>NC_138999.1:43337802-44750400 GCF_964374135.1 Grampus griseus | reverse complement strand
TGTGGTGAGAGCACATAAGATCTACTCTCCTTGCAATGCCAAGTACACAGTACGCCACTATTATTAACTACAGTCACAATACTATACATTAGATTACCAGAAATTATTCATCTTATAACTGAGACATTGTGCCCTTGACCAATATTTTTCAAGAACTTTAGAAAAGAATCCACAGCCCTAAGTTTTACATATGGAGATACATTCCTTCAGGAATGCGGGGAAATAAAGACACACTCAAAACAAGGTAAACTACAATAATTAGTCATTTGCAGATGTATCCAGAGAAAAATTGTTTAAGGAAGCTCTCCAAACAAAAAGGAAAGGATAACTTAAGAAAACTTACAGCTTCAGGGAGGAAGGAAGAAAAATGGAGTGGATAAAAAGTGGTGTGTATATACTGGCCAGAATGGCCATCATCAAAACGTCTACTAATAATAAATGCTAGAGCAGGTGTGGAGAAAATTGAACCCTCCTACACTGTTGGTGGGAATGTAAACTGGTGCAGCCACTATAGAGAATAGTATGGAGTTTCCTTAAAGTGCTAAAAATAGTTACAATATGATCTAGCAATCCCAGTCCTCGGTATCTCTCCAGAAAAGAAGAAAACTGTAATTCAAAAAGAGAAATGCACCCCAATGCTCATAGCAGCACTATTTACAATAGCCAACACATGGAAGCAACCTAAATGTCCATCAACAGATGAATGGATAAACAAGAGGTATTATATATGACTGAGTGATATCCTGTATATATACATATATATATGTATATATATATAGGATATTACTCAGTCATAAAAAAGAATGAAATAATGCCATTTGCAGGAATATGGATGGACCAGAGGTTATCATACTAAGGGAAGTAGGTCAGCTAGAGAAAGACAAATATCATATGATATCACTTATTTGTGGAACCTAAAGAAAATGATACAAATGAACTTCTTTACAAAACAGAAATAGACTCACAGACATAGAAAACAAATTTATGGTTACCAAAGGAGAAAGGGGCAGCAAAGGATAAATTAGGAGTTTGGTTTTAACAGATACACACTATTAAATATATATATAATAGATAAACAACAAGTACCTACTTTATAGCACAGGGGATTATATTCAATATTTAATATCTTGTAATAACTTTTAATGGAAAAGAATCTGAAAAAGAATATATATAAATACACATAACTGAATCACTTTGCTGTACACCTAAAACTAAACTAACACAGCATTGTATATCAACTATACTTCAATAAAAAATATAAAATAAAATAAAGGAGACCTTCAAGATGGTGGAGGAGTAAGACATGGAGACCACCTTCCTCCCCATAAATACACCAGAAATACATCTACACGTGGAACAACTCCTACAGAACACCTACTGAGCACTGGCAGAAGACCTCAGACCTCCCGAAAGGCAAGAAAAACCCCACATACCTGGGTAGGCCAAAAGAAAAAAGAAAAAACAGAGACAAAAGTATAGAGATAGGACCTGCACCTCTTGGAGGGACCTGTGAAGGAGGAAAAGTTTCCACACACTAGAAAGTCCCTTCACTGGCAGAGAAGGGTGGTGGTGGTGGGGAAGCATTGGAGCCATGGAGGAGAGCACAGCAATAGGGCTGCAGAGGGCAAATTGGAGAGATTCCGCAACAGAGGATAAATGCCAACCAGCACTCACCAGCCTGAGAGGCTTGTCTGCTCACCCACCATGGCAGGTGGGGTCTGGGAGCTGAGGCTCAGGCTTTGGAGTTCAGATCACAGGGAGAGGACTGGGGTTGACTGCGTGAACACAGCCTGAATGGGGCTTGTGCATCACAGCTAGCTGGGAGGGAGTCTGGGAAAAAGTCTGGACCTGCCTAAGAGGCAAGAGACCATTGTTTTGGGGTGCATGGGGAGAGAGGATTCAGAGCACGGCCTAAAGGAAGTCCAGAGACGGGCGCAAGACACGGCTATCAGCGTGGACACCAGAGACGGGTATGAAACGCTAAGGCTGCTGCTGCAGCAATCAAGAATCCTCTGTGCAAGCACAGGTCACTATCCACACCTCCCCTCCTGGGAGCCTGTGCAGCCCGCCACTGCCAGGGTCCCGTGATCCAGGGACAACTTCCCCGGGAGAACATGCAGTGTGCCTCAGGCTGTTGCCATGTCATGCTGGCTTCAGCAGCCACAGGCTCGCACCGCATTCTGTATCCCTCCCTCCACCCGGCCTGAGTGAGCCGGTCCCCCCAATCAGATACTACTTTAACCCCATGCTGTCTGAGCGAAGAACAGACACCCCCAGGAGACCTACATGCAGAGGTGGGGTCAAATCTAAAGCTGAACCCTGGGAGCTGTGCGAACAAAGAAGAGAAAGGGGAATTTCTCCATGTAGCCTCAGGAGTAGTGGATTAAATCTCCACAATCAAATTGATGTACCCTGCATTTGTGGAATACCTGAATAGACAACGAATCATGCCAAAATTGAGGCAGTGGATTTTGGAAGCAACGATATATATATATTTTTTCTTTTTTCTCTTTTTGTGAGTGTGAATGTGTATGCTTGTTTGTGTGATTTTTGTCTGTATAGTTTGCTTTTACCATATGTCGAAGAGTTCTGTCTGTCCATTTTTTCCCTTTATTTTAGTATAATTTTTAGCACTTGTTAGCCTTTGTGGATTTGTTTTATGGTTTGGTTGCTTTCTTCTTTCTTTCCTTCTTTTATTACTTTTTAATTTTTAATAATTATTTTATATTTTAATACTTTATTATATTTTATTTTACTTTCTTCTTTTTTTCTCCCTTTTCTTCTGAGCCATGTTGCTGACAGGGTCTCGGTGTTCCGGCTGGGTGTCAGGCCTGTGCCTCTGAGGTGGGAGAGCTGAGTTCAGGACATTGGTACACCAGAGATCTCCTGGCTCCATGTAATATCAAATGCCGAAATCTCTCCCAGAGATCTCCATCTCAATGCTAAGCCCCAGCTCTATTCAACAACAAGCAAGCTACAGTTCTGGAAACCCTTTGCCAAACAACTAGAAAGACAGGAACAAAACACCACCTATTAGCAGAGAGGCTGCCTAAAATCCTAATAAGGCCATGGACATACCAAAACACACGATTGGACATGGACCTGCCCACCAGAAAGACAAGATCCAGCTTCATCCACCAGAGCACAGGCACTAGTCCCTTCTACCAGAAAGCCTACACAATTCACTGAACTAATCTTAGCCACTGGGGACAGACACCAAAAACAACGGGAACCACAAACCTACAGCCTGAGACATGGAGACCCCAAACACTGTAAGTTAAGAAAAATGAGAAGACAGCAAAACACACAGCAGATGAAGGAGGAAGGTAAAAACCCACCAGACCAAACAAATGAAGAGGAAATAGGCAAGTACCTGAAAAAGAACTCAGAGTAATGATATTAAAGATGATCCAAAATCTTTGAAATAGAATGAGAAAACAGAAGAAATGGTTAACAAGGACCTAGAAGAACTAAAGCACAAACAAGCAATGATGAACAGCACAATAAATGAAATTAAAAATTCCCTAGAAGGAATCAATAGGTGAATAACTGAGACAAAAGAACGCATAAGTGACCTGGAAGTTAAAATAGTGGAAATAACTACTACAGAGCAGAATAAAGAAAAAAGAAAGCAAAGAATTTAGGACATTCTCAGAGAACAATGTGACAATATTAAATGTGCCAAAATTCTAATTATAGGGGTCCCAGAAGAAGAAGAGAAAAAGAAAGGGACTGAGAAAATATTTGAAGAGATTATAGCTGAAAATTTCCCTAATAGGTGAAAGGAAATAGTTAATCAAATTTAGGAAGTGCAGAGAGTTCCATACAGGATAAATCCAAGGAGAAACATGCCATGACACTTATTAGTCAAACCATCTAAAATTAAATAGAAAGGAAAAATATTCAAAGAACCAAGGGAAAAACAACAAATAATATACAAGGGAATCTCCATAAGGTTAACAGATGATCATTCAGGAGAAAATCTGCAACCCAAAAGGGTGTGACAGGACATATTTAAAGTGATGAAAGGGAAAAACCTACAACCAGGATTGCTTTACCCAGCAAGGATCTCATTCAGATTCGATGGAGAAATTAAAATCTTTACAGACAAGCAAAACCTAAGAGAATTCAGCACCACCAAACCAACATTACAATAAAAGCTAAAGGAACTTCTCTAGGCAGAAAACACAAGAGAAGGAAAAGATCTACAATAACAAACCCAAAGCAATTAAGAAAATGGTAATAGGACCATACATATCGATAATTACCTTAAATGTAAATGGATGAAATGCTCAAACCAAAAGAGATAGACTGGCTGAATGGATACATAAACAAGCCCCGTATATGTGCTGTCTACGGGAGACCTATTTCAGACCTAGGGACACATACAGACTGAAAGTGGGGGATGGAAAAAGATATCCCATGCAAATGAAAATCAAAAGCAAGCTGGAGTAGCAACTCTCATAACAGACAAAATAGACTTTAAAATAAAGACTACTGCAAGAGACAAAGAACAAGAGTATATAATAATCAAGGGATCAATCCAAAAAGAAAATATAACAATTGAAAATATTTATGCACCCAACATAGGAGCACTTCAAAACATAAGGCAAATACTAACAGCCATAAAAGGGGAAATCGACAGTAACACAAATACTGTAGGGGCCTTTAACACCTCACTTTCACCAATGGACAGATCATCCATAATGAAAATAAATAAGGACACACAAGCTTTAAATGATAGATTAAACAAGATGGACTTAATTAATATTTATGAGACATTCCATCCAAAACCAACAGATACACTTTCTTCTCAAGTGCTCATGGAACATTCTCCAGGATAGAACATATCTTGGGTCACAAATCAAGCCTTGGTAAATTTAAGAAAATTGAAATCATATCAAGTATCTTTTCCAACCACAACACTATGAGACTAGATATCAATTACACGAAAAAAAATCTGTTGAAAATACAAACACATGGAGGCTAAGCAATACACTACATAAAAACCAGGAGATCACTGAAGAAATCAAAGAGGAAATCAAAATACACCTATAAACAAATGAGAATGAAAACACCATGACCCAAAACCCATGGAATGAAGCAAAAGCAGTTCTAAGAGGGAAGTTTAGAGCAAAACAATCCTACCTCAAGAAACAAGAAAAATCTCAAATAAACAACCTAACCTTACACCTAAAGCAATTAGAGAAAGAAGAACAAAAAAATAAAAACCCAAAGTTAGTAGAAGGAAAGGAATCATAAAGTTCAGATCAGGAATAAATCAAAAAGAACCGAAGGAAACAATAGCAAAGATCAATAAAACTAAAAGCTTGTTCTTTGAGAAGATAAACAAGGTTGATAAATCATTAGTCAGACTCATCAAGAAAGAAAGGGAGAAGACTCAAATCAATAGAATTAGAAATGAAAAAGGAGAAGTAACAACTGACACAGCAGAAATACAAAGGATCATGAGAGATTACTACAAGCAACTCTATGCCAATAAAATGGACAACCTGGAAGAAATGGACAAATTCTTAGAAAAGCACAACTTTCCAAGACTGAACAAGGAAGAAATAGAAAATATGAACAGACCAATCACAAGCACTGAAATTGAAACTGTGATTAAAAATCTTCCAACAAAAAAAGCCCAGGACCAGATGGTTTTACAGGCGAATTCTATCAAACATTTAGAGAAGAGCTAACACATATCCTTCTCAAACTCTTCCAACATATAGAAGAGGAAGGAACACTCCCAATCTCATTCTATGTGGCCACTATCACCCTGATAGCAAACTTGACAAAGATGTCACAAAGAAAGAAAGCTACAGGCCAATATCACTGATGAACATAGGTGCAAAAATTCTCAAAACATACTAGCAAACAGAATCCAACAGCACATTAAAAGGATCATACACATGATCAAATGGGGTTTATCCCAGGAATGCAAGGATTCTTCAATATACCCAATCAATGTGATACATCATGTTAACAAATTGAAAGATGAAAACCATATATCATCTCAATAGATGCAGAAAAAGCTTTTGAAAAAATTGAACACACATTTATGACAAATACTCTCCACAAAGTAGGCATAGAGGGAACTTACGCTCATTATAACAAAGGCATATATGACAAACCCACAGCCAACATTGTTCTCAATGATGAAAAGCTGAAAACATTTCCACTAAGATCAGGAACAAGACAAGGTTGCCCACTCTCACCACTATTATTCAACATAGTTTTGGAAGTTTTAGCCATAGCAATCAGAGAAGAAAAAGAAATCAAAGGAATCCAAACTGGAAAAGAAGAAGAAAAGCTGTCACTGTTTGCAGATGACATGAGACTATACACAGAGAAACTTAAAGATGCTACCAGAAAATTGCTAGAGCTAATTAATGAATGTGGTAAAGTAGCAGGATACAAAATTAATGCACATAAATCTCTTGCATCATATACACTAATGATGAAAAATCTGAAAGAAAAAATAAGGAAACACTCCCATTTATCATTGAATCCAAAAGAATACCTAGGAATAAACCTAACTAAGGAAAAAAAGAGCTGTATTCAGAAAACTGTAAGACACTGATGAAAGAAATTAAAGATGGTACAGTTAGAGACATATACCATGTTCTTGGTTTGGAAGTTTCAGCATTGTGAAAATGATTCTACTACCCAAAGCAATCTACAGATTCAGTGCAATATCTATCAAACTACCAATGGCATTTTTCACAGAAGTAGAACAAAGCACTTCACAGTTTGTATGGAAGCACAAAAGACCCCAAATAGCCAAAGCAATCTTGAGAAAGAAAAACGGAACTGGAGGAATCAGGCTTCCTGACTTCAGACTATACTACAAAGCTACAGTAATCAAGACAGTATGGTACTGGCACAAAAACAGAAAGATAGATCAATGGAACAGGATGGAAAGCCCAGAGATAAACCCATGCACATATGGTCACCTTATTTTTGATAAAGGAGGCAAGAATATACAATGGAGAAAAGACAGACTTTTCAATAAGAGGTGCTGGGAAAACTGGGCAGCTACATGTAAAAGAATTAAATTAGAACACTGTCTAACACCATACACAAAAATAAACTCAAAATGGATTAAAGACCTGAATGTAAGGACAGACACTATAAAACCCTTAGAGGAAAGCATAGACAGAACACTCTATGACATATAACACAGCAAGATCTTTTTTTACCAACCTCCTAGAGAAATGGAAATTAAAAACAAAAATAAACTTGTGGGACCTAATGAAACTTCAAAGCTTTTGCACAGCAAAGGAAACCATAAACAAAACGAAAAGAAAACCCTCAGAATGGGAGAAAATATTTGCACATGAAGCAACTGACAAAGGATTAATCTCCAAAATATACAATCAGCTCATGCAGCTCAATATCAGAAAAACAAACAGTCCAATCCAAAAATGGGCAGATGACCTAAATAGACATTTCTCCAAAGAATATATACAGATTGCCAACAGACACATGAGACAATGGTCAACATCATTAATCATTAGAGAAATGCAAATCAAAACTCCAATGAAGTATCACCTCACACCAGTACGATGGCCATCATCAAAAACTCTACAAACAATAAATGCTGGAGAGGGTGTGGAGAAAAGGGAACCCTCTTGCACTGTTAGTGAGAATGTAAATTGATACAGCCACTATGGAGAACAGTATGGAGGTTCCTTAAGAAACTAAAAATAGAACTACCATATGATCCAGCAATCCCACTCCTGGGCATATACCCTGAGAAAAACATAATTCAACAAGAGTCATGTACCACAATGTTCATTGCACCTTTATTTACAATAGCCAGGATATGGAAACAACCTAAGTGTCCACTGACAGATGAATGGATAAAGAAGAAGTGGCACATACATACAATGGAATATTACTCAGCTGTAAAAAGAAAGGAAATTGAGTTATTTGTAGTGAGGTAGATGGATCTAGAGTCTGTCATAGAGAGTGAAATAAGTCAGAAAGAGAAAAATAAATATGGTATGCTAACACATATATATGGAATCTAAAAATAAAAAAAAAAAAGGTTATGCAGAACCTAGGGCCAGGACAGGAATAAAGACACAGAGGTAGAGAATGGACTTGAGGACACGTGGATGGGGATGGGTAAGCTGGGATGAAGTGTGCGAGTGGCATGGACATATATATACTACCAAATGTAAAATAGATATCTAGTGGGAAGCAGCTGCATAGCACAGGGAGATCAGCTTGGTGCTTTGTGACCACCTAGAAGGGTGGGATAGGGAGGGTGGGAGGGAGACCCAAGAGGGAGGAGATATGGGGATATATGTATATGTATAGGTGATTCACTTTGTTATAAACAGAAACTAACACACCATTGTAAAGCAATTATAGTCCAATAAGTATGTTAAGAAAAATATAATCTAAAGTGATCTCTTGTAGACAACATATAGTTGGAACTTGTTTTTTTTAATCCATCCAGCCAATATACATTTTGATTAGTGAGTTTAATCCATTTACTTTTAATAATTATTGATAGGTAAGGACTTATTAGTGCCATTTTGTTGTTTTCTGTCTGTTTTGTAATTCTTTTGTTCCTCTTTTGCAGTCTTCCTTTGTGATTTGTTGATTTTTTGTAATTTTACACTTTGTTTTTCCTTTATCTTTTTTTGTATTTATTACAGGTTCTTTTCTTTGTGGTTACCAAGAGAATTACATAAAACTTCGTACAGTTACAACGGTCTATTTAAACTGATAATAATTTAACTTCAATCACATAGCAAACCTTTCACTCCATCCCCACACTTTGCTAGTGATGTCAGAATTTATTTCTTATATTGTGTATCCCTTAACAGATTTTTATGGTTATAGTTATTTGTTATACTTTTGTCTTTAAACTTTTATATTAGGGTTAAAAGTGATTTAATTATCACCATTACAATATTATGTTACCTGTATTTGTTTATATATTAACCTTTGTCAGTGAGATTTACACTTCCCTATGCTTTCATGTTGTTGTTTAGCATCCTTTTGTTTAAACTTAAATAACTTTATCATTTTTGTAAGGTCAGACTAACAAGGCAACACACAGAAGGGGAGAAAATATTTGTAGAGCATATATCTGATAAGACATTAAAATCCAGAATATATAAAGAATTCATTCAACTCAACAACAGCAAAAACAAACAAACAAGTTTTAAAATGGACAAAGGACTTGTATAGAAATATCTCCAAAGAATATATACAGATGGCCAATGAGTACCTAAAGAGATTCTCAACATCATTAATCAGTAGGGAAATGTACCTCAAAACCACTTTGAGGTACAATGTCATACCCATTAGGATGGCTATTAACTAATAAATAACTGCAAAAAGCTGAAAATAAGATGTTTTGGTGAGGATGTGGAGAGATTGGAACCCTATGCTATGCTGTTAGGAATACACAATGGTGTAGCTGCTGTAGAAAACATTATATTAATTGCTCAAAAAAATTAAACATAGAATTACCTCATGATCCAGCAATTCCACTACTGAATGCAGGGGAGTCGAACAGATATTTGAATACCAATGTTTATAGCAGTGTTATTTACAGTAGCCCAAAGGTAGAAACAACCCAAATGAACATTAAAAATGTATGGATAAGCATACTGTGGTCAATGCACACAATGGAATATTACTTGGTCTTAAAAAGAAATGAAATCTGAAAAATTCTATAATATGGATGAATCTTGAGGGCATTATGGTAAGTGAAATAAGTCAAGTACAAAATAACAAAATGTAGAATTTCATTTATGTGCAGTATCTAGAGTAGTCAAACTCATAGAGACAGAATGGTGGTTGCCAGCAGCTGGATGGAGGAATGTGGAGTTTTTTAATGGGTACAGAGTTTCAATTTGAGATGATTAAAAATTTCTGGAGTTGGATGGTGGTGATGATTGCACAACAATGTTAACGTATTTCATGACACTGAATTGTACACAAAAAATATTGAGATGATTATACATCTGTACAACTAAATCTAAATCTCTATCTATTTAATCTAATATTCCACTTGACCATTGCCTCCAATCACAGCACCTTCTCCAGAGACAGTATTGTTTATCTTAGTCTTTTTAACCACCCCCAATATTCCATAGTGTGGGTATACCATGTTTTATTTAAACATTCCTTAATGATAATTTTTGAAGCCATTTCTATGTTTTCACTGTTATGAATAATGCTGCAGTGAAAACATCCTTGTACATATATTCTTGTGTACTAGGGTACATATTTCTGTAGACTAAAATCCTACAAATTGTATGACCGAGTCAAATGATAAGACTATTTTAAATGTTGATGCATATTGCTCAATCACACTCCAGAAGTTTTAACGTTTTTCACAGGAAATAAGTGTGCACATTTTCCCATAACATCCTCCAAACAATATATCAGTCTTTTTTAATCTTTTCTAATCTTTTGGACAATAAAAAATGATTGGATTAATTTGGATTTGCCTGCTAACTAGTGAGGTTAATTCTCTGTTCACATATTTGTTGACCTCTTTCTCCCCTTCTGTGGATTTTCTCTTCATGTTGTTTACCTATGTGTCTATAGGTTTCTTTTTTTTTCATTGTTTGAGTACTTTATTTAATATCAATGTTAATCCTAAATCATATATGTGACCATATATTTTACAGATATTTTCCTCTGGTCTGTCAATTATCTTTTTTTTTTAAAGCATTATTGAAATACATTTCACATTCCCTACAGTTCATCCATTTAAAGTATAAGTTCAATGGCTTTTGGTATATTCACAGAGTTGTACGAAAATCAATACAAACAATTTTAGGATATTTTTATCACCCAAAGGGAAATCCTTCATCAGTTAGCCATGACTGCCCAATACCCAATCCTTACTAGGCCTGGGAATCTACTAATCTACTTTCTATCTCTATAGATCTGCCTATTCTGGATATTTAATAAAAATGGAATCATATACTATATGGTCCTTTGTGAGTGACTGCTTGCACTCAGGATAATGTTTTCAAAATTTATTCATGTCGTAGCATCTATAAATACTTCATTTATTTTTTATTGTCAAATAATATTCCATTGCATTGTTACAATCAATCAACTGAATCTATCAGTTGGTAGATATCTGTGATATTTCCACTTTCAGTCACTTGTGAATAGTGCTGCTATGAATATTCTTCACATATGAACATTCATGGGTAAGTTTTTGTATATACATATGTTTTCATTTATTTTGTGTATGTATGTAGAGGAGGAATTTTTGATCATATGCTAACTCTATATTTAACACTTCATGGAGCTAATAGACCACTTTTCAAAGCAACTGCACCATTTTATATTCCCACCGTGTGATGGGAAGGACGGTTTCAATTTTTCCACATCCCCAACAACATTGTTATTATCTTTCTCATTATAGTCACCCTCATGGGTGTGAAGTGGTATCTCATTGTGGTTGTGATTTGCATTTCTCTGATGGCTAATGACATTGAGCATTTTTTTATGTGCTTTTTGCCAATTTGTATATCTTCTTTTAGAGAACAGTTTATTCGGATCCTTGCCCATTTTTCTATTGGATTATTTGGCTTTTCTTGTTGAATTATAATTGTTCTTTATATATTCTTTATAGAAGTCCCTTATCAGAAATATGATTTTCAAGTATATTCTCCCATTCTTTGGGGTTTTTATGCATCAAAGCATGGTGTCCTTTGAAGCACAAAATTTGTTAATTTTAAAGACATCCAATTTGTCTATTTTTTTCTTTAGTTGCTTGTCCTTTTAGTGTCATGACTAAGAAACCACCATCTAATCTAAGATTGAGAAAATTTGTACTGTTGTTTTAAGAGTTTTTTTTTAAACATTAACATTTCATGACTTTTTTTTTTTTTTTTTTTTGGCTGTTCTGGGCGGCTTGCAGGATCTTAGTTCCCCAACCAGGGATTGAACCCTGCTCCTTGCAGTCGAAGTGCAGAATCCTAACCACCCACTGGACCACCAGGGAATTCCCTCTTAAGAGTTTTATAGTTTTAGCTCTTACATTTAGATCTTTGCTCTCTTTTGGGGTCAGATTTTTGTATGTGGAGTGAGATGGGAGTCCAACACATTCTTTTCCATGTGAAAGTCCAGTTATTTCAGCACTATTTGTTGACAAGACTCTTCTTTCTCCAATTGTCTTGACACCCTTATCAAAAGTCAGTGGACTATAAATATGAGGGTTTATTTCTGGGCTCTCAATTCTATTCCACTAACCTACACGTCTATACTGTTGTCAGTATCATGTTGTCCTGATTACTGTTGCTTTGTAGCAAATTTTGAAATTGGGGAATGTTTTCCTCAACTTTGTTCTTTTTCAAGATTTTATTAGATTTTCTAGGTACATTGAATTTCCATATGAGTTTTAAGATCATATCAATTTCTGCATAGAATCAGCTGATAGATATTGCATTGAATCTATAGATCAATTTAGGAAGTATTGTAATCTTAATAATATTGTGTTCTTATCTGTGAATATGAGATGTCTTTCCTTTTATTGAGGTCTTCTTTAATTTCTTTCAACAATGTAGTTTTCAGAGTATAAATTTCATACTTTTTGCTGTAATTTATTCCTGTCTTTTGAAGTTGTTTTGTATACTATTTTAAATGGAGTTGTCTTCTTAATTTCATTTTTTGTTTGCTTATGTTAGTGTATAGAAATACAATTGATTATACTGATTTTGTGTCTTGTAACCTTAATGAAATAAATTATTATTTCTAATAAGTGTTTATACTGGATTCCTTATAATTTTTTTATACAATATCTTGTCATCTACAAAAAGAGATAGTTTTACTTCTTCCTTACCTATCTGGATGCCTTTTATTTATTTTATTTGTATTTTTATTTTTGCCTAATTTCCTTGACTAGAACCTCCAGTACAATGTTGAACAGAATTATTGATGAGACATATCTTTGTCTTATTCCTGATCTTAAGTAGAAATCATTCAATCTTTCTCCATTAAGTATATTAGCTCTGGGTCTTTCTTAGATACCCTTTTTCAGTTTAAGAAGTTCTTTCCATTCCTAGTTTGTTGACTGACTGTTCTTATCATAAAGGGGCGTTGAATTTTGTCATATACTTTCTCTGCATATATTGAGGTGATTATGTGGTTTTTGTCTTGTATCCTATTGATGTGGTATATTACACTGATTTTTGGATGTTTAACCAACTTTGCACTCTCGGGATTAATCCCACTTTATCATGGTGTATAATCCTTTTGATATATTTCCCTTTGATTCAATTTGCTGGTATTTTCCTGAGGATTTTTGCATCTATATTCATGATTATCTGTACTATTCTTTTTTAATTGTGATGCCATTGTCTGGTTTTACTATCAGGGCAATACTGGCCCCATATAATGAGTTGAGATGTGTTTCCCTCTCTTTTGTGTCATGAAAGAGTTTGTGAATAATTGATATTAAATTTTCTTTATGTGTTTGATGTAACTGTCCAGTGAAGCCATCTGGGCCTGAACTTCTCTTTGTGGAGATTTTTTTTAATTACTGAACTAATATATTTCTTATTATAAGTTTATTCAGATTTTCTATTTCTTCTTGAGTCAGTTTTGGTAGTGTGTCTTTCTAGGAATTTTTCATTTTGTTTAAGGTATGTAGTTTGTTGGCATAGTATTTTCTTATAATTCTGTTTATTTCTCTAAGGTAGGGAACAATATCTCCTATTTCCTTCTGATTTCAGTAATTTGTATCATCTTTCTCTTTTTCTTAGTCAATCTTAAGTTTTTCTATTTTGTTGATCTTTGCAAGTAAGCTTATTTCAGTTTTTTTGTTTTTCTGTTCTCTGTTTCATTGAGTTCTTCCATAATCCTTATTATTTCCTATCTCTGCTTGCTTTAGGTTTAGTTTCTCTTCTTTTTTTTCATTATCTTAAGATGGAAAGTTAGGTTTTTTAATTTGAAATTTCTTTTTAATGTAGGCTTTTATAGCTATAAATTTCCCACTAAACACTTCTTTAGCTGCATCTCATGAGCTTTGGTACATTGTGTCTTCATTTTCACTCATCTCAGAGTATTTTCTAATTTCTCTTCTGATTTTTTCTTTGACTCATAAGCTACTTTTTAG
Source organism: Grampus griseus (assembly GCF_964374135.1). Lineage (NCBI taxonomy): Eukaryota > Metazoa > Chordata > Mammalia > Artiodactyla > Delphinidae > Grampus > Grampus griseus. The sequence goes on along the minus strand of NC_138999.1, from coordinate 44,736,287 downwards.
TGTGTTATTAATTTCTGCATATCTGTAAATTTCCTTCTGTTATTCATTTCCATTTTCCTCCATTGTGATCAGATAACATATTTTGCATGATTTCATTCTTTTTAAAATTTACTTAAGCTCTTTCTATGTCCTAACTTAGAGCCTATCCTGGAAATGTTCCATGTGTGCTTGAAAAGAATGTGTTTTATTTTGTTGGGGGTTTTTTGCTGCACCTCGTGGCTTGCAGGATCTTAGTTGCCTGACCAGGGATTGAACCCAGGCCACAACAGTGAAAGCACTGAGTCCTAACTCCTGGACTGCCAGGAAGTTCCCTGTATTTGGTTATTTTTGGATGGAGTGTTTGATAGGTATCTGTTAGATCTAATTTTTGTATAGTTTTGTGCAAATCTTCTATTTCCTAATTGATCAGCATTGTTGTTGGATTCATTATTTCAAGTGTACTATTGAAGTCTCCAATTTTTAAAAATGTTTATTTATTTATTTATTTTTGGCTGCATTTGGTCTTCATTGGTGAAGGCAGGCTTTCTCTAGTTGTGGCAAGCGGGGGCTACTCCTCGTTGTGGTGTGCGGGCTTCTCATTGTGGTGGCTTCTCTTGTTGTGGAGCATGGGCTCTAGGCACATGGGCTTCAGTAATTGTGGCATGTGGGCTCAGTAGTTGTGGCTCATGGGCTCTAGAGTGCAGGCTCTGTAGTTGTGGTGCACAGGCTTAGTTGCTCTGCAACATGTGGGATCTTCCCAGACCAGGACTCGAACATGTGTCCCCTGCATTGGCAGGTGGATTCTTAAGCACTGCACTACCAGCGAGGTCTGAAGTCTCCAATTTTTATTTTCGAATTTTCTATTTCTTCCCTCAATCCTGTCAGCCTTTGCTTCATGTATTCTGGGGCTCCGTTTTTAGGTACATGCATGTTTATAATTGTTATAAATTTCTTATGATTGACCTTTTTTATTATAAAACACTCTTCTTTATTTGTAGTATTATTTTTTGCTTTAAAGTCTATTTTTCTGATATTAGGATAGCCACCACAGCTTTTTATGATTGCTGTTTGCATGATACACGTTTTTCCATTCTTTTTTCTTTTAGCTTCTTTGTATCTTTGAATCTAAAATGTGTCTCTTGTAGATAGTCTATGGTTTGATCTATTTTTTAATCCAGTCTGACAATCTCTGACTCTTGATTGGGTTAGTTAATCCACTTATATTTGATTTTATTATTGATATAGTTAGATTAATGTCTGCATTTTACCTTTTGTTTTCTATATGCCACAAATCCTTTTTGTTTCTGTATTCCTGCTTTAATGCTTTCTTTTAAATTAAATGAATATTTTGGTTTTAAATATTTATTTATTTAAATTTTTATTGGAGTATAGTTGATTTACAATGTTGTGTAGTTTCAGGTGTACAGCAAAGTGAATCAGTTATATATATACATACATCCACTCTTTTTTAGATTCTTTTCCCATATTGGCCATTACAGAGTATTGAGTAGAGTTCCTTGTGCTATACAGTAGGTCTTTATTAGTTATCTATTTTATATATAGTAGTGTGTATATGTCAATCCCTATCTCCCAGTTTGTCCCTCCCTCCCTTACCCCCTGGTAACTGTTAGGTGAGCTGAGGCGGGTTGTGAAAGTATTCTCAGAAATATTAACAAGGGAAGAAAAGAAAGTTTTTATTCACTTTCCAAGGGAAGAAAGAGGCCAGATGCATAGAGTGGCATTGGACCCAAAGCATAGGGGTTTGAGTCTTTTACTGGGCTTCAAAGGGCAAGGTGCAGGAGAGAAGGGGTGGGTTCATATCTATTTTGGTCCACAGTTGTATCTGAGCTGGCTGTGCTTCTATAGGATGTGTTTTTTCTGAGAATCTGTAACTTTTTGTCTTCAGTAATTTTCCAGTCCTTGGGTGTCTGAAAGAGACTTGATAGTGGCCCTTGACAGGCATTACTCTATTTTGAACAATGTTAGATGGGTTTACATTTCCTTTAATATTCATTTATTCTTAAGTGTTACATGGAACCCAGTTGGCCCATTTGTTGGGAATTGTGGCAGAGGTCTCTTTTGCTGTAACTTCTTCCTGCTGAGCTGAGGCATAGAGCAGTCCCTACCTGGGCGTGGGGCATGTGAGTTGTCTTGGAACTGAAAGGCAAGACCCATGACGGGTTGGGGGGAGGTTTGGTAAGGGCAGTAAGACAGTTTTTGAGAAAGGAGAGGAGAAACTGGATAAGACAGGGGTCAAAAAGGAGGAGACAGAGTATGGCTGCTATAGGGCCCAGGAATGGAGTTAGCCAAGAAAACCAGGACGGCAGTGGACTGTTCTAGGATTTCTAAACAAGAGTGTTCCAGAGTTTGGGGTTGAGAAAAATCTGGCAGTAATGTGGCAGGGTTGAGAACTGAACAAGTAAAGAGAGTGAGTGATGGACTGTCAAGTAAAATAGTTTGATATTGAGTAAGTCTACTGTTGGTGAGAAAGTGGTGGGCTTTGTTGTCTAGAATGTCCATCACCTGATGAGGTGTAAGGAAATGAAGTGTCTGCCCATAAGTTAGTTTATTGAGAGTGGTGACTGTCATGGTCTGTCCGTGTAAAAGCAAATATGTCTTGAGAATCTTGGGAGAAAGGGATAGTGAAGAAAGCATCTTTTAGATCAAGGACTGTAAAGACCTGAGTATTAGGAGGAATTGAACTGAGGATGATATAGGGATTGGGGACTACAGGGTGGAGAGGGACCACTGCCTTGTTAATTATGCATAGGTCCTGTACTAGAAAATAGGTGCCATCTGCCTTTTTAATGGGCAGAACAGGGGAGTTATAAGGGAGTTGGTGGGTCTAAGGAGTCCAGTGTCTAGGAATTTGTCAATGAGGGGTTTGAGCCCCCTAAGATCTTCCAGTTTTATAGGATATTGAGAATGGTGGGGAAAGTGAAAGGGGTCCCTCACAGTGATAGTGACAGGAGTTAGGTGAGAGGCCCTCCTGATGGTATTAATGTCCCATACAAGTGAGGGAACCTGTTTAAGTATTTCTGGTGGCAGAGGGGAGGGCTGAGCATCAGAGGCAGAGTCCTTTAAGATTCCAAGGAAGGAAGCTTGTGGCTGGAGAATTAGATGAGTCACCAATTTTGTCAAAAGGTCCCTGCCTAGGAGGGGTGTGGGATAATTGGGAAGGATGAGGAAGGAATGCGAAAAGATCTGATCTCCTAGTGAGCATGGTAAGTCAAAGATTTGGAGCATAGGTTGAAGTTTGTCTTTTACTCCAATGATGGTGATAGGTGAGGGAATCAAGGGACCTGGAAACTCAGGAAGAACAGAGTAAGTGGCTCAGGTATCAATTAAGAAATTGATTTTTTTACCTGCTATGGATAGAGGTACCCGAGGCTTGGCCAAGTCGATTTTATGTCGTGGAGCCAGGTCCAGTGTTGGGGCCTGTCAGTCCAAAGATTGTAGAAGTCCTAGAAGATTTCTGGGGATGGAGGAGATCCTCACAGGAGGGTTCCCCAGTTCCAGACAGGGAATTTGTCCCCTTTTATTGAGGAGAGGGCAATCCCACTTCCTGTGCCCTGTTAGTTTACAAAGTGGGCACGGTCCTGGGGGTAACCTTTTCCTGGGGCATTCTCTACTCCAGTGCCCCACTTCTTTGTAGTTGAAGCAGGAGCCAGCGTTGGGCCCAATGACTGTTTTCCTTGACATTGGTTGGGGGGCCTTGGATAAGTCTTATCCTGAAAGGTATCTCTGACCACAGATGCAATAATTTGGGAAGATTATTTCTGCTCTTGAGACGATTGTCGGTCTCGTTCCCTCTTTTCCTCTCATTTATCTCGGTTATTGAAGACCTTAAAGTCCAGGTCAGTGAGTGCAGACTGGGGAGACTGAGGGCGCTTTTCCAATTTTTGGAGTTTGCGAGGGATATCAGGGGCTGACTGGGAGATGAAATGCAACACCAAGATTGTTTTGCCTTTTTCAGAGGTTAAATCTAAATTGGTTTAAATGTGTAGAGTCTCTGAAAGGTGAGACAGGAAAAGAGAGGGGTCTTCCGAGAAATTGCCTAGCTTGAGTTCAATTTGAGAGAGGTAAGACCTAGAAAAAAGAACATGAACGTGAATGATTTCCTCAGAACCAGCCACTTCACGTAAAGGAAATTGGGTGGCTGGCTCAAGAGAGGCTGAGGGGGATGTCTAGACCCTGTGTGATGGGGAGAAGGAGGAGGACTGGAGGACGGTGGAGGAAAGGTTGGCAGTAGGGAAGGAGGGAGTGTTGGGGGTCTTGAGCGAGTTGAAAGAAGGCCTGGACATAAGGAATTTTAGACCACTTGCCAAGGCGATGACGGTAAAAATCGAGTTGAAGAATAGTATTATAGTTGCGAGAGCCATGCAACTTCCTGGTCGCCCAATTTATATTGAGGCCAAGCCATGGTGCAGAAAAAGACCATTCATTTGTGTTTGAAGTCGTCTAATTTGTGATCTTTCCAATGTTTGAGGAGACATCCCAGGGGGGAGTGTTTGCCAAGGCAGACTGACAGTTGCCCGTAATAACAACTAGGAAGAATAAAGAGAAAGTTTTGAGGACAGGGGCCATTCTGGGAGTCCCGGAGCTCAGAAGGAGCATCCCCACGCTGAACGACCTAGAAGGATTCATTTTGGAATCAGGCATCCCTGAGTCTCAGAGATGAATCAGCGACAAGAAGAAGATGGCCAGGGGGCATCCCCGGAGGCCAAATTCCAACCTAGAGCTAGATAGTGACAGACCCAACTTCGGGCTTTCTGCGGCCTAGATTCTGCCATTATCTTCCAGAGAAAGGCCCATCAAAGATAATAACTTACAGTTTGATGGACAGCTTGGTGGGCGATGAGGAAGATTTTTCAGCCGGAGATTGAGGCAAAAGGAGTTCGGTTAGTGAAGACGCCCAGTACGGGCAACCAAAAATGTTAGGTGAGCAGACGCGGATTGTGAAAGAATTAACAGAAATATTAACAAGGGAAGAAAAGAAAGTTTTTATTCACTTTCCAAGGAAGGAAAAGGGCCAGACGCATAGAGTGGCATTGGCTCTGAAGGGTGGGGGTTTGAGCCTTTTACGGGGCTTCAAAGGGCAAGGTGCAAGAAAGAGGGGGTGGGTTTATATCTATTTTTGTCAACAGTTGTTTCCGAGCTGGCTGTGCTTCTATTGGATGTGTTTTTTCTAAGAATCTGTAACTATTTTTCTTCAGTAATTTTCCAGTCCTTGGGTATCTGAAAGAGACTTAATAGTGGCCCTTGACAGGCATTACTCCATTTTGAACAATGTTAGATGGGTTTACATAACCATAACTATGTTTTCTACATCTGTAACTCTACTTCTGGTTTATAGATAAGTTCTAAATTAAATGAATATTTTCCAGTGTTATTTTACTAATTTTTAAAAGTTATTTCTCTTTTTCACATCTTTATTGCAGTATAATTGCTTTACAATAGTGTGTTAGTTTCTGCTTTATAACAAAATGAATCAGCTATATATATACATATATCCCCATCTCTTCCCTCTTGTGTCTCCCTCCCACCTGCCCTATCCCACCCCTCTAGGTGGTCACAAAGCACGGAGCTGATCTCCCTGTGCTATGTGGATGCTTCCCACTAGCATTCTAATTTACATTTGGTAGTGTATATATGTCAATGCCACTCTCTCACTTTGTCTCAGCTTACCCTTCCACCTCCCCATGTTTTCAAGTCCATTCTATATGTCTGCGTCTTTATACCTGTCCTGTCCCTAGGCTCTTCATAACTATTTTTTTTAAGATTCCGTATATATGTATATGGTATTTTTTTTTCTCCTTCTGACTTACTTCACTCTGTATGACAGACTCTAGGTCCATCCACCTCACTACAAATAACTCAGTTTTGTTTCTTTTTATGGCTGAGTAGTATTCCATTGTATATATGTGCCACATCTTCCTTATCCATTCACCTGTTGATGGACACCTTAGGTTGCTTCTGTGTCGAGGCTATTGTAAATAGTGCTGCAATGAACATTGTGGTACATGACTCTTTTTGAACTATGGTTTTCTCAGGGTATATGCCCAGTAGTGGGATTGCTGGGTCATATGGTAGTTCTATTTTTAATTTTTTAAAGAACCTCCATACTGTTCTCCATAGTGGCTGTATCAATTTACATTCCCACCGACAGTGCAAGAGGGTTCCCTTTTCTCCACACCCTCTCCAGCATTTATTGTTTATAGATGTTTTGATGATGGCCATTCTGCCTGGTGTGAGGTGATACCTCATTGGAGTTTTGATTTGCATTTCTTTAATGATTAATGTTGTTGAGCATCCTTCCATGTCTTTGTTGGCAATCTGTATATATTCTTTGGAGAAATGTCTATTTAGGTCTTCTGCCCATTTTTGGATTGGGTTGTTTGTTTTATTGATATTGAGCTGCATGAGCTGCTTGTATATTTTCGAGATTAATCGTTTTTCAGTTGCTTTGTGTGCAAATATTTTCTCCCATTCTGAGGATTCTCTTTTTGTCTTTACTATGATTTCCTTTGCTGTGCAAAAGCTTTGAAGTTTCATTAGGTCTCATTTGTTTATTTTTGTTTTCATTCCTTTTCCTTAGGAGGTGGGTCAAAATGATATTGCTGTGATTTATGTCATAGGGTGTTCTGCCTAGGTTTTCTTCTAAGAGTTTTATAGTGTCTGACCTTACATTTAGGTGTTTAATCCATTTTGAGTTTATTTTTGTGTATGGTGTTAGGGAGTGTTTTAATTTCATTCTTTTATATGTAGCTGTCCAGTTTTCCGAGCACCACTTATTGAGGAGGCTGTCTTTTCTCCATTGTATATTCTTGCCTCCTTTATCAAAGATAAGTTGACCATATGTGCGTGGGTTTATCTCTGGGCTTCTATCCTGTTGCATTGATCTATATTTCTGTTCTTGTGCCATTACCATACTGTCTTGATGACTGTAGCTTTGTAGTATAGTCTGAAGTCAAGGAGCCTGATTCCTCCAGCTCCATTTTTCTTTCTCAACATTGCTTTTGCTATACAGGATCTTTTCTGTTTCCATACAAACTGTGAAATTTTTTGTTCTATTTCTGTGAAAAATGTCATTGTTAGTTTGATCGGGATTGCACTGAATCTGTAGATTGCTTTGGGTAGTATAGTCATTTTCACAATGTTGATTCTTCCAATCCAAGAATATGGTATATCTCTCCATCTGTTTGTATCATCTTTAATTTCTTTCATCACTGTCTTATAGTTTTCTGCATTCAGTTATTTTGTCTCCTTAGTTAGGTTCATACCTAGGTATTTTATTCTTTTTCTTGCAGTGGTAAATGGGAATGTTTTCTTAATTTCAGTTTCAGATTTTTCATCATTAGTGTATAGGAATGCAAGAGATTTCTGTGCATTAATTTTGTATCCTGCAACTTTACCAAATTCGTTGATTAGCTCTAGAGCAGTTTTCTGGTAGCATCCTTTGGATTCTCTATGTATAGTATCATGTCATTTGCAAACAGTGACAGCTTTACTTCTTCTTTTCCGATTTGGATTCCTTTTATTTCTTTTTCTTCTCGGATTGCTGTTGCTAAAACTTCCGAAACTATGTTGAATAATACTGGTGAGAGTGGACAACTTTATCTTCTTACTGATCTTAGGGGAAATGGTTTCAATTTTTCACCATTGAGAATGATGTTGGCTGTGGGTTTGTCATATATAGCCTATATTATGTTGAGGTAAGTTCCCTCTATGCCTACTTTCTGGAGGGTTTTTATCATAATCGGGTGTTGAATTTTGTCAAAAGCTTTCTCTTCATGTATTGTGATGATCGTATATTTTTTCTCTTTCAATTTGTTAATATGGTATATCACATTGATTTATTTGTGTATATTGCAGAATCCTTGCATTCCTGGGCTACAACCCCCTTGGTCTTGGTGTACGATCCTTTCAATGTGCTGCTGGATTCTGTTTGCTAATATTTTGTTGAGGATTTTTGCATCTATGTTCAGCAGTGATATTGGCCTGTAGTTTTTTTTTTGTAACATCTTTGTCTGGTTTTGGTATCAGGGTGATGGTAGCCTTGTAGAATGAGTTTGCAAGTTTTCCTCCCTCTGCTATATTTTGGAAGAGTTTGAGAAGGATAGGTGTTAACTCTTCTCTAAATGTTTGATAGAGTTCGCCTGTTAAGCCATCTCGTCCCGGAATTTTATTTGTTGGAAGATTTTTTAATCACAGTCTCAATTTCAGTGCTTGTGATTGGTCTTTTTATATTTTTTTATTTCTTTCTGGTTCAGTCTCACAAGGTTGTGGTTTCTAAGATTTTGTCCATTTCTTTCAGGTTGTCCATCTCATTAGCATATTGTTGCTTGTAGAAATCTCTCCTGATCCTCTGTATTTCTACAGTGTGACTTGTTACTTCTCCTTTTTCATTTCTAATTATGTTGATTTGAGTCTTTTCCCTTTTTTTTCTTGATGAGTCTGGCTAATGGTTTATCAACTTTGTTTATCTTCTCAAAGAACCAGCTTTTAGTTTTACTGATCTTTGCTATTGTTTCCTTCATTTATTTTTCATTTATTTCTGATATGATCTCTATGATTTCTTTCGTTTTGCCTGCTTTGAGGTTTTTTTGATCTTCTTTGTCTAATTGCTTTAAGTGTAGGTTTACATTGTTTATTTGAGGTTTTTCTTGTTTCATGAGGTAGGATTGTATTGCTAAAAACTTCCCTCTTAGAACTGCTTTTGATGCATCCTATTGGTTTTGGGTCGTCGTATTTTCATAGTCATTTGTTGCTAAGTATTTATCTTTTCCTCTGAGATTTCTTCATTAATCTCTTGGTTATTTAGTAGTGTACTGTTTAGCCTGCATGTGTTTGTGTTTTTTACAGTTTTTTCCTCTAATTGATATGTAGTCCCATAGCATTGTGGTCGGAAAAGATACTTGATACGATTTCAATTTTCTTAAATTTACCAAGGCTTCATGTGGCCCAAGATATGATCTATCCTGGAGAATGTTCCATGAGCACTTGAGAAAAATGTGTATTCTGTTGTTTTTGGATGGAATATCCTATAAATATCAATTAAGTCCATCTTGCTTAATGTATCATTTAAAGCTTCTGTTTCCTTATTTATTTTCATTTTGGATGATGTGTCCATTGGTGAAAGTGGGCTGTTAAAATCCCCTACAGTGTTTGTGTTACTGTTGATTTCCCCTTTTATGGATGTTAGCATTTGCCTTATGTATTGAGGTGCTCCTTTGTTGGGGGCATAAATATTTAGAATTGTTATATCTTCTTCTCGGATTGATCCCTTGGTCATTATGTAGTGTCCTTCTTTGCCTCTTGTAATAGTCTTTATTTTAAAGTCTATTTTGCCTGTTATGAGAATTGCTACTCCAGCTTGCTTTTGATTTCCATTTGCATGGAATATCTTTCTCCATCCCCTCACTTTCAGTCTGTATGTGTCCCTAGGTCTGAAGTGGGTCTCTTGTAGACAGCATACATATACGTCTTGTTTTTGTATCCATTCAGCCAGTCTCTGTCTTTTTGTTGGAGCATTTAATCCATTTACATTTAAGGTAACTATCAATATGTATGTTCCTATTACCATTTTCTTAATTGTTTTGGGTTTTCTTTGGTACGTCTTTTCCTTGTCCTGTGTTTCTTGACTAGAGAAGTTCCTTTAGTATTTGTTGTAAAACTGGTTTGGTGGTGCTGAAATCTCTCTGTCAGATCTGAATGAGATCCTTGCTGGGTAGAGTAATCTTGGTTGTAGGTTTTTCCCTTTCATTACTTTAAATGTGTTCTGCCACTCCCTTCGGGCTTGCAGAGTTTCTGCTGAAAGATCACTCTTTAACCTTATGTGGATTCCCTTGAATGTTATTTGTTGCTTTGCCCTTGCTGCTTTTAATAATTTTTCTTTGCATTTAATTTTTGTTAGTTTGCCGAATATCTGTCTTTGTATCTTTCTCCTTGGATTTATCCTGTATGGGACTCTTTGCACTTCCTGTACTTGATTGACTATTTCCTTTCCCATGTTAGGGACGTTTTCAACTATAATCTCTTCAAATATTTTCTCAGACCCTTTTTTTTCTCTTCTTTTTCTGGGACCCCTATAATTCGAATGTTTGTGCACTTAATGTCCCAGAGGTCTCTGAGACTGCCCTCAATTCTTTTTTCTTTTCTGCTCTTTGTTAGTTATTTTCACTGTTTTATCTTCCAGGTCACTTATCCATTTTTCTCCCTCAGTTATTCTGCTACAGATTCCTTTTATGAGAATTTTTAGTTTCATTTAATTTGATTTTCATCATTGTTTGTTTGCTCTTTAGTTCTTCTAGGTCCTTCTTAAACATTTCTTGTATTTTCTGTATTCTGTTTCCAAGATTTTGGATCATCTTTACTATCACTACTGTGAATTCTTCTTCAGGTAGACTGCCTGTTTCCTCGTCAGTTATTTGGTCTTGTGGGTTTTTACCTTCATCCTTCATCTGCTGCATATTTCTCTGTCTTCTCATTTTGTTCAACTTACTGTATTTTTGTCTCTTTTTTGCATGTATGTATGGCTGTATGTTCGTAGTTCCCGTTGTTTTTGGTGTTTGCCCCACATAGGTGACGTTGGTTAAGTGGCTGGTGTAGGCTTCCTGGTGGAGGGGACTGGTGCCTGTGTTCTGGTGGTGCAGCTAGATCTTGTGTTTCTGGTTGGTAGGGCTGCATCTGGTGGTGTGTTTTGTGCGTTTTTTGGTGTCTGTGAACTTAGTATGATTTTAGGTCACCTCTCTGCTAATGGGTGGGGTTGTGTTCCTGTCTTAATATTGTTTGACATGGTGCACCCAGCACCTGAGCTTGCTGGCCGTTGTGGGGAGCTGGGTCTTCGTGTTGAAATGGAGATCTCTGGAAGAACTCTTGACAATTGATATTACATGGGGCCAGGAGGTCTCTGGTGGTCCAATATCCTGAACTCAGCTCTCCTACCTCAGAGTCTCAGGCCTGACACCAGGCCAGAGCACCAAGGCCTTCTTCTCCCAGAAGAAAAGGGAGAAAAAAAGAAAGAAGAAAAATAATAAACAAAAAATAAAATAAAATAATTAAAACAAAAAGATTTTAAGAATTATTAAATTTAAAAAATAGAAAGAAGAGAGCAACCAAACCAATAAACAAATCCACCAATGAAAACAAGCACTAAAAACTATACTAAGATAAACATAAAAGTCAGAAACAAGTCAGTTGCAGACCACAAACCCCAAGTCTACAGTTTCTCCCAAAGTCCACCACCTCAATATTTGGTTGATTTGTTGTCTATTCAGGTATTCGACAGATTCAGAGTACCTTAAGTTGACTGTGGTGATTTAATCCGCTGCTGCTGTGGCTGCATGGAGAAATGTCCCTTTCTCTTTTTTCTTTGCACAGTTCTTGGGGTTCAGCTTTGGTTTTGGCCCCACCTCTGCATGTAGGTCGCCTGAGGGCATCTGTTCTTCGCTCAGACAGGACGGGGTTAAAGGAGCAGCTGATTCGGGGGCTCTGGCTCACTTATGCTTGGGGTGGGGAGGAGGGAAGTGTACGGCAGTTATAATTGGAATGTGGGCTGAGCTTGCGACAGCAGAGACCAGCATGATGTTGCAACAGCCTGAGGCAAGCCATGTGTTCTCCCAGGGCAGTTGTCCCTGGATCACGGGATCCTAGCAGTGGAAGGCTCCATATGTTCCCAGGGTGGAGGGGTGGGGCGTGTGGATAGTGACCTGTGGGTGTACACAGGATTTTTGGTGGCTGCAGCAGCAGTGTTAGCAATTCATGACTGTCTCTTGTGTCTGAGCTGATAGCCACGGCTCAAGCCCATCTCTGGAGCTCTTTCAGGTGGTGCTCTGAATCCCTTCTCCTCATGCACCCCAAAACAATAGTCTCTTGCCTCTTAGGCAGGTCCAGAATTTTTCCCAGACTCCCTCCTGGTTAGCTATGGCACACTAGCCCCCTTCAGGCTGTGTTCACAAAGCCAGCCCCAGTCCTCTCCCTGGAATCTGACCTCCAAAGCCTGAACCTCAGCTCCCAGCCCCCATCTGCCCTGGTGTGTGAGCAGACAAGCCTCTTGGGCTGGTGAGTGCTGGTTGGCACTGATCCTCTGTGCAGGAATCTCTCCGCTTTGCCATCTGCCCCCCTATTGCTGCATTCTTCTCGGTGACTCTGAAGCTTCCCCTCCCCCGCCACCCCCTGTCTCTGCCTGCGAAGGGGCTTCCTAGTGTATGGAAACTTTTACTCCTTCACAGCCCCCTCCCCGAGGTACAGGTCCTGTCCCTATTCTTTTGTCTCTGTTTTTCCTTTTTTGTTTTGCCCTACTCAGGTATGTGGGGAGTTTCTTGCCTTTTGGGAAGTCTGAGGTCTTCTGCCAGTGTTCAGTAGGTGTTCTGTAGGAGTTGTTCCACATGTAGATGTATTTCTGATGTATCTGTGGGGAGGAAGGTGGTCTCCATGTCTTACTCCTCTGCCATCTTAAACGTCCCCCTGCCATAGCATCTTAACTTATCAGAATCTACTCCAGATTTATATTAATTCCAGTGAGCTGTTGAAATGTTACTTGTGTGGTGCTCTATTCCCTTTTTACATTTTTGTGTTATTATTGTTATACATATTAAATACATACCTGTTACACACCCAACCATATTGTTATAATAATTAATCTATAGATGTAATATCTGACTTTATGTCTACTAAAGAAGTTGAGAAAAGAAAAGAGAGCAAGTACATATTTATAATCTGTTATATTTACTTTTGTTAAAAAACCATGTATAGTTCTATGCATTTTTTTCCTATGAGTTTGAATTTCTACCATCTTGTGTCATTTCCTTACTCAAATACAACTCTGCTCCCACCCACTTCCTTTGTGCTATTATTGTCAAATATATTACATTTCTAATGTTAGAGACCCAACTAAACAATTGTATATATATTGACATATAATTGCTTTTTAAAACAGAGTACTAGAGAGTAAAGATTATGCATTTATACTGTGTTTTATAATTATATAATTACATTTACCAGAGTTTTTCGTTTTTTCATGTGTATTTGAATTTACATCTAGGTTTGCTTGCTTTGAATTTGAATAAATTCCTTTACAAATTCTTGCAAGATAGGTCTGTCAGCAATTGATATCTCTCAGTTTTTGTTTGCCTTGGAGTTTTTATTTTGGTTTCTTTTTTTTAAACATCTTTACTGGCGTATTATTGCATTACAATGGTGTGTTAGTTTCTGCTGTGTAACAAAGTGAATCAGCTATCATATACATACATCCCCATATCTCCCCCCTTTTGTGTCTCCCTCCCACCCTCCCTATCCCACCCCTCTAAGTGGACACAAAACACCAAGCTCATCTCCCTGTGCTATGTGGCTGCTTCCCACTAGCTATCTATTTTACATTTGGTACTGTATGTATGTCCATGCCACTCTCTCACTTCGTCCCAGCTTACCCTTCCCCCTCCTCCATGTCCTCAAGTCCATTCTCTATGTCTGTGTCTTTATTCCTGTCCTGCCCCTCAGATCTTCAGAACCATTTTTTTTTAGAGTCCATATATATGTGTTAACATATGGTATTTGTTTTTCTCTTTCTGACTTACTTATTTTGGTTTCATTTTTGAAAGATAGTTTTGCAGGATAGAAGATTTTTATTTGACAGTTTTTTTCCCTTCAGCACTTTGAATATTTTGTCCCACTGTTTTTGGCCTCCATTTTTCTTTTTTTCCTAATAAGACATCCCCTGTTAATCTTAATGGGTTTGCCTTCTAAGTGATGAGTTTCTTTTCTCTTGCTGTTTTCAATATTTTCTCTTTGGCTTTCAGTATTTTTACTATGAAGTGTCTGAGTGTGAATATCTTTGTATTTAAACTTCTTGGAGTTTTTTGACCTTCCTGGGTGTGTAGATTAACATTTTCCAAAAAATTTTAGTCATTGTTTCTTCGAATAGTTTTTTCTACTACTTTTCTGGCCTTTCCTTCTGGTAATGCCATTACATGTAGGTTGGTGCACTTAAAGGTGTCTCATGTTTTTCTGACACTGTGTACATTTTACTTCATTCTCTTTCCTCTCTGTTCTTATGATTGCATAATCTGTATTTTCAAATTTGTGTTCTTTTTTCCAGCAACTCCAATCTATTATTGAGCCCCTCTAGTGAACTTTTCATTCTGGTTATTGTAATTTTTAACTCCAAATTATCCATTTGGTACTTTTTATAATTTGCATCTCTTTATGGATAGTCTGTTTAATGAGAAATTGTCATCATAGCTTTAAAGCATGTTTTCCTTTAGTTCTTTGAGCATATTCATATAGGCTTATTTGAAGATTTTTTTCTGTTAAATCCAACATATTGGTTCTTTCAGAGGCAGTTTCTGTCGCCTGTTTTTTTTTTCTGTGAGTGGGTCACACTTTCCTTCTTCTTTGCATACTCTCTATTTTTCTTAAGTTGGGGCATTTAGGTAAAATATTATAGCACTGTGGATTCAGGTCCAACTTTCCCATCCCTGGGGATTGTTTTTGTTGTTATTTTCTTTTTTATTTGTTTAGTGACTTGGGTAGACTATTTTAGTCAAGTCTATTTCCCTCGAAGTATGAACCCTTAGTTGCCACTCCTCAGTCAGTGCAGACTTGGGTATACACGTTACCACTTTGGGATGACAGGAGTTTTAACATAGTTCTCTTTGTCTCCTCTGCTGTTTCTGCTAAGCTGTCTACCTCACTTGTTATTTCACTCACCAGTTAGGCTTTAGTAATTGCAATTTATTTTTCAATTGTTTTCAACAATGCCCTGTTGCATTATTTGCACCACAATCTGATCTGATTGAATTCAGGTGGGAATATTTTTTAGCAACATCTTTGAGGTTTAATCAAACCCCAAGAGACCTTTTCTTAGCTGTCTCTCTCTCTGGTTCTCTCTGGTGAAATAGCTGGCCTGTGGTTTTTCTTGTTGCTCTTAATTTAGAGGATTTAAAATTTAATTATTTTCAAGAGTCCTCAGGCGTGAACTTTCTCATATTCTGTTTTAAATAGTCTGCTCCTTTCGTGGAGAGGTTAGGAGTTCTATTTTCTTATGAAATGCCTCTCCTATTTTGGAAAAAATTCTAAGCCACAGTTCTGGCCACTGGGTGGGCAGTAGCCTCTGGTCTTCTAGGCTTACTGTTTCTATTTGGAATCTCTGCCAGATGATCAAGCTGGAACAAGGATGATCAGGACTGCAGTATTCTCAGCCTGCTAGGGCTAGGGTTAAGCCCTCAGACCCATGAGTGAGGACTGGTTGGAGGAAAGGAACCCTGAACTCTTAGCTTCACTCACCAGGAATTTACTCACCTCTTCAATTCAGAATTGGAGGGTGAGAAATACTAGTGGCCTGCCATTATTGGTGAGATATAGGTAACCAATAATTGGGAGCTGAGTGGGGAGGAAGCCCCATCTTCTTGGTCACACTTACCTGGAGTGGAGTTAATATCAAGCTGAGCTGGACAGGTAGGAGAGAGGGAGCAGGTCATGTTTCAAATGCCACAGACTCTCACTGTTCTTACAGAGTATAGTAGATTTTTTTGAGTAAATGTTTCTTCATTTGCTGTTTGCCCTTAGGACAATTTCCAGAGACATTTAATAGTTTTTTAAAAAAATAGTTTTCACCAGTTTGCTTGTTTCTCTGGGGAGTATGTCTGTGGAGATCGTTAAGCTGTCATTGCAGAGGTGTAACTGTTAGTTATCTTTTACGTTTGATCATGGCTTCTTTCATCATACAGATAGTCTAGCCTGAATATTTTTGTATGTCCCATATTTTGTATTCTTTAAAGAAGCTCTTTGATCCCCAATATTATTAAAATAATCTGAAATTTTCTTCTAATGCTCTTAAGGTTTTCTTTTTTTATAGTAAGCACATTTAATCAACTGAGATGTTTTTGTATGTGTGTAAATGCTTTGTGATAAGAATCTTTATATTTTTCTAAAGGGATAGCCACAATTGTCTCAATTGCACCCCCTTTCCATTGACTTGAAATGGCAGCTTTATCATAAATTAAATTCTCATATATATGTGGAAGATTCTGCTACATTGACTTATTTGTCTATTTCTGCATCAATATCACACTGTTCCAATAACTATGGCATGCATTTTCTAAACTGAGGTTAATTCTTGCCAGGTTTTGGTATCAGGGTTATGCTAACCTAGAAAAATAATTTGGGTAGCTTTCACATTTTTTAATAGAATGAAACAATTTATATAATGTGATAATTATCTGTATTATAATCATCTGTATTCTAATTATCTGTGTTATTATTTATTATTATAGTTTCTTTTTAGGAGTCATTTTTTCTTTACTAATTCTCAGTCTTTTTATTGATTATTACTGTATTCATGTTTCTTTTTCTTAAATTGTAGTAATTTAGATTATTACAATTCATTGGTATAAATTTGTATAAGCATTTAAAAACTTTTAAAAATATCCTCAAATTCTCCTAATTCTTAATATTATCCAATTATATCTCTGTTATTTTTTAAATCATACTTACCAAATGTGTTTCTATTTGATTGATTTTTCAAAGAACCAGATATTTGTTGAATGGATTGTTATTTTATTTTTGTTGATTATTTCATTAATTTCTGATTTTATGTTTGTTAATAGTGTCCTCTTTGTAGTTATGTTGTTGGTGTCTTTCTAGCTTCCTAAGTTGAATCGTTTTTTTCATGTATAGTCAGTCTTTCTTCTTTTTTGTAGTAAATGTGTTTAAGGTTGTAAAGTTTACTCTGAGTACTCAGTATTAATGCACAGGATTTGTTGGTAGTGTTTTACTATGGTCTATTTTTAGTTGCTGCTTTGAATTTGTCTTAAGCTAAGGATCTTGGAAAAGAACTTAAATATATTCATGTAGATAGATTTAATTGGGAGAAGGACTATCTTTTCATTGTTAATTTTTTATTGTATTGTGATATATGTATGTCTGCTTTTTGGCATTCATTAATGTTTCTTTTATGATCTAATACATATTCATTTCTTTATTGTTCCTTGTCTATTTGAATAACATGCTTATCACTTTTCTTTTTTGAATTTTCTATATTAAATTTTTTTTCTTCTTGATCTGTCATTTTCTGAGAGATGTATTGAAGGTTCCACTAAGATAGTAGATTGAATTCAGCTCTCGGATAATTAAATTTGATATGCAGATGAATATAAATTGATTGGTTTTATCTAGCATTAGATGGAAGTATTTATTGGCTTTGGGAAATGGGAGAAAAATATTCAGTGTTGGTGGAAGAGAGGTAATTTTCTAAATAAATTTAATTTCTGATATTATTCTACTTCTGACAATTTATATTACATATAATATGATACACATATACTTATATTAGCAGATTGCTACCTCTGGTAAGCAGGGCTGGGGGAGGACCGTTGCTTTCTTTTATATAAAATCACTCTATTATTTACTTTCTTGAAAAAATGCAAGGTAATAATAGTAATAATAATAATAAAGTAATGGAAAAGAGAAGCATTTCCTGAATGGTGATGTGAGGAGCACCATGGATCATTTCCCAGAGAAAAAAATCAAACTGGTGAAGATTATATACATAAAACAACCACTTAAAGTCTCTGGAGACTGTTCAAATGGTATATAGCAAAGGGAAAAACATTCATTAATGAAAATCTACTAAATCTCAGGAAGAACAGTGGCATTTGAGCCACAATCTACTCTACACTCCCTTCCCCCGCCCCAGCTCAGTATGATGGAAGCTCCACTCTGGTAGCTCTACTCTGGTAGCCAAGAAGATGAGGCTCCCTCTGCTGCCCTTCCACTCCTATTTTTCTATGGGAGGGGCAGGATGCCAGAATTTCTCATCATTCCCAGGACCATATTCGAGAAGCCCTATTCAAGGCAAGTGTAGGTGAGAGATCTGGTGCTCCCTTACTCTACTTGGGCCCTATTCATAGGACAAAGATCTGCCCCAAGTGCAACAGGCTGAAAATACTGGGCCCCAATCACCCTTGCCCCAGCCCACTTATAAGATATGATTTCAACACCAGGAGAGTAAATCTGAGAAAATCAAGAGCTACAAGCCCTGCCTAGCACACTGCTAGTAGAGCAGGGGTACCACTCTGAGGGAAGAGGGCCACTGTCCCCACCACTAGTTCTGGAGCAGTGGTATAGGAGTGCTGCCCAAGGGAAGAGGCAGGTTATAAACACAGAGAACTCTGTAGCTCTCCCTAAGAGAAACTCTCCTTAAGGGGACTGAATTTATTTGAAACAGAGCATGGGAAAGTTCATGCTTAAGGATATTATTAAAAAGAATGGAGATCTTAGAAGTAAGCATTTAAAAGGGGGCTGGCAGCTTCTCTCTGTTAAATTTCCAAATGGTCTACTATTGGAAGACGATTTAACAGAGAGAAGCAGAGAAAGAAATGGCTGAGAAGTGTCTTCCTAGAATTGAAGCAAGCATCAACGACTGACCTGAAAGACTACCACTGCAAAGGGGCCCAAAGTTAGTAGGATCTGACTGTAGAGCCATTTATTCCCTAGGGTGTTATCAAATAAATAAATAGTAATCAACTGAGAATTAATGGAAGCTCACAGATAGGTGCGAAACCAATAGAGGCAGCCTATCCAAAGCTTAATGGAGGTATCAGGAAGGAACAGTAAAGGGCATCCTGGCTAAAAGTGCAGTTACTTATGGGGGAGAAGGGGAGTCAGGGAGACTGTGTGCATGTCCAAGGCTGTGCCCTTTTAGTGGCAACATCAGAAGCTGCACACTGCAGAGAAATAGACTTCACTGAACTAGTCCAGTCAAACACTAAACAAATACGCAAACAACAAGCCCAGGGGGATCAATACCAGGGTTGCTACAATATATTACCTAAATACCTCAGCTTTCAACAAACAAATTATAAGACATGAAAAGAAATAGGAAAGTGTGACCAATATACAGGGAAAAAAATCAGGCAACAAAATTGCCTGTTAGAGGGCCCAGAATTGGATATAGCAGAAAAAGACATCAAAGTACCTATTATAAACATGTTCAACTAATTAAAGGGAACCATGCTTAAAGAAATAAAGGAAGGTATGATGACAGTGTCTTAAAATAGAGATTATCTATAAGGATAAATTATAAAAAGAAGCCAAATGGAACTTCTGGATTTGAAAATTACAATAACGGAAATGAAAAATTTGCAAGAGGGCCTCAAGTGTAAACTTGTGTTAGCAGAAGTAAGAAATTAGACTTGAAGAGACATTGGTAGAGATTACACAATCCTAAAATCAGAGAGAAAAAAGTATGAGGAAAAATTAATAGAGCTTTAGAGAAATGTGGGACACTATTAAACATGTGAACATATTATACATGCAATGGGATTTACCAGAAGAGAGTAGGCAAAGAAAGGAGCATAAAAAATATACAAAGAACCAATGGCTGAAAATTTCCCAAATTTGATGAAAAATAATATGAGTATCTAAGAAGCTTAAATGTATCTAAGTAGGAAAAGTCCAAAGAGATTCATACCCAGACACATCAGAGTAAAATTGTTGAAAATGAACAGAAAGAGAAACTCTTGAAGGCAGCATGACAAAAAATGACTTATACAAAGGAATTCCAATAACATTAGCAAATATTTCTCATCAGAAATAGTTGCAGCCAGAAGGCATTGTGAAACATATTCAAAGTGATGAAAGGAAAAATCAGTTTCAACAAAGAAGCATATATACAGAAAAGCTTTCAGGTTAAATATATTCTAGATAAATAAAAGTTGAGAGAATTAGTTGCTAGCAGATTCACCTTATAAGAAATACTAAAGGAAGTTCTTCAGCTGGGAAGTGACACTAGAGAGTAATTTGAATCTGCATGAAAAAAAAAAGGATGCCACTAAAAGTAATTATGTAGACAATAATAAAAAACAGTATAAATTACATATTTCTTCTACTTCCTTCTCTTAAAAGACTTCTAGAAACATTTGCATAAAAGAATATATATACAGTTTTATTTATGGGCCAATAACATACAGATATATAATGTAATTGACAATAAAACACAAATGATATGGGTGGGAGAAAAGCTATATGGGAGTAAGAAAATAACACCAGATGTTAACTTGAATCCACAGGAGCAAGTGAGGAGAACCAGAAATAGAAAATAAAACAAACTCTATAATAAATATAGACTGACTCTCTTTCTCTTAGCTTAAAATGTATATAATTGAAATATATTTGACTTATAACATTGTGCAAATTTAAGGCACAGAACATGTTAATTTGATACATTTATATAAAGCAATATGATTGCTACTGTAGTGTTAGCTAACACCTCTATCTTGTGATATAATTGCTCAGCTTTTTTTTTTTTTAACATCTTTATTGGGGTATAATTGCTTTACAATGGTGTGTTAGTTTCTGCTTTATAACAAAGTGAATCAGTTATACATATACATATGTTCCCATATCTCTTCCCTCTTGTGTCTCCCTCCCTCCCACCCTCCCTATCCCACCCCTCCAGGCTGTCACAAAGCACCAAGCTCAGCTTTTTAAAAAGACACAAATTTATATAAATAATGATTCTAATAATGTACTGTAAAATATTTTACTGGGTTTGTAAAATATACAGACTAAATACATATAACAATAGCATAAGAAGGGGAAGCAGAAATAGAATTATATAAGAGTAATACTTTTATGTCTCACTGGAATTCAGTTAATGTAAACATGATAGATATACTAGGTTAAGATGTACATTGTAAGCCCAATAGTAACCACTAAGAAATTAACTTAAAAATCTAGTATAGTGACATATGATTAAATAAATAAGAATGTTGTATTAGAAAATATTCACTTAATGTAAAAGAAAGCAGAAAAGGAGACATTCATATGACATGAATCATATAGAAAACAAGAAGCAAAATGCAGACATAAATTCATCTATGTCAATAATAACATTAAATATGGATGGATTACATAATTCAAACAAAAGGCAGAGATTGACAGACTGATTAATAAACAAGATCCAATTAAATTATGTCTATGGCAGAAATACTTTAAATTCAAAGATACAAACAGATGGAAAGTAAAAGGCTAAGAAAAAAATGTACCATGAAAACACCAACCATAGAGATTGGAGTGGTGATACAAATGTCAGATGACTTTGGCTTTAAGACCAAAATATGTTACTAGATATAAAGGACATTTCATATGGATACAAAGTCAATCTATCAAGAGTTTATAACAATTATAAATATGTATATTCACAAAATAATAAAACCCCAAAATACATGAAGAAAGAACTGGGAGAATTGAAAGGAAACCTAGACAATTTAACAATAATAGTTGGAAAGTTTCTCAGCCCATTTTCAATAATGGCTAGAATAATTAGGCAGGAGATAAACAAGGATGTAGAAGACGTCAGTGACACTATAAACCAAGTACACCTAGCAGACAACTATAAAGAAGTCCACTCAGCAAGAGCTGAATTCATCTTTTTTATTCAAGCACACATGAAATAGACAGGATAGACAATATGATAGGTGATGAAACAAGCCTCAATAAATTTAGCATGTTTGAAATCACAGAAATCATGTTCTTAGCCCAAAACAGGATGAAATTAGAAATCAACAGCAGAAGGGAAGTTGAGAAATTCACAAATATGTGGAAATTCTGTAACACACCATGAAATAACCAATGATTCAAAGAAGAAACTACAATGGAAATTATAAAATACTTTGAGGGGAACATCACCAAGATGGTGGGATAGGAAGGTCCTATATTTTCCTTTTCCCATGGACACAATACATATAACTACACATGGATCAATTTCCTCCAAGAGAAATCCAGAAACTAGTTGAGTGACTCCTACACATTAGATGACTGAGAAAATACTCACATTGAAATAGGTAGGAAAGGCTGAGACACACTCTCACCATAAACCCCACCACAGCACAGCACCTTACAATTGGAAGAGAATCTCCAACTCCCAGTTTCTCCCTGAGAAGCAGAGGGGTCGGACCACACATAAAGCACCCCAACAAAGGCTGTAATCTAAGGGATGGGCAAATCACCTTGCTCTGAGACACAACACAGCTTGGAATTCATGAGTCCCACAGGACCATAGTAAACAAAGAGACAGTTTTTAAATGGATGCATGAGCATTTCCCAGGGCTATCCCTGCAGCTCCAACCACATCAGGACTCAGTGCAGAGGGATCAGGCAACAACGCCCATTTCCCACTTTCTCCCTGGAAGGGATTTGATCGCATCCTTTCCCAACTAGTGCCTGAGGACGTGGCTTCTAATCAGCCTGCAACTGAGAGCTGCCTAGGATCCTCCTAAAAGAGCTGGTGGGCAGGTCCCCCACCTCCTCCCTCTGGCTCATTCACAGTAAAACCAAGTCTCTGGTATCTCTCAGGAAGGAACTTGTCCATACATCTAGCACCCCACCTGCTATGGATGTCACCTGAGGGACTGGCTCCGAAATCGCTTAGCTGGGGGAGCTGACAAAGGATAGGCATTCAGAAGTTTACCAGGACCATGCAAAACAAAGAGGCAGTTCTATATGGGCACACAGGCACCCCCAGCGACTCTTCCCTCTGGCTCAGCAGAGAAGGCACAAACATCCAGCTCTCAGTTTTTCCCTGATAGGGGCAAGACTGCATATCTAATGTCCTGTCTTTCCCAGCTGTACCCTGAAGATCAGCCTTTTAATTAGCTTGCATTAGGCATCTGAAGGGGCAAAACTGTTAAAACTAGTAACCAAATTCAATAAAGTTGTAAGATACAAAATTAACATATAAAAATCAGTTGTGTTTCTATACACTAAGGATGAACTGAGAAATTAAGAAAACAATCCCGGGGGACGAGGGGAAGATGGCGGAAGAGTAAGATGCGGAGATCAACTTCCTCCCCACAGATACACCAGAAATACTTCTACACGTGGAACAACTGCTACAGAACACCTACTGAACGCTGGCAGAAGACCTCAGACCTCCCAAATGTCAAGAAACTCCCCACGTACCTGGGTAGGGAAAAGGTAAAAGAATAAACAGAGAAAAAAGGAATAGGGATGGGACCTGCACCAGTGGGAGGGAGCTGTGAAGGAGGAAAGGTTTCCACACACTAGGAAGCCCCTTCGTGGGCAGAGACTGCGGGTGGTGGAGAGGGGAAGCTTCGGAGCCGCAGAGGAGAACACAGCAACAAGGGTGCGGAGGGCAAAGCGGGGAGATTCCCGCACAGAGAATTGGTACCGATCGGCACTCACCAGCCCAAGAGGCTTGTCTGCTCATCCGCCGGAGCGGGCAGGGCTGCGAGCTGAGGCTCGGGCTTCGGTCGGAGCGCAGGGAGAGGACTGGGGAGGGGTTAGTGCACCACGGCTAGCCGGGAGGGAGTCCAGGAAAAGGTCTGGAGCTGCTGAAGAGGCAAGAGACTCTTTCTTCCCTCTTTGTTATATGGTGCGCCAGGAGAGGGGATTAAGAGCGCTGCATAAAGGAGCTCCAGAGATGGGCGGGTGTGAGCCGTGGCTAAAAGCATGGACCCCAGAGACGGGCAGGAGACGCTAAGGCTGCTGCTGCCGCCGCCAAGAAGCCTGTGTGCAAGCACAGGTCACTATCCACACCCCCGCTCCGGGGAGCCTGTGCAGCCCGCCAATGCCAGGTTCCCGGGATCCAGGGACAACTTCCCCGGGAGAACGCACGGCGAGCCTCAGGCTGGTGCAACGTCACGCTGGCCTCTGCCGCCGCAGGCTCGCCCAGCACCCCGTGCCCCTCCCTCCCCCCGGCCTGAGTGAGCCAGAGCCCCCAGATCAGTTGCTCCTTTAACCCCGTCCTGTCTGATTGAAAAACAGACGCCCTCCGGCGACGTACACGCAGAGGTGGGGCCAAATCCAAAGCTGAGCCCCTGGGAGCTGTGAGAACAAAGAAGAGAAAGGGAAATCTCTCCCAGCAGCCTCAGAAGCAGGGAATTAAAGCTCCACAATCAACTTGATGTACCCTGCATCTGTGGAATACAGGAGGTGGACGTTGAGAGCAAGATTTATGATGTTTTCCCCTTTTCCTCTTTTTGTGAGTGTGTATGTGTATGCTCCAGTGTGAAATTTTGTCTGTACAGCTTTGCTTCCACCATTTGTCCTAGGGTGCTATACGGCCGGTTTTTGTTTTCTTTTGTTTTTTGGTTCTTTTTAATTTTTCTTTTCTTTCTTAATAATTAATTTTAATAACTATTTTATTTTACTTTATCTTTTTTTCTTTCTTTCTTTCTCTTTCTTCCTTCCTTATTTCCTTCCTTCCTTCCTTTCTTTCTTTCTTTCCTTCCTTCCTTCCTTCCTTCCTTCCTTCCTTCCCTCCTTTAGACAACGAATCATCCCAAATTGAGGAAGTGGACTTTGAGAGCAAGATTTATGATTTTTTCCCCTTTTCCTCTTTCTGTGAGTGTGTATGTGTATGCTTCTGTGTGAGATTTTGTCTGTATAGCTTTGCTTCCACCATTTATCCTAGGGTCCTATCCATCCGGTTTTTTAAATTTTTTTTTCTTAATAATTATTTTTAAATTTAATAACTTTATTATATTTTACTCTATTTTATTTTACTTTATCTTCTTTCTTTCTGTCTTTTTTCCTTCCTTCCCTCCTTCCTTCCTTCCTTCCTCCATCCCACCATCCCTCCCTCCCTCCCTCCTTCCTTTCTTTCTTTCTTTCCTTCTTTTCTTCTTTCTTTCTTTCCTTCTTCCTTCCTTTCTTTCTTTCTTTCTTCCTACATGTACTAATTGTTTCTCTCTAATTTTTCTCCCTTTTACTCTGAGCCGTGTGGATGAAAGCCTCTTGGTGCTGCAGCCAGGGTCAGTGCTGTGCCTCTGAGGTGGGAGAGCCAACTTCAGGACACTGGTCCACAAGAGACCTCCCAGCTCCACATAATATCAAATGGCAAAATCTCCCAGAGATCTCCATCTCAACACCAGCATCCAACTTCACACAACGACCAGCAAGCTACAGTGCTGGACACCCTATGCCAAACAACTAACAAAACAGGAACACAAACCCATCCATTAGCAGAGAGGCTGTCTAAACTCATAATAAGTCCACAGACACCCCCAAAACACACCACCAGACGTGGACATGCCCAACAGAGAGACAAGATCCAGCCTCATCCACCAGAACACAGGCACTAGTCCCCTCCACCAGGAAGCGTACACAACCCACTGAACCAACCTTAGCCACTGGGGACAGACATCAAAAACAGCGGGAACTACGAACCTGCAGTCTGCAAAAAGGAGACCCCAAACACAGTACGATAAGCAAAATGAGAAGACAGAAAAACACACAGCAGATGAAGGAGCAAGACAAAAACCCACCAGGCCTAACAAATGAAGAGGAAATAGGCAGTCTACCTGAAAAGGAATTCAGAATAATGATAGTAAAGATGATCCAAAATCTTGGAAATAGAACAGACAAAATGCAAGAAACATTTAACAAGGACCTAGAAGAACTAAAGATGAAACAAACAATGATGAACAATGCAAAAAATAAAATGAAAAATACTCTAGATGGGAACAATAGCAGAATAACTGAGATAGGAGAATGGATAAGTGACATGGAAGATAAAATAGTGGAAATAACTACTGCAGAGCAGAATAAAGAAAAAAGAATGAAAAGAACTGAGGACAGTCTCAGAGACATCCGGGGCAACATTAAATGCACCAACATTGGAATTATACGGGTTCCAGAAGAAGAAGAGAAAAAGAAAGGGACTGAGAAAATATTTGAAGAGATTATAGTTGAAAACTTCCCTAATATGGGAAAGGAAATAGTTAATCAAGTCCAGGAAGCACAGAGAGTCCCATACAGGATAAATACAAGGAGAAATATGCCAAGACACATATTAATCAAAGTGTCAAAAATTAAATACAAAGAAAGCATATTAAAAGCAGCAAGGGAAAAACAACAAATAACACACAAGGGAATCCCCATAAGGTTAACAGCTGATCTCTCAGCAGAAACCCTACAAGCCAGAAGGGAGTGGCAGGACACAGTGGAAGTGATGAAGGAGAAAAACCTGCAGCCAAGACTACTCTAGCCAGCAAGGATCTCATTCAGATTTGATGGAGAAATTAAAACCTTTACAGACAAGCAAAAGCTGAGAGAGTTCAGCACCACCAAACCAGCTTTACAACAAATGCTAAAGGAAGTTCCCTAGGCAAGAAACACAAGAGAAGGAAAAGACCTACAGTAACGAACCCAAAACAATTTAGAAAATGGGAATAGGAACATACATATCGATAATTACCTTAAATGTAAATGGAACAAATGCTCCCACCAAAAGACAGAGATTGGCTGAATGGATAAGACTCATATATATGCTGTCTACAAGAGACCCACTTCAGACCTAGAGACACATACAGACTGAAAGTAAGGGGATGGAAAAGATATTCCATGCAAATGGAAACCAAAAGAAAGCTGGAGTAGCAATTCTCATATCAGACAAAATAGACTTTAAAATAAAGACTATTAGAAGAGACAAAGAAGGACACTACATAATGATCAAGGGATTGATCAAAGAAGTAGATATAACAATTGTAAATATTTATGCACCCAACATAGGAGCACCTCAATACATAAGGGAAATACTAACAGCCATAAAAGGGGAAATCGACAGTAACACATGCATAGTAGGGGACTTTAACAGCCCACTTTCACCAATGGACACATCATCCAAAATGAAAATAAATAAGGAAAGAGAAGCTTTAAATGATAGATTAAGCAAGATGGACTTAATTGATATTTATAGGACATTCCATCCAAAACCAACAGAACACACATTCTTCTCAAGTGCTCATGGAACATTCTCCAGGATAGATCATATCGTGGGTCACAAATCAAGTCTTGGTAAATTTAAGAAAATTAAAATTGTATCAAGTATCTTTTCCGACCACAATGTTATGAGACTAGATATCAATTATAGGAAAAGATCTGTAAAAAATACAAACACATGGAGGCTAAACACTACACTACTTAATAACAAAGTGATCACTGAAGGAATCAAAGAGGAAATAAAAAAATACCTAGGAACAAATGACAATGGAGACACGACGACCGAAAACCTATGGAATGCAGCAAAAGCAGTTCTAAGAGGGAGGTTTATAGCAACACAAGCCCACCTTAAGAAACAGGAAACATCTCGAATAAACAACCTAACCTTGCACCTAAAGCAATTAGAGAAAGAAGAACAAAAAACCCCCAAAGTTAGCAGAAGGAAAGAAATCATAAAAATCAGATCAGAAATAAATGAAAAAGAAATGAAGGAAACGATAGCAAAGATCAATAAAACTAAAAGTTGGTTCTTTCAGAAGATAAACAAAATAGATAAACCATTAGCCAGACTCATCAAGAAAAAAAGGGAGAAGACTCAAATCAATAGAATTATAAATGAAAAAGCAGAAGTAACAACTGACACTGCAGAAATACAAAATATCATGAGAGATTACTACAAGAAATTCTATGCCAATAAAATGGACCGCCTGGAAGAAATGGACAAAATCTTAGAAATGCACAACCTGCCAAGACTGAATCAGGAAGAAATAGAAAATATGAACAGACAAATCATAAGCACTGAAATTGAAACTGTGATTAAAAATCTTCCAACAAACAAAAGCCCAGGACCAGATGGCTTCACAGGTGAATTCTAACAAACATTTAGAGAAGAGCTAACACCTATCCTTCTCAAACTCTTCCAAAATATAGCAGAGGGAGGAACACTCACAAATTCATTCTACGAAACCACCATCACCTTGATACCGAAACCAGAAAAGGATGTCAGAAAGAAAGAAAACTACAGGCCAATATCACTGATGAACATAGATGCAAAAATCCTTAACAAAATACTAGCAAACAGAATCCAACAGCACATTAAAAGGATCATACACCATGATCAAGTGGGGTTTATTCCAGGAATGCAAGGATTCTTCAATATACACAAACCAAGCAATGTGATAAATCATATTAACAAATTGAAGGAGAAAAACCATATGATCTTCTCAATAGATGCAGAGAAAGCTTTTAACAAAATTCAACACCCATATGATAAAAACCCTCCAGAAAGTAGGCATAGAGGGAACTTTCCTCAACATAGTAAAGGCCATATATGACAAATCCACAGCCAATATCATCCTCAATGGTGAAAAACTGAAAGCATTTCCACTAAGATCAGGAACAAGACAAGGTTGCCCACTCCCACTGCTCTTATTCAACATAGTTTTGGAAGTTTTAGCCACAGCAATCAGAGAAGAAAAGGAAATAAAGAATCCAAATTGTAACAGAAGAAGTAAAGCTGTCACTGTTTGCAGATGACATGATACTATACATAGAGAATCCTAAAGATGCTACCAGGAAACTACTAAAGCTAATCAATGAACTTGGTAAAGTTGCAGGACACAAATTAATGCATAGAAATCTCTGGCATTCCTATATACTAATGATGAAAAATCTGAAAGTCAAATAAAGAAAACACTCCTATTTACCATTGCAACAAAAAGAATAAAATAGCTAGGAATAAACCTACCTAAGGAGACAAAAGACCTGTATGCAGAAAATTATAAGACACTGATGAAGGAAATTAAAGATGTTACAAATAGATGGAGAGATATACCATGTTCTTGGATTGGAAGAATCAACATTGTGAAAATGACTATACTACCCAAAGCAATCTACAGATTCAATGCAGTCCCTATCAAACTACCACTGGCATTTTTCACAGAACTAGAACAAAAAATTTCACAATTTGTATGGAAACACAAAAGACCTCGAATAGCCAAGGCAATCTTGAGAACGAATAACGGAGGTGGAGGAATCAGGCACCCTGACTTCAGTCTATACTACAAAGCTACAGTAATCAAGACAGTATGGTACTGGCACAAAAATAGAAAGATAGATCAATGGAACAGGATAGAAAGCCCAGAGGTAAACCCACGCACATATTGTCACCTTATCTTTTGTAAAGGAGGCAGGAATGTACAGTGGAGAAAGGACAGCCTCTTCAATAAATGGTGCTGGAAAAACTGGACAGGTACATGTAAAATTATGAGATTAGATCACTCCATAACACCATACACAAAACTAAGCTCAAAATTGATTAAAGACCTAAATGTAAGGCCAGAAACTATCAAACTCTTAGAGGAAAACATAGGCAGAATACTGTATGACATAAATCACAGCAAGATCCTTTTTGACCCACCTCCTAGAGAAATGGAAATAAAAACAAAAATAAACAAATGGGACCTAATGAAACTTCAAAGCTTTTGCACAGCAAAGGAAACCATAAACAAGACCAAAAGACAACCCTCAGAATAGGAGAAAATATTTACAAATGAAGCAACCGACAAAGGATTAATTTCCAAAATTTACGAGCAGCTCATGCAGCTCAATAACAAAAAACAAACAACCCAATACAGAAATGGGCAGAAAGCCTAGTTGTTTCTCCAAAGAAGATATACAGACTGCCAACAAACAGATGAAAGAATGCTCAACATCATTAATCATTAGAGAAATGCAGATCAAAACTACAATGAGATATCATCTCACACCAGTCAGAATGGCCATCATCAAAAAATCTGGAAACAATAAATGCTGGAGAGGGTGTGGAGAAAAGGGCACACTTGCACTGCTGGTGCGAATGTGAATTGGTACAGCCACCATGGAGAACAGTATGGAGTTTCCTTAAAAATCTACAAATAGAACTACCATATGACCCAGCAATCCCACTACTTGGCATATATCCTGAGAAAACCATAATTCAAAAAGAGTCATGTACCAAAATGTTCATTGCAGCTCTATTTACAATAGCCCAGAGATGAAAACAACCTAAGTGCCCATTGTCAGATGAATGGCTAAAGAAGATGTGGCACATATATACAATGGAATACTACTCAGCCATGAAAAGAAACGAAATTGAGCTATTTGTTATGAGGTGGATGGACCTAGAGTCTGTCATACAGAGTGAACAGAATGAGAAAGACAATTACCATATGCTAACACATATGTATGGAATTTAAGAAAAAAATGTCATGGAGAACCTAGGGGTAAGACAGGAATAAAGACACAAACCTAGTAGAGAACCGACTTGAGGATATGGGGAGGGGGATGGGTTAGCTCTGACAAAGCGAGAGAGAGGCATGGACATATATACACTACCAAACGTAAGGTAGATAGCTAGTGGGAAGCAGCCGCATAGCACAGGGAGATCAGCTCGGTGCTTTGTGACTGCCTGGAGGGGTGGGATAGAGAGGGTGTGAGGGAGGGAGACGCAAGAGGGAAGAGATATGGGAACATATGTATATGTATAACTGATTCACTTTGTTATAAAGCAGAAACTAACACACCATTGTAAAGCAATTATACCCCAATAAAGATGTTAAAAAAATAATAAATGCAATTCCAATTTTAAAAATAAAAGACAAGAAAAAAATCCCATTTACAATATCATCAAAAACAACAAAATTCTTAGGAATAAATGTAACCAGGAGATGAAAAAATCTGTATACTAAAATGTATAAAACATTTATTATTTTTTAAATTGAAGTATAGTTGATTTACAATGTTTCAGGTGTACAGCAAAGTGATTAAGTTTCACACACACACACATTCAGATTCTTTTCCGTTGTAGGTTATTACAAGATATTGAATATAGTTCCCTGTGCTATACAGTAAGTCCTTGTTGTTTATCTATTTTATATATAGTAGTTTTTATCTGTTAATCCCAGATTCCTAATTTATCCCTCCCCTCCCTTTCCCTCTTGGTAACCATAGGTGTTATTTTTTTCATTTCTTTATGTTTCTTTTGTTTCCACTACTCTAGAAGAAGGTGCCCAAAAAATTTTGCTGTAATTTATGTCAAAGCGTGTTCTGCCTATGTTTTCCTCTAGGAGTTTTGTAGTATCTAATCTTACATTTAGGTTTTTAATCCATTTGGGGTTTCTTTGTGTATATGGTGTTAGAGATTATTCTAATTTAAAACTTTTACATGTAGCTGTCCAGTATTCCCAGCACCACTGAGGAGACTGTCTTTTCTCCATTGTGTATTCTTGTATCTTTTGTCATAGATTAATTGACTATAAGTGTGTGGGTTTATTTCTGGGCTTTCTATCCTGTTCCATTGATCTGTGTGTCTGTTTTATCCCAGTACCATACTGTTTTGATGACTATAGCTTTGTAGTAGAGTCTGAAGTCAGAGAACATGATTCCTTCAGTGAAAAGTATAAAAAATTGATGAAAGAAATTGAGGAACATATAAATAAATGGAAAAATATCCCGTGTTTGTGGATCAGAAGAATTAAAATTGTTAAAATGTCCACACTACCCAAAATGATCTAGAGAGTCACTGAAGCCCTTATCAAAACTTCAGCAGCACTTTTAACAGAAATACCAAAAAAAACCCTCCTAAAATTAAAAAAAAAGCACACAGTAAGCCTTAAATAGCTAATGCAATCTTGAGCAAAAAGAAGAAAGCTGAAGGCATAACACCTCCTGATTTTAAAATATATTACATGGGTATTGTAATTAAAACAGTATGGCATTGGCATTAAAAACAGATACATAGATCGATAAAACAGAACAGAGATCCCCCAGATAAACCCATAGGTATATCGTCAATAACTTTTTAACAAAGGCATCAAGAATACACAACAGGGAAAGGATAGGCTCTTCAATAAATGGTGTTTGGAAAACTGGACAGCTACTTGCAAAAGAATGAAAATGGAACCTTATCTAATACCATACAGAAAAATCAGCACAGTATGCATTAAAGACTTGAGCACAAAACCTAAAACCATGAAACTTCTAGAAGAAAACCTAGGGGATAAGCTCCTTGACATTGGTGTTGTCAATAATTTTTCAGATTTGGCACCAAAAGCAAAGACAACACAAGCAAAAATAAACGGGTTGAACTATATCAGATTGAAACGCTTCTGCAATGAGAAGGAAACGATCAACAAATGAAAGGCAACTTGTGGAACAGGAGAAAATATTTGCATATAAAATATCTATAAGGGATTAATATCCAATATATATAATGAAATCATACAACTCAACAGCAGAATAAGCAAACATACAAAAACAAAAAGCAAACCAAAAAAAGGAAGTAACTCAATTAAAAATTGTACAAAGGCATATTGTCAAAGGAGATATACAAATGGCAAAAAATACATTAAAATATGTGCAACATCATTAATCATCAGGGAAATGCAAGTTAAAACCACACTGAGATCACCTCACAGCTGCTGGGATATCTGTTATCAAAAAGAGGAGAGATAAAGAATGCTGGTGAAGATGTGGAGTAAAAGGAACCCTTCTGCATTGTTGCTGTAAAGTGGTACATACATTATGGAATACAGTATGGAAGATCCTCAAGAAATTAGAAATAGAACTACCATATTATCCAGTAATCCAACGTCTGGTTGTACATCCAAAGGAAACAAAATCACCATTTTGAAGTGATATCTGTATTCTCATGTTCATTGCAGCATTATTCATAATAGCTAAGATATGGAGCCAATGTTAGTCTCTTTCAGGGGATGAATGGATAAAGAAAATGCGATAGATAGATAGATAGATAGATAGATAGATAGATAGATAGATAGATAGATAGATGATAGATAGATAGATAATAGATAGGTATGATAGGTAGATATAGATAAAATTTATCCTTAAAAAGTTGGAAATCCTGCCATTAGCAACAACATGAATGAAACAGGAGAACATTATGCTAAGTGAAACAAACCAGACAGAGAAAGACAAATATTGCCTGGATTTACTTATAGATGTAATGTAAAAAATAAAGTCGTACTTATAGTAACCAAGTAGAATGGTGGGGGCCAGGGCATGGAATGTATGAAAAAAGGGGAGAGACTGATAAAAGGGTATAAAATTTCAGGTATAAAATGAATAACTTCTGAGTATCTGATGTATAGCATGATGACTACATTTGATAATACTGTATTGAATATTTGAAATTTCTGACAGATCTTAAATGTTGTCACTGAAAGGGGGGGAGGGAGGGAGGGAGAGAAAGAGAGATAGAGAAGAAAATACTCTGATAATGGAAACAATACATACTATAAACTTTTTTAACATCTTTTTTAGAGTATAATTGCTTTAAAATGGTGGGTCAGTTTCTGCTTTATAACAAAGTGAATCAGTTATAAATATACATATGTACACATATCTCTTCCCTCTTCAATCTGCCTCCCTCCCACCCTCCATATCCCACCCCTCTAGGTGGTCACAAAGCACAGAGCTGATCTCACTGTGCTATGTGGCTGCTTCCCACTAGCTATCTATTTTACGTTTGGTAATGTATATATGTCCATACCACTCTCTCTTTTGTCCCAGCTTACCCGTCCTCCTCCCCATATCCTCAAGTCCATTCTCTAATAGGTCTGCATCTTTATTCCCATCTTGACCCTAGGTACTTCTGACCATTTTCTTTTTTCTTTTTTTTCTTTTTTAGATTCCATAAAGATGTGTTAGCATACAGTATTCGATTTTCTTTTTCTGACTTACTTCACTCTGTATGACAGTCTCCAGGTCCATCCACCTCACTAAAAATAACTCAGTTTCATTCCTTTTTATGGCTGAGTAATATTCCATTCTATATATGTTCCACATCTTCTTTATCCTTTCATCTGTTGATGGACAGTTAGGTTGCTTCCATGTCCTGAATATTGTAAATAGAGCTACAATGAACATTATCGTACATGACTCTTTTTGAATTATGGATTTCTCGCGGTATATGCCCAGTTTTGGGATTGCTGGGTCATATGGTAGGTCTATTTATAGTTTTTTAAGGAACCTCCATACTGTTCTCCATAGTGGCTGTATCAAATTACATTCCCACCAACAGTTTAAGAGGGTTGCCTTTTCTCCACACCCTCTCCAGCATTTATTGTTTGTAGATGTTTTGATGATGGCCATACTGACTGGTGTGAGATGATATCTCATTGTAGTTTTGATTTGCATATCTCTAATGATTAATGATGTTGAGCATTCTTCATGTGTTTTTTGGCAGTCTGTATATCTTCTTTGGAGAAATATCTATTTAGGTCTCCTGCCCATTTTTGGATTGGGTTGTTTGTTTTTTTTGATATTGAGCTCCATGAGCTGCTTGTATGTTTTGGAGATTAATCCTTTGTCACTTGCTTCATTGGCAAATATTTTATCCCATTCTGAGGGTTGTCTTTTCGTCTTGTTTATGGATTCCTTTGCTGTGCAGAGGCTTTGAAGTTTCATTAGGTCCCATTTGTTTATTTTTGTTATAATTTCCATTTCTCTAGGAGGTGGGTCAAAAAGGATATTGCTGTGATTTATGTCATAGAGTGTTCTGCCTAAGTTTTCCTCTAAGATTTTGATGATGTTTGGCCTTACATTTAGTTCTTTAATCCATTTTGAGTTTCTTCTCGTGTATGGTACTAGGGAGTGTTCTCATTTCATTCTTTTACATGTAGCTCTCCAGTTTTCCGAGCACCAGTTTTTGAAGAGGCTGTCTTTGCTCCACTGTATATTCTTGCCTCCCTTATCAAAGATAAGGTGACCATATGTGCATGGGTTTATCTCTGGGCTTTCTATCCTGTTCCATTGATCTATATTTCTCTTTTTGTACCAGTACCATACTGTCTTGATTACTGTAGCTTTATAGTACACTCTGAAGTCCGGGAGCCTGATTCCTCCAGCTCCGATTTTCTTTCTCAAGTTTGCTTTGGCTATTCAGAGTCTTTTGGGTTTCCATACAAAGTGTGAAATTTTTTGGTCTAGATCTGTGAAAAATGCCAGTGGTAGTTTGATAAGCATTGCATTGAATCTGTAGATTGATTTGAGTAGTAGAGTCATTTTCACAATGTTGATTTTTCCAATCCAAGAACATGGTATATCTCTCCATCTATTTGTATCATCTTTAATTTCTTTCATTAGTGTCTTATAATTTTCTGTATACAGGTCTTTTGTGTCCTTAGGTAGGTTTATTCCTCGATATTTTATTCTTTTTCTTGCAGTGGTAAATGGGAGTGTTTTATTAATTTCACTTTCAGATTTTTCATAATTAGTGTATAGGAATGTAGGAGGTTTGTGTGCATTAATTTTTTATCCTGCTATTTTACGAAGTTCATTAATTAGCTCTAGTAGTTTTCTGGTAGCATCTTTTGGATTCTCTATGTATAGACTCATGTCATGGGAAAACAGTGACAGCTTTACTTCTTTTCCAATTTGGATTCCTTTTATTTCTTTTTCTTCTCTGATTGCTGTACCTACAACTTTGAAAACTATGTTGAATAATAGTGGTGAGAGTGGGCAACCTTGTCATGTTCCTGATCTTAGTGGAAATGGTTTCAGTTTTTCACCATTGAGGATGATGTTGGCTGTGGGTTTGTCATACATGACCTCTATTATGTTGAGGAAAGTTCCCTCTATGCCTACGTTCTGGAGGGTTTTAATCATAACTGGGTGTTAGAAATTTGTTGAAAGCTTTCTCTGCATCTGTTGAGATGATCATATGTCTTTTCTCCTTCAATTTGTTAATGTGGTGCATCACATTCATTGATTGGCGTATATTGAAGAATCCTTGAATTTCTGGGATAAACCCAACTTGATCACGGTGTATGATCCTTTTAATGTGCTGTTGGATTCTGTTTGCTAGTATTTTGTTGAGGATTTTTGCATCTATGTTCATCAGTGATACTGGCATGTAGTTTTTTTTCTAGAAAAGATGTGACATCTTTTCCTGGTTTTGGTATCAGGGTGTTGGAGGCCTCGTAGAATGTGTTTGGGAGTGTTCCTCCCTCTGCTATATTTTGGAAGAGTTTGAGAAAGACAGGTGTTAGCTCTTCTCTAATTGTTTGATATAGTTCACTTGTGAAGCCTTTGGTCTTCGGCTTTAGATTGGTGGAATATTTTTAATCACAGTTTCAATTTCAGTTCTTGTGATTGGTCTGTTCATATTTCTATTTCTTCCTGGTTCAGTCACAGAGGGTGATGCATTTCTGAGAATTTGTCCATTTCTTCCAGGTTGTCCATTTTACTGGCATAGAATTTCTTGTAGTAATCTCTCATGGTCCTTTGTATTTCTGCAGTGTTAGTTGTTACTTCTCCTTTATCATTTCTCATGCTATTGTTTTGAGTCTTCTTTTTTTCTTGATGAGTCTGGCTAATGGTATACCAACTTATTTTTATATTCCCAAAGAACCAGCTTTTAGTTTTATTGATCTTTGCTATCGTTTCCTTCATTTCTATTGCAATTATTTCTGAACTGATCTTTATGATTTCTTTCCTTTTGCTAAATTTGGGGGTTTTTTGTTCTTCTTTCTCTAACTGTGTTAGGTGTAAGGTTAGGTTGTTTATTTGAAATGTTTCTTGTTTCTTAAGGTAGGATTGTATTGCTATAAACTTCCCTCTTAGAGCTGCTTTTGCTGCATCCCATAGGTTTTGGGTCATCGTGTTTTCATTGTCATTTGTTTCTAGGTGTTTTTTTAATTTCCTCTGTGTTTTCTTCAGTGATTTCTTGGTTATTAAGTAGGGTGTTGTTTAGCCTCCATGTTTTTGTATATCTTACAGATTTTTTCCTATAATTGATATCTAGTCTCATAGCATTGTGAACCGAAAAGATACTTGATACGATTTCAATTTTTTTTAATTTACCAAGGCTTGATCTGTGACCCAAGATATGATCTATCGTGGATAATATTCCATGAGCACTTGAGAAAAATGTGTATTCTGTTGTTTTTGGATGGAATGTCCTATAAATATCAATTAAGTCCATCTTGTTTAATGTATCATTTAAAGCTTGTGTTTCCTTATTTATTTTCATTTTGGATGATGTGTCCATTGGTGAAAGTGGGGTGTTAAAGTCCCCTACAATGATTGCGTTACTGTCGATTTCCCCTTTTGTGGCTGTTAATATTTGCCTTATGTATTGAAGTGCTCCTATGTTGGGTGCATAAATATTTACAACTGTTACATCTTCTTGGATCAATCCCATGATCATTATATAGTGTCCTTCTTTGTCTCTTGTAATAGTCTTTGTTTTAAATTCTATTATGTCTGATATGAGAGTTGCAGCTCCAGGTTTTTTTGATTTCCATTTGCATGGAATATCTTTTTCCATTCCCTCACCTTCAGTCTGTATGTGTTGCTAGGTCTGAAGTGAGTCTCTTGTAGGCAGCATATATGCAGGTCTTGTTTTTGTGTCCATTCAGCCAGTCTTTGTCTTTTGGTTGGAGCATTTAATCCATTTACATTTAAGATAATCATCGATACGTATGTTCCTATTACCATTTTCTTAATTATTTGGGGTTTATTATTGTAGGTCTTTTCCTTCTCTTGTGTTTCCTGCCTAGAGAAGTTCCCATAGCATTTGCTGTAAAGCTGGTTTGGTGGTGTTGAATTCTGTTACCTTTTGCTTGTCTGTAAAGGTTTTATTGTCTCCGTCAAATCTGAATGAGATCCTTGCTGGTTAGAGTAATCTTGGTTGTAGGATTTTCTCTTTCATCACTTCAAATATGTCCTGCCTCTCCCTTCTGGCTTGCAGAGTTTCTGCTGAAAGATCAGCTCTTAACCTTATGGGGGTTCCTTATGTGTTACTTGCTGTTTTTCCCTTGCTGCTTTTAATATTTGTTCTTTGTATTTAATTTTTGATAGTTTGATTAATATGTCTCTTGGCTTGTTTCTCCTTGGATTTATCCTGTATGGGGTTCTGTTCTCCCTGGACTTTAACTATTTCTTTTCCCATATTAGGGAAGTTTTCAACTATAATCTCTTCAAATATTTTCTCAGTCTCTTTCTTTTTCTCTTCTTCTTCTGGTACCCCTATAATTCGAATGTTGGTGCATTTAATGTTGTCCCAGAGGTCTTTGAGAGTGTCCTCAGTTCTTTTCATTCTTTTTCTTTTATTCTGCTCTGCAGTAGTTATTTCCACTATTTTATCTTCCAGGTCACTTATCTGTTCTTCTGCCTCAGTCATTCTGCTATTGATCCCTTCTAGAGCATTTTAAATATCATTTATTGTGTTGTTCATCTCTGTTTGTTTGCTCTTTAGTTCTTCTCGGTCCTGTTAAACGTTTCTTGTATTTTCTCTATTCTATTTCCAAGATTTTGGATCATCTTTACTATCATTATTCTGAATTCTTTTTCAGGTAGACTGCCTATTTCCTCTTCATTTGTTTCGTCTGGTTGGTTTTTGCCTTGCTCCTTCATCTGCTGTGTGTTTCTCTGTCTTCTCATTTTGCTTAACTTACTTTGTTTGGGGTCTCCGTTTTGCAGGCTGCAGGTTCGTAGTTTGTGTTGCTTTGATGAGTGTCCCCAGTGGCTAAATTTGGTTCAGTGGGTTGTGTAGGCTTCCTGGGGGAGTGTACTAGTGCCTATGTTCTGGTGCAGGAGGCTAGGTGTTGTTTTCCTATTGAGCAGTTCCACGTCTGTTGGTGTGTTTTTTGGTGTCTGTGGCTTATTATGATTTTAGGCAGCCTCTGTGCTAATGGATGGTGTTGTGCTCCTGTCTTGCTAGTTGTTTTGCATAGGGTGTCCTGCACTGTAGCTTGCTGGTCATTGAGTGAAGCTGGGTCTTGGTGTTGAGAGGGAGATCTCTGGGAGATTTTTGCTGTTTGATATTACGTGGAGCTGGGAGGTTTCTTGTGGACCAGTGTCCTGAACATGGCTCTCCCACCTCTGTGGCACAGCCCTGATGCTTGGCTTGAGCACCAGGAGCCTGTCCTCCACACGGCCAGGTACGTGGGGAGTTTCTTGCCTTTTGGGAGGTCTGCAGTCTTCTGCCAGCATACAGTAGGTGCTCTGTTGGAGCTGCTCCACATGTAGATGTATTCCTGATGTATTTGTGGGGAGGAAGTTGATATCTGCATCTTACTCTTCCACCATCTTGAACCTCCTCCAATACTGTAAACTTTGAGATGCAGCTAATGTAGTGCTGAGAGGGAAGGGTACAGCAATAATCTCCTATACTAAAAATGTAGAAAAGTATATTAAGTCAGTAACTTAACAATTCATATTAAGAAACTGCAAAACAAGAGTTAACTCATCCTAAATCAAGTGGAAGCAAGGAAATAAATATTTGATTAAAAATGGGTGAAATAGAGAATAAAAAAGTTAAAGAAAATCACTTACAACCAATGTTGATTTCTATGAAAATAACAACAGTATTTTTTTGTGTGTGTGGTATGTGGGCCTCTCATTGTTGTGGCCTCTGGACGTGCAGGCTCTGGACGTGCAGTCTCCATGGCCATGGCTCACTGGCCCAGCCACTCTGCGACATGTGGGATCTTCCTGGACCGTGGCACGAGCCCATGTACCCTGCATTGGCAGGCGGACTCAACCACTGCGCCACCAGGGAAGCCTGAAAATAACAACAATATTGACAACCCTTTAGCTGTACTGAATAAAAGTAAATGAGAGCAAAACTCAACTTACCAAATTCAAGAATGAAAGAGAGGATACCTCTACTAACCTTACAGAAGTAAAATGGATTATAAGATGCCCATGAAAAAATGGATGCCAACAAATTATTTAGCCTCTGTAAAATTAACAAATTTCTAGAAAGACACAAGCTACTGAAGTGGACACAAGAAGAAATCTGAAATCCTGAGACATTAGAGAAGAATAAATACTAATTCTTCACAGACTCCTCTGAAAGTTAGAAGCTGAGGGAACACTTTCTTTTCATTCTATAAGACCATTTTTACCCTGATATTAAAACCAGAAAAAGTGATTACAAGAAAACTACAGGACAATATGTCTCATGAATTTCAATGCAAATATTCAGCGAAATATTAGCAAACTGAATTCAGCAGCACACAAACACTAATATGCACAATGACCAGTTTTTCTCAAGAATATGTGGTTGGTTTAACATCTGAAAATCTATTAATGTAATATACCATATAAATACAATGGAGGACAAAAACCACATGATCATCTCACTAGACACAAAAAAAGCATTTGGCATAATCCAACACTTTCATGATAAAAACACTCGAAAAACAAGGTAAAGGGGAGGAGCTTCAAGGTGGCAGAAGAGTAAGATGCGGAGATCACCTTCCTCTCCACAAATACATCAGAAATACATCTACATGTGGAGCAGCTCCTACAGAACACCTATCAAACGCCGACAGAAGACCTCAGACTTCCAAAAAGGCAAGAAACAAACCATGTACCTGAGTAGGGCAAAAGAAAAAAGAGAGACAAAAGAATAGGAATGGGACCTACACCAGTGGGAGGGAGCAGTGAAGGAGGAAAATGTTTCCACACACTAGAAGCCCCTTTGTGGGCACAGACTGTGTGTGGCGGAGGGGGGAAGCTTTGGAGCCACGGAGGAGAGCGCAGCAACAGGGGTGCGGAGGGCAAAGCGGAGAGATTCCCGCACAGAAGACCGGTGCAAAACAGCACTCACCAGCCCGAGAGGCTTGTATGCTCACCAGCCGGGGTGGTTGCGGGCTGGGAGCTGAGGCTCGGGCTTCGATCGGATCCCTGGGAGAGGACTGGTGTTGACTGCGTAATTACAGCCTGAAGGGGTTAGTTCACCGCGGCTAGCCAGGAGGGAGTCTGGGAAAAAGTCTGGAGCTGCCGAAGAGGCAAGAGACTTTTTCTTCCCTCTTTGTTTCCTAGTGCGCGAGGAGAGGGTATTAAGAGTGCTGCTTAAAGGAGCTCCAGAGACTGGCGCAAGCCGCGGCTAAGAGTTCGGACCCCAGAGATGGGTATGAAACACTAAGGCTGCAGCTGGAGCCACCAAGAAGCCTGTGTGCTAGCACAGCTTAGTATCCACACTGCCCCTCCTGGGAGCCTGTGCAGCCCGCCACTGCCAGGGTCCCGTGATCCAGGGACAACATCCCTGGGAAAACGCCCGACATGCCTCAGGCTGGTGCAATGTCATGCTGGCCTCTGCCACCGCAGGCTCACCACGCACACCGTACCCTTCCCTCCCAACCGGCCTGAGTGAGCCAGGGCCACCAAATCAGCTGCTCCTTTAACCCCATCCTGTCTGACCTACAGGCAGAGGTGGGTCCAAATACAAAGTTGAACCCTGGGAGCTGTGCAAAAAAAGAAGAGAAAGGGAAATTTCTCCCAGCAGCCTCAGGAGCAGAGGATTAAATCTCCACAATCAACTTGATGTACCCTGCATCTGTGGAGTACCTGAATAGACAAGGAATCATCCCAAATTCAGGAGGTGGACTTTGGGAGCAAAGATATATACATATTTTTTCCCTTTTTCCCATTTTGTAAGTGTGTATGTGTATGCTTCTGTCTGTGATTTTGTCCGTATAGTTTTGCTTTTACCATTTGTCTTAAGGTTCTGTCTGTCCAGATTTTTTTTCTTTTCTTTTTTTTTTTCCTTTTAAAAAATTTTTTCTCAATAATTATTTTTTACTTTGATAACTTTTTATTTTATTTTTTCTTTCTTTTTCTTTCCTTCCTTCTTTCTTTCTTTCTTTCCTTCCTTCCTTCTTTCTTTCTTACTTTGTTTCATTCTTTATTTATTTTCTCCCTTTTATTCTAAGCCATGTGGATGAAAGGCTCTTGGTACTCCAGCCACGCGTCCAGGCTGTGCCACTGAGGTGAGAAAGCCATGTTCAGGACACTGGTCCACAAAAGACTTTCCAGCTCTGCATAATATGAAATGGTGAAAATCTCCCAGAGATCTCCATCTCAACACCAAGACCCAGCTTCATTCCACGACCAGCAAGCTACAATGCTGCACACCATATGCCAAACAACTAACAAAACAGGAACACAAACCCACCCATTAACACAGAGGCTGACTAAAATCACAATAAGGACACAGACACTGCAGAACACACCACCATACATGGACCTGCCCACCAGAAAGACAAGATCCAGCCTCTTCCACCAGAACACAGGCAATAGTCCCCTCCACCAGGAAGCCTACACAACCCACTGAACCAACCTTAGCCACTTAGAACAGACACCAAAAACAATGGGATCCACAAACCTGCAGCCTGTGAAAAGGAGATCCAAAACACAGTAAGAAAAGCGAAATGAGAAGACATAAAAACACACAGCAGATGAAGGAGCAAGGCAAAAACCCAGCAGACCTAACAAATGAAGAGAAAACAGGCAGTCTACCTGAAAAAGAATTCAGAATAATGATAGTAAAGATGATCCAAAATCTTGGAAATAGAATAGAGAAAATACAAGAAAAGTTTAACAAGGACCTAGAAAACTAAAGAGCAAACAAATATGTATGAACAACACAATAAATGAAATTAAAAATTCTCTAGAAGGGATCAATAGCAGAATAACTGAGGCAGAAGAATGGATAAGTGACCTGGAAGATGAAATAGTGGAAATAACTACTGCAGAGCAGAATAAAGAAAAAGGAATGAAAAGAAATGAAGACAGTCTCAGAGACCACTGGGACAACATTAAACGGACCAACATTCGAATTATAGGGGGTCCCAGAAGAAGAGAAAAATAAAGGGACTGAGAAAATATTTGAAGAGATTATAGTTGAAAACTTCCCTAATATGGGGAAGGAAAAGTTAAGTCCAGGAAGCACAGAGAATCCCATACAGGATGAATCCAAGGAGAAAATTGCCAACAGACATATTAATCAAACTATCAAAAATTAAATACAAAGAACAAATATTAAAAACATCAAGGAAAAAAGAACAAATAACACACAGGGGAATCCCCATAAGTAAAAAAACATATATTTCTGCATAATCTCTGCAAGCCAGAAGGGAGAGGCAGGACATATTTAAAGTGATGAAGGAGAAAACCTACAACCAA
Source organism: Grampus griseus (assembly GCF_964374135.1). NCBI lineage: Eukaryota > Metazoa > Chordata > Mammalia > Artiodactyla > Delphinidae > Grampus > Grampus griseus. Next base: position 44,693,585 of record NC_138999.1, on the reverse strand, counting down.
AATTTCTCTCCCCAGCAAGGATCTCATTCAGATTTGATGGAGATATTAAAACCTTTACAGACAAGCAAAAGGTAAGAGAATTCAGCACCACAAAACCAGCTTTACAACAAATGCTACAGGAACTTCTCTAGGCAGGAAACACAAGAGAAGGAAAAGACCTACAATAACAAACCCAAAACAATTAAGAAAATGGGAATAGGAACATACATATCGATGATTACCTTAAATGTAAATGGATTAAATGATCTAACCAAAAGACATAGACTGGCTGAATGGACACAAAGACAAGACCTGTATATATGCTGTATACAAGATATCCACTTCAGACTTAGGGACACATACAGACTGAAAGTAAGGGGATGGAAAAAGATATTCCATGCAAATGGAAATCAAAAGAAAGCTGGATTAGCAATTCTTATATCAGACAAAATGTTCTTTAAGATAAAGAGTATTACAAGAGACAAAGAAGGACACTACAGAATGATCAAGGGATCAATCCAAGAAGAAGATATAAGAATTGTAAATATTTATGCACCCAATATAGGAGCACCTTAATAAAAAAGGCAACTGCTAACAGCCATAAAAGGGGAAATAGAAAGTAACACAATCATAGTAGGGGACTTTAACACCCCACTTTCACCAATGGACAGATCATCCAAAATGAAAACAAGAAAGGAAACACAAGTTTTAAATGATACATTAAACAAGAAGGACTAAATTGATATTTATAGGACATTCCATCCGAAACCAACAGAATGCACTTTCTTCTCAAGTGCTCATGGAACATTCTCCAGGAAAAACCATATCTTGGGTCACAAATCAAGCCTTGGTAAATTTAAGAGAATTGAAATCATATCAAGTATCTTTTCCAACCACAACGCTATGAGACTAGATATCAATTACAGGAAAAAATCTGAAAAAATACAAACACATGGAGGCTAAACAATACACTACTTAATAACAAAGTGATCACTGAAGAATAAAAGAGGAAATTTTAAAATGCCTAGAAATAAAAAACAATGAAAACACGATGACCCAAAACCTATGAGATACAGCAAAAGCAGTTCTAAGAGGGAAGTTTATAGCAATACAATCCTACTTTAAAAAACAAGAAACATATCAAATAAACGACCAAATCTTACACTGAAAGCAATTAGAGAAAGAACAGAAAAACCCCAAAGTAAGCAGAAGAAATCATAAAGATCAGATTAGAAATAAATGAAAAAGAAATGAAGGAAATGATAACAAAGATCAAAAAGTCTAAAAGCTGGTTCTTTGAGAAGATAAACAAAATTGATAAACCATTAGCCAGACTCATCAAGAAAAAGAGGGAGAAGACTCAAATCAATAGAATTAGAAATGAAAAAGGAGAAGTAACAACTCACACTGCAGAATATACAAAGGATCATGAGAGATTACTAGAAAGCAATTCTATGCCAATAAAATGGACAACCTGGAAGAAATGGATAAATTCTTAGAAATGCACAACCTGCCAAGACTGAATCAGGAAGAAATAGAAAATATGAACAGAGAAATCACAAGCACTTAAATTGAAACTGTGATTAAAAATCTTCCAACAACAAAAGCCCAGGATCAGATGGCTTCACAGGAGAATTCTATCAAACAATTAGAGAAGAGCTAACACCTATCCTTCTCAAACACTTCCAAAATACAGCAGAGGGAGGAACACTCCCAAACTCATTCTGTGGCACCACCATAACCCTGATACCAAAACCAGACCAAGATGTCACAGAGAAAGAAAACTACAGGCCAATATCACTGATGAACATAGATGCAAAAATCCTTAACAAAATACCAGCAAACAGAATCCAACAGCACATTAAAAGGATCATACACCATGATCAAGTGGGGTTTATCCCACGAATGCAAGGATTCTTCAATATACGCAAATCAATCAATGTGATACACCATATTAACAATCTGAAGGAGAAAAACCGTATGATCATCTCAGTAGATTCAGAGAAAGCTTTTGATAAAATTCAACACCCATTTGTGATAAAAACCTTCCAGAAAGTAGACATAGAGGGAACTTTCCTCAACATAATAAAAGCCATATATAACAAACCCACAGCCTACATCATCCTCAATGGTGAAAAACAGAAACCATTTCCACTAAGATCAGGAACATGACAAGGTTGCCCTCTCTCACCACTGTTATTCAACATAGTTTTCAAAGTTGTAGCCACAGCAATCAGAGAAGAAGAAGACAGGAATCCAAACTGGAAAGGAAGAAGTAGAGCTGTCACTGTTTTGCAGATGACATGATATTATAGATAGAGAATCCTAAAGATGCTACCAGAAAACTACTAGAGCTAATCAATGAATTTTATAAAGTAGCAGGATAAAAAAATTAATGCACAGAAATCTCCTGCATTCCTGTACACTAATGATGAAAAATCTGGAAGTGAAATAAAACAACACTCCCATTTACCATTGCAACAAAAAGAATAAAATAGCTAGGAATAACCCTATCTAAGGAGACAAAAGACCTGTATGCAGAAAATTATAAAACACTGATGAAAGAAATTAAAGATGATACAAATAGATGGAGAGATATACCATGTTCTTGGATTGGAAGAATCAACATTGTGAAAATGACTCTATTACCCAAAACAATCTACAGATTCAATGCAATGCCTATCACATTACCACTGGCATTTTTCACAGAACTAGAATAAAAAATTTCACAATTGGTATGGAAACACAAAACACCGTGAATAGCAAAAGGATTCTTGAGAAAGAAAAAATGGAGCTGGAGGAATCAGGCTGCCAGACTTCAGACTATACTGCAAAGCTAGAGTAATCAAGACAGTATGGTACTGGCACAAAAACAGAAAGATAGATCCATGGAACAGGATAGAAAGCCCAGAGATAAACCCACGCACATATGGTCACCTTATCTTTGATAAGGGAGGCAAGAATATGCAGTGGAGAAAAGACAGCCTCTTCAATAAGTGGTGCTGGGAAAACTGGACAGCTACATGCATAAGTATAAAATTAGAACACTCCCTAATACCATACACAAAATAAACTCAAAATGGATTAAAGACCTATATGTAAGGCCAGATACTATAAAATACTTAGAGAAAACATAGGAAGAACACTCTATGACATAAATCACAGCAAAATCCTTTTTGACCCACCTCCTAGAGAAATGGAAATAAAAAGAAAAATAAACAAATGGGACCTAATGAAACTTCAAAGCTTTTGCACAGCAAAGGAAACCATAAACAAGATGAAAAGACAACCCTCAGAATGGGAGAAAATATTTGCAAATGAAGCAACTGACAAAGGATTAATCTCCAAAATTTACAAGCAGCTTGTGTAGCTCAATAACAAAAAAACAAAGAACCCAATCCAAAACTGGTCAGAAGACCTAAATAGACATTTCTCCAAAGAAGATATACAGACTGCCAACAAACACATGAAAGAATGCTCAACATCATTAATTATTAGAGAAATGCAAATAAAAACTACAATGAGATATCATCTCACACCAGTCAGAATGGCCATCATCAAAATATCTAGAAACAATAAATGCTGGAGAGGGTGTGGAGAAAAGGGAACACTCTTGCACTGTTGGTGGGAATGTGAATTGGTTCAGCCACTATGGAGAACAATATGGAGGTTCCTTAAAAAACTAAAAATAGAACTACCATACAACCCAGCAATCCCACCACTAGGCACACACCCTAAGAAAACCATAATCCAAAAAGAGTCATGTACCAAAATGTTCATTGCCGCTCTATTTACAATAGCCAGGAGATGGAATCAACCTAAGTGTCCATCAACAGATGAATGGATAAAGAAGATGTGGCACATATATACAATGGAATATTTCTCAGCCGTAAAAAGAAATGAAATTCAGTTATTTGTAGTGAGGTGGATGGGCCTAGATTCTGTTACACAGAGTGAAGTAAGTCAGAATGAGAAAAACAAATACTGTATGCTAACACATATATATGGAATCTGAAAAAAAAAAAAGGTCATGAAGTACCTAGGGGCAAGATGGGAGTAAAGACACTGACCTACTAGAGAATGGACTTGAGGATATGGGGAGTGGAAAGGGTAATCTGGGACAAAGTGAGAGAGTGGCATGGACATATATACACTACCAAACGTAAGGTAGATAGCTAGTGGGAAGCAGCCGCATAGCACAGGGAGATCAGCTTGGTGCTTTGTGACCACTTGACGGGGTGGGATAGGGAGGGTGGGTGGGAGGGAGACTCAAAAGGGAAGAAATATGGGAACATATGTATATGTATAACTGATTTATTTTGTTATAAAGCAGAAACTACTAAGACACCATTGTAAAGCAATTATACTCCAATGAAGATGTTAAAAAAAATAAGGAATAAGTAAAATAAATGAAAGTGTACACGTTGGAAAGGAAAAAGTAAAAGTATATTTGCACATGATATGATATATATGAAAAGCATAATAAGCAATCCAATAAAACATATCAGAGTTAATTAAAATGTGTTCAGCATCATGGCAGCATACAATATCAATATGCAAAAAAATTGTTTTTCTGTACACTAGCAATGAACAGTTGAAAATGAAATGAAGAAAACAACCTCATTTATAATAGCATCAAAATAATAAGCTACTTAGGAATAAAGCTGACAAAAGAAGTATAAGAGTGTACACTGAAATCTACAAAATATTCTTTAAAGAAATAAACTAAGATCTTTCTTAATGGAAAAAAATTTTATGTTCATTCATCAGATTGATACAGAAGTGCCCCTCCCCTGACCAAATGAAACCCATTAATAACAGGGAATTTATTTTTATTTTTATTTTTATTTTTGCGGTACGCGGGCCTCTCACTGTTGTGGCTTCTCCCGTTGCGGAGCACAGACTCCAGACGCACAGGCTCCAGATGCACAGGCTCAGCGGCCATGGCTCACAGGCCCGGTCGCTCCGTGGCATGTGGGATCCTCCTGGACTGGGGCACGAACCCGTGTCCCCTGCATCGGCAGGCGGACTCTCAACCACTGCGCCACCAGGGAAGCCCACGAATTGATATTTTAATTGCTTAATCACAATTGTAGAAACAGGATTTTCTGATGTTAAAAAGGTATAGTTCTATTTAACTCTCTAACATATTCAACATTCAATTTTCTCTTTCCTGAACTGTTTCGTGGTTATGATTTTTGTTTACCACTGTCCTGACTGATCTCCCTCTCTCTAGTCTGGGCCTGTCCATTCTGTCCTTTATACTGCTACCCATGTTTTCTTTTTCCAAAGTGCAAATCTCTCCATATTAATCTTCCACTTACAGCCCTTCAACGATCACATTTTTTTTAACCAGGCAAAGTCCACTGTCTTTAGCTTAACTTTCAAAGCCCTGTAAGGACTTCCACCTGTCATGGTCTCCAAGCCTTCGGTCACATTCTTCTCTCCACTTTATCCTGTGTGCAAACATCTGCTCATCTTTCAGTAAACAACTGGAGGGTCCTCTTCTCTCTGAAGCCTTTTTACAACCAGTACTTCCCTACCCACTGTTGCCCCCAGATTACTTACTTCATGACTGCTACTGGATCCCAAATTGGCTGTGCCCCATATTTACTGCAAACATCCCAAAATAAAGATTCCCAGTCCCCACTCTGGACTATGAAAAAGAATTTCTACTGATGGGCCCAGAAAACTGTATTTAGAAGCTCCACATGGTTCCTAAATGCAGCCAATACAAGGGCTAGTGCTCGAGAACCACTTTGTTCTCCTTTTTGTCACTCTGTATCTTGCCTCTGGCTCTTATTATAGCACTTATAAGCCTCGATTATTCTTGCTTACTTTTTTGTAGTTCCACTATTATTATAATAAGCTCCTTGCCTGGGGATACAGTAGGCACCTAAACATTCTCACATGGTATCTTTGTCTTTCCTTTGGTCTTTCTCTTTGAATATTTCCTCTTCTTCCCATGTTGTTTCTGCTCACCCATTTGCCGGGACTGATCTCTGGCAGTACTTGGTTCCCAACCTAACCAACCACGTATTTTCCTTCTCCTAGATCAGGACTTCCCATTTCTAAACCTAAGCTATTCTGCCTGTAAGAATAAGGAGAGATGGCATGAGTTCCATATTTAAGGGAAATTCAGGATGAATAAGAACAAAGCACTTGGCCAAGGGAGTGAAGAAGTTATAAATACTACATTCATTAAGGTATGTTTTGGTGTGGATCCTTTTGTTTTGTATTGTTTTGTTTTGTTAAACATCTTTATTGGAGTATAATTGCTTTACAATGGCGTGTTAGTTTCTGCTGTATAACAAAGTGAATCAGTTATACATATACATATGTTCCCATATCTTTTCCCTCATGCGTCTCCCTCCCACCATCCCTATCCCACCCCTCTAGATGGTCAAAAAGCAACGAGCTGATCTCCCTGTGCTATGCGGCTGCTTCCCACCAGCTATCTATTTGACATTTGGCAGTATATGTAAGTCCATGCCACTCTCTCACTTTGTCCCAGCTTAACCTTCCCCCTCCCCAGGTACTCAAGTCCATTCTCTACATCTGCATCTTTATTCCTGTCTGGCCCATAGCTTCCTAAAAACCATTTTTTTAAGATTCCATATATATGCATACGGTATTTGTTTTTCTCTTTCTGACTTACTTCACTCTGTATGACAGACTCTAGGTCCATCCACCTCACTACAAATAATTTCGTTTCTTTTTATGGCTGAGTAACATTCCATTGCATATATGTGCCACATCTTCTTTATCCATTCATCTGCTGATGGACACTTAGGTTGCTTCCATGTCCTGGCTATTGAAAATAGAATTGCAATTAACATTGTGGTACATGACTCTTTTTGAATTATGATTTTCTCAGGGTATATGCACAGTAGTGGGATTGCTGGGTCATATGGTAGCTCTATTTGTAGTTTTTTAAGGAACCTCCATACTGTTTCTCCATAGTGGCTGTATCAATTTACATTCCCACCAACAGTGCAAGAGGGTTCACTTTTCTCTGGTGTGGATCCTTTTTTATGAAGCCTGGTGCCTACCTGGTGAGCTCCTTTTATATAAAGGCTGAAGTATTTCTTCAGTTCTGGAAATACTGCTTGTATCATGAATATTTCATCTCCATTTTTTCTCTTGTATTCTTCTGAACCACCTTAAAACTTCTTGCTTTCTATATTTCTCATTTTAATGTCTTTCTCAACTGCATGCGGTGAGAATCCTACATGGAACATCCAAGTTTTCAGATATTTTCTGACCGGTATCCATTTCATCTACTGAGGTTTCTGTTTCCTCCCTGGGGATAAAAGGAGGATGGATGAATGAATGGAAGGAGAGAGAGAGAAACATAGGTTATGTGTGGAACACCAACTGATGTGTCAAATGCTATCAACAAGGCTTGGAATGTCAAGGAAGTGCAGAGGAATATGGCAGGTGCTGTGTCAATAAATAATTTGAAGCCTTAGGGAATATGGTATTTTATCTTGGTCTTAGGAGGTTAGGGTTTCAGCAAGTGGAGATGGGTGAGGAAGGGCATTCCACGTCACAGCAACAGCGTGAGCTGTGGCCTGTGACAAGACAGTGAGGCATGGGGGTGTGAGGTGTCTGGGCCGGGAGGATATCTGAAAAGTTAACTAGTTCTATGGCTGGGAAAGCTCCTCCAGGCCAGGTCATATGCCAGGCTAAGTAGGAATTTGGGGGCTGATACTTCAAAGTTGCTGCCAAACGGGAGGAATTTCTGGGAACTTATTAGTTGCAATTTTCCAATCATCCTCCATTTTCTATCTTATTCAAAGCCCTTTTGTGTTTGGACTTACTTCCCTGTGGGGCATGAGATGCAAGCCTACTCTGGGATGGAAGTGAGTGTCACGTCAGCGTGACAGACAACTCAGTACTTTTTAAAATAAACATGTTATTTTTTTAAAAAAACATGTTATTAAGATGTTATTTTTTCGAATTCTTTCAGATCGACAGAAATACTGAGCAGATAGCACAGAGAGTTCTCATAGCGCCTCCCCCAGTTTCCCTTATTATTAACATCTTGCCTTAATGTGATACATTCATTACAAGTAATACACCACTATTAACACATTACTATTAACTAAAGTCCACAGTTTGCATTGATGTTTGATCTTTGTGTTGTACAGTTTGATGGGCTTGAAAATGCATAAAGTCATCCATCCATCATGACGGTATCAAACAGAATAGTCCCATTATCCTAAAAACTCCTGCGCTTTACCTATGCATCCCTCAACCACCACCACCACTGTGCTGAAAAGCTGTTATCCACTGATAGTTTTGCCTTTTCAGAATATCATATAGTTGAAATCATGCAGTTGTAGCCTTTTTAGGCTAGCTTCTTTCACATACCAAAATGCATTAATGGTCCCTTCATGTCTTTTCATGGCTTGATAGCTCATTTCTTTTTATCACTGACTAATGATTCATGGTATGGATGTACCCCTGTTTGTTTATCCCTTCACCTATTGAAAGGCGTCTTGATTGCTTACCAGTTTGGGCAACTATAAATAAAGCTGCACAGTTGTATGCAGGGTTTTTACCTAAAAGTATAAAAGTGTGATTTCTAGATCATACGGTAAAACTGTGTTTCACTTGGTAGGGAACTGTCAAAATGTCTTCCAAAGTGGCTGTACCATTTTACACTCCCTCCAGCAACGAATGAGAGCTCCTGTTGCTCTACATCTCTACCTATGGTACCCCTACACATCTATTACAGTAGCTAAAATTAAAAAAAAATAATAAAAAATAAAAACACAAATTCTGGTAGGGATGTGGAGCAACAGGAGCTCTCATTCACCACAATAAATCTTGTTACCTTCTGTCACCATACATAGTTGCAAAAATGTTTTTTCTTGTGATGCGAACTTTTAAGATTTATTCTCTTAGCAACTTTCAAATACGGAATACAGTATTATTAACTAAAGTCACCATGGTGTACATTATATCCCCAAGACTTATTTATTTTATAACTGGAAGTTTGTACCTTTTGACCCCCTTTACCCATTTTGTCCACCCTGACGCCCCTCCCCTCTGGCAACAACCAATCTGTTGTCTGTATCTGTGGGTTTGGTTCTGTTTTGTTTTGATTTGTTTTTATGCTTGTTTTGTTTTCTTAGTTTCCACAGATAAGTGAAACCATATGTATGTGCCTTTCTCTGTTTGACTTGTTGCACTTAGCAAATGCCCTCAAGGTCCATCCATGTTGCCACGCATGGCAAGATTCCATTCTTTTTTATGGCTGAGTAGTATTCCAATATATATCTCACATCTTCTTTTTTCATTCATCCACCAACAGACACTCATGTTGTTTCCATATTTTGGCTATTGTAAATAATGCTTCAGTGAACATCGGGGGTGCATATATATTTTCAAATTAGCATTTTCGTTTTCTTCAGATAAACACCCCAACTAGTCAAAGCAATCTTGAGAAAGGAGAACAAAGCTGGAGGTATCACACACCCTGATTTCAAGCTATATTACAAAACTATAGTAATCAAAATAGTGTGGTACTGGCATAAAAGCAGACACATTGATGTGGAACAGAATAGAGAGCCCAGATGTAAACCCACGAATATATTGACCAATTAATTTATGACAAATGAGGGAAGAATATATAGTGGGGAAAGGATAGTCTCTTCAAGAAATGGTGTCAGAAAAACTGGACAGACACATGCAAAAGAATGAAAGTAGAACACTACCTTACACCATACCCAAAATTTAACTCAAAAAGGGATTAAATACTTGAATGTCAGACCTGGAAACATAAAACTCCTAGAGGGAAACACCATGGTAAGATCCTTGACATTGGTCTTGGTGATGATTTTTTGGATCTGACACCATAAGCAAAGACAATAAAAGCAAAATAAAACAAGTGGGACTATGTTAAACTTTAAAGATTTGCACAGCAAAAGAAAACATCAACAAAATGAAAAGGCAACCTACTGAATGGGAGAAAATATTTGCAAATCATACATCTGATAAAGGATCAATATTCAAAAAATATAAAGGATTCATATGACTCAATAGCAAATAAACAATCTTATTAAAAAATGGGCAGAGGACCTCAATCATTTTTCCAAAGGAGACATACAGATGGCCAACAGGCACATGAAAAGATGCTCAACATCACTAATCATCAGGGAAACGGAAATCAAAACCCCAGTGAGATATCATCTCACACCTGTTAGAATGGCTATTATTAAAAAGAGGAGAAATAACAAGTGTTGGTAAGGATGTAGAGAAAAGGGAACCCCTGTGCACTGTTGGTGGGAATGTAAATTGGTGCAGCCAGTATGGAAAACAGTATGGAGGTTCCTCAAATATTTAAAAATAGAACTACCATATGATCAGCAATTCCACTACTGGGCATTTATCATACTTTTAATTTTCAAGGTTGCTGAACACTTCATTTTGAAATCATCCTATCATCATCTGTTCTAATTTTTTTAATTATTTATAATTTAAACACGTATAACAACATAAATTTCATTATATATACATGCCCCCCGTTTTAGTTCAGTCTTCTATTATTCCCTTACCTTTTTGCTTGAATTTCTCACCTCCTTCCTCTCTAAAAACAGCTGCCTCAATAACCCATTTTAACAATCTACCATGTATTGTTTCATGTTTTTCAAAATTCTTATAGTCCTTTACAGATGGATATACACATGCATGTGTATATAAACATATACACAGTTTTCTGTCATTGCTAACAAAATGGTATCATATTAATCACACTTTTCTGGATCTTATATGTTACATGTAATGATAACCTTGTGCGAATGTCTCCATGTCAACTTGTATAGTTCTAACTCATTTCTTAATGGTTATATAATATTTGTGGTGTAGACAAACGATACTTTATTCAGCCCTTCTTGTTTTGATTAGCTTTAATTTCGTTTCCAGTACTAAATAATATATTTGCACATATGACTTTGTATATTTATGCTTCTATTTCTATGGAATAGATACCCAGGTGTTAGATTACTGATTCAAGGTGTGTGTGTGTGTGTGTGTGTGTGTGTGTGTTGTTTTAATACATAATTTCACACACTTTGCCTTCTTAAGTCCCAAAAGTCTTAATGCTTCATGGTTTTACCACTAATGTAAATGAATAAATGTTTCCTCACATCCTTGCCAATAATTGAAATTATAATTCGTAGTGCTTGCCAATCTCATGTATATAAACTAGTAATCTCATCATTTCTTTAATTTGCATTTATCTGACTACTACAGAATTTTAGCTCCCCCCCCCAAATTTATTGATTTATTGGTCATTTAGATTTGTGACTCTGTGAATTCCTGATTCTTATTCTTTTCCCAATTTAAAAAAATTTAGGTTTCTTGCCTTTTTTCTAGTCAAACTGTAAGAGTACTTTCTATATAGTTTGGATATTCAACCTTTGTGATCTTTATTAAATTATATTTCCTGATTTGTTTTTATATTAATGATGTTGACTGTCATTCAAAAGTTTAAAATTGCATGTGTCAGTTTTATTTATTTATTTATTTTTACCTTCAGAGTTTCCAGTGTAGATTTCTCTGGCTCCTATATTGTGCATATAGCTTCCTAGTTCTTCTTGCAACATTTATTTTGTTCATTTTCTGTATTTAATACTTTAGCTCATCTGGATTCTGTGATGTACTGTATGGTACATGCTATAAGATGGCAATTCAGTTTTATTACTAGTTATACCACGAATTCAAGTACCAACTTTATTTTAAATTATATATATATATATATATATATATTTATATTAGCATTATAATATAATGATATCCACTAAGGCAAGTCCTCTCACTATTCTTCTTGTTCATAGTGTCCCTGCTTATTCTTGGTCATTTACTTTTACAAATAAACTTTTGATTATTTTATAAAATTCCCACATAATAAATCCCGTGTATTCTAGTTACTATTGAATGTTATATTTTAATTTTGGGAGACTTGATTCTTTGTGATATTAATTAAATCTTCTCATCAAAGAACATGGTTTATCTTTTTAATACCTCAGATTTTGTCTTCTGTCTTTCAATCAGATTTTACAGTTTTCTTCCTCTCGTTCTGCTTTTCTTGTTAAATTGATGTCTGAATATTTTGTATTGTTTCACTGTAATAAATGGAATGTTTTTTCCCCTTCCTACTTCCTTTCTCCTTAACTTAACTGTTTGTATTTAAGCCTTGCTCTGAGACTCTTGTTTCAAATGTTATCAGAGTTTCACAGAAGCAGATTATTGACCACTTTTGGAGGTGGTTAAAAAGCTTGAATCACTGGGTCATATAGTTCAATCCCTACCCAGACAAAACTAGGTAAATGTATCCAAACGACCTAAACATCCTCTGCTGTATGTCTTTCATTTGCCGCTCCAGATCCATTCCCCATACTTTTTCACCCTGCTCTGTGCCCCAGGAGGGGGCTTTGCCCTTTGGCTTGTGATGGAGCTCTTTCAGTGGGCAACCCTGGCAGGAGATCAAAGGGTCGGAGAGTGGTGTGATATTTACACCTCTCTGCAGGCCCATCACTGGCTGGCTACATCCCTCACATGAAGCTCTCAGCTTCTGTACATACAGTCCTCTACACACAGCCCTCTTGATCTTGGGAGATATAGTAAAGCTCTTTTGCCCCATCCTTTCAGGAGCAGAATTACCAAATGATCCTTCAGTTACTAGCCAGGGGATGTGATTGTCCTTTTTGTTTTCCCTATACCCCTGGCCCACCTTTGTCATGAGTTCCTCTATTAAACTCTCCTCAAATTACTCAATTTGGGTGTCATCTGTTTTCTGGTGTGACCCAGACTGGTACATGCTCATAATGCTAATTATGATTTCCTCCTTCCTCCTAGCTCAGTCTAACTCTGGAGACTCAGTAACTTAGATGCACAAGATGGAAAATGTTTTGGGCTACCTTAAATTAACAGTTTGGGATATCTAAGAGGGAACACATGGTGCGCAGTGAGATTTTGGTCTAAACCTTCCTTCTAAACCAAGACTGTAAGGCTATAAGTCTACCCAGGATAATTCTATTGTCTAAACTGTACAGGACACTCTGCCCAGGCTCCATCACTTCCTTTATCCACAGTCCCAACTCCATCTTCTCTAACAGACTTGAATGCACTCGCAAGACTGGGTAGGATCCAGCTTTGCTTCCTTATGCTTGCTACATTGCAAAAAGCAAATACTCTTGCTTTATTGCCCCTCTCTCTCTCTTTAAAATTCCCTCACAAGTTTCACATTTCTATTGCAATTTTCCAAGTTTTATAGGTATAGGAGGAAATTTTCGTTTTCAAATTTGAATGCAAATTTGGTCTGTTGTGAAAAAAAATAACAGTTATCAGATATGGAATCTACTCCAAGAATTGTCACTGCTAGTCATTGTGAGTATATGACATTTATCCTCTTTTAGTCTCTGTTTCCTGATTTAGGAAATGGAATCTTTCTTCCCTGCACACTTTACAACGTACGATAGTATATGGGAAATTTTAAAGTAACATACAATTTGCGTGTGTGTGTGTGTGTGTGTGTGTGTGTGTGTGTGTGTGTGTAGGGTGGTGGCAGGGGCAGAATCCTGTATTTTAGCTTGCTTATCTGGTCCTTTAACATGATGGCAAATGGGCATTTCTTTAAATTAGGCAAACCCTTTCCCATGATTTCAGACCAGCTGTTGATCTGTTCTCAGTATACGAAACAGTTGATATTTTGAATTTTATTTTTATCATTTCAGTTGACAACCCTCCAATGGACACTATAGAATCTCTTTTTAACCACAAAGTACTTGAACAGATTAAAGCAAACTGGATTTTGCTGAAAGGAATCCCACAAGCCCTTTTTCAGCACCCAGCCTTGATGAAGGCAGTTCAGAGACATCCCTGGGAAACTCAGCATGGGAAAGACAAAGACACATCCCTTGTAGAGATTGTAGTGATTGCCTATGCACTAAGCCCCACAAAGGAGCTCTGATGTGAGGGCAAACTGGTATTATCAGAGGAAGATCCTATGTGTGATCAAGTCCCAGATTATGGTTCACATCATCCAAGTTTGAGCCCAATTCAGAGTATCTAAGACGCATAAGAGGTCTGAATATACAGAAACCTTAAGAATGCAATGAATGTGGTCAAACTTTCAGCAGACGTTCACATCTTACTAGGCATCAGAGCATTCATACTAGGGAAACACCTCATAAATGTAATGACTGTGGGAAAGCTTTCAGTCAGAAGGCATCTCTTATTGGGCATCAGAAAATCTGTAGTCGGGGAAAGCCTTATAAGTGCAATGGAGGTGGAAAAGTATTTATTAGGAGCTCGCATCTTATTCAGCATCAGAAAAGTGGAGAAATAACACCTGACTGTAATAAATGTGGAGGAGAAGGCGGAAGATGGCGGAAGAGTAAGACGCGGAGATCACCTTCCTCCCCACAGATACACCAGAAATACATCTACACGTGGAACAACTCCTACAGAACACCTACTGAAGGCTGGCAGAAGACCTCAGACCTCCCAAAAGGCAAGAAACTCCCCACGTACCTGGGTAGGGCAAAAGAAAAAACAGAGACAAAAGAATAGGGACGGCACCTGCACCAGTGGGAGGGAGCTGTGAAGGAGGAAAAGTTTCCACACTCTAGGAAGCCCCTTCGCGGGCGGAGACTGCGGGAGGCGGAGGGGGGAGCTTCGAAGCTGCGGAGTGCACAGCAACGGGTGCGGAGGGCAAAGCGGGGAGATTCCCGCACAGAGGATCGGTGCCGACCGGCACTCACCAGCCCGAGAAGCTTGTCTGCTCACCCGCCGGGGCGGGCGGGGCTGAGAGCTGAGGCCGGAGCGCAGGGAGAGGACTGGGGTTGGCGGCTTGAACATAGCCTGAAGGGGTTAGTGCACCACAGCTAGCCGGGAGGGAGTCCGGGGAAAAGCCTGCACCAGCAGAAGAGGCAGGAGACTTTTCCTTCCCTCTTTGTTTCCTGGGGCGTGAGGAGAGGGGTTTAAGAACGCTGCTTAAAGGAACTCCAGAGACGGACGCGAGCCGCGGCTAAAAGCGCGAACCCCAGAGACGGGCGCGAGCCGCGGCTGAAAGCGCGGAATCCAGAGACGGGCGCGAGCCGCGGCTGAAAGCGCGGAATCCAGAGACGGGCGCGAGCCGCGGCTGAAAGCGCGGAATCCAGAGACGGGCGCGAGCCGCGGCTGAAAGCGCAGAATCCAGAGACGGGCGCGAGCCGCGGCTGAAAGCGCGGAATCCAGAGATGGGCGCGAGCCGCGGCTGAGGGCGCGGACTCCAGAGACGAGCGCAAGCCGCGGCTAAAAGCGCGGACCCCAGAGGCGGGCGGGAGACGTTAAGGCTGCTGCTGCCGCCACCAAGGGGCCTGTGTGCGAGCACAGGTCACTCTCCACACCCCTCTTCCGCGGAGCCTGTGCAGCCCGCCACTGCCGGGTTCCCGGAATCCAGGGACAACTTCCCCGGGAGAGCGCACAGCGCGCCTCAGGCTGGTGCAAAGTCACGCCGGCCTTTGCCACCGCAGGCCCGCCCCGCACTCTGTGCCCCTCCGTCCCCGCCGGCCTGAGTGCGCCAGAGCCCCCAATCAGCGGCTCTTTTAACCCCATCCTGTCTGAGCAAAAAACAGACGCCCTCCAGCGATCTACACGCAGTGGCAGGGCCAAATCCAAAGCTTAGCCCTGGGAGCTGTGAGAACAAAGAAGAGAAAGGGAAATCCCTCCCAGCAGCCTCAGAAGCAGCGGATTAAAGCTCCACAATCAACTTGATGTACCCTGCATCTGTGGAATACCTGAATAGACAACCAATCATCCCCAATTAAGGAAGTGGACTTTAGGAGCAAGATCTATGATTTTTTCCCCTTTCCTCTTTTTGTGAATGTGTATGTGTATGCTTCTGTGTGAGATCTTGTCTGTATAGTCTTGCTTCCACCATTTGTCCTAGGGTTCTATCCGTCCATGTTTTTTTTTTTTAAATTTTTTTTCTTAATAATTAATTTTAATAACCTTATTATACTTTACCTTCGTTCTTTCTTTCTTTCTTTCCGTCCTACCTTCCCTCCTTTAGACAACGAATCATCCCAAATTGAGGAGGTGGTCTCTGACAGCAAGATTTAGGATTTTTCCCCATTTACCTCTTTTAGTGAGGGTGTATGTGTATGCTTCTGTGTAAGATTTTGTCTGTATAGCTTTGCTTCCAACATTTGTCCTAGGTTCTTTCCGTCCCTTTTTTTTTTTTTTTCTAAATAAGAAGTTTTTAATTCAATAACTTTATTATACTGTATTTTATTTTTACTGTATCTTCTTTCTTTCTGTCTTTTTTCCTTCTTTCCCTCCTTCCTTCCTTCCTCCCTCCCTCCCTCCCTCCTTTCTTTCCTTCTTGCCTTCTTTCCTTCTTTGCTTCTTTCTTTCTTTCTTCCTTCCTTCCTACCCTCCTTTCCTTCTTTCTTTCCTCATACTTCTACTAATTCCCTCTACTTTTTCTCCCTTTTATCCTGAGCCTGTGGATGAAAAGCTTTTGGTGCTCCAGCCAGGAGGCAGGGCTCTGCCTCTGAGGTAGGACAGCCAACTTCAGGACACTGATCAACAAGAGACCTCCCAGCTCCACGTAATATCAAACGGCGAAAATCTCCCAGAGACCTCCATCTTAACACCAGCACCCAGCTTCACTCAACGACCAGCAAGCCACAGTGCTGGAAAACCTATGCCAAACAACTAGCAAAACAGGAACACAACCCCACCCATTAGCAGAGAGGCTGCCTAAAATCATAATAAGGCCACAGACACCCCCAAACACACCACCAGACGTGAACCTGCCCACTAGAGAGACAAGATCCAGCCTCATCCACCACAACACAGGCACTAGCCCCCTCCACCAGGAAGCCTACACAACCCACTGAACCAACCTTAGCCACTAGAGACAGACATCAAAAACAGGAGGAACCACAAACTTGCAGCCTGCAAAAAGGAGACCCCAAACACAGTAAGATAAGCAAAATGAGAAGACAGAAAAACACACAGCAGATAAAGGAGCAAGATAAAAATGCACCAGATCTAACAAATGAAGAGGAAATAGGCAGTCTACCTGAAAGAGAATTCAGAATAATGATAGTAAGGTTGATCCGAAATCTTGGAGATAGAATGGACAATAGATTGGACAAAATGCAAGAATCAGTTAACAAGGACCTAGAAGAACTAAAGATGAAACAAGCAATGATGAACAACACAATAAATGAAATTAAAAGTACTCTAGATGGGATCAATAGCAGAATAACTGAGGCAGAAGAACGGATAAGTGACCTGGAAGATAAAATAGTGGAAATAACTACTGCAGAGCAGAATAAAGAAAAAAGAATGAAAAGAACTGAGGACAGTCTCAGAGACCTCTGGGACAACATTAAACGCACCAACATTCGAATTATAGGGGTTCCAGAAGAAGAAGAGAAAAAGAAAGGGACTGAGAAAATATTTGAAGAGATTATAGTTGAAAACTTCCCTAATATGGGAAAGGAAATAGTTAATCAAGTCCAGGAAGCACAGAGAGTCCCATACAAGATAAATACAAGGAGAAATACGCCAAGACACATATTAATCAAACTGTCAAAAATTAAATACAAAGAAAGCATATTAAAAGCAGCAAGGGAAAAACAACAAATAACACATAAGGGAATCCCCATAAGGTTAACAGCTGATCTCTCAGCAGAAACCCTACAAGCCAGAAGGGAGTGGCAGGACATACTGAAAGTGATGAAGGAGAAAAACATGCAGCCAAGACTACTCTACCCAGCAAGGATCTCATTCAGATTTGATGGAGAAATTAAAACCTTTACAGACAAGCAAAAGCTGAGAGAGTTCAGCACCACCAAACCAGCTTTACAACAAATGCTAAAGGATCTTCTCTAGGCAAGAAACACAAGAGAAGGAAAAGACCTATAATAACGAACCCAAAACAATTTAGAAAATGGGAATAGGAACATACATATCGATAATTACCTTAAATGTAAATGGACTAAATGCTCCCACCAAAAGACACAGATTAGCTGAATGGATACAAAAACAAGACCCTTATATATGCTGTCTACAAGAGACCCACTTCAGACCTAGAGACACATACAGACTGAAAGTAAGGGGATGGAAAAAGATATTCCATGCAAATGGAAGCCAAAAGAAAGCTGGAGTAGCAATTCTCATATCAGACAAAATAGACTTTAAAATAAGGACTATTAAAAGAGACAAAGAAGGACACTACATAATGATCAAGGGATCGATCCAAGAAGAAGATATAACAATTGTAAATATTTATGCACCCAACATAGGAGCACCTCAATACATAAGGCAAATACTAACAGCCATAAAAGGGGAAATCGACAGTAACACATTCATAGTAGGGGACTTAAACACCCCACTTTCACCCATGGACAGATCATCCAAAATGAAAATAAATAAGGAAACACAAGCTTTAAATGATACATTAAACAAGATGGACTTAATTGATATTTATAGGACACTCCATCCAAAAACAACAGAATACACATTTTTCTCAAGTGCTCATGGAACATTCTCCAGGATAGATCATATCTTAGGTCACAAATCAAGCCTTGGGAAATTTAAGAAAATTGAAATTGTATCAAGTATCTTTTCTGACCACAACGCCATGAGACTAGATATCAATTACCGGAAAAGATCTGTAAAAAATACAAACACATGGAGGCTAAACAATACACTACTTAATAATGAAGAGATCACTGAAGAAATCAAAGAGGAAATCAAAAAATACCTAAAAACAAATGACAATGGAGACACAACGACCCAAAACCTGTGGGATGCAGCAAAAGCAGTTCTAAGGGGGAAGTTTATAGCAATACAAGCCCGCCTTAAGAAGCAGGAAACATCTCGAATAAACAACCTAACCTTGCACCTCAAGCAATTAGAGAAAGAAGAACAAAAAAACCCCAAAGCTAGCAGAAGGAAAGAAATCATAAAAATCAGATCAGAAATAAATGAAAAAGAAATGAAGGAAACAATAGCAAAGATCAATAAAACTAAAAGCTGGTTCTTTGAGAAGATAAACAAAATAGATAAACCACTAGCCAGACTCATCAAGAAAAAAAGGGAGAAGACTCAAATCAATAGAATTAGAAATGAAAAAGGAGAGGTAACAACTGACACTGCAGAGATAAAAGAGATCATGAGAGATTACTACAAGCAACTCTATGCCAATAAAATGGACAATCTGGAAGAAATGGACAAATTCTTAGAAATGCACAACCTGCCAAGACTGAATCAGGAAGAAATAGAAAATATGAACAGACCAATCACAAGCACTGAAATTGAAACTGTGATTAAAAATCTTCCAACAAAGAAAAGCCCAGGACCAGATGGCTTCACAGGCGAGTTCTATCAAACATTTAGAGAAGAGCTAACACCTATCCTTCTCAAACTCTTCCAAAATATAGCAGAGGGAGGACCACTCCCTAACTCCTTCTACGAGGCCACCATCACCTTGATACCAAAACCAGACAAGGATGTCACAAAGAAAGAAAACTACAGGCCAATATCACTGATGAACATAGATGCAAAAATCCTCAACAAAATACTAGCAAACAGAATCCAACAGCACATTAAAAGGATCATACACCATGATCAAGTGGGGTTTATTCCAGGAATGCAAGGATTCTTCAATATACGCAAATCTATCAATGTGATAAACCATATTAACAAATTGAAGGAGAAAAACCATATGATCATCTCAATAGATGCAGAGAAAGCTTTTGACAAAATTCAACACCCATTTATGATAAAAACCCTGCAGAAAGTAGGCATAGAGGGAACTTTCCTCAACATAATAAAGGCCATATATGACAAGCCCACAGCAAACATCATCCTCAATGGTGAAAAACTGAAAGCATTTCCACTAAGATCAGGAACAAGACAAGGTTGCCCACTCTCACCACTATTATTCAACATTGTTTTGGAAGTTTTAGCCACAGCAATCAGAGAAGAAAAGGAAATAAAAGGAATCCAAATTGGAAAAGAAGAAGTAAAGCTGTCACTGTTTGCAGATGACATGATCCTATACATAGAGAACCCTAAAGATGCTACCAGAAAACTACTAGAGCTAATCAATGAATTTGGTAAAGTGGCAGGATACAAAATTAATGCACAGAAATCTCTGGCATTCCTATATACTAATGATGAAAAATCTGAAAGTGAAATCAAGAAAACACTCCCATTTACCATTGCAACAAAAAGAATAAAATATCTAGGAATAAACCTACCTAAGGAGACAAAAGACCTGTATGCAGAAAATTATAAGACACTGATGAAAGAAATTAAAGATGATATAAATAGATGGAGAGATATACCATGTTCTTGGATTGGAAGAATCAACATTGTGAAAATGACTCTACTACCCAAAGCAATCTATAGATTCAATGCAATCCCTATCAAACTACCACTGGCATTTTTCACAGAACTAGAACAAAAACTTTCACAATTTGTATGGAAACACAAAAGACCCCGAATAGCCAAAGCAATCTTGAGAACGAAAGAAGGAACTGGAGGAATCAGGCTCCCTGACTTCAGACTATACTACAAAGCTACAGTCATCAAGACAGTATGGTACTGGCACAAAAACAGAAAGATAGATCAATGGAACAGGATAGAAAGCCCAGAGATAAACCCATGCACATATGGACACCTTATCTTTGATAAAGGTGGCAGTAATGTACAATGGAGAAAGGACACCCTCTTCAATAAGTGGTGCTGGGAAAACTGGACAGATACATGTAAAAGTATGAGATTAGATCACTCCCTAACACCATACACAAAAATAAGCTCAAAATGGATTAAAGACCTAAATGTAAGGCCAGAAACTATCAAACTCTTAGAGGAAAACATAGGCAGAACACTCTATGACATAAATCAAAGCAAGATCCTTTCTGACCCACCTCCTAGAGTAATGGAAATAAAAACAAAAATAAACAAATGGGACCTAATGAAACTTCAAAGCTTTTGCACAGCAAAGGAAACCGTAAACAAGACCAAAAGACAACCCTCAGAATGGGAGAAAATATTTGCAAATGAAGCAACCGACAAAGGATTAATCTCCAAAATTTACAAGCAGCTCATGCAGCTCAATAACAAGAAAACAAACAACCCAATCCAAAAATGGGCAGAAGACCTAAATAGACATTTCTCCAAAGAAGATATACAGACTGCCAACAAACACATGAAAGAATGCTCAACATCACTAATCATTAGAGAAATGCAAATCAAAACTACAATGAGATATCATCTCACACCAGTCAGAATGGCCATCATCAAAAAATCTAGAAACAATAAATGCTGGAGAGGGTGTGGAGAAAAGGGAACACTCTTGCACTGCTGGTGGGAATGTGAATTGGTTCAGCCACTATGGAGAACAGTATGGAGGTTCCTTAAAAAACTACAAATAGAACTACCATATGACCCAGCAATCCCACTACTGGGCATATACCCTGAGAAAACCAAAATTCAAAAAGAGTCATGTACCAAAATGTTCATTGCAGCTCTATTTACAATAGCCCGGAGATGGAAACAACCTAAGTGCCCGTCATCGGATGAATGGATAAAGAAGATGTGGCACATATATACAATGGAATATTACTCAGCCATAAAAAGAAACGAAATTGAGCTATTTGTAATGAGGTGGATAGACCTAGAGTCTGTCATACAGAGTGAAGTAAGTCAGAAAGAAAAAGACAAATACCGTATGCTAACACATATATATGGAATTTAAGAAAAAAAATGTCATGAAGAACCTAGGGGTAAAGCAGGAATAAAGATGCAGACCTCCTGGAGAACGGACTTGAGGTTATGGGGAGGGGGAAGGGTGAGCTGTGACAGGGCGAGAGAGAGTCATGGGCATATACACACTAACAAACGCAGTAAGGTAGATAGCTAGTGGGAAGCAGCCGCATGGCACAGGGATATTGGCTCGGTGCTTTGTGACAGCCTGGAGGGGTGGGATGGGGAGGGTGGGAGGGAGGGAGACGCAACAGGGAAGACATATGGGAACATATGTTTATGTATGACTGATTCACTTTGTTATAAAGCAGAAACTAACACACCATTGTAAAGCAATTATACCCCAATAAAGATGTTAAAAAAAAAAAAAATAAAAAAAAAATAAATGTGGAAAAGCTTTTGGTTGGAGTTCATCCTTTTCTGGACATCAGAGAATTCATAGTGGTGAGAAAACGTATTTGTGTAACCCATGTGGAAAAAAATTTCAGGTAGAGTTCTGCTCTTAATGACCATTAGCATATGCATAATGGAAAAGGACCCTACGAGTGCAACACGTGTGGTAAAGGCTTTGTGAGGAGATCTCCTCTTCTTCGCCATCATCAGTGGAGGAAACCCCTGTGAATGCAGAGTGTGAAAAGGTCTTCAGCTGGAAATCTCATCTTGTTTGACATCAGAAAATCCATAATGGAAAAACCTCTTTGACATGGAATAGGTTCCCAGGTTTGACATGGAATAGGTTCCCAGAACCCAGGTTTTGTGGGTTAAGCAATTCTTCCCTACACCTGAAATGATCTTCACTGCTCTCACTTTTATTTCTCTTTCCAGACAGTTCAGATGCCATCTGCTCAGGAAGCCTTCTCGAGTGTCCTGATGGGCTGGCAGGGTTACATGCTCCACAGCAGTGCTTTCCATGTTCTGTTGGAATAATCGATTTATTCAACCATCTCTTCCATTTTTCTGAGCTCCTTGAAGGGAGCACATTTTGAAGGTTATGAAATTCACAGTGCTTAGAACATACCAGGTACTGAACAAATGCTTAGTCAGCATTTACTGTCAATACAAGTGAGACCGTTTTGTGAAGTGCAACCCTTTTAAAGAAACTTTTATCCGAAGAACGCATAATGTGAGCTCTATCTTCTTGACCAATTGTAAGTGTACTTTACTGTTGGCTCAGGTAGAATGTTGTAGAGCAGATCTTTACATAACTGAAATTTTATTCTTGTTGATTGATAACTTCCTATTTCCCCCTTCCCCAGACCCTGGTAACCATCATTCCAATTCGACTCTATGAATGTGACTATTTTAGATACCTCATAAAAGTGGAATCATGCAGTGCTTGTCCTTTTTGCTCTGGCTTATTTCATCCAGCATAATGCCCTCAAGGTTCAAGCGTGTCACATATTGCAGAATCGCCTTCTTTTTTAAAGCTAAATACTAATCCAGTGTATGCATACACCACATGGCTTACCTTCATTCCTTTGCATGTGGATTTCCAGTTTCAACAAAAGCACTTGTTGAAGGGATTGTCCTTTCCCCGTTGAATATCCTTGGCACCCTTGTTCAAAAACATCAATTGACTATATACATAAGGGCTTATTTCTGAATCTTTTTTCTATTCCATTAGTCTCTATTTCTGTCTTTAGGCCAGAACCACACTGTTTTGATGACTGTACCTTTGTAGTAAATTTTGAAATCAGGAAGTGTGAATCCTCCAAATTTGCTCATCTTTTTCAGGACTGTTCTGGGTATTTGGGAGTCCTTGAAAGTCCATACGATTCTTACAATGTATTTGACTATATCTGCAAAAAAAAATGTCACTGGGGTTTTGACAGGTATTTGTTATATTTATAGAATGCTTTGGGCACTATTGACATCTTAACATGATTAAATCTTCAAATCCATGAACATGGTATCTCTTTCCATTTATTTATGTCTTTTTAAACTCCTTTCAGCATTTTCTTTTGTAGGTTTCAGTGTATAAAACTTTCACCTCCTTGGTTAAGTTTATTTCTAAGTATTTTATTCTTTTCCATGTTATTTTTATTGTTGAGTTTAGAGAGTTTTTGTATATTCCACTACTAATTCTTTGTAAGATATGTGGTTTGAAAATATTTTCTCTAAGTACGTAGCTTGTCATTTTATCATTTTAACGTGGTGTTTCTTTCATTTCCAAGGTTACTTGTTCAACACTGTTTCCCTCACAACCTTCAGTGAAGTTTTTCATACATTCGAAATATGGTTAGTTTCTTTTGTCACGTTCTGCATTCCATCCTGATATTCCTGACCTTGATGATGATCTCAAATTTTGGATACTTAAGTTTTACTCTGTAAGCTGTAAGTCTCCATGGATTTGGACAAATGCATAGAGTCATGTAACCACCATTAAAATATCACACAGTCTTAGTCTGCTCAGGCAGCTATAACAAAATACCATAGACTGGACGGCTTAAACAACAGACATTTATTTCTAACCATTCTGGAGGCTGGGAAGGCAAATATCAGGGTGCCACTGTGGTGGAGTTCTTGATGAATACCCACTTTCCGGCGTGAAGGCAGCATCCTCCTAGCTATAATGTTCACTTGACAGAGTGAGAGAGAGGTCTGGACTCCTGTTCTTATAAGGACACTAATCCCATCATGAGAGCCACATATTCATCTGAAACTAATTGACTCCCAAGGGCCCCACCTCCAAATACCATCACACTGGAGGGTTAGAATTCAACATATGAATGGTGGGAGGACACAAACATTCATCCATAAGGCACACATAATAGTTTCAAAGCCTTAAAGTATTACCTGTGTTTTTCAAGTCCTATTCAAGTCCCTATTCCCAAACTCCTGGAAGGCACTGTGATCAGTTTACTCATTTTTGTTTTTATCCTTTTGCACAGTTTCTGATAATTGGATCACACAGTATACAGCCATTTTTGTCTGGATACTTTCACTTTGCAGTATGAATGTAAGATTTATCCATTTCTGTCTGTGGCTTGAAAAGCCATCCCTTTCTTTGCCAAATAATGTTCCACCGTACGGATGTACCAAGATCGTTTATTCATTCAGCTATTGATGCACATCTTTGTTGCTCCCCATTTTTGCAATTGTGAATAAAGGTGCTATAAACATTGGTGTGCAGGATTTTGTGTGGACTGACAATGTTGGAATTTATCCAAGCACTGTGATTCTGGAAAAGAGTGAAAGTTAAGAGATCTGTCCAAACTTTGTGTTCCAGGAAACTGCTTACTACAAGGAGCCTTCCTGCCCCATATGACTCAGATAACATTCACTGCCCCCCCCCCCACGTTGTGTACCTGTGATAGCAACAGACAGGGTCTCTCCAAGTTTCCATTCCTCAACTCACAAATAATTAGCTGTACTTCTTATGTCCAAGTGACAACAGGACCAAAATACTTGTTAATCAGACTGTGCTTAAGGTTCCGTCCTTCCTCTAGGCTTCTGCACTTTGACCCACCCTCAGCCTGAGCCAGCACACAACCCCTCCTGAGGGATGAAACGCTCTTTGATTCATTATCGGTTCACACCACCCCTTCATTCCATTCCCCGACACTGGTTCTTTGTATCCTCCATATAAAAGAAAGTACCTTTTTTGCCTAACTCTTGAGATGCTTGCTGATCCTGTGGTCTCAGTGTTCTCCCTGTTACATAGTCCCTTCTCCCCACCCTTTACCTTAAAATAATCTTTGGAATAAAGTTTCTCCTTACCAATTCTGAATTCGTATTTTATTTGACAGGGTATAAGTTTTTTAATCCGTTAGGCAAATACTTAATATCACAATTACTGTACCATATTACTGTAAAACTCTGTAAAGTTGGTAAGAACCTGTCAGACTGTCTTCCGAAGTCTGTGTGCGACTTAGAATTCCAGCCTTAAATGAATGGCTGTTGGTGTTGCTCTGCATGCTCCCCAGCAGTTGGTTTTGTCAGCTTTTCAGATATTAGCCATTCTAATAATGTGTAGTGTTATCTCATTATGATTTTAATTTGCAATTCCCAAGTGCCAAATTATATTGAGCATCCTGTCGTATGCTCATTTGCCATTAGTATATCTTAACTGGTGAGGTGTCTGTTCAGACCTTTTGCCCATTTATAATTATCTATTAATTGTTGAGTTGTATCAGTTCTTCGTATATTTAGATACAATCCTATTATCAGACATGGGTTTTGCAAAAATTTTCTTCCAGTCTCTGGTTTGTCTTTCATTTCTTAACATTCTCCTTTGTAGAACACACATTTTATTTTTAATAAAGTCCAACTAATCCTTTTTTTCTGATATGGATTCCTCTTTTGGTGTTCTGTCTAAAAGCTCATCAGAAAACACAAAGACATGTTGATTTCCTCCTATGTTTTCTTCCAGACGTTTTATATTTTGAATTTTACATATAGGACTTTGGTCCGTTTTGAGTTAATTTTTTGTAAACGTGTAAGGTCTGTGTGTAGGTTAATTTTTCTTAATTGAACTATGGTTGATTTACAAGATTGTGTTAGTTTCAGGTGTACAGCCAAGTGATTCGGTTATACATATACATGTGTGTATATACATATAGGTTAACATTTTTTCTAGGTTAAATATTTTTGACCTTGGTCTTTGAATTGTTCCAGCACCATTCATTGAAAAAATGTTCTTTCTCTATCAAATTGTGCTTGTGCCTTTCTCAAGTTCAATTGAGTAATATCTGTGCAATCTATGACTAAGGCTGTTATTCTGTTGCACGGAACTCTGGGTCTCTTCTTTGCCAACACCACCCTGTCTTGATTGCTATATCTTTATGGTAAGTCTTGAAATCAGATAATAAGAGTCCTGTAACTTTGCTTTCCTTTCTCGGAATTGCTTTTTCTATTCTAAAGTCTTTGGTCTTCAATATAAATTTGAGAGTCAGTATGTCTATATCTACAAAGAGCTTGATGCAATTTTGATTGGTATTCGGTTGTTTCTATAGATAAGTCTGGGAAGAATTGAAATCTTAACAACTACGAACCTTCCAGTCCACGTATGCAAAAGAGAAATATCTCTCTTTTTAGTAAGGTCTTCTTTGATTTCTTTCATCACTCTTTGTGGTTTTCCACAAACAATTCCTGGACATGTTTGTTATATTTATACTTAAGTGCTTCGTATGTAGATTGCTCTTTTAAAAGGTAATTTGAAAAAATATCAAATTCTAGTTGTTCATTGCTCATATATAGGTAAGCAATCTTTGTGTGTATGTTGACCTTGGATCCTGTGGGCCTGCTAAACTCCCTTGTTAATTCAACAGTAATTTTGTAGATTTTTTGGAGTTCTCTACATAACTAATCATGTCCTTGGCAAACAAAGATCTTTTTATTACAATATTTCCAATCTCTATTTCTTTAATTTCTTTTTCTTTTCTTATTAATCAAAGTGAGATTCCATTACGTGTTGAATAGGAGTGATGACAGCAGACATATTGTAGGGGGAAAGCGTCCAGTCTCTCACCCTTAAGTATTATGTTACCTGTAGGTTTTTCATAGATCTTTCTTTATCAGGTTGAAGAAGTTCCCCTCTCTTGCTAGTTTACTGAGTTTTTAACCTGAATGCTGTTGAATGATATCAAATGCTCTCTGCATCAGTTGATATGATCATATGATGTTTCTACTTTAGCCTGCTGACATGGCAAACTGCACTGATTAATTTTCTAATGTTGAAGGGGTCTTGTATGCCTGAAAGATTTCACATTTGATGGTTTTTGATAATTCTTTTTATACATTGTCAGATTCAATTTGCTAATATGTTGCTGAGGAATTTTGTGTCAATGTTCATGAGAGATACTGGTCTGTAGTTTTCCTTCCTTGCAATGTCTTTGCCTGCCTTGCTAGTAGAGGAATGCAGACCTCAAAGAACGAGTTAGGAAGCATTCTTCTACTTCTATTTTCTTGAAGAGAAGGCGGCAAATTGGTAATATTTCTTCTTTAAATGTTTGTTTAGAATTCGCCAGGGAAAAAAGTCTGGGCCCAGTGCATAAATATATAACTATTCAGGTTATCTATTTTTCCCTGTGAGTTTTGGTAGTTCGTGTCTTCCAAGAAATCTGGTCATTTCATCTAATGTATCAAATTTGCAGGCATAGAGTTATTAGTGGCATTCCTTTATTATATTTTTAGTGCCCATGAGATCAGTAGTGATATCCCTTCTTTCAATTCAGATATTGGTTAGTTGTGTCTTCTCTCTCTTTTTTTTTTCTCTTTGCTAGATAGAGGTTTACCTCTCTTAATTGATCCTTTCAAAGAACCAACTTTTGACGTCATTACTTTTTGCTATGGTTTTCCAGATTACACTTTCCTTGATTTTTGCTCTAATTTTTATTATTTATTTTCTCCTGTTGACTTTAGGTCTAAATTGGTCTCCTTTCCTGCTTTCCTATGGTGAATGCTCAAGTTATTGATTTTAGTTGTTTCTTCTTCTCCAATACATGAATTTATGCTCTATGTTTCATTTTCCTCCTCTAACAATGCTATTGCTGCATCAAAATATTTTTGATAAGTTTTGTTTTCATTTTAATTTAGTTCAAAATGTCTCTAAGTTTCTCTGGCGCCTTCTGATTTCATCCATGTGTTAATTAGAAGTGTTTTGTTTAATTTCCAAACATACATGGATTATCCATCTATTTTTCTGTTATGGATTTCCAGCTTAATGCCATTGTGGTGTGAGAACATACTTTGCGTGACTCTTTTTCCTTTATATTGGTAAAGGTGTGTTTTCTGTCCACAGATATGGTCTATGTTTGTATATATCCCCTGTGAGTTTGAGAGGCTATGGATTCTGCTGTTGTTGGGTGGAGTATCCTATAAAAAAAAAAAACGTCAAGTAGATCGATGATTGTGCCTTTCACACACACAGGCCTAATGATTGAATGAGTGCCTTTGGGATTGCCTTTCATTCCCTCTAAATTAGTTTTTTCTTTAAATTTAACCTTCAGTTTTGAGTCACTTAGTTGGCTGTTGCATCAAATGATTCTTCTTTGGTTTTACAGGTTACCTCCCAGTGATGCCAGATGGGATTAGCACAGCCCCAGGTGCTCGTTGCTAACGCCTATAAATTAATCTCCCCAAAGGAGAATCATTTAAGAGTTCTTTGGATTTCATCTTCAAAAGTAGCCAAAGAATTCAAGTGACAGTTTATCCCAGAAAATCTCTGGCAGTTAGTGAAATTAGGATATGACATTCAGAACACCACAGTTTAGGTGATCTTGGTATAACTCGTAGTGGTGGGAAAGCAGTGATTGTAAAATGAAAGTAATTAACATGTACATGGTCTGTTGGGGGAGACTAGGGCAAAACAGGTGTTCAGCCTAGAAAAACGTTTCTCAGTGGATTTCCTATGAAGTCAATGTGTCTTGGATTTAACTTTGAAACAGGAATAAAATTTTTTTTAATTGCAAAAGCAAGTCATGTAGATTGAATTAATGGAGAACGCTGTTCAAGTTATCAAGTATTTTTTCTGATTGCCTGCCTGCTTGATTTACCAATTACTGAGAGAAGGGTGTTGAAATCTCCCACTACAATCGGGGATTTATGTATTTCTTCTTGAACTTCTATCGGGGTTTTCCTGATATATTTTGATGCTGTGCTGTTAGGAGCTGACATATTTAGGATCGTTACGTCCTCTTGGAGAATTGACCCCTTAATTATTATGTAGCGCCCCTCTTTACCCCTGGAAAGTTTCCTGTTTCTGATGTGTGCTTTGTCTAAAATTTATCCACCTACTGCATCTTTCTTTGGGTTGGTGTTAGCATGGTAAACCTTTCTCCAAGTCTTTACTTCTAAGCTGAGTCTTTATGTTGAATGTGAGGTTCTTGTACATAGCATATAGTTGGATTTTCCTTTTGTCCACACTGAAAATTGGTGTCTTTCATAGGTATGCTTAGATCACTTTCTTTAAAGTGATTATTAATATAATTGGATTACTATCAACCATATTTGCAGCTTTTATTTTCTGTTCACTCCATTTTTTCTTTGTCTCCTTTTGGCCCCTCTTTTCCTGCTTTCTCTGGATTTAATTTGCTTTTTGCATGATTCCATTATCCCCTCTCTTAGCATATTGCTTATACTGCTTCTTAAGCTGTTTTTATGCTTGCCCTAGTGTTCCAGTATGCACTTTTACTGCTCTAAGCCCACCTTCAAATAACACCATAGGGCTTCATGTGTATGTGTATTTCAGGTACCTTGTAACAGAGTATTCCCAATTCCTCCCGAACATTCTGTCCATCATTTCACTTACCCATATGCTATAATCCCCCAATACATTGTTACAATCATGTTTTAGCAAACAGTGATCTTTTAGATGACACAAGAATAGGAAACATAAAAGGTCTTATTTTTAATACCTCCATTTTACTTCACTGACTCTCTTCCTTTCTTTAGGTAGATCCAAGTTTCTGACCTGTATTATTTCCCTTCTGCCTGAAGAACATCTCTCAACATTTTTGCAAGGCAGGTTTCCTGGAGATTAATTTGCTCAAAGTTTTTTTGTTTGTTTGTTTGTTTTGTCTGAGAAAGTCTTTATTTCTTGTTCACTTTTGAATGATAAGTTTGCTAGAAATAGAATTCTGGGTAGGTGGTTTTCCTTTTCAATCAACACTTGAAATAATTCACTCTACTCTTCTTTGCATGGGTTCTGATGAGAAGCTGGCTGTTGTTCTCATCCAGATTCCTCCATGGGTATGGTGTTTTTATCCTTTAGCTTATTCTTTCAATATTTTGCTTAGTCTTAGTTTGATACAGTTTGAATGTAACATGTCTAGGAGTGTGTGTGTGTGTGTGTGTGTGTGTGTGTGTGTGTGTCTTTAGTATACCTACTGCTCGGTGTTCACTGAGAGTCTTCAATCTGTGGTTTGGTGTCTGTCATTTATTTTGGCATTTCTTGGCCCTTACTGCTTCCAATATTCCTTCTTCTCTGTTATCTCTATCTTCTTTCTCTTTTTGGTATTCGAATTAATGTGTCAAACTTTTTCTAATTTCACATGGCAGTATGTTCAGTTACCTTTTTTCTTTTTTCTGTTTTTCTCCTCTTTGCAATTCCATTTGGAAAGTTTTATTGACATATGACCCATTTTCAAGCTCATGGATTCTTTCCTTGGTTGTGCTGAGTCTACTGATGAGCCCCTCATTACTGTTAGTATGTTTTTACTTTCTAGTATTTCCTCTTAATTCGATCTTAGAATTTCCATCTCTCTGCTTACATTACCCATCTGCTTTTGCATGTTGTCTATTTTTCCATCGGAGCCCTTAATATATTAATCATACTTATTTTAAATCCCCTGTTTGACAATTCCAACATGTGTGTCATATCAGAGTTTGGTTCTACTGTGTCCTTTGTCTCTTAATTCTCTTGATTTTTGGCATGCTTTGTAATTTTTTGGTTGAAAGCCAGACAGTTTCTTTTGGGTAATAGGACCTGATGTAAATAGGCATTTGGAGTGAACATTTCTGTTAATCTGGCTCGGGGCTGGATTGTGTTTTATGCTTGCTCTAATATAAGTGCTGGAGGCTTCCAGTTCCTGTAGTGTCCTTATTTCGGTCCCCCTGCTTGAAGTTAGGCTTCCCAAAACAGTCCTGCTCAGAGAGAATCAGTGTTTTCGCAGTGGTTGCATCTAAAATCCACAGTTATTTCTCTGCAGCCCCAACAGTGTGGTGGCAAGGGGTGGAGGAGGGAGGTAATTCTATAGCTTCATCATTAAATGTCAGTCTTTTAGAGGGACTGTGTCTTTGGGCTGCAACCTTCACAGGTGTTTCTCCAGTGGCATGACCTTCTCCCCATGCCTTCTATCCTTACCCTGGCTGCATGCAGTATTCCCAAATAATTTCCTGGAAACCTTGACCTCTATTGACTGCTCTATTTCCCTTAGGTGAGACAAGAATGCTAGAGGGTACTAGAGTGGAAGGAATACCCTTCCTCCACTTAGGATCAGGCTCTAGCAAAATATTTTCCATGGAAAGTAGGCCTTGTCAAGGAAAAGGCTCTGGGGGTACTTTGACAGTGATTACCCTTTCTCTCACCCAGCCACAGAAACCAGGGCATCTTTCTCAGATCTTCACCATGAAAACCTGTTTCCTGGTTGTAAGCATGATTTCAAGAAGATTGAATAAATGCTCTCAAATACATACAGTTCTTAAAGCATATATTATCTCTTGCTTGTTGATATCAATTGTCATTATTTGTTAATTAACACGTATGTGTCACTCACGATCACAGCAGGTTTGCACACTAATTGGCTGAGGTAACAATGTGAAATTTGCCCTCTTGCCCTCTGCTAAGCGTTGGGGAAACAATGAAAGAGAGGGGCTATGTTCTCATTTTGTGAACGAAGAAACACGCTAAAAGAGATTAAGTAACTTGCTGAAAGTCGTGCACTAATTAATGGTGGCTCTGGGACAATCTCTCAAGTCTGTCTGATTGTCAGCATCCATGTTCTTGCCTGTATACTTCTCTGCCTGCACTCCCCAGCATGCACATTCTTGAAGAGTCACAGCTTCATCAGAAAATGGTGGGTTTTTTCCCCAACTAGGTTTGTGAACCAAATTTACTGAGGAAAGTACAAGGAGAGATGAATACAATCATCCAATTCTTTTCAGAAATCACAAATTCCTAAGCCTTGTTGAGTTGCTTTAGATGCTAGAAACAAAGACAGAAATCTTCAAAATTTATTTAATGAAGATAGGCTAAATTGATGAAATAAAATTCATATTTTAACGCAGGACAAAAGTTTAAACATAAAATTCTCTATGTCCCTTTGGGCCTCCTCCCTCTCTCCCTAATGTGCAGTGTGCACTCTGATGTAACTTCTTAAAAGAATAGAGTTCCTTCCCAACTCTGTAGGGAGTCATTGTGACTTGCTGCTCCCTTCATCTGTGTCTATGGGACTGTGAATCTTTGGTGAACTTTCTGTAAAAGTCTTTCTGTATCAGTATGTCATTTTCACGTATGATCCTTTGTCTCGAAAATGTATATGACTGTGCCTTCGACTTCTAATGGGCAGAACAGTTCTCAGAGTTTTTGGAGCGTCTGTCTGCCATGTTATGTTCCTCAGTTTGGCTCAGAGAAGCATCCCCTTTTCTTCTTAACTTGATTGCTAATTGAATTTTCATTCACACTTTCTTGGCATAGTCGGCAGGATATGAGAGACACCCAGCAGAGGACACCTGTAGTCGACCCTGAACTGGCACTTGGTACCAGCTTGGGCCCTTTGAGCCCCACCAGTTTCTCAGGATTCCTCAGGTGTTTTGGTGAGTTCTCCTGACATCGGAACATCATTGCTTTTAAAATGACATCCTGAAGTACACTCAAGCTGTTTTTCATGGGACTTGGAGTCCTGAGGGGGTACCAGTACCTTTCCTAGGCAAGGATCTAGGGGGAAGGTCCTAGGCAGGGAGCTAAGGGGAACTTTGGAGTGACTTGGGTTAGCTGGCCTTTTTAAAAAAATTGTCTTAAACTAGAAAGTTTATGTGTATATGGTCTGAACAAACTGTTTGCTAGTGAAATGGGAGACTTAGCCTGCTCAGCTCTGAAGAAAAGGGACATTGGCTCCTTCTGGCCACATGGTATTCTCAGGTGACTGAGAACCTAGCAGAAGTGTCTGAGGATCAATCCTTGTAAAGTGCTGCAGTCCCACAGGGGATCTCACTACAACCAATAAGTAAATTCTGCTGGCCAGGGGTGCACAATGGGCTGATCACCTAGAGCCTCAGCACCCAGGGCTGTTTTAAACTATTAGGTGGAAAAACCTAGACACATGAGACAGTCAAACCAACCCAAGGGCAGGTAACTCCTTAGGGAGCTAGACTCAGAAGCAGCACACATTTGATCCATAACAGTGCCCTCAGACAATTGTGCAGATCATATCTGAATTAGGCTACCAAATTAGTAATGGGAAATCGTGCCTCAAAGGCCAAACAGCTCCATGATGGACAGCCACCCACTGGAACTTGGCTGGCTTTGTGTAAAATTGGAATGAAGCCAATATTTGCAAGTACTTATCTTAACTCTTAAATGGCCAGGATGGAGCTCTTTTGACACTCCCAAACTGTAGAGAAAGCCGACTTGAGAAAACATCCTTTCAAAATTCTGCCACTGAGAGAACCAAAAGTATTTCTAGGGAAACTTTGAAGTTATAAAGCACAGCTCACATTGCCCGACACTACAGCCTTGGCTTAATTAGTAGAACTTAAAACTGAAAAAGAAAAGAAAGGAGGGAAAAGGCCTTTTTCAACTCAAGCAGGAAAACTATGAGATCTCTGTCTTTGCCTACCTAGATCTATGTGTGTCTGTTGTGTATGTTATAAATATGATATGTCTCTATTTCCGGATGCTATTATCAAAATTAATTTGTAAATGAGCTCTATTTATTCGACTTAGAAGTAAGGACTTACAAATCAAATATTTCTAGATGGAACTTAAAGTAGCCTCAATTTTAAAAGATCACGTGATCTAGGATTAATTTTTAACAAATGAAACAAGTTCAAGTTGATGGTTTGATTAATACAAACATGTCTTTAGAGTCATCAGCATTAAGTATGATACTTTTATTGTACCTAGGTTTACTGCAAG
This sequence comes from Grampus griseus, assembly GCF_964374135.1. Lineage (NCBI taxonomy): Eukaryota > Metazoa > Chordata > Mammalia > Artiodactyla > Delphinidae > Grampus > Grampus griseus. Next base: position 44,659,243 of record NC_138999.1, on the reverse strand, counting down.
TCAAGAAAGTTATGTTCTCTCTGTTATAAAATGTGTCAAAAAGAAAATTAACTTGGCACTGTTGGCGGGAATGTAAATTGATACAGCCACTATGGAGAACAGTATGGAGGTTCCTTAAAAAACTAAAAGTAGAACTACCATATGACCCAGCAGTCCCACTCCTGGGCATATACCCAGAGAAAACCATAGTTCAAAAAGACACATACACCCCAGTGTTCACTGTAGCACTGTTTACAATAGCCAGGACATGGAAGCAACCTAAATGTCCACAAATGGAAGAATGTATAAAGAAGATGTGGTACATATATGCAATGGAATATTCCTCAGCCATAAAAAGGAACGAAATTGGGTTATTTGTAGAGACGTGGATGGACCTAGAGACTGTCATACAGAGTGAAGTTAAGCCAGAAAGAGAAAAACAAATATCGTATATATTAACGCATACATGTGGAATCTAGAAAAATGGTATGGATGATCTTATTTGCAAAACAGAAATAGAGACACAGACGTAGAGAACAGCCATATGGACACCAAGGGGAGAAAGGGGGCGGTGGGATGAATTGGGAGATTGGGATTGACATACGTACAGTATTGATACTATGTACAAAATAGATGACTAATGAGAACCTACTGTATAGCTCAGGGAACTCTACTCAGTGCTCTGTGGTGACCTAAATGGGAAGGAAATCCAGAAAAGAGGGGATATGTGTATACGTATAGCTGATTCACTTTGCTGTACAGCAGACACTGACACAACATTGTAAAGCAACTAAACTCCAGTAAAAAATAATTATCAAAAAAAAAAAGAAAATTAACTTGGTCTGATGATATTTTCATAAGTAACGAAAAAGAGATAAATGGGATAAAATTTTGGGGTGAACTCTTTAAGAATAATTAGTTTTATGGTATGTCTACCTAAAGACAGTTTCTCCAGTTTTTTGGTAACTTGAAGCTTCAGAGTTCTGCTACATTAAGTTAAATGATGGAAATTCATTGAATGTCTATGTCATTCTTAATAAGATAAATTCTGAAACATTAATTGCTAAAGAAGTCTATGTTTACCTGTTTTGACCGCTTATTACAGAGAGGCTAAATACATTTGAGACTATTAATAAATATATTTGATGCTTATTGGAAGATTGAACTATGAAGTGGTGTATATTTTTAGAAATTAGTGTTTAAAAAGGAACCCTGAGTAAAGAGTTCTATGAATGGCCAAGACTGACTAAGATTAGCTTTAATTTAATTAAATGAATGAATTCTAATATGAAAGGTCAAATAGTGCAAAACTAGAATTTGGCGTTTTCTCTGTTAAGGGGACAAAGTTTTCTTGAAACATTGATCTGTTTTTGTTTTTTTTTTTGCGGCACGTGGGCCTCTCACTGCCGCGGTCTCTCCCGTTGCGCAGCACAGGCTCCGGACGCGCAGGCCCAGCGGCCATGGCCCACGGGCCCAGCCGCTCCGCGGCATGTGGGGGCACGAACCCGCGTCCCCCGCATCGGCAGGCGGACTCTCAACCACTGCGCCACCAGGAAAGCCCCATTGATCTGCTTTTGACAACAGCTTGTAAAGGTTCTTTATCTCTTAAGTAAGCTGTTGTAACTTTCTGTAATTGCCTTGGAAATCTTTTGTTGTCATTTTGGTTAAATGAATAAGTATTGTTTCATGGTAACTTATGATCCTACTTGGCCAGATGTTTAAAACCTTCTGATGTCTTTGACAAACTTGCTCAAATCAAATGCCAAATGAAGTTCTTTTGACCTCTAGCTAACTTTGTGATGCTTCAGAGGTCCCCTGAACACGTCAAAGGCAGATATTAAATTAATTAGGCTAATTTGGTATGTTAAATTCTAAACATGGGAAACATTGTCAAATGAGTAATGATAATCATTCTTAGGTTATATTGCATGGGTAAGTATTCTTAACATAAATGTTCGAGAAATTACATGAAGTTCTTAAAATTTGAAATGTCCTGGTGTGTTGTCAGTCATAATTCTAGTCGTTATTTTAAGATGTATGTCACAGAAATAGCCAAATTTCCTTGACAGTTGCATTGTAATCAGGTCTTTAACCATGATTTTAAGTCTTTTGTTATTTATAGACAGTTATTGTCCTACTCTGACGCTTTTGCAGAAATGCTTGTAGATGACTAGCCTTTATGCTCCAAAACTAAATTAGACTCGGGAGCAAATGGACTTCCACCTTGTATGAGGTCTATTTCAGCAACAGCTCTCTTATGTAAGGTTACTGAAGAGGGTCTCCTTTAAAAAAAAAAAAAGTTTTTCTTTTTGGGCTGCACCGGGTCTTAGTTGCGGCACTCAGGATCTAGTTTCCTGACCAGGGATCGAACCTGGGCCCCCTGTATTGGGTACACGGAGTTTTAACCGCTGGACCACCAGGGAAGTCCCTACTTTAACTAATTATGTCCCACACTCAGCTGAGTCTCTTCTAAACTCTCACCACACTCAGCACCATTCTGTAAGCCAACTAACTCCTTCTGAAGTAGTTTTTCTTCCTGCACCTAATAGTAAGTTGGTTTGATATAATAACCTTAACCCTGCAACTTTGCTTCCAGCACCACAGGAAGAAAACAACCGGGACTGCACTTTGTTAACTGATTATCTTCTTGCACCCAGGAATGATTTCCAAGAAGCTCCTATGGATAATGTTGATCTAATTTAATTTACAGATGGGTCCTAAGTAAAGGATGAGCAGGGACATTACTGAGGTGGATATGCAATAATGCCCACAGTGGACATAATTGAAAGCTCTTATTTACCAGAAACAACCTCAGCACAACAAGCCCAATTAATTGCCTTTACCTGAGCTTATCAACTAGCTAAAGCAGAGGTAACACATATTTTTACTGACAATCGCTATGCTTTTGGAGTGGCACACAACTTTGGAATGCTCTAGGGAAAAACATGAGGTTTTTGACCTCTTCAGGACAACTTATTTTAAAAAATGGAAAACAGGTTGAAGAGTTATTCATTGTTATACAGCTGCCAAAACATTCAGCAATTATTTAAACACCAAGGCATTCCAAATCTGACACTATGGAAGCTAAAGGAAATCAGCTTGCTGATGCTGCAACCAAACAGGCAGCTTTAAATACTCACCCTGTCCAGCCTCGAGGATGTCCACTGCTCTCCATAAACCCTGCTACCCAGTGAAAGATGTCCTTCTACAGTCTCAAGAAACCGCCACTAAAGAAGAGAAACTGATATGGCAACAAAAAGGGAGAATTTTAACCCCACCATACAAATATGGTTTGGACGTGATTTAAAGAAAAAAATCCTACAGTGTCTGTTGGAGCATAATTGTGGTTGCTCCAACATGTATATTCTTTAACTCATTGGGAACCTGAGGAAATGGTCTTATGGGGAGAACAATATTTTTGGAAACTTTCACCCATGATGGTTCAAGGGAAATTGTATTACATTATTATCAGGGTCTTATTGAGGCACTTTTTAAAAATTGGCAGTTAATTCCTTTTATATTGAGCTCTCAGGAGATGCAAACCCTAAGGCTCATGGATTACAATCTAGAAATTTTCTGAATTGGATAGGACGTCAAATAAAAGGTTCTTTGCAACCATGATGCAAAGGACCTTATCAGGCATTATTAACAAATCCATGCACATAAATTCATGGATTCACATCTCTCATTTTATTTTATTTTTTCCAACATCTCTCTTTCTTTTTTTTTTTTTTTTTTTTGTGGTACGTGGGCCTCTCACTGTTGTGGCCTCTCCCGTTGCGGAGCACAGGCTCCGGACGCGCAGGCTCAGCGGCCATGGCTCACGGGCCCAGCCGCTCCGCGGCATGTGGGACCTTCCCGGACCAGGGCACGAACCCGCGTCCCCTGCATCGGCAGGCGGACTCTCAACCACTGCGCCACCAGGGAAGCCCCCAACATCTCTCATTTTAAAAAGGCCCCTCCACCTGAATGGACTTTGATCCCTGCTTTTCACACCTGGCTTCAACTAACTAAAACAAGCATCATCAAGATGGGTCGAGAAGAAGACAGCAACAGTAGCAGATAGCTAACCCAAGAGTCCAGACCAGGCCTGTAAGACCCATCCTACAAGTTCAATTGTACTGTTTGCCAAATGTCTGTCTCTCTATCAAAATTGAAAGTCATTGTTTTACTTCTAGCTGTACTTTTGCCTCAGTGTTTGAGATGGAAGGAAAATTTGTTAGCAAAATGTTCCCAAAGTATAGCTACTAGCCTCAATTTAACCTGTTGTTGGATCTGTCATCAAATTCCTCCACCAATACAAAACCGATAAGGCCCCTCATAATTCCTGTACTCAGATCGACCAGCCTCTGGCTTAAGGTTTCAGATTCAAATTCTTCAACATATTAAGGTGTTGATTCCTTGTCTGGCACTATCCTCGGTCCTTAGAGCCCAGACACAATTTACCCTAGGACTCCCCATCTGCTCCAACCCTTCCTTAATTAACAAATGTCTTGCAGAGAAAAACACGAGTAACTTGTGCCAGTAACTCCCCTATGTCAAGTACCATAGAGCTGGCTTTTGGAAAGCCTGCAAGAGGAAAGATCCAGGGTTTAATACATTGTTAACAAAACTTCCAAATGATGAGGCTATCAGTGAGATCACTCTGGGAGGCATCACTTGCACTCCCCCAGGGTTTTTCTTCATCTGCAGTGTTGGACTTGACCCGCCTATGCAAGGATCGACACATAAATATCTTAAGAGCTGGCAGGTAGAAGGTTTATGTTTGTTGGGACATTATGTTACCCCATTGTCTATACAAAGAGACAGATGAACCTCCTTTCTCTCTCCATTTCAGAGTCAAGAGATCCATGTTAGCATGATACCAAGATACCTGGTGGCAAAGTCTTTGAGAGGTCTTGATTCCTAATGCAAGAGTATGTATAAACAGGATATGCTCAGTAAACTATCAGCCATCACTGGTCAAATAGCCAAAGAGAGTGCAAAAAGCATTGCAGCACAACAGACACCCCTAAATTTACTAGCCCAAGTAGTATTCAATAACAGTGCTGCCTTAGAGGATGCATAATCTATAAAATGTTTCCCCATCAGCATATACCTCCATGTTTGTTTACTGCATTTGATTAATTTACTCAATTCCAAAGTTTATAGGATGGGAAAGAGGTGTCGCAAAACTGAATGGCTCTTGATTTTTTTTTTTTTTTCGGTACGCGGGCCTCTCACTGTTGTGGTCTCTCCCATTGTGGAGCACAGGCTCCGGACGCGCAGGCTCAGCGGCCATGGTTCACGGGCCCAGCCGCTCCGCGGCATGTGGGATCTTCCCGGACCGGGGCACGAACCCGCGTCCCCTGCCTCAGCAGGCGGACTCTCAACCACTGCGCCACCAGGGAAACCCAGCTCTTGATTTTTAAAACCACTTTGCAAGGAGAAACTGGTGGTATAATCCAGACTGAATGCTCTGCTTTCATACCAGATGAGTCCTCTAATATAACTCATCTAATGACTCACATATAAGATCAAATTTCTGCATTGAAGGATCCCCTTCCTAATCTAGGTGAAATCTTGGGTAAATGGTTCGGCTCTGGGGATTCATGGCTTAAATGTCTGCTTATGACTGTGTTATTTTTGTTGGCCTCTGTATCATTTATAGAGTAACAATCTCTTGTGCCTCTCAATGTATATTCAGAAATACAACTAAAATAATGTCTAAATGACTTGAAACTATTGATCATATCTGTAGTTTTACATAAGATAATGGGCAAAACTGTCATAAGTCCTATTGGACAACCTAGAATTGACTATCAGTCCTTGGCAAGCATTCTACTAGTATAACCCCCTAAAAAGGAGGGAAAGAACTTGGCTATTAAGACCTGGCATTGAAGGACATGATAGATCCAAGGGCAGGTAAGCAACTGCCCTAGCATGGGAAACCAAATATTTGATCATCTAATGCTTTCTATCAAAATATTAATGCTCCAAACTGGGAAATCGATGAAACAAAATTTATATTTTAAGGCAGGACAAGAAAATGTAAGCATAAAATTCTCTCTGTGTCCTTTTGGTCATTCTCCCTTCTTCCCTAATGTGCGGTGTGCATCTGCATTACACATTACCCAGACCTCCTCAAAAATGGGAATGCCTGCTCGACCATAGTGATCAGTAATTTCCCCTTTCTTCTAATGTTAGCAATGTAACATTAAAGAATTGCTTTCTTTCCCAACTTGTAGGGGGTCAAGGTGACTTGCTGCTCACTTTGTACATGCTTACCTGGACTATGTATCTTTGGTGAATGTTCTGTGAGATACCAGTATGTCATTTTGATGTGTGATCCTCTGTCTCAAAAATGTATATGACTGTGCCTTTGACTTCTAACGGACGGAAGTGTTCTCAGAGCTTTATGAAAGTCTGTCACCTGGGTTATAATCCTGAGTTTGCCTCAAATAAAATTCCCCTTTTCTTCTTAACTTGATTGTTAATTGACTTTTCATTTATAAAACACTCATTCCAAAACCTGGAAAAGGTAGTACATTCACACAAGCCCAGAAATACAGGTACACACACAAACATGTGCTCATATACTCAGTCGTGTGCACATACACACAGAAATATGGATTTAGCTTACATAGATGCATAAGTTTAATTTTTTATCCATGAAGATTGAGTTTAAAGTTCAATATAGAAAATCCCACATCCTGGGAGCTTTTCTAGTCACAAGAGGATGGTGTAATAATGAGACATATTTTAGTGTTTTAATAATAGGTCAAAGGAGAAATACCAGAAAAATCAGAAATGATGGAAAAAAACACCTCAAGAAATTCTGTCCATCTCTGATAAACTCGCTGTGGTCTTTCTTAGTTCTTGTCTACTTGATCTGTCTTCAGCTGATAGAACTGTGTTGAAATCCTTTAGTACTACCCATCCAGAAACACTTATCTGAAATTCTTGGGACCAGATGTTTCAGAATTCGTATTCTGTTCTTTACATAAAGAGCCATAGCAGGGTCTGGAAGAGCACTGCAGAATCTAATAAAACAATATTTCTGCAGCAGAACATAAATTTTCATGCCAAGAAGGATAAATAAAGACTAAAAACAGCCTTATGTCAGTTCAGGTCATGTTTTGCTGGCAAATGAGTCAGGAAAAGTAACTTTGGTTTTCATAGCCTTTGACATTTTAAACTTACGATAAAGGATTTTGACTCCGAAGCATGTTTCTGTCCATTCTTCTTGCGTGTTTTTTTTTTAAACATCTTTATTGGGGTATAATTGCTTTACAATGGTGTGTTAGTTTCTGCTTTATAACAAAGTGGATCAGTTATACATATACATATGTTCCCATATGTCTTCCCTCTTGCATCTCCCTCCCTCCCACCCTCCCTATCCCACCCCTCCAGGCTGTCACAAAGCACCGAGCCAATATCCCTGTGCCATGCGGCTGCTTCCCACTAGCTATCTACCTTACTACTTTTGTTAGTGTGTATATGTCCATGACTCTCTCTCGCCCTGTCACAGCTCACCCTTGCCCCTCCCCATATCCTCAAGTCCGTTCTCCAGTAGGTCTGCATCTTTATTCCTGTCTTACCCCTAGGTTCTTCATGATATTTTTTTTTCTTAAATTCCATATATATGTGTTAGCATACGGTATTTGTCTTTTTCTTTCTGACTTACTTCACTCTGTATGACAGACTCTAGGTCTATCCACCTCATTACAAATAGCTCAATATCGTTTCTTTTTACGGCTGAGTAATATTCCATTGTATATGTGTGCCACATCTTCATTATCCATCCATCTGTCGATGGACACTTAGGTTGCTTCCATGTCCTGGCTATTGTAAATAGTGCTGCAATGAACATTGTGGTACATGACTCTTTTTGAACGATGGTTTTCTCAGGGTATATGCCCAGTAGTAGGATTGCTGGGTCATAAGGTAATTCTATTTTTAGTTTTTTAAGGAACCTCCATATTGTTCTCCATAGTGGCTGTATCAGTTTACATTCCCACCAACAGTGCAAGAAGGTTCCCTTTTCTCCACACCCTCTCCAGCATTTATTGTTTGTAGATGTTTTGATGATGGCCATTCTGACCGGTGTGAGGTGATACCTCATTGTAGCTTTGATTTGCATTTCTCTAATCATTAGTGATGTTGAGCATCTTTTCCTGTGTTTGTTGGCAATCTGTATATCTCCTTTGAAGAAATGTCTATTTAGGTCTTCTGCCCATTTTTGGATTGGGTTGTTTGTTTTTTTGACGTTGAGCTGCATGAGCTGCTTGTATATTTTGGAGATTAATCCTTTGTCAGTTGCTTCGTTTGCAAATATTTTCTCCCATTCTGAGGGTTGTCTGTTCGTTTTGTTTATGGATTCCTTTGCCGTGCAAAAGCTTTTAAGTTCCATTAGGTCCCATTTGTTTACTTTTGTTTTTAGTTCCATTTCTCTAGGAGGTGGATAGAATTCGCCTGTGAAGACGTCTAGTACTGGTGCTTTGTTTGATGGAAGATTTTTATCAGATATTTTATCAAACATTCAAACATAAATGATTGAATTCTATCAAACATTTAGAGAAGAGCTAACACCTATCCTTCTCAAACTCTTCCAAAATATAGCATGGGGGGAACACTCCCAAACCCATTCTACGAGGCCACCATCAGTCTGATACTAAAGCCAGACAAAGATGTCACAGAGAAAGAAAACCCTAGGCCAATGTCACTGATGAACATAGATGCAAAAATCCTCAACAAAATACTAGCAAACAGAATCCAGCAGCACATTAAAAGGATCATACTCAATGATTACATGGGGATTATACCAAGAATGCAAGGATTCTTCAATATACACAAATCAATCAATGTGAGAAAACATATTAACAAATTGAAGGTTAAAAACCATTTGATCATCTCAATAGATGCAGAAAAAGCTTTTGACAAAATTCAACACCCTTTTATGATAAAAACTCTCCAGAAAGTAGGCATAGAGGGAACTCACCTCAACATAATAAAGGCCATATATGACAAACGCACAGCCAACATCATCCTCAATGGTGAAAAACTGAAAGTATTTCCTCTAAGGTCAGGAACAAGACAAGGTTGCCCAGTCTCACGACTATTATTCAGCATAGTTTTGGAAGTTTTAGCCACAACAGTCAGAGAAGAAAAAGAAATAAAAGGAATCCAAATCGGAAAAGAAGAGTAAAGCTGTCAGCGTTTGCAGATGACATGATACTATACATAGAGAATCCTAAAGATGCTACCAGAAAACTGCTAGAGTTAATCAATGAATTTGGTAAAGTAGCAGGATACAAAATTAATGCACAGAAATCTCTTGCATTCCTATACACTAATGATGAAAAATCTGAATGAGAAATTAAAGAAACACTCCCATTTACCATTGCAACAAAAAGAATAAAATACCTAGGAATAAACCTACCTAAGGAGACAAAAGACCTGTATGCAGAAAACTATAAGACACTGATGAAAGAAATTAAAGATGATACAAACAGATGGAGAGATGTACCATGTTCTTAGATTGGAAGAACCAACATTGTGAAAATGATTCTACTACCCAAAACAATCTACAGATCCAGTGCAATATCTATCAAACTACCACTGGCATTTTTCACAGAGCTAGAACAAAAAATTTCACAATTTGTATGGAAACACAGAAGACCCCGAATAGCCAAAGCAATCTTGAGAACGAAAAATGGAGCTGGAGGAATCAGGCTCCTGCACTTCAAACTATACTACAAAGATACAGTAATCAGGACAGTATGGTACTGGCACAAAAGCATAAATATAGATCAATGGAACAGGATAGAAAGCCCAGAGATTAACCCACGCACATATGGTCACCTTAGTTTTGATAAAAGAGGCAAGAGTGTTCCCTTTTCTCCACACCCTCTCCAGCATTTATTGTTTCTAGATTTTTTGATGATGGCCATTCTGACTGGTGTGAGATGATATCTCATTGTAGTTTTGATTTGCATTTCTCTAATGATTAATGATGTTGAGCATTCTTTCATCTGTTTGTTGGCAGTCTGTATATCTTCTTTGGAGAAATGTCTATTTATGCCTTCTGTCCATTTTTGGATTGGGTTGTTTGTTTTTTTGTTATTGAGCTGCATGAGCTGCTTGTAAATTTTGGAGATTAATCCTTTGTCAGTTGCTTCATTTGCAAATATTTTCTCCCATTCTGAGGGTTGTCTTTTCATCTTGTTTATGGTTTCCTTTGCTGTGCAAAAGCTTTGAAGTTTCATTAGGTCTCATTTGTTTATTTTTCTTTTTATTTCCATTTCTCTAGGAGGTGGGTCAAAAAGGATCTTGCTGTGATTTATGTCATAGTGTTCTTCCTATGTTTTCTCTAAGTATTTTATAGTATCTGGCCTTACATATAGGTCTTTAATCCATTTTGAGTTTATTTTTGTGTATGGTATTAGGGAGTGTTCTAATTTTATACTTATGCATGTAGCTGTCCAGTTTTCCCAGCACCACTTATTGAAGAGGCTGTCTTTTCACAACTGCATATTCTTGCCTCCCTTATCAAAAAGAAGTTGACCATATGTGCGTGGGTTTATCTCTGGGCTTTCTATTCTGTTCCATTGATCTATCTTTCTGTTTTGATTGATTACTTGATTACTGTAGCTTTGTAGTAGTCTGAAGTCAGGGAGTCTGATTCCTCCAGCTCCGTTTTTCGTTCTCAAGATTGCTTTGGCTATTCGGGGTCTTCTGTGTTTCCATACAAATTGTGAAATTTTTTGTTCTAGCTCTGTGAAAAATGCCAGTGGTAGTTTGATAGATATTGCACTGGATCTGTAGATTGTTTTGGGTAGTAGAATCATTTTCACAATGTTGGTTCTTCCAATCTAAGAACATGGTACATCTCTCCATCTGTTTGTATCATCTTTAATTTCTTTCATCAGTGTCTTATAGTTTTCTGCATACAGGTCTTTTGTCTCCTTAGGTAGGTTTATTCCTAGGTATTTTATTCTTTTTGTTGCAATGGTAAATGGGAGTGTTTCTTTAATTTCTCATTCAGATTTTTCATCATTAGTGTATAGGAATGCAAGAGATTTCTGTGCATTAATTTTGTATCCTGCTACTTTACCAAATTCATTGATTAACTCTAGCAGTTTTCTGGTAGCATCTTTAGGATTCTCTATGTATAGTATCATGTCATCTGCAAACGCTGACAGCTTTACTCTTCTTTTCCGATTTGGATTCCTTTTATTTCTTTTTCTTCTCTGACTGTTGTGGCTAAAACTTCCAAAACTATGCTGAATAATAGTCGTGAGACTGGGCAACCTTGTCTTGTTCATGACCTTAGAGGAAATACTTTCAGTTTTTCACCATTGAGGATGATGTTGGCTGTGCGTTTGTCATATATGGCCTTTATTATGTTGAGGTGAGTTCCCTCTATGCCTACTTTCTGGAGAGTTTTTATCATAAAAGGGTGTTGAATTTTGTCAAAAGCTTTTTCTGCATCTATTGAGATGATCAAATGGTTTTTAACCTTCAATTTGTTAATATGTTTTCTCACATTGATTGATTTGTGTATATTGAAGAATCCTTGCATTCTTGGTATAATCCCCATGTAATCATTGAGTATGATCCTTTTAATGTGCTGCTGGATTCTGTTTGCTAGTATTTTGTTGAGGATTTTTGCATCTATGTTCATCAGTGACATTGGCCTAGGGTTTTCTTTCTCTGTGACATCTTTGTCTGGCTTTAGTATCAGACTGATGGTGGCCTCGTAGAATGGGTTTGGGAGTGTTCCCCCCATGCTATATTTTGGAAGAGTTTGAGAAGGATAGGTGTTAGCTCTTCTCTAAATGTTTGATAGAATTCAATCATTTATGTTTGAATGTTTGATAAAATATCTGATAAAAATCTTCCATCAAACAAAGCACCAGTACTAGACGTCTTCACAGGCGAATTCTATCCACCTCCTAGAGAAATGGAACTAAAAACAAAAGTAAACAAATGGGACCTAATGGAACTTAAAAGCTTTTGCACGGCAAAGGAATCCATAAACAAAACGAACAGACAACCCTCAGAATGGGAGAAAATATTTGCAAACGAAGCAACTGACAAAGGATTAATCTCCAAAATATACAAGCAGCTCATGCAGCTCAACGTCAAAAAAACAAACAACCCAATCCAAAAATGGGCAGAAGACCTAAATAGACATTTCTTCAAAGGAGATATACAGATTGCCAACAAACACAGGAAAAGATGCTCAACATCACTAATGATTAGAGAAATGCAAATCAAAGCTACAATGAGGTATCACCTCACACCGGTCAGAATGGCCATCATCAAAACATCTACAAACAATAAATGCTGGAGAGGGTGTGGAGAAAAGGGAACCTTCTTGCACTGTTGGTGGGAATGTAAACTGATACAGCCACTATGGAGAACAATATGGAGGTTCCTTAAAAAACTAAAAATAGAATTACCTTATGACCCAGCAATCCTACTACTGGGCATATACCCTGAGAAAACCATCGTTCAAAAAGAGTCATGTACCACAATGTTCATTGCAGCACTATTTACAATAGCCAGGACATGGAAGCAACCTAAGTGTCCATCGACAGATGGATGGATAATGAAGATGTGGCACACATATACAATGGAATATTACTCAGCCATAAAAAGAAACGATATTGAGCTATTTGTAATGAGGTGGATAGACCTAGAGTCTGTCATACAGAGTGAAGTAAGTCAGAAAGAAAAAGACAAATACCGTATGCTAACACATATATATGGAATTTAAGAAAAAAAAATATCATGAAGAACCTAGGGGTAAGACAGGAATAAAGATGCAGACCTACTGGAGAACGGACTTGAGGATATGGGGAGGGGCAAGGGTGAGCTGTGACAGGGCGAGAGAGAGTCATGGACATATACACACTAACAAAAGTAGTAAGGTAGATAGCTAGTGGGAAGCAGCCGCATGGCACAGGGATATTGGCTCGGTGCTTTGTGACAGCCTGGAGGGGTGGGATAGGGAGGGTGGGAGGGAGGGAGACGCAAGAGGGAAGACATATGGGAACATATGTATATGTATAACTGATCCACTTTGTTATAAAGCAGAAACTAACACACCATTGTAAAGCAATTATACCCCAATAAAGATGTTTAAAAAAAAAAACACGCAAGAAGAATGGACAGAAACATGCTTCGGAGTCAAAATCCTTTATCGTAAGTTTAAAATGTCAAAGGCTATGAAAACCAAAGTTACTTTTCCTGACTCATTTGCCAGCAAAACATGACCTGAACTGACATAAGGCTGTTTTTAGTCTTTATTTATCCTTCTTGGCATGAAAATTTATGTTCTGCTGCAGAAATATTGTTTTATTAGATTCTGCAGTGCTCTTCCAGACCCTGCTATGGCTCTTTATGTAAAGAACAGAATACGAATTCTGAAACATCTGGTCCCAAGAATTTCAGATAAGTGTTTCTGGATGGGTAGTACTAAAGGATTTCAACACAGTTCTATCAGCTGAAGACAGATCAAGTAGACAAGAACTAAGAAAGACCACAGCGAGTTTATCAGAGATGGACAGAATTTCTTGAGGTGTTTTTTTCCATCATTTCTGATTTTTCTGGTATTTCTCCTTTGACCTATTATTAAAACACTAAAATATGTCTCATTATTACACCATCCTCTTGTGACTAGAAAAGCTCCCAGGATGTGGGATTTTCTATATTGAACTTTAAACTCAATCTTCATGGATAAAAAATTAAACTTATGCATCTATGTAAGCTAAATCCATATTTCTGTGTGTATGTGCACACGACTGAGTATATGAGCACATGTTTGTGTGTGTACCTGTATTTCTGGGCTTGTGTGAATGTACTACCTTTTCCAGGTTTTGGAATGAGTGTTTTATAAATGAAAAGTCAATTAACAATCAAGTTAAGAAGAAAAGGGGAATTTTATTTGAGGCAAACTCAGGATTATAACCCAGGTGACAGACTTTCATAAAGCTCTGAGAACACTTCCGTCCGTTAGAAGTCAAAGGCACAGTCATATACATTTTTGAGACAGAGGATCACACATCAAAATGACATACTGGTATCTCACAGAACATTCACCAAAGATACATAGTCCAGGTAAGCATGTACAAAGTGAGCAGCAAGTCACCTTGACCCCCTACAAGTTGGGAAAGAAAGCAATTCTTTAATGTTACATTGCTAACATTAGAAGAAAGGGGAAATTACTGATCACTATGGTCGAGCAGGCATTCCCATTTTTGAGGAGGTCTGGGTAATGTGTAATGCAGATGCACACCGCACATTAGGGAAGAAGGGAGAATGACCAAAAGGACACAGAGAGAATTTTATGCTTACATTTTCTTGTCCTGCCTTAAAATATAAATTTTGTTTCATCGATTTCCCAGTTTGGAGCATTAATATTTTGATAGAAAGCATTAGATGATCAAATATTTGGTTTCCCATGCTAGGGCAGTTGCTTACCTGCCCTTGGATCTATCATGTCCTTCAATGCCAGGTCTTAATAGCCAAGTTCTTTCCCTCCTTTTTAGGGGGTTATACTAGTAGAATGCTTGCCAAGGACTGATAGTCAATTCTAGGTTGTCCAATAGGACTTATGACAGTTTTGCCCATTATCTTATGTAAAACTACAGATATGATCAATAGTTTCAAGTCATTTAGACATTATTTTAGTTGTATTTCTGAATATACATTGAGAGGCACAAGAGATTGTTACTCTATAAATGATACAGAGGCCAACAAAAATAACACAGTCATAAGCAGACATTTAAGCCATGAATCCCCAGAGCCGAACCATTTACCCAAGATTTCACCTAGATTAGGAAGGGGATCCTTCAATGCAGAAATTTGATCTTATATGTGAGTCATTAGATGAGTTATATTAGAGGACTCATCTGGTATGAAAGCAGAGCATTCAGTCTGGATTATACCACCAGTTTCTCCTTGCAAAGTGGTTTTAAAAATCAAGAGCTGGGTTTCCCTGGTGGCGCAGTGGTTGAGAGTCCGCCTGCTGAGGCAGGGGACGCGGGTTCGTGCCCCGGTCCGGGAAGATCCCACATGCCGCGGAGCGGCTGGGCCCGTGAACCATGGCCGCTGAGCCTGCGCGTCCGGAGCCTGTGCTCCACAATGGGAGAGACCACAACAGTGAGAGGCCCGCGTACCGAAAAAAAAAAAAAAATCAAGAGCCATTCAGTTTTGCGACACCTCTTTCCCATCCTATAAACTTTGGAATTGAGTAAATTAATCAAATGCAGTAAACAAACATGGAGGTATATGCTGATGGGGAAACATTTTATAGATTATGCATCCTCTAAGGCAGCACTGTTATTGAATACTACTTGGGCTAGTAAATTTAGGGGTGTCTGTTGTGCTGCAATGCTTTTTGCACTCTCTTTGGCTATTTGACCAGTGATGGCTGATAGTTTACTGAGCATATCCTGTTTATACATACTCTTGCATTAGGAATCAAGACCTCTCAAAGACTTTGCCACCAGGTATCTTGGTATCATGCTAACATGGATCTCTTGACTCTGAAATGGAGAGAGAAAGGAGGTTCATCTGTCTCTTTGTATAGACAATGGGGTAACATAATGTCCCAACAAACATAAACCTTCTACCTGCCAGCTCTTAAGATATTTATGTGTCGATCCTTGCATAGGCGGGTCAAGTCCAACACCGCAGATGAAGAAAAACCCTGGGGGAGTGCAAGTGATGCCTCCCAGAGTGATCTCACTGATAGCCTCATCATTTGGAAGTTTTGTTAACAATGTATTAAACCCTGGATCTTTCCTCTTGCAGGCTTTCCAAAAGCCAGCTCTATGGTACTTGACATAGGGGAGTTACTGGCACAAGTTACTCGTGTTTTTCTCTGCAAGACATTTGTTAATTAAGGAAGGGTTGGAGCAGATGGGGAGTCCTAGGGTAAATTGTGTCTGGGCTCTAAGGACCGAGGATAGTGCCAGACAAGGAATCAACACCTTAATATGTTGAAGAATTTGAATCTGAAACCTTAAGCCAGAGGCTGGTCGATCTGAGTACAGGAATTATGAGGGGCCTTATCGGTTTTGTATTGGTGGAGGAATTTGATGACAGATCCAACAACAGGTTAAATTGAGGCTAGTAGCTATACTTTGGGAACATTTTGCTAACAAATTTTCCTTCCATCTCAAACACTGAGGCAAAAGTACAGCTAGAAGTAAAACAATGACTTTCAATTTTGATAGAGAGACAGACATTTGGCAAACAGTACAATTGAACTTGTAGGATGGGTCTTACAGGCCTGGTCTGGACTCTTGGGTTAGCTATCTGCTACTGTTGCTGTCTTCTTCTCGACCCATCTTGATGATGCTTGTTTTAGTTAGTTGAAGCCAGGTGTGAAAAGCAGGGATCAAAGTCCATTCAGGTGGAGGGGCCTTTTTAAAATGAGAGATGTTGGGGGCTTCCCTGGTGGCGCAGTGGTTGAGAGTCCGCCTGCCGATGCAGGGGACGCGGGTTCGTGCCCTGGTCCGGGAAGGTCCCACATGCCGCGGAGCGGCTGGGCCCGTGAGCCATGGCCGCTGAGCCTGCGCGTCCGGAGCCTGTGCTCCGCAACGGGAGAGGCCACAACAGTGAGAGGCCCACGTACCACAAAAAAAAAAAAAAAAAAAAAGAAAGAGAGATGTTGGAAAAAATAAAATAAAATGAGAGATGTGAATCCATGAATTTATGTGCATGGATTTGTTAATAATGCCTGATAAGGTCCTTTGCATCATGGTTGCAAAGAACCTTTTATTTGACGTCCTATCCAATTCAGAAAATTTCTAGATTGTAATCCATGAGCCTTAGGGTTTGCATCTCCTGAGAGCTCAATATAAAAGGAATTAACTGCCAATTTTTAAAAAGTGCCTCAATAAGACCCTGATAATAATGTAATACAATTTCCCTTGAACCATCATGGGTCAAAGTTTCCAAAAATATTGTTCTCCCCATAAGACCATTTCCTCAGGTTCCCAATGAGTTAAAGAATATACATGTTGGAGCAACCACAATTATGCTCCAACAGACACTGTAGGATTTTTTTCTTTAAATCACGTCCAAACCATATTTGTATGGTGGGGTTAAAATTCTCCCTTTTTGTTGCCATATCAGTTTCTCTTCTTTAGTGGCGGTTTCTTGAGACTGTAGAAGGACATCTTTCACTGGGTAGCAGGGTTTATGGAGAGCAGTGGACATCCTCGAGGCTGGACAGGGTGAGTATTTAAAGCTGCCTGTTTGGTTGCAGCATCAGCAAGCTGATTTCCTTTAGCTTCCATAGTGTCAGATTTGGAATGCCTTGGTGTTTAAATAATTGCTGAATGTTTTGGCAGCTGTATAACAATGAATAACTCTTCAACCTGTTTTCCATTTTTTAAAATAAGTTGTCCTGAAGAGGTCAAAAACCTCATGTTTTTCCCTAGAGCATTCCAAAGTTGTGTGCCACTCCAAAAGCATAGCGATTGTCAGTAAAAATATGTGTTACCTCTGCTTTAGCTAGTTGATAAGCTCAGGTAAAGGCAATTAATTGGGCTTGTTGTGCTGAGGTTGTTTCTGGTAAATAAGAGCTTTCAATTATGTCCACTGTGGGCATTATTGCATATCCACCTCGGTAATGTCCCTGCTCATCCTTTACTTAGGACCCATCTGTAAATTAAATTAGATCAACATTATCCATAGGAGCTTCTTGGAAATCATTCCTGGGTGCAAGAAGATAATCAGTTAACAAAGTGCAGTCCCGGTTGTTTTCTTCCTGTGGTGCTGGAAGCAAAGTTGCAGGGTTAAGGTTATTATATCAAACCAACTTACTATTAGGTGCAGGAAGAAAAACTACTTCAGAAGGAGTTAGTTGGCTTACAGAATGGTGCTGAGTGTGGTGAGAGTTTAGAAGAGACTCAGCTGAGTGTGGGACATAATTAGTTAAAGTAGGGACTTCCCTGGTGGTCCAGCGGTTAAAACTCCGTGTACCCAATACAGGGGGCCCAGGTTCGATCCCTGGTCAGGAAACTAGATCCTGAGTGCCGCAACTAAGACCCGGTGCAGCCCAAAAAGAAAAACTTTTTTTTTTTAAAGGAGACCCTCTTCAGTAACCTTACATAAGAGAGCTGTTGCTGAAATAGACCTCATACAAGGTGGAAGTCCATTTGCTCCCGAGTCTAATTTAGTTTTGGAGCATAAAGGCTAGTCATCTACAAGCATTTCTGCAAAAGCGTCAGAGTAGGACAATAACTGTCTATAAATAACAAAAGACTTAAAATCATGGTTAAAGACCTGATTACAATGCAACTGTCAAGGAAATTTGGCTATTTCTGTGACATACAACATCTTAAAATAACGACTAGAATTATGACTGACAACACACCAGGACATTTCAAATTTTAAGAACTTCATGTAATTTCTCGAACATTTATGTTAAGAATACTTACCCATGCAATATAACCTAAGAATGATTATCATTACTCATTTGACAATGTTTCCCATGTTTAGAATTTAACATACCAAATTAGCCTAATTAATTTAATATCTGCCTTTGACGTGTTCAGGGGACCTCTGAAGCATCACAAAGTTAGCTAGAGGTCAAAAGAACTTCATTTGGCATTTGATTTGAGCAAGTTTGTCAAAGACATCAGAAGGTTTTAAACATCTGGCCAAGTAGGATCATAAGTTACCATGAAACAATACTTATTCATTTAACCAAAATGACAACAAAAGATTTCCAAGGCAATTACAGAAAGTTACAACAGCTTACTTAAGAGATAAAGAACCTTTACAAGCTGTTGTCAAAAGCAGATCAATGGGGCTTTCCTGGTGGCGCAGTGGTTGAGAGTCCGCCTGCCGATGCGGGGGACGCGGGTTCGTGCCCCCACATGCCGCGGAGCGGCTGGGCCCGTGGGCCATGGCCGCTGGGCCTGCGCGTCCGGAGCCTGTGCTGCGCAACGGGAGAGACCGCGGCAGTGAGAGGCCCACGTGCCGCAAAAAAAAAAACAAAAACAGATCAATGTTTCAAGAAAACTTTGTCCCCTTAACAGAGAAAACGCCAAATTCTAGTTTTGCACTATTTGACCTTTCATATTAGAATTCATTCATTTAATTAAATTAAAGCTAATCTTAGTCAGTCTTGGCCATTCATAGAACTCTTTACTCAGGGTTCCTTTTTAAACACTAATTTCTAAAAATATACACCACTTCATAGTTCAATCTTCCAATAAGCATCAAATATATTTATTAATAGTCTCAAATGTATTTAGTCTCTCTGTAATAAGCGGTCAAAACAGGTAAACATAGACTTCTTTAGCAATTAATGTTTCAGAATTTATCTTATTAAGAATGACATAGACATTCAATGAATTTCCATCATTTAACTTAATGTAGCAGAACTCTGAAGCTTCAAGTTACCAAAAAACTGGAGAAACTGTCTTTAGGTAGACATACCATAAAACTAATTATTCTTAAAGAGTTCACCCCAAAATTTTATCCCATTTATCTCTTTTTCGTTACTTATGAAAATATCATCAGACCAAGTTAATTTTCTTTTTTTTTTTGATAATTATTTTTTACTGGAGTTTAGTTGCTTTACAATGTTGTGTCAGTGTCTGCTGTACAGCAAAGTGAATCAGCTATACGTATACACATATCCCCTCTTTTCTGGATTTCCTTCCCATTTAGGTCACCACAGAGCACTGAGTAGAGTTCCCTGAGCTATACAGTAGGTTCTCATTAGTCATCTATTTTGTACATAGTATCAATACTGTACGTATGTCAATCCCAATCTCCCAATTCATCCCACCGCCCCCTTTCTCCCCTTGGTGTCCATATGGCTGTTCTCTACGTCTGTGTCTCTATTTCTGTTTTGCAAATAAGATCATCCATACCATTTTTCTAGATTCCACATGTATGCGTTAATATATACGATATTTGTTTTTCTCTTTCTGGCTTAACTTCACTCTGTATGACAGTCTCTAGGTCCATCCACGTCTCTACAAATAACCCAATTTCGTTCCTTTTTATGGCTGAGGAATATTCCATTGCATATATGTACCACATCTTCTTTATACATTCTTCCATTCGTGGACATTTAGGTTGCTTCCATGTCCTGGCTATTGTAAACAGTGCTACAGTGAACACTGGGGTGTATGTGTCTTTTTGAACTATGGTTTTCTCTGGGTATATGCCCAGGAGTGGGACTGCTGGGTCATATGGTAGTTCTACTTTTAGTTTTTTAAGGAACCTCCATACTGTTCTCCATAGTGGCTGTATCAATTTACATTCCCGCCAACAGTGCCAAGTTAATTTTCTTTTTGACACATTTTATAACAGAGAGAACATAACTTTCTTGACTTGCAGTAAACCTAGGTACAATAAAAGTATCATACTTAATGCTGATGACTCTAAAGACATGTTTGTATTAATCAAACCATCAACTTGAACTTGTTTCATTTGTTAAAAATTAATCCTAGATCACGTGATCTTTTAAAATTGAGGCTACTTTAAGTTCCATCTAGAAATATTTGATTTGTAAGTCCTTACTTCTAAGTCGAATAAATAGAGCTCATTTACAAATTAATTTTGATAATAGCATCCGGAAATAGAGACATATCATATTTATAACATACACAACAGACACACATAGATCTAGGTAGGCAAAGACAGAGATCTCATAGTTTTCCTGCTTGAGTTGAAAAAGGCCTTTTCCCTCCTTTCTTTTCTTTTTCAGTTTTAAGTTCTACTAATTAAGCCAAGGCTGTAGTGTCGGGCAATGTGAGCTGTGCTTTATAACTTCAAAGTTTCCCTAGAAATACTTTTGGTTCTCTCAGTGGCAGAATTTTGAAAGGATGTTTTCTCAAGTCGGCTTTCTCTACAGTTTGGGAGTGTCAAAAGAGCTCCATCCTGGCCATTTAAGAGTTAAGATAAGTACTTGCAAATATTGGCTTCATTCCAATTTTACACAAAGCCAGCCAAGTTCCAGTGGGTGGCTGTCCATCATGGAGCTGTTTGGCCTTTGAGGCACGATTTCCCATTACTAATTTGGTAGCCTAATTCAGATATGATCTGCACAATTGTCTGAGGGCACTGTTATGGATCAAATGTGTGCTGCTTCTGAGTCTAGCTCCCTAAGGAGTTACCTGCCCTTGGGTTGGTTTGACTGTCTCATGTGTCTAGGTTTTTCCACCTAATAGTTTAAAACAGCCCTGGGTGCTGAGGCTCTAGGTGATCAGCCCATTGTGCACCCCTGGCCAGCAGAATTTACTTATTGGTTGTAGTGAGATCCCCTGTGGGACTGCAGCACTTTACAAGGATTGATCCTCAGACACTTCTGCTAGGTTCTCAGTCACCTGAGAATACCATGTGGCCAGAAGGAGCCAATGTCCCTTTTCTTCAGAGCTGAGCAGGCTAAGTCTCCCATTTCACTAGCAAACAGTTTGTTCAGACCATATACACATAAACTTTCTAGTTTAAGACAATTTTTTTAAAAAGGCCAGCTAACCCAAGTCACTCCAAAGTTCCCCTTAGCTCCCTGCCTAGGACCTTCCCCCTAGATCCTTGCCTAGGAAAGGTACTGGTACCCCCTCAGGACTCCAAGTCCCATGAAAAACAGCTTGAGTGTACTTCAGGATGTCATTTTAAAAGCAATGATGTTCCGATGTCAGGAGAACTCACCAAAACACCTGAGGAATCCTGAGAAACTGGTGGGGCTCAAAGGGCCCAAGCTGGTACCAAGTGCCAGTTCAGGGTCGACTACAGGTGTCCTCTGCTGGGTGTCTCTCATATCCTGCCGACTATGCCAAGAAAGTGTGAATGAAAATTCAATTAGCAATCAAGTTAAGAAGAAAAGGGGATGCTTCTCTGAGCCAAACTGAGGAACATAACATGGCAGACAGACGCTCCAAAAACTCTGAGAACTGTTCTGCCCATTAGAAGTCGAAGGCACAGTCATATACATTTTCGAGACAAAGGATCATACGTGAAAATGACATACTGATACAGAAAGACTTTTACAGAAAGTTCACCAAAGATTCACAGTCCCATAGACACAGATGAAGGGAGCAGCAAGTCACAATGACTCCCTACAGAGTTGGGAAGGAACTCTATTCTTTTAAGAAGTTACATCAGAGTGCACACTGCACATTAGGGAGAGAGGGAGGAGGCCCAAAGGGACATAGAGAATTTTATGTTTAAACTTTTGTCCTGCGTTAAAATATGAATTTTATTTCATCAATTTAGCCTATCTTCATTAAATAAATTTTGAAGATTTCTGTCTTTGTTTCTAGCATCTAAAGCAACTCAACAAGGCTTAGGAATTTGTGATTTCTGAAAAGAATTGGATGATTGTATTCATCTCTCCTTGTACTTTCCTCAGTAAATTTGGTTCACAAACCTAGTTGGGGAAAAAACCCACCATTTTCTGATGAAGCTGTGACTCTTCAAGAATGTGCATGCTGGGGAGTGCAGGCAGAGAAGTATACAGGCAAGAACATGGATGCTGACAATCAGACAGACTTGAGAGATTGTCCCAGAGCCACCATTAATTAGTGCACGACTTTCAGCAAGTTACTTAATCTCTTTTAGCGTGTTTCTTCGTTCACAAAATGAGAACATAGCCCCTCTCTTTCATTGTTTCCCCAACGCTTAGCAGAGGGCAAGAGGGCAAATTTCACATTGTTACCTCAGCCAATTAGTGTGCAAACCTGCTGTGATCGTGAGTGACACATACGTGTTAATTAACAAATAATGACAATTGATATCAACAAGCAAGAGATAATATATGCTTTAAGAACTGTATGTATTTGAGAGCATTTATTCAATCTTCTTGAAATCATGCTTACAACCAGGAAACAGGTTTTCATGGTGAAGATCTGAGAAAGATGCCCTGGTTTCTGTGGCTGGGTGAGAGAAAGGGTAATCACTGTCAAAGTACCCCCAGAGCCTTTTCCTTGACAAGGCCTACTTTCCATGGAAAATATTTTGCTAGAGCCTGATCCTAAGTGGAGGAAGGGTATTCCTTCCACTCTAGTACCCTCTAGCATTCTTGTCTCACCTAAGGGAAATAGAGCAGTCAATAGAGGTCAAGGCTTCCAGGAAATTATTTGGGAATACTGCATGCAGCCAGGGTAAGGATAGAAGGCATGGGGAGAAGGTCATGCCACTGGAGAAACACCTGTGAAGGTTGCAGCCCAAAGACACAGTCCCTCTAAAAGACTGACATTTAATGATGAAGCTATAGAATTACCTCCCTCCTCCACCCCTTGCCACCACACTGTTGGGGCTGCAGAGAAATAACTGTGGATTTTAGATGCAACCACTGCGAAAACACTGATTCTCTCTGAGCAGGACTGTTTTGGGAAGCCTAACTTCAAGCAGGGGGACCGAAATAAGGACACTACAGGAACTGGAAGCCTCCAGCACTTATATTAGAGCAAGCATAAAACACAATCCAGCCCCGAGCCAGATTAACAGAAATGTTCACTCCAAATGCCTATTTACATCAGGTCCTATTACCCAAAAGAAACTGTCTGGCTTTCAACCAAAAAATTACAAAGCATGCCAAAAATCAAGAGAATTAAGAGACAAAGGACACAGTAGAACCAAACTCTGATATGACACACATGTTGGAATTGTCAAACAGGGGATTTAAAATAAGTATAATTAATATATTAAGGGCTCCGATGGAAAAATAGACAACATGCAAAAGCAGATGGGTAATGTAAGCAGAGAGATGGAAATTCTAAGATCGAATTAAGAGGAAATACTAGAAAGTAAAAACATACTAACAGTAATGAGGGGCTCATCAGTAGACTCAGCACAACCAAGGAAAGAATCCATGAGCTTGAAAATGGGTCATATGTCAATAAAACTTTCCAAATGGAATTGCAAAGAGGAGAAAAACAGAAAAAAGAAAAAAGGTAACTGAACATACTGCCATGTGAAATTAGAAAAAGTTTGACACATTAATTCGAATACCAAAAAGAGAAAGAAGATAGAGATAACAGAGAAGAAGGAATATTGGAAGCAGTAAGGGCCAAGAAATGCCAAAATAAATGACAGACACCAAACCACAGATTGAAGACTCTCAGTGAACACCGAGCAGTAGGTATACTAAAGACACACACACACACACACACACACACACACACACACTCCTAGACATGTTACATTCAAACTGTATCAAACTAAGACTAAGCAAAATATTGAAAGAATAAGCTAAAGGATAAAAACACCATACCCATGGAGGAATCTGGATGAGAACAACAGCCAGCTTCTCATCAGAACCCATGCAAAGAAGAGTAGAGTGAATTATTTCAAGTGTTGATTGAAAAGGAAAACCACCTACCCAGAATTCTATTTCTAGCAAACTTATCATTCAAAAGTGAACAAGAAATAAAGACTTTCTCAGACAAAACAAACAAACAAACAAAAAAACTTTGAGCAAATTAATCTCCAGGAAACCTGCCTTGCAAAAATGTTGAGAGATGTTCTTCAGGCAGAAGGGAAATAATACAGGTCAGAAACTTGGATCTACCTAAAGAAAGGAAGAGAGTCAGTGAAGTAAAATGGAGGTATTAAAAATAAGACCTTTTATGTTTCCTATTCTTGTGTCATCTAAAAGATCACTGTTTGCTAAAACATGATTGTAACAATGTATTGGGGGATTATAGCATATGGGTAAGTGAAATGATGGACAGAATGTTCGGGAGGAATTGGGAATACTCTGTTACAAGGTACCTGAAATACACATACACATGAAGCCCTATGGTGTTATTTGAAGGTGGGCTTAGAGCAGTAAAAGTGCATACTGGAACACTAGGGCAAGCATAAAAACAGCTTAAGAAGCAGTATAAGCAATATGCTAAGAGAGGGGATAATGGAATCATGCAAAAAGCAAATTAAATCCAGAGAAAGCAGGAAAAGAGGGGCCAAAAGGAGACAAAGAAAAAATGGAGTGAACAGAAAATAAAAGCTGCAAATATGGTTGATAGTAATCCAATTATATTAATAATCACTTTAAAGAAAGTGATCTAAGCATACCTATGAAAGACACCAATTTTCAGTGTGGACAAAAGGAAAATCCAACTATATGCTATGTACAAGAACCTCACATTCAACATAAAGACTCAGCTTAGAAGTAAAGACTTGGAGAAAGGTTTACCATGCTAACACCAACCCAAAGAAAGATGCAGTAGGTGGATAAATTTTAGACAAAGCACACATCAGAAACAGGAAACTTTCCAGGGGTAAAGAGGGGCGCTACATAATAATTAAGGGGTCAATTCTCCAAGAGGACGTAACGATCCTAAATATGTCAGCTCCTAACAGCACAGCATCAAAATATATCAGGAAAACCCCGATAGAAGTTCAAGAAGAAATACATAAATCCCCGATTGTAGTGGGAGATTTCAACACCCTTCTCTCAGTAATTGGTAAATCAAGCAGGCAGGCAATCAGAAAAAATACTTGATAACTTGAACAGCGTTCTCCATTAATTCAATCTACATGACTTGCTTTTGCAATTAAAAAAAATTTTATTCCTGTTTCAAAGTTAAATCCAAGACACATTGACTTCATAGGAAATCCACTGAGAAACGTTTTTCTAGGCTGAACACCTGTTTTGCCCTAGTCTCCCCCAACAGACCATGTACATGTTAATTACTTTCATTTTACAATCACTGCTTTCCCACCACTACGAGTTATACCAAGATCACCTAAACTGTGGTGTTCTGAATGTCATATCCTAATTTCACTAACTGCCAGAGATTTTCTGGGATAAACTGTCACTTGAATTCTTTGGCTACTTTTGAAGATGAAATCCAAAGAACTCTTAAATGATTCTCCTTTGGGGAGATTAATTTATAGGCGTTAGCAACGAGCACCTGGGGCTGTGCTAATCCCATCTGGCATCACTGGGAGGTAACCTGTAAAACCAAAGAAGAATCATTTGATGCAACAGCCAACTAAGTGACTCAAAACTGAAGGTTAAATTTAAAGAAAAAACTAATTTAGAGGGAATGAAAGGCAATCCCAAAGGCACTCATTCAATCATTAGGCCTGTGTGTGTGAAAGGCACAATCATCGATCTACTTGACGTTTTTTTTTTTTATAGGATACTCCACCCAACAACAGCAGAATCCATAGCCTCTCAAACTCACAGGGGATATATACAAACATAGACCATATCTGTGGACAGAAAACACACCTTTACCAATATAAAGGAAAAAGAGTCACGCAAAGTATGTTCTCACACCACAATGGCATTAAGCTGGAAATCCATAACAGAAAAATAGATGGATAATCCATGTATGTTTGGAAATTAAACAAAACACTTCTAATTAACACATGGATGAAATCAGAAGGCGCCAGAGAAACTTAGAGACATTTTGAACTAAATTAAAATGAAAACAAAACTTATCAAAAATATTTTGATGCAGCAATAGCATTGTTAGAGGAGGAAAATGAAACATAGAGCATAAATTCATGTATTGGAGAAGAAGAAACAACTAAAATCAATAACTTGAGCATTCACCATAGGAAAGCAGGAAAGGAGACCAATTTAGACCTAAAGTCAACAGGAGAAAATAAATAATAAAAATTAGAGCAAAAATCAAGGAAAGTGTAATCTGGAAAACCATAGCAAAAAGTAATGACGTCAAAAGTTGGTTCTTTGAAAGGATCAATTAAGAGAGGTAAACCTCTATCTAGCAAAGAGAAAAAAAAAAGAGAGAGAAGACACAACTAACCAATATCTGAATTGAAAGAAGGGATATCACTACTGATCTCATGGGCACTAAAAATATAATAAAGGAATGCCACTAATAACTCTATGCCTGCAAATTTGATACATTAGATGAAATGACCAGATTTCTTGGAAGACACGAACTACCAAAACTCACAGGGAAAAATAGATAACCTGAATAGTTATATATTTATGCACTGGGCCCAGACTTTTTTCCCTGGCGAATTCTAAACAAACATTTAAAGAAGAAATATTACCAATTTGCCGCCTTCTCTTCAAGAAAATAGAAGTAGAAGAATGCTTCCTAACTCGTTCTTTGAGGTCTGCATTCCTCTACTAGCAAGGCAGGCAAAGACATTGCAAGGAAGGAAAACTACAGACCAGTATCTCTCATGAACATTGACACAAAATTCCTCAGCAACATATTAGCAAATTGAATCTGACAATGTATAAAAAGAATTATCAAAAACCATCAAATGTGAAATCTTTCAGGCATACAAGACCCCTTCAACATTAGAAAATTAATCAGTGCAGTTTGCCATGTCAGCAGGCTAAAGTAGAAACATCATATGATCATATCAACTGATGCAGAGAGCATTTGATATCATTCAACAGCATTCAGGTTAAAAACTCAGTAAACTAGCAAGAGAGGGGAACTTCTTCAACCTGATAAAGAAAGATCTATGAAAAACCTACAGGTAACATAATACTTAAGGGTGAGAGACTGGACGCTTTCCCCCTACAATATGTCTGCTGTCATCACTCCTATTCAACACGTAATGGAATCTCACTTTGATTAATAAGAAAAGAAAAAGAAATTAAAGAAATAGAGATTGGAAATATTGTAATAAAAAGATCTTTGTTTGCCAAGGACATGATTAGTTATGTAGAGAACTCCAAAAAATCTACAAAATTACTGTTGAATTAACAAGGGAGTTTAGCAGGCCCACAGGATCCAAGGTCAACATACACACAAAGATTGCTTACCTATATATGAGCAATGAACAACTAGAATTTGATATTTTTTCAAATTACCTTTTAAAAGAGCAATCTACATACGAAGCACTTAAGTATAAATATAACAAACATGTCCAGGAATTGTTTGTGGAAAACCACAAAGAGTGATGAAAGAAATCAAAGAAGACCTTACTAAAAAGAGAGATATTTCTCTTTTGCATACGTGGACTGGAAGGTTCGTAGTTGTTAAGATTTCAATTCTTCCCAGACTTATCTATAGAAACAACCGAATACCAATCAAAATTGCATCAAGCTCTTTGTAGATATAGACATACTGACTCTCAAATTTATATTGAAGACCAAAGACTTTAGAATAGAAAAAGCAATTCCGAGAAAGGAAAGCAAAGTTACAGGACTCTTATTATCTGATTTCAAGACTTACCATAAAGATATAGCAATCAAGACAGGGTGGTGTTGGCAAAGAAGAGACCCAGAGTTCCGTGCAACAGAATAACAGCCTTAGTCATAGATTGCACAGATATTACTCAATTGAACTTGAGAAAGGCACAAGCACAATTTGATAGAGAAAGAACATTTTTTCAATGAATGGTGCTGGAACAATTCAAAGACCAAGGTCAAAAATATTTAACCTAAAAAAAATGTTAACCTATATGTATATACACACATGTATATGTATAACCGAATCACTTGGCTGTACACCTGAAACTAACACAATCTTGTAAATCAACCATAGTTCAATTAAGAAAAATTAACCTACACACAGACCTTACACGTTTACAAAAAATTAACTCAAAACGGACCAAAGTCCTATATGTAAAATTCAAAATATAAAACGTCTGGAAGAAAACATAGGAGGAAATCAACATGTCTTTGTGTTTTCTGATGAGCTTTTAGACAGAACACCAAAAGAGGAATCCATATCAGAAAAAAAGGATTAGTTGGACTTTATTAAAAATAAAATGTGTGTTCTACAAAGGAGAATGTTAAGAAATGAAAGACAAACCAGAGACTGGAAGAAAATTTTTGCAAAACCCATGTCTGATAATAGGATTGTATCTAAATATACGAAGAACTGATACAACTCAACAATTAATAGATAATTATAAATGGGCAAAAGGTCTGAACAGACACCTCACCAGTTAAGATATACTAATGGCAAATGAGCATACGACAGGATGCTCAATATAATTTGGCACTTGGGAATTGCAAATTAAAATCATAATGAGATAACACTACACATTATTAGAATGGCTAATATCTGAAAAGCTGACAAAACCAACTGCTGGGGAGCATGCAGAGCAACACCAACAGCCATTCATTTAAGGCTGGAATTCTAAGTCGCACACAGACTTCGGAAGACAGTCTGACAGGTTCTTACCAACTTTACAGAGTTTTACAGTAATATGGTACAGTAATTGTGATATTAAGTATTTGCCTAACGGATTAAAAAACTTATACCCTGTCAAATAAAATACGAATTCAGAATTGGTAAGGAGAAACTTTATTCCAAAGATTATTTTAAGGTAAAGGGTGGGGAGAAGGGACTATGTAACAGGGAGAACACTGAGACCACAGGATCAGCAAGCATCTCAAGAGTTAGGCAAAAAAGGTACTTTCTTTTATATGGAGGATACAAAGAACCAGTGTCGGGGAATGGAATGAAGGGGTGGTGTGAACCGATAATGAATCAAAGAGCGTTTCATCCCTCAGGAGGGGTTGTGTGCTGGCTCAGGCTGAGGGTGGGTCAAAGTGCAGAAGCCTAGAGGAAGGACGGAACCTTAAGCACAGTCTGATTAACAAGTATTTTGGTCCTGTTGTCACTTGGACATAAGAAGTACAGCTAATTATTTGTGAGTTGAGGAATGGAAACTTGGAGAGACCCTGTCTGTTGCTATCACAGGTACACAACGTGGGGGGGGGGGCAGTGAATGTTATCTGAGTCATATGGGGCAGGAAGGCTCCTTGTAGTAAGCAGTTTCCTGGAACACAAAGTTTGGACAGATCTCTTAACTTTCACTCTTTTCCAGAATCACAGTGCTTGGATAAATTCCAACATTGTCAGTCCACACAAAATCCTGCACACCAATGTTTATAGCACCTTTATTCACAATTGCAAAAATGGGGAGCAACAAAGATGTGCATCAATAGCTGAATGAATAAACGATCTTGGTACATCCGTACGGTGGAACATTATTTGGCAAAGAAAGGGATGGCTTTTCAAGCCACAGACAGAAATGGATAAATCTTACATTCATACTGCAAAGTGAAAGTATCCAGACAAAAATGGCTGTATACTGTGTGATCCAATTATCAGAAACTGTGCAAAAGGATAAAAACAAAAATGAGTAAACTGATCACAGTGCCTTCCAGGAGTTTGGGAATAGGGACTTGAATAGGACTTGAAAAACACAGGTAATACTTTAAGGCTTTGAAACTATTATGTGTGCCTTATGGATGAATGTTTGTGTCCTCCCACCATTCATATGTTGAATTCTAACCCTCCAGTGTGATGGTATTTGGAGGTGGGGCCCTTGGGAGTCAATTAGTTTCAGATGAATATGTGGCTCTCATGATGGGATTAGTGTCCTTATAAGAACAGGAGTCCAGACCTCTCTCTCACTCTGTCAAGTGAACATTATAGCTAGGAGGATGCTGCCTTCACGCCGGAAAGTGGGTATTCATCAAGAACTCCACCACAGTGGCACCCTGATATTTGCCTTCCCAGCCTCCAGAATGGTTAGAAATAAATGTCTGTTGTTTAAGCCGTCCAGTCTATGGTATTTTGTTATAGCTGCCTGAGCAGACTAAGACTGTGTGATATTTTAATGGTGGTTACATGACTCTATGCATTTGTCCAAATCCATGGAGACTTACAGCTTACAGAGTAAAACTTAAGTATCCAAAATTTGAGATCATCATCAAGGTCAGGAATATCAGGATGGAATGCAGAACGTGACAAAAGAAACTAACCATATTTCGAATGTATGAAAAACTTCACTGAAGGTTGTGAGGGAAACAGTGTTGAACAAGTAACCTTGGAAATGAAAGAAACACCACGTTAAAATGATAAAATGACAAGCTACGTACTTAGAGAAAATATTTTCAAACCACATATCTTACAAAGAATTAGTAGTGGAATATACAAAAACTCTCTAAACTCAACAATAAAAATAACATGGAAAAGAATAAAATACTTAGAAATAAACTTAACCAAGGAGGTGAAAGTTTTATACACTGAAACCTACAAAAGAAAATGCTGAAAGGAGTTTAAAAAGACATAAATAAATGGAAAGAGATACCATGTTCATGGATTTGAAGACTTAATCATGTTAAGATGTCAATAGTGCCCAAAGCATTCTATAAATATAACAAATACCTGTCAAAACCCCAGTGACATTTTTTTTTGCAGATATAGTCAAATACATTGTAAGAATCGTATGGACTTTCAAGGACTCCCAAATACCCAGAACAGTCCTGAAAAAGATGAGCAAATTTGGAGGATTCACACTTCCTGATTTCAAAATTTACTACAAAGGTACAGTCATCAAAACAGTGTGGTTCTGGCCTAAAGACAGAAATAGAGACTAATGGAATAGAAAAAAGATTCAGAAATAAGCCCTTATGTATATAGTCAATTGATGTTTTTGAACAAGGGTGCCAAGGATATTCAACGGGGAAAGGACAATCCCTTCAACAAGTGCTTTTGTTGAAACTGGAAATCCACATGCAAAGGAATGAAGGTAAGCCATGTGGTGTATGCATACACTGGATTAGTATTTAGCTTTAAAAAAGAAGGCGATTCTGCAATATGTGACACGCTTGAACCTTGAGGGCATTATGCTGGATGAAATAAGCCAGAGCAAAAAGGACAAGCACTGCATGATTCCACTTTTATGAGGTATCTAAAATAGTCACATTCATAGAGTCGAATTGGAATGATGGTTACCAGGGTCTGGGGAAGGGGGAAATAGGAAGTTATCAATCAACAAGAATAAAATTTCAGTTATGTAAAGATCTGCTCTACAACATTCTACCTGAGCCAACAGTAAAGTACACTTACAATTGGTCAAGAAGATAGAGCTCACATTATGCGTTCTTCGGATAAAAGTTTCTTTAAAAGGGTTGCACTTCACAAAACGGTCTCACTTGTATTGACAGTAAATGCTGACTAAGCATTTGTTCAGTACCTGGTATGTTCTAAGCACTGTGAATTTCATAACCTTCAAAATGTGCTCCCTTCAAGGAGCTCAGAAAAATGGAAGAGATGGTTGAATAAATCGATTATTCCAACAGAACATGGAAAGCACTGCTGTGGAGCATGTAACCCTGCCAGCCCATCAGGACACTCGAGAAGGCTTCCTGAGCAGATGGCATCTGAACTGTCTGGAAAGAGAAATAAAAGTGAGAGCAGTGAAGATCATTTCAGGTGTAGGGAAGAATTGCTTAACCCACAAAACCTGGGTTCTGGGAACCTATTCCATGTCAAACCTGGGAACCTATTCCATGTCAAAGAGGTTTTTCCATTATGGATTTTCTGATGTCAAACAAGATGAGATTTCCAGCTGAAGACCTTTTCACACTCTGCATTCACAGGGGTTTCCTCCACTGATGATGGCGAAGAAGAGGAGATCTCCTCACAAAGCCTTTACCACACGTGTTGCACTCGTAGGGTCCTTTTCCATTATGCATATGCTAATGGTCATTAAGAGCAGAACTCTACCTGAAATTTTTTTCCACATGGGTTACACAAATACGTTTTCTCACCACTATGAATTCTCTGATGTCCAGAAAAGGATGAACTCCAACCAAAAGCTTTTCCACATTTATTACAGTCAGGTGTTATTTCTCCACTTTTCTGATGCTGAATAAGATGCGAGCTCCTAATAAATACTTTTCCACCTCCATTGCACTTATAAGGCTTTCCCCGACTACAGATTTTCTGATGCCCAATAAGAGATGCCTTCTGACTGAAAGCTTTCCCACAGTCATTACATTTATGAGGTGTTTCCCTAGTATGAATGCTCTGATGCCTAGTAAGATGTGAACGTCTGCTGAAAGTTTGACCACATTCATTGCATTCTTAAGGTTTCTGTATATTCAGACCTCTTATGCGTCTTAGATACTCTGAATTGGGCTCAAACTTGGATGATGTGAACCATAATCTGGGACTTGATCACACATAGGATCTTCCTCTGATAATACCAGTTTGCCCTCACATCAGAGCTCCTTTGTGGGGCTTAGTGCATAGGCAATCACTACAATCTCTACAAGGGATGTGTCTTTGTCTTTCCCATGCTGAGTTTCCCAGGGATGTCTCTGAACTGCCTTCATCAAGGCTGGGTGCTGAAAAAGGGCTTGTGGGATTCCTTTCAGCAAAATCCAGTTTGCTTTAATCTGTTCAAGTACTTTGTGGTTAAAAAGAGATTCTATAGTGTCCATTGGAGGGTTGTCAACTGAAATGATAAAAATAAAATTCAAAATATCAACTGTTTCGTATACTGAGAACAGATCAACAGCTGGTCTGAAATCATGGGAAAGGGTTTGCCTAATTTAAAGAAATGCCCATTTGCCATCATGTTAAAGGACCAGATAAGCAAGCTAAAATACAGGATTCTGCCCCTGCCACCACCCTACACACACACACACACACACACACACACACACACACACACACGCAAATTGTATGTTACTTTAAAATTTCCCATATACTATCGTACGTTGTAAAGTGTGCAGGGAAGAAAGATTCCATTTCCTAAATCAGGAAACAGAGACTAAAAGAGGATAAATGTCATATACTCACAATGACTAGCAGTGACAATTCTTGGAGTAGATTCCATATCTGATAACTGTTATTTTTTTTCACAACAGACCAAATTTGCATTCAAATTTGAAAACGAAAATTTCCTCCTATACCTATAAAACTTGGAAAATTGCAATAGAAATGTGAAACTTGTGAGGGAATTTTAAAGAGAGAGAGAGGGGCAATAAAGCAAGAGTATTTGCTTTTTGCAATGTAGCAAGCATAAGGAAGCAAAGCTGGATCCTACCCAGTCTTGCGAGTGCATTCAAGTCTGTTAGAGAAGATGGAGTTGGGACTGTGGATAAAGGAAGTGATGGAGCCTGGGCAGAGTGTCCTGTACAGTTTAGACAATAGAATTATCCTGGGTAGACTTATAGCCTTACAGTCTTGGTTTAGAAGGAAGATTTAGACCAAAATCTCACTGCGCACCATGTGTTCCCTCTTAGATATCCCAAACTGTTAATTTAAGGTAGCCCAAAACATTTTCCATCTTGTGCATCTAAGTTACTGAGTCTCCAGAGTTAGACTGAGCTAGGAGGAAGGAGGAAATCATAATTAGCATTATGAGCATGTACCAGTCTGGGTCACACCAGAAAACAGATGACACCCAAATTGAGTAATTTGAGGAGAGTTTAATAGAGGAACTCATGACAAAGGTGGGCCAGGGGTATAGGGAAAACAAAAAGGACAATCACATCCCCTGGCTAGTAACTGAAGGATCATTTGGTAATTCTGCTCCTGAAAGGATGGGGCAAAAGAGCTTTACTATATCTCCCAAGATCAAGAGGGCTGTGTGTAGAGGACTGTATGTACAGAAGCTGAGAGTTTCATGTGAGGGATGTAGCCAGCCAGTGATGGGCCTGCAGAGAGGTGTAAATATCACACCACTCTCCGACCCTTTGATCTCCTGCCAGGGTTGCCCACTGAAAGAGCTCCATCACAAGCCAAAGGGCAAAGCCCCCTCCTGGGGCACAGAGCAGGGTGAAAAAGTATGGGGAATGGATCTGGAGCGGCAAATGAAAGACATACAGCAGAGGATGTTTAGGTCGTTTGGATACATTTACCTAGTTTTGTCTGGGTAGGGATTGAACTATATGACCCAGTGATTCAAGCTTTTTAACCACCTCCAAAAGTGGTCAATAATCTGCTTCTGTGAAACTCTGATAACATTTGAAACAAGAGTCTCAGAGCAAGGCTTAAATACAAACAGTTAAGTTAAGGAGAAAGGAAGTAGGAAGGGGAAAAAACATTCCATTTATTACAGTGAAACAATACAAAATATTCAGACATCAATTTAACAAGAAAAGCAGAACGAGAGGAAGAAAACTGTAAAATCTGATTGAAAGACAGAAGACAAAATCTGAGGTATTAAAAAGATAAACCATGTTCTTTGATGAGAAGATTTAATTAATATCACGAAGAATCAAGTCTCCCAAAATTAAAATATAACATTCAATAGTAACTAGAATACATGGGATTTATTATGTGGGAATTTTATAAAATAATCAAAAGTTTATTTGTAAAAGTAAATGACCAAGAATAAGCAGGGACACTATGAACAAGAAGAATAGTGAGAGGACTTGCCTTAGTGGATATCATTATATTATAATGCTAATATAAATACATATATATATATATATATATATATATAATTTAAAATAAAGTTGGTACTTGAATTCGTGGTATAACTAGTAATAAAACTGAATTGCCATCTTATAGCATGTACCATACAGTACATCACAGAATCCAGATGAGCTAAAGTATTAAATACAGAAAATGAACAAAATAAATGTTGCAAGAAGAACTAGGAAGCTATATGCACAATATAGGAGCCAGAGAAATCTACACTGGAAACTCTGAAGGTAAAAATAAATAAATAAATAAAACTGACACATGCAATTTTAAACTTTTGAATGACAGTCAACATCATTAATATAAAAACAAATCAGGAAATATAATTTAATAAAGATCACAAAGGTTGAATATCCAAACTATATAGAAAGTACTCTTACAGTTTGACTAGAAAAAAGGCAAGAAACCTAAATTTTTTTAAATTGGGAAAAGAATAAGAATCAGGAATTCACAGAGTCACAAATCTAAATGACCAATAAATCAATAAATTTGGGGGGGGGAGCTAAAATTCTGTAGTAGTCAGATAAATGCAAATTAAAGAAATGATGAGATTACTAGTTTATATACATGAGATTGGCAAGCACTACGAATTATAATTTCAATTATTGGCAAGGATGTGAGGAAACATTTATTCATTTACATTAGTGGTAAAACCATGAAGCATTAAGACTTTTGGGACTTAAGAAGGCAAAGTGTGTGAAATTATGTATTAAAACAACACACACACACACACACACACACACACACACACCTTGAATCAGTAATCTAACACCTGGGTATCTATTCCATAGAAATAGAAGCATAAATATACAAAGTCATATGTGCAAATATATTATTTAGTACTGGAAACGAAATTAAAGCTAATCAAAACAAGAAGGGCTGAATAAAGTATCGTTTGTCTACACCACAAATATTATATAACCATTAAGAAATGAGTTAGAACTATACAAGTTGACATGGAGACATTCGCACAAGGTTATCATTACATGTAACATATAAGATCCAGAAAAGTGTGATTAATATGATACCATTTTGTTAGCAATGACAGAAAACTGTGTATATGTTTATATACACATGCATGTGTATATCCATCTGTAAAGGACTATAAGAATTTTGAAAAACATGAAACAATACATGGTAGATTGTTAAAATGGGTTATTGAGGCAGCTGTTTTTAGAGAGGAAGGAGGTGAGAAATTCAAGCAAAAAGGTAAGGGAATAATAGAAGACTGAACTAAAACGGGGGGCATGTATATATAATGAAATTTATGTTGTTATACGTGTTTAAATTATAAATAATTAAAAAAATTAGAACAGATGATGATAGGATGATTTCAAAATGAAGTGTTCAGCAACCTTGAAAATTAAAAGTATGATAAATGCCCAGTAGTGGAATTGCTGATCATATGGTAGTTCTATTTTTAAATATTTGAGGAACCTCCATACTGTTTTCCATACTGGCTGCACCAATTTACATTCCCACCAACAGTGCACAGGGGTTCCCTTTTCTCTACATCCTTACCAACACTTGTTATTTCTCCTCTTTTTAATAATAGCCATTCTAACAGGTGTGAGATGATATCTCACTGGGGTTTTGATTTCCGTTTCCCTGATGATTAGTGATGTTGAGCATCTTTTCATGTGCCTGTTGGCCATCTGTATGTCTCCTTTGGAAAAATGATTGAGGTCCTCTGCCCATTTTTTAATAAGATTGTTTATTTGCTATTGAGTCATATGAATCCTTTATATTTTTTGAATATTGATCCTTTATCAGATGTATGATTTGCAAATATTTTCTCCCATTCAGTAGGTTGCCTTTTCATTTTGTTGATGTTTTCTTTTGCTGTGCAAATCTTTAAAGTTTAACATAGTCCCACTTGTTTTATTTTGCTTTTATTGTCTTTGCTTATGGTGTCAGATCCAAAAAATCATCACCAAGACCAATGTCAAGGATCTTACCATGGTGTTTCCCTCTAGGAGTTTTATGTTTCCAGGTCTGACATTCAAGTATTTAATCCCTTTTTGAGTTAAATTTTGGGTATGGTGTAAGGTAGTGTTCTACTTTCATTCTTTTGCATGTGTCTGTCCAGTTTTTCTGACACCATTTCTTGAAGAGACTATCCTTTCCCCACTATATATTCTTCCCTCATTTGTCATAAATTAATTGGTCAATATATTCGTGGGTTTACATCTGGGCTCTCTATTCTGTTCCACATCAATGTGTCTGCTTTTATGCCAGTACCACACTATTTTGATTACTATAGTTTTGTAATATAGCTTGAAATCAGGGTGTGTGATACCTCCAGCTTTGTTCTCCTTTCTCAAGATTGCTTTGACTAGTTGGGGTGTTTATCTGAAGAAAACGAAAATGCTAATTTGAAAATATATATGCACCCCCGATGTTCACTGAAGCATTATTTACAATAGCCAAAATATGGAAACAACATGAGTGTCTGTTGGTGGATGAATGAAAAAAGAAGATGTGAGATATATATTGGAATACTACTCAGCCATAAAAAAGAATGGAATCTTGCCATGCGTGGCAACATGGATGGACCTTGAGGGCATTTGCTAAGTGCAACAAGTCAAACAGAGAAAGGCACATACATATGGTTTCACTTATCTGTGGAAACTAAGAAAACAAAACAAGCATAAAAACAAATCAAAACAAAACAGAACCAAACCCACAGATACAGACAACAGATTGGTTGTTGCCAGAGGGGAGGGGCGTCAGGGTGGACAAAATGGGTAAAGGGGGTCAAAAGGTACAAACTTCCAGTTATAAAATAAATAAGTCTTGGGGATATAATGTACACCATGGTGACTTTAGTTAATAATACTGTATTCCGTATTTGAAAGTTGCTAAGAGAATAAATCTTAAAAGTTCGCATCACAAGAAAAAACATTTTTGCAACTATGTATGGTGACAGAAGGTAACAAGATTTATTGTGGTGAATGAGAGCTCCTGTTGCTCCACATCCCTACCAGAATTTGTGTTTTTATTTTTTATTATTTTTTTTTAATTTTAGCTACTGTAATAGATGTGTAGGGGTACCATAGGTAGAGATGTAGAGCAACAGGAGCTCTCATTCGTTGCTGGAGGGAGTGTAAAATGGTACAGCCACTTTGGAAGACATTTTGACAGTTCCCTACCAAGTGAAACACAGTTTTACCGTATGATCTAGAAATCACACTTTTATACTTTTAGGTAAAAACCCTGCATACAACTGTGCAGCTTTATTTATAGTTGCCCAAACTGGTAAGCAATCAAGACGCCTTTCAATAGGTGAAGGGATAAACAAACAGGGGTACATCCATACCATGAATCATTAGTCAGTGATAAAAAGAAATGAGCTATCAAGCCATGAAAAGACATGAAGGGACCATTAATGCATTTTGGTATGTGAAAGAAGCTAGCCTAAAAAGGCTACAACTGCATGATTTCAACTATATGATATTCTGAAAAGGCAAAACTATCAGTGGATAACAGCTTTTCAGCACAGTGGTGGTGGTGGTTGAGGGATGCATAGGTAAAGCGCAGGAGTTTTTAGGATAATGGGACTATTCTGTTTGATACCGTCATGATGGATGGATGACTTTATGCATTTTCAAGCCCATCAAACTGTACAACACAAAGATCAAACATCAATGCAAACTGTGGACTTTAGTTAATAGTAATGTGTTAATAGTGGTGTATTACTTGTAATGAATGTATCACATTAAGGCAAGATGTTAATAATAAGGGAAACTGGGGGAGGCGCTATGAGAACTCTCTGTGCTATCTGCTCAGTATTTCTGTCGATCTGAAAGAATTCGAAAAAATAACATCTTAATAACATGTTTTTTTAAAAAAATAACATGTTTATTTTAAAAAGTACTGAGTTGTCTGTCACGCTGACGTGACACTCACTTCCATCCCAGAGTAGGCTTGCATCTCATGCCCCACAGGGAAGTAAGTCCAAACACAAAAGGGCTTTGAATAAGATAGAAAATGGAGGATGATTGGAAAATTGCAACTAATAAGTTCCCAGAAATTCCTCCCGTTTGGCAGCAACTTTGAAGTATCAGCCCCCAAATTCCTACTTAGCCTGGCATATGACCTGGCCTGGAGGAGCTTTCCCAGCCATAGAACTAGTTAACTTTTCAGATATCCTCCCGGCCCAGACACCTCACACCCCCATGCCTCACTGTCTTGTCACAGGCCACAGCTCACGCTGTTGCTGTGACGTGGAATGCCCTTCCTCACCCATCTCCACTTGCTGAAACCCTAACCTCCTAAGACCAAGATAAAATACCATATTCCCTAAGGCTTCAAATTATTTATTGACACAGCACCTGCCATATTCCTCTGCACTTCCTTGACATTCCAAGCCTTGTTGATAGCATTTGACACATCAGTTGGTGTTCCACACATAACCTATGTTTCTCTCTCTCTCCTTCCATTCATTCATCCATTCTCCTTTTATCCCCAGGGAGGAAACAGAAACCTCAGTAGATGAAATGGATACCGGTCAGAAAATATCTGAAAACTTGGATGTTCCATGTAGGATTCTCACCGCATGCAATTGAGAAAGACATTAAAATGAGAAATATAGAAAGCAAGAAGTTTTAAGGTGGTTCAGAAGAATACAAGAGAAAAAATGGAGATGAAATATTCATGATACAAGCAGTATTTCCAGAACTGAAGAAATACTTCAGCCTTTATATAAAAGGAGCTCACCAGGTAGGCACCAGGCTTCATAAAAAACGATCCACACCAGAGAAAAGTGAACCCTCTTGCACTGTTGGTGGGAATGTAAATTGATACAGCCACTATGGAGAACAGTGTGGAGGTTCCTTAAAAAACTAAAAATAGAGCTACCACATGACCCAGCAATCCCACTACTGTGCACATACCCTGAGAAAACCATAATTCAAAAAGAGTCACGTACCACAATGTTAATTGCAATTCTATTTTCAATAGCCAGGACATGGAAGTGACCTAAGTGTCCATCGACAGATGAATGGATAAAGAAGATGTGGGGTGGGGGGAGAGGGTAAGATCACGGAAGAATAAGACGTGGAGATCACCTTCTTCCCCACAGATACACCAGAAATACATCTACACGTGGAACAACTCCTACAGAACACCTACTGAACGCTGGCAGAAGACCTCAGACCTCCCAAAAAGCAAGAAAGTCCCCACGTACCTGGGTAGGGCAAAAGAAAAAACAGAGACAAAAGAATAGCGATGGGACATGCACCAGGGGGAGGGAGCTGTGCAGAGCAAAGTTTTCCACACACTAGGAAGCCCCGTTGCGGGTGGACACTGCATGTGGCGGAAGGGGGAAGCTTCGGAGCCGCAGAGGAGAGCGCAGCAACAGGGGTGCAGAGGGCAAAGCAGAGAGATTCCCGCGCAGAGGATCGGTGCCGACCAGCACTCACCAGCCCGAGAGGCTTGTCTGCTCACCCGGCGAGGCGGGCGGGGTTGG
Organism: Grampus griseus; assembly: GCF_964374135.1. Classification (NCBI taxonomy): domain Eukaryota; kingdom Metazoa; phylum Chordata; class Mammalia; order Artiodactyla; family Delphinidae; genus Grampus; species Grampus griseus. The sequence goes on along the minus strand of NC_138999.1, from coordinate 44,618,641 downwards.
GAGCTTAGGCTCGGGGTTCAGTCAGAGAACAGGAATAGGACTGGGAGTGGCGGTGTGAACACAGCCTGCAGGGGGTAAGTGCACCACGGCTACCGGGAGGGTGTCCGGGGAAAAGTCTGGACCTGCCGAAGAGGCAAGAGACTTTTTCTTCCCTCTTTGTTTCCTGGTGCGCGAGGAAAGGGGATTAAGAGTGCTGCTTAAAGGAGCTCCAGAGACGGGCGCTAGCCGCGGCTAAAAGCGGTGACCCCAGAGACGGGCATGAGATGCTAAGGATGCTGCTGCCACCACCAAGAAGCCTGTGTGTGAGCACGGGTCACTATCCACACCCGCCTTCCGGGGAGCCTCTGCAGCCTGCCACTGCCAGGGTCCCGGGATCCAGGGACAACTTCCCCGGGAGAACGCAAGGCATGCCTCAGACTGATGCAACGTCACGCCAGCCTCTGCCACCACAGGCCCACCCCACACTCCGTGCCCCTCCCTCCCCCGGGCCTGAGTGAGCCAGAGTCCCCTAAGCAGCTGCTCCTTTAACCTAGTACTGTCTGAGCGAAGAACAGGCGCCCTCCAGCGACATACATGAAGAGGCGGGGCCAAATCCAAAACTGAACCCCCGGAGCTGTGCAAGCACAAAAGAGAAAGGGAAGTGTCTCCCAGCATCCTCAGTAGCAGGGAATTAAAGCTCCACAATCAACTTGATGTACCCTGCATCTGTGGAATACATGAATAGACAGCGAATCATCCCAAATTGAGGAGGTGGACTTTGAGAGCAAGATTTATGATTTTTTCCCCTTTTCCTCTTTTTGTGAGTGTGTATGTGTATATTTCTGTGTGAGATTTTGTCTGTATAGCTTTGCTTCCACCATTTGTCCTAGGGTTCTGCCCATCCATCTTATGTTTTTTTTTTAATTTTATTTTTTAATAATTATTTTTTATTTTAATAACTTTATTATATTTTATCATACTTTATTTCACTTTACTTTCTTTCTTTCTTTTTTCCTTCCTTCCCTTCTTCCTTCTTTCCTTCCTCCCTCCTCCCTCCCTACCTCCCTTTGTTCTTTCTTACATTCTTTCTTTCTTACTTTCTTTCTTTCTTCCTTCCATTTTTCTACTTCTACTAATTTTATTCTTTCTACTTTTTCTCCCTTTTGTTCTGAGCTGTGTGGATGAAAGTCTCCTGCTGCTGCACCCAGGAGTCAGTGCTCTGCCTCTGAGGTGGGAGAGCCAACTTCAGGACACTGGTCCACAAGAGACCTCCCAGCTCCCCATAATATCAAATGGCGAAAATCACCCAGAGATATCCATCTCAACACCAGCACCCAGCTTCACTCAACAACCAGCAAATTACAGTGCTGGAAACTCTATGCCAAACAACTAGCAAGACAGGAACACAAAAACACCCATTAGCAGAGAGGCCACCTAAAATCATAATAAGTCCACAGACACCCCAAAATACACCACCAGACGTGGACCTGCCCACCAGAAAGACAAGATTCAGACTCATCCACCAGAACACAGGCACTAGTCCCCTCCACCAGGAAGCCTAAACAACCCACAGAACCAACCTTAGCCACTGGAAACAGACACCAAAAACAACGGGATCTACGAACCTGCAACCTGCAAAAAGGAGACCCCAAACACAGTAAGATAAGCAAAATGAGAAGACAGAAAAACACACAACAGATGAAGGAGCAAGAAAAAAACCCACCAGACCTAACAAATGAAGAGGAAATAGGCAGTCTCCCTAAAAAAGAATCCAGAATAATAATAGTAAAGATGACCCAAAATCTTGGAAATAGTATAGACAAATGCAAGAAACATTTAACAACGACCTAGAACCAAAGATGAAACAAACAACAATGAACAACAGAAAAAAAATGAAATGAAAAATACTCTAGATGGGATCAATAGCAGAATAAGTGAGGCTGAAGAACGGATAAGTGACCTGGAAGATAAAATAGTGGAAATACTACTGCAAAGCAGAATAAAGAAAAAAGAATGAAAAGAACTGAGAACAGTCTCAGAGACCTCTGGGACAACATTAAAAGCACCAATATTCGAATTATAGGTGTACCAGAAGAAGAAGCGAAAAAGAAAGGGACTGAGAAAATATTTGAAGAGATTATAGTTGAAAACTTCCCTAATATGGGAAAGGAAATAGTTAATGAAGTCCAGGAAGCACAGGGAGTCCCATACAGGATATTCTAAGGAGAAATACACCAAGACACATATTAATCAAAATGTCAAAACTTAAATACAAACAAAACATATTAAAAGCAGCAAGGGAAAAACAACAAATAACACACAGGGAAATCCCCATAAGGTTAACAGCTGATATTTCAGCAGAAACTCTGCTAACCAAAAGGGACTGGCAGGACATATTTAAAGGGATGAAGGAGAAAAACCTGCAACCAAGATTACTCTACCCAGCAAGGACCTCATTCAGATTGGATGGAGAAATTAAAAACTTTACAGACAAGCAAAAGCTGAGAGAGTTCAGCACCGCCAAACCAGCTTTACAACAAATGCTAAAGGAACTTGTCTAGGCAAGAAACACAAGAGAAAGAAAAGACCTACAATAATGAACACAAAACAATTAAGAAAATGGGAATAGAAACATACATATCGATAATTACCTTAAATGTAAATGGACTAAATGCTCCCACCAAAAGACACTGATTGGCTAAATGGATATAAATACAAGACCCATATATATGCAGTCTACAAGAGACCCACTTCAGACCTAGAGACACATACAGACTGAAAGTAAGGGGATGGAAAAAGATATTCCATGAAAATGGAAACCAAAAGGAAGCTGGAGTAGCAATTCTCATATCAGACAAAATAGACTTTAAAATAAAGACTATTAGAAAAGACAAAGAAGGACAATATGTAATGATCAAGGGATCGATCCAAGAAGAAGATATAACAATTGTAAATATTTATGCACCCAACATAGGAGCACCTCAATACATAAGGCAAATACTAACAGCCATAAAATGGGAAACCAACAGTAACACATTCATAGTAGGGGACTTTAACACCCCACTTTCACCCATGGACAGATCATCCAAAATGAAAATAAATAAGGAAACACAAGCTTTAAAACATACATTAAACAAGATGGACTTAATTGATATTTATAGGACATTCCATCCAAAAATAACAGAATACACATTTTTTCTCAAGTGCTCATGGAATATTCTCCAGGATAGATCATATCTTGGGTCACAAATCAAATCTTGGTAAATTAAAAAAAATTGCAATTGTATCAAATATCTTTTTCGACCACAATGCTATGAGACTAGATATCAATTACAGGAAAAGATCTGTACAAAATACAAACCTATGGAGGCTAAATAATGCACTACTTAATAACGAAGTGATCACTGAAGAAATCAAAGAGGAAATCAAAAAATACCTAGAAACAAATGACAATGGACACAGGACGACCTAAAACTTATGGGATGCAGCAAAGGCAGTTCTAAGAGGGAAGTTTATAACAATACAATCCTACCTTAAGAAACAGGAAACATCTCGAATAAACAACCTAAACTTGCACCTAAAGCAGTTAGAGAAAGAAGAACAAAAAACCCCCAAAGTTAGCAGAAGGAAAGAAATCATAAAACTCAGATCAGAAATAAATGAAAAAGAAATGAAGGAAAGGATAGCAAAGATCAAAAAAACTAAAAGCTAGGTCTTTGAGAAGATAAACAAAATTGATAAACCATTAGCCAGACTCATCAAGAAAAAGAGGGAGAAGACTCAAATCAATAGAATTAGAAATGAAAAAGGAGAAGTAACAACTGACACTACAGAAATACAAAATATCATGAGAGATTACTACAAGCAACTCTATGCCAATAAAATGGACCGCCTGGAAGAAATGGACAAATTCTTAGAAATGCACAACCTGCCAAGACTGAATCAGGCAGAAATAGAAAATATGAACAGGCCAATCACAAGCACTGAAATTGAAACTGTGATTTACAATCTTCCAAGAAACAAAAGCCCAGGACCAGATGGCTTCACAGGCGAATTCTATCAAACAATCAGAGAAGAGCTAACACCTATCCTTCTCAAACTATTCCAAAATATAGCAGAGGAAGGAACACTCCCAAACTCATTCTATGAGGCCACCATCACCTTGGTGCCAAAACCAGACAAGGATGTCACAAAGAAAGAAAACTACAGGCCAATATCACTGATGAACATAGATGCAAAAATCCTCAACAAAATACTACCAAACAGAATCCAACAGCACATTAAAAGGAGTATACGCCATGATCAAGTGGGGTTTATTCCAGGAATGCAAGGATTCTTCAATATACGCAAATCTATCAATGTGATAAACCATATTAACAAATTGAAGGAGAAAAACCATACGATCATCGCAATAGATGCAGAGAAAGTTTTAGACAAAATTTAACACCAATTTATGATAAAAACCCTGTAGAAAGTAGGCATAGAGGGAACTTTCCTCAACATAAAAAAGGCCATATATGACAAACCCACAGCCAACATTGTCCTCAAGGGTGAAAAACTGAAAGCATTTCTACTAAGATCAGGAACAACAAAAGGTTGCCCACTCTCACCACTCTTATTCAACATAGTTTTGGAAGTTTTAGCCACAACAATCAGAGAGGAAAAGGAAGTAAAAGAATCCAAATCGGAAAAGAAGAAGTAAAGCTATCACTGCAGATGACATGATACTATACATAGAGTATCCTAAAGATGCTACCAGAAAACTGCTAGAGCTAATCAATGAATTTGGTAAAGTAGCAGGTTACAAAATTAATGCACAGAAATCTCTGGCATTCCTATAAACTAATGATGAAAAATATGAAATTGAAATCAAGGAAACACTCCCATTTACCATTGCCACATAAATAATAAAATATCTGGGAATAAACCTACCTAAGGAGAAAAATGACCTGTTTGCAGAAAATTATAAGACACCGATGAAAGAAATTAAAGATGATACAAATAGATGGAGAGATATACCATGTTCTTGGATTGGAAGAATCAACATTGTGAAAATGACTCTACTACCCAAAGCAATGTACAGATTCAATGCAATCCCTATCCAACTTCCATTGGCAGTTTTCACAGAACTAGAACAAAAATTTTCACAATTTGTACGGAAACACAAAAGATTGTGAATAGCCAAAACAATCTTGCGAACAAAATATGGAGCTGGACAGTGCTTTCTGACCACTTGGAGGGGTGGGATAGGGAGTGTGGGAGGGAGATGCAAGAGGGAAGAGATATGGGAACATATGTATATGTATAACTGATTCACTTTGTTATAAAGCAGAAACTAACACGCCATTGTAAAGCAATTATACCCCAATAAAGATGTTTACAAAAAAAAAAAAAACAGAGCTGGAGGAATCAGGCTCCCTGACTTCAGACTATACTACAAAGCTACAGTAATCAAGACAGGATGGTACTGGCACAAAAACAGAAAGGTAGCTCAATGGAACAGGATAGAAAGCACAGAGGTAAAACCACACACATATGGTCACCTTATCTTTGATAAACTAGGCAGGAATGTACAGTGGAGAAAGGACAGCCTCTTCAATAAGTGGTGCTGGGGAAACTGGACAGGTACATGTAAAGTATGAGATTAGATCACTCTCTAACACCATACACAAAAATAAGCTCAAAATGGATTAAAGACCTAAATGTAAGGCCAGAAACTATCAAACTCTTAGAGGAAAACATAGGCAGAACACTCTGTGACATAAATCACAGCAAGATCCTTTTTGACCCACCTCCTAGAGAAGTGGAAATAAAAACAAAAATTAACAAATGTGACCTAATGAAACTTCAGTGCTTTGGCACAGCAAAGGAAACCATAAACAAGACCAAAAGTCAACCCTCAGAATGGGAGAAAATATTTGCTAATGAAGCAACTGACAAAGGATTAATCTTCAAAATTTACAAGCAGCTCATGCAGCTCAGTAGCAGACAAACAAAAACCCTATCCAAAAATGGGCTGAAGACCTAAATAGACATTTCTCCAAAGAAGATATACAGACTGCCAACAAACACTTGAAAGAATGCTCAACATCATTAATCATTAGAGAAATGCAAATCAAAACTACAATGAGATATTATCTCACACCAGTCAGAATGGCCATCATCAAGAAATCTAGAAACAATAAATGCTGAATAGAGTGTGGAGAAAAGGGAACACTCTTGCACTGCTGGTGGGAATGTGAATTGGTACAGCCACTATGGAGAACAATATGGATGTTCCTTAAAAAACTACAAATAGAACTACCATATGACCCAGCAATCCCACTACTGGGCATATACTCTGAGAAAACCATAATCCAAAAGCAGTCATGTACCAAAATGTTCATTGCAGCTTTATTTACAATAGCCCAGAGATGGAAATAACCTAAGTGTCCATCATCAGATGAATGGATAAAGAAGATGTGGCCTATATATAAAATGGAATATTACTCAGCCATAAAAAGAAAAGAAATTGAGCTATTTGTAGTGAGGTGGATGGATCTAGAGTCTGTCATACAGAGTGAAGTAAGTCAGAAAGAGAAAGACAAATACTGTATCCTAACACATATATATGGAATTTAAGAAAAATTATGTCATGTGGAACCTAGGTGCAAGACAGGAATAAAGACACAGACCTACTAGAGAATGGACTTGAGCATATGGGGAAGGGGAAGGATGAGCTGTGACAAAGCGAGAGAGAGTCATGGACATATATACACTACCAAATGTAAGGTAGATAGCTAGTGGGAAGCAGCCGCATAGCACAGGGAGATCAGCTCGGTGCTTTGTGACCGCCTGGAGGGGTGGGATAGGGAGGGTGGGAGGGAGGGAGACGCAAGAAGGAAGCGATACGGGAACATATGTATATGTATATGATTCACTTTGTTATAAAGTTTAAACTAACACACCATTGTAAAGCAATTATACTCTAATAAAGATGCAAAGAAAAAAGAAGAAGAAGATGTGGCACATATATACAATGGAATATTACTCAGCCATAAAAAGAAACGAAATTATTTGTAGTGAGGTGGATGGACCTAGAGTCTGTCATACAGAGTGAAGTAAGTCAGAAAGAGAAAGACAAATACCGTATGCTAACACACACATACACACACACACACACACACACACACACACACACATATATATGGAATCTAGAAAAAAATTATTCTGAAAATCCGAGTTGCAGGGTAGACATAAAAAATGGACTTGAGCACATGAGGTGGGGGGCGCGAAGCTGGAGCAAAGTGAGTGTAGCATTGACATATATGCACTACCGAATATAAAATATTTGGCTGGTGGGAAGCAGCAACATAGCACAGAGAGATCGTCTCGGTGCTGTGCAATGACCTAGAGGGGTGTGATAGGGAGGATTGGAGGGAGACTCAAGAGGGAGGCAATATGTGGACATGTATTCATATGGCTGATTCTCTTTGTTGTGCAACAGAAACTAACACAGTATTATGAAGCAATTATTCTCCAATAAACATCTGTTAAAACAAAACATATTTGTTTATTTTTTTAACCAGACATAACACAGACTCTTTATTTCTAAATGAAGAAACTCCAGCAGTTGGCAGTCCCCAACCCCCACCCTCAACCTCAGGATCAAATGTAGAGAGTTTTCACTTTATCTCCTCAGGCTTGTTTTGCCTTCACTTTCATTATTTATTCAGTGTCCTGGTGCTTTCTTTTTGCTTTCATATAAAAATATGGAGACCTGATCTACAGCTTCAGTCAGCCTTTTGAAAACAGCCCCAATGCAGGGGAAGGCACCTTCAGAAAGGGTGTGGAAATCTGTTTACAACTTTCTAGAGTATAATTCTGGACCATAGGGAAAAATATCCTTCTGCCCTTTGCAGCTAAAAAATTTAACACGCCACAACTGTCTTTCCCACTCAGAGGCAAGATACCGCCTCCAGCTGAAAATCTGGATTCTGAAGAGAAAGACTTATAGGAAAATTAATCACAAAGAGGAGATTTTCTCCAAAGCACTCACCTTTGAGTTCTGAGTGTCTAGTTGTGTGTGTGTGTGTGTGTGTGTGTGTGTGTGTGTGTGAGTATGTAGACATGTGTATGCATGAATACATATTTGCAGGAGTGTATATAAGTAAATAAATATATGAAGAGTGAATTAAGTGTGTGCAAGTATGCATACATGTGCATATAAATGTGTGTGAATGTGTTTGTATGTGTGGGAGTGTATGTAAGTGTATGTGTATATGTGTTGGTGTGTGTTCACATATGTGAGAATATGAGTGAGTGTGTGAATGTATGGGAGTTCATGTTTGTGCACGTTGTGTGTGTGAGAGCATTTGTATCAGTGTGAGTGTGTGTACTAGTGTGTGTGGGGGGGTGTTTTTTAAATTAATTTTTATTGGATTATAGTTGCTTCACAATGTTGTGTTAGTTTCAGCTGTAATTCAAAGTGAATCAGCTATAAGTATATATATATATATATTTATATATATATCCCCTCTTTTTTGGACTTCCTTCCCATTTAGGTCACAACAGAGCATTGAGTAGAGTTCCCTGTGCTATACAGTATGTTCTCATTAGTTATCTATTTTATACATAGTAGTGTATATATGCCAATCCCAACCTCCCAGTTCATCCCACCCCCCCCACCTTCCCCCCCATTCTCTATGCCTGTGTCTCTATTTATGCTTTGCAAGTAAGTTCATCTGTATCATTTTTCTATATTCCACATATAAGTGATATTATATGATATTTGTCTTTCTGTTTCTGACTTACTTCACTCAGTATGACAATCTCTAGTTTCATCCATGTTGGTGCAAATGACACAATTTCATTCCTTTCTATGGCTGAGTAATATTCCATTGTATATATGTACCACATCTTCTTTATCCATTCCTCTCTTGATGGACATTTAGGTTGTTTCCATGTCCTGGCTATTGTAAATAGTGCTGCAATGAACATTGGGGTGTATGTATCTTTTTGAGTTATTGTTTTCTCTGGGTATATGCCCAGGAGTGGGATTTCTGGGTCATATGGTAGTTCTATTTTAGTTTTTTAAGGAACCTCCATGCTGTTCTCCATAGTAAGTCCTTATAAGATACTTGGTATGCAAAGATTTTCTCCCATTCCACAAGTTGCCTTTCCTTTGTTGATGGTTTCCTTCCCAGTACAGAATCATTTCAATCTGATGTAGTCCAACCTGCTTATTTTTGCTTGTGTTGCCTTTGCTTTTGGTGTCAAATAAAAAATATCACTGACAAGATCATTGTCAAGGAGTTTATCCCCTATGTTTTGTTCTAGGAGTTTTATGGTTTTAGGTCTTACTTTTAAATCTTTAATCCATATTACACTGATTTTTGTGTATGGTGTAAAATGGGGTCCATTTTCATTCTTTTGCATAGAGATGTCTGATTTTCCAAACAACATTTACTGAAGAGCGTATCCTTTCACCTTTGTGTAGTCTTGATGACTTTGTCAAAAATTAATTGAACATATAGGCGTTTATTGGGTGACTATTTTGTTTTATTGATCTATGTATCTGTTTTTATGCCAATGCAATACTGTTTTAATTACTATACCTCTGAAATATACTTTGAAATCACATGTTATGCCTCTAGCTTTCCTCTTTTTTCTCAAGATTGCTTTAGCTATTTGAGGCCTATTTTGTGTGTATGCGTTTTTAATTTTATAATTGTCTCGTGTTTCTGTTTAAAATGGCATTTTAAATTTGATAGGGATTTCAGTGACTCTCAAGGTCATTTTAGGTAGTATGGATATTTCAACAATATTAATTCTTCTGACCTATGAACATGGGACATTTTTCCACTTATTTGTGTCTTCTTCCATTTCTCTCATCAATGTTTTATATTTTTCACTATACAGATTTTTCACCTCCTTGATTACATTTATTCCTAAGTATTTAATTGTTTCTGATGATATTGGAAATGGGATTGTTTTCTTAATTTCTCTGATAGTTCATTGCTAGTGTATAGAAACACAACTGATTTTTGTATATTGGCTTTGTATCCTACAACTTCACTGAATTTGTTTACTAGTTCTAACAGTTTTGCCCCTTCAGATGCCTAATGCAGGCTAATTAAAAGGCTGACCTTCAGGATGCTGCTGGGAAAGTCAGGACATTAAATATGCAGTCTAGCCACTATCAAGGAAAATCTGAGAGCTGGATGTTTGTGCCTTCTCTGCTGAGCTGGAGGGAAGAGTTGCTGGGGGTGCCTGTGTGCCATGTAGAAATGTCTCTTTGTTTTGAGTGATCCTGGCAGATTCCTGAATGTCAATCCCTGTTGGCTCCCCAAGCTAGGTGATTTGTGAGCCAGTCACTCAGGTGACATCCATAACTGGTGGGATGCTAGATGTATGGACAAGTTCCTTCTTGGGAGAAACTGGAGACTTGGTTTTACTGTGAGTGAGCCAGAGGAAGGAGGTGCCCACCAGCTCTTTTAGGAGCATCCTAGTCAGCTCTCAGTTTCAGGCTGATTAGAAGCCAGGTTCTCAGTCACTAGTTGGGAAATGATGAAATCAAATCCCTGCCAGGGAGAAAGAAGGAAATGGGCATTTTTGCCTGCTCCCTCTGCAATGAGCCCCAATATAGTTGGGACTGTGGGGATAGCCCTGGGACATGCTCATGCACCCATTTAAAAACTGTCTCTTTGTTTACTATGGTCCTGTAAGATTCATGAATGCCAAGCTCTGTCATGTCTCGGACAAGGTGATCTGCATGCCCATCTCTCAGATACCGGCCTTTGTTGTGGTATGTGTTGTCCAACCCCTCTGCTCCTCAAGGAGAAACTGGGAGTTGGGGATTCCTTACCAACTATAAGGTGCTGTGCTGGGGGGATGCCTTATGGTGAATAAGTGTCTCAGCCTTTCTTACCTATTTCTATGTGGATATTTTTTTAGTCATCCAATGTGTAGGAGTCACTTAACTAGTTTCTGGACTTCTCACAGAGGGAATTGATCTACATGTAGGTATATTCGGTTTGTCCATAGAAAGAGGAAAATATGGGAGCCTTCTATCCCACCATCTTGATTATGTCCCCCTCAAAGTATTTTCTAATTTCCAATATTTCTAATTTTATAGTTTAGGGCAATGATACTATTACAAGTGATAATGTAATGGTGGTTACATGAGACTATGCTTTTGTCAATTTCCATAGTAATTTACAGCACAAAAATTGAGACTTAATGTATGCAAAATTTAAACATAGCATTAACAATAACAGGGGATATCAGCAGGATGGAATGCAGAATGTAAAAAAGTAACCTAACCATAATTCAAATGTATAGAAATATTACACTAAAGGGGGGAGGGAAAGAGTGCTGATGTAAGTACCTGTGGAAATGAAAGAAGTTTGAAAATCTAAACAGAAAAGAAAATTTACATATGCAATACACTCGAGTGGACAACTTTTCTGCCTATGGTTGTATAGGTTTAAAAAACTGATACCAGGGAGGAGGAAGATGGCGGAAGAGTAAGACGTGGAGATCACCTTCATCCCCACAGATACACCAGAAATACATCTACACATAGAACAACTCCTACAGAACACCTACTGAACACTTGCAGAAGACCTCAGACCTCCCAAAAGATAAGAAACTCCTCATGTACATGGGTAGGGCAAAAGGAAAAAAGGAAAAACAGAGACAAAAGAATAGGGACGGGATCTGCACCAGTGGGAGGGACCTGTGAAGGAAGAAAGGTTTCCACACACTAGAAGCCCTTTTGCAAGCGGAGACTGCGGGGGGCAAAGGGGGGAAGCTTCGGAGCCGCGGAGGAGAGCACAGCAACAGGGGTGCGGAGGGCAAAGCGGAGAGATTCTCGCACAGAGGATCGGTGCATCCCTTCTGGGGAGACTGTGCAGCCCACCACCGCCAGGGTCCTGTGATCCAGGGAAAACTTCCAAGGGAGAACGCACAGCGTGCCTCAGGCTGGTGAAACGTCCTGCTAGCCTCTGTCACCACAGGCTCGCCCCACATCCGCACCCCTCCTTCCTCCCGGCCTGAGTAAGACACAGCCCCCGAGTCAGCTGCTCCTTTAACCCTGTCCTGTCTGAGCAAAGAACAGACGCCCTCCGCCGACCTACACGCAGAAGCGGGACCAAAGCCAAAGCAGAGCCTCGGGAGCTGTGCGAACAAAGAAGAGAAAGGAAAATCTCTCCCAGCAGCCTCAGAAGCAGCGGATTAAAGCTCCACAATCAACTTGATGTACCCTGCAACTGTGGAATACATGAATAGACAATGAACCATCCCAAATTGAGGAGGTGGACATTGAGAGCAAGATTTATTATTTTTTCCCTTTTCCTCTTTTGGTGAGTGTGTCTGTGTATGCTTCTGTGTGAGATTTTGTCTGTATAGCTTTGCTTTCACCATTTGTTCTAGGGTTCTATCCATCTGTGGTTTTTTTTATTGTTGTTGTTTTTTTCTTTAAAAATTTTTTTCTTTATTAATAATTACTTTTTATTTTAATAACTTCATTTTATTTTATCTTTATTTTACTATATTTTATCCTCTTTCTTTCATTCTACTTTTTCTCCCTTTAATTCTGAGGTGAGTGCATGAAAGGCTCTTGGTGCTGCAGCCAGGAGTCAGGGCTGTGCCTCTGAGGTGGGAGAGCCAACTTCAGAACACTGGTCCACAAGAGACCTACCAGCTCCACATAATATCAAATGGCAAAAATCTCCCAGAGATCTCCATCTCAACACCAACACCCAGCTTCATTCAATGACCAGCAAGCTACAGTGCTGGACACCCTATGCCAAACAATTAGCAAGACAGGAACACAAATCCACCCATTAGCAGACAGGCTGCCTAAAATCATAATAAATCCACAGACACCCAAAAACACACCAACATATGTGGACCTCCCCACCAGAAAGACAAGATCCAGCCTCATCCACCAGAACACAGGCGCTAGTCCTCTCCACCAGGAAGCCTACAGAACCCACTGAAACAACTTTAGCCACTGGGGACAGACACCAAAAATAACGGGAACTACGAATCTGCAGCTTGCAAAAAGGAGACCCCAAACACAGTAAGATAAACAAAATGGGAAGACAGAAAAGCACACAGCAGATGAAGGAGCAAGATAAAAACCCACCAGACCTAACAAATGAAGAGGAAATAGGCAGTCTACCCGAATAAGAATTCAGAATAATAATACTAAAGATGATCCAAAATCCTGGAAATAGAGTAGAGAAAAAGAAAGAAACATTTAACAAGGACCTAGAAGAACTAAAGAGGAAACAAGCAATGATGAACAACACTATAAATGAAATTAAAAATACTCTAGATAGGATCAATAGCAGAATAACTGAGGCAGGAGAACGGATAAGTGACCTGGAAGATAAAATAGTGGAAATAACTACTGCAGAGCAGAATAAACAAAAAAGAATGAAAAGAACTGAGGACAGTCTCAGAGACCTCTGGGATAACATTAAATGCACCAACATTCGAAGTACAGGGGTTCCAGAATAAGAAGAGAAAAAGAAAGGGACTGACAACATATTTGAAGGAATTATAGTTGAAAACTTCCCTAATATGGGAAAGGAAATATTTAATAAAGTCCAGGAAGCACAGAGAGTCCAATACAGGATAAATCCAAGGAGAAACACGCCAAGATACATATTAATCAAACTGTCAAAACTTAAATACAAAGAAAATATATTAAAAGCAGCAAGAGAAAAATAACACACAAGGGAATCCCCATAAGGTTAACAGCTGATATTTCAGCACATACTCTGCAAACCAGAAGAGACTGGAAGGACATATTTACAGTGATGAAGGAGAAAAACATGCAGCCAAGACTACTCTACCCAGCAAGGATCTCATTCAGATTTGATGGAGAAATTAAAACCTTTACAGACAAGCAAAAGCTGAGAGAGTTCAGCACCACCAAACCAGCTTTACAACAAATGCTAAAGGAACTTCACTAGGCAAGAAACACAAGAGAAGGAAAAGATCTACAATAACGAACCCAAAACAAAATAAGAAAATGGGAATAGGAACATACATATCGATAATTCCATTAAATGTAAATGGACTAAATGCTCCCACCAAAAGACACAGATTGGCTGAATGGATACAAAAACAAGACCCATATATATGCTGTCTACAAGAGACCCACTTCAGACCTAGAGACACATACAGACTGAAAGTAAGGGGATGGAAAAAGATATTCCATGAAAATGGAAACCAAAAGAAACCTGGAGTAGCAATTCTCATATCAGACAAAATAGACTTTAAAAAAAGAATTTTAGAAGAGACAAAGAAGGACACTACATAATGATCAAAGGATTGACCCAAGAAGAAGATATAACAATTGTAAATATTTATGCACCCAAAATAGGAGCACCTCAATACATAAGGCAAATACTAACAGCCATAAAAGGGAAAATCGACAGTAACACATTCATAGTAGGGGATTTTAACACCCCACTTTCACCAATGGACAGATCATACAAAATGAAAATAAATAAGGAAACACATGCTTTAAAACATACATTAAACAAGATGGACTTAATTGATATTTATAGGACACTCCATCCAAAAAGAACAGAATACACATTTTTCTCAAGTGCTCATGGAACATTCTCCAGGATAGATCATATCTTGGGTCACAAATCAAGCCTTGGTAAACTTAGGAAAATTGAAATTGTATCAAGTATCTTTTCCAACTACAACGCAATGAGACTAGATATCAATTACAGGAAAAGATCTGTAAAAAATACAAACACATGGAGGCTAAACAATACACTACTTAATAATGAAGTGATCACTGAAGAAATCAAAGAGGAAATCAAAAAATACCTAGAAACAAATGACAATGGAAACAAGACGACCCAAAACCTATGGGATGAAGCAAAAGCAGTTCTGAGAGAAGTTTATAGCAATACAATCCTACCTTAAGAAACAGGAAACATCTTGAATAAACAAGCTAACCTTGCACCTAAAGTAATTAGAGAAAGAAGAACAAAAAACCCCAAAGTTAGCAGAAGGAAAGAAATCATAAAGACCAGATCAGAAATAAATGAAAAAGAAATGAAGGAAATGATAGCAAAAATCAATAAAACTAAAAGCTGGTTCTTTGAGAAGATAAACAAAATTGATAAACCACTAGCCAGACTCATCAAGGAAAAAAAGGAGAGGATTCAAATCAATAGAATTAGACATGAAAAAGGAGAAGTAACAACTGACACTGCAGATATACAAAAGATCATGAGAGAATACTACAAGCAACTCTATGCCAATAAAATGGACAACCTGGAAGAAATGGACAAATTCATAGAAATGCACAACCTGTCAAGACTGAATCAGAAAGAAATAGAAAATATGAACAGAAAAATCAGAAGCACTGAAATTGAAACTGATAAAAAATCTTCCAACAAACAAGAGCCAAGGACCAGATGGCTTCACAGGCGAATTCTATCAAATATTTAGAGAAGAGCTAACACCTATCCTCAAAATCTTTGAAAATATAGCAGAGGGAAGAACACTCCCAAACTCATTCTATGAGTCCACCGTCACCCTGATACCAAAACCAGACAAAGATGTCACAAAGAAAGAAAACCACAGGCCAATATAGCTGATCAACATAGATTCAGAAATCTTCAACAAAATACTAGGAAACAGAATCCAACAGCATATTAAAAGGATCATACACCATGATCAAGTGGGGTTTATTCCAGGAATGCAAGGATTCTTCAACATATGCAAATGAATCAACGTGATATACCATATTAACAAATTGAAGGAGAAAAACCATATGATCATCTCAATAGATGTAGAGAAAGCTTTCAACAAAATTCAACATCCATTTATGATAAAAACCCTGCAGAATATAGGCATAGAGGGAACTTTCCTCAACATAATAAAGACTATATATGACAAACCCACAGCAAACATCATCCTCAATGGTTAAAAACTGAAAGCATTTCCACTAAGATCAGGAACAAGACAAGGTTGCCCACTCTCACCTCTCTTATTCAACATAGTTTTGGAAGTTTTAGCCACAGCCAACAAAGAAGAAAAGGAAATAAAAGGAATCCAAATCAGAATAGAAGTAAAGCTGTCACTGTTTGCAGATGACATGATCCTATACATAGAGAATCCTAAAGATGCTACCAGAAAACTACTAGAGCTAATCAATGGATTTGGTAAAGTAGCAGGATACAAAATTAATGCACAAAAATCGTTTGCATTCCTATGCACTAATGATGAAAAATCTGAAAGTGAAATCAAGAAAACACTCCCATTTACCATTGCAACACAAAGAATAAAATATCTAGGAATAAACCTACCTAAGGAGACAAAAGACCTGTATGCAGAAAATTATAAGACACTGATGAAAGAAATTAAAGATGATACCAATAGATGGAGAAATATACCATGTTCTTGGATTGGAAGAATCAACATTGTGAAAATGACTCTACTAACCAAAGCAATCTACAGAGTGAATGCAATCCCTATCCAGCTACCACTGGCATTTTTCACAGAAGTAGAACAAAAATTTTCACAATTTTTATGGAAACTCAAAAGACCCCGAATAGCCAAAGCAATCTTGAGAATGAAAAATGGAGCTGGAAAAATCAGGCTCCCTGACTTCAGAGTATACTACAAAGCTACAGTAATCAAGACAGTATGGTACCGGCACAAAAAAGAAATATAGATCAATGGAACAGGATAGAAAGCCCAGAGATAAATCCACGCACATATGCTCACCTTATTTTTGATAAAGGAGGACGGAATGTACAGTGGAGAAAGGACAGCCTCTTCAATAAATGGTGCTGGGACAACTGGACAGGTACATGTGAAAGAATGAGATTAGAACACTCCATAACACCATACACAAAAATAAGCTCAAAATGATTAAAGACCTAAATGTAAGGCCAGAAACTATCAAACTCTTAGAGGAAAATATAGGCAGAACACTCTGTGACATAAATCACAGCAAGATCCTTTTTGACCCCCCTCCTAGAGAAATGGAAATAAAACCAAAAATAAACAAATGTGACCAGATGAAACTTCTAAGTTTTGCACAGCAAAGGAAACCATAAACAAGACCAAAAGACAACCTTCAGAATGTGAGAAAATATTTTCAAAGCAACTGACAAAGGATTAATCTCCAAAATTTACAAGCCACTCATGCAGCTCAATAACAAAAAAACAAAAAACCCTATCCAAAAATGGGCTGAAGACCTAAATAGACATTTCTCCAAGGAAGATATACAGATTGCCAACAAACACGTGAAAGAATGCTCAACATCATTAATCATTAGAGAAATTCAAAGCAATACTACAATGAGTTATCATCTCAGACCAGTCAGAATAGCCATCATCAAAAAATCTAGAAACAATAAATGCTGGAGAGGGTGTGGAGAAAAGGGAACACTCTTGCACTGTTGGTGGGAATGTGAATTTGTACAGCCACTATGGAGAACAGTATTGAGGTTCCTTAAAAAACTGCAAATAGAACTACCATATGACCCAGGAATCCCACTACTGGGCATATACCCTGAGAAAACCATAATTCCAAAAGTGTCATGTACCAAAATATTCATTGCAGCTCTATTTACAATAGCCAGGAGATGGAAACAACCTAAGTGTCCATCATCGGATGAATGGATAAAGAAGATGTGGCCCATATATACAATGGAATATAACTCAGCCATTAAAAGAAATGAAATCGAGTTTTTTTTAGTTAGGTGAATGGACCTAGAGTCTGTCATACAGAGTGAAGTAAGTCAGAAAGAGAAAGACAAATACCGTATGCTAACAAATATATATGGAATTTAAGAAAAAAATGTCATGAAGAACCTAGGGGTAAGATGGGAATAAAGACACAGACCTACTAGAGAATGGACTTGAGGATATGGGGAGGGGGAAGTGTAAGCTGTGAAAAAGTGAGAGAGTAGCATGGACATATATACACTACCAAACGTAAAATAGATAGCTGGTGGGAAGCAGCCGCATAGCACAGGGAGATCAGCTCCGTGCTTTCTGACCCCCTGGATGGGTGGGATAGGGAGGGTGGGAGAGAGGGAGATGCAAGAGTGAAGACATATGGTAACATATGTATATGTATAACTGATTCACTTTGTTATAAAGCTGACACTAACACGCCATTGTAAAGCAATTATACTCCGATAAAGATGTAAAAATAAAACTGATACCTTTATGCATGTGCAGTGAAATTGGACAATCAGTAAATGGATTGTGGATGGTGAGGTGCAGATATCTTAATGCTGGTTGGGAGATTACAGATAATAAAGGGGCAGAGGCAAGAATGATCCATGAAATAATAGATTAGGGTTGGTGACATCAGTATGAATTCAGATTAATATATAGATTGATGCTTATATATAGGTATATTTATAGAAATGTACATATACATGAGCTAATATACACACATATATTTCCTTGTTTTGTCAGCTAAGAGGGAGTAGAAGCCAGTTTATCCTACTAGCATCACCAACACCTGTTGCATAGATATTGGTTTCTAATATCATTTCCTAATGAAAGGAAACAATGTTCCTTGGAGAACTGGCTGATTCTAGGGGCCTGAAAGTTTGGAAGATGAGACTGGAACTTATGCAAGATGAGTCTGAAAGTAAGGCATTGTTCTAAAAGAAACCCAATGCAAGAGGGAAGAGATATGGGGACATATGTATATGATTCATTTTGTTATAAAGCAGAAACTGACACATCATTGTAAAGCAATTATACTGTAATAAAGATGTTTAAAAAGACAAAACAAATTTTTTAATTTAAAAATTAAAAAAAAAGAAATCCAAATATACCAAAGGGACCTAGGAGCCAACTGGAAGTGCTCTCAATGGCCAAAACTGGAATGATTTAAGGAAAAAACAAAAACCAAACAGAAAGAGAAATTACAAAATATTGGCTTATAGGCCAAATCTTTAAAAAAAATCCTCTATGATATTAATTAGTTAATTTGTTAATAAATAAGGAAATATAGGTAGGTATTTCATGCAGAAGAATTCCATATAATTTATATATATGCTCTGCCTTGGTGGAAATATGCATAGCTCTCCACCAGTTAAGTGCCATTTTTTCTTTATGACTTCCTTCCAAAGAGTAAAGTGTGAAAAAGGGTAATAAGAGTCACTTTACATTGGAGAAACCTGAAAAACACTATTTCAGCCAGGTGATTAGGATCAGCTTCAACACTCAAAAATTATTTTATTATGTATTTATATGATTTGATGAAAATGGCATTTTACCTCTGTGGGTTTTTTTCCATAACTTATAACGCCAGTTTAATCATGAGGAAAACATCAGACAAATCCCAGATGAATGATATTCTACAAAAGATCTTACCTGTAACCCTCTAAACAGGCAAGGTCATCCAAAGCAAGGGAAGTCTGAGAAACTATCACAACTAAGAGGAGCCTGAAGTGACCTGACAAATAAATGCAGTATGGTAGGCTGGATGGGATGCTGGAACAGAAAAGAGACATTAGATAAAGATTTTAAAAATCTGAATAAAGTGTAGACTTTAGCTTTTTCTGCCTCTCAGCATGGAGCAGTTGGGGCCACAGCAGCACCAGATAAAACAAGCAGGCAACTAGCACCTCAAAGTCTCTGAAAATTATATTTTCTTAGGAACCAGAGCCTCAAAAAGGAGGCCAGGATCTGCATGCTAAACCTAAACAAGGTGACCATCTTTTAAAATAAAATATTTAAGTTGGCTCCAAAGACCCCTATCATAATGGCCAAAGAATCCGGGTTACAACAGAACACAACTCATGATGGCAAGAACCAGGAAAATAACAACTTGAATGAGAAAATATAATCAAGGAGAACCAACAAAGAGATAAGTCAGATGTTGCAATTACCTGACAAATATTTTAGAGCACCCATAATAAAAATGCTTTAATAAACAATTACAAATTATCTTGAAACAGCTGAAAAATAGAAATCTCAGAGGTAAACAGAGGTTATAAAAACCAAAAAGAAACTATGGAACTGAAAAAAAGAACAGCAACAAATTTTGAAACATTGCTGGCTGGGCTCAAAAGTAAAGTGCTGATTATAGAAGTTAGCATTACTGTACTTGAGGACTGATCAATAGAATTTACCCAATCTGAGCAAGACGGAGGTAATAAACTGGAAAATAAATGAACAGATCCTGCCTCAGGGAATTTTAGGACAATAACAAAAGTTGCAAAATTCCATATAGTCAGAGTCCCAGAAAAAAACAGTGGAGATGAAAAAGTGTAATAAAAAATGATGGCTCAAAATGTCAAAAATTTAGTGAAAAAATATAAACCATGAGAGTCTAGAAATTGAGTGAACCATATATATGACAAAGCTAAATAAATCTACACCAGTCTAGACTAAATCTACATCATAGTCAATCTTTTATAACTGAAGGCAAAAAAAATGCAAGCCGTGATACCAAAATGGGGCATTGATTAAAGGGAACACCAATTTTAGTGACAGCAAATTTCTCATCTGATTAATAGGGGCAAGTAAGAAGTGTCATGACATTTTTTAAGTGTTCAAAAAAAGTACTGTCAGCTATTAATTTTCTATCCAGTAACATTATACTTGAATTTAGGAGAAATCAAGACATTCTCAAGCAAAGAAAACTAAAGAGATTTTATCACTAGCAGATCTATGCTGAAAGAACAGATAAAGTAGGTGCTTAAAACAAAAGAAAATGACAAAGGGAGGACTTGGAGAGAATGAAAAAGGAATAAAGTGTGTAGAAAGAGCATATATATGGGACATAAAATAGTCTACCATTTTCCTCACAAGTTGTAGAAATCATATTATATGATTAAAACAAAAAACATCAGATAATCTAGATGATTTTGTTTAAAAGTGGGGGAAAAGGGCTTCTCTGGTGGCACAGTGGTTAAGAATCCACTTGCTAATGCAGGGGACACGGGTTTGAGCCCTCATCTGGGAAGATCCCACGTGCCGCAGAGCAACTAAGCCCGTGCACCACACCTACTGAGCCTGTATGCCACAACTACTGAAGCCCACGTGCCTAGAGCCCATGCTCCACAACAAGAGAAGCCACTGCAATGAGAAGCCCATGCACCAAAATGAACAGTAGTCCCCTGTTGCAACAACTAGAGAAAGCCCATGTGCAACAACAAAGACCTAACACAGCCAAAAATATATAAAATAAAATAAATAAATTTTTAAAAATAAATAAATAAAAGTGGGAAAGGAAAAGGGACCTAAATGGGACTGAGGTCTCATTACTCAAAGTGATGAAACTTGATACCAGTGAACTCTGGTAAGTCACATATGTATACTGTAAATCCCAGAGCAATCAATGAGAAAATTTTACAAATCAAAACACTCAAAAACACTATAAAGAGAGAGAAGACAGCACAAGTGAGAAGAAATACAATCCTTCAGTGTGTGGAAAAAAACCACATTCACAGAAAGATAGACAAGATAAAAAGGCAGAGGGCTATGTACCAGGTGAAGGAACATGATAAAAAACCCCAGAAAAACAACTAAATGAAGGGGAGATAAGCAACCTTCCAGAAAAACAATTCAGAATAATGATAGTGAAGATGATCCAGAACCTAGGCAAAAGAATGGAGGCAAAGATCGAGAAGATGCAGGAAATATTTAACAAAGACCTAGAAGAATTAAAGGAAAAACAAACAGAGATGAATAATACAATAACTGAAATGGAAAACACACTAGAAGGAATCAATAGCAGAATAACTGAGGCAGAAGAATGGATAAGTGACCAGAAGACAGAATGGTGGAATTCACTGCTGCAGAACAGAATAAAGAAGAAAGAATGGAAAGAAATGAAGAGAGCCTAAGAGACCTCTGGGACAACATTAAACATGCCAACATTCACATTATAGGGGTCTGAGAAGGAGAAGAGAAAGAGAAATGACCCAAGAAAATATTTGAAGAGATTATAGTCGAAAACTTCCCTAACATGGGAAAGGAAATAGCCAGCCAAGTACAGGAAGTGCACAGAGTCCCATACAGGATAAACCCAACGAGAAACATACTAAGACACATAGTAATCAAATTGGCAAAAATTAAAGACAAAGACAAATTATTGAAAGCAGCAAGAGAAAAACAATAAATAACATACAAGGGAACTCCCATAAGGTTAACATCTGATTTCTCAGCAGAAACTGTACAAGCCAGAAGGGAGTGGCATGACTTACTTAAAGTGATGAAAGGGAAGAAGCTACAATCAAGATTACTCTACCTGGCAAGGATGTCATTCAGATTTGATGGAGAAATCAAAAGCTTTACAGAAAAGCAAAAACTAAGAGAATTCAGCACCACCAAACCAGCTCTACAACAAACGCTAAAAGAACTTCTCTAAGTGGGAAACACAACAGAAGAAAAGGACCTACAAAAACAAACCCAAAACAATTAAGAAAATGGTAATAGGAACACACATATCAATAACTACCTTAAATGTAAATGGATAAAATGCTCCAACCAAAAGACACAGACTGGCTGAATGGATACAAAAACAAGACCCATATATATGCTGTCAACAAGAGACCCACTTCAGACCTAGGGACACATACAGACTGAAAGTGAGTGGATGGAAAAAGTTATTCCATGCAAATGGAAATCAAAAGAAAGCTGGAGTAGCAATACTCATATCAGATAAAATAGACTTTAAAATAAAGAATGTTACAAGAGACGAGGAAGGACATTACATAATGATCAAGGGATCAACCCAAGAAGAAGATGTAGCAATTATAAATATATATGCACCCAACATAGGAGCACCTCAATACATAAGGCAACTGTTAACAGCTATAAAAGAGGAAATTGACAATAACACAATAATAGTGGGGGACTTTAACACCTCACTTACACCAATGGACAGATCATCCAAACAGAAAATTAATAAGGAAGCACAAGCTTTAAATTACACAATAAACCAGGTAGATTTAATTGATATTTATAAGACATTCCATCCAAAAACAGATTACACTTTCTTCTCAAGTGTGCATGGAACATTCTCCAGGATCGATCACATCATGTGTCACAAATCAAGCCTCGGTAAATTTAAGAAATTTGAAATCAAGTCAAGCACCTTTGGAGGCTAAACAATACGTTATTAAATAAACAAGAGATCACTGAAGAAATCAAAGAGGAAATAAAAAAATACCTAGAGACAAGTGACAATGAAAACATGAGGATCCAAAACCTATGGGATGCAGCAAAAGCAGTTCTAAGAGGGAAGTTTATAGCAATACAATCCTACCTCAAGAAACAAAAAACATCTCAAATAAAAAACCTAACCTTACACCTAAAGCAATTAGAGAAAGAAGAATAAAATAATCCCAAAGTTTGCAGAAGGAAAGAAGTCATAAAAATCAGATCAGAAATAAATGAAAAAGAAATGAAGGAAACGATAGCAAAAATCAATAAAACTAAAAACTGGTTCTTTGAGAAGATAAACAAAATTGATAAACCATTAGCCAGACTCATCAAGTAAAAGAGGGAGAGGACTCAAATCAATAAAATTAGAAATGAAAAAGGAGAAGTTACAACAGAGACCACAGAAATACAAAGCATCCTAAGAGACTACTACAAGCAACCCTATGCCAATAAAATGGACAACCTGGAAGAAATGGACAAATTCTTAGAAAGGTATAGCCTTCCAAGACGGAACCAGAAAGAAATAGAAAATATGAACAGACCAAACACAAGTAATTAAATTGAAATAGTGATTAAAAATATTCCAACAAACAGAAATCCAGGACCAGAAGGCTTCACAGGTGAATTCTATCAAACACTTAGAGAAGGGCTAACACCCATCCTTCTCAAACTCTTCCAAAAAACTGCAGAGGAAGGAACACACCCAAGCTAATTTTATGAGGTCACCATCACCCTGATACCAAAGCCAGACAAAGATACTACAAAAAAATTACAGACCTATATCACTGATGAATATAGATGCAAAAATCATCTACGAAATACTAGCAAACAGAATCCAACATATTACAAGGATCATACAGCATGATCAAGTGGGATTAATCCCAGGGATGCAAGGATTCTTCAATACACAGAAATCAATCAATGTGATACACCATGTTAACAAATTGAAGAAGAAAACTATATGATCATCTCAATAGATGCAGAAAAAGCTTCTGACAAAATTCAACATCCATTTATGATAAAAACTCTCCAGAAAGTGGGCATACAGGGAACCTATCTCAACATAATAAAGGCCATATATGAGAAATCCACAGCAAAAATCATTCTCAATGGTGAAAAACTGAAAGCATTTCCTCTAAGATCAGGAACAAGACAAGGATGTCCACTCTCACCACTATTATTCAACATAGTTTTGGAAGTCATAGACACGGCAATCAGAGAAGAATAAGAAATAAAAGGAATCCAAATTGGAAAAGAAGAAGTAAAACTGTCACTGTTTGCAGATGACATGCTACTATCCATAGAGAATCCTAAAGATGCTACCAGAAAATTACTAGAGCTAATCAATGAATTTGGCAAAGTTGCAGGATACAAAATGAATGCACAGAAATCTCTTGCATTCCTACTAATGATGAAAAATCTGAAAGAGAAATTAACGAAACACTCCCATTTACCACTGCAACAAAAAGAATAAAAAACGTAGGAATAGGGCTTCCCTGGTGGCGCAGTGGTTGAGGGTCCGCCTGCCGATGCAGGGGACACGAGTTCATGCCCCAGTCCGGGAAGATCCCACATGCCATGGAGCAGCTGGCCCGTGAGCCATGGCCACTGAGCCTGCGTGTCAGGAGCCTGTGCTCCACAACGGGAGAGGCCACAACAGTGAGAGGCCCATGTACCACAAAAATCAAAAGAAAACAAAACAAAAAAACCTAAGAATAAACCTATATAGGGAGACAAAAGATGTGTATTCAGAAAACTATAAGACACTAATGAAAGAAATTATAGATGATACAAACAGACCAGGAGATATACCATGTTCTTGGACTGGAAGAATCAATATTGTGAAAATGACTATACTACTCAAAGTAATCTACAGATTCAATGGAATCCCTATCAAATTACCAATGGCATTTTTTACAGAACTAGAACAAAAAATCTTAAAATTTGTATAGACACACAAAAGACCCAGAATAGCCAAAGTGGTCTTGAGGGAAGAAAATGGAGCTGGAGGAATCAGACTCCCTGACTTCAGACTATACTACAAAGCTACAGTAACCAAGACAATATGGTACTTGCACAAAGAGAGAAATATAGATCAATGGAAGAGGATAGAAAGCTCAGAGTTAAACCTACACACCTATGGTCAACTTGTCTATGACAAAGGAGGCAAGGATATACAATGGAGAAAAGACAGTCTCTTCAATAAGTGGTGCTGGGAAAACTGGACAGCTACATGTAAAAGAATGAAATTAGAACACTCCCTAACCCCATACACAAAAATAAACTCAAAATGGATTAGAGACCTAAATGTAGGACTGGACACTATAAAACTCTTAGAGGAAAACATAGGAAGAACACTCTTTGACATAAATCACTGTAAGGACTTTTTTGATCCACCTCATAGAGTATTGGAATTAAAAACAAAAATAAACAAATGGGGTCTAATGAAACTTAAAAGCTTTTGCTCAGCAAAGGAAAGTACAAACAAGGTAAAAAGACAATTCTCAGAATGGGAGAAAATATGTGCAAACGAATCAATGGACAAAGGATTAATCTCCTAAATATATAAACAGCTCATGCAGCTTACTATTAAAAAAAAAACAACCCAAACCAAAAATGGGCAGAAGACCTAAATAGACATTTCTCCAAAGAAGACATATAGATTGCCAAGAAGCACATGAAAAGCTGCTCAACATCACTAATTATTAGAGAAATGCAAATCAAAACTACAATATCACCTCACATCAGTTAGGATGGGCATCATCAGAAAACCTACTAACAACAAATGCTGGAGAGGGTGTGGAGAAAAGGGGACACTCTTGCACTATTGGTGGGAATGTAAATTGATACAGCCATTATGGAGAACAGTATGGAGGTTCCTTAAAGAACTAAAAATAGAATTACCATATGACCCAGCAATACCACTACTGGGCATGTGCCCAGAGAAAACCATAATTCCAAAAGACACATGCACCCCAAAGTTCATTGCAGCACTATTTACAATAGACAGGACATGGAAGCAACCTAAATTCCCATCTACAGACGAATGGATAAAGAAGATGTGGTACATATACACAGTGGAATATTCATCAGCCATAAAAAGGAACAAAATTGTGTCATTTGTAGAGACGTGGAATGATCTAGAGACTGTGATATAGAGTGAAGTAAGTCAGAAAGAGAAAAACAAATATCGTATATTAATGCATATATGTGGAACCTAGAAAAATGGTACAGATGAACTTGTTTGCAGAGCAGAAATTGAGACACAGATGTAGAGAACATAGGAATGGACACCAAGGGGGGAAAGTCATGGTGGTGGGGGAGGGGTGGAGTGATGAATTGGGAGATTGTATTGAAATATATACACTAACATGTATAAAATGGATAACTTATCAGAACCTATTGTGTAAAAAAAATAAATTCAAAAGAAAAAAATGATCAGGAGACATATTGTGTCATTACGTGGATTTTGAATGTTTGATAAAACTCTATAGGACTACTTACTTCAGTGAGGTGACTTTTGCAAAAGAATATTTATCACTCTTCTGATTTTTCATGACCTAGTCATGTTTTCCACTTCTCATGTCAATTTTGAATGTTCATTTTTTAATTAAGAATATTATCCATTTTTAAATAGTCATTTCTCCAAAGAAGATATACAGACTGCCAACAAACACAGAATCATTAATCATTAGAGAAATGCAAATCAAAACTACAATGAGATATCATCTCACACCAGTCAGAATGGCCATCATCAAAAAATCTAGAAACAATAAATGCTGGAGAGGGTGTGGAGAAAAGGGAACACTCTTGCACTGCTGGTGAGAATGTGAATTGGTACAGCCAGTATGGAGAACAGTATGGAGGTTCCTTAAAAATCTAAAAATAGAACTACCATATGACCCAGCAATTCCACTACTGGACATACACCCTGAAAAAACCATAATTCAAAAAGAGTCATGTACCAAAATGTTCATTGCAGCTCTATTTACAATAGCCAGGAGATGGAAACAACCTAAGTGCCCATCATCAGATGAATGGATAAAAAGATGTGGCACATATATACAATGGAATATTACTCAGCCATAAAAGGAAATGAAATTGAGCTATTTGTAATGAGGTGGATGGACCTAGAGTCTGTCATACAGAGTGAAGTCAGAAAGAGAAAGACAAATACCGTATGCTAACACATATATATGGAATTTAGGGGGAAAAAATGTCATGAAGAACCTAGAGGTAAGACGGGAATAAAGACACAGACCTACTAGAGCATGGACTTGAGGATATGGGGAGGGGGAAGGGTAAGCTGTGACAAAGTGAGAGAGTGGCATGGACATATATACACTACCAAACGTAAAATAGATAGCTAGTGGGAAGCAGCCGCAGAGCACATGGAGATCAGCTCGGTGCTTTGTGACCACCTAGAGGGGTGGGATAGGGCGGGTGGGAGGGAGGGAGATGCAAGAGGAAAGAGATATGGGAACATATGTATGTATGGCTGATTCACTTTGTTATAGAGCAGAAACTAACACACCATTGTAAAGCAATAATACTCCAATAAAAATGTAAAAAATATCAATTTTACCTATATTTTCAAATTTACTGGCAGATGAAAAAGAAGTGCTCTTTTATTTCCCAGAACTGATGGGATTTTTAAGATATGTATTATCATTGATTTCAAATTTCATTGCAGTCTGATCCAATAACATAGCTTTTATATATCAGTTCTGTAAAATTGTTTGGAATTCTTTTATGATCTCTACATGGTCAGTTTTAAAATTTGTGTTTGATACAAGTACATTTTCTATTGAGGTATAAAATTCCACTTTTTAAATCATTTTATCCAAATGTTATTGTTGCTTATTTTTATATGCATGTCTCAAAAGTTCTGAAAGGACTGTATAATATCTCAAAATTATAGGTTTTTTTCTGTATCCTTTCAATTTTTACTTTACCTCAAGGATATAACATTGCTTTTATGTACATGTCACTTAAAATGGCATCTCTTGTTGCATAATATGGGAGAGGGAGAAACCTAATATGTGGTCATAAAAAGTGTTGGGTGGGAGGAAAAAAATGACAGCATCATCCCTGGTTTAGTGTTTATCATGTATTATTGAGTTTATAAAAGATGTAATAGAATTAGCCTACCTTCTGCAATAGTTAACATTCTGGGCTTAGAGGACAACATTAATCCTGAAATCGATTTCAAAATAAATATAAAGCCATTAAAAAACACTATAAAAAAGTCAAGATGGAGTAGTTTTCAAAGTAAAGCACAGAAAGGCAAGAAACGTGGAACAGTTGAATGAGATACAAGGGAAACAAAAAATAAGATAAATTGCCAGACATAAACACTAGCATACCAATAGTTACAATAAGGTAAATTGACTAAATGAATCAATTAAAAGGTAGATATTGGCTGTATCAGTAAGACACACAACCTAACATTACAATATTTATATGAAAATCATTTCAATTTCAATGATATAGGTAAATTAAACATAAAAAGGATAGAAAATGTCATATCATGTAAACATTAATCATAAAACAGGTGTGTTTGCCAGGTCTGTCCACTGTAATGTTACCTTCCCCCCCCTTTCCATACTGTACCCTTTGGGAAGAATGACTATGGGCAGTCCACACTTAAAGAGTGAAGACTTATGCTCTACCACCTTGAGGGCAGAGTATTTACATAAAATATTTCGAATTCTAATGCACAAGAGATTTGTCTCTCTCTATTTTTTAATTTATTCAGTCATTATTTCTATCAGTATGGACTCATAGATTTTTTATACTTTGAATTACAATAATCCAACACTATTTTTTAAACATCTTTATTGGAGTATAATTGCTTTAAAATGGTGTGTTAGTTTCTGCTTTATAACAAAGTGAATCAGCTATACATATACATATATCCCCATATCCCCTCCCTCTTGCATCTCCCTCCCACGCTCTTTCTTCCACCCCTCTAGGTGGTCACAAAGCACTGAAATGATCTCCCTGTGCTATGTGGCTGCTTCCCACTAGCTATCTATTTTACATTTGGTAGTATGTATATGTCCATGCCACTCTCTCACTTTGTCCCAGCTTACCCTTCCCCCTCCCCGTGTCCTCAAGTCCTTTGTTTGGTTGCTTAAATTTCTATTTGGGTCATAAAGATAAAACAAAACAAAAAGCAGGAGTAACTATATTAATTACATAATGTAGACTTCATTGCAAAGAAAATTAGTAGAGATCAAAACAAAACATTATATAATAATAAAGGAATAAATCCTCCAAACAGTCTTTCCTGATCCTATCCACTCCTTCTATTAGCGTGTATGGGTCTTTCTCTGTGTTCCAGACCCACCTGTCCTTACTCCTGTCCGAGCAAACATCACACTATTTTGGTAATTATATATTTTTATAACTGACCCTAATAGATTGTAAGTGTTTTGGAAAGCCTTATCCATCTCCACATCATCAGACTCCAACATGGTACCTGGTGCCCAGCAGGTGATCAGTAAATTATTGCCTTACTGAGGTAGAAGATAGTTAGGCCCAAGGCTGAGCAGCTGCAACTGGTTTCCTGCTGCCCTGAGACCAAAAATAGGCACAAATGAGATGACTGGCCAAAGACAACCCAGAAAACTACCCCCATATGAGCAACTTAAGCTGACCCTATTACACACAAGTCACTCCAAATTCACCTGTGTGCTCTTCCATAAGTACTTTGCTTCTAATAACTGTTGTCTCTATTTCACAATCTTGGTCTCTTTGCTGAATTCTTTCTTCAAAGAGTACAATGATTGGGGTCCTTCTTCCAGCCATCTCACTGGCGGAATCATTACAACTGAAATTCAAGCAGTAAACATTGTTTCTCTTTTTTTAATTGAAGTATAGTTGATTTACAATATTATGTTAGTTTCAGATGTACAGCAAAGTGATTCAGTTATACATATATATATACATATTTTTTCAGATTCTTTTCCATTTTAACTTATTACAAGATATTGATTGTAGTTCCCCATGCTATAAAGTAAATACTTGTGGTTTTTTTTTTTAACATCTTTATTGGGGTATAATTGCTTTACAATGGTGTGTTAGTTTCTGCTTTATAACAAAGTGAATCAGTCATACATAAACATATGTTCCCATATGTCTTCCCTGTTGCGTCTCCCTCCCTCCCACCCTCCCCATCCCACCCCTCCAGGCTGTCACAAAGCACCGAGCCAATATCCCTGTGCCATGCGGCTGCTTCCCACTAGCTATCTACCTTACTGCGTTTGTTAGTGTGTATATGCCCATGACTCTCTCTCGCCCTGTCACAGCTCACCCTTCCCCCTCCCCATAACCTCAAGTCCGTTCTCTAAGAGGTCTGCGTCTTTATTCCTGCTTTACCCCTAGGTTCTTCATGACATTTTTTTCTTAAATTCCATATATATGTGTTAGCATACGGTATTTGTCTTTTTCTTTCTGACTTACTTCACTCTGTATGACAGACTCTAGGTCTATCCACCTCATTACAAATAGCTCAATTTCGTTTCTTTTTATGGCTGAGTAATATTCCACTGTATATATGTGCCACATCTTCTTTATCCATTCATCCGATGACGGGCACTTAGGTTGTTTCCATCTCCGGGCTATTGTAAATAGAGCTGCAATGAACATTTTGGTACATGACTCTTTTTGAATTTTGGTTTTCTCAGGGTATATGCCCAGTAGTGGGATTGCTGGGTCATATGGTAGTTCTATTTGTAGTTTTTTAAGGAACCTCCATACTGTTCTCCATAGTGGCTGAACCAATTCACATTCCCACCAGCAGTGCAAGAGTGTTCCCTTTTCTCCACACCCTCTCCAGCATTTATTGTTTCTAGATTTTTTGATGATGGCCATTCTGACTGGTGTGAGATGATATCTCATTGTAGTTTTGATTTGCATTTCTCTAATGATTAATGATGTTGAGCATTCTTTCATGTGTTTGTTGGCAGTCTGTATATCTTCTTTGGAGAAATGTCTATTTAGGTCTTCTGCCCATTTTTGGATTGGGTTGTTTGTTTTCTTGTTATTGAGCTGCATGAGCTGCTTGTAAATTTTGGAGATTAATCCTTTGTCGGTTGCTTCATTTGCAAATATTTTCTCCCATTCTGAGGGTTGTCTTTTGGTCTTGTTTATGGTTTCCTTTGCTGTGCAAAAGCTTTGAAGTTTCATTAGGTCTCATTTGTTTATTTTTGTTTTTATTTCCATTACTCTAGGAGGTGGGTCAGAAAGGATCTTGCTTTGATTTATGTCATAGAGTGTTCTGCCTATGTTTTCCTCTAAGAGTTTGATAGTTTCTGGCCTTACATTTAGGTCTTTAATTCATTTTGAGCTTATTTTTGTGTATGGTGTTAGGGAGTGATCTAATCTCATACTTTTACACGTACCTGTCCAGTTTTTCCAGCACCACTTATTGAAGAGGCTGTCCTTTCTGCATTGTACATTACTGCCACCTTTATCAAAGATAAGGTGTCCATATGTGCATGGGTTTATCTCTGGGCTTTCTATCCTGTTCCATTGATCTATCTTTCTGATTTTGTGCCAGTACCATACCGTCTTGATGACTGTAGCTTTGTAGTATAGTCTGAGGTCAGGGAGCCTGATTCCTCCAGTTCCTTCTTTCGTTCTCAAGATTGCTTTGGCTATTCGGGGTCTTTTGTGTTTCCATACAAATTGTGAAATTTTTTGTTCTAGTTCTGTGAAAAATGCCAGTGGTAGTTTGATAGGGATTGCATTGAATCGATAGATTGCTTTGGGTAGTAGAGTCATTTTCACAATGTTGATTCTTCCAATCCAAGAACATGGTATATCTCTCCATCTATTTATATCATCTTTAATTTCTTTCATCAGTGTCTTATAATTTTCTGCATACAGGTCTTTTGTCTCCTTAGGTAGGTTTATTCCTAGATATTTTATTCTTTTTGTTGCAATGGTAAATGGGAGTGTTTTCTTGATTTCACTTTCGGATTTTTCATCATTAGTATATAGGAATGCCAGAGATTTCTGTGCATTAATTTTGTATCCTGCCACTTTACCAAATTCATTGATTAGCTCTAGTAGTTTTCTGGTAGCATCTTTAGGGTTCTCTATGTATAGGATCATGTCATCTGCAAACAGTGACAGCTTTACTTCTTCTTTTCCGATTTGGATTCCTTTTATTTCCTTTTCTTCTCTGATTGCTGTGGCTAAAACTTCCAAAACAATGTTGAATAATAGTGGTGAGAGTGGGCAACCTTGTCTTGTTCCTGATCTTAGTGGAAATGCTTTCAGTTTTTCACCATTGAGGATGATGTTTGCTGTGGGCTTGTCATATATGGCCTTTATTATGTTGAGGAAAGTTCCCTCTATGCCTACTTTCTGCAGGGTTTTTATCATAAATGGGTGTTGAATTTTGTCAAAAGCTTTCTCTGCATCTATTGAGATGATCATATGGTTTTTCTCCTTCAATTTGTTAATATGGTTTATCACATTGATAGATTTGCGTATATTGAAGAATCCTTGCATTCCTGGAATAAACCCCACTTGATCATGGTGTATGATCCTTTTAATGTGCTGTTGGATTCTGTTTGCTAGTATTTTGTTGAGGATTTTTGCATCTATGTTCATCAGTGATATTGGCCTGTAGTTTTCTTTCTTTGTGACATCCTTGTCTGGTTTTGGTATCAAGGTGATGGTGGCCTCGTAGAAGGAGTTAGGGAGTGGTCCTCCCTCTGCTATATTTTGGAAGAGTTTGAGAAGGATAGGTGTTAGCTCTTCTCTAAATGTTTGATAGAATTCGCCTGTGAAGCCATCTGGTCCTGGGCTTTTCTTTGTTGGAAGATTTTTAATCACAGTTTCAATTTCAGTGCTTGTGATTGGTCTGTTCATATTTTCTATTTCTTCCTGATTCAGTCTTGGCAGGTTGTGCATTTCTAAGAATTTGTCCATTTCTTCCAGATTGTCCATTTTATTGGCATAGAGTTGCTTGTAGTAATCTCTCATGATCTCTTTTATCTCTGCAGTGTCAGTTGTTACCTCTCCTTTTTCATTTCTAATTCTATTGATTTGAGTCTTCTCCCTTTTTTTCTTGATGAGTCTGGCTAGTGGTTTATCTATTTTGTTTATCTTCTCAAAGAACCAGCTTTTAGTTTTATTGATCTTTGCTATTGTTTCCTTCATTTCTTTTTCATTTATTTCTGATCTGATTTTTATGATTTCTTTCCTTCTGCTAGCTTTGGGCTTTTTTTGTTCTTCTTTCTCTAATTGCTTGAGGTGCAAGGTTAGGTTGTTTATTCGAGATGTTTCCTGCTTCTTAAGGTGGGCTTGTATTGCTATAAACTTCCCCCTTAGAACTGCTTTTACTGCATCCCACAGGTTTTGGGTCGTTGTGTCTCCATTGTCATTTGTTTCTAGGTATTTTTTTTATTTCCTCTTTGATTTCTTCAGTGATCTCTTCATTATTAAGTAGTGTATTGTTTAGCCTCCATGTGTTTGTATTTTTTACAGATCTTTTCCTGTAATTGATATCTAGTCTCATGGCGTTGTGGTCAGAAAAGATACTTGATACAATTTCAATTTTCTTAAATTTACCAAGGCTTGATTTGTGACCTAAGATATGATCTATCCTGGAGAATGTTCCATGAGCACTTGAGAAAAATGTGTATTCTGTTGTTTTGGGATGGAGTGTCCTATAAATATCAATTAAGTCCATCTTGTTTAATGTATCATTTAAAGCTTGTGTTTCCTTATTTATTTTCATTTTGGATGATCTGTCCATGGGTGAAAGTGGGGTGTTTAAGTCCCCTACTATGAATGTGTTACTGTCGATTTCCCCTTTTATGGCTGTTAGTATTTGCCTTATGTATTGAGGTGCTCCTATGTTGGGTGCATAAATATTTACAATTGTTATATCTTCTTCTTGGATCGATCCCTTGATCATTATGTAGTGTCCTTCTTTGTCTCTTTTAATAGTCTTTATTTTAAAGTCTATTTTGTCTGATATGAGAATTGCTACTCCAGCTTTCTTTTGGCTTCCATTTGCATGGAATATCTTTTTCCATCCCCTTACTTTCAGTCTGTATGTGTCTCTAGGTCTGAAGTGGGTCTCTTGTAGACAGCATATATAAGGGTCTTGTTTTTGTATCCATTCAGCTAATCTGTGTCTTTTTGTGGGAGCATTTAGTCCATTTACATTTAAGGTAATTATCGATATGTATGTTCCTATTCCCATTTTCTAAATTGTTTTGGGTTCGTTATTATAGGTCTTTTCCTTCTCTTGTGTTTCTTGCCTAGAGAAGATCCTTTAGCATTTGTTGTAAAGCTGGTTTGGTGGTGCTGAACTCTCTCAGCTTTTGCTTGTCTGTAAAGGTTTTAATTTCTCCATCAAATCTGAATGAGATCCTTGCTGGGTAGAGTAGTCTTGGCTGCATGTTTTTCTCCTTCATGACTTTCAGTATGTCCTGCCACTCCCTTCTGGCTTGTAGGGTTTCTGCTGAGAGATCAGCTGTTAACCCTATGGGGATTCCCTTATGTGTTATTTGTTGTTTTTCCCTTGCTGCTTTTAATATGCTTTCTTTGTATTTAATTTTTGACAGTTTGATTAATATGTGTCTTGGCGTATTTCTCCTTGGATTTATCTTGTATGGGACTCTCTGTGCTTCCTGGACTTGATTAACTATTTCCTTTCCCATATTAGGGAAGTTTTCAACTATAATCTCTTCAAATATTTTCTCAGTCCCTTTCTTTTTCTCTTCTTCTTCTGGAACCCCTATAATTCGAATGTTGGTGCGTTTAGTGTTGTCCCAGAGGTCTCTGAGACTGTCCTCAGTTCTTTTCATTCTTTTTTCTTTATTCTGCTCTGCAGTAGTTATTTCCACTATTTTATCTTCCAGGTCACTTATCCGTTCTTCTGCCTCAGTTATTCTGCTATTGATCCCATCTAGAGTACTTTTAATTTCATTTATTGTGTTGTTCATCATTGCTTGTTTCATTTTTAGTTCTTCTAGGTCCTTGTTAACTGATTCTTGCATTTTGTCCAATCTGTTGTCCATTCTATCTCCAAGATTTCGGATCAACCTTACTATCATTATTCTGAATTCTCTTTCAGGTAGACTGCCTATTTCCTCTTCATTTGTTAGGTCTGGTGCATTTTTATCTTGCTCCTTTATCTGCTGTGTGTTTTTCTGTCTTCTCATTTTGCTTATCTTACTGTGTTTGGGGTCTCCTTTTTGCAGGCTGCAGGTTTGTAGTTCCTCCTGTTTTTGATGTCTGTCTCCAGTGGCTAAGGTTGGTTCAGTGGGTTGTGTAGGCTTCCTGGTGGAGGGGGCTAGTGCCTGTGTTGTGGTAGATGAGGCTGGATCTTGTCTCTCTAGTGGGCAGGTTCACGTCTGGTGGTGTGTTTGGGGGTGTCTGTGGCCTTATTATGATTTTAGGCAGCCTCTCTGCTAATGGGTGGTGTTGTGTTCCTGTTTTGCTAGTTGTTTGGCATAGGTTTTCCAGCACTGTGGCTTGCTGGTCGTTGAGTGAAGCTGTGTGCTGGTGTTAAGATGGAGGTCTCTGGGAGATTTTCGCCATTTGATATTATGTGGAGCTGGGAGGTCTCTTGTTGATCAGTGTCCTGAAGTTGGCTGTCCTACCTCAGAGGCAGAGCCCTGCCTCCTGGCTGGAGCACCAAAAGCTTTTCATCCACAGGCTCAGGATAAAAGGGAGAAAAAGTAGAGGGAATTAGTAGAAGTATGAGGAAAGAAAGAAGGAAAGGAAGGAAGGAAGGAAGAAAGAAAGGAAGAAGCAAAGAAGGAAAGAAGGCAAGAAGGAAAGAAAGGAGGGAGGGAGGAAGGAAAGAAGGAGGGAAAGAAGGAAAAAAGACAGAAAGAAAGAAGATACAGTAAAAATAAAATAAAGTATAATAAAGTTATTGAATTAAAAACTTCTTATTTAGAAAAAAAAAAAAGGGACGGAAAGAACCTTAGGACAAATGTTGGAAGCAAAGCTATACAGACAAAATCTTACACAGAAGCATACACATACACCCTCACTAAAAGAGGTAAATGGGGAAAAATCATAAATCTTGCTGTCAGAGACCACCTCCTCAATTTGGGATGATTCGTTGTCTAAAGGAGGGAAGGAAGGATGGAAAGAAAGAAAGAAAGAACGAAGGTAAAGTATAATAAGGTTATTAAAATTAATTATTAAGAAAAAAAATTAAAAAAAAAAACATGGACGGATAGAACCCTAGGACAAATGGTGGAAGCAAGACTATACAGACAAGATCTCACACAGAAGCATACACATACACATTCACAAAAAGAGGAAAGGGGAAAAAATCATAGATCTTGCTCCTAAAGTCCACTTCCTTAATTTGGGATAATTGGTTGTCTATTCAGGTATTCCACAGATGCAGGGTACATCAAGTTGATTGTGGAGCTTTAATCCGCTGCTTCTGAGGCTGCTGGGAGAGATTTCCCTTTCTCTTCTTTGTTCTCACAGCTCCCAGGGCTAAGCTTTGGATTTGGCCCTGCCACTGCGTGTAGATCGCTGGAGGGCGTCTGTTTTTTGCTCAGACAGGATGGGGTTAAAAGAGCCGCTGATTGGGGGCTCTGGCGCACTCAGGCCAGCGGGGAGGGAGGGGCACGGAGTGCGGGGTGGGCCTGCGGCGGCAAAGTCCGGTTTGACTTTGCACCAGCCTGAGGCCCGCCGTGCGTTCTCCCGGGGAAGTTGTCCCTGGATCCCGGGAACCTGGTTGTAAGTTTCTCTCCTTCATCACTTTAATATGTCCTGCCAGTCCCTTCTGGCTTGCAGAGTTTCTGCTGAAAGATCAGTTCTTAACCTTATGGGGATTCCCTTGTGTGTTTTTTGTTGTTTTTCCCTTGCTGCTTTTAATATGTTTTCTTTGTATTTAATTTTTGACAGTTTGATTATTATGTGTCTTGGCATGTTTCTCCTTGTATTTATCCTGTATGGGACTCTCTGTGCTTCCTGGACTTGATTAACTATTTCCTTTCCCATATTAGGGAAGTTTTCAACTATAATCTCTTCAACTATTTTCTCAGTCCCTTTCTTTTTCTCTTCTTCTTCTGGAACCCCTATAATTCGAATGTTGGTGCGTTTAATGTTGTCCCAGTGGTCTCTGAGACTGTCCTCAGTTCTTTTCATTCTGTTTTGTTTATTCTGCTCTGCAGTAGTTATTTCCACTATTTTATCTTCCAGGTCACTTATCTGTTCTTCTGCCTCAGTTATTCTGCTATTGATCCCATCTAGAGTACTTTTAATTTCATTTATTGTGTTGTTCATCGTTGCTTGTTTCATCTGTATTTCTTCTAGGTCCTTATTAACTGTTTCTTGCATTTTGTCCATTCTATTTCCAAGATTTCGGATCATCCTTACTATCATTATTCTGAATTCTTTTTCAGGTAGACTTCCTATTTCCTCTTCATTTGTTAGGTCTGGTGCATTTTTATCTTGCTCCTTTATCTGCTGTGTGTTTTTCTGTCTTCTCATTTTGCTTATCTTACTGTGTTTGGGGTCTCCTTTTTGCAGACTGCAGGTTCGTAGTTCCTGCTGTTTTTGATGTCTGTCTCCAGTGGCTAAGGTTGGTTCAGTGGGTTGTGTAGGCTTCCTGGTGGAGGGGACTAGTGCCTGTGTTGTGGTGGATGAGACTGGATCTTGTCTCTCTAGTGGGCAGGTTCACGTCTGGTGGTGTGTTTTGGAGTGTCTGTGGCCTTATTATGATTTTAGGCAGCCTCTCTGCTAATGGGTGGTGTTGTGTTCCTGTTTTGCTAGTTGTTTGGCATAGGTTGTCCAGCATTGTGGCTTGCTGGTCGTTGAGTGAAGCTGTGTGCTGCTGTTAAGATGGAGGTCTCTGGGAGATTTTCACCATTTGATATTATGTGGAGCTGGGAGGTCTCTTGTGGAACAGTGTCCTGAAGTTGGCTCTCCTACCTCAGAGGCAGAGCCCTGACTCCTGGCTGGAGCACCAAGAGTCTTTCATCCACACGGCTCAGAATAAAAGGGAGAAAAAGTAGAGGGAATTAGTAGAAGTATGAGGAAAGAAAGAAGGAAAGGAAGGAAGGAAGGAAGAAAGAAAGGAAGAAGCAAAGAAGGAAAGAAGGCAAGAAGGAAAGAAAGGAGGGAGGGAGGAAGGAAAGAAGGAGGGAAAGAAGGAAAAAAGACAGAAAGAAAGAAGATACAGTAAAAATAAAATAAAGTATAATAAAGTTATTGAATTAAAAAATTCTTATTTAGAAAAAAAAAAGGGACGGATAGAACCTTAGGACAAATGTTGGAAGCAAAGCTATACAGACAAAATCTTACACAGAAGCATACACATACACCCTCACTAAAAGAGGTAAAGGGGGAAAAATCATAAATCTTGCTGTCAGAGACCACCTCCTCAATTTGGGATGATTCGTTGTCTAAAGGAGGGAAGGAAGGATGGAAAGAAAGAAAGAAAGAACGAAGGTAAAGTATAATAAGGTTATTAAAATTAATTATTAAGAAAAAAAATTTAAAAAAAAACCATGGACGGATAGAACCCTAGGACAAATGGTGGAAGCAAGACTATACAGACAAGATCTCACACAGAAGCATACACATACACATTCACAAAAAGAGGAAAGGGGAAAAAATCATAGATCTTGCTCCTAAAGTCCACTTCCTTAATTTGGGATGATTGGTTGTCTATTCAGGTATTCCACAGATGCAGGGTATATCAAGTTGATTGTGGAGCTTTAATCCGCTGCTTCTGAGGCTGCTGGGAGAGATTTCCCTTTCTCTTCTTTGTTCTCACAGCTCCCAGGGGCTCAGCTTTGGATTTGGCCTGCCTCTGCCTGTAGGTCGCTGGAGGGCGTCTGTTTTTTGCTCAGACAGGACAGGGTTAAAGGAGCCGCTGATTCGGGGGCTCTGGCGCACTCAGGCCGGCGGGGAGGGAGGGGCACGGAGTGCGGGGTGGGCCTGCGGCGGCAAAGTCCGGTTTGACTTTGCACCAGCCTGAGGCCCGCCGTGCGTTCTCCCGGGGAAGTTGTCCCTGGATCCCGGGAACCTGGCAGTGGCGGGCTGCACAGGCTCCGCGGAAGAGGGGTGTGGAGAGTGACCTGTGCTCGCACACAGGCCCCTCGGTGGCAGCAGCAGCAGCCTTAACGTCTCCCGCCCGCCTCTGGGGTCCGCGCTTTTAGCCGCGGCTTGCGCCCGTCTCTGGATTCCGCGCTTTCAGCCATGGCTCGCGCCCGTCTCTGGATTCCGCGCTTTCAGCCGCGGCTCGCGCCCGTCTCTGGATTCCGCGCTTTCAGCCGCGGCTCGCGCCCGTCTCTGGATTCCGCGCTTTCAGCCGCGGCTCGCGCCCGTCTCTGGATTCCGCGCTTTCAGCCGCGGCTCGCGCCCGTCTCTGGGGTCCGCGCTTTCAGCCGCGGCTCGCGCCCGTCTCTGGGGTTCGCGCTTTTAGCCGCGGCTCGCGCCCGTCTCTGGAGTTCCTTTAAGCAGCGTTCTTAAACCCCTCTCCTCACGCCCCAGGAAACAAAGAGGGAAGGAAAAGTCTCCTGCCTCTTCTGCAGGTGCAGGCTTCTCCCTGGACTCCCTCCCGGCCAGCTGTGGTGCACCAACCCCTTCAGGCTATGTTCAAGCCGCCAACCCCAGTCCTCTCCCTGCGCTCCGGCCTCAGCTCGCAGCCCCACCCGCCCCGGCGGGTGAGCAGACAAGCCTCTCGGGCTGGTGAGTGCCGGTCGGCACCGATCCTCTGTGCGGGAATCTCCCCGCTCTGCCCTCCGCACCCGTTGCTGCGCTCTCCTCCGCAGCTTCGAAGCTCCCCCCTCCGCCTCCCGCAGTCTCCGCCCGCGAAGGGGCTTCCTAGAGTGTGGAAACTTTTCCTCCTTCACAGCTCCCTCCCACTGGTGCAGGTGCCGTCCCTATTCTTTTGTCTCTGTTTTTTCTTTTGCCCTACCCAGGTACGTGGGGAGTTTCTTGCCTTTTGGGAGGTCTGAGGTCTTCTGCCAGCCTTCAGTAGGTGTTCTGTAGGAGTTGTTCCACGTGTAGATGTATTTCTGGTGTATCTGTGGGGAGGAAGGTGATCTCCGCGTCTTACTCTTCCGCCATCTTCCGCCTTCTCAATACTTGTGTTTTTTAAAATCTATTTTATGTATAGTGGTGTGTATCTCTAAACCCTATACTCCTAATTTATTCTTTCCTCCCTTTCCCCTTTCGTGACCCTAAGTTTTTTTTCTATGTCTGTGTGTCTATTTCTGCTTTGTAAATAAATTCATTTGCATTATTTTTTTGATTCCACATATAAGTGATATCATATAATATTAGTCTTTCTGTCTCTGACTTACTTTACTCAGTATGATCATCTCTAGGTCCAGTCAAGTTGATGAAAATGGCAATATTTCATTCTTTTTTATGACTGAGTAATACTCCTGTGCAGGAAGAATCAGTACCAGACACTTCCTCATCCCAGCATCATGCTTCATCCTCCTCCTGGGTTCTGAGAGCATCACCAGGCACGGATCGTTGGCACACAGGGTGCTGCACAGCTTCTGCAACCGTTGCAGGGTGCAGAGTTTCCACGCATCAGTCTCTGACCCCAGAGTTTACGGCATCACCCTGCACTGCCTGTACGCAGGCACCGTGTGCAGCATGGTCGTTGAAGAGGTCATCATTAGAGATGTGGGGGAGGAGGCCATGAAGGAGCACAAAGTCATCCAGAGTGGGTCCACCAAGTGAGCCCCTGCCTCTCTTCCTGAGGAGGGGCAGGCACTGCATCCACAACACACCTGAATCAGAAGGGAACCACCTCAGTGCTTGTCAAAGACAGTGTGTGAAAGAGGTCTGTTTCTGGACTAGTGAACCCATGATGTTGCTCCAAGCTTCTACCCCTTCCCTGCCAGTATTTTTCAAGGGACTTGCTCATAATAATAATAATAATAACAAAAAAACCGAGCATGAATTTGTCTGGATACAATGATAATAATTTTCCAGTCCAATCAGCAAGTAGTGGCTCTACTTTTTCAAGTCATCTTTTACATCACCCAGTTCTCACAAATCACTTGCAAATTGTTCATATGTACTGTACAGTTATGGCACTATTGTGAACAGGATTCTCTTTAGCAGTTGCATCTGGTACATAGGACCTCTACATCTAAATGATTTCCTAAACATTTTTAGGATGTTTTCTATTGCTTGTCCCCGTGTGTGGTCTAGGTAGGCAATCACATTTTTGCTACTTAGAAATAGGTTTTATTTCCAGCTATATTGTTTATTTAATGTGTTTTATATAGTATGTTTAAGATTAATTAGTGTTACATACCTCGTTGTACTTATTTTTCAAATGATGTTGCTATTTTGCTTGGTTTTGTTTTGGAATCTGTCTCTGGGTAGGGGGACAAGGAGATGGAAGGGTGAGAGAGATGTCTGTGTACTGTGTGCCCTGTTTGACGTTCTGAAATTCCTACCTTGTACATGTGTTAAGTATTCAAAAATTAGTAAATACTTTAAAAATGAGATTAGATATTTTGATTTATATACAATAGGGCTTGTCTATGGGAATGGTTGATTGTTGAATGTATTTGGTCTCAGATTATTTGAGAAAATGGTGGTGTCCAGATCCTCTAAATTCTTGAAAAGGAGAAATAGCAGAATGTTTACAGATTCAAACTCTGGGGCAGATTACCTGTGTTTGAATCCAGGCGCTGCTACCTACTAGTTAAATGACATGTCAGTTGCTTAAACTCTGTATTCCTCAACTTTATCTTCTGTAAATAGTGTTAACAACTAACAGTTTTGTCTTCAGGGTAGCATAGTACTTTGTACTTACTAAGTTGTTAATGAATGCTTGTTTTCTTTTTTTCCACTGATTTAAAATCTCAAAACCTCCTACTATCAAGTCATCCCATAATGTAGGAGCATCTCCATGATAGCTGAGATTTAGCCATAATATTTACACTATCTCATGCTGGGTTAATATTTAGAGCAGAAGGCACAATGATACTAGGTGAAAGTAATTAATATGGCAATATTTTTAAATCCTAAATCCAGACAGAAATCAGGAGGAGGCAATTGTTTCCATAAAGATCATTTAGAGGGCAACAAGGAGGTACTCTCAGAAAAACTGAAAGGAAATAAGATTTTTCTCTACATGTGAAACACAAAAATCAGAGCAAAAATATTCAAATTTTCTTTAAGGAATTAAACATATTCACAGTGTGATTGCATGTATAAAAAGATTTTTGAAAACAAGCAATACTAAACTGTATTGTTTAGGTGTATATATGGTTGGACAACTCTAACGAAATGCAAAGAAATAATTTAAACAAGGATCT
Source organism: Grampus griseus (assembly GCF_964374135.1). Taxonomy (NCBI): domain Eukaryota; kingdom Metazoa; phylum Chordata; class Mammalia; order Artiodactyla; family Delphinidae; genus Grampus; species Grampus griseus. The sequence continues at coordinate 44,576,186 of NC_138999.1, read as the reverse complement.
GATTAGGACTTAAGTCTATGAAGGAGGGATGGTTTTATGACTTGAGTGGGGAACATGTCATATATTTCTGTTACTCTTGCTATATAACAAACTACCCCAAACTTAGTCCACACACACACAAAAAAACCCATTTTATTTTATGCTTGGAGTTTCAGAGTAAGTAATTCAGAAAGAGCATAGTGGATATGACTTGTTTCATATGATGTCTGTGGCCTCAGTGGGAAAAAAACAAATGGCTGGGGGCTGGAACCATCTGAAGGCTCATTCATTTGCATGGCTGGCACCTGTATTGAGAACACTGGAAGACTAGGACTGAAAAATAGAGTGCCTTCATATTACGTCTCAGTGTAATTTGGCTCCTTCACAGCATGACAGGCTTCACAGTAGTCAGGCTGCATATTTCATAATTCAGGCTCCAAAAAGGACCGTTCCAGTAAATGAGGTAGATGTGGCATCACTTTGTATGATCAACGTTCAAAAGTCATATCACATCACTTCTGTCACACTCTATGAATTACAAGTGAGTCACAAGCCCTTTCAGATTCAAGTAGAGGAATTAGACTTCATCTCTTAAGGCAGAGAGGTGGTAACTTTTATAAGAGCATGAGAGGTGGAAGATATCATTGTGGCCACCTTTGGAAAATCCAGTCATTCACAGTGGGCTTTTAGGTAGCTCTTTATGCTTTATTCAGCTGTTTTCTGTATAATTATTTAACGGTTCACAGAGAGTTTAGGTACAATTAGTGTATGATTTAATTAACAATATAAAAAAGGGTGATTCTGACTCTAATCTCAGAGCAAGATCAAGACCAGGCTAAATGTATTACTGGAGTTACAGAGATAATGTGACAGCCAGAAGGAGGCTGCTTGGTTAGGCCTAAAGGAAACCTTGGAAATGCCCATATAAGAACAGTCCAGGGTAGAAACATTCTTGTCCAGAGGATTATAAATATTCCTCATCTCACTGGAAAAGTTTAACCTATTACTACTTGGACCTATTGAACTACCTTGACATGATTTCACTGAATGACACTTACTCTGTCCTTTCTAAGTGTTCATTAACTCCAAAAATATTTACTGAGTGTTTATCATGTACTAAATAGAATGTTAAAAGGACTCAAGGCTATGGGAAAAAAGTGGAGGTAGATAAAGATGCTCAAGTACCAATGCTTAGGGTAAATATTAAATGAGTGTTGGGTTAGACAAACTTAGAAAGTCCATAATGACCACAAAGAAAAATATCTATAGAATACACACAAAAGGAAATGAGAAGGAAATGAAAGTATGTCACTACAAAAAAATAAAATAAACATAAAGGAAGGCAATACAGCCAGAAATCAGAGACATTAAAAGCTATAAGATGCACAGAAAACAATTAACAAAATGGCAATTCTAAGTCCTTCCTTATCAGTAATTCTTAAAATGTTAATGGATTAAACTTGTCAATCAAAAGACATATTGGCAGAATGGATTTTAAAAGAGGATTCAACTATATGCTGTCTACAAGTGATTCACTTTAGCTCTAAGAATATCTACAGGTTGAAAGTAAAATGATTGAAGAAGATATTCCATGCAAGTAGTAAATCAAAGAGAGCATGGGTGGCTATATTAATATCAGATAAAATATACTTTATGTCAAAAACTGTCACAAAAGACAAAGAGGGACATTATGTAATGATAAAAGGGTCAGTTTGCCAAGAAGGTGTAACAATTTTAAATATACATATATCAAAGACCAGAGCTATTAATATATGAGGCAAATAATGACAGAATTGAAGGGATAAATAGGCAGTTTTTTAATAATAGTAGGATATTTAAGTACCCATCTTTCAATAATGGATAGTTCAAACAGGCAAAAAATCAATAAGGAAACAGAGACCTTGAATAAAACTATAGACCAATTGGACCTAATAGTCATATACAGAACATTCCACCACCAACACCAGAATACACATTTTTATGAAGTTTACATGGAACAGTTCTCTAGGATAGACTATATGTTAGTCCCCAAAACAAGTCTTAGTAAATTTTAAAAGATTAAACTCATACAAATTATCTTTTCCAATCACAATGGAATGAAACTATAAGTCAACAGCAGAAGGAAAACATGAAAATTCACAAATATGTGGAAATTAAATACTACACACTTAAACAACAAATGGGTCAAAGAAGAAATCACAAGGAAAATTAGCAAATACCTTGAAACAAATGAAAACAAAAATACAGCATAGAAAAACACAGGTTGAGGTAAAAGTAGTGGTAAGAGGGAAATTTATAGTTATAAATGCATCCATTAAAAAAGAGGAAAGATCTCAAATCAACAACCTAACTTTACACTTTACGGAACTAGAAAAATAAGGAAAAATTACATCCAAAACTGGCAGAATGAAGGAAATAACAAAGATTAGAGAAGAGAGAAATGACTAGGTAATCAACAGAACCAAGTGTCGGTTCTCTGGAAAGATCAACAAAATTGACAAATTTTTAACCAGATTGACTATGAAAAAAAGAACACTCAAATAATTAAAATCGGAAAAGAAAGAGGGCACATTTCAACCTATTTTGCAGAAATAAAAAGTACTATAAAAGAATACTATAAAGAACTGTACACCAAAAAACTGGATAATCTAGATGCAACAGATAAATTCTTAAAAATACACAACCTATAAAGTCTGAATCATGAAGAAATAGAAAATCTGAACAGATGAATAACTGGCAATGAGATTGAATCAGTGATAGAAAATCTCCCAACACAGAAAAGCCCAGGACCAATGGCTTCATTGGTGAATTTTACCAAACATTTAAAGAAGAATTAACATGAATCCTCCTCAAACACTTGCCCAAAAAAATGGAAGAGAAGGGAACATTTCCAACTTCATTATATGAGGCCTGCAATACCCTGACACCACAGCTAAAGACATTACAAGAAAAGAAAATGACAGATCAATATGTCTCATGAATATTAATGTAAAAATCCAGAATAATATACAAGCAAATAGAGTTCAACAGCACATTAAAATGATTATACACCATGAACAAGTAGGATTGATTCCTGGAATGCAAGGATGTTTCAATATAGGAAAATAAATCAAAGTAATTCACCACATTGAGAGAATGAAGAAAAAATTACCACATAATAATATCAATTATACAGAAAAATCATTTGAGTAAATCAATACTTCATAATAAAAGCACTCAACAAACCAGGAACAGAAGGAAACTACCTCAACATTTTAAAGGGCATATATGAAAAGCCCACAGTTACGATCATACTCAATGATGAGAGACTGAAAGCTTGGCCCCCTAAGATCAGGAACAAGATCAAGAAGACTGCTTTTATCACTTCTATTTAACATAGTACTGGAACTCCTAGCCATAGCAATTTTGTAAGAAAAAAAAAGGCATCCAAATTAGAAAGGAGGAAGTAAAATTATCTGTTTGTTGATAACATGATCTTATATGTACAAAACTCAAGATTCCACAAAAAATTATTAGAACTAACCAATAAATTTATCAAAATTGCAGGATACAAAATAACCCTCAAAAAACTGTTATGTTTCTAATACACTAACAATAAAAAAAATCTAAAAAAGAAATCAAGAAAACAATCCTATTTACAATATAGCATCAAAAATAACAAAACATTAAGAAAAAAAATTACCAAGGAGCCGAAAAACTGGTACACTGAAAACACAAAGCATTGCTGGAAGAAATTAAAGAAGCACACAGAAAAAATGGAAAGACTTCCATATTCATGAATTGGAGGACAATATTATTAAGATATCAATACTATCTAATGTGATCTAAAGATTTAACACAATCGCTATCAAACTCCTAATGGCAATTTTTTGCAGAAATAGAAAAATCCATGCTAAAATTCATTTGGAATCTCAGGGGACTCCAAATAGCCAAAACATTGTTTAAAAAAGACCAAATTTGGATGACCCACAATTTCTGATTTCAAAGTTTACTACAAAGCTACAATAGTCAAATCAGTGTGATACTGGCATAAAGACAGACATATTGACCAATGGAATAGAATGGAGACTCCAGAAATAAACCTGAGTCTATTTGGTCAAGTCACTTTCAACAAGTGTGCCAAGACCATTCAATAGGGAAAGGGGTGTCTTAAACAAATGGTTCTTGGAAAATTCAATACTCCCATGCAAAAGAATGAAAAAGGTGTCTTACCTTACACAAAAAAATAACTCAAAATGGATCAATGACCTAAGGATAAAAGATAAAACTAAAGATAAAACTCTAAGATGAAAACATATGGGAAAATCTTCATAACACTAGATTTGGAAATGATTTTTTTTAACATCTTTATTGGAGTATAACTGCTTTACATTGTTGGGTTAGATTCTGCTGTATAACAAAGTAAATCAGCTATATGCGTATGTATATCCCCATATCCCCTCCCTCTTCCGTCTCCTTCACACCCTCCTTACCCCACCCATCTATGTGGTCACAAACCACCGAGCTGATCTCCCTGTGCCATGCAACTGCTTCCCACTAGCTATCTAGTTTACATTTGGTAGTGTATATATGACAATGCTACTCTCTCATTCGTCCGAGCTTGGTCTTCCTCCTCACCATCTCCTCAAGTCCTTTCTCTACATCTGTGTCTTTATTCCCGTCCTGCCCTTAGGATCACCAGAACCTTTTTTTTTTTTTTTTAGATTCCATATATATATGTTAGCATAAAATATTTGTTTTTCTCTTTCTGACTTACTTCACTTTCTATGACAGACTCCATGTCCATCCACCTCATTACAAATAACTCAACTTCGTTTCCTTTTATGGCTGAGTAATATTCCATTGTATATATGTGCCACAGCTTCTTTATCCATTCATCTGTTGATGGACATTTAGGTTGCTTCCATGTCCTGGCTATTGTAAATAGAGCTGCAATGAACATTTTGGTACATGACTCTTTTTGAATTATGGTTTTCTCAGGGTATACACCCAGTAGTGGGGTTGCTGGGTCGTATGGCAGTTCTATTTTTAGTTTTTTAAGGAACCTCCATACTGTTCTCCATAGTGGCTGTATCAATTTACATTCCACCAACAGTGCAAGAGGGTTCCTTTTTCTCCACACCCTCTCCACCATTTATTGTTTGTAGATGTTTTGACGATGGCCATTCTGACTGGTGTGAGGTGATACCTCATTGTAGCATGGATTTGAATTTCTTTAATGATTAGTGATGTTGAGCATCTTTTCATGTGTTCTGTTGTCAATCTGCATATCTTTTTTGGAGAAATGTCTATTTAGATCTTCCACCCTTTTTTGGGCTGGGTTGTTTGTTTTTATGATATTGAGCTGCATGAGCTGCTTGTATATTTTGGAGATTAATCCTTTGTCAGTTGCTTCGTTTGCAAATATTTTCTCCCATTGTGAGGGCTTTCTTTTCGTCTTGTTTATGGTTTCCTTTGCTGTGCAAAAGCTTTTAAGTTTCATAAAGTCCCATTTGTTTATTTTTTTTAATTTCCTTTTCTCTAAGAGGCAGGTAAAAAAGAATCTTGCTGTGATTTATGTCATAGAGCGTTCTGCCTATGTTTTCCGCTAAGAGTTTGGTAGTGTCTGGCCTTACATTTAGGTCTTTAATCCAGTTTGAGTTTATTTTTTTGTATGGTGTTAGGGAGTGTTCTCATTTCATTCTTTTACATGTAGCTGTCTAGTTTTCCCAGCACCACTTATTGAAGAGGCTGTCTTTTCTCCATTGTATATTCTTGTCTCCTTTATCAAAGATAAGAGACCATATGTGCATTGGATTATCTCTGGGCTTTGTATCCTGTTCCATTTATCTATATTTCTGTTTTTGTGCCTGTATCATATGATTTTGATTACTGTAGCTTTGTAGTATAGTCTGAAGACAGGGAGCCGGATTCCTCAAGCTCTGTTTTTCTTTCACATGAATGCTTTTGCTACTCGTGGTCTTTTGTGTTTCCACACTAATTGTGAAATATTTTGTTCTAGTTCTTTGAAAAATGCCATTGGTTGTTTGATAGGGATTGCATTGAATCTGTAGATTGCTTTGGGTACTATAGTCATTTTCACAATGTTGATTCCTCCAATCCATCTGTTTGTATCATATTGAATTTCTTTCATTAGTGTCTTATAGTTTTCTGCATATAGGTCTTTTGTCTCCTTAGGTAGGTTTATTCTTAGATATTTTATTCTTTTTATTGCAATGGTAAATGGGAGTGTTTCTTAAATTCTCTTTCAGATTTTTCATCATTAATGTATAAGAATGAAAGAGACTTCTGGGCATTAATTTTGTGTCTTGCTAGTCTACCAAATTCATTGATTAGCTCTCGTAGTTTTCTGGTAGCATCTTTAGGATTCTCTATATATAGTATCATGTCATCTACAAACAGCGAGAGTTTTATTTCTTCTTTTCGTATTTGGATTCCTTTCATTTCTTTTTCATCTCTGTTGGCTATAGCTAAAACTTCCAAAACTATGTTGAATAATATTGGTGAGAGTGGCATCCTTGTCTTGTTCCTGATTTTAGGGGAAATTATTTCAGTTTTTCAACATGGAGAACGATGTTGGCTGTGGGGTGTCATATATGGCCTTTATTATATTGAGGTAGGTTCCCTCTATGCCTCCTTTCTGAAGAGTTTTTATCATAAATGGGTGTTGAATTTTGTCAAAAGATTTTTCTGCATGTATTGAGATGATCATATGGTTTTTATCCTTCAATTTGCTTAATATGGTGGATCACATTGTTTCATTTGCATGTATTGAAGAATCCTTGTATTCCTGGGATATACGCCAGTTGATCATGGTGTATGATCCTTTTAATGTGTTGTTGGATTTTGTTTGCTAGTATTTTGTTGAGGATTTTTGCATCTATGTTCGTCAGAGATATTGGCCTGTAATTTTCTTTTGTTGTGACATATTTTCTGGTTTTTGTATCAGGGTGATGGTGGTCTCGTAGAATGAGTTGGTGAGGGTTTCTCCCTCTGCTATATTTTGAAGAGTTTGAGAAGGATAGGTGTTAACACTTCTCTAAATATTTGAGAGAAATCGCCTGTGAAGCCATCTGGTCTTAAGCTTTTGTTTGTTGGAAGATTTTTAATCACAGTTTCATTTTCAGTGGTTCTGATTGGTCTGTTTATGTTTTCTCTTTCTTCCTGGTTCAGTCTCAGAAGGTTGTGCTTTTTAGGATTTTGTCCATTTCCTCCAAGTTGTCCATTTTATTGGCATATAGTTGCTTGTAGTAATCTCTCATGATCCTCTGTATTTCTACAGTGTCAGTTGTTACTTCTCATTTTCAATATCTAATTCTGTTGATCTGCGTGCTCTCACTTGTTTTCTTGTTGAGTCTGGCTAATGGTTTATCAATTTTATCTTCTCAAAAAGCCAGCTTTTACTTTTATGGATATTTGTTATTGTTTCCTTCATTTCTTTTACATTTATTTCTGATCTGATCTTTATGATTTTTTTCCTTCTGCTAACTTTGAGGTTTTTTTGTTCTTCATTCTCTAATTGCTTCAGGTGTAAGGTTCGGTTGTTTATTTGAGATTTTTCTTGTTTCTTGACGTAGGATTGCATTGCTATAAACTTCTCTCTTAGAACTGCTTTTGCTGCATCCTGTAGGTTTTCAGTCATCGTGTTTCCATTGCCATTTGTTTTTAGGTACTTTTTTATTTCCTTTTTGATTTCTTCGGTGATCTCTTGGTTATTTATTAGCGTATTGTTTAGCCTCCATATGTTTCGGTGTTTTACACTTTTTTTTCCTGTAATTGATATCTAGTCTCATAGTGCTATGGTCGGAAAAGATACTTGATACAATTTCAATTTTCCTAAATTTACTGAGGCTTGATTTGTGACCCAAGATATGGCTTATCCTGGAGAATATTCCATGAGCTCTCGAGAAGAAAGTGTATTCTGTTGTTTTTGGATGGAATGTCCTATAAATATCTGTTAAGTCCATCTTGTTTAATGTGTTGTTAAAGTTTGTGTTTCCTTATTTATTTTCATTTTGGATGACCTGTCCATTGGTGAAAGTGGTGTGTTACAGTCCCCTACTATTATTTTGTTACTGTTGATTTCCCCTTTATGGTTGTTAGTATTTGCTTTATGTATTCAGGTGCTCCTATGTTGGGTGCATAAATATTTACAATTGTTATATCTTCTTGGATTGACCCCTTGATCATTATGTAGTGTCCTTTTTGTCTTTTGTAATAGTCTTTATTTTAAAGTCTATTTTGTCTGATATGAGAATTGCTACTCCAGCTTTCGTTTGGTTTCCATTTGCATGGAATACCTTTTTACATCTCCTCATTCTCAGTCTGTATGTGTCTCTAGGTCTGAAGTGCGTCTCTTGTAGACAACATATATACAGGTCTTGTTTTTGTATCCATTCAGCCAATCTATGTCTTTTGGTTGGAGTATTTAATACATTTACATTTAAGGTCATTATTGATATGTATGTTCCTATTACCATTTTCTTAATTGTTTTGGGTTTGTTATTGTAGGTCTTTTCCTTCTCTTGTGTTTCCTGCCTAGAGAAGTTCCTTTAGCATTTATTGTAAAGCTGGTTTGGTGTTGCTGAATTCTCTTAGCTTTTTCTTCTCTGTAAAGGTTTTAATTTTTCCATCGAATTTGAATGAGATCCTTGCTGGGTAGAGTAATCTTGGTTGTAGGTTTTTCCCTTTCCTCATTTTAAATATGTCTTGCCACTCCCTTCTGGTTTGCAGAGTTTCTGCTGAAAGTTCAGCTGTTAACCTTATAGGGATTCCCTTGTATGTTATTTGTTGTTTTTCCCTTGCTGCTTTTAATATTTTTTCTTTGTATTTAATTTTTTATAATTTGATTCATATGTGTCTTGGCATGTTTCTCTTTGGGTTTATCCTGTATGGTACTCTCTGTGCTTCCTGGACTTGCTTGACTAATTCCTTTCCCATGTTAGGGAAGTTTTGGAGTATAATCTCTTCAAATATTTTCTCAGTCCCTTTCTTTTTCTCTTCTTCTTCTGGGTCCCCTATAATTCGAATGTTGGTGTGTTTAATGTTGTCCCAGAGGTCTCTGAGACTGTCCTCAATTCTTTTCATTCTTCTTTTCTTTTTTATTCCACCCCCTGGCAGTTATTTCCCCCATTTTATCTTCTAGCTCACCTATCTGTTCTTCTGCCTCAGTTATTTTGTTATTGATTCCTTCTAGAGTATTTTTAATTTCAGTAATTGTGTTGTTCATCATTATTTGTTTGCTGTTTAGTTCTTCTGTATCCTTGTCAAATGCTTCTTGTATTTTCTCTATTCTATTTTCGAGATTTTGGATCATCTTTTATATTATTACTGTGAATTCTTTTTCAGGTAGGTTGCTTATTTTGTCTTCATTTATTTGGTCTTGCATGTTTTTACCTTGCTCCTTAGTCTGTAACATATTTTTTTCATTTCATTTTTTTATTGTTGGGTGGTGCTGTATTCCTGTCTTTCTTACTGGTTGTTTGGCTTGAGTCATCCAGTACTGGAATTTTCAGGCAGTTGGACAGAGCTAGGTCTTGGTGCTGAGATGAGGACCTCTATGAGGCCTCACTCCGATTGATATTCCCTGGGGTCTGAGTTTCTCTGTTAGTCCAGCAGTTTGAACTTTGTGCTCCCACCATGGGAGCTCAGCCCAAACTCGAGCTTGGGAACCAAGACCACAAAAGCTTTGTGGCATGGTAAAAAAAAAAAAAGTAATAAAGAAAGAAAAAAAGAGCACTACAATATCAAAGAATAAAAAACAAAATAGAATTAGAAAGATAAAAATTATTTTAGGAAAAATAAAACTATAATTGAAACAACTGCAACAAGGTAAAATAAAACCACAATAGAAAAAAGAAAATAAAAGTGGGAGGGGGACAAACCAAAAGGAGAGAACAAAGTATAAAGAATAAATTAAAATTAGAAAAATAAAAGATTTATTAGAAAAAATATAAAAGAATCAACATCAATTAATCAACAAGGTAAAACAAAACCCCAATCTAAAATAAGAAAGAAGAAAAGAAAAGAAAATAGCCTTGGCTGTGTCGGCTTAGTTTAGGTGTGGGTGGAACTTAGGCAGGGGCTGGGTTTAGGGTGGGGTGAGACCTAGGTGCGTGGGTAGGAGATGTTTGAGTGTGGGGTGGGGCCTAGGAGGGATGATGTTCAAGCATGGGGTGGGTCTCTGCCTAGGACCTGCGTGGAAGGGGAGAGGCAGCACATCAAAAGGTGGGCCTCCAGATTGTGGAGTTCCAGAGTTTGGAGTTAGGGCCCTGAGTGAAGGTGTGTGGGTAGGGTTTAGGCCTAACTCATTCGAGGGGGTCTCCAAGTGTAGATGGAGGGCCCTGGGTGGGGGTGGTTCTTCACAGCAGGAGGGAGGCCCTGAGGGCAAAGGAATAGGCCCGAGAGCCCAACAGGTTTCCTGGTGCCTAAGTGGACAGGGAAAGCACTGGCCCCATTCCCTTCCATTCCTTCATGCCCCTCCCCCACTGTCTCCCCTGGGCTCTCCCCCATCACCCTGGACCCCTAACCATGGGTGGATCCCACTGGGTGTAGGGACTCCTCTCCTCCCCCAGCCACCCCTCAGGGGTGCTGGTCCCAGAAGTCCAGTCTTTACTTTTGCTCCCCCTTTCCTCCCTCTCACTCCCTCAGGACCCACGCAGCTGGAGGGGGCATAGGTGGGCAGAGGATCAGGCCCAGGATCTCACCAGGTTCCCGGGGGCCCAAGTGGGCAGGGGAAACCTGGTCATGCTCCCTTTTGATCCTCTGCCCTCCCAGTGGTCTCCCAATTTCCCCCCTTTGGGCATGGGATCCCTTCCCCACCCCCAGCCGCCCCTCAGGGGTACCAGTCCCATCCCACCTCCATTTCTCCTCCCCCTTCACTCCCCCCACACCCCACGTCCTACCCAGTCACTGGGGGTTCCTCCCATCCCCTTAGGTGTCCGTGGTCTCCCTCCAGTGCCTGGTAGGTGCCCTAATTGTGAGGAGATGTGAATTCCAAGTCCTTCTAGTATATCATCTTTGGCTGACCGTCAGAAATGATTTCTTGAATATGACACCAAAAGCACAGGCAACAAAAATAAAAATAGATAAATTGGGCTACCTCAAAACTAAACCTCTGTGCATCATAGGACACAATCAACAAGGTGAGAAACCAACCTATGGAATGGAATAAAATATTTCTTAATCATGTATCTGTTAAGGGTAATATCCAGAATATATAAAGAACTCCCAGACCTCCTACAATAACAATAGCAACAAAAACCAAACAACCTGGACCTAAGGCTTTAAGAAATCTTGATCTAGCAGATGTCGGTTGTAGAAGATGTGAATGCTTCTCCACCAAGCAGAAAACCAAAGGAAGTGTGCTAAGAGGCAGTGGTCTAGTGGAAGGTAGATGGGCAAACTGGCTGGAGCACCATAAAGAAGACAGAAGGAGAAAGGAAAACCAGATTGGAGGGACTACATGATTCTTCTCCAAGGTATTTCTAAATGGGCTTAGGAGATTAACATGCTTGATTTCCAGAATGTTTCTGCAGTGATTTAGTTGTAAGGCTGACCCTGGTTGGAGACAAGATGGTGTAGTAGGACGTGAGCTCACCGATTCTTACGAAAACACCAAAATCACAACTAACTGCTGAACAATGATCCACAAAAACATGCTGGAACCTACCAAAAAAGAGAACCTTCTTCCAAAGACAAAGACGAAGCCACAATGACATGGTAGCAGGGGTGCAATTGCAATAAAATTAAATCCCAGACCCACCGGTTGGGTGACCCACAAACTGGAAAATAATTATACCACAGAAGTTCTCCCACAGGAATGAAAGTTCTGAGCCCCACGTCAGGCTCCCCAGCCTGGGGTTCGGGCAACAGGAGGAGGAGCCCCCAGAGAATTTGGCTTTGAAAGCCAGCAGGGTTTGATTGCAGGAATTCCACAGGACTGGGGGGAAAAGAAATTCCACGTTTGGAGGGCACACAGGGTCTCGCGCACACCAGAACCCAGGGAAAAAAACAGTGTGACCGGGGGGACCTTGAAGATGGCGGAAGAGTAAGACGCGGAGATCACCTTCCTCCCCACAGATACACCAGAAATACATCTACACGTGGAACAACTACTACAGAACACCTACTGAAGGCTGGCAGAAGACCTCAGACCTCCCAAAAGGCAAGAAACTCCCCACGTACCTGGGCAGGGCAAAAGAAAAAAAAAAAAAACAGAGACAAAAGAATAGGACGGCACCTGCACCAGTGGGAGGGAGCTGTGAAGGAGGAAAAATTTCCACACACTAGGAAGCCCCTTCGCGGGCGGAGACTGCGGGAGGCGGAGGGGGAAGCTTCGAAGTCGCGGAGGAGTGCACAGCAACGGGTGCGGAGGGCAAAGCGGGGAGATTCCCGCACAGAGGATCGGTGCCGACCGGCACTCACCAACACGAGAGGCTTGTCTGCTCACCCGCCGGGGCGGGCGGGGCTGCGAGCTGAGGCTCTGAGGCTCGGGTTTCTGTTTCGGAAGGAGCGCCTGGAGAGGACTGGGGTTGGCGGCTTGAACATAGCCTGAAGGGTTTAGTGCACCACGGCTAGCCGGGAGGGAGTCCCGGGAAAAGTCTGCACCTGCCGAAGAGGCAAGAGACTTTTTCTTCCCTCTTTGTTTCCTGGTGCGTGAGGAGAGGGGTTTAAAAACGCTGCTTAAAGGAACTCCAGAGACGGGCGTGAGCCACGGCTAAAAGCGCACACCCCAGAGATGGGCGCGAGCTGCGGCTAAAAGCACGGGCCCCAGAGACGGGCGCAAGCCGCGGATAAAAGCACGGACCCCAGAGACGGGTGGGAGACGCTAAGGCTGCTGCTGCCGCCAACAAGGGGCCTGTGTGCGAGCACAGGTCACTCTCCACACCCCTCTTCCGCGGAGCCTGTGCAGCCCGCCACTGCCAGGTTCCCGGGATCCAGGGACAACTTCCCCGGGAGAACGCACGGCGGGCCTCAGGCTGGTGCAAAGTCAAACCGGACTTTGCCGCCGCAGGCCCACCCCGCACTCCGTGCCCCTCCCTCCCCGCCGGCCTGAGTGCGCCAGAGCCCCCGAATCAGCGGCTCCTTTAACCCTGTCCTGTCTGAGCAAAAAACAGACGCCCTCCAGCGACCTACAGGCAGAGGCAGGCCAAATCCAAAGCTGAGCCCCTGGGAGCTGTGAGAACAAAGAAGAGAAAGGGAAATCTCTCCCAGCAGCCTCAGAAGCAGCGGATTAAAGCTCCACAATCAACTTGATATACCCTGCATCTGTGGAATACCTGAATAGACAACCAATCATCCCAAATTAAGGAAGTGGACTTTAGGAGCAAGATCTATGATTTTTTCCCCTTTCCTCTTTTTGTGAATGTGTATGTGTATGCTTCTGTGTGAGATCTTGTCTGTATAGTCTTGCTTCCACCATTTGTCCTAGGGTTCTATCCGTCCATGGTTTTTTTTTAAATTTTTTTTCTTAATAATTAATTTTAATAACCTTATTATACTTTACCTTCGTTCTTTCTTTCTTTCTTTCCTTCCTTCCTTCCCTCCTTTAGACAACGAATCATCCCAAATTGAGGAGGTGGTCTCTGACAGCAAGATTTATGATTTTTCCCCCTTTACCTCTTTTAGTGAGGGTGTATGTGTATGCTTCTGTGTAAGATTTTGTCTGTATAGCTTTGCTTCCAACATTTGTCCTAAGGTTCTATCCGTCCCTTTTTTTTTTCTAAATAAGAATTTTTTAATTCAATAACTTTATTATACTTTATTTTATTTTTACTGTATCTTCTTTCTTTCTGTCTTTTTTCCTTCTTTCCCTCCTTCTTTCCTTCCTCCCTCCCTCCTTTCTTTCCTTCTTGCCTTCTTTCCTTCTTTGCTTCTTCCTTTCTTTCTTCCTTCCTTCCTTCCTTTCCTTCTTTCTTTCCTCATACTTCTACTAATTCCCTCTACTTTTTCTCCCTTTTATTCTGAGCCGTGTGGATGAAAGACTCTTGGTGCTCCAGCCAGGAGTCAGGGCTCTGCCTCTGAGGTAGGAGAGCCAACTTCAGGACACTGTTCCACAAGAGACCTCCCAGCTCCACATAATATCAAATGGTGAAAATCTCCCAGAGACCTCCATCTTAACAGCAGCACACAGCTTCACTCAACGACCAGCAAGCCACAATGCTGGACAACCTATGCCAAACAACTAGCAAAACAGGAACACAACACCACCCATTAGCAGAGAGGCTGCCTAAAATCATAATAAGGCCACAGACACTCCAAAACACACCACCAGACGTGAACCTGCCCACTAGAGAGACAAGATCCAGTCTCATCCACCACAACACAGGCACTAGTCCCCTCCACCAGGAAGCCTACACAACCCACTGAACCAACCTTAGCCACTGGAGACAGACATCAAAAACAGCAGGAACTACGAACCTGCAGTCTGCAAAAAGGAGACCCCAAACACAGTAAGATAAGCAAAATGAGAAGACAGAAAAACACACAGCAGATAAAGGAGCAAGATAAAAATGCACCAGACCTAACAAATGAAGAGGAAATAGGAAGTCTACCTGAAAAAGAATTCAGAATAATGATAGTAAGGATGATCCAAAATCTTGGAAATAGAATGGACAAAATGCAAGAAACATTTAACAAGGACCTAGAAGAAATAAAGATGAAACAAGCAATGATGAGCAACACAATAAATGAAATTAAAAATACTCTAGATGGGATCAATAGCAGAATAACTGAGGCAGAAGAACGGATAAGTGACCTGGAAGATAAAATAGTGGAAATAACTACTGCAGAGCAGAATAAACAAAACAGAATGAAAAGAACTGAGGACAGTCTCAGAGACCACTGGGACAACATTAAACGCACCAACATTCGAATTATAGGGGTTCCAGAAGAAGAAGAGAAAAAGAAAGGGACTGAGAAAATATTTGAAGAGATTATAGTTGAAAACTTCCCTAATATGGGAAAGGAAATAGTTAATCAAGTCCAGGAAGCACAGAGAGTCCCATACAGGATAAATACAAGGAGAAACATGCCAAGACACATAATAATCAAACTGTCAAAAATTAAATACAAAGAAAGCATATTAAAATCAGCAAGGGAAAAACAACACATAACACATAAGGGAATCCCCATAAGGTTAACAGCTGATCTCTCAGCAGAAACCCTACAAGCCAGATGGGAGTGGCAGGACATACTGAAAGTCATGAAGGAGAAAAACCTGCAGTCAAGACCACTCTACCCAGCAAGGATCTCATTCAGATTTGATGGAGAAATTAAAACCTTTACAGACAAGCAAAAGCTGAGAGAGTTCAGCACCACCAAACCAGCTTTACAACAAATGCTAAAGGATCTTCTCTAGGCAAGAAACACAAGAGAAGGAAAAGACCTATAATAACGAACCCAAAACAATTTAGAAAATGGGAATAGGAACATACATATCGATAATTACCTTAAATGTAAATGGACTAAATGCTCCCACAAAAAGACACAGATTAGCTGAATGGATACAAAAACAAGACCCTTATATATGCTGTCTACAAGAGACCCACTTCAGACCCAGAGACACATACAGACTGAAAGCAAGGGGATGGAAAAAGATATTCCATGCAAATGGAAGCCAAAAGAAAGCTGGAGTAGCAATTCTCATATCAGACAAAATAGACATTAAAAAAAGGACTATTAAAAGAGACAAAGAAGGACACTACATAATGATCAAGGGATCGATCCAAGAGGAAGATATAACAATTGTAAATATTTATGCACCCAACATAGGAGCACCTCAATACATAAGGCAAATACTAACAGCCATAAAAGGGGAAATCGACAGTAACACAATCATAGTTGGGGACTTAAACACCCCACTTTCACCAATGGACAGAACATCCAAAATGAAAATAAATAAGGAAACACAAGCTTTAAATGATACATTAAACAAGATGGACTTAAGTGATATTTATAGGACACTCCATCCCAAAACAACAGAATACACATTTTTCTCAAGTGCTCATGGAACATTCTCCAGGATAGATCATATCTTGGGTCACAAATCAAGCCTTGGTAAATTTAAGAAAATTGAAATTGTATCAAGTATCTTTTCTGACCACAACGCCATGAGACTAGATATCAATTACAGGAAAAGATCTGTAAAAAATACAAACACATGGAGGCTAAACACTACACTACTTAATAATGAAGTGATCACTGAAGAAATCAAAGAGGAAATCAAAAAATACCTAGAAACAAATGACGATGGAGACACAACAACCCAAAACCTATGGGATGCAGCAAAAGCAGTTCTAAGGGGGAGTTTTATAGCAATGCAAGCCTACCTTAAGAGCAGGAAACATCTCGGATAAACAACCTAACCTTGCACCTCAAGCAATTAGAGAAAGAAGAACAAAAAAAGCCCAAAGCTAGCAGAAGGAAAGAAATCATAAAAATCAGATCAGAAATAAATGAAAAAGAAATGAAGGAAACAATAGCAAAGATCAATAAAACTAAAAGCTGGTTCTTTGAGAAGATAAACAAAATAGATAAACCACTAGCCAGACTCATCAAGAAAAAAGGGAGAAGACTCAAATCAATAGAATTAGAAATGAAAAAGGAGAGGTAACAACTGACACTGCAGAAATAAAAAAGATCATGAGAGATTACTACAAGCAACTCTATGCCAATAAAATGGACAATCTGGAAGAAATGGACAAATTCTTAGAAATGCACAACCTGCCAAAACTGAATCAGGAAGAAATGAAAAATATGAACAGACTAATCACAAGCACTGAAATTGAAAGTGTGATTAAAAATCTTCCAACAAACAAAAGCCCAGGACCAGATGGCTTCACAGGCGAATTCTATCAAACATTTAGAGAAGAGCTAACACGTATCCTTCTCAAACTCTTCCAAAATATAGCAGAGGGAGGAACACACTCAAACTCCTTCTACGAGGCCACCATCACCTTGATACCAAAACCAGACAAGGATGTCACAAAGAAAGAAAACTACAGGCCAATATCACTGATGAACATAGATGCAAAAATTCTCAACAAAATACTAGCAAACAGAATCCAACAGCACATTAAAAGGATCATACACCATGATAAAGTGGGGTTTATTCCAGGAATGCAAGGATTCTTCAATATACACAAATCTATCAATGTGATAAACCATATTAACAAATTGAAGGAGAAAAACCATATGATCATCTCAATAGATGCAGAGAAAGCTTTTGACAAAATTCAACACCGATTTATGATAAAAACCCTGCAGAAAGCAGGCATAGAGGGGACTTTCCTCAACATAATAAAGGCCATATATGACAAGCCCACAGCAAACATCATCCTCAATGGTGAAAAACTGAAAGCATTTCCACTAAGATCAGGAACAAGACAAGGTTGCCCACTCTCACCACTCTTATTCAACATAGTTTTGGAAGTTTTAGCCACAGCAATCAGAGAAGAAAAGGAAATAAAAGGAATCCAAATCGGAAAAGAAGAAGTAAAGCTGTCACTGTTTGCAGATGACATGATCCTATACATAGAGAATCCTAAAGATGCTACCAGAAAACTACTAGAGCTAATCAATGAATTTGGTAAAGTGGCAGGATACAAAATTAATGCACAGAAATCTCTGGCATTCCTATATACTAATGATGAAAAATCTGAAATTGAAATCAAGAAAACACTCCCATTTACCATTGCAACAAAAAGAATAAAATATCTAGGA
The DNA here is from genome assembly GCF_964374135.1 of Grampus griseus. Classification (NCBI taxonomy): domain Eukaryota; kingdom Metazoa; phylum Chordata; class Mammalia; order Artiodactyla; family Delphinidae; genus Grampus; species Grampus griseus. The sequence continues at coordinate 44,558,483 of NC_138999.1, read as the reverse complement.
ATAAACCTACCTAAGGAGACAAAAGACCTGTATGCAGAAAATTATAAGACACTGATGAAAGAAATTAAAGATGATACAAATAGATGGAGAGATATACCATGTTGTTGGATTGGAAGAATCAACATTGTGAAAATGACTCTAGTACCCAAAGCAATCTATAGATTCAATGCAATCCCTATCAAACAACCACTGGCATTTTTCACAGAACTAGAACAAAAAATTTTGCAATTTGTATGGAAACACAAAAGACCCCGAATAGCCAAAGCAATCTTGAGAACGAAAAAAGGAACTGGAGGAATCAGGCTCCCTGACTTCAGACTATACTACAAAGCTACAGTAATCAAGACAGTATGGTACTGGCACAAAATCAGAAAGATAGATCAATGGAACAGGATAGAAAGCCCAGAGATAAACCAACGCACATATGAACACCTTATCTTTGATAAAGGTGGCAGGAATGTAAAGTGGAGAAAGGACAGACTCTTCAATAAGTGGCTCTGGGAAAACTGGACAGGTACATGTAAAAGTATGAGATTAGATCACTCCCTAACACCATACACAAAAATAAGCTCAAAATGGATCAAAGACCTAAATGTAAGGCCAGAAACAATCAAACTCTTAGAGGAAAACATAGGCAGAACACTCTATGACATAAATCACAGCAAGATCCTTTCTGACCCACCTCCTAGAGTAATGGAAATAAAAACAAAAATAAACAAATGGGACCTAATGAAACTTCAAAGCTTTTGCACAGCAAAGGAAACCATAAACAAGACCAAAAGACAACCCTCAGAATTGGAGGAAATATTTGCAAATGAAGCAACCGACAAAGGATTAATCTCCAAAATTTACAAACAGCTCATGCAGCTCAATAACAAAAAAACAAACAACCCAATCCAAAAATGGGCAGAAGACCTAAATAGACATTTCTCCAAAGAAGATATACAGACTGCCAACAAACACATGAAAGAATGCTCAACATCATTAATCATTAGAGAAATGCAAATCAAAACTACAATGAAATATCATCTCACACCAGTCAGAATGGCCATCATCAAAAAATCTAGAAACAATAAATGCTGGAGATGGTGTGGAGAAAAGGGAACACTCTTGCACTGCTTGTGGGAATGTGAATTGGTTCAGCCACTATGGAGAACAGTATGGAGGTTCCTTAAAAAACTACAAATAGAACTACCATATGACCCAGCAATCCCACTACTGGGCATATACCCTGAGAAAACCAAAATTCAAAAAGAGTCATGTACCAAAATGTTCATTGCAGCTCTATTTACAATAGCCCAGAGATGGAAACAACCTAAGTGCCCATCATCGGATGAATGGATAAAGAAGATGTGGCACATATATACAATGGAATATTACTCAGCCATAAAAAGAAACGAAATTGAGCTATTTGTAATGAGGTGGATAGACCTAGAGTCTGTCATACAGAGTGAAGTAAGTCAGAAAGAAAAAGACAAATACCATATGCTAACACATATATATGGAATTTAAGGAAAAATATGTCATGAAGAACCTAGGGGTAAAGCAGGAATAAAGACGCAGACCTCTTAGAGAACGGACTTGAGGTTATGGGGAGGGGGAAGGGTGAGCTGTGACAGGGCGAGAGAGAGTCATGGGCATATACACACTAACAAACGCAGTAAGGTAGATAGCTAGTGGGAAGCAGCCGCATGGCACAGGGATATTGGCTCGGTGCTTTGTGACAGCCTGGAGGGGTGGGATAGGGAGGGTGGGAGGGAGGGAGATGCAAGAGGGAAGACATATGGGAACATATGTTTATGTATGACTGATTCACTTTGCTATAAAGCAGAAACTAACACACCATTGTAAAGCAATTATACCCCAATAAAGATGTTAAAAAAAAAATACTGTGTGACCTCATAAGAGAATGGGCCAGACCTACTTGCTAGTATTGGGGGGTCTCCTGTTGAGGCAGGGAGTGGCTGTGGCTCATTGTGGTGATAAAGACTGGCAACAGCAGTTCCGGAGAGTATTCATTGACATGAGCCTTCCTGGAGGCCACCATTTTCTTAACAAGACCTGGCCCCACCCAACAGCCTGCAGGCCCCAGTGTTGGGATGCCTCTGGCCAAACAACTGACAGGGTGGGAACACAGCCCCACTCATAAGCAGACAGGCTGCTTAAAGTCTTCCTGAGCCCACAGTCCTCTAGGCATGCCCTTTGGCACAGCCCTGCCTACCAGAGGGACTACACCCAGCTCCATCCACCATTGGGCAGGTCCAGTCCTTCCCACCAGGAAGCTTGCACATTCTTCTTAGACAGCCTCATCCACCAGGGGGACAGAGAGTGGAAGCAAGAAAAACTACAACCCTGCAGCCTGTGGAATAGAAACTGCAATCACAGAAAGTTAGACAAAATGAGACATCAGAGGAATGTCCCAGATGAAGGAACAAAATAAAAACCCTAGAAGAACAACTAAGTGAAGTGGAGATAAACAATCTACCTGAAAAAGAATTCATAGTAATGATAGTAAAGATGATCCAAGATCTCGGAAAAACAATGGGGGCACAGATCAAGCAGATACAAAAAATGTTTAACAAAGACCTCAAAGAACTAAAGCACAAACAAACCGAGATGAACAATACAATAACTGAAATGAAAAATACACTAGAAGGAATCAATAGCAGAATAACTGAGGCAGAAGAATGCATAAGTGAACTGAAAAAATGGTAGAAATCACTGCCACAGAACAGAATAAAGAAAAAATAATGAAAAGAAATGAGAACAGTCTAAGAGACTTCTGGGACAACATTAAATGCACCAACATTCCGATTATAGGGGTCCCAGTAGGGGAAGAGAGAAAGGAAGGTCCTGATAAAATATCTGAAGAGATAATAGCTGAAAGCTTACCTAACATGGGAAAGGAAACAGTCACTAAAGTTCAGAAAGCACAGAGACTCCCAGGCAGGATGAACCCAAAGAAGAACATGTCAAGACACTTATTTAGTAAACAAATTGACAAAAATTAAAGACAAAGAAAAAATATTAAAAGCAACAAGGGAAAAATGACAACATATAAAGGAACTCCCATAAGATTATCAGCTGATTTCTCAGCAGAAACTCTGCAGGCCAGAAGGGAGTTGCATGATATACTTAAAGTGATGAAAGAGAAGAATCTACAACAAAGAATACACTACCCAGCAAGGCCCTCATTAAGATTTGATTGAGAAATCAAAAGCTTTACAGACAAGCAAAAGCTAAGAAAATTTAGCACCACCAGACAAGCTTTGTAACAAATGCTAAAGGAACTTCTCTAGGTGGAAAAGAAAATGCCACAACTAGAAAAAAGAAAATTACGAATGGAAAAGCTCTCTAGTAAAGGCAAACAAATGTAAATGTCAGACATAATCCACACAAAAATATGATATAAAAACCAGCAATTGTGAAAAGAGGAGTGCACAAATGCAGGATATTGGAAATGCATTTGAAATTAAAAGATGAGCAACTTAAAACAATCTTGTGTATATATAGTCCACTTTATCAAAACCTCATGGTAACCACAAACCAAAAATCTACAATAGATAAACACACACAAAAAGAAAAAGGAAACAAAACAACACTAAATTTAGTTACCAATTCACAAGAGAAGAGGAAAAAAAAGGAAGGGAAGAAAAAAGACCTGCAAAAACAAAAACAAAACAATTGACAAAATGGCAATAAGAACATACATATTGATAATTACCTTAAATATAAATGGATTAAATCCTCCAACCAAAAGACATATACTGGTTGAATGGATACAACAGCAACACCCATATACATGCTGTCTACAAGAGACCAACTTCAGATCTAGAGACACATACAGACTGAAATTGAGGGGACGGAAAAATGTATTCCATGTAAATGAAAATCTAAAGAAAGCTGGAGTAGTAACACTCATTCAGACAAAATAAACTTTCAAAATAAAGACTGTTACAGGAGACAAAGAAAGACACTACATAATGATCAAGGGATCATTCCAAGAAGAATATATAACAATTGTAAATATATATGCACCCAAAATAGGAGCACCTCAATATATAAGTCAAATACAGCCATAAAGATAGAAATCAACAATGACACAATAATAGTGGGGGAATTTAACACCCCAGTTTCATCAATGGACAGATCATCCAGACAGAAAATCAATAAGGAAATACAGACATTATATGACACATTAGACCAGATGGACTTAATTGATATTTATAGAGCATTTCATCAAAAAGCAGTAGAATACACATTCTTCTCAACTGCACATGGAACATTCTCCAGGATTTATCACATCTTGGGCCACAAGACGAGCCTCAGTAAATGTAAGAAAACTGAAATCATATCAAGCATCTTTTCTGACACAACACTATGAGATTAGAAATACACTACAAGATAAAAGTGTAAAAAACACAAACACATTGAGATTTAAAAAATATGCTACTAAAAAACCAGTGGATCACTGAAGAAATCAAAGAGGAAATCAAAAGACACCTAGAGACAAATAAAAACGAAAACAGGCTGAGACAAAACCTATGCGAGGCAACACAAGCACTTCTAAGTGGGAAGTTTATAGCAAAAAAATACTTAACTCAGGAAACAAGAAAAATCTCAAATAAACAGCCTAACCTGATACCTAAAGCAACTAGAGAAAGAAGAACAAACAAAACCCAAAGTTAGTAGAAGGAAAGAAACCAAAAAATCAGAGCAGAAATAAATGAAATAGAGATGAAGAAAACAATCCAAAAAAATCAATGAAAGTAAAAGCTGGTTCTTTGAGAAGATAAACGAAATTGATAAACATTTAACCAGACCCACCAAGAAAAAATGGAGAGGACTCAAATCAATAAAATTAGAAATGAAAAGGGAGAAGTTACAACAGACACTGCAGAAATACAAAGGATCATAAGAGACTACTACAAGAAACTATATGCCAATAAAATGGAAAACCTAGAAGAAATGGACAAATTCTTAGAAAGCTAGAAGCTCCCAAGACTGAACCAGGAAGAAACAGAAAATATGAACAAGCCAATCACAGGTACTGAAATTCAAACTGTGATTAAAAACTCCCAACAAACAAAGGTCCAGGACCAGATGGCTTCACAGGTGAATTTGATCAAGCATTTAGAGAAGAGTTAACACCTACCCTTCTGAAATTCTTCCAAAAAACTGCAGAGGAAGGAACACTCCCAAGGTCATCCAATGAGGCCACCATCACATGATACCAAAAACAGATAAAGATAACACAAAAAAAGAAAATTATAAGCCAATATTACTGATGAACATAGATGTAAAAATCCTCAATAAAATACTAGCAGTCTGAATCCAACAGCACATTAAAAGGATCATACATCAGAATCAATGGGATTTATTCCAGGGACACAAGTATTTTTCAATATCTGCAAATCAGTGTGATACACTTCATCAACAAATTGAAGAATAACAACCATATGATCTTCTCAATAGATGCAGAAAATGATTTTTGATAAAATTCAACATACATTTATGATAAAAACTCTCCAGAAAGTGGACATAGAGGGAACATACTTCAACATAATAAACGCCATACATGACAAACCCACAGCAAACATCATTCTCAATGGTGAAAAACTGACAGCATTTCCTCTAAGATCAGGAACAAACAAGGATGTCCATTCTTGCCACTACTATTCAACATACTTTTGGAAGTCCTAGCTATGGCTATCAGAGAAAAAAAAGAAATAAAAATTATCCAAATTGGCAAAGAATAAGTAAAACTGTCACTACTTGCAAATAACATAATACTATATATAGAAAACTCTAAAGATGCTACCAGAAAACTGTTAGAGCTCATCAACGAATTTGGTAAAGTTGCAGGATAAAAAATTAATACACAGAAATCTCTTGCATTCCTATAACAAACAACAAAAGATCAGAAAGAGAAGCCAAGGAAACAATTCCATTTACCATTACATCAAAAAGAATAAAATACCTAGTAATACACCTACCTAAGGAGGAAAAAGAGCTGTACTCAGAAAACTGTAAGATACTGTTGAAAGAAATCAAAGATGACACAAATAGCTGGAGAGACATACCATGTCCTTGGATTAGAAGAATCAATATTGTGAAAATGACTGTACTACCCAAAGCAATCTACAGATTCAATGCAATCCCTATCAAATTACCAATGGCATTTTTCACAGAATTAGAACAAAAAATTTTACAATTTGTGTGAAAACACAAAAGACCCCGAATAGCTAATGCAATCTTAAGAAAGAAAAATGGAGCTGGAAGAATCAGACTCCCTGACTTCAGACTATACTACAAAGCTACAGTAATCAGAAAAGTAGTATCATACTGGCACAAAAACAGAAATATAGATCAGTGGAACAGGATAGAAAGTCCAGAAGTAAACCCATGCATATATGGTCACCTTATCTTTGATAAAGGAGGCAAGAGTATACAATGGAGAAAAGGCAGCCTCTTCAATAGTGGTTCTGGGAAAACTGGACAGCTACATGTTAAAAAGTGAAATTAGAACACTCCCTAACACCATACACAAAAATAAACTCAAAATGGACTAAAGACCTAAATGTAAAGCCAGACACTATAAAACTCTTAGAGGAAAACATAGGCAGAACACTCTATGACCTAAATCACAGCAAGATCCTTTTTGACCCACCTCCTAGAGAAATGGAAATAAAAGCAAAAATAAACAAATGGGACCTAATGAAACTTAAAAGCTTTAAGGAAACCATAAGCAAGATGAAAAGACAACCCTCAGAATGGGAGAAAGTACTTGCAAATGAATCAAAGCACAAAGGATTAATTTCCAAAATATATAAATAGCTCATGCAGCTCAGTATCAAAAAAAAAGACCTAAATAGATATTTCTCCAAAGAAAACACACAGATGGCCATGAGCCACATGAATAGATTCTCAACATCACTAATTATTAGAGAAATTAAAATCAAAACTACAATGAGTTGTCACCTTAGGTCAGTTAGAATGGGCATCATCAACAAATCTACAAACAACAAATGCTGGAGAGGTTGTGGAGAAAAGGGAACCCTCTTGCACTGTTGGTGGGAATGTAAATTGACACAGCCACTATGGAGAATCATATCGAGGTTCCTCAAAAAAGTAAACATAGAATTACCATATGACCCAGCAATCCCACTCCTGGGCGTAGGCCCAGACAAAACCATAATTCAAAAAGACACATGCACCCTAATGTTCATTGCAGCACTATTTACAATAGCCAGGTTATGGAAGCAACCTAAATGTCCATTGACAGACAAATAGTTGAAGAAAATGTGGTACATATATACAATGGAATATTACTCAGCCATAAAAAGTAACGAAATAATGCCATTTGCAACAATATAGCTAGACCGAGAGATTGTCATACTGAGTGAAGTAAGTCATAGAAAGAAAGACAAATATCATATCATATCACCTACATGTGGCATCTTAAAGAAGAGTACAAATGAACTTATCTACAAAGAGTTATGGATGTAGAAGACAAACTTATGGTTATGAGGGGGTAATGGCAGGGGGAAGAATAAGTTGAAAGACTGGGATTGACATATACACACTACTATATATAAAATAGATAACCAATAAGGACCTACTGTATAGCACAAGGAACTCTACTAAATACTCTGTAATTGTCTATTGGGAAAAGAATCTAAAAAAGAGTGGATATATGCATATGTATAACTGATTCACTTTGCTCTACACCTGTGACTAACACAACATTGTAAATCAACTATACTCCAATAAAAATTTTTTTAAAAAGAATATTAAGAGGATTGAGTAAACATAGAGATGAGAGAAACTAGGTAAGCCCCATGAGCAATATACATGTTAGGAGAGTGAAAAGGTTTACAGCCTGTTACTAAAGAAGTCGTTTTACAGATTCAAATAGATCACTGCAGGAGACAAGAGGTTTTTTTTTTTTTTTTTTTCCTTTTAACGGTTGGTGCTAGGATGTAGGGCTGCTGACTGGGTTTCAATGTCACCTTTGCTGACAGTGTTGAATTGGATCATTAGAGGAGCATGTTCATGGCCTGTTTGTTGAGGCTCTTGGGGTCTGGTTAGTGAGATCAGATTGAAAGATGTAATAGGTTTCACAGGGTCATTTAGTGTTTATTTCCTCTCTTTTTCCGGTTCTCAATATACACATATAAACATCGTTTGGATTGTTTTCTTGGAGAAGAGTACCTTTTGAGATGCATCTGATGATTAACTTTATCTGTCATCATAAGAGGGGAAGGGCAAGATGCCCTTTCTATCCACTAACAAGTTCTTTGCCATTTGAAGAGAAAGTGAAGTCTCTCATCTTACAAGCTCAGTGCTGCTACTTACCGCCTGAGCCACTGGAGCAAAAGAATGCAGCAAGTGAAAACATTTCCTCAGATCACGGCAGCCAGGACAAGAGCATTACAGGGTAATTAACTCAGATCTGTTACTGTATCTAGTGTGTGAATTCTTTTAACTTATTACTAACTGTGATATTGTGTAACATTGGGGAAGGGAAAGTACAAAATGCAACCTGGCAAAAAATATTAAAAATAAAATAGAAACATATACATGCAAATGAGAAGGGATTTATAGTTGATAAAAATCTGGATTAACTTTCAGAAGCACATTGTATTCCTTCCAGTTCTAGATATTTGTAACTTGGAGGCTGTGGCACATCACTCAAGGACATGAGAAAAACAAAAATAGGAGAATTATGAAGCATAATGTTATTGGCATTTTAGATTAACATTTCATGTTTTGTTCATATAATAAATAATATTAATATTCACTCTAATATATTTTCTATATGAAGTGCTGAGCAAATAACTTTATTTTCCAAGTATTTATAAATACAAGATTATGTTCCATAAAGTTAGATTATTCTTAAAAATAAATGACACATTTCATTACACGATATTTTATTAACTGAGCATCCTTTACGATTCCATTTGTCAGGCAGATGAATTTGAATTGCTATGATATAAATTTTATATCAGAAACTTACTTGTTAACTTACATTGTTCATGGGGGGGTCTGTATTTTGTTTACTTGATCACAAATAGATATTATCTTTAAAAAGAAAACTTACAAATTCAGGTGAATAATAATTAAACGTAATGGTTAAGAAGTTGAAAATTCTCTGTGAATCAAATGCAATTTCCAGGAACAGACAAAGGATTCATCCCCAAAATATACAAGCAGTTCATGCAGCTCAATATCAAAAAAACAAACAACCGAATCCAAAACTGGACAGACGACCTAAATATACAATTCTTCAAAGAAGATATACAGATTGCCAACAAACACATGAAACGATTCTCAACATCACTAATCATTATAGAAAGGCAAATCAAAACCACAATGAGGTATCACCTCAAACCAGTCAGAATGGCCATCATCAAAATATCTACAAACAATAAATGCTGGAGAGGGTGTGAAGAAAAGGGAACATTTTTGCACTGCTAGTGGGAATGTAAATTGATACAGCCACAATGGAGAACAGTATGGACGTTCCTTAAAAAACTAAAAATAAAACTACCATATGACCCAGCAATCCAACTACTGGGCATATACCCTGAGAAAACCATAATTCAAAAAGAGTCATGTACTCCAATGTTCATTGCAGCTCTATTTACAATAGCCAGGACATCGAAGCAACCTAAGTGTCCATCGACAGATGAATGGATAAAGAAGATGTGGCACATATATATAATGGAATATTACTCAGCCATAAAAAGAAACGAAATTGAGTTATATGTAGTGAGGTGGATGGACGTAGAGTCTGTCATACAGAGTGAAGTAAGTCAGAAAGAGAAAAACAAATACCATATGCTAACACATATATATGGAATCTAAAAAAAAAAAAAGGTTCTGATGAACCTAGGGGTAGGACAGGAGTAAAGATGCAGATGTAGAGAGTGGACTTGAGGACATAAGGAGGAGTAAAGGTAAGCTGGGATGAAGTGAGAGAGTAGCACTGACATATATACACTACCAAATGTAAAATACATAGCTAGTGGGAAGCAGCTACACAGAACAGGGTGGTCAGCTCGGTGCTTTGTGACCACTTAGAAGAGTGGGATCGGGAAGGTGGGAGGAAGATGCAAGAGGGAGGGGATATGAGTATATATGTATACATATAGCTGATTCACTTTGTTATACAGCAGAAATTAACACAACATTGTAAAGCACCTATACTCCAGTAAAGATGTTAAAAAAATAAAACAAATGCAATTTCCATTTGTTGGAAAGGAAAGATTATACTGGTGACATGTTTACACAAAAATACATTACATTTTAAATTATTACCAGATGCATTACAGAAAATGCTGCAGAAGTAGATGGATTTCACATGTTTTATACATATTAGAATTACATTAAAATTAGTTATATTAACTTAAAAAAAGGGAGAGAGCTCAAATCAGTAAAATTAGAAATGAAAAGGAGAAGTTAAAATAGACACTGCAGAACTACAAAGGATCATAAGAGATTACTACAAGCAACTATATGCCAATAAAATGGACAACCTAGAGGAAATGGACAAATTCTTAGAGAAGTACAAGCTCCCAAGACTGAACAAGGAAGAAATAGAGAGTATGAACAGACCAATCACAAGTACTGAAATTGAAACTGTGCTTTAAAAACTCCCAACAAACAAAAGTCCAGGACTAGACGCCTTCACAGGTGAATTCAATCAAACAATAAGAGACAAGGTAACATCTATGCTTCTGAAACTGTTCCAAAAAATTGCAGAGGAAAGGACACTTCCAAGCTCATTCTATGAGGCCATCACCCTGATACCAAAACCAGAAAAAGATACCACACAAAAAAGAAAATTAAAGGCCAATATCACTGAAGAACACAGATGCAGAAATCTTCAACAAACTACTAGCACTCCGAATCCAACAGCACATAAAAAGGATCATAAAACATTATCAAGTGGGATATATCCCAGGGATGCAAGGATTCTTCAATATTCACAAATCAATCTGTGTGATACAACACATCAACGAACTGAAGAAAAACAACCATATGATCACCTCGATACATGCAGAAAAAGCTTTTGACAAAATTCAACATCCATTTATGATAAAAAAAAAAAACTCTCCAGAAAGTGTGCATAGAGGGAACATACGTCAACATAATACGGACCATATATCACAAATCCACAGGTAACATCATACTCAACAGGGAAAAGCTGAAAGCATTTCCTCTAAGATGAGGGAAAAGACAAGGATGTCCACTCTCACCACTATTATTCAACATAGTTTTGGAAGTCCTAGCCATGTCAATCAGAGAAGAAAAAGAAATAAAAAGAATAGAAATTGGAAAAGAAGTAAAACTGTCACCGTTTGCAGATGACATGATACTATACATAGAGAATCCTAACAATGCTACCAGAAAACTTCTAGAGCCAATCAATGAATTTGGTAAAGTAGAAGGATACAATATGAATGAACAGGAATCCCTTGCATTCCTATACACTAATGATGAAAAATCTGAAAGTGAAATTAAGAAAACACTCCCATTTACCATTGCAACAAAAAGAATAATCTATCTAGCACTAAACCTACCTAAGGAGACAAAAAAACTGAATGCAGAAAATTATAAGACACTGATGAAACAAATTACAGATGATACAAACAGATGGAGAGATATACCATGTTCTTGGATTAGAAGAATCTACATTGTGAAAATGACTCTACTACCCAAAGCAATCTTCAGATTCAATGCAATTCCTATCAAACTACCACTGGCATTTTTCACAGAACTAGAACAAAAAATTTCACAATTTGTATGGAAACACAAAAAACCCCGAATAGCCAAAGCAAACTTGAGAACGAAAAATGGAGCTGGAGGAATCAGGCTCCCTGACTATAGACTATACTACAAAGCTACAGTAATCAAGACAGTATGGTACTGGCACAAAAACAGAAATATAGATCAATGGAACATGATAGAAAGCCCAGAGATAAACCCACACACATATGATCACCTTATCTTTGATAAAGGAGGCAGGAATGTACAGTGGAGAAAGGACAGCCTCTTCAATAAGTGGCTCTGGGAAAACTGGACAGGTACATGTAAAAGTATGAGATTAGATAACTCCCTAACACCATACACAAAAATAAGCTCAAAATGGATTAAAGACCTAAATATAAGGCAAGACACCATCAAACTCTTAGAGGAAAACATAGGCAGACCACTCTATAACATAAATCATGGCAAGATCCTTTTTGACCCACCTCCTAGAGAAATGGGAATAAAATCAAACATAAACAAATGGGACTAATGAAACTTAAAAGCTTTTGCACAGCTAAGGAAGCCATAAACAAGACACAAAGACAACCCTCAGAATGGGAGAAAATATTTGCAAATGAAGAAGCTAACAAACAGTTAATCTCCATAATTTACAAGTAGCTCATGCACTATGGCGAACAGTATGGAAGTTCCTTAGAAAACTACAAATAGAACTGCCATATGACCCATCAATCCCACTACTGGGCATATACACTGAGAAAACAATAATTCAAAAAGAGTCATGTACCAAAATGTTCATTGCAGCTCTATTTACAATAGTCAGGACATGGAAGCAAACCTAAGTGTCCATCTGCAGATGTATGGATAAAGAAGGTGTGGCACATATATACAATGGAATATTGCTCAGCCATAAAAAGGAATTAAACTGAGTTGTTTGTAGTGAAGTGGATAGACCTAAAGACTGTCATACAGAGTCAAGTAAGTCAGAAAGAGAAAAACAAACACCATACGCTAACACATATATATGGAATCTAAAAAGAAAATTAAAGGTCATGAAGAATGTAGGGGCAAGACGGGAGTAAAGATGCAGACCTACTAGAGAATGGCCTTGAGGATACAGGGAGGGGGAGGGGTAAGCTGCGACAAAGTGAGAGAGTGGCATGGACCTATATACACTACCAAACGTAAAATAGATAGCTAGTGGGGAGCAGCCACATAGCACAGGGAGATCAGGGTGGTGCTTTGTGACCAACTAGAGGGTGGGATAGGGAGTGTGGGAGGGAGGGAGATGCAAGAGGGAAGAGATATGCTGACATATGTATATGTAAAACTGATTCACTTTGTTATAAAGCAGAAACTAACACACCATTGTAAAGCAATTATACTCCACTAAAGATGTTTTAAGAAAAAGGAAAAAGAAAATAAAAAGTACTATATTGGACTTCCTTGGGGACGCAGTGGTTAAGAGTCTGCCTGCCAATGCAGGGGGAAAAATTAGTCATTTTAACCCCAAAAAATGGGAGAGGCCTCAAATCTTTAAAATAGAAATGAAAAGGCAAAGTTAAAATGAACACCGCAGAAGTACAAAACATTGTAAGAGACTACTACAAGCAACTATATGCCAATAAAATGGACAACCTAGAGCAAACGGACAAATTCTTAGAAAGGTACAAGCTCCCAAGACTGAACAAGGAAGAAACAGAGAGTATGAACAGCTCATTCACAAGTACTGAAATTGAAACTGTGATTTAAAAACTCCCAACAAACAAAAGTCCAGGACCAGACGGCTACACAGGCAAATTCAAACAAACATTTAGAGAAGAGATAACATCTATCCTTCTGAAACTGTTCCAAAATAATTGCAGAGGAAGGAACACTCCCAACCAAATTCTATGAGGCCATCACCCTGATATCAACACAGACAAAGATACGACACAACAAAGAAAATTACAGGCCAATATCATTGATGAACACAGATGCAGAAATCCTCAACAAACTACTAGCAATCTGAATCCAACAGCACATTAAAAGGATCATAAACCATGATCAATTAGGATTTATACCAGGGATGCAAGGATTCTTCAATATTCACAAATCAATCTGTGTGATACACCACATCCACAAACTGAAGAATAAAACCATATGATCATCTCGGTACATGCAGAAAAAGCTTTTGAAAACATTCAACATCCATTTATGATAAAAACTCTCCAGAAAGTGTGCATAGAGGGAACATACGTCAACATAATACGGACCATATATCACAAATCCACAGGTAACATCATACTCAACAGGGAAAAGCTGAAAGCATTTCCACTAAGATGAGGAACAAGACAAGGATGTCCACTCTCACCACTATTATTCAACATAGTTTTAGAAGTCCTAGCCATGTCAGTCAGAGAAGAAAAAGAAATAAAAGGAATAGAAATTGGAAAAGAAGTAAAACTGTCACCATTTGCAGATGACATGATACTATTATATAGAGAATCCTAACGATGCTACCAAAAAACTTCTAGAACTAATCAGTGAATTTGGTAAAGTAGCAGGATACAAAATTAATGCACAGAAATCTCTGGCATTCTTATACACTAATGATGAAAAATCTGAAAGTGAAATTAAGAAAACACTCCCATTTACCATTGCAAAAAAAGAATAAACTATCTATCAATAAACCTACCTAAGGAGACAAAAAACCTGTATGCAGAAAATTATAAGACACTGATGAAACAACTTACAGATGATACAACCAGATGGAGAGATATTCCATATTCTTGGATAAGAAGAATCTACATGGTGAAAATGACTCTACTAGCCAAAGCAATCTACAGATTCAATGCAATCCCTATCAAACTACCACTGGCATTTTTCACAGAACTAGAACAAAAAATTTCACAATTTGTATGGAAACACAAAAGACCCCGAATAGCCAAAGCAATCTTGAGAACGGAACTGGAAGAATCAGGCTCCCTGACTTCATACTATACTACAAAGATACAGTAATCAAGATAGTATGGTATTGGCACAGAAACAGAAATATAGATCAATGGAACAGGATAGAAAGCCCAGAGATAAACCCACACACATATGGTTACCTTATCTTTGATAAAGGAGGCAAGAATACACAGTGCAAAAAAGACAGCCTCTTCAATAAGTGGTGCTGGGAAAAATGGACAGCTACATGTAAAAGAATGAAATGAGAACACTCCCTAACACCATACAAAAAAATAAACTCAAAATGGATTAAAGACTTAATATAAGGCCAGACACCATCAAACTCTTAAAGGAAAACATAGGCAGAATACTCTATGACATAAACCACGGCAAGATCCTTTTTGACCCACCACCTAGAGAAATGGAAATAAAAGCAAAAATAAACAAATGGGGCCTTAAAAGCATTTGCTAAGTGTCCATCGACAGATGAATGGGTAAAGAAGATGCAGCACATATATACAATGGAATATTACTCAGCCATAAAAAGAGGGAAGAGATATGGGGATATATGTATATGTATAACTGATTCACTTTGTTATAAAGCAGAAAGTAACACACCATTGTAAAGCAATTATACTCCAATAAATTTTTAAAAAAAAAGAAAATAAAAAGTACTATATAGGACTTCCCTGGTGACGCAGTGGTAAAGAGTCAGCCTGCCAATGCAGGGGAAAAAGAAAATTAGTTATTTTAACTTTAAAAAATGGGAAAGGGCTCAAATCAGTAAAACTAGTTATGAAAAGAAGTTAAAATGGACACCGCAGAAGTACAAAGCATCGTTAGAGACTACTACAAAAGCAACTATATGCCAATAAAATGGACAACCTAGCGGAAACGAACAAATTCTTAGAAAGGTACAACCTCCGAAGCCTGAACAAGGAAGAAACAGAGAGTATAAACAGCCCAATCACAAGTCCTGAAATTGAAACTGTGATTTAAAAACTCCCAACAAGCAAAATCTAGGACCAGACGGCTTCACAGGCAAATTCAAACAAACATTTAGAGAAGAGATAACATCTATCCTTCTGAAACTGTTCCAGAAAAATTGCAGAGGAAGGAACACTCCCAACCACATTCTGAGGCCATCACCCTGATATCAACACAGACAAAGATACGACACAACAAAGAAAATTACAGGCCAATATCATTGATGAACACAGATGCAGAAATCCTCAACAAAATACTAGCAATCCGAATCCAACAGCTCATTAAAAGGATCATAAACCATGATCAAGTGGAATTTATCCCAGGGATGCAAGGATTCTTCAATATCCACAGATCAATCTGTGTGATACACCACATCCACAAACTGAAGAATGAAACCATATGATCATCTCGGTACATGCAGAAAACCTTTTGAAAACATTCAACATCCATTCATGATAAAAACTCTCCAGAAGGGCTTCCCTGGTGGCGCAGTGGTTGGGAGTCCGCCTGCCGATGCAGGGGAGCGGGTTTGTGCCCCGGTCCGGGAGGATCCCGCATGCCGCGGAGCGGCTGGGCCCGAGGGCCATGGCCGCTGGGCATGCACGTCCGGAGCCTGTGCTCCGCGGTGTAGAGGCTACAACGGTGAGAGGCCCGCATACCGCAAAAAAAAAAAAAAAAAAGAAAAAAGACTCTCCAGAATGTAGGCACAGAGGGAACATATGTCAGCATAATAAATGCCTTATATGACAAACACACAGGTAACATCATACTCAACAGGGAAAAGCTGAAATCATTTCCTCTAAGCTGAGGAACACGACAAGGACTTACACTCTCACCACTATTTTTCAACATAGTTTTGGAAGTCCTAGCCATGCAATCAGAGAAAAAAAAGAAATAAAAGGAATAGAAATCGGAAAAGAAAAAGCAAAACTGTCACCGTTTGCAGATAAGATGGTACTATACATAGAGAATCCTAAACATGCTACCAGAAAACTGGTAGAGCTCATCAATGAATTCGGTAAAGTTGCAGGATACAAAATTAATATACAGAAATCAGTTGCATTTCTATACATTACCAATGAAAGATCAGAAACAGAAATTAAAGAAACAATCCCATTTACCATTACATCAAAAAGAATAAAATACCTAGGAATAAACTGCCTAAGGAGGGTTTGTAGTAAGTTTTGAAACCAGGAAGTGTGAGGCTTCCAAATTTGATCATATTTTTCACCTTTGAATATGATGTTAACTGTGAGTTTGTCATATATGGCATGTATTACATTGAAGTATATTTCCTCTATGCCCACCTTCGGGAGAATTTTTATCATAAATGGATGTTAAATTTTGTCAAAAGCTTTTTTGCATCAATTGAGATGATCATATGGTTTTTATTCTTCAGTTTGTTGATGTGGTGTATCACACAGGTTGATTTGTGGATACTGAAGAACCCTTGCATCACTGCAATAAATCCCATTTGATCATGGTGTATGATCCTTTTAATGTATTTTTGGAGTTGGTTTGCTAGCATTTTGTTGAGGATTTTTGCATCTATGTTCATCAGTGATATTGGCCTGTAGTTTTCTTTTGATGTGAGATCTTTGGCTGGTTTTGGTATCATATATGACTTTTATACTTATGCTTCTATTTCTATAAAACACATATCCATGTGTTAGATTACTGAGTCCAGGGGTGTGTGTGTGTTTGGGGGTTTTATTTTTTGTTTTTATTTATTTATTGGCTGCTCTGGGTCTTAGTTGCAGCACGTGGGATCTAGTTCCCTGGACAGGGATCAAACCTGGACCCCCTGCATTGGGAGCATTGGGTCTTAACTGCAGCACTACCAGGGAAGTCCCCATGTATAGTTTTTTTTTAGTACATCTTTAATGGAGTATAATTGCTTCACAATACCGTGTTAGTTTCTGTTGCACAGCAAAACGAATCAGCCATATGCATACAAATGTCCCCATATCCCCTCCCTTCTGAGCCTCCCTTCAATCCTCCCTATCCCACCCCTCTAGGTCATCGCAAAGCACCGAGCCAATCTCCCTGTGCTATGCTGCTGCTTCCCACCAGCCAGCTATTTTACATTAGGCAGTGTATATACGTCAACGCTACTCTCACTTCTCCCCAGCTTCGCTCACTCACCTCATGTCCTTAAGTCCATTCTTTATGTCTACCTCTCTATTCCTGCCCTGCAACTAGGTTCATCAGCACCTTTTTTTTTAGATTCCATATATATGTGTTAACATATGGTATTTGTTTTTCTCTTTCTGACTTACTTCACTCTGTATGACAGACTCTAGGTCCATCCATCTCACTACAAGTAACTCAGTTTCATTTGTTTTTATGGCTGAGTAATATTCCATTGTATATATGTGCCACATCTTCTTTATCCATTCATCTGTCGATGGACACTTAGGTTGCATCCATGTCCTGACTATCGTAAATAGAGCTGCAATGAACATTGTGGTGCATGTCTCTTTTTGAATTATGGTTTTCTCAGGGTATATGCCCAGTAGTGAGATTGCTGTGTAATACGGTAGTTTTATTTTTAGTTTTTTAAGGAAGCTTCATACTGTTTTCCATAGTGGTAGTATCAATTTACATTCCCACCAACAGTGTAGGAGGGTTCCCTTTTGATCACACTCTTTCCAGTATTTATTGTTTCTAGCTTTTTTGATAATGGCCATTCTGACCGGTGTGAGGTGATACCACATTGCAATTTTGATTTGCATTTCTCTAATAATTAGTGATGTTGAGCATCTTTTCATGTGCCTCTTGTCCATATGTATGTCTTCCTTGATGAAATGTCTATTAGGTCTTCCAACCATTTTTTAACTGGATTGTTTGGTTTTTTGATATTGAGCTCCTTCAGCTGTTTGTATATTTTGGAGATTAATCCTCTGTCTGTGTTTCATTTGAAAATATTTTACCCCATTCTGAGGGTTGTCTTTTTGTCTTGTTTATGGTTTCCTTTGCTGTGCAAATGCTTGTAAGTTTAACTAGTCCCATTTGTTTATTTTTATTTATGTTACTCTAGGAGATGGGTCAAAACAGATCTTCCTGTGGTTTATGTCAGAGTGTTTCTCCTATGTTTACCTCTAAAAGTTTTATAGTGTCTGTTCTTACATTTATGTCTTTAATTCATTTTGAGTTTATTTTTGTGTATGGTGTTAGGTAGTGTTCTAAGTTCATTCTTTTACATGTAGCTGTCCAGTTTTCCCAGCATCACTTATTGAAGAGGCTGTCTTTTCTCCATTGTATGTTCTTGCCTCCTTTGTCATAAATTAGGTGCCCATATGTGCGTGGGGGTATCTCTGGGCATTCTATCCTGTTCCATTGACCTGTATTTCTGTTTTTGTGCCAGTACCATACTGTCTTGTTTACTGTAGCTTTGTGGTATAGTTTGAAGTCAGGGAGCCTGATTCCTCCAACTCCGTTTTTCTTTCTGAAGATTGTTTTGGCTATTCGGGGTCTTTTTTGTTTCCATATGAATTGTAAGATTTTTTGTTCTAATTCTGTGAAGAATGCCATTAGTAGTTTGATAGGGGTGCATTGAATCTGTATATTGCTTTGGGAAGTATAGTCATTTTCACATATTGATTCTTCTAATCCAAGAACATGGTATATTTCTGCACCTGTCTATGTCATCTTTGATTTCTTTCATCAGTGTTTTATAGTTTTCTGAGGACAAGTTTTTTGCCTCCTTAAGCAGGGTTATTCCTAGCTACTTTATTCTTTTTGTTGCAATGGTAAATGGGGGTGTTTCCTTAATTTCTCTTTCTGATTTTTCATTGTTGGTATATAGGAATGCCAGAGATTTCTGTGCATTAATTTTGTATTCTGCAAACTTACCAAATTCATTGATTAGTTGTAGTAGTTTTCTGGTGGAATCTTTAGGATTTTCTATGTATGGTATCATGTCATTGGCAGATAGTGAGAGTTTTACTTCTTCTTTTACAATTTGTAATCCTTTTATTTCTTTTTCTTCTCTGATTGCCATAGCTAGGACTTCCAAAACTATGTTGAATAATAGTGGCGTGATTGGACATCCTTGTCTTCTCCTGATCCTAGTGGAAATGCTTTCAGTTTTTCACCATTGAGTATGATGCTTGCTGTGGATTTGTCATTTATGGCCTTTATTATGTGGAGATAGGTTCCCTCTATGCCCATATTCTGGAGAGTTTTTATCATAAATCAGTGGTGAATTTTGTCAAAATATTTTCCAGCATCTATTGAGATGATCATATGGTTTTATTCATTAATTTGTTAATATCATGTATCACATTGATTGATTTGCATATATTGAAGAATCCTTGTGTCCCTAGGAGAAATCCAACTTGTTCATGGTGTATGATACGTTTAATGTGCTCTTGGATCCTGTTTGCTAGTATTTTGTTCAGGATTTTGCATCTATGCTGGTCAGTGTTATTAGTCTATAATTTTCTTTTTTGCGTGTGATATATTTTTCTGGTTTTGGTATCAGGGTGATGCTGGTGTCATAGAATGAGTTTGAGAGTGTGTCTCCCTCTGCAATTTTTTGAAAGAGTTTGAGAAGGATCAGTGTTAGCACTTCTCTAGATATTTGATACAATTCACCTGTGAAGCCATCTGGTCCTGGACTTTTGTTTGTTGGACAATTTTAAATTATTGTTTCAATTTCATTACTTGTGATAGGGCTGTTTATATTTTCTAATTCTTCCTGGATCAGCCTTGGAAAATTGTACCTTTCCACGAATTTGTCTATTTCTTCATGGATGTCCATTTTATTGGAATATAGTTGTTTTTTGTAGTCACTTATAATCCTTTGTATTTCTGCAGTGTGAGTTGTGATTTCTCCTTTTTCATTTCTAATTTTATTGATTTGTTTCCTCTCCCTTTTTTTCTTGATGAGTCTGGCTAACGGTTTATCAATTTTCTTTATCTTCTCAGAGAACCAGCTTTTAGTTTTATTGATCTTTGTTACCTATTGTTTTCTTCGTTTCTATTTCATTTATTTCTGATCTGATATTTATTATTTCTTTCCTTCTACTGACTTTGGGTTCTATTTGTTCTTCTTTCTCTAGTTGTTTTAAGTGTAGGGTTAGATTGTTTATTTGACATTTTTCTTGTTTCTTGAGGTGAGATTGAATTGCTATAAACTTCCCTCTTAGAATGGTTTTCTGCATCCCATAGGTTTTGGGTCATCGTTTTTTCATTATCATTTGTTTCTATGTTTTTTTTTTACACCTTTATTGGAGTATAATTGTTTTACAATGGTGAGTTAGTCTCTGCTTTATAACAAATTGAATCATTTATACATATACATATGTTCCCATATCTCCTCCTTCTTTCATCTCCCTCCCTCCCACACTTCCTATCCCACCCATCCAGGTGGTCACAAAGCATCGAGCTGATCTCCATGTGCTATGCGGCTGCTTCCCACTAGCAATCTATTTTACGTTTGGTAGTGTATATATGTCCGTGGCACTCTCTCACTTTGTCAAAGCTTACCCTTCCCCCTCCCCATATCCTCAAGTCCATTCTCTAGTAGGTCTGTGTTTTATTACAGTCTTACCCCTAGGTTCTTCATGACATTTTTTCCCTTATATTCCATATACATGTGTTAGCATATGGTATTTGTCTTTCTTTTTGTGACTTAATTCACTCTTATGACAGTCTCTAGGTACATCCATCTCACTACAAAGAACTCAGTTTCATTTCTTTTAATGGCTGAGTAATATTCCATTGTATATATGTGCCACATCTTCGTTATCCTTTCATCCCATGATGGACTCTTAGGTTGTTTCCATCTCCTGGCTATCGCAAATAGAGCTGCAATGAATATTTTGGTACATAACTATTTTTGAATTATGGTTTTCTCAGGGTATATGTCCAGTAGTGGGATTGCTGGGTCACATGGTAGTTTTATTTTTATTTTTTTAGGGAACCTCCATACTGTTCTCCATAGTGGCTGTACCAATTCACATTCCCACCAGCAGTGCAAGAGTGTTCCCTTTTCGCCACATCCTCTACAGTATTTTTTGTTTCTAGATTTTTTGATGATGGCCATTCTTACCAGTGTGAGATGATATCTCATTGTAGTTTTGATTTGCATTTCTCTAATGATTATTGATGTTGAGCATTCTTTCATGTGTTTTTTGGCAATCTGTATATCTTCCTTGGAGTAATCTCTATTTAGATCTTCTGCCCATTTTTGGATTGATTTTTTTTTGTTATTGAGCTGCATGAGCTGCTTATAAATTTTGGAGATTAATCGTTTGTCAGTTGCTTCATTTGAAAATAGTTCTCCCATCCGGAGGGTTGTCTTTTGGTCTTGTTTATGGTTTCCTTTTTTGTGCAAAAGCTTTGAAGTTTCATTAGGTCCTATTTGTTTATTTTTTTTGGTATTTCCGTTTCCCTAGGAGGTGGGTCAAAAAGGATCCTGCTGTGACTTATGTCATAGAGCGTTCTGCCTACGTTTTCCTTTAAGAGTTTGATAGTTTCGGGCCTTACTTTCAGGTCTTTAATCCATTTTGAGCTTATTTTTGTGTATGGTGTTAGGAAGTGTTCTAATCTCATACTTTTACATGTACCTCTCCAGTTTTCCCAGCACCACTTATTGAAGAGGCTGTCCTTCCTCAACTGTACATTCCTGCCTCCTTTATCAAAGATAAGGTGACCATATATGCGTGGGTTTATCTCTGGGCTTCCTATCCTGTTCCATTTATCTATATTTCTGTTTTTGTGCCGGTACAATACTGTCTTGATTACTGTAGCATTGTAGTATACTCTGAAGTCAGGGAGCCTGATTTCTCCAGCTCCATTTTTAGGTCTCAATATTGCTCTGGCTCTTCGGGGTCTTTTGTGTTTCCATACAAATTGCAAAATTTTTTGTTCTAGTTCTGTGAAAAATGCCAGTGGGAGTTTGATAGGGATTGCATTGAATCTATAGATTACTTTGGGTAGTAGAGTCATTTTCACAATGTTGATTCTTCCAATCCAAGAACATGGTATATCTCTCCATCTATTTGTATCATCTCTAATTTCTTTCAACAGTGTCTTATAATTTTCTGCATATAGGTCTTTTGTCTCCTTAGGTAGGTTTATTCCAAGATATTTTATTTATTTTGTTGCAATGGTAAATGGGAGGGTTTTCTTGATTTCACTTTCATATTTTTCATCATTAGTGTTTAGGAATGCCAGACATTTCTGTGCATTAATTTTGTATCCTGTTACTTTACCAAATTCATTGATTAGCTCTAGTAGTTTTCTGGTAGCATCTTTAGGATTCTCTATGTATAGTATCATGTCATCTGCAAACAGTGACAGCTTTACTTCTTCTTTTCTGATTTGGATTCCTTTTATTTCCTTTTCTTCTCTGATTGCTGTGACTAAAACTTCCAAAACTATGTTGAATAAGAGTGATGAGAGTGGGCAACCTTTTGTTGTTCCTGATCTTAGTGGAAATGCTTTCAGTTTTTCACCATTGAGGACGATGTAGGCTGTGGGTTTGTCATTTATGGTCTATATTATGTTGAGGAAAGTTCCCTCTGTGCCTACTTTCTGCAGGGTTTTTGTCATAAATGGGTGTTGAATTTTCTCAAAAGCTTTCTCTGCATCTATTGAGATGATCATATGGCTTTTGTCCTTCAATTTGTTGATATGGTGTAACACGTTGATTGATTTGCGTATATTGAAGAATCCTTGCATTTCTGGAATAAACTCCACTTGATCATGGTGTATGATCCTTTTAATGTGCTGTTGGATTTTGTTTGCTAGTATTTTGTTTAGGATTTTTGCATCTATGTTCATCAGAGATATTGGCCTGTAGTTTTCTTTCTTTGTGACGTCCTTGTCTGGTTTTGGTATCAAGGTGATGGTGGACTCGTAGAATGAGTTTGGGAGTGCTCCACCCTCTGCTATATTTTGGAAGAGTTTGAGAAGGATAGGTGTTAGCTCTTCTCTAAATGTTTGATAGAATTCGCCTGTGATGCCATCTGGTCCTGGGCTTTTGTTTGTTGGAAGATTTTTAATAACAGTTTCGATTTCAGTGCTTGCGATTGGTCTGTTCATATTTTCTATTTCTTCCTTATTCAGTCTTGGCAGGTTGTGTATTTCTAAGAATTTGTCCATTTCTTCTAGGTTGTCCATTTTATTGGCATAGAGTTGCTTGTAGTAATCTCTCATGATCCTTTGCATTTCTGCAGTGTCATTTGTTACTTCTCCTTTTTCAATTCTAATTCTATTGATTTGATTCTTCTCCCTATTTTTCTTCATGAGTCTGGGTAATGGTTTCTCAATTTTGTTTATCTTCTCAAAACCTATCTTTTAGTTTTATTTATCTTTGCTATCGTTTCCTTCATTTATTTCTGGTCTGATCTTTATGATTGCATTCCTTCTGCTAACTTTGGGTTCTTTTGTTCTTCTTTCTCTAGTTGCTTTAGGAGCAAGGTTACGTGGTTCATTCGAGGTGTTTCCTCTTTCTTAAGTTAAGATTGTATTGCTATAAACTTCCCTCTTAGAACTGCTTTTGCTGCATCCCATAGGTTTTGGGTCGTCATGTCTCCATTGTCAATTGTTTCTAGGTATTTTTTTATTTCCTCTTTGATTTTCTCAGTGATCACTTCGTTACTAAGTAGTGTATTGTTTAGCCTCCATGTGTTTGTATTTTTTACAGATCTTTTCCTGTAATTGATATCTAGTCTCATGGCGTTGTGGTCAGAAAAGATACTTGATATGATTTCAATTTTCTTAAATTTACTAAGGCTTGATTTGTGACCCAAGATATGATATATCCTGGAGAATGTTCCATAAGCACTTGAGAAAAATGTGTATTCTGTTGCTTTTGTATGGAATGTCCTATAAATATCCATTAAGTCCATCTTGTTTAATGTATCATTTAAAGCTTGTGACTCCTTATTTATTTTCATTTTGGATGATCTGTCCATTAGTGAAAGTTGTGTGTTAAGGTCCCCTACAATGAATGTGTTACTGTCGATTTCCTCTTTTATGGCTGTTAGTATTTGTCTTATGTATTTTTTTAATCTAAAGAAAAGATTGCATTTAATAGGGGAAAAATTCTAATTCAGATAACTACGGATTTAACATGCCCATTTTGACAAAACATTTTGGAAAATGTGCTTTTCATTAAATGCTAAGCAGGAATATAACAGATGCTTACATTTTTTTTTATATCTCTATTGGAGTACAATTGCCCTACAATGGTGTGCTATTCTCCACCCCACAACAAAGTGAATCAGCCACACATATACACATGGTCCCATATCTCCTGCCTCCTGCGTCCCCCCCTCCCTCCCCATCTCACCCTTCCAGGGGGTCACAAAGATCCGAGCTGATCTCCTGGAGCTATGCGGCTGCTTCCCTCTAGCTATCTACTCCATGCCCGGTAGTGCACAATGTCCATGTCCCTCCCTCGCTTTGTCACAGCTTACCATTCCCCCCCCCATATCCTCAAGTCCATTCTCTAGTAGGTCTGTGTCTTTATTACTATCTTACCCCTACGTTCTTCATGACATTTTTTTCCCTTAAATTCCATATATATGTGTTAGCATATGGTATTTTTCATTGTCTTTTTGACTTACTTCACTCTGTATGACAGTCTCTAGTTCTATCCACCTCATTACAAATAGCACAATTTCATTTCTTTTTATGGCTGAGTAATATTCCATTGTATATATGTGCCACGTCTTCTTTATCCATTCATCCAATGATAGACACTTAGTTTGATTCCATTTGTGTGCTATTGTAAATAAAGCTGCAATGAACATTTTGGTACATGACTCTTTTTGAATTATGGTTTTCTCAGTGTATATGCCCAGTAGTGGGATTTGTGGGTCATATGGTAGTTCAATTTTTAGTGTTTCAAGGAACCTCCATACTGTTCTCCACAGTGGCTGTATCAGTTTACATTCCCACCAACAGTGCAAGAGGATTTGCTTTTCTCCACACCCTCTCCAGCATTTATTGTTTCTAGATTTTTTGATGATACCCATTCTGACTGGTGTGAGATGATATATCATTGTAGTTTAGATTTGCATTTTTCTAATGATTAATGATGTTGAGCATTCTTTCATGTGTTTGCTAGCAGTCTGTATATTTTCTTTGGAGAAATGTCTATTTAGGTCCTCTGCCCATTTTTGGAATGGGTTGTTTGATTTTTTGTTATTGAGCTGCATGAGCTGCTTGTAAATTTTGGAGATTAATCCTTTGTCAGTTACTTCATTTGCAAATATTTTCTCCCATTTTGAGGGTTGTCTTTTGGTCTTGTTTATGGTTTCCTTTGTTGTGCAAAAGCTTTGAGGTTTCATTAGGTCCCATTTCTTTATTTTTGTTTCTACTTCCATTTCTCTAGGATGTGGGTCAAAAAGAATGTTGCTGTGATTTACGTCATAGACTGTACTGCCTATGTTTTCCTCAAAGAGTTTGATAGTTTCTGGCCTTACATTTAGGTCTTTGATCCATTTTGAGCTTATTTTTGTGTATGGTGTTAGGGAGTGATCTAATCTCATACTTTTACATGTACCTCTCCAGTTTTCCCAGCACCACTTATTGAAGAGGCTGTCCTTTCTCCACTGTACATTCCTACCACCTTTATCAAAGATAAGTTGACCATATGTGCGTGGGTGTATCTCTGGGCTTTCTATCCTGTTCCATTGATCTATCTTTCTGATTTTGTGCCAGTACCATAATGTCTTGATTACTGTAGCTTTGTAGTATAGTCTGAAGTCAGGGAGCCTGATTTCTCCAGCTCCATTTTTCGTTTTCAAGATTGCTTTGGCTATTCAGGGTCTTTTGTTTTCCATACAAATTGTGAAATTTTTTGTTCTAGTTCTGCGAAAACTGCCAGTGGTAGTTTGATAGGGATTGCATTGCATCTGTAGATTGCTTTGGGTAGTAGAGTCATTTTCACAATGTTGATTCTTCCAATCCAAGAACATGGTATATCTCTCCATCTATTTGTATCATCTGTAATTTGTTTCATCAGTGTCTTATAATTTTCTGCATTCAGTTTTTTTGTCTCTTTAGGTAGGTTTATTCCTAGATATTTTATTCGTTTTATTGCAATGGTAAATGGGAGTCTTTCCTTAATTTCTCTTTCAGATTTTTCATCATTATTGTATAGGAATGCTAGAGATTTCTGTGCATTAATTTTTTATCCTGCTACTTTACCAAATTCATTGATTAGCTCTAGTAGTTTTATGGTAGCATCTTTAGGATTCTCTATGTATAGTATCATGTCATCTGCAAAGAGTCACAGCTTTACTTCTTTTCTGATTTGGATTCCTTTTATTTCCTTTTCTTCTCTGATTGCTGTTGCGAAAACTTCCAAACTATGTTGAATTACAGTGGTGAGAGTGGGCCAACTTGTCTTGCTCCTGATCTTAGTGGAAATGCATTCAGTTTTTCACCATTGAAGATGATGTTGGCTGTGGGTTTGTCATATATGGCCTTTATTATGTTGAGGAAAGTTCCCTCTGTGCCTACTTTCTGCAGGGTTTTTATCTTAAATGGGTGTTGAATTTTGTCAAAAGCTTTCTCTGCATCTATTGAGATGATCATATGGTTTCTCTCCTTCAATTTGTTAATATGGTGTATCCCGTTGTTTGATTTGCGTGTATTGAATCCTTGCATTCCTGGTATAAACCCCACTTGATCATGGTGTATGATCCGGTTTATGTGCTGTTGGATTCAGTTTGCTAATATTTTCTTGAGGATTTTTGCGTCTATGTTCACCAGTGATATTGGCCTGTAGTTTTCTTTCTTTGTGACTTCCTTGTCTGGCTTTGGTATCAGGGTGATGGTGCCCTCGTAGAATGAGTTTGGGAGTGTTCCTCCCTCTGCTATATTTTGGAAGAGTTTGAGAAGGATAGGTGTTAGCTCTTCTCTAAATGTTTGATAGAATTCACCTGTGAAGCCATCTGTTCCTGAGCTTTTGTTTGTTGGAAGATTTTTAATCACAGTTTCAATTTCAGTGCTTGTGATTGGTCTGTTCATATTTTCTATACCTTCCTGATTCAGTCTTGGCAGGTTGTGCATTTCTAAGAATTTGTCCATTTCTTCCAGGTTGTCCATTTTATTGGCATAGCGTTGCTTGTAGTAATCTCTCATGATCTTTTGTATTTCTGCAGTGTCAGTTGTTACTTCTCGTTTTTCAATTCTAATTCTATTGATTTGAATCTTCTCCCTTTTTTCTTCATCAGTCGGGCTAATGTTTTATCAGTTTTTTTTTTTATCTTCTCAGAGAACCAGCTCTTAGTTTTATTGATCTTTGCTATCACTTCATTTCTTTTCCATTTATTTCTGATCTGATCTTTATGATTGCATTCCTTCTGCTAACTTTGGGCTTTTTGGTTCTTTTTTCTCTAATTGCTTTAGGTGCAAGGTTAGGTTGTTTATTCAGGATGTTTCCTCTTTCTTAAGGTAGGATTTTATTGCTATAAACTTCCCTCTTATAACTGCTTTTGCTGCATCCCATAAGTTTTGGGTCATCGTGTCACCATTGTCATTTGTTTCTAGGTATTTTTTTATTTCCTCTTTGACTTCTTCAGTGATCACTTCGTTACTAATTAGTGTATTGTTTAGTCTCCATGTGTTTGTATTTGTTACAAATCTTTTTCTGTAATTGATATCTAGTCTCAGACCATTGTGGTCGGAAAAGATACTTGATACGATTTCAATTTTCTTAATTTTTCCAAGGCTTGATTTGTGACCCAAGATATGATCTATCCTGGAGAATGTTCTATGAGCACTTGAGAAAAATCTGTATTCCGTTGTTTTGGAGGAATGTCTTATAAGTATCAGTTAAGTCCATCTCGTTTATTGTATCATTCAAAGCTTGTGTTTCCTTATTTATTTTCATTTTGTATGATTTGTCCATGGGTGAAAGTGGGGTGTTAAAGTCCCCTACTATGAATGTGTTACTGTCGATTTCCCCTTTAATGGCTGTTAGTATTTGCTGTATGTGTTGAAGTGCTCCTATCTTGGCTACATAAATATTTACAATTGTTCTATCTTCTTCTTGGATCGATCCCTTCATCATTATGTAGTGTCCTTCCTTGTCTCTTCTAATAGTCTTTATTTTAAAGTCTATTTTGTCTGATATGGGAATTGATACTCCCGCTTTCTTTTGGTTTCCATTTGCATGGAATATATTTTTCCATCCCCTTACTTTCAGTCTGTATTTGTCTCTAGGTCTGAAGTGGGTCTCTTGTAGACAGCATATATATGGGTCTTGTTTTTGTATCCATTCAGGCGGTCTGTGTCTTTTGGTTGGAGCATTTAATCCATTTACATTTAAGGCAGTTATCGATATGTATGTTCCTATTACCGTTTTCTTAAATGTTTGGGGTTTGTTATTGTAGGTCTTTTCCTTCTCTTGTGTTTCCTGCCTAGAGACGTTCATTTAACATTTGTTGTAAAGCTGGTTTGGTGGTGCTGAACTCTTTCAGCTTTGGCTTGTCTGTAAGGTTTTTTAATTTCTCTATCAAACCTGAATTAGTTCCTTGCTGGGTAGAGTAATCTTGGTTGTAAGTTTCTCTCCTTCATCACTTTAATATGTCCTGCCAGTCCCTTCTGGCTTGCAGAGTTTCTGCTGAAAGATCAGTTCTTAACCTTATGGGGATTCCCTTGTGTGTTTTTTGTTGTTTTTCCCTTGCTGCTTTTAATATGTTTTCTTTGTATTTAATTTTTGACAGTTTGATTATTATGTGTCTTGGCATGTTTCTCCTTGGATTTATCCTGTATGGGACTCTCTGTGCTTCCTGGACTTGATTAACTATTTCCTTTCCCATATTAGGGAAGTTTTCAACTATAATCTCTTCAAATATTTTCTCAGTCCCTTTCTTTTTCTCTTCTTCTTCTGGAACCCCTATACTTCGAACGTTGGTGCGTTTAATGTTGTCCCAGAGGTCTCTGAGACTGTCCTCATTTCTTTTCATTCTTTTTTTCTTTATTCTGCTCTGCAGTAGTTATTTCCACTATTTTACCTTCCAGGTCACTTATCTGTTCTTCTGCCTCTGTTATTGTGCTATTGATCCCATCTAGAGTATTTTTAATTTCATTTATTGTGTTGTTCATCATTGCTTGTTTCATCTTTATTTCTTCTAGGTCCTTGTTAACTGTTTCTTGCATTTTGTCCATTCTATTTCCAAGATTTTGGATCATCCTTACTATCATTATTCTGAATTCTTTTTCAGGTAGACTGCCTATTTCCTCTTCATTTGTTAGGTCTGGTGGGTTTTTTACCTTGCTCCTTTATCTGCTGTGTGTTTTTCTGCCTTCTCATTTTGCTTATCTTACTGTTTTTGGGGTCTCCTTTTTGCAGGCTGCTGGTTCATAGTTCCCATTGTTTTTGGTGTATGTCCCCAGTGGCTAAAGTTGTTTCAGTGGGTTGTGTAGGCTTCCTGGTTGAGGAGACTAGTGCCTGTGTTATTGTGGTTGAGGCTGGATCTTGTCTTTCTGGTGGGAAGTTCGACGTCTGGTGGTGTGTTTTGGGGTCTCTGTGGACTTATTAAGATTTTAGACAGCCTCTCTGCTAATGGGTGGGTTTGTGTTCCTGTCTTGCTAGTTGTTTGGCATATGGTTTCCAGCACTGTACCTTGCTGGACGTTGAGTGAAGCTAGGTGCTGGTGTTGAGATGGAGATCTCTGGGAGGTTTTCGCCGTTTGATATTAAGTGGAGCTGGGAGGTCTCTTGTGGACCAGTGTTCTGAAGTTGGCTCTCCTACCTCAGAGGCACAGCACTGACTCCTGGCTGCAGCACCAAGAGCCTTTTATCCACATGGCTCAGAATAAAAGGAAGAAAAAAAAGAGAAAGAAAGAAAGAAAGAGGATAAAATAAAATAAAGTAAGATAAAATAAAATAAAGTTAATTTAATAAAAAATAATTATTAAGAAAAAAATTTTTTAAGGAAAAAAAAAGAAAAGACGGATGGAACCCTAGGACAAATGGTGAAAGCAAAGCTATACAGACAAAATCTCACACAGAAGCGTACACATACACACTCACAAAAAGAGGAAAGGGGGAAAAATCATAAATCTTGGTCTCAAAGTCCGCTTTCTCAATTTGGGATAATTGGTAGTCTATTCAGGTATTCCAGAGATGCAGGGTACATCAAATTGATTGTGGAGATTTAATCCGCTGTTTCTGAGGCTGCTGGGAGAATTTTCCCTTTCTGTTCTTTGTTCTCACGGCTCCCAGAGGCTCAGCTTTGGATTTGGCCCCGCCTCTGCGTGTATGTCGCCGGAGGGCATCTTATCTTTGTTCAGACAGGATGGGGTTAAAGGAGCCGCTGATTCGGGGGCTCTGGCTCACTCAGGCAGGGGGTAGGGAGAGGCACGGAGTGCGGGGCGAGCCTGCGGCGGCAGAGGCCAGCATGACGTTGCACCAGCCTGAGGCGCGCCGTGCATTCTCCCGGGGAAGTTGTCCTTGGATCCAGGGACCCTGGCAGTGGCGGGCTGCACAGTCTCCCCGGAAAGGAGGTGTGGATAGTGACCTGTGCTCACACACTGGCTTCTTGGTGGCGGCAGCAGCAGCCTTAGCGTCTCATTCCCGTCTCTGGGGTCCACGTTGTTAGCTGCGGCTCCCTCTGGTCTCTGGAATTCCTTTAAGCAGTGCTCTTAATCGCCTCTCCTCGTGCACCTGGAAACAAAGAGGGAAGAAAAAGTCTCTTGCCTCTTCGGCAGGTCCAGACTTTTCCCGGGACTCCCTCCCAGCTAGTCGTGGTGCCCTAACCCCCTGCAGGCTTTCTTCACGCTGCCAACCGCATTCCTCTACCTGCACTCTGTCCGAAGCCCAAGCCTCAGCTCCTAGTCCCCGCCCTCCCTGGCGGGTGAGCAGACAAGCCTCTCATGGTGGTGAGTGCCCTTCTGCACCAATCCTCTGTGCAGGAATCTCTCCGCTTTGCCCTCCGCACCCCTGTTGCTGCGCTCTATTCCGTGGCTCCAAAGCTTCCCCCCTTCGCCACCCACAGTCTCCGCCCACGAAGGGGCTTCCTAGTGTGTGGAAACTTTTCCTCTTTCACAGCTCCCTCCCGCTGGTGCAGGTCCTGTCCCTATTCTTTTGTCTCTGTTTATTCTTTTTTCTTTTGCCCTACGCAGGTACGTGGGGAGTTTCTTGCCTTTTGGGAGGTCTGAGGTCTTCTGCCAGCGTTCAGTAGGTTTTCTTTTGGAGTTGTTCCACGTGTAGATGTATTTCTGGTGTATCTGTGGGGAGGAAGGTGATCTCCGCATCTTACTCTTCTGCCATCTTCCCTCTCTCTCCTCGTTTCTATGTATTTTTTTATTTCATCTTTGATTTCTTCAGTGATTTCTTGCTTATTTAGTTGTGCACTGTTTAGCCTCCATGCATTTGTGGTTTTTACTGTTTTTTTCCTGTAACTGTTTTCTAATCTCATAGTGTTTTGGTCAGAAAAGTTTCTTGATACAGTTGCAATTTTCTTAAATTTTCCAAGGCTTGATTTGTGACCAAAGATGTGATCTATCCTGAAGAATGTTCCATGTGCACTTGCAATGAAAGTGTGTTCTGCCACTTTTGGGTGGAATGTTCTATAAATATCAATTTGATCTAACTGGTCTATTGTGTCATTTAAAGCTTGTGTTTCCTTATTTATTTTCTGTTTGGATACTATGTCCATTGGTGTAATTGGGGTGTTAAATCCCCTACTATTATTGTGTTACTGTCGATTTCTTCTTTTATAGCTGTTAGCATTTGCCTTATGTATTGAGGTGCTCCTATCTTGAGTGCATAAATATTTATAATTGTTATATCTTCTTCTTGGATTGATCCTTTCCTCATTATGTAGTGTCTCTTGTAACAGTCTTTATTTTAAAGTCTGTTTTATCTGATAAGAGTGTTGCTACTCCAGCTTTCTTGTGATTTCCATTTGCATGGACTATATTTTTCCATCCCTTCACTTTCAGTCTGTATGTGTCCCTAGGTCTGAGGTGGGTCTCTTGTAGACAGCATATATACAGGTCTTGTTTTTGTATCCATTCAGCCAGTCTGTGTCTTTGGGTTGGGGCATTTAATCCATTTACATTCAAGGTTATTATAAATATGTATGTTCCTACTACCATTTTCTTAATTGCTTTGGGTTTGTTTTTGTGGGTCTTTTTCTTCTCTTGTTTTTCCTGCTTAGAGAAATTTCTTTAGCATTTGTTGTAAAGCTGTTTTTTGGTGCTGAATTCTCTTAACTTTTGTCTGAAGAGCTTTTGATTTCTCCATCAAATCTGAATGAGATCCTTCTGGGTAGAGTAATCTTGGTTGTGCATTTTTCTCTTTCATCACTTTAAGTATATCCTGCCACTCTCTTCTGGCCTGCAGTGTTTCCACTGAAAAATAAGCTCATAACCTTATGGGGATTCCTTTCTATGTTATTTTTTGTTTTTCCCCTGCTGCTTTTAATATTTTTTCTTTGAATTTAATTTTTGTTAGTTTGATTAATATGTGTCTTGGTATGTTCTTCCTAGGGTTTATCCTGTATGGGACTCTTTGTTCTTCCTGGACTTGGGTGACTATTTCCTTTCCCATGTTAGGGACGTTTTCCACTATAATCTCTTCAAATATTTTCTCAGACCCTTTCTTTTTCTCTTCTTCTTCTGGGACCCCTATAATTTGAATGTTGGTGCATTTAGTGTTGTTCCAGAGGTCTCTGAGATTGTTTTCAATTCTTTTCATTCTTTTTTCTTTATTCTGCTCCTCGGAAGTTATTTCCAACATTTTGTCTTACAGCTCACTTATTCGTTCTTCTGCCTCCGTTATTCTGTTATTGATTCTGTCTAGTGTATTTTTCGTTTTAGTTATTGTGTTGTTCATCTCTGTTTGTTTGTTCTTTAGTTCTTCTAGATCTTTGTTAAACATTTCTTGTATTTTCTCAATCCATGCTTCCATTCTATTTCCGAGATTCTGGATCATCTTTACTATCATTACTCAGAATTCTTTTCAGGTAGATTGCCTATTTCCTCTTCCTTTATTTTGTCTTATAGGTTTTTACCTTGCTCTTCCTCTGTGACATATTTTTTTGCCATCTCTCTCTTTTTTTTTTTAGCTGGATTCTATTCCTGTTTTGCTGGTTGTTTGGCCTGAGACTTCCAACACTGGAGTTTGTAGGCTATTGGGTAGAGCTGGGTCTTGGTGCTGAGATGAGTGACTCTGTGAGACCTCACTCCAATGAATATTCTCTGGGCTCTGAGGTTCTCTGTTAGTCCAGTGTTTCAGACTCAGAGCTTCCACTGCAGGAGATTCTGCCAGACCCCGGGTGGTTCACTCTGGGGTTCCTCTCGTCTCCTTGGGGGTCAGAGTTCCCCACAGCAGCTGGCATGCACCCTAGTTGTGGGGAGACACTAACTCCACATCTTCCCACACCGTCATCTTTATTCTAAACCTGTGTGTAGTTTTAATACATGATTTCACCAGTTTTGCCTTCTTAAGTCCAAAACTCTTAACACTTTGTAATATTACCACTAATATATATGAATAAAGTTTTCCTCATATCCTTGCCAATAATTGAAATTATAACTCTTATTGTTTGCAAATTTCATGAATGTAAAGTAGTAGTCTCATTATTTTTTTAATTTGCATTTATCTAACTACTATAGAATTTTAGCTTCCCCCCTCCCGATATTTATTGATTTATTGGTCATTTAGATCTGCGACTTTGTGAATTCCTGATTCTTATCCTCCTCCCATTTAAAAAAAATTAGGTTGCTTGCCCTTTTTCTAGTCAATTTGTAAGAGTACTTTCTATATAGTTTAGATATTAACCCTTTGTCATCTGTATTAAATTATATTTCCTGATATACTTTTTTAAATATTTATTTATTTATTTGGTTGCGTCAGGTCTTTTTTGCGGCAGGTGGCTCCTTATTTGTGGCTCCAGGGCTCCTTAGTTGTGGCTTACTGGTTCCCTGGCTCCTTAGTTGCAGCACGTGGGCTCCTTAGTTGTGGCACATGAACTCTTAGTTGTGGCATGCATGTGGGATCCAGTTCCCCGACCAGGGATTGGACCTGGGCCCTCTGCGTTGGGAGCATGGATTCTTATCCACTGTGCCACCAGGGAAGTCTCCCTAATTTTTTTTTGTTTATATATTAATGATATTATTTGTCATTCAAAGGTTTAAAATTGCATAGAGTCAAATGTGTCAGTTTTTATTTATTTTTTTTAACTTTCAGAGTTTCCAGTGTAGATTTCTCTGGCTCCTATATTATTCATACAAAGCTTCCTAGATCTTCTTGCAATATTCATTTTGTTTATTTAAAACTTTTGTTTATTTAAAACTTTTCTATATTTAAACTTTAGTTCATCTCAATCCTGTGATATATGGTATTGTACATGCTGTAAGATGACAATTCAATTTTATTAATAGTCAGTTATACCATGAATTCAAGTACCACCTTTATTTTATGTTATTACATATATATATATAATGATATTAGCATTATAATATAATGATATCCACTAAGGCAAGTCCTCTCACTATTCTTTTTCATAATGTCCCTGCCTATTCTTGTTAACTTATTTTTACAAATGAACTTTTGATTATTTTATAAAATTCCAACATAGTATATCCCATGTATTATCATTACTATCGAATGTTATATTTTAATTTTGGAGGATTTGATTCTTTGTGATATTAATTAAATCTTCTCATCAAAGAACATGGCTTATCTTTTTAATACCTCAGATTTTGTTTTCTGTCTTTCAATCAGACTTTATAGTTTTCTTCCTCTCATTCTGATTTTCTTGTTAAATTGATGTCTGAATATTTTATATTGTTTCACTATAATAAATGGAATGTTATTTTCCCCTTCCGACTTCCTTTCTCCTTAACTTAACTGTTTGTATTTAAGCCTTGCTCTGAGACTCTTGTTTTAACTGTTGTCAAAGTTTCACAGAAGTAGATTATTGATCACTTTTGAAGGTGGTTAAAAAAAGCTAGAATCACAGGGTCATATAGTCCAATCCCTACCTGGACAAAACTAGGTAAATTTCTGCAAACTACCTAAACATTCTCTGCTGTTATGTCTTTATTCCCCATGCTTTTGCACCCTGCTCTGTGCCCCAGGAGGGGACTTTGCCCTCTGGATTCATTTTTTGGTAATTTTTAAATTGAAGTATAGTTGATTTACAATGTTGTGTTTCAGGTTTACAGCAACGTGATTCATATATATATATTTTTTCTTTTTCATATTATTTTCCATTATATGTTATTACCAAATATTGACTATAGTTCCCTGTGCCATACAGTAGGTCTTTGTTGTTTACCTATTTTATATATATAGTATTGTGTATCTGTTAATCCCTAACTCCTAATTTATCCCTCACTCCCCCTTTCCTCTTTGGTAACCATAAGTTTGTTTTCTATATCTGTGAGTTTATTTCTGGTTTGTAGCTAAGTTCATCTGTATCATTTTTTTTAGATTCCACATATAAGTGATATCATATGATATTTGTCTTTGTCTGGCTTACTTCACTCAGTATGATAATCAGACTGGTGCTCTGTAAGAATGAGGCTCTATAACCAAGCCTACTCTTTATGCTTTCCCTAAGAAAGAATACGTGGAGATCCAAACAGACCTGCTGCAGTTCAGCAGAACGTTTAATGCTGTCCTTTGTATAAGCCATCACCAATATGGAGAAGTAGCAAGCCAAAACCCCTTGGGAGAGGAAGCAAGCTTGCATTTTTATCATTTTCTTTTTGTCCTCTCATCCAAGGCACAAATATGCTTTCATTCTTAGGTGGTCTCTGCTAGGAAAGCTTATAAAAATAAGCTATAAATTATTCAAATTAGCCCTAACAATTCTTTTTGTAGTACCTAGTAACAGTGATGATTTTGCACCCTCTGGTGGATTTTGTAGGAACAGACACAGCTCTGTGCAGTTACGGATCTTTGGTAGACATCAAAACACACAGAAGAGAATTCTGGGAGCATCATCAGAGGTCAGCAGGCAGCTGATTCTTGTTTTCAAGGAAGACAGGAAGAAGGTCCTTGGCATCTGGTTAATACTTCAGTTATGTTAGTTTCATCTATAGTTACAGTTTCAGGCATCACATCCAGGCAAATCAGAGTTCAACAGAAAAAAGAGGAG
The DNA here is from genome assembly GCF_964374135.1 of Grampus griseus. Lineage (NCBI taxonomy): Eukaryota > Metazoa > Chordata > Mammalia > Artiodactyla > Delphinidae > Grampus > Grampus griseus. The sequence goes on along the minus strand of NC_138999.1, from coordinate 44,521,699 downwards.
CTTTTTCCCCTTGGGTATAGTTTTTGAAGAATGAGAAAATGTGTTCTATATCATTTGCCCCCAAATTCAGATTCTGCTTACCTTTCCCTAATTCTGATTGTGATCTTGATTCATTCAGGATAATAAATCTTATCCTCTATCATCTTCCATTCCAGGAAATCCTTTCACTATACCTTTACATCCATGTTTGCACTAGACCTAGGTGAATAGGAAAAGGATGTTGGCGAATTTCTCCTATATTGCCCTAGTACTCCCATAATAACTACCTGATCTCACCTCTTGGATCTCTGGACCTCACACTTCTGTGCAGTGGATATTTGGGACTTCATGGTTGAGAAAGGCAGACATGGACCCTACTTTTAAGGAATTCACAGTCAGCTGGGAAGGCAGGCAATAAATAAATAAATAAATAATCTTCAACTGTGATGAGTGTACTGTGTAATGGGCAGAATTCTCCTTCACTCTGGAAGGAGAATGGCACTGGCAGCATATGACAGGGGACTATAAACCTTGTTTAGGGTGTGTCATCTCCCTGAGTGAACAATAAATTCAGATATAAAGGATGAGTAGGAGTTAGTCCAAGGAGAAGTGGGTAGAGTTGCCAAAGCAAAGGAACAGCATGCATGTGGTCCCAGGGACCAGAAATAGCGTGGCGTATTCAAGGGACAGATTTCATCCCTGACCCCAGTAGCAGATCGTAGAAAATACTGGTTTACTCGGCTCTTAAAAACTATGAAGTTCCCGTTGAATTAATGTGAATAAGTTAAAGAGCGTGAGCACAGGGCCAGACCACCTGGGTTCAAATCCCCTCTCCACCCCTTACTAGCAGTGTAACCTTCAGCATATAACCTGAGATGTCTCAGCATGTGCTTCTTCTTCCGCTACTGTGGAATTAAGAAAACTGTATCATCTATCTCATGTCAGAGAATAATTCATAATACTGCTATGAGGATTAAATTAGTCAATTTAAGTGCTTAAAACAGTGCCTAGTACACTGTAAGGACTCAAAATAGTGGTGTTATTGTTAATATTTATGTGTAACTAGGTTGGGAGCTAATTGATTTGAAAGCTGTATTCAAAAGCTTCAGACATCATTGTTTATTTGACATACACCTCCAAGGTGGAACAGATAGTTCCAACATTAACAGTATGTAAAACTCTTTTTCTAGAGTGTGTGTGTATGGGGATGGCTGTAAACATATGCTCCCATTTAGGCAGCCTGTGATGTAGGATTAGGAGTACATCTGATTTTTGGAACGTTTTTATGTTAGTTAATTTCAAACTTATACAAATGTTGCAAGAATAGTACAAGGAATTCTCCGGTTGTTAATATTTTACCACCTTTGGTTTATCATTCTCTCTTTCTCTCTCTCTCTCTCTGTCAATAGTTAAACACATACGTAACTATATTTCTTTCTGAATCATTTGAGAATAAGTTTCAGACTTCATGTCCTTTTATGCCTATATATTTATCATGGTTCCTAAGGACAAGTATAATTATCAAAATAAGGAAATGTGCATAAATGAAAATAATATTATTAATAAATAATGAAATAAATAACGAAATAAAATATTTCATTATTGTACTTAGTCTACAGATTTTATACAAACTTCACCGATTTTCCCAATAACACCTTTTATAGAATTTTTTCCTGATCAATGATTCATTTCACGGTCATGCATTGTATTTAATTGACATGTTACTTTAGACTACTTCACTCTGGAACAGTTCATCTTCCACACCTTGACAATTTTCAAAACTTTGGGCTAATTATTTTTCACAGTGTCCATCATTTGGCGATTACCTAATTGTTTTCTCATGATTCAAATAAGGTTAGGCAAATTTGACAGGAACATCACAAAAATGATAGCATGTCTTTCTCATTATATCATAAAGGCAGGTGTGTCCCAATATAGATACTGATCACTTTGTTAAAGTGGTGTCCAATAGGTTACTCAAATGTAGATGTACTACTTTCCCTTGTAACTGTTAAGATTTATTTGGGGAGCTAATTTTAGAATATGTACATATTCCTTTGATCATAAAACTTCCATGTAGCAATTTTAGTGTTCAATGATGATTCTTGTCTTTGACAATTATTATATAATAGATACAAAATGGTGCTTTTCTAACTCCAACATTTCTTCTATATTTATTAGATGGCACTCGTCTGTAAGGAAGAGCTTTTCTTTTATTTACATATTTATTTATATATAGTACAGATTCATAGATTCTTATTTTATTCAATGAGATATAAAACATCATTATTATTATTTATTCCCATTTTGGTTTTTGATTTCCTCCTTATTTTATTTTATTTTTTCCAGTTTTATTCAGATATAATCGACATACAACATTGTATAAGTTTAAGGTATACAATGTGATAATTTGCCACATATGTATATATTTATTTAACATCTTTATTGGAGTATAATTGTTTTACACTGGTGTGTTAGTTTCTGCTTTATAACAAAGTGAATCAGCTATACATAAATATATATCCCCATATCTCCTCCCTCTAGCGTTTCGCTCCCACGCTCCCTATCCCACCTTTGTCTAGGTGGTCACAAAGCTCCGAGCTGATCTCCCTGTGCTATGTGGCTGATTCCCACTAGCTATCTATTTTACATTTGGTAGTGTATATATGTCCATGCCACTCTCTCACTTTGTCCCAGCTTGCCCTTCCCCCTCCGCATGTCCTCAAGTCCATTCTCTACGTCTGCAGCTTTATTCCTGTCCTACCCTAGGTTCTTCAGAATATTTTTTTTTTAAGATTCCATATATATGTGTTAGCATACGGTATTGTTTTTCTCTTTCTGACTTACTTCACTCTGTATGACAGACTCTAGGTCCATCCACCATACTACAAATAACTCAGTTTTGTTTCTTTTTATGGCTGAGCAATATTCCATTGTATATATGTGCCACATCTTCTTTAGTGCATTCATCTGTCGGTGGACACTTAGGTTGCATCCATGTCCTGGCTATTGTAAATACAGCTGCAATGAAAATTGGGGTACATGACTCCTTTTGCATTATGGTTTTCTCAGGGTATATGCCCAGTAATGGGATTGCTGGGTCGTATGGTAGTTCTATTTTTAATTTTTTAAGGAACCTGCATACTGTTCTTGAGAGTGACTGTATCAATTTACATTCCCACAAACAGTGTAAGAGTGTTCCCTTTTCTCCACACCCTCTCCAGCATTTATTGTTTCTAGATTTCTTGATGATGGCCATTCTGACTCGTATGAGGTGATACCTCAATGTACTTTTGATTTGCATTTCTCTAATGATTAGTGATGTTGAGCATTCTTTCATGTGTTTGTTGGCAATCTGTATATCTTCTTTGGAGAAATGTCTATTTATGTCTTCTGCCCATTTTTGGATTGGGTTTTTTGGTTTTCTGATATTGAGCTTCATGTGCTGCTTGTAAATTTTGGAGATTAATCCTCTGTCAGTTGCTTCATTTGAAAATATTTTCTCCCATTCTGAGGGTTGTCTATTCATCTTGTTTATGGTTTCCTTTGCTGTGCAAAAGCTTTTAAGTTTCATTAGGTCCCATTTGTTTATTTGTTTTCATTTCTATTTCTCTAGGAGGTGGGTCAAAAAAGATCTTGCTGTGATTATGTCATAGAGTGTTCCGCCTATGTATTCCTCTAAGAGTTTTATCATGTCTGGCCTTACATTTAGGACTTTAAAAAATTTTGAGTTTATTTTTGTGTATGGTGTTAGGGAGTGTTGTAATTTCATTCTTTTACAGGTAGCTGTCCAGTTTTCCCTCTTGCTGAAGAGGCTGCCTTTTCTCCATTGTATATTCTTGCCTCCTTTATCAAACTAAGGTGACCATATGTGTGTGGCTTTATCTCTGGGCTTTCTACGCTGTTCCATTGATCTACATTTCTGTTTTTGTGCCAGTACAATACTGTCTTGATTACTGTAGCTTTGTAGTATAGTCTGAAGTTTGGGAGCCTGATTCCTACAGCTCCGTTTTTCTCTCTCAAGATTGCTTTGTAGTATAGTCTGAAGTCCAGGATCCTGATTCCTCCAGTTCCATTTTTCTTTCTCAAGATTTGTTTGGCTATTCAGGGTCTACTGTGTTTCCATACAAATTGTGAAATTTTTTGTTCTAGTTCTGTGAAAAATGACATTGGTAGTTTGATAGGAATTGCATTGAATTTGTAGATTCCTTTCGGTAGTATAGTCATTTTCACAATGTTGATTCTTCCAATCCAAGAACATGGTATATCTCTCCATTTGTTTGTATCATCTGTAATTTCTTTCATCAGTGTCTTACAGTTTTCTGCATACAGGTCTTTTGTCTCCTTAGGTAGGTTTATTCCTAGGTATTTTATTCATTTTATTGCAATGGTAAATGGGAGTCTTTCCTTATTTTCTCTTTCAGATTTTTCATCATTAGTGTATAGGAATGCAAGAGATTTCTGCACATTAATTTTGTATCCTGCTACTTTACCACATTGATTCATTAGCTCTAGTAATTTTCTGGTAGAGTCTTTAGGATTCTCTATGTGTAGTATCATGTCATCTGCAAACAGTGGCAGCTTTACTTCTTCTTTTCTGATTTGTTTTCCTTTTATTGCTTTTTCTACTCTGATGGTGGCTGTGGCTAAAACTTCCAAAACTATGTTGAATAATAGTGGTGAGAGTGGGCAACCTTGTCTTGTTACTGATCTTAGTGGAAATAGTTCCAGTTTTTCACCATTGAGGACTATGTTGGCTGTGGGTTTGTCATACATGGCCTTTATTATGTTGAGGTAAGTTCCCTCTATGCCTACTTTCTGGAGAGTTTTTATAATAAATGGGTCTTGAATATTATCAAAAGCTTTTTCTTCATCTATTGAGATGATCGTATGGTTTTTCTCCTTCAATTTGTTAATATGGTGTATCACATTGTTTGATTTGCCGATATTGAAGAATTCTGCATTCCTGGGATAAACCCCACTTGGTCATGGTGTATGATCCTTTTAATGCGCTGTTGGATTTTGTTTGGTAGTATTTTATTGAGGATTTTTGCATCTATATTCATCATTGATATTGGCCTGTAGTTTTCTTTCTTTGTGACACATGTTTCTGGCTTTCATATCAGGGTGATGGTGGCCTTGTAGAATGAATTTAGGAGTGTTTCCCCCTCTGCTATATTTTGGAAGAGTTTGTGAAGGATAGGTGTTAGCTCCTCTCTAAATGTTTGATAGAATTCGCTTGTGAAGCCATCTGATCCTGGGTTTTTGTTTGCTAGAAGATTTTTTTTTTTTTCGGTACCCGGGCCTCTCACTGTTGTGGCCTCTCCCGTTGCGGAGCACAGGCTCCTGACGCGCAGGCTCAGCAGCAATGGCTCACAGGCCCAGCCACTCCATGGTATGTGGGATCCTCCCAGACCAGGGCACGAACCCATGTCCCCTGCATCGGCAGGAGGACTCTCAACCACTGCGCCACCAGGGAAGCCCTGCTAGAAGATTTTTAATCACAGTCTCAATTTCAGTGCGTTTGAATGGTCTGTCTATATTTTTTATTTCTTCCTGGTTCAGTCTCGGAAGGTTGTGCTGTTCTAGGAATTTGTCCATTTCTTCCAGGTTGTCCATTTTATTGGCATATAGTTGCTTGTAGTAATCTCTCATGATCCTTTGTATTTCTCCAGTGTCCGTTTTACTTCCCCTTTTTCATTTCTAATTCTACTGATTTGAGTCTTCTCCCTTTTTTTCTTGATTAGTCTGGCCAATAGTTTATCAATTTTGTTTATCTTCTCAAAGAACCAACTTGTAGTTTTATTGATTTTTGCTATTGTTTCCTTCATTTTTTAATTTTTTTTTTCTGATCTGATCATATGATTTCTTTCCTTCTGCTGACTTTGGGGGTATTGATTCTTCTCTCTCTAATTGCTTTAGGTGTAAGGTTAGGTTATGTATTTGACATGTTTCTTATTTCTTGTGGTTGGATTGTATTGCTATAAACTTCCCTCTTAGAACTGCTTTTGTTGCATCCCATAGGTTAGGGGTCATCGTGTTTTCATTGTCATTTGTTTTTAGGTATTTTTAATTTCCTCTTTGATTTCTTCAGTGATCTCTTGGTTATTTAGTAGTGTATTGTTTAGCCTCCATGTGTTTGTATTTTTTACAGATTTTTTCCTGTAATTGATAGGATTGTGGTCGGAAAAGACACTTGATATGATTTCAATTTTCTTAAATTTACCAAGGCTTGATTTGTGACCCAAGATGTGATCTATCCTGGAGAATGTTCCATGAGTGCTTGAGAAGAAAGTGTATTCTGGTTTTTTTTTTTGGATGGAATGTCCTATAAATATCAAATAAGTCCATCTTGTCTAATGTAGCATTTAAAGCTTGTGTTTCCTTATTTATTTTCATTTTTTATGATCTGTCCATTGGTGAAAGTGGGGTGTTAAATTCCCCTACTATGATTGTGTTACTGTTGATTTCCCCTTTTCTTGCTGTTAGCATTTGTCTTATGTATCGAGGTGCTTGTATGTTGGTTGCATAAATGTTTACATTTGTTATATCTTCTTCTTGGATTGGCCCCTTGATCATTATGTAATGCCCTTCTTTGTTTCTTGTAATAGTCTTTATTTTAAAGCCTATTTTGTCTGATATGAGACTTGCTACTCCAGCTTTCTTTTGATTTCCATTTGCATGAAATATCTTTTTCCATCCCCTCACTTTCATTCTGTATGTGTCCCTAGGTCTGAAGTGGGTCTCTTGTAGACAGCATATATATGGGTCTTGTTTTTGTATCCATTCAGCCAATCTATATTTTTTGGTTGCATCATTTAATCCATTTACATTTAAGGTAGTTATCAATATGTGTGTTCCTGTTACCATTTTCTTAATTGTTTTGGGTTTGTTATTGTAGGTCTTTTCATTCTCTTGTGTTTCCTGTCTGGAGAAGTTCCTTTAGCATTTGTTGTAAAGCTGGTTTGGTGGTGCTGAATTCTCTTAGCTTTTGCTTGTCTGTCAAGGTTTTAATTTCTCTAATTTTTTTTTTATTGCTGTATGCAGGTCTCTCACTGTTGTGGCCTCTCCCGTTGCGGAGCACAGGCTCCGGACGTGCAGTCTCAGCAGCCATGGCTCACGGACCTAGCCGTTCCACGGCATGTGGGATCTTCCTGGACCGGGGCACGAACCCATGTCCCCTGCATCAGCAGGCGGACTCTCAACCACTGCACCACCAAGGAAGCCCTCTCTGTCTAATTTGAATGAGATCCTTGTTGGGTAGTGTCATCTTGGTTGTAGGTTTTCCTCTTTCATCACTTTAAGTACGTCCTGCCACTCCCTTCTGGCTTGCAGAGTTTCTGCTGAAAGATCAGCTGTTAACCTTATGGGGATTCCCTCATATGTTATTTGTTGTTTTTCCCTTTCTGCTTTTAATATTTTTTCTTTGTATTTAATTTTTGATAATTTGATTAATATGTGTCTTGGTGTGTTTCTCCTTGGATTTATCACATATGGTACTCTCTGTGCTTCCTGGACTTGATTGACTATTTCCTTTCCCATATTAGGGAAGTTTTCAACTATAATCTCTTCAAATATTTTCTCAGTCCCTTTCTTTTCTTCTTCTGGGACCCCTATAATTCGAATCTTTGTGCCTTTAATGTTGTCCCAGAGGTCTCTGAGACTGTCTTCAATTATTTTCATTCTGTTTTCTTTATTCTGCTCTGCAGTAGCTATATCCACTATTTTATCATCCAGGTCACTTATCCATTCTTCTGCCTCAGTTATTCTGCTATTGATTCCTTGTGAATTTTTAATTTCATTTATTGTGTTGTTCATCATTGTTTGTTTGCTGTTTAGTTCTTCTAGGTCCTTGTTAAAGGTTTCTTGTATTTTATTCTATTTCCAAGATTTTGGATCATCTTTACTATCATTATTCTGAATTCTTTTTCAGGTAGACTGCCTATTTCCTCTTCATACGTTTGGTCTGGTGGGTTTTTGCTTTGCTCCTTCATCTGCTGCATATTTCTCTGTGTTTCCATTTTGCTTAAGTTTTTGTGTTTGGTGTCTCCTTTTCACAGGTTGCATGTTCGTAGTTCCCCAGTGTGTAAGGTTGGTTCAGTGGGTTGTGTAGGCTTCCTGCTGGAGGGGACTAGTGCCTGTGTTCTGGTGGATGAGGCTGGATGTTGCCTTTCTTTTGGGCAGGATTGCATTTGGTGGTGTGTTTTGGGGTGTCTGTGACCTTATTATGATTTTAGGCAGCCTCTCTGCTAATGGGTGGGGTTGTGTTCCTGTTTTCCTAGTTGTTTGGCAAAGGGTGTCCAGCATTGTAACCTGCTGGTTGTTGAGTGGAGCTGGGTTTTAGCATTGAGATGGAGATCTCTGGGAGAAGTTTTGCTGATTCGTATTACATAGAGCCAGGAGGTCTGTGGTGGACCATTGTCCTGAACTCAGCTCTCCCACCTTAGTGGCACAGGTCTTACACCAGGCCCCAGCAACAAGACCCTGTCAGCCACATGGCTCAGAAGAAAAGGGAGAAAAAAAGAAAGAAAGAAAGAAAAATAAATTTATTAAAATACAAAATAAAAAATTATTAGAAATTTTAAAAATTAATAAAAAACAAAAGAAAGAAGAGAACAACCAAACCAAAAAACAAATCTACCAATGATAACAAGCACTAAAAACTATACAAAAAAAGACAGACAGAACCCTAGGAGAAATGGTAAAAGCAAAGCTAAACAGAAAAAATCACACACAGAAGCATACACGTACACACTCACAAAAAGAGAAAAAGGATATATATATATATATATAAAAGGAGAGAGTAAACAAATCAATAAACTAATCTACCAATGATAATAAACTCTAAATACTAAACTAAGATAAACATAAAACCAGAAACAAATTATATGCAGAAAGCAAACCTCCAGTATGCAGTTGCTCCCAAAGTCCACCGCCTCAATTTTGGGATGATTCATTGTCTATTCAGGTATTCCAGAGATGCAGGGTACATCAAGTTGATTGTGGAGATTTAATCTGCTGCTCCTCAGGCTGCTGGGAGTGATCTCCCTTTCTCTTCTTTGTTCCAAAAGCTCCTGGGGTTCAGCTTCGGATTTGGCCCCGCCTCTGCATGTAGGTCGCCTGAGGGCATCTGTTCTTCACCCAGACAAGTCGGGGTTAAAGTAGCAGCTGATTAGGGGACTCTGGCTCACTCAGGTCAGGCAGAGGGAGGGGTAGGGATTGCGGGGCAAGCCTGCAGCGGCAGAGGTTGGCGTGACATTGCACCAGCCTGAGGTGAGCCATGTGTTCTCCCAGGGAAGTTGTCCCTCGATCACGGAACCCTGGCAGTGGTGGGCTGCACAGGCTCCCTGGAGGGGAGGTGTGGATAGTGACCTGTGCTTGCACACAGGCTTCTTGATGGCTGCAGCAGCAGCCTCAGCGTTTCATGCCCGTCTCTTGTGTCCGGGCTGATAGCCGCGGCTCGCACCCTTCTCTTGAGCTTGTTTAGGCAGTGCTCTGAATCCCCCCTCCTCACCCACCCTGAAACAGTGGTCTCTTGCCTCTTAGACAGGTACAGGCTTTTTCCCGGACTCCCTCCTGGCTAGCTGTGGCACACTAGCCCCCTTCAGGCTGTGTTCACACAGCCAACCCCAGTTCTCTCCCTGGGATCTGACCTCCGAAGCCAGAGCCTCAGCTCCCAGCCACCACCTGCTCTGGCGGGTGAGTAGACATGCCTCTCAGGCTGGTGAGCGCTGGTTGGCAGTGGTCCTCTGTGCAGGAATCTCTCTGCTTTGCTCTCTGTACCCCTATTGCTGTGACCTCCTCCTTGGATTCGAAGTTTCACCCCTGCCATCCCCCTTCTCCGCCAGTGAAGAGGCTTCTTAGTGTGTGGGAACTTTTCCTACTTCACAGTTCCCTCGCAGTGGTGCAGGTCCCGTCCCTAATTTTTTGTCTTTTTTTCTTTCTTTCTTCTTTTGCCCTACCCAGGTATGTGGGGAGTTTCTTGCCTTTTGGGAAGTCTGAGGTCTTCTGCTAGTGTTCAGTAGGTGTTCTGTAGGAGTTGTTCCACATGTAGATGTATTTCTGATGTATTGGTGGGGAGGAAGGTGAACTCCACGTCTTACTCCTCCACCATCTTGAAGGTCTCTTCCACATATGTATATTTTAAAATGATTACAAGATAAGGTCAATTAACACATCTATCACCTCACACAATTACATTTTGTGTGTGTGGTGAGAACATTTCAGATCTAATCTCTTAGCAACTTTCAAATATTTAGTACAATATTGTTAACTATAGTCACCATCATGAATATTAGATCCACAGACTTATTCACCCTATAATTGGAAGTTTGTAACCTTTGACCAACATCTACCCATTTCTCCCATCCCCTAACCCCTGGCAACCTCCATTATATACTTCATTTCTGTGAGTTTGGCTTTTTTGTAAGATTCCACATATGAATGAGATCATATGTATTTGTCTTTCTCTGTATGGCTTATTTCACTTAGCATAATGTCCTCATAGTCTTTCTATGTTAATGCAGATGACAGGAATTCTTTATTTTGTATGGTTGAGTAATATTCCATTGTGTGTGTGGGCATGTAACACATTTTCTTTATCCATTCATCTGAGGATGGACACTTAGATTGTTTCCAAATCTTGGCTATTGTGCCTAATGCTGAAATGAACAGGTGGGGGCAGATCTCTTTGAGACCTTGATTTCTTTTCTTTTAATATATACCCAGAAGTGGGATTGCTGGATCATGTGGTAGTTCTCCTTTTAATTTCTTGAGGAAGCTCCATTCTGTTTTGCATAGTGGTTGTACAAATTTACATTCCCAGCAACAGTGCACTTGTGTTCCCTTTTCCCCACACCCTTGACAATGCTTCTTATCTATTGCCTTTTTTTTAATTTATTTTTTTAGCATCTTTATTGAGGTATAATTGCTTTACAATGGTGTGTTAGTTTCTGCTTTATAACAAAGTGAATCAGTTATACATATACATATGTTCCCATATGTCTTTCCTCTTGCGTCTCCCTCCCTCCCACCCTCCCTATCCCACCCCTCCAGGCTGTCACAAAGCACCGGGCCAATATCCCTGTGCCATGCGGCTGCTTCCCACTAGCTATCTACCTTACTACATTTGTTAGTGTGTATATGTCCATGATTCTCTCTCGCACTGCCACAGCTCACCCTTCCCCCTCCCCATAACCTCAAGTCCGTTCTCCATTAGGTCTGTGTCTTTATCCCTGTTTTACCCCTAGGTTCTTCATGACATTTTTTTCCTTAAATTCCATATATATGTGTTAGCATACAGTATTTGTCTTTTTCTTTCTGACTTACTTCACTCTGTATGACAGACTCTAGGTATATCCACCTCATTACAAATAGCTCAATTTCGTTTCTTTTTATGGCTGAGTAATATTCCATTGTATATATGTGCCACATCTTCTTTATCCATTCATCCAATGATGGGCACTTAGGTTGCTTCCATGTCCTGGCTATTGTAAATAGTGCTGCAATGAACATTTTGGTACATGACTCTTTTTGAATTTTGGTTTTCTCAGGGTATATGCCCAGTAGTGGGATTGCTGGGTCATATGGTAGTTCTATTTGTAGTTTTTGAAGGAACCTCCATACTGTTCTCCATAGTGGCTGAACCAATTCACATTCTCACAAGCAGTGCAAAAGTGTTCCCTTTTCTCCACACCCTATCCAACATTTTTTGTTTCTAGATTTTTTGATGATGGCCATTCTGACTGGTGTGAGATGATATCTCATTGTAGTTTTGATTTGCATTTCTCTAATGATTAATGATGTTGAGCATTTTTTCATGTGTTTGTTGGCAGTCTGTATATCTTCTTTGGAGAAATGTCTATTTAGGTCTTCTGCCCATTTTTGGATTGGGTTGTTTGTTTTTTTGTTATTGAGCTGCATGAGCTGCTTGTAAATTTTGGAGATTAATCCTTTGTCGGTTGCTTCATTTGCAAATATTTTCTCCCATTCTGAGGGTTGTCTTTTGGTCTTGTTTATGGTTTCCTTTGCTGTGCAAAAGCTTTGAAGTTTCATTAGGTCCCATTTGTTTATTTTTGTTTTTATTTCCATTACTCTAGGAGGTGGGTCAGAAAGGATCTTGCTGTGATTTATGTCATAGAATGTTCTGCCTATGTTTTCCTCTAAGAGTTTGATAGTTTCTGGCCTTACATTTAGGTCTTTAATCCATTTTGAGCTTATTTTTGTGTATGGTGTTAGGGAGTGATCTAATCTCATACTTTTACATGTAGCTGTCCAGTTTTCCCAGCACCACTTATTGAAGAGGCTGTCCTTTCTCCACTTTACATTCCTGCCACCTTTATCAAAGATAAGGTGACCATATGTGCGTGGGTTTATCTCTGGGCATTCTATCCTGTTCCATTGATCTATCTTTCTGTTTTTGTGCCAGTACCATACTGTCTTGATTACTGTAGCTTTGTAGTATAGTCTGAAGTCAGGGAGCCTGATTCCTCCAGCTCCGTTTTTTGTTCTCCAGATTGCTTTGACTATTCGGGGTCTTTTGTGTTTCCATACAAATTGTGAAATTTTTTGTTCTAGTTCTGTGAAAAATGCCAGTGGTAGTTTCATAGGGATTGCATTGAATCTATAGATTGCTTTGGGTAGTAGAGTCATTTTCACAATGTTGATTCTTCCAATCCAAGAACATGGTATATCTCTCCATCTATTTATATCATCTTTAATTTCTTTCATCAGTGTCTTATAATTTTCTGCATACAGGTCTTTTGTCTCCTTAGGTAGGTTTATTCCTAGATATTTTATTCTTTTTGTTGCAATGGTAAATGGGAGTGTTTTCTTGATTTCAATTTCAGATTTTTCATCATTAGTATATAGGAATGCCAGAGATTTCTGTGCATTAATTTTGTATCCTGCTACTTTACCAAATTCATTGATTAGCTCTAGTAGTTTTCTGGTGGCATCTTTAGGATACTCTATGTATAGTATCATGTCATCTGCAAACAGTGACAGCTTTAATTCTTCTTTTCCGATTTGGATTCCTTTTATTTCCTTTTCTTCTCTGTTGCCGGTGGCTAAAACTTCCAAAACTATGTTGAATAAGAGTGGTGAGAGTGGGCAACCTTGTCTTGTTCCTGATCTTAGTGGAAATGCTTTCAGTTTTTCACCATTGAGGATGATGTTTGCTGTGGGCTTGTCATATATGGCCTTTATTATGTTGAGGAAAGTTCCCTCTATGCCTACTTTCTGCAGGGTTTTTATCATAAATCGGTGTTGAATTTTGTCAGAAGCTTTCTCTGCATCTATTGAGATGATCATATGGTTTTTCTCCTTCAATTTGTTAATATGGTTTATCACATTGATAGATTTGCATATATTGAAGAATCCTTGCATTCCTGGAATAAACCCCACTTGATCATGGTGCACGATCCTTTTAATGTGCTGTTGGATTCTGTTTGCTAGTATTTTGTTGAGGATTTTTGCATCTATGTTCATCAGTGATATTGGCCTGTAGTTTTCTTTCTTTGTGACATCCTTGTATGGTTTTGGTATCAAGGTGATGGTGGCCTCGTAGAAGGAATTTGGGAGTGTTCCTCCCTCTGCTATATTTTGGAAGAGTTTGAGAAGGATAGGTGTTAGCTCTTCTCTAAATGTTTGATAGAATTCGCCTGTGAAGCCATCTGCTCCTGGGCTTTTGTTTGTTGGAAGATTTTTAATCACACTTTCAATTTCAGTGCTTGTGATTTGTCTGTTCATATTTTCTACTTCTCCCTGCTTCAGTCTTGGCAGGTTGTGCATTTCTAAGAATTTGTCCATTTCTTCCAGATTGTCCATTTTATTGGCATAGAGTTGCTTGTAGTAATCTCTCATGATCTTTTTTATTTCTGCAGTGTCAGTTGTTACCTCTCCTTTTTCATTTCTAATTCTATTGATTTGAGTCTTCTCCCTTTTTTCTTGATGAGTCTGGCTAGTGGTTTATCTATTTTGTTTATCTTCTCAAAGAACCAGTTTTTAGTTTTATTGATCTTTGCTATTGTTTCCTTCATTTCTTTTTCATTTATTTCTGATCTGATTTTTATGATTTCTTTCCTTCTGCTAGCTTTGGGCTTTTTTTGTTCTTCTTTCTCTAATTGCTTGAGGTGCAAGGTTAGGTTGTTTATTCGAGATGTTTCCTGCTTCTTAAGGTGGGCTTGTGTTGCTATAAACTTCCCCCTTAGAACTGCTTTTGCTGCATCCCATAGGTTTTCGGTCGTTGTGTCTCCATCGTCATTTGTTTCTAGGTATTTTTTTATTTCCTCTCTGATTTCTTCAGTGATCACTTCATTATTAAGTAGTTTATTGTTTAGCCTCCATGTATTTGTATTTTTTACAGATCTTTTCCTGTAATTGATATCTAGTCTCATGGCGTTGTGGTCAGAAAAGATACTTGATACAATTTCAATTTTCTTAAATTTACCAAGGCTTGATTTGTGACCCAAGATATGATCTATCCTGGAGAATGTTCCATGAGCACTTGAGAAAAATGTGTATTCTGTTGTTTTTGGATGGAGTGTCCTATAAATATCACTTAAGTCCATCTTGTTTAATGTATCATTTAAAGCTTGTGTTTCCTTATTTATTTTGATTTTGGATGATCTGTCCATGGGTGAAAGTGGGGTGTTTAAGTCCCCTACTATGAATGTGTTACTGTCGATTTCCCCTTTTATGGCTGTTAGTATTTGCCTTATGTATTGAGGTGCTCCTATGTTGGGTGCATAAATATTTACAATTGTTATATCTTCTTCTTGGATCGATCCCTTGATCATTATGTAGTGTCCTTCTTTGTCTCTTCTAATAATCCTTATTTTAAAGTCTATTTTGTCTGATACGAGAATTGCTACTCCAGCTTTCTTTTGGTTTCCATTTGCATGGAATATCTTTTTCCATCCCCTTACTTTCAGTCTGTATGTGTCTCTAGGTCTGAAGTGGGTCTCTTGTAGACAGCATATATAAGGGTCTTGTTTTTGTATCCATTCAGCCAATCTGTATCTTTTGGTGGGAGCATTTAGTCCATTTACATTTAAGGTAATTATCGATATGTATGTTCCTATTCCCATTTTCTAAATTGTTTTGGGTTCGTTATTATAGGTCTTTTCCTTCTCTTGTGTTTCTTGTCTAGAGAAGTTCCTTTATCATTTGTTGTAAAGCTGGTTTGGTGGTGCGGAACTCTCTCAGCTTTTGCTTGTCTGTAAAGGTTTTAATTTCTCCATCAAATCTGAATGAGATCCTTGCTGGGTAGAGTTGTCTTGACTGCAGGTTTTTCTCCTTCATGACTTTCAGTATGTCCTGCCACTCCCATCTGGCTTGTAGGGTTTCTGCTGAGAGATCAGCTGTTAACCTTATGGGGATTCCCTTGTGTGTTATTTGTTGTTTTTCCCTTGCTGCTTTTAATATGCTTTCTTTGTATTTAATTTTTGACACTTTGATTAATATGTGTTTTGGCATATTTCTCCTTGGATTTATCCTGTATGGGACTCTCTGTGCTTCCTGGACTTGATTAACTATTTCCTTTCCCATATTAGGGAAGTTTTCAACTATAATCTCTTCAAATATTTTCTCAGTCCCTTTCTTTTTCTCTTCTTCTTCTGGAACCCCTATAATTCGAATGTTGGTGCGTTTAATGTTGTCCCAGTGGTCTCTGAGACTGTCCTCAGTTCTTTTCATTCTGTTTTGTTTATTCTGCTCTGCAGTAGTTATTTCCACTATTTTATCTTCCAGGTCACTTATCTGTTCTTCTGCCTCAGTTATTCTGCTATTGATCCCATCTAGAGTACTTTTAATTTCATTTATTGTGTTGTTCATCGTTGCTTGTTTCATCTGTATTTCTTCTAGGTCCTTATTGACTGTGTCTTGCATTTTGTCCATTCTATTTCCAAGATTTCGGATCATCCTTACTATCATTATTCTGAATTCTTTTTCAGGTAGACTGCCTATTTCCTCTTCATTTGTTAGGTCTGGTGTATTTTTATCTTGCTCCTTTATCTGCTGTGTGTTTTTCTGTCTTCTCATTTTGCTTATCTTACTGTGTTTGGGGTCTCCTTTTTGCAGACTGCAGGTTCGTAGTTCCCGCTGTTTTTGATGTCTGTCTCCAGTGGCTAAGGTTGGTTCAGTGGGTTGTGTAGGCTTCCTGGTGGAGGGGACTAGTGCCTGTGTTCTGGTGGATGAGGCTGGATCTTGTGTTTCTGGTGGGCAGGTCCATGTCTGGTGGTGTGTTTTGGGGTGTCTCTGAACTTATTATTATTTTAGGCAGCATCTCTGCTAATGGGTGGGGTTGTGTTCCTGTTTTGCTAGTTGTTTGGCATAGGTTGTCCAGCATTGTGGCTTGCTGGTCGTTGAGTGAAGCTGTGTGCTGCTGTTAAGATGGAGGTCTCTGGGAGATTTTCGCTGTTTGATATTATGTGGCGCTGGGAGGTCTCTTGTTGACCAGTGTCCTGAAGTTGGCTCTCCTACCTCAGAGGCAGAGCCCTGACTCCTGGCTGGAGCACCAAGAGCCTTTCATCCACACGGCTCAGAATAAAAGGGAGAAAAAGTAGAGAGAATTAGTAGAAGTATGAGGAAAGAAAGAAGGAACAGAGGGAAGGAAGGAAGAAAGAAAGAAAGAAGCATAGAAGGCAAGAAGGAAAGAAAGGAGGGAGGGAGGGATGGAGGAAGGAAGGAAGGAGCGAAAGAAGGAAAAAAGACAGAAAGAAAGAAGATACAGTAAGAATAAAATAAAGTATAATAAAGTTATTGAATTAAAAAATACTTATTTAGAAAAAAAAAGGGACGGATAGAACCTTAGGACAAATGTTGGAAGCAAAGCTATACAGACAAAATCTTACACAGAAGCATACACATACACCCTCACTAAAAGAGGTAAAGGGGGAAAAATCATAAATCTTGCTCTCAGAGACCACCTCCTCAATTTGGGATGATTCATTGTCTAAAGGAGGGAAGGAAGGAAGGAAAGAAAGAAAGAAAGAAAGAACAAAGGTAAAGTATAACGTTATTAAAATTAAAATTAATTATTAAGAAAAAAATTTTTTTAAAAACCATGGACGGATAGAACCCTAGGACAAATGGTGGAAGCAAGACTATACAGACAAGATCTCACACAGAAGCATACACATACACATTCACACAAAGAGGAAAAGGGAAAAAAAAATCATAGATCTTGCTCCTAAAGTCCACCTCCTTAATTTGGGATGATTGGTTGTCTATTCAGGTTCCACAGATGCAGGGTATATCAAGTTGATTGTGGAGCTTTAATCCGCTGCTTCTGAGGCTGCTGGGAGAGATTTCCCTTTCTCTTCTTTGTTCTCACAGCTCACTGGGGCTCAGCTTTGGATTTGGCCTGCCTCTGCGTGTAGGTCGCTGGAGGGCGTCTGTTTTTTGCTCAGACAGGACGGGGTTAAAGGAGCCGCTGATTCGGGGACTCTGGCGTACTCAGGCCGGGGGGAGGGGGGCGGGAGGGGCACTGCGTGTGGGGCGGGCCTGCAGCAGCAAAGGCCAGCATGACTTTGCACCAGCCTGAGGCCCGCCGTGTGTTCTCCCGGGGAAGTTGTCCCTGGATCCCGGGAACCTGGCAGTGGCGGGCTGCACAGGCTCCGCGGAAGAGGGGTGTGGAGGGTGACCTGTGCTCGCACACAGGCCCCTTGGTGGCGGCAGCAGCAGCCTTAGCGTCTCCCGCCCGTCTCTGGGGTCCGTGCTTTTAGCCGCGGCTAGCCGTGGTGCACTAACCCCTTCAGGCTATGTTCAAGCCGCCAACCCCAGTCCTCTCCCTGCACTCCGTCGGAAACCGAAACCCGAGCCTCAGCTCGCAGCCCCGCCCGCCCCGGCGGGTGAGCAGACAAGCCTCTCGGGCTGGTGAGTGCCTCTCGGCACCGATCCTCTGTGTGGGAATCTCCCCGCTTTGCCCTCCGCACCCGTTGCTGTGCACTCCTCCGCAGCACCGCTATTGCCTTTTTTTATAATAGCCATTCTAACAGATGTGAAGTGATATCTCATTGTGGTTTTGATTTGCATTTCCTTTATGATTAGTGATATCAAGCCTCTTTTTATGTACCTGTTTGCCATTTGTTTGCCTTTGAAAAATTGCCTACTCAGTTCCTCTACCCATTATAAATTTGATTCTTTGTTGGGTTTTTTGTTGTTTTTTTAATGTTTATTTATTTATTATTAGTCAGCCATTTTATACACATCAGTGTATACTTGTAAGTTCCAATCTCCCAATTCATCACACCACGATCCCACCCACTGCCGCTTTCCCCCCTTGGTGTCCATACATTTTTTTTCTCTACTTCTGTGTCTCAATTTCTCTGCAAACCAGTTCATCTGTACCATTTTCTAGGTTCCACATATATGCATTAATATACGATATTTGTTTTTCTCTTTGACTTACTTCACTCTGTATGACAGTCTCTAGATGCATCCACGTCTCTACAAATGACCCAATTTTGTTCCTTTTTATGGCTGAGAAATATTCCATTCTATATATGTACCACATGTTCTTTATCCATTCATCTGTCAATGGGCATTTAGGTTGCTTCTATAACCTGGCTATTGTAAATAGTGCTGCAATGAACATTGGAGTGCATGTGTCTTTTTGAAATGTGGTTTTCTCTGGGTATATGCCCAGGAGTGGGATTGCTGGGTCATATGGTAATTCTAGTTTTAGTTCTTTAAGGAACTTCCATACTGTTCTCCATAGTGGCTGTATCCATTTACATTCCCACCAACAGTGCAAGAGGGTTCCCTTTTCTCCACACCCTCTCCAGCATTTGTTGTTTGAGATTTTCTGATGAGGGCCATTCTAACTGGTGTGAGGTGATACCTCATTGTAGTTTTGATTTGCATTTCTCTAATAATTAGTGATATTGAGCAGCTTTTCATGTGCTTCTTGGCCTTCTGTATGTCTTCTTCGGAGAAATGTCTATTTAGGCTTTCTGCCCTTTTTTGGATTGGGTTGTTTGTTTTTTTAATAT
The DNA here is from genome assembly GCF_964374135.1 of Grampus griseus. Taxonomy (NCBI): domain Eukaryota; kingdom Metazoa; phylum Chordata; class Mammalia; order Artiodactyla; family Delphinidae; genus Grampus; species Grampus griseus. Next base: position 44,502,725 of record NC_138999.1, on the reverse strand, counting down.
TAAGCTGCATGAGCTGTTTATATATTTTGGAGATTAATCCTTTGTCTGATGATGCATTTGCAAATATTTTCTCCCATTTTGAGGGTTGTCTTTTTGTCTTGTTTATGGTTTCCTTTGCTGTGCAAAAGCTCTTAAGTTTCTTTAGGTCCCATTTGTTTATTTTTGTTTTTATTTCCATTTCTCGAGGACATGGATTAAAAAATATCTCACTGTGATTTATGTCGAAGTGTCTTCTTCCTATGTTTTCCTCTAAGAGTTTTATAGTGCCTGGACTTACATTTAGGTCTCTAATCCATTTTGAGTTTATTTTTTTGTAGGTGTTATGGAGTGTTCTAATTTCATTCTTTTACATGTAGCTGTCCAGTTTTCCCAGCACCACTTATTGAAGAGACTGTCTTTTCTCCACTGTATAGCCTTGCATCCTTTGTCATAGATTAGTTGACCATAGGTGCGTGGGTTTATCTCTGGGCTTTCTATCCTGCTCCATTGATCTATACTTCTGTTTTTGTGCCAGTACCATATTGTCTTGATTACTGTGGCTTTGTAGTATAGGCTGAAGTCAGGGAGTCTGATTCCTCCAGCTCCGTTTTTTTCCCTCAAGACTGCTTTGGCTATTCAGGGTCTTTTGTGTCTCCATACAAATTTTAAGATTTTTTGTTCTAGTTCTGTAAAAAATGCCATTGGTAATTTGATAGGGATTGTATTGAATCTGTAGATTGCTTTGGGTAGTATAGTTTTTCACAATATTGATTTTTTCATAATATTGATCCTTCCAATCCAAGAACATGGTATATCTCTCCATCTGTTTGATTAATCTTTAATTTCTTTCATCAGTGTCTTATAGTTTTCTACATACAGGTATTTTGTCTCCTTAGGTAGGTTTATTCCTAGGTATTTTATTCTTTTTGTTGCAATGGTAAATGGGAGTGTTTCCTTAATTTCTCTTTCACATTTTTCGTCATTAGTAGGAATGCAAGAGATTTGTGGACATTAATTTTGTATCCTGCAACTTTACCAATTCATTGATTAGTTCTAGTAGTTTTCTGGTGGCATCGTTAGGATTCTCTATGTATAGTAGCATGTCATCTGCAAACAGTGAGTTTTACTTCTTCCCAATTTGGATTCCTTTTATTTCTTTTTCTTCTATGATTGCTGTGGCTAGGACTTCCAAAACTATGTTGAATAATAGTGGTGATTGTGGACCTCCTTGTCTTGTTCCTGATCTTAAAGGAAATGCTTCCAGGTTTTCACCATTGAGAATGATGTTTGCTGTGGGTTTGTCATATACGGCCTTTATTATGCTGAAGTAGGTTCCCTCTGTGCCCACTTTCTGGAGAGTTTTTAATATAAATGGGTGCTGAATTTTGTCAAAAGCTTTCTCTGCATCTATTGAGATGATCATATGGTTTTTCTCCTTCAAACTGTTAATATGGTGTATCCCATTGATTGATTTGCGTATATGGAAGAATCCTTACATTCGTGGGATAAACCCCACTTGATCATGGTGTATGATCGTTTGAATGTGCAGTTGGATTCTGTTTGCTAGTATTTTGTTGAGAATTTTTGCATCTATGTTCATCAGTGATATTGGCCTGTAGTTTTCTTTCTTTGTGACATCTTTGTCTGGTTTTGGTATCAGGGTTATGGTGGCCTCGTAGAAGGAATTTGGGAGTGTTCCTCCCTCTGCTATATTTTGCAAGAGTTTGAGAAGGATGGGTGTTAGCTCTTCTCTAAATGTTTGATAGAATTCACCTGTGAAGCCTTCTGGTCCTGGACTTCTGTTTGTTGGAAGATTTTTCATCACAGTTTCAATTTCATTGCTTGTGATTGGTCTGTTCATATTTTCTATTTCTTCCTGGTTCAGTCTTGGAAGGTTATACCTTTCTAAGAATTTGTCCATTTCTTTCAGGTTGTCCTCTTTATTGGCATAGAGTTGCTTGTAATATTCTCTTAGAATGCTTTGTATTTCTGCCGTGTCTGTTGTAACTTCTCCCTTTTCATTTCTAATTTTATTGATTTGAGTCCTCTCCCTCTTTTCCTTGATGAGTCTGGCTAATTGTTTATCTTTTTCTTTAACTTCTCAAGGAACCAGCTTTTAGTATTAATGATCTATTGTTTTGTTTCTATTTCATTTATTTCTGCTGTGTTCTTTATGATTTCTTTCCTTCTGCTAACTTTGGGTTTTGTTTGTTCTTCTTTCTCTAGTTCCTTTAGGTGTAATGTTAGATTCTTTATTTGAGATCTTTCTTGTTTCCTGAGGTAGACTTGTATAGCTATAAACTTCCCTCCTAGAACTGCTTTTGCTACATCCCATAGGTTTTGGATCATCATGTTTTCATTGTCATTTGTCTCTAGGTATTTTTTGATGTCCTCTTTGATTTCTTCAGTGATCTCTTGGTTATTTAGTAACATATTGTTTAGCCTCCATATGTTTGTGTTTTTTACATTTTTTTCCCTGTAATTAATTTCTAATGTCATAGCGTTGTGGTCAGAAAAGATACATGATATGATTTCAATCTTCTTAAATTTATTGAGGCTTGATTTGTGACCCAAGATGTGATCTGTCTTGGAGAATGTTCTGTGTGCACTTGAGAAGAAAGTGTAATCTGCTGTTTTTGGATGGAATGTCCTATAAATATCAGTGAAATCTATCTGGTCTATTGTGTCATTTAAAGCTTGTGTTTCCTTATTAATTTTCTGTTTGGATGATCTGCTCATTGGTATAAGTGAGGTGTTAAAGTCTCACACTATTTATGTGTTTCTGTTGATTTCCTCTTTTAGAGATGTTAGCAGTTGCCTTATGTATTGAGGTGCTCCTATGTTGGGTGCATATATATTTATAATTGTTATATCTTCTTCTTGGGTTGGTCCTTTTTTATATTTTTTTAAAGATGTTGGGGGTAGGAGTTTATTAATTAATTAATTAATTTTTGCTCTGTTGGGTCTTTGTTTCTGTGCGAGGGTTTCTCTAGTTATGGCAAGTGGGGGCCACTCTTCATCACGGTGTGCGGGCCTCTCACTATAGCGGCCTCTCGCTGCGGAGCACAGGCTCCATACGTGAAGGCTCAGTAGTTGTGGCTCACGGGCCTAGTTGCTCCACAGCATGTGGGATCCTTCCAGACCAGGGCTCGAACCCATGTCCCCTGCATTAGCAGGCAGATTCTCAACCACTGCACCACCAGGGAAGCCCTTGGGTTGGTCCTTTGATCATTATGTAGTGTCCTTCCTTGTCTCTTGTAACATTATTTTAAAGTCTATTTTGTCTGATATGAGTATTGTTACTCCAGATTTTGTTTGATTTCCATTTTCATGGAATATCTTTTACCGTTCCCTCACTCTCAGTCTGTATGTGTCCCAGGTCTGAAGCGGGTCTCTTGTAGACAGCATATATGTGGGTGTTCTTTTTGTATCCATTCAGCATATGTGTCTTTTGGCTGGAGCATTAATGCATTCACATTTAAGGTAATTATCAATATGTATGTTCCTATGACCATTCTCTTAATTGTTTTGGGTTTGTTTTTGTAGGTCCTTTTCTTCTCTTGTGTTTCCCACTTAGAGAAGTTCTTTTTAGCGTTTGTTGTAGAGCTGGTTTGGTGGTGCTGAATTGTCTTAGCTTCTGCTTTTCTGTAAAGCTTTTGATTTCTCCATCGAGTCTGAATGAGATCCTTGTTGGGTATAGTAATCTTAGTTGTATGTTCTTCCCTTTTATCATTTTAAGTATATCATGCCACTCCCTTCTGGCTTGTAGAGTTTCTACTGAGAAATCAGCTGTTAACCTTATGGGAGTTCCCTTGTATGTTATGTTATTTGTCATTTTTCCCTTGCTGCTTTCAGTAATTTTTCTTTGTCTTTAATTTTTGCCAATTTAATTACTATGTGTGTCAGTGTGTTTCTCCTTGGGATTATCCTGTATGGGACTCTGTACTTCCTGGACTTGGGTGGTTATTTCCTTTCTGATGTTAGGGATGTTTTTGACTATAATCTCTTCAAATATTTTCTTGGGTCCTTTCTCTCTCTCTTCTCCTTCTGGGACCCCTATAATGCGAATGTTGTTGTGTTCAATGTTGTCCCAGAGGTCTCTTAGGCGCTCTTCATTTCTTTTCATTCTTTTTTCTTTATTCTATTCCGCAGCAGTGAATTCTACCATTTTGTCTTCCAGGTCACTTAACCGTTCTTCTGCCTCAGTTATTCTGCTATTGATTCCTTCTAGTGTATTTTCATTTCATTTATTGTATTGTTCATCTCTGTTTGTTTGTCCTTTAATTATTCTAGATCTTTGTTAAACATTTCTTGCATCTTCTCGATCTTTGCCTCCATTCTTTCTCCGAGGTCCTGGATGATCTTCACTATCATTATTCTGAATTCTTTTTCTGGAAGGTTGCCTATCTCCATTTCATTTAGTTGTTTTTCTGGGGTTTTATCTTGTTCCTTCATCTGGTGCATAGCCCTCTGCCTTTTCATCTTGTCTATCTTTCTGTGAATGTGGTTTTTGTTTTGCAGGCTGCAGGATTGTAGTTCTTGCTTCTGCTGTCTGCCCTCTGGTGGATGAGGGTATCTAAGAGGCTTGTGGAAGTTTCTTGATGGCAGGGACTCCTGGTAGGTGAGCTGGCTGTTGCTCTGGTGGGTAGAGCTCAGTAAAACTTTAATCTGCTTGTCTGCTGTTGGGTGGGGCTGGGTTCCCTCCCTGTTGTTTTTTTTTTGGCCTGAGGCAACCCAACACTGGAACCTACCCGGTGTCTTTGTTGGGGCTAATGATGGACTCTGGGAGGGCTCACGCCAAGGAGTACTTCCCAGAACTTCTGCTGCCAGTGTCCTTGTCCCTTGGTGAGCCACAGCTGCCCCTGCCTCTGCAGGGGACCCTCCAACACTAGCAGGTAAGTCTGGTTCAGTCTCCTAGGGGGTCACTGCTCCTTCTCCTGGGTCCCAATGTGCACACTACTTTGTGTGTTCCCTCCAAGAGTGGAGTCTCTTTTTCCCCCAGCCCTGCCGAAGTCCTGCAATCAAATCCCACTAGCCTTCAAAGTCTGATTCTCTAGGAATTCCTCCTCTGTTTGCCAGACCCCCAGTTTGGGGAGCCGGACGTGGGGCTCATAACCTTCACTCCAGTGGGTGGACTTCTGTGGTATGTGTTCAGTTTGTGAGTCACACACTCAGCAGTTATGGGATTTGATTTTATTGTGATAGTGCCCCTCCTACCGTCTCATTGTGGCTTCTCCTTTGTCTTTGCATGTGGGATATCTTTTTTGGTGAGTTCCAGTGTCTTCCTGTCCATGATTGTTCAGCAGTTAGTTGTGATTCCCATGTTCTCGAAAGAGGGAATGAGAGCATGTCCTTCTACCCTGCCGTCTTGAACCAAATCCGGCTTTTTTTTTTTTTTTTTTTTTGCGGTACGCGGGCCTCTCACTGTTGCGGCCTCTCCCGTTGCGGAGCACAGGCTCCGGACGCGCAGGCCCAGCGGCCATGGCTCACGGGCCCAGCCGCTCCGCGGCATGTGGGATCCTCCCAGACCGGGGCACGAACCCGCGTCTCCTGCATCGGCAGGCGGACTCTCAACCACTGCGCCACCAGGGAAGCCCCAAATCCGGCTTTTTTTGTTGTTGTTGTTGTTTTGTTTGTTTGTTTTGCTATTGAGTTATATGAATTCCTTATATATTTTGTATATAAACCTCTTATCTGATATATGGTTTCCAAAAATTTCCTCCCATTTTGTTTGACTTTTCATTTTGTTGATTGTTTCTTTTGCTGTGCAAATGCTTTTTAGTTTGATGTAGTCCCAAATTTTAATTTTTGCTTTTGTTGCTTGTGCTTTTGGTGTCGTTTCCAAAATCTTATTGACAAGACCAATGTCAAAGAGCTTTTTTCCCTATGATTTCTTCCAGGAAATTTATGGTTTTGCATTTTACATTTAAGTCTTTAATCCATTCTGAGTTAATTTTTGTGAGTGGTATAAGATAGGAGTGCAATTTCATTCTTTTGTATGTGAATATCCATTTTCCCTACACCATTTATTGATTGCCTATTCCCCATTGTATATTTCTATATTCCATGTTAAATATTAGTTGAACATATATGCATGTGTTTATTCCTGGGGTCTAAATTCTATTCCATTGGTCTATATGTATGTTTTTTATGCCAATACTATACTGTTTTGATTATTAGAGCTTTTTAGTATATTTTGAAATTAGGAAGTGCGATGCTACCAATTTTGCTCTTCTTTCTCAAGATTGCTTTGGTTACTCAGGATCATTTATGGTTCTATGCAAATTTAGAATTGTTTTTTGTATTTCTGTGAAAGATGTCACTGGAATTTTAATAGAAAATCTATAGAAGGCTTTGGGTAATATGTACATTTTAAAAATATTAATTCTTCTGATTCACTAATGTGGGATATATTTCTATTTATTTGTGCCCTCTTCAATTTCTTTCATTAATGCCTTACAGTTTTCAGTGTAGAGATCTTTTACCTCTTTGGTTAAATTTATTCCTAAGTATTTTATTGGTTTTGATGCTATTGTAGATGGGATTGTTTTCTTTATTTCTCTTTCAGATATATTATTGTCAGTGTATGGAAATGCAACTGACTTTTGTAAGGTTGATTTTGTATCCTGCAACATTACTGAATTCATTTGTTCATTCTAACAGTTGTTGGTGATGTTACAAATCATGCCATCTGTAAAAAAAAAGACAATTTTTCTTCTCTTCTGATTTGAATACTTTTTGTTTTTCTTGCCCAATTTCTCTGGCTAGGACTTCCAGTACTACTTTGAATAGAAATGGTGAAAGTGGACACCCTTGTCTTGTTCTTAATTTTAGAGGATAAGCTTTCAGCTTTTCACCATTGAGTATGATGCTAGCTGTGGGCTTGTCATATATGGCCTTTATTATGTAGACGCATGTTCCTTCTATACCAAATTTGTTGAGAGCTTTTATCATTAAAGGATGTTGAATTTTGTCAAATGCTATTTCTGCATCTGTTGAGAGGATCATATGATTTTTGTCCTTCATTCTATTAATGTGGTGTATCACATTTATTCATTTGCATATGTTGAACCATCCTTCCATCCCAGGGATAAATGCCACTTGGTCATGGTGTATGATCCTTTTAATGTGCTGTTGAATTTGGTTTGCTAGAATTTGTTGAGAATTTTTTTCATTTAAAAGACTTTATTTTTTATTGACATATAGCCGATGGACAATATTATATGTTATAGGTGTACAACATAGTGATTCACAGTTTTTAATGGTTATACTCCATTTATAGTTATTATAAAATATCCCTGTGTTGTACAATATATCCTTGTATTTTGCATCTGTATTCATCAGGGATATTGGCCCATTGTTTTCTTTTCTTGTAATGTCCTTATCTGGCTTTGGTATCAAGGTAATGCTGGCCTCACAAAATAAGTTTGGGAATGTTCTCCCCTCTTCAATTTTCTGGAAGAATTTAGTAGGATTGACATTAATTCTTCTTTACATTTTGGTAGAATTCACCAGTGAAACCATCTGGTTGAGGGCTTTTATTTTTGGGGAGGGTTTTGATTTTTGCTTCAGTATCCTTAGTCATTATTGGTTCAAGTTTTCTATATCTTCATGATTCAGTCTTGGTAATTTGTGTGTTTCTAGGAATTATGTCTTGTAGGTTATCCAAATTTTTGGTATATAACTGTTCATAGTAGCCTCTTATCCTTTGTAATTCTGTAGTGCCAGTTGTAATGTCTCCTCTTTCATTTATAATTTTATTTATTTGAATGTTCTCTCTCTTTTTTCTTCGTTAGTGTAGATAAAGGCTTCTTAATTTTGTTTCTTTCCAAAAAAAATAACAACTCAGTTTCATTGATTTTTTTCTATTGTCTTTCTAGTCTCTATTTCATTTATTTATGCTCTGTTCTTTATTTCCTTCCTTCTGCTAACATTGGGCTTACTGTGTTCTTTTCCTAATTCCTTGAGGTGTAAAGTTAGGTTGTTTATTTGATATCTCTATATTTTTTCTTATGTAGGCACTTATTGTTATAAATGTCCCTCTTAGAACTGCTTTTGCTGTATCCATTATGTTTTGGTATGTTGTATTTTCATTTGTCTCAAGATACTTTCTAATTTCCCTTTTGATTTCTTCTTTGACACATTGGCTGTTCAGCAGCATATTGTTTAGTTGCCATGTATACGTGGATTTTTCAGTTTTCTTCCTGTTTCTAGTTTCATACCATTTTGGATAGTAGACATGATTTCAATCTTAAGTTTGTTAAGGCTTGCTTTGTGGTGCAACATATGATTTATCCTAGGGAATGTTCTAAATCATTATCTATTCTAATCCTCATATTGTGCAGATTTAGGCAGTGTAAGCCCCATTCAAGCTGCCTCCTGTGTTCTTTTGACAACCCCACATAAGTTTTTTGAGCACTCCTTTATTTTCTGTCCTACACTAATCTTAGACTTTCCATATGCCTTCACAGGAATCAATGATTTGTCCAAGGAGCTGTGATTCCTTTCATTAGGAAATAGCATTCAGAAACAATGATCTGGGTGCTAGATGTTCTCATGGCAACTGGGATACAGCCATCTTTATTACATTCCATGTTTCCTGCTTTACTGTGTCCTGGAGCTGCAAGTGTTTATAATAAAAATGAACTAGCTCCAGTATAATTTTAGAGAACTAGTTGAATCTTGGTTTTCCTTTATTGCTGGAGTAGAGCAGACCCTGGAGAATTAAACCAAAATGTTTTTAGATACTTGTTGTATGACTTACCACTGATTTCCACTTGCATTCCAGGAATAATTTCCCTCTGGGACTGAGAGTTTTATTTTGTCTAAAATGCAAAACCTTTCTTGGCTGGAGCCAAGAGAGTAGAAAACAATGATATTTAGATCATAGTATGTCAAAATTAGTCATTATAGTCTGTTTCTGGGACAATGGCATGGGCTCACTTTTCTCTGATCCTCCTCTTTAAATACAGCTAAAGATCCTGAAAATAATTCAATAGACTCTAAAAGATAGAAGAAGATGGACTGAATAGTGAACTCAGAACTTGAAGAATGACAGCACAGAGAGTTCCCTGGGTTTTCTTTATATCAATCATTCCCATAACCCAGACTGGGTCTGCAACCCCCAAACTGCTAACAGGTACAGACCAAAAAATCTCCAAAAAAAAATGGAAAAGAAAAAAAAGCTTTTTCTCTCTGAACAAAGATCTGGGAAAGGGAAAGCTTAGCAGGGAGATCCATACCCAGTGGCAGCAGCTGGCTTACCTGTCTGTGGTAGCTTTACCAGCTGAGTTGGGAGAGTGAGGACAATCTATCTCCCATGCTTCACACTAGCCAGCAGCAGCAGCAGAATCTGATCTACTCTAAGCAGTAACAGCAGAACTAGGGAGAGCTGACACACTCCCAGCTCCACATCATGAGACAACAGATGAGTCCTTCCACCTGCAGTGGTAATGCCAGTTGCCCTAGTGTCTCCCAGTCCTCTACTGAAATGCAGAAGGCAGCCCAAGGCAATGTTTCCTGAACTTATACTCACTGGCAGCCAGCCGCCTAGGTCCAGGGGTCCTGGCCTTCCATCCAACGGCTGAAGGCATCCTAGGCCTGGTGCCTCCTGGGTCTATACTCAGTGGCAGAAAATGAACAGGGCCAGGGTCTCCTGACCCACCACCCAGACCCATGGCTCTGGCCTTCCACACAATGACAAAAGGCAGCCCATCCCTGGCTGCACTATCAGAGATAGAGTGGGAAGCTCCTGGCAGTGAGTGGCTGGAAAACAGGTCAGGAGAAATGTTTTCTGTCCTACGGGTCTGGATTTCCCCACAACTCACTTTAACTACACTGGGAGATGAGGAAGCACCTTCTTTCCCTGCATGTGGTAACAATGGAAGCTCAAGCAGAGTCAGAAGAATAAAGCAGATCAAATGGCATTGAAAAATCTCAGGAGACTAAATTGTCATTGGAATTACAGGCCAGAACCTATACACTAAACCTAACAGCGTGGTTGCCTGATAAAATAGAAGATATAGAAAGGGCAAAGAGTCTCTTAACCTAATGTTTAAAGTGTTCAGAAAACAATTGAAAATCACTTATTATACCAAGAATCAGGAAGATAAAAACTTGAACAAGAAAAGACAATCAAATGACACCAAATACTGAGATGAATTAGATGTTGGAACTATCTCATAAAGATTTTAAAGCAGTCACTATAAAACTGCTTCAAAAAGTAATTACAGGTAACCTACAGAATGGGAGAAAATATTTGCAAATCATATATCTAATAAGAGGTTAATATCTAAAATATATAAAGAACTCACCCAACTCAATAGCAAAGAAACAAGCAATCTTATTAAAAAGCAGGCAGAAGATCTGAATAGACAATTTTCCAAAGAAGACATACAGATGGCCAACAGGTACATGAAAACATGCTCAACATCACTAATCATAAGGGAAATGCAAATCAAAACCACAATGAAATACCATCTCACACCTGGTAGAATGGCTATTATCAAAAAAACAAGAAATAAAAGTGTTGGTGAGGATGTGGTGAAAAGAGAACATTAGTGCACTGTTGGTAGGAATGTAAATATGTGCCACTACTGTGGAAAACACTATGGAAATACTTTAGAAGTTAAAAATAGAGCTACCATATGATCCAGCAATTTCAATTCTGAGTATTTAGTCATAAAAGAAAAACAAAAACCCACAAACTTAAAAAGATACCTGCACTCCCATGTTCATTGCAGCATTATTTAAAATAGCCAAAATGTTAAAACAACCTAAATGTACATTAACAGATGAATGAAGAAGATGTGGTACACATATACAATGGAATACTACTCAGCTATAAAAAAGAATGAAATAATTCCATTTGCAGCAACATGGATGGACCTAGAGATTATCATATTAAGTGAAGTAAGTCAGACAGAGAAAGACGAATACCATATGATATCACTTATATGTGGAATCTAAAAAAAACAAAACAATAAGCTCATAAATGTAGAGAACAGGAAAACAGATTGGTGGTCGCCAGAGGTGGGGGGAGGAGAGAGTGGGGAGGTGAGAGAATTGAGTGAAGGGAATCAAAAGGTACACATTTCCAATTATAAAATTAGTTAATAATAATGTTCTGTATATTTGAAAGTTACTAAGAGAGTAATCTTTTTTTTTAAGATCTTTATTGGAGTATAATTGCTTTACAATGGTGTGTTAGTTTCTGCTCTATAACAAAGTGAATCAGTTATACATATACATATGTCCCCATATCTCTTCCCTCTTGCATCTCCCTCCCTCCCACCCTCCCTATCCCACCCTCTAGGTGGTCACAAAGCACCGAGCTGATCTCCTTGTGCTATGCAGCTGCTTCCCACTAGCTATCTATTTTACGTTTGGTAGTGTATATATGTCCATGCCACTCTCGCTTTGTCCCAGCTTACCCTTCCCCCTCCCCGTATCCTCAAGTCCATTCACTAGTAGGTCTGTGTCTTTATTCCTGTGTTGCCCCTAGGCTCTTCATGACCTTTTTTCTTTTTTATAAGATTCCATATATATGTGTTAGCATATGGTATTTGTTTTTCTCTTTCTGACTTACTTCACTCTGGAGAGTAAATCTTAAAAGTTCTCAATACAAGAAAAAAAATTATGTAACTATATGAGGTGATGGATGTTAACTAGAATTATTGTGGCGATCATTTCTCAATATATACAAATATATCATTTTGTTGCACACCTGAAACTAATAGAAAGTTGCATGTCAATTATACCTCAATAAAAAGTTAATTAATTTTTAAAAAGTAATCAAAAATTTGCTTGAAAAAAGGAAAAAAACTAAGAAAAGAAGTACAAGTATATAAAAGAGGCAAATAGAAATTATAGAACCAAAAAACATAATAACAGAACAAAAAGTTCACTGGATGGGCTCAATAGTAGTGTAGAGATGACAGAAAATAGAATCAGTGAGCTTGTGGAGAGATCAATAAATTTTACTGAATCTAATGAACAGAAAGTATATGCCTGAAAAAGTGAAATGAGCAGAGTATCAAGGAATTGTTGAAGTCTAGCAAAAAATCTAATATTCATATCATTGATGCCCCAGAAGGAGATGAGAAAGAATGTGGGGCTGAAAAAGTATTTCTATTAGTCAGGGTTCTCCAGAGAAACAGAACCAATAGGGTGTGTGTGTGTGTGTGTGTGTGTGTGTGTGTGTGTGTGTGTGTGGCCTTATTATAAATAATTGCCTCACACGATTATGGAGGCTGACAAATTCAAAAAATGCAATGTTGGCTGGCAGGCTGGAAACACAGGAGAGCTGATGGCGCAGTTCCTGTCTGAAAGCCAGCAGGTGGAGACCTAGGAAAGCCAATGGTGCTTAAGAGGTCCAAAGACAATCTGCTGCAGAATTCCCTCTTGCTCTGGAAGGCCAGTTTTTTGTTTTATTCAGGCTTTCAACTGATTAGGTGAGTCTTACCCACATTATGGATGATAATTTGCTTACTCAGAGTTCATTGATTTAAATGTTAATCTCATCCAAAATCACCCTCCAGGTTGACACATAAAATTAAGCATTACAAGTTCACCCCATGTCAACTTGGCACCTGTATGCATCTCCTTAAACCATACTTAATCTCCAAATAAAGACAATAACAAGGTCATCCTTCTACCTAACATGATACAGCTATCCTGCCTACAACTGAAAATGCACTAACCTTTTCCTCAAAAAAGATACAAACTTCTTGGTTGATGATTACTTGTCTCCTTGATCAGCCATACTTAAATACCATGATGTATTAGTTTCTGCTTTATCACAAAGTGAATCAGTTATACATATACTTATGTTCCCATATCTCTTTCCTCTTGCATCTCCCTCCCTCCCACCCTCCCTATCCCACCCCTCTAGGTAGTCACAAAGCACCGAGCTGATCTTCCTGTGCTATGCAGCTGCTTCCCACTAGCTATCTACCTTACGTTTGGTAGTGTATATATGTCCATGCCACTCTCTCACTTTGTCACAGCTTACCCTTCTCCCTCCTCATATCCTCAAGTCCATTCTCTAGTAGGTCTGTGTCTTTATTCCCATCTTGCCCCTAGGTTCTTCATGATCTTTTTTTCTTCCTTAGATTCCATATATATGTGTTAGCATATGGTATTTGTTTTTCTCTTTCTGACTTACTTCACTCTGTATGACAGATTCTAAGTCCATCCACCTCACTACAAATAACTCAATTTCATTTCTTTTTATGGCTGAGTAATATTCCATTGTATATATGTGCCACATCTTCTTTATACATTCATCTGTTGATGGACACTTAGGTTGCTTCCATGTCCTGGCTATTGTAAATAGAGATGCAATGAACATTTTAGTACATGACTCTTTTTGAATTATGGTTTTCTCAGAGTACATGCCCAGTAGTGGGATTGCTGGGTCGTATGGTAGTTCTATTTTTAGCTTTTTAAGGAACCTCCATACTGCTCTCCATAGTGGCTATATCAATTTACATTCCCACCAACAGTGCAAGAGGGTTCCCTTTTCTCCACACCCTCTCCAGCATTTATTGTTTCTAGATTTTTTGATGATGGCCATTCTGACCGGTGTGAGATGATATCTCATTGTAGTTTTGATTTGCATTTCTCTAATGATTAATGATGTTGAGCATTCTTTCATGTGTTTGTTGGCAATCTGTATATCTTCTTTGGAGAAATGTCTATTTAGGTCTTCTGCCCATTTTTAGATTGGGTTGTTTGTTTTTTTGATATTGAGCTGCATGAGCTGCTTGTAAATTTTGGAGATTAATCCTTTGTCAGTTGCTTCATTTGCAAATATTTTCTCCCATTCTGAGGGTTGTCTTGTAAAGCAATTATACTCCAATAAAGATGTTAAAAAAAAAAAGATTCACACACACACACAATAAATAAAATATTATTCAACCATGAAAAAAACAAAAGAATAATGCGACTGCATTAGGAGGTTATGGGTTGAATTATGCCCACCCCCCAAAAAAAGATCTGTCAAAGTCCTAACCCCCAGTATCTCAGAATGTGACCTTATTTGGAAATAAGGTCTTTGCAGATGTAATCAAGTTAAAATAAGGTCAGGATGGGCCTTAATCCAATATGACTGATATTGTCATAAGGAGAAATTTGGACACATAGACAGACACAGAGGGAAGACAATGAGAAGACACCCAGAGAGAAGGCCATGTGAAGACAGAGAATTCTAGTGATGTATCTACAAGCCAAGGGATGCCAAAGACTTCTGGCAAATCACCAAAAGCTAAGAAGAATCGAAGCCTCCCCTATAGGTTTTAGAGGGAGCATGGTCCTGCTAACACCTTCATTTTAGACTTCTAGTCTCCAGAATGGTGGGACAATGGAATTCTATTGTTCCAAGTCATCCAGTTTGTGACAATTTGTTATAGCAGCCCTAGGAAACTAATATAGGCATCTTACGCTTGCTACCGGGAGTAATAATGACAGATCTGGTTACATTTTTCTGTTGTTTTCTTGTCTCCACTCCTAGGCACTTAGTTGTAAGGCCAGAAGTCTTGTTTAGGGCCAGGTTGTTGAATCTGTGGTTGAAAACCAAACTCTCATTTTCCTATATTTCTCTGTCCTGTGAATTTTTACCACACCCCTAAGGATATTTTCTAAGAATAACTGTGAATTCATAAAGAACATATGGCAGTAACCAGACATAATCAGAAGGGGCAACAAAATATACATTTTATAGCAGCTTTTGGTATTCCAGCCAGATTCCCTAGAGCCAGCAGATGTCCCATGTAGAGGGAAGGACGGTTTGGAATACAGTTATATAAAAGCTCTCACCTGTAGGCAAATTCAAACTTAGTAACTGTCCTGATTTGTTGCTCAAAACCCATGGAGTTTAGGTAGCCATGACGATCTTGGTCTTCCAAATAAAATGAGACTGGTTTCTGCTCAAAAAAAAAAAATTACCATGATGTAAAATTAAAAACATTTAAATATTATCATATGCAGTTAATACATCTTATGTCATATGATAAGGAGGTAAGAAAGGAAAGAAAAAAGATACATGCTTATTTTATGTATATATACACAAAAAGAAATTCATAACAAAATAAGGAGAAAATACTCATGACAATTACAGTCCCCATTTCTGTAACTGGTCACATGGTTGTAGTTGGTATTTGCAACTTCCTTCTTCTACTACCCATTCCATATTCCCTATGCCTTCAGCAGACACCTCAGCTGGTCATAGTTATTTATATGGTGGGGTGACCCAAACTTTTGTTCCTGAAGGGTCTGGGCCATTAGCAATCCTGTCTGAATTGGGTTTTTGTAATTCTTCATTGTCCTTAATCACAGGGTGTGGAAATACTAAGGGATCTGCTGTGTTGCAGACATGCTCTTTCTTTTTCTTTTTTTTTTTTGGCTATTTTTTAACATCTTTATTGGAGTATAATTGCTTTACAATGGTGTGTTAGTTTCTGCTGTATAACAAAGTGAATCAGTTATACATATACATATGTTCCCATGTCTCTTCCCTCTTGCGTCTCCCTCCCTCCCACCCTCCCTATCCCACCCCTCTAGGTGGTCGCAAAGCACCGAGCTGATCTCCCTGTGCTATGCGGCTGCTTCCCATTAGCTAAAGATGCAGACGTAGAGAATGGACTTGAGGACACGGGGAAGGGGAAGGGGAAGCTGAGATGAAGTGAGAGAGTGGCATGGACATATATACACTACCAAATGTAAAATAGACATGCTCTTTCTTACCTCCATTATAGAGTAGTTGTCCAGTGTCCCCTTGGTAGTCAGGATCAGCCACCCAGCCAGCACAGTAACTCCCTTCTTTACATTGATTCAGAGGCACAAAAAGATCAAGGTGGTGTGGCAGCAGTCTTAACTTACAGGTCAGAGGAGTGTCATTGTTGTGTCTCCTGGTGGAAGCATTCTTCCCTTTGGAACTAAGGCCTTTAGGCCAGCTGAGCATAAGGTCACAGGAACAGGAAGCAAAAATTTTACTAGTGGGTCACTAGGGGTAACAGTGTGTGTTGCCACTCCCATTTCCACCCCCTGATTCCTGAACCCATGAATCCTGGCTATGGAAGAAACAGCACCACATATTGGACTCTTATTCAGAGCATATACAGCCTTCTTGAGAAACTTGCCTTAGCTCTGCAACATATTGCCACTTAGCTGGAGTTGTAACTGAGTCATTCCACTGTTCTATCAAAATAGAACAGCACAGTTTGAAACATGGTAAGACCAGTGAATTCCATGAGCATGGGCCCATTGCTGCACTTCATTTGCTAAAAAGTTAGTAACTTAATCAGAAGCACAAGCACTGTTATGTAGAATACCATGACAGTGGATAAGTAATTCTGTAAGCCCACATATGATAGTTTTGGGAGAAGCACCGCATGCAGGGAATGTAAATCCATATCCAGAGTAAGTGCCTCTTCTGGTAAGAACAAAACACAGCTCCTCCCATGATAGAAGGGGTCCCATTTAATCAACTTGCCACCAGGTAGCTGACTGGTCACCCTAGGGAATGGTGCCATATTGGGGGCCATTGGTCTCTGCTTCTGGCAGATTGAGCACTCAGCAGTGGCTGCAGCCTGGTCAACCTTGGTGAGTGGAAGTGCATGTGGCTGGGACCATGCATAACGTCCTTCCCTCACAACATGGTCACTTTGTTCATGAGCCCAATAAACAATGACAGGGATTGTGGTGTGGCTGGTGAAGGAGGCTGACTGGTATTTAGAGAATGTGTCAGTGGATTATTAAAATCATCCTTTGCTGAGGTCACGCTTAAGAGGACATCGACAAGGGACACAAATAATTTTGTATTTTTTGCCCATTCAGAGAGGTCTATTCACATACCTCTTCCCCAAATTTCCTTGTCAACAATTTTCTATGTTCTTTCTAAATCCCTGACCATCCAGCCAAACCTCTGGCCATAGCCCTTGAATTGCGATATAATCACATATCTGACCATCTCTCCTTCAAGTCAAATGGACAACGAGATGCACTGCTCTAAGTTCTGTCTACTGGAGGATCCTCAAAAAACTTAAAACATAGAACTACCATATGATCCAGCAATTCCATTTCTGGCTGTATACCCAAAGGAAATGAAAACAGAATATCAAAGAGATATATGTACTCCCATCTTTATTGTAGCATTATTCACAATAGCCAATATATGGAAACAACCTAGGTATCCATCAATGGATGAATGGATAAAGAAGATGTAAGATGTGTGTCTGCTATGGACAGATAATAATATGGAATATTATTCAGCGATGAGAAAGAAGAAATTCTGCCATTTGTGACAACATGGATGGACTTTGAGGACATTATGCTAAGTGAGATAAATCAGACAATGACAAATGCTGTATGCTGTCACTTACATGTGAAATCTAAAAAGGCCAAACTCATAAAAACATAGGGCAAAATGTTGGTTATCAGGGGTTGGGTATTGGGGAGAATGAGAGAGATGTTGTTTAAGGGTACAAACTTGCAACTAGTAGATAAATAAGTCTTGGAGATTTAATCTACAGTGTAGTGAATATAGACAACAATATTGTGTTATAATCATCTAAATTGCTAAGAGACTAGATCTTATTTATTCCCACCACAAAAAAGAAATGATAATTAGGTGATGGTGTAGAGGTGTTAACTATTGCTACAATGGCAGTCATATTATACTATATAAATGTATCAAATCACCATGTTGTATACTTGAAATGTACAGTTATATGTCAAATAAATTTCAATTTTTAAAAAAATTGAGGGAAAACCAAACCTCTAAGCAAGTTAAGAATAGAGGGGATGATTACCTGAACTTGGTAAAGAGCATCTACAAAAAAACTACTTCCAACAAAATAGTTAATGAAGAAAGACTGAATGCTTTCCCTCTAAGATTGAAAAGGAGGCAAAGATTTATGCCCTCACCACTTTTATTCAACATAATACTGGAATTCTACATAGTGCAATAAGGCAAGATAAAGAAAAAATTATAAAAATTTGAAGGAAAAATAAAACTGTCTCTATTTGCAGATGACATGATGGTCTACATGTAAAATTCCAAGAAATCTACCAAAAACGTCCTACTATTTAGTATAAGTGAGGTCAGCCATGTCACAGTATAAAAGATCAATGCATTAAAATCTATCCCATTTCTTTATACTGACAATGAATTTGTGGAAACCAAATTAAAAATACAATACCATTTACAATTATGCCAAAGAAAATGAATTACTTAGTTCTATGGCCTGAATTGTGTCCCCACCCAAATTCATATGTTGAAGCCCTAAGCCCCAATGTGACTGTATTTGGTGATAAGGCTTTTAGGAAGTAATTAAGGTTAAATGAGTTCAAAAATTCAGAGTCCTAATCCAGTAAGATTCGTGGCCTTAAAAGAAGAGGAAGAGATCTCCCCCTGCCCCTTCACATGCATGCACTGAGGAGATGCAATGTAAGCACTTGAAGAGAACTCTAACCAGAACCTGACCATGCTGACATCCTGATCTTGGACTTCCAGCATTCAGAACTGTGAGAAAATAAATTTCTGTTGTTTAACCCACCCAGTCAATGGTAAGTTGTCATGGCAGCCCAAACAGACTAAGATACTTAGGTATGTATTTAACAAAACATGTACAGTATTTTTATGCTGAACATTAAAATACACTGATGAAAATAATCAAGAATAACTAAATAAATGGAGAGGCATACCATGTTCAGAAATTGGAAGATTCAACATAGTAAAGATATCAATTCTCCCCAAATTGATCTGTAGTTTTAATGCAATTCAATATTAAAATTCCAGCCAGGTTTTTGTAGACATATAGAAGCTTATTTATCAGCTCGGTGCTTTGCGATGACTTAGAGGAGTGAGACAGGGAGGGTGGGAGGGAGGTTCAAGACAGAGGGGATGTGGGGATATATGTATGCATATGGCTGATTCACTTTGTTGTACAACAGAAACTAGCACAGCATTGTGAAGCAATTATACTCTAATAAAGATGTATTAAAAAAAAGGCATCTCCCTCCAGGTTCTAAAAAAATAACAATAAGAAAATAAATCATCTAATTCTCAGGCTTTTTTTGGAGAAGAAAATAATTTGTATGGAAGAGTTGCCTGGTGGTCCAGCGGTTAAGACTCTGTGCTCCTACTGCAGGGGGCATAGGTTCAACCCCTGGATGAGGAACTAAGATCCTGCATGCTGTGTGGTGTGGCAAAAAAAAAAAAATTGTATGGAAAGGCACAGGCCTTAGAATAGCATAAATCATCTTGAAAAAGAAGAATAAAGTGCAAGGAATTAGTCTATCTGATATGAAGCCACACTATATAGCTACAATACTTAATACTGTGTGGTATTAGTGTGAGTATAGATACATAGATCAATAGAACAGGATAGAGAACCCAGAAATAGACCCACACAAATATGTTCATCTGGTTTTTGACAGTGGTGCAAGAACAATTCAATAGAGGAAGAACAGTTTTTTCATAACCTTTTCAAGAAATGGTGCTAAAAAATATTTTTAATAAAATAAAATAGTTCTAAAAAAAGAAGTGGTGCTGAAGTCATTGGACATCCATAGACAAAAAAAAAAGAAACCTTAATCTAAACCTAACACTTTATATAAAAATTAAAGTGAATCACAGACTTAAATATAAAACTTTAAAACTTTGAGGATAAAACTTAAGAAAATCTTTGGGGTTTAGGGTCAAAGAGTTCTGAGGCCTGACAGCAAGTCATGATCAATAAAAGAGAAATTGATAAATTGGATGTCATGAAAATCCAAAACTTTTGCTCTGCAAAGCACATTGTAAACAGGATGAAAAAATCAGAACAGACTAGAAGAAAATATTTGTAAACCACATATCCAACAAAAAACTATCCAGAATATATAAATAACTCTTAAAACTCAACAGTAAAAATGCAAAACAAAAATATCCCAACCAAACCCAATTAGAAAATGGACAAAGACATGAGGATACACAGATGGCATATAAGCACATGAAAAGATGTCCTATATCATTAACCATGAGGAAGATGCAAGTGAAAACCACAATGAGATATCACTACACACCTATCAGAATGGCTAAAATAAAAATTAATGACAACACTAAACACTGGGGAGAATATGGAGACATCATTGGATCACATGCATTGCTGGTAAAATTGTAAAATTGTACAGCCACTCTGGAAAGTAGTTTGGCCGTTTCTTATAAAACTAAATATACAACTACCATACACCCCAGCAAATGAACTCTTTATCTTAAAGAAAACTTATGTTCATAGAGAAACCTGTACATAGTGTCCATAGAAGATTTATTTGTGATAACTAAAAAATGGAAACATCACAGATGTCTTTCAACAGGTAAATTTTTAAACAAACTGTATAAAACAGACACCATGAAATACTGCTCAGCAATAAAAAGAATGAACTATTGATACTCCCAACAACTTGGACGTTACCCAGAGTATTATGCTGAGTGAATAAAAGCCAATCTCAAATAGCTACATATTGTTTGATTTCATTTATATCAAATTTTGGAAATGACAAAATTTAGAAATATTAAACAGATTTATCATACCAGTGGTTAATAATTGTGATGATGGGATACTTACCTATATATGTGATATAATTGCATAGAACTTGTTTTGTGCTGGTCTCAACCTATCAATAATCAATGTTGTGGCTGGACTGGCCCTTGTGGTTCTTATTATAATCACAAGACACACTCAGCAATAACCATCAAGAAACTTTGAAAAGAAGGTTTATTACTTACAGGTCCTGGAAATGACATAGCACACCTGGGGCCACACAGCAAGGTCACAGGTAGAGAGAGAGGGCAAGATCTGGGGTTCTGCTTTTAGAGGTCTAGAGTGGGGGGCCTTGTGTTTTATGGGCTCCCTCTTGTCTTTGGAAGAAAAACACACAACCTAAAAGTCATGGTTATGTTTTACTCAGGGAAATTACTGAGGACTATTGCCTGGGAGACAGCCTCTCAACTCTGAGGAAGTGTTCTGAAGAGGTAAAGGAGGAGCCGGGATATATAGGAGTTTTTGCTGAAAAAAAATATATAGTCGATCATCAGAAGATTACTGCTAATCACAAAAACAGACATCTCAAGTTGATTTTAGTGTTTTTCTATGTAGGGGAAGATGCAAGAAACTGGGGTCACTGAAATTTTTCCTTAGATATATATGCATCTTAACTATCTAGGGCCAGTATCCTGTTTTTCTCCATCCTGAATTCCCCTCAGTGTGCACCATTGCGGAGGGGGGGGGGTTGGCTGCAGTGGCTGATGGCTTGGTTGTGGGCAACATTTGTTGTTTACTGAAATGGCAAGAAACATTTTTTTGTCTGCACTTTATGTTGGTGAATTTAAAACATAGGAATGGGAATTTAAAGGTCGGGAAGAAAAAAAGACAAGCGGCCCAAACGGTCAGTTATAAAAATCATCCAAGATCTCTAAAAGGAGTTTGGGGTGACTATGGGGTTCAGCCAGGTTCTTTATGTAGTCACATAGGTGGCAACTGTGTTTATTGAGATAGCCACCTTTGAAGTGAATGCTTCTTTGAAGTGGATGCCTAGACAATCAAAGCTTAAGTCAGGTACTTGCATTACAAAAAGAAAAGCCAACTGTCAGGCTTATACTATAGGACTATCAATAAATACACACACACACAAAAGAGTATACATAAAACTGGGGAAATCTGATGGATTTTATCAATAAAAATATCCTAGTTGTCATACTATAGTTTTGCAAAATGCTATCATTGGGGGAAATTGGGTAAGGGGTACAAGGAATCTTTCCATGTTATATATTACAACTGTATGCATATCTACAATTACCACAATAAAAAGTTCAGTAGTAAAAAGTGTGCCATGATGTACCCAGGCATTGTTCTGAATATAATGCTCCACTAAAAGAAACCAGAGCTCTTTGTAGAAATGTGTAATTCCAGGGCCAGGATAGTAAAAGTCCAAGGAGAGCCTGGGGCATCTAGTTGATTTGGAAAACAAGGAAGTGCTCAAAGATTAATGGGTAAATGCAAAAGGATACAGGAAGGAGCTGGTTTGAAAGGGTTCCCATGGGCCAAAGTTGGGACAATTTAAACTTTAAAAAATTGACTGTAAATTACTGAATAAATAAAAATCCATGAGTCCAAAATAATACCCAGAGGAAAAGAGAGAAAGAGACAGAGAGAGGGAATAATTTTCAGTAATTGGAGATAACTATTACTGCTACTCTTTTTAAATTTTTATTTATTTTTATTTTATTGAAGAATAGTTGATTTACAATATTGTGTTAGCTTCAGCGTACAACAAAGTGATTCATTTATACATATTTTCTGGTTCTTTTCCATTATAGATTATTACAAGATATTGAATATAGTTCCCTGTGCTATACACTAAATCCTTGTTGTTTATCTATTTTATGTATAGTGGTGTGTATCTGTTAATCCCGAACTCTTAATTTATCCCTCCTCCCCCTTCCCTTTTGGTAACTATAAGATTGTTTTCTGTGTCTGTGACTCTGTTTCTGTTTTGTAAATAAGTTCATTTGTATCATTTTTAGAAATTAGATTACACATATGAGTGATATTATGTGATATTTGTCTTTGTCTGACTTACTTCACTTAGTATGATAATCTCTAGGTCCATCCATGTTGCTGCAAATGGTATTATTTCATTCTTTTTTATGGCCAAATAAAATTCTATTGTATATATATATATATATATATATATATATATATATATATATATACACCACATCTTCTTTACCCATTCATCTGTTGATGGACATTCAGGTTGCTTCCATGTCTTGGCTACTGTTAATAGTGCTGCTATGACATTGGGGTGCATGTATCTTTTTGAATTAGAATATTACTCCTACTCTTTACCTATAATTATCAGTTTGCAGAGTAAAGAATAAAGTACATACCCTGCCTTTAAAGGAGAAATAGTCCATCTGCAGCTGATGAGAGAAAGCTCATCTTTATGGATGAATGAAAGCTAATAAAAGTAGAAGGAAATCTAGAATCAGAAAATCACTATTTTGTAATTTAACAATAAAATAATTGGTTCAATCAAAGGTTATCAATGGATTCTTAAACCATTAGGCAAAGGGTTGGAAAGGAACAAGATAGTTACACAGTGTCAAAATAACACCTCTCAGATTACTTGTTTATTGCAAAGTAAAAACTGTACCTTCACAATGGAGAAACCTGGAAATCATCATTTTAACGAAGAATAACATTTAGTATCATTACTACTGGGATAACTTGACATCATGAACCTCTGATATGATGCAGTATGATGTATGCAACAACATCTGCCAAAACAACATACTTGCCAAAATGTGTAACTTGAATCTAATCAAACCTTTAGCCCTGAGTTTTAGCTGTATAGGAAATAAATTGGGTAGAAGAACAATCTAAATGACACCACAAGGAAGCAATCAGGTAAAATCAGCAGGTAACTGACCTGGTCTGTTAAAAAAAAATCAGTATCATGGAGAAAAAAAAAGGGTGGTGAGATTGTTCTAGATTAAACAGACTAATAAGACATAATCAAATTTAATGTGTGGTTTTTAATAGATCCTGTGTTGAGGGGGGAAATTTAAAAAACACATTTAGGAAACAATTTGGAAATTGAAAATATATACTGGTGTTACTGAGGCCAAGCTTGTGCTGCTCACCGCACGACAGGCCAATAAATTGAGAGATGAGTTGTTGGGTGGGGCAAAGAATAGCAGCTTTATTCGGAAAGCCAGCAGACCAAGAAGATAGTGGACTAGTGTCCCAAAGAAACACCTTCCCTGAGTTAAAATTCAGGCTTCTTTTATACTAAAAGGGGAGGGGGTAAAGCCCTGGTTCCAGCCAGACTCCGGAGGGGATGTGTTAATTTGTTCCTTTGCACAGCCATTCACAGGTGGGCCTGGTCAGGACATTTCCTATGAGCTAAACGAAGGTATTTTAGCTTAACACTCATTACCTGGGAGGCAGGGTTCCCAGAGATGGACCATTAGGTATAATTTAAGCTTTATAGGCAACATCCCTTTAGTGATTAACTTGTAATAGAATACAAAAGGTCTTCCCTATTACACTGGAAGTTAGATGAAATTAGAAAATTATCATTGACTTATAGGTGTGATAATGATATTGTGGCTATAAATTATGTCTTTATTCTTAGGCCAGGAGTGCTGAAGTACTGAGAGACGAAATGGCACTGATATGTGTATCTTACTTAAAAATGTTTTTGAAAAACTACATACATATATGCATGCATATAGATATGTGTATATGACAAAATGTTAAGAATGACTGAATTTAGATTGCGGGTGGATTTGTGCATCTCTGCTTGCAGCCAATATGTGTAGGTGTCACTACTTAATTCAGGAAGTAATTTTTTGAAGACTCCTCACTGTTTAACTGTTACACCTCAGGGAAGAGGATCTATGTTCATTTTGTGGGGTCTCTCCTCTGGCCATGCCCAATGATCACATCAATCTCCAGAGAACGGTTCAGCTTCCTATCTATGCTTCCCAGAGCTGTTAATTTGTTCTTGGTACAGATGGACAAATTAATGTATTGTTTCTTCTTTTACTTCCTGTTCTTAGAGAATGAACTTAAATAAGTGACTTTTTGTCCTATATTGAGGTTAACATCCAGTTTCTCCATGGATCCACTGGTGTGTTGTAACACAGTATTGTGAGTCATCATCTTTACTACTCCCAACTTTAGCACAACTACTCACACACTACACAGAAAGTCTTTTTGTATACCTCAGTTTGACTCTACTAGGTGAACAATGCTTATTTTGAACTGTTCTGCCTGCTGCTGCATGCTAGCTAAAAGGTCTGCAGTATTTTCAGTGTTTCAATATTTTAAGGTTAGGCTGCTGATTTGCATCGACAATAGAAAACAGTAGTTAGGAGAAGAAGCAGCTGATGGGCTCAGCCAGAATTTCAGGCCAGTAAAGGCTGTTTCATAGGGGCAAGGGAAGGGTCTCTTCACAGCACAAGTGGTCAATCAGGCTGATGCAATGAGGCTGCTCAGTAACTTACTGGGAAACCAGGGGCCGTGGGGCACACTTGAAGGCTGCAGGCACTTTGGGCAGAGTGAGGAGCAGCGCGAACGTTCAGCCGTGGGTCCAAAAGGAAACCGGGGATCCTGCCGCCGCCTGTGCAGCCATCCGGTCAGGGACACGCGGTGCCCACCTATCCAAATCCGGGTGGGGAGCCACGCGCGGGGAGGAGGCCAGCGGCGGCCAGGTGGGATCTGGTAAGGATTCAGCAGAAGCGCTGGTGGCGGCGGGCCCAGGAGGCGGGCTCCAAAGGTGTGCCACAAGCCCCGAAGCTGCCAGCACCCTCCGTATCCCCCTCAACGAGATACACCTGGGCACGCAGCCAGAGCGCTGGAGACATTGGGGAAGCTGTGAGGCCTCAGCTGCATGCATACGGCCAAGTTTGTTGGACACCTTCAAGTCCCCAGGCCTGGTGAACTACACTGTGGGTGAACCACTGCCGCACGGTTAAATTTGAGCCTGGGCCCCTGCAAACCTGTGAGTTCTGGTTTGCAGCTGCAGGCTGTGCAGGAAGCAGCAGCACCCACACTTCCTTGTCCCAGTCTCGCGCTTCATGCTCTTCCTGGGCGCCAGGAGCATCATGATGTACCAATCCCACACCCACCCAGCTCTGCACAGCTTCTGCAGCAGGTGCAGGGTGCAGAGTTTCCACGCGTTAGTCTCTCACCCCAGAGTTTACAGCGTCGCCTCACACTTTCTGGACGCGGGCACGCACTGCCTGGACGCGAGCACCGTGTGCAGCGTGGTCGTCGAGGAGTTCAACAGTGGCGATTGCGGGGGGAGGGGGTCATGAAGGAGCACAGAGCCGTCCAGAGTGGGTCTACCAAGTGAGCCCCTGCCTCTCTTCCCGAAGAGGGGCAGGCACTGGGCCCGCAACACACCTGAAACACGAGGGAACCACCTCAGTGCTTGTCAAAGACAGTGTGTGACAGAGGTCTGTTTCTGGACTGGTGAACCCGTGATGTCGCGCCAAGTTTCTACCCCTGCCCCACCAGTGTTTTCCAATGGACTTGCTCATAATGACAATAAAAACAAAAAACCTAAGCACACATTTGTCTGGGTACAACGATAATGATAATTTTCCAATCAGCAAGTCCAATCAGCAAGTAGTGGCTCTACTTTTTCAAATCGTCTTTTACATCACCCAGTTCTCACAAATCATTTGCAGATTGTTCATATGTACTGTACGGTTATGGCGCTATTGTGAACAGGATTGTTTTTAGCAGTTGCATCTGGTACAAAGGACCACTATATCCAAACGGTTTCCTAAACATTTTTAGGACGTTTTCTATTGCTTATCCCTGTGTGTGTTTTAGGTCAGCACTCACATTTTCGCTACTTAGACATAGGTGTTATTTTCAGCTACATTGTTTATTTAATGTATTTTTATATACTATGTTTAAGATTTATTAGTATTACATACCTCATTGTGCTTATTTTTCAAATGATGCTGTCATTTTGCTTGGTTTTCTTTTGGAATCTGTCTCTGGGTAGGGGGACAGGGAGACAGAAGAGTGAGAGATATCTGTGCACTGTATGCCCTGTTTGATGTTCTGAAATTCCTATCTTGTACATGTGTTAAGTATTCAGAAATAAATACTTAATAAGTAGAAAATATGTATTACTATGTTGTATATGACAAAATCAGCATTAATTTATACGTAATTTCTTGATACTGGAGATTTTTATCAAACAATAGGTGGTCAGTGTCTTTTCATGCCAAATGATATGTATAAACATCATCACTTAATGGCTTCATAGAATTTTAAAATATGGCTCTTCCATAACTTATTTAACCAACTTCTGATGGATGTTTAGTTTTTTTTCCAGCTTTTCACTGAGGTAATAATATTTCATAGGAGTAAAGTTCCAATAAATATCTTCAGTGTTCTAGCACTTAGGTAAAAGTGTCTGGAGTTCTTTCAATTTGTCATTTTCTTGCTGTTTCTCTTCTGTACATATGTTTCATTAGATGGGCATACAATATGCATTGAATTGCTTAACTTGACTTATCAACAAATTAAAACCCAACTCAGGGGAATTCCCTAGCGGTCCAGTGGTTAGGACTCCTTGCTTTCACTGCCGAGGGCCCGGGTTCGATCCCTGGTCAGGCAGCTAAGATCCTACAAGCTGCACATGGTGCAGCCAAAAAATATAATAATAATAATAAAAGCATTTAAATTTATTTTTTAATAAATAAAACCCAACTAAGTGGATATGTTTCCATGTATAATTGTGAGTAACATGACTGTGCCATCACACAGAGAAGCTATCATCCTTCAATCCCTATGCCTCATTTTTTCGTCATCTCCCACCCCAAACTGGAGGGAGGGATTTTATGACCTGGTTTCTCTAACATGTCCCCCTACTCCACAAGCTTCCTCCTTTGTTATTTGGAATAGCTTGTCTCTTCACCATTTAGAGGTTGAGTTGAGCTAGAAAATGTAGAAAGGGAGGGAGAACATTAACTTACATATATGCCCCAGGAGATTCCATCATCTTGGTGGTCAGAAAATACTAAATTGCACTTAGAGTTACACCTATATGACATTCCATTGCATGGATGGGATCCAGAGAGAGAAAGAAAAAAAGTGGTTCAAGACTTCATGCTTCTATCATGTTAGTGTTTTTGTACAAAGAAATGTGTATATATGATTTTTCTCCTTTCCTCAGAGTGACTTTTCTTTCAAAGTGAATGTTGACTATTTTCTCCTTCTCTATGCCGTGTGCAAATCATTCATGAGTTTATTTGGTTAAAAATCCATGTTCAGGAGTTGCAGACAGCATTGTTAAGCTGGCATACAACGTATGTGTCCTGGGCTGGTGTGAGAATGAAAGTCGAGAACTGTTGTGCTGGTGAAAAGGGATGAGAGAAAGTGCTACAACCTGTCACTGGACAAGCTGTTGGGGCAAGTGGATGACCTCCCAGGTGTTTGGGGATGGGGAATTGGAGGGAAAGAGAAGCGATAAGCAGCTTAGACCCAGTGGGGAAAGGACAGAGGTGTTCAAGGGAGTATTTAAAGGGTCTTGCACAGGCTGTGTGATGTCAATGTTTTTCCCCCTGCCTCCGAAGAAGGCCACAATATTTCTTCATGTGTTAGCTGTCTTCTATTGCACAAAAAATATAATATACTTTAAAATTGTATATGAGATGTTCATCCATGTACCATTAAAGTCATTGTGGACACTTACAGTGGTCTATGTGCCATGATTTAGGCATCTCTTACTTCAAGGAAAGAGCAAGGACTTGGCATTTGGGCCTGGGCTGAAATCCCAAGTCTTCTACCTACTGATGTCTGGCTTTGTAAAATCTGGAAAAACCCACACTCAACTTCACTGTGAGGTTTAAATGAGGTCATGCATATAATCTCCTGGCACAGTGAGTGACACCTAGCAAGCACGCAATAAGAATCTGCTAGTGTTGTTGCTGTTATTATATCAGGGCATTGAAAAGAAGGATCAATGATCATGATTGTAGTTGGCTCTAGGATCCAGATAATTTAATATACATTCTCTCAGGTGCCATTTTTGGCCACTTAAAGTGAGAGTCAGAGCAGTCCAGTGATGGGATAGAAGAAGTAATAGGCTACAAGTCTGCAGGATGCTAGATGCTCTTTCCCCATTTAATGGACTCATCAGACAACATACATCATTTATTCTCTTTCCTCTCAGACATACTCCTGTCTTCATTCATCCAAGCCACTAACAGAGGAATCACGTCAGATAGAACCTCATCCTACCCCACCTCATACCTTATTATCTCTCCAGCTTTACTCCATTTTATGCCTACTAGCTGCCTAGCACTGCTCTCCATGCTAGGATAGAGCAGTGAACAAAATGCAGTCCCTACAGAAGCATAATTCGAAAAGATACATGCAGTCCTATGTTTATAGCAGCCCTATTTACAATAGCCAAGACATGGAAGCAACCTAAATGTCCATCAACAGATGAATGGATAAAGAAGATGTGGTATATATATACAATGGAACACTACTCAACCATCAAAAAGAATGAAATAATGCCATTTGCAGCAACATGGATGGACCTAGAGATTATCGTACTAAGTGAAGTAAGTCAGAGAAAGACAAACACCATATGATATCACTTATATGTGGAATCTAAAATATGACACAAATGAAACAAAGCAGAAACAGACTCATGAATATAGAGAAAAGACTTGTGGTTGCCAAGGAGGAGGGGAGTGGGGGAGGGATGGATTGGGAGTTTGGGATTAACAGATGCAAATTATTATATATAGGATGGATAAACTACAAGGTCCTACTGTACAGCACAGGGAACTACATTCAATATCCTGTGATAAACCATAATGGAAAAGAATATGAAAAAGAATGTATGTGTATATGTATAACTGAATCACTCTGCTGCATAGTAGAAATTAACACAACCTTGTAAATCAAATCATACTTCAATAAAATAAACTTTTTAAATTTTTACTAATTTTTTTTAAATGCAGGGACTTCCTGATGGTGCAGTGGTTAAGAATCCGCCTGCCAATGCAGGGGACACGGGTTCGAGCCCTGGTCCGGGAAGATCCCACATGCCGCAGAGCTAAGTCCATGTGCCACAACTACTGAGTCTGTGCTCTAGAGCCTGCGAGCCACAACTACTGAGCCCGCGTGCCACAACTACTGAAGCCTGTGTGCCTAGAGCCCATGCTCCGCAACAAGAGAAGCCACCTCAATGAGAAGCCTGCTCGCTGCAATGAAGAGTAGCCCCCGCTCACCACAACTAGAGAAAGCCCATGCACAGCAACAAAGACCCAGTGCAGCCAAAAATAAATAAATAAATTTATATATATAAAGAAAACCATTTGCATTTTTTAAAAAAATGCAGTCCCTAGGCATCTATTACTTCCATCTAGTGGATGAGAAAGACAAATAACAGTCAGCTTACAACAGAGTGTGGCTAGGGAAAGAACAGGGTACTGTGGGAGCACAGAGATGAGGCCCCTATTCTTGGACCAGATAATAAACTTCTCTGGGCTTCAGTTTCAGGGTCCTCATCTCTAAAATGGTTACAATAATAATATTCATCTCCTAATCTTGTCCTCTCTCCAGGATGAGATACAAAGGAACCTAAGAAGACCAGCTATACTCCAGGC
This sequence comes from Grampus griseus, assembly GCF_964374135.1. NCBI lineage: Eukaryota > Metazoa > Chordata > Mammalia > Artiodactyla > Delphinidae > Grampus > Grampus griseus. The sequence continues at coordinate 44,472,547 of NC_138999.1, read as the reverse complement.
GAAACCATTAACTCTGTGCCCTGTGTCACACATCAGTGTGGAACAGAAGCATTCCAGGACCCCTGGGAATATAGTCTACCCTGGAACCATGGGTAAGGAAATGGGAGTGGGGGCAGGATTGGTGCCATTTACATCTTTTCCTCTATGTCTTTACATATATCGAAGGGGCGTCTTTTATTTTACTTATTTAATTTATTATGTATTCTTAATACTATAAGTAACTAAAGTTAGTCCTCGCAGATTATGCAACAGGTGGTATCAGTAGGAGCATATCGCCCTCCGGTGGACATTGTAAGTAATGTCACATTACTGGATGATTTTGTTGCAACACTTGAGAAATTCAAAGGGAATGGGTGAAGCTTTCTTTCTCAGAGTCTCTGGGAAAGAACCCCAGTGGGTGGCATGCTTTCCTCTACAATAACTGTTCCAGGAATTACAACCAGGAAAAACAGTGTGAAGCAGAAAAAGAATACCTGTCTCTTTCTGTGTGTCTCTTCTCATGAAATAGGAAATCTTTAATAAAATAATTGCTCCCAGATTCTATTTTCAGTTTTCTTTTTCTGAATAAGATCTTGTACTATTTAGTATCTTAAGAAAAGAACCTCTATCAGTAAATTTCCAGTCCTTAGCCATGTCTATTCATCCACCTTTGCCTGTGACATGTGAATAAGAAATTGACGTGGATGCATTATTTCTATCTGCTTTTTATCCTTACCCTATAAACTCAGACTTCCAGCTGTCATAGTGCCTTTTTTTAATACTAGTGTGGTATGTACTTGTCGACTGAAAAAAATGCACAACCTAAAAGTTGAGAATTAAGTTTTATTTGGCAGACAAAACTGAGGACTTAACCCCGGGACACAGCCTCTCAGATAGCTCTGAGGGACAGCTCTGAAGAGGTAAGGGAGGAGCCAGGACATACAGGAGCTTTTGCAACAAGGCCAGGTAGTTTGGAACCTCAAAAGATTACTGTTGATTAAAGAAAACCAGACATCTCAAGCTAATGAATTTAGTGCTTTTCTATGTATGGGAAGATTCAAAATTCTGGGCTCAATGAAATCATTCCTTTGATATGCACCTCAGCTATCTGGGGCCAGTATCCTGTGCTTTCTCATCTTGAGTCTCCTGAGGGTGCACTGTTGCGGGGTGGATGCAGTGGTTGATGGCTTGATGGTGGGCATCCTGTTTATATCCTGAGTTCCCTCAGGGTTCATCGTCGGGGTGGTTGTAATATAGTGGCTTGATGGCTGCAACATCTTTTGTTTCTTGATATGGCAAGCGACATTTTTTCATTGACATCCTGAAATAGGCTCTGGGATTATACCTGGTCTCAGGCCTTGCCAAGCTTGCAGCTTGTTGGAGGAGACAGAAACTACAACAAACTCTGGTAGGTGCTCACAGTGATGGGGGAATTCAACATGTCCTGATAACACAGATCAAGATGGGGGCAAGCTATAGACTTTCAAAGAAAGAGACTTGTCATATGAGACATAAGAAGTAAACAGGAGTTGGTCAGGTGTAAAATGGAACTAGAATTTTCCAGGGAAAGGAATAATATATATGATGTCTTAGAAGTTGTAGAGAGTGTGATGCACATGAGGAACAGACTTCTGGCCTCAATATACGATCATAAATTGTATTTGTTTGTTGTTCTCTGCAAGCATGTTGAGGGTAAGGATCCGAACCAATTCTCTCTAAAGCCCAAGTGCTCAGTACAGCATCTGATACATCAGTATTCAATAAATATCTATGTATATATAAACTAAGGGCACCCACAATGTGCCAGACATTGAAGTAGAACTACTACTGGCTTTTCATAAAATTCAAACTTATTCAGAAAGTATGAAAATTAAAATATAGCTATTTCTTGCCAATGGTAAGAAATTCCGAAAAATGTATTTACCATTTGAGTACAAAATGTGGGGAAAGAACCAACCAGTGTTTTTGAAAATTCTTGAACATTTACTGTAAAAGCTGCCATGTCTATGCTTTAACTTATTTAAAAATTAAATAAAATTCATTACATCTATCATATTTATATGCTTGAAATCTATCTGTGTGTGTACATTTGTGTACATGTATATATTTGGATCTGTATAGAATATGTTTTGAAGTTTGTAAACAAACAAATCTAAAGTAAACATTAGATATATATTCTCACACAGGTTTACTCATAGAAACGGCCTAACTCCTCCCCTTCTTCATTATTTTCTCCTTCCTCCTCCATTTGTACCCAACCCCCACCCCTTGCTTCAAGACCTTATGGCTCATTTTCTCTAATCATCTCTTCCGATGTCACCTACACTGCTCTGGAACCACTAGTCAGTGCTGGGAGGCTCGGTTATTTTGTGTGTGTGTGTGTGTGGTGGGAGGGGGGGAGTTAAGGGTATTGACCCAATAAATACTGGTAAATACTTAACATGTGTCTCTCCAAGTGTAGTTCTGACATGAATTTTGGTTTTTAAGTTGTTTATGTTAACTAGTGAGACAAAACTCAAACAGAGGTGAAGACCTATATCAGAACTTCACTAATTCATTAATGACTTCCACGACTTCCTTACTGAATTCCACAATAGTTTTTCAAATACTAAAAGACTAGTTCCTCAATTCTGTGTGCTATTCTGTTCACAATGTAATGGCTACAGAAACAAAACACATTTAAATTTAATCTGCATTAATATATTTTAAGGAATTCCCTGGTGGTCCAGTGGTTAGGACTTGGCACTTGCACTGCTGTAGGCCTGGGTTCAATGCCTAGTTGGGGAACTAACATCCCCCAAGTCTCACAGACAAAGAAAACAAACAAAGACTCCCCACAAAAACAAAAACATATTTTACATCACTTTCTTAATTCTAGACAATCAACATAACAATCGATCAAACCCTGATTTCCTGATGTCTATAGTGTGCTGTAAATACCCTCATCATGGCCTGTTTCCAGCTACCAATGTAAAGGCACTGGATACATATCTAAGTAGAGATGTGCAGTTGCATACCATTATATAACATTTCCACAATACAGATACAAAAGATATAAATAACTTCAAGAACATAGATAATAGTAAAATGTAATAAAATAATTAGGAAGCAATAAGTTTTGAGTATTTTTACCTTTTTATATAATTAATTTATTGTAAGTTCAAATAATTTATTTTTAATCATCTGCTCTGAGTTGGTATGAGCTGCCTACAGCACACCACTGGTCTTACTCCCTTACTCCAGGCAGTCACCGTCATCTTTGGGCGTATTGGACCAATGCAGAGACTCTACTATGCTTGGTGCTCTGTTCTCTATGGTTTTAACCCTTGTCTTTGCAGGGGTGCCTAGTCATTTTAAATGAATAATAAATACTTGTTACAGGAATAATCAGATTGATGAACCAGCTTTGGACACAAGGTCCATCCTAAACAACGATGAATTCTGAATTCTGAGTAGCATGGAAAGTGGCCAAGTTAAGCTGTAGGGAGTCCCAGAGTCTAGTAAAACCAATACAACAAAGAGTGCACGCTTCCTGCTTTAGGCAGAACTGGGATGGAATTCTGCCTCTCTCACTTGCAAGTTGTGTGACATTAAGATTGTTTTAGGAATACTCTTAGCCTGTTATCCCCTCTGCATAGTTGTATAAAATTCACAAAAGCTCTCATTCATTTATTCAAGAAGCACTTATCAAATGTCCTCTAGGTACCAGGAACCTGTCATGGGTGCTGGGAATAAAAAGAGGAATAAATACATTTCCTTTCCTTTGGAAGGTCACAATTGTGAGATAGACAAGTTACTACTGTTTACAGTGCAATGGGATTAGGGCTCTGACAGGGATATTATAAGAGTGCCCCTGGCAGATGGAGTAAAAGAAGCTGCTGCTGTTCACATCCCTCCAACCTTTCTGGTAATAAAGTCATACACCTCTAAAAGGCCTCCAGCCTGCTCTTGAATCATCTGTGTATAAAATTTAACATGGCAGAGAGAGTGACAAATTGTTTCTGGCTCAGCTCCATCCAAGTGTAGCTCATTAACTCAAATGACAGCAAAAGTCACAATGGAGCAAAATATACTTTCGTCTGTGGAGATGACCATCAATGTTGGCACATGAAAAGTTTCCATAGACCTCTAGGATGCAAGAAAGAAACTCCAAGATATGCAAGAAGGAATCTTCAAGATAAGCATTGTCACTTCGGAGCAGAAGCAGCTGAAACCTGGTTCAGAAAAATGGCATGAGAAATTAGACAGAGTGGCTATACTGGGCTGGACATATTTCTGGGAATCTTCAGGTCACAGAGATGACTCAGAAAAGGTCCTTACACTCTGAGAACTTACAGTCTAACAATACAGAAACATAAACAGATCATCTCAATATGTGGATTGTTTTCTTTCCCAACTACTCTGAGAGGTATTTTTCAATACCCACCCCCTGCCTTCTACAGATGAGGAAACAAGCTGAAAGATGTTAGGTAACTTGGGTGGTAAGTGATGGAGTTGGGACCCACATCCAGGTTTGTCTGTTTCCAAAACCAGACCTTCATCCACTCACTATGACATTTCGCTTACATTATACTTACTGAGTTATACTTGTCCTTCCTGATGAGACATGCATTATGTTTTCTGATAGGGTTCACACGTGCAAAATCTAGGAACCCATCAGGGAAGAGTATCCCTGTAAAGTGTTAAGTTAGATCTCAAAATTGCTGCTCTGAAACCAATAGGCCTGAAACCAACAACTTTTCTCTATAGTGAGTCAGGAAAGAGAAGGCACCATGGAAGTGACAGCAGAGTGAGGGGGCAGTGTACATTTGAGTTCTGAGTTAAAAGTGATGACACTGTTATAGGTGGGAGCTTGGGGTAATGTAAATTGCATGGACCACTAGTGATGAGAACTGACTACACCACTGTGTCCCTGACCAAGTTAAGCCTTTTTACTGATCACACTTGCCCACCCCTCAGCCTGGTGTTTAGAACCCTCCAGATCTTCCACTCCTGACTTATTTGCTTATTAATGAATCTTGGACAATTTGGTATCATCCTATCCACTAATATGGCCTCAGGGTGAGAGCACCTTAGATGACTTACCGAAACTTTCCCAAATACAAACGGTGTTATACACAATGAGTCTTTAATAAATCCTTGTCGGGTGAATAAACTGTTGAATTCATGCAAGCCTAACAACTGTATTATTTAATTTTAGAATTTAAATTCATAATAGAATTTTGAAAGAATTAAATCCTGGCAGAATTAAATTCATCAACCTAATGATTAGTGAAACTGCCAATATAAGTGAACATTTTCACATTCACAAGGAGATAACTCTCCTGGTTTTCCTCCTACTCCTTTGGCCGCTCATTTTCAATCTATATGAATTAATCTTTTTCTTCCTGCGGTACTGGGTAAAGACTTCTTACTCACCTCCTACAGTCCTGTTTTTATGCTGTCCTGTGCATGCATCGGCCTCACCCAGGAAATCCAGACTGAAATATAGTAAGCATCATTGAATGTTTGTTGAAACCTGTCTTCCAATCTGGAATTAGTAAAGTCGGTACCATAATTTGGCTGCTGTGTATTAGGTGCCAAGTAAAGTTCTCTATTGCGCTATGAGGTACAATAGAGAGGGGAATTCTTACTCATTTTCAGTGTCATCCTTCATTGTAGCCAGCAGTCCACACCACAGGGCATAAGATGGGTTAGCATTTCTCACAACTCAGTCACTCATTCCCCACTTTTAAGAATCTGACATATCTGGATGCCACTGTGCTGATTTTTTCTAATACTTTCAGGAAAATTGAATGACTTTTAAGATTGAAATGAAAACTCATGGTAATTGAAAGATGACTATAAAAATAAATACAATAAGAGAGCTGGAACTCCCGGCTCGGGGTCTCTTCCCTCCGCCATCAGGGAACTGCCCCGGAGCCGGAGCGGAGGGCGGGCTCACTGAGGCTGCCGGCTTTGGAGGGGCCCCGGCGCCAGAAGCCACTACAGTCGCGGGGACAGCGGGCCGGATACACCAGAAATACATCTACACGTGGAACAACTCCTACAGAACACCTACTGAACGCTGGCAGAAGACCTCAGACCTTCCAAAAGGCAAGAAACTCCTCACGTACCTGGGTAGGGCAAAAGAATAAAGAATAAACAGAGACAAAAGGATAGGGACGGGACCTGCACCAGTGGGAGGGAGCTGTGAAGGAGGAAAGGTTTCCACACACTAGGAAGCCCCTTCGCGGGTGGAGATTGCGGGTGGCGGAGGGCGAAAGCTTCGGAGCCGCGGAGGAGAGCACAGCAACAGGGGGGCGGAGGGCAAAGCAGAGATTCCCGCACAGAGGATCGGTGCCGACTGGCACTCACCAGCCCGAGAGGCTTGTCTGCTCACCCGCCGGGGCGGGAGGGTCTGGGAGCTGAGGCTTGGGCTTCGGTCGGAGCGCAGGGAGAGGTCTGGGGTTGGTGGCGTGAACACAGCCTGCAGGGGATTAGTGCACCACGACTAGCCGGGAGGGAGTCCGGGGAAAAGTGTGGACCTGCCGAAGAGGCAAGAGACTTTTTCTTCCCTCTTTGTTTCCTGGTGCTCAAGGAGAGGGGATTAAGAGCACTTCTTAAAGGAGCTGCAGAGACGGGCGCGAGCCGTGGCTAAAAGCGCGGACCCCAGAGACATGCATGAGATGCTAAGGCTGCTGCTGCCGCCAGCAAGAAGCCTGTGTGCGAGCATAGGTCACTATCCACACCCCCCTTCCGGGGAGCCTGTGCAGCCCGCCACTGCCAGGTTCCCGGGATCCAGGGACAACCTCCCCGGGAGAACGCACGGCGCGCCTCAGGCTGGTGCAACGTCACGCCAGCCTCTGCCGCCGCAGGCTCGCCCGGCATCTGTACCCCTCCCTCCCCCCTGCCTGAGTGAGCCAGAGTCCCCGAAGCAGCGGCTCCTTTAACCTCATCCTGTCTGAGCGAAGAACAGATGCCCTCCGGTGACCTACATGCAGAGGCGGGGCCAAATCCAAAGCTGAACCCGAGGAGCTGTGCGAGCAAAGAAGAGAAAGGGATATCTCTCCCAGCAGCCTCAGAAGCAGCGGATTAAAGCTCCACAATCAAGTTGATGTACCCTGCATCTGTGGAATACATGAATAGACAATGAATCACCCCAAATTGAGGAGGTGGACTTTGAGAGCAAGATTTATGATTTTTTCCCCTTTTCCTTTTTTTGTGAGTGTGTATGTGTATGCTTCTGTGTGAGATTTTGTCTGTATAGCTTTGCTTCCACAATTTGTCCTAGGGTTCTATCCGTCCGTTTTTTTTTTTAATATATTTTCTTAATAATTATTTTCTATTTTATTAACTTTTTTATAATTTATCTTACTTTATTTTATTTTACTTTATCTTCTTTCTTTCTTTCTTTTTTCTTTCCTTCCCTCCTTCCTTCCTTGCTTCCTCCCTCCCTCTCTCCCTCCTTTCTTTCTTTCTTTCCTTTTCTTTCTTTCTTTCTTTCTTCCTTTCTTTCTTTCTACTTCTACTAATTCTTTCTTTCTACGTTTTCTCCCTTTTATTCTGAGCCGTGTGGATGAAAGGCTCTTGGTGCTGCAGCCAGGAGTCAGTGCTGGGCCCCTGAGGTGGGAGAGTCAACTTCAGGACACTGGTCCACAAGAGACCTCCCAGCTCCACATAATATCAAATGGCGAAAATCTCCCAGAGATCTCCATCTCAACACCAGCACCCAGCTTCAGTCAACGACCAGCAAACTAACTATAGTGCTAGACACCCTATGCCAAACAACTAGCAAGACAGGAACACAAACCCACCCATTAACAGAGAGGCTGCCTAAAATATTAATAAGTCCACAGACACACCAAAACACACCACCAGACGTGGACCTGCCCACCAGAAAGACAAGATCCAACCTCATCCATCAGAACACAGGCACTACTCCCCTCCACCAGGAAGCCTACACTACCCACTGAACCAACTTTAGCCACTGGGGACAGACACCAAAAACAACGGGAAGTATGAACCTGCAGCCTGCAAAAAGGAGACCCCAAACACAGTAAGATAAGCAAACTGAGAAGACAGAAAAACACACTGCAGATGAAGGAGCAAGATAAAAACCCAACAGACCTAACAAATGAAGAGGAAATAAGCAGTCTACCTGAAAAAGAATTCAGAATAATGATAGTAAAGATGATCCAAAATCTTGGAAATAGAACAGACAAAATGCAAGAAACATTTAACAAGGACCTAGAAGAACTAAAGATGAAACAAACAATGATGAAAAACACAATAAATGAAATTAAAAATACTCTAGATGGGATCAATAGCAGAATAACTGAGGCAGAAGAACGGATAAGTGACCTAGAAGATAAAATAGTGGAAATAACTACTGCAGAGCAGAATAAAGAAAAAAGAATGAAAAGAACTGAGGACAGTCTCAGAGACCTCTGGGACAACATTAAACGCACCAACATTCGAATTATAGGGGTTCCAGAAGAAGAAGAGAAAAAGAAAGGGAATGGAAAATATTTGAAGAGATTATACTTGAAAACTTCCCTAATATGGGAAAGGAAATAGTGAATTAAGTCTAGGAAGCACAGAGATTCCCATACAGGATAAATCCAAGGAGAAATACGACAAGCCACATATTAATCAAAGTGTCAAAAATTAAATACAAAGAAAGCATATTAAAAGCAGCAAGGGAAAAACAACAAATAACACACAAGGGAATCGCCATAAACTTAACAGCTGATCTTTCAGCAGAAACTCTGCAAGCCAGAAGGGACTGGAAGGACATATTTACAGTGATGAAGGGAAAAAACCAGCAACCAAGATTACTCTACACAGCAAGGATCTCATTCAGATTTGATGGAGAAATTAAACCTTTACAGACAAGCAAAAGCTGAGAGAGTTCAGCACCACCAAACCAGCTTTACAACAAATGCTAAAGGAACTTCTCTAGGCAAGAAACAGAAGGGAAGGAAAAGACCTACAATAACGAACTGAAAACAATTAAGAAAATGGGAACAGGAACATACATATTGATAATTACCTTAAATGTAAATGGACTAAACGCTCCCATCAAAAGACACAGATTGGCTGAATGGATACAAAAACAAGACCCATATATACGCTGTCTACAAGAGACCCACTTCAGACCTAGAGACAAATACAGACCGAAAGTAAGGGGATGGAAAAATATATACCATGCAAATGGAAACCAAAAGAAAGCTGGAGTAGCAATTCTCATATCAGACAAAATAGACTTTAAACTAAAGACTATTACAAGAGACAAAGAAGGACACTACATAATGATGAAGGGATCGATCCAAGAAGACATAACAATTATAAATGTTTATGCACCAAACACAGGAGCACCTCAATACATAAGGCAAATACTAACAGCCATAAAAGGGGAAATCGACAGTAACACATTCATAGTAGGGGATTTTAACACCCCATTTTCACCAATGGACAGATCAACCAAAATTAAAATAAATAAGGAAACACAAGCTTTAAATGATACATTAAAGATGGACTTTTGATATTTATATGACATTCCATCCAAAAACAACAGATTACACATTTTTCTCAAGTGCTCATGGAACATTCTTCAGGATAGATCATATCTTCAGTCACAAATCAAGCCTTGGTAAATTTAAGAAAATTGAAATTGTATCAAGTATCTTCTCTGACCACAACGCTATGAGACTAGATATCAATTACAGAAAAAGATCTGTAAAAAATACAAACACATGGAGGCTTAACAATACACTACTTAATAACGAAGTGATCACTGATGAAATCAAAGAGGAAATCAAAAAATACCTAGAAACAAATGACATTGGAGACACGACGACCCAAAACCTATGGGATGCAGCAAAAGCAGTTCTAAGAGGGAACTTTATAGCAATACAATCCTACCTTAAGAGACAGGAAACATCTCGAATAAACAACCTAAACTTGCACCTAAAGCAATTAGAGAAAGAAGAACAAAAAAACCCCAAAGTTAGCAGAAGGAAAGAAATCGTAAAAATCAGATCAGAAATAAATGAAAAAGAAATGAAGGAAACAATAGCAAAGATAAATAAAACTAAAAGCTGGTTCTTTGAGAAGATAAACAAAATTGATAAAACATTAGCCAGACATCAAGAAAAAAAGGGAGAAGACTCAAATCAACAGAATTAGAAATGAAAAAGGAGAAGTAACAACTGACACTGCAGAAATACAAAAGATCATGAGAAATTACTACAAGCAACTCTATGCCAATAAAATGGACAACCTGGAAGAAATGGACAAATTCTTAGAAATGCACAACCTGCCAAGACTGAATCAGGAAGAAATAGAAAATATGAACAGACCAATGACAAGCACTGTAATTGCAACTGTGATTAAAAATCTTCCAACAAACAAAAGCCCAGGACCAGATGCCGTCACAGGTGAATTCTATCAAACATTTAGAGAAGAGCTAACACCTATCCTTCTCAAACTCTTCCAAAATATAGCAGAGGGAGGAACACTCCCAAACTCATTCTACGAGGCCACCATCACCATGATACCAAAACCAGACAAGGATGTCACAAAGAAAGAAAACTACAGGCCAATATCACTGATGAACATAGATGCAAAAATCCTAAACAAAATATTAGCAAACAGAATCCAACAGCACATTATAAGGATCATACACCATGATCAAGTGGAGTTTATTCCAGGAATGCAAGGATTCTTCAATATACACAAATCAATCAATGTGATAAATCATATTAACAGATTGAAGGAGAAAAACCATATGATCATCTCAATAGATGCAGAGAAAGCTTCTGACAAAATTCAACACCGATTTATGATAAAAACCCTGCAGAAAGTAGGCATAGAGGGAACTTTCCTCAACATAATAAAGGCCATATATGACAAACCCACAGACAACATCATCCTCAAGGGTGAAAAACTGAAAGCATTTCCACTAAGATCAGGAACAAGACAGGTTGCCCTCTCTCACCACTGTTATTGAACATAGTTTTGGAAGTTTTAGCAACAGCAATCAGAGAAGAAAAGGAAATAAAAGGAATCCAAATCGGAAAAGAAGAAATAAAGCTGTCACTGTTTGCAGATGACATGATACTATACATAGAGAATCCTAAAGATGCTACCAGAAAACTACTAGAGCTAATCAATGAATTTGGTAAGGTAGCAGGATACAAAATTAATGCACAGAAATCACTTGCATTCCTCTAAACTAATGATGAAAAATCTGAACGTGAAATCAAGAAAACACTCCCATTTACCATTGCAACTGAAAGAATAAAATATCTCGGAATAAACCTACCCAAGGAGACAAAAGACCTGTATGCAGAAAATTATAAGACACTGAGGAACGAAATTAAAGATGATACAAATAGATGGAGAGATATACCATTTTTTTGGATTGGAAGAATCAACATTGTGAAAATGACTCTACTACCCAAAGCAATCTACAGATTCAATGCAATCCATATCAAACTACCACTGGCATGTTTCACAGAACTTGAACAAAAAATTTCACAATTTGTATGGAAAAACAAAAGACCCCAAATAGCCAAAGCAATCTTGAGAACAAAAAACGGAGCTGGAGGAATCATGCTCCCTGACTTCAGACTATAATACAAAGCTACAGTAATCAAGACAGTATGGTAGTGGCACAAAAACAGAAAGATAGATCAATGGAACAGGACAGAAAGCCCAGAGATAAACCCACGCACATATGGTCACCTTATCTTTGATAAAGGTGGCAGGAATGTACAGTGGAGAAAGGACAGCCTCTTCAATAAGTGCTGCTGGGAAAACTTGACAGGTCCACGTAAAAGTATGAGATTAGATCACTCCCTAGTACAATACACAAAAAGAAGCACAAAATGGATTAAAGACCTAAATGTAAGGCCAGAAACTATCAAACTCTTAGAAGAAAACATAGGCAGAACACTCTATGACATAAATCACAGCAAGATCCTTTTTGACCCAGCTCCCAGAGAAATGGAAATAAAAACAAAAGTAAACAAATGGGACCTAATGAAACTTAAAAGCTTTTGCACAGCAAAGGAAACCATAAACAAGACCAAAAGACAACCCTCAGAATGGGAGAAAATATTTGCAAATGAAGCAACCGACAAAGGATTAATCTCCAAAATTTACAAGCAGCTCATGTAGCTCAATTAGAAAAAAACTAACAACCCAATCCAAAAATGGGCAGAACACCTAAATAGACATTTCTCCAAAGAAGATATACAGACTGCCAACAAACACATGAAAGAATGCTCAACATCATTAATCATTAGAGAAATGCAAATCAAAACTACAATGAGATATCATCTCACACCAGTCAGAATGGCCATCATCAAAAAATCTAGAAACAATAAATGTTGGATAGGGTGTGGAGAAAAGGGAACACTCTTGCACTGCTGGTGGGAATGTGAACTGGTACAGCCACTATGGAGAACAGTATGGTGGTTCCTTAAAACACTACAAATAGAACTACCATATGACCCACCAATCCCACTCCTGGGCATATACCCTGAGAAAACCATAATCCAAAAAGAGTCATGTACCAAAATGTTCATTGCAGTTCTATTTACAATAGCCCGGAGATGGAAACAACCTAAGTGTCCATCATCGGATGAATGGCTAAAGAATATGCGGCACATATATACAATGGAATATTACTCAGCCATAAAAAGAATCGAAATTGAGCTATTTTTAATGAGGTGGATAGAACTATAGTCTGTCATACAGAGTGAAGTAAGTCAGAAAGAGAAAGACAAATACCATATGCTAACACATATATATGGAATATAAGGAAAAAAATGTCATGAAGAACCTAGGGGTAAGATGGGAATAAATACACCGACCTACTAGAGAATGGACTTGAGGATATGGGGAGGTGGAAGGGTAAGCTGTGACAAAGCAAGAGAGAGGCATGGACATATATACACTACCAAATGTAAGGTAGATAGCTAGTGGGAAGCAGCCGCATAGCACAGGGAGATCAGCTCGGTGCTTTGTGACCGCCTGGAGGGGTGGGAGGGAGGGAAGTGCAAGAGGGAAGAGATATGGGAACATATGTATGTGTCTAAGTGATTCAGTTTGTTATAAAGCAGAAAGTAACACACCATTGTGTAGCCATTATACTGTAATAAAGTTGTAAATAAATAAATACAATAAGATGTTTAAAAGTTTTTTTTACATTTTCATTTTAAATTTTAAACTGAAATAAAAAGAGTGAAATGAATTGATGTCCGTACTACTTAACATTTCATATGTATTCTCTCATCTAATTCTCATAAGACAATCAAGAATGCATAATACCATTTCCATTTTTCAAGATGAGTAAACTGAGATCTGAGAAGTTTGGAGACACGCACAAAGTAAGAGAAGTGCTATGTCACAGACTTAGGATGGAAACCCACAGTCATACCATGCCAAGGCCCACAAAGGCTGCTGAGCAGGCCGTGCAGGTGCTCCTCAGCTTAATTATCTACCAAAAATTGTCCCTTTCCTTTTCTCTCTGACATAGTTTTATGGAGTTTACATCCCATTTCCTCTCAATACTATCAGCCAATTTATCACCCCTGAGACATCTCCCCAGGTCCTGTGGCAAGATGTTCACGACACCCCAATGAGATTAAGTATGGCATTCTTCTTCCTGAAATGTAGTTATGTTTTCTGTCTTTTGGGGACAGGGTAATTTATTTGAACACTTTCTAAGAGGGAAAATTCATTGCTGTTTACAGTTGTCCTGCTGTCATACAAAAAACTGTATTCTGAGGAGAGTCCTTTATTGCAGAAATGGTTTCTGGTAGAAAGTATGCAAATGAGACGCTTAGAGTTGGCTTCTGGAAAAACAGATGATAGAGGGGAAGGAAGGAGAGTCAGCTTCTATTCCTGGAGAATCAAGAAGTATGATAAGGGATGGAGGATTGAGAGGAAGACAGGGAGAAGGAGTGAGAGTGGGGAGAGAGAAACTGGTCAATTGCCAATAAAGGAAGAAATCTGGGGGAAAGAGCAGAGATATTTAGAGGAAAATTTATGGTGATATTCCATGGAGTGTGTAATGTCAACGCACTCCTCATCATCCCACCAAGGCCTTGAAGTGGCTGTGATTAGCTATATGTTTACTGCCAAATAAAACACATATATTACTATTAAATTTTTTTTAGGCCATGCCACACACATGCCCCCTGCAGTAGAAGTGTAGAGTCTTAACAACTGGACCACCAGGGAAGCCCTACTATTAAGTTTTTAGTGTCCAAGCAGCACTAAAATTATTCTGGGTGTCACCAGTTTTCTGTGTTCCACACTTTTGAGAGCTCTTACTTTCAGGAAAGAGAAAGGGCTTTGCAGTTAGGCCTGGATTGAAAAGTTACACATGAAGGTGGTGGAATAGGTGAGCAAACAGTTAATAATCTTGTCTAGAATAAGCCATTTTGCACTTCACAGCTGGAGATAATCCCTCAGTCCTGGATTATGGCATCCTTTACATAGAGTTGCTGAATAGTACGCGCCATTCCAGGAAGAGCATTCACACTGTGCCTCTGTCAGCCATGCATGAGTGTGGAGGGAAGCATGCCAGGACCCCAGGAGTCTTCAGGCCAGGGATGGGGGAAATAAGGCCAGTGGCAGGAACATTACAATTTCTATTTTATCTTTTTGTCCATATAACTAAATCCCGGACCTATTTTATTTTACATTTATGTGCTCTGTGCTATGAGCACTTATAATAAATAATAGGCTGTAAATGATTCACATTTACTCTCACTGGAAAATGGCAAATGATAGCAGCAATGGAGTAGCGACCTCCAGTGGATATTGGGGGGAATTGTACAATCCTGGATAGGTTCCTTGTGAAGCCAAAGTTTTGGCTGGCTCCTTTTCAGCAAGTCTGGAAAGATTCCCTGAAGCTGGCAGATAGATGGTTTCTGTCTCCAGAGGGTCAAAGAACTGAGCCTTCTGACATCAAAAGATATTTCACTTATGACGCTTTCCTCTGCCATAAGAGTTCCAGGCATCAAATCTAGGCACAACTACATTCAGCAGAAAAAGAAGGCTGCTCTCTCCTGTGTGTCCTTTCTGAGGAGCAAGAAAACCCTTCACAGAAATCCCAAATTCTATTTCCAATTTAATTCTTCTGAGCCCGAATAAGATCTTGGTCTTATTTGCTGATTTTTTAATTCTGTGAAAGACTTATAATCAGAAGTAAAACAATCAAATATGCAATTTGTTCACATGGTAGCAAACATAAACATAATAAAATGCACATAAAAATGGCAAAGTATAGCATCTATAATGCCTTCACTCAGAGATGTCCACAGTCAGCCATGATTGTGTTTGTGTATCTTTCCAAACTTCTGGCTATGCACATGCATGCACACTCACACAGACACACACACACATACACACACACATACACAAATACATTTCTCTATTTCAAAAGTCACTTTTTTCATTTGGCTTTAGAAGGTGAATATACTTTTATGTCAAGTAATATATGCCTGCATCATCATTTTTAATGTTTCCATGATATCCAATTTCATGGTTATAATATAATTCATTTAATCACCACCCACACTGGTAAACATTTAGGGGGTTTTTTCTGGTTGTCTATGGTTACAGTGCTAATTCCAAAGAGCAAGGTACAGAACAGTGTGTACAATGTGCTACACTTAGGTAAAAATGGATGGAGAATCTATTGATCAATACACTTAATTCCCTTGGAAAATTACTAAATTCTTTACCAAGTGAATATTATAAACTATTTGTGAAAATCCATAAAAATTCAAATGAAGAGTCATTTATTCCCACATGAGCATAGTAAAACAGAAATAACCTATAATGCCAGTTACACAGAGAAGCCCATCCCCTTCAACCCTCCCACCCTCCTCTGCCTCCCAAAGTCCCTGCCTGCCACCCAAAGAATAAAAAAAAAAAACGAAACAGGGTCTCCAACCTGTCCCTTTGCTGTAACTCCATGTCCAGTACCCTGTAACCTCCTGTACTTTTTCTTCACGAATCACCTGTCATCACAAATCACCACCCCGGGAGTGGCAGCCCTCTACTGTGCAGACACTGTCCAGTGCTAAGGGACCTAGTATTTTTGGAATCCAAAGAAGTAGTGATGTATTTTCTGTGGAGTAGAAACAATTAAGCCCTCACACAGAGATGCCCACCTTCCCTTTATGTCTGCCCCCCACGCTCTACCCTCCATCCCTGCTCCTTTATCCATCCCTGCCTTAAGAATGAATTTAGGATCCATTTTCCCTAATACACCCTTTGCAGGTTATCTGACAACCAAGACATTTTGTTTTCAGGAGAAACTGCTATAGTCAATCACTTCCACTTTCTGGAGAGCCTCCAAGGGCTACAGCTCCTTTAACATGCCAAAAGGACTCTTTGTCTCTGGTATTAACCGTGTCTCTCCCAGAGTATCCATTTATTTTGAGGTTGTAGTCAAAGAATGTCAAAGGAGCACTTGAATTTAGAAGTGTGCAATATCACATAGCATGGATTTGATGGACTGTGGCAGCAAAGGGGAGGGAAAGAGAATGGTTTAATAAGAGAAAGTGTTATGTTCTTACCATGTCTGTATTTCTGTATTAAAATGTCTTTCAGTTTCTTCTTTTCACAAATAAGAAGGAAATAGTGTCCTGTAGTAGGCTAAGATTGTGGATATGGGGACCAGACTAGTGCTTGGATTCATATCTCAGCACCACCATTTGCTGGCTGTGTAAATTGACTAAGGTCCCCCATGTACCCATGTGTGATATTTAAAAAGTAATAGTGCCCACATTGAAGTACGGATTAAGTCAGTCCCTGAACATGAAGTACTTAAAGCAGTGCTGGCACATCCTAAGTAGTCAATAAGTATTAGTATCAATATTTCTGTGAAAATCAGTTCAGAGGTAATTGGTTTAAAATCAGTGTTCAGAGGTTTCCAACATCCCTGTTTGCTTAACACAGCATCTTCCATAAACAAACATTCCCAACGTAGAATTTATATGAGATTCTTTTGCTGTAATGCACATGCGTGTGTGTGTGTCCATCCAGGCTGTCTGGAATGAATGAACAGACAATGTTAAATTTTTAAAAATTATTTCTGTGCCTCCGGCCCAAGTCTGTCCTGGAGCTACACATTTTGTCAGTAAAATTTCTATGCTCCAGCATAATATTTAGGAAAAATAGTGGAACCTTGGATTCCAAGTTTGGTGAAGTGAAATGGATACTGGGAAACAGAACTATATTGTTCTTTAAAAGTATATTTTATGCTTAGCCACTGATTTCCATTTGCATCTTGCCCTTGGATACAAGAGATTATTTTGTTTAAAAAGAAAGTTTTGATGACTAACTGTAGATAGCGTGTTCCAGAAAGAGAGAAAAAGATAAAGATTTTAAATTACAATATATCCAAAAGTAGTGACCATCAGGATTATTCTCAAAGAGGCTATTGTAGAGAGTGCGGGTGGGGGAGAGGTTACAGAGTTTAAATTCTAGCTCAAGGACTTAGGCATGAGGAGGAGATATCTGTTGTAGACTCATGTAAGGGGATATTTTTCCAAATTAGCTTTTAATATTGAGGAAATTAAAAATATATATTTAGTTATTTAAAAATGGAAACAGATTTTATTATACTGCTAGATACAATTTTTTTGTCATTCAGTTAAGAACCTGAGTGTAATGGACCATTTTCCATTTCACAGCATGTAGATAAATATTCAGTTTTGGATGATAAAAGCAATTCAGTTATATTAGAATTGCTGAGATACAGATGTCTTTGTTCCTAAGATACTCATCCATTTCCAATACTATTTTTCCTGAAAAATATAGGCACCTCACAGGGCATAGCATCCCTATAAAGTATTCTTGACCAAAACTAAAAGGCTCTTCTGTGAAACCAACAAGATTGGGTTCTATCTTTCTAAATTTCCACTGGTGAAGATGGAGCATGTGACCTAAACAACAAAAGTAAAAGACAGTACAAGATGGATGGGTACCTTACGGAGTTTAAAGGACTTGGGAAACAGAGCCACTTCTTCTGTTCTGCCCTTCAAATAGGGTCCATTCTTCAAAGAGAGCAGCTTCTCAATAACAGCTGTTATCTGGGAAAGAAGAGGTCATGTCTTACCTGAAAGCCCTGTGCCACTCACAGCTAAAGAGAATTGTCATCCACAGAATTCCCCTGTGGTGGCATGGGTAATTAAAAACCCAAGAGAACCTCTATCTTTCTGGACAGAAGATTAGTTACAGGGGTCTTTGGAAGCCATAGAATATGGAGAGGGGAATCTTGGAGAGGACAGTGTGCAAGAAGGGAATATCCTAATTCTGTGAATGAAATTTCTATACATTTCAGGCTTATTGTTAAGTTGCACATGCACAGCATAGACCCAAAGCAGCATAGTAAGATACTTTGAACTTAACTATGCCATAAACCACCACTCAAGTCTCAGACTAAATCCTGAGAGGTGCATGTGTGAGACAGTCAAAACAGCATAGCAATTTCTTTGCAAATTGAACTTAAAATGGAATAATCATCCAAAGATGAGATAGGATTTTTACTTTAAACCTAACCAGGGTGATTTCTAGCTAAACCAACCAACCAAACAAAAAAGTATTCTCCAGAGGATATTAATAGGACCCAAAGTCAAACAATATAATATTCAGAATACAATACAACTATACAGTCAAGAATACAATCCAAAAATATACTACATATCAAGAACAAGGAAAGTTTGAAAAGAAGTGTAAGGGAAAATTCAACATGTGCCAACCTCAAGGTGACCCAAATATTGGAGTTGTCAGACAAACATTTTAAAGAAGGTATTACAACCATCTTCCATGGGTGAAGGTGAAGTGAAGGTAGATGCTGTTGAAATGAAAGGAAAGACAGATGTTCTAAGCAGAGAAATATAAATTATTTTAAAGACCAAATGGAAATTTCATAAATCAAAAATACAATATCAGATATTTAAAAGTTCACTAGATGGGCTCAGTAGAAGAACAGAAATGATAAAGACAGACTGAGTAACATCCAACCACATAAGCAAAGAGAAAAAAAGATGGAAATAAAATAAGCAGAGACTCATAAATTGTGGTATTCATTGGACTCTAAAAAGGAGAGGGAAAAGATACTAGTGCAGAACATACATTTCAAGAAATAATTTCTGAAAATTCCCCAAATAAGTGAAATACATAAATATACAGATTCAGGAAGCTCAGTGAACCACAAAGATTATAAACTCAAAGAAAATCATGCCCAGAACAATCAAAATCAAACTTCTAAAAACCAAAGATTAAAAAAATAAAAACCTTGAAAATGGCCAATAAAAAATAATGCAACAGATATTAGGGGATAATGATTCACATAACAGTGCACTGCTCCTAGGAAACCATTGGGGCCAGAATAGAGTGTAGCAATACCTTGAAAATTCTGAAAGAAAATAATTGTCAACCTGGAATTCTACATTCAGCAAAAAATACCCTTAAACGAATGACATTTAAATAATGACCTTCTCAGATAAAGAGAACACTAATAGAGTTTGCTGCTAGAAAAACAAGTCTAAAGTAAATGCTAATAAAGTTTTTAGACTGAAAGAAAATGATAGGGGTAGAAAACTTTGAACTTCAGAATGAATAAAAATAGAAATGGTAAATTTCTGGATGAATATAGTAGACTATTTTTCTCTTCTTAAATTTTTCAAAATATGTATGGCTATAAAAAGCAAAAACATGTAACATTAACTGGTGGGGTTACCACAGTATGTAGATGTAAGACTTACAACAACTATAAAGGGGAGGTGATTTTACCTGAAATGGTAAAACATTAACTGAAGTAGATTTTTTAAAGTAAGGTATATACATTTGAATCCCTAGAACAACCACTAAAAATCTTAATATAAGGAGATAGTTAAAAAAACAAAAGATAAATAAAATGTCATATGAAAACTATTCAAATAACATAAAATAAGGGAGGAAATGAACAGAAAAGTTTAAAACGCAGGGGAAAATCAACAACAAAAATACAATAAAATAGTAGAGCTAAATCCAATATAACAATAATTATATTAAATATATATGTTCAAAACAAATTAATTACAAATAGATGTCAGATTAGGTAAAGGAAAAAATATTAAACTATATGCCTTTTATAAGAAACACTCCTTAAATAAAATTACATGGGTGGCTAAAAGTAAAAGATAGAAAAAAGATGCCATGCAAAGTCTAATCAAAAGAGGGCTTCCCTGGTGGCACAGTGGTTGAGAGTCCGCCTGCCGATGCAGGGGACACGGGTTCGTGCCCCGGTCCGGGAAGATCCCACATGCCGCGGAGCGGCTGGGCCCGTGAGCCATGGCCACTGAGCCTGCGTGTCCGGAGCCTGTGCTCCACAACGGGAGAGGCCACAACAGTGAGAGGCCCGCATACCGCAAAAAAAAAAAAAAAAAAAAAAAAGTCTAATCAAAAGAGAGCTGGAAGAGTTAAAATAATATCAGTGAAAGCAAATTTCAGAACAAGAAAAAGTATCAGACATAAAGAGGAACAGTAGCTAATGATAAAAGGGTTAATTCACAAAGAAGGAATGACAATCTTAAATATGTGTGCACTAAGAACAAAATTTCAAAGTGCATGAAGCAAAATCTGATAGAACATGAAGCAGAACTACAGAAATTCATAATTAAACTTTCAGTATTGGCACTCTTCTCTCAGCAATCAATAAAACAAGTGGTTTGAAAATCAGCAAGGCTGTAAAAGACCCAAACAATATCACTGACCAACTTGGCCTAATTGATATTTGTAGAACGCTCCACCTAATAACAGTATAATAAACAGTCTTTTTAGGTACACATTGAACATTTAAAGAAGATAGGCCTTCATCTGAGCCATAAAAGAGAAAAGCTTAACAAATTTAAAAGAATAGAAAGAATATAAGATATATTCCTCAACCACAGCACAATTAAACCAGAAATTAATAACAGAAAGGTATCTGGGAAAATCTCTAACTATATTCAAACAAAAGCACACATTTATAAATGACCCATGAGTCAAAGAGGAAGTTTAAAGACAAATTTTAAAATATCTGGAACTGAATAAAAATGAAAATATAATGTTTTCAAAATTTGTGATATATGCAAGATGGAGCAGCCCCACTGCTTTAAGGTTCTCCTTCTTATAAGTAAAAATATCTAGACATAACACTGTAAATATGAAAACACCTGAAAGGTGGAAAAAAATCAGGCTGCCTAGGGACATTGAGACTCAAGGAACAACACAGGTAGTGATTTCCCGAGTTTCCTTATTGCCTCCATTATATTCCAGACAGACAGAGCTCTGCAGAAGCCTCCAACCCAGAACTGCTAACAGGCATAGACAAAAAGCTTCAAGAAAAAAGCTGTTCCTCTTATCCAAAGGACCAGAAAAGTGTGCCCTAACAATAGAAAACCTTTTTGGCAATATCGGCACTACTCCAGCCAAGCATCAAAGAAAAAACTGCACCCACCTCCCCCTACAATGACAGTCCTGTAATTCTCTAACCCAGTGGTATTGGTGAAGCTGAGCAGAGAGCTAATGTTACATTTCCCACCTGGAAGAAGCAGGTAGTGCTCTTATTGCCCCACTGAATAGTTTCAGTGTGCCAAGAAGTAAAATGATCCTCCACTTCTATTTGAAGGGAGCAGGCTGTGATGCTCTAATGATTCCCATGCAGGGCTTGTATTTCTGGATGGTGTGAAGGGGAGCTGATCTCCCACCCCTCACTTGGTGGAAGGAGGCAATGCAGACTCTCCTGCCAGGATGTTCTCAGTGGGGTCCAGTAGTGAGCTGGATGTCCAACCACATACAGAAGCAAAGAGACTTACCAAGGGAGTTCAAGGTAGAGCTAGTCACCACTATGCTTCACCTGCCATTCCTGCCAGTGTCAGCAGGGCTGGCTGAGGAGCTGAAGCCTCCACCTCCCCACCCAGCATCAATAAGACAGAATGATATTGTGATGTGAAGGTAGTTGGCACTCCACTTTCCTGCTACCCATAACATTGTGTCAAAAAGGCCAAACTGGGATCTGGGTTTACACCAGCACTCAGAGGAAACAGATACAGTGAAAGTTGGTACCCTATTACCATCATGAAGAAGTTAGTGGGATCAAAGGAGGAAGCTGAATTTCCACTCCAGCAGTTTGCAATGAGGCAGTGTTAGTGAGTACTTACTTTTGCCAGGGTACTATAAGTAGGGCCCAGCAGGAGCTGAACATACACACTCACCTGGCCCTTGTGCTATACCTTGACAGAAGCTACACTAGGTTTAAAAGGAGGAGGATTAAATAAATAAGATCTAGTGCCTCACAATATAATATCTAATATGTTCCGTATACAATAGAAAATCAAATGTCATACCAAGAGCCAGAAAAATCACAACACAAATAAGAAAAGACAATCAACAGACAACAAGACTGAGATGAGCCAGATTTTGTAACTTTCTAATAAGAATTTTAAATCAGCCATCACAAAGATGCTTCAACAACAAAAAAATAAATTCTCTTAAAACAAATGAAAAAATAGAAAATCTCAGCAAAAAAATAGAATCTATGAAAAGGAAATAAATAGAAATTATAGAAATGAAAGACACAATAAACAAATTTTTAAAAAACCTCTCACATTCAGTGAGTCCCTCCAGGGCTCAAAATTAGAGTGGAGATGACAGAAGATAGAATTAGTGAAATTGAAAACAGATCAATAGAATTTACCCAAACTGAACAACAGAGAGACATTGGGCTGACAAAATGGAGAGTTTCAGTGGCCTATGAGACAATAAAACAAGAGCTAGCATTTGTATCATCAGAGTCCCAAAAGGAGAGGAGAGAGAGAGAGGGACTGGAAAGTATTCAAAGAAATAATGGCTGAAAACTCCCCAAATTTGGCAAAAGATATAGAGATTCAATAAGCTTAGTGAACCCAGAATAGGATAAACCTAAGTGCATATGAAACATTCTCCAGAATATACAATATGTTAGATCAAAAAACAAGCCTGAATTAATTTTAAAAGGTTGAAATCATACAAAGTACTCTCTCTGACCATAATGGAATGAAATGAGAAACTAATACAAGAAAAACTGGAAAATATATAAATATCTGAAAATGAAACAACACACTTTAAATAGCCAGTGAGTAAAAGGAAAAAATCACAAGTGAAATTTTAAAATACTTTGAAATGTATGAAAATGAAAACACAACATACCAAAAATTATAGTGATGCAGTGGATGCAGTGCTCGGAGAGGAAACTTATTGCTGTAACTACCTATACTAGAAAATAATAAAGATCTCAAGTCAATAGCATAACTTTCCACCTTAAGTAATTAGAAAAAGAAGAGAAAACTAAACTCAAAGCTAGCAGAAGTTAGGAAATGATAAAGATTGACTAGCCATAAACAAAAGAGAAAACAGGAAAGCAAAGGAGAATCAATGAAATCAAAACCGGTTCTTTGAAAAGATAAACAACCTTGAAAAACTTACATTGACTAAGATAAAAAAGAAAGACTTAGATATGAAACTAGAAATCAACTACAGAAAGAAAAATGGGAAATGAGCAAACACATTGAGACCAAACAACATGTTACTAAAAAAACAATGGGTCAATGATGAAATCAAAGGGGAAATCAGAAAACACCTTGAGACAAATGAAAATGGAAATACAACTTTGCAAAATCTATGGGATGCAGCAAAAGCAGTTTTAAGGGTGAAGTTTAGAGTGACACAGGCCTTCCTCAAGAAACAAGAAAAATCTCAAATAAACAACCTACCCTATCACCTAAAAGAAGAACAAGCAAAGCCCAAAGTCAGCAGAAGAAAGGAAATAATAAAGATCAGAAAGGAAATAAATAAAGCTAAAAAACAATAGAAAAGATCAATAAAACCAAGAAGTGGTTTTTTGAAAAGATAAATAAAATTTATAAACCTTTAGTCAGGCTTATCAAGAGAGGACCTAAATAAACAAAATAAGAAATGAAAAAGGAGAAATAACAACTGATACCACAGAGATACAAAAAAATCATAAGAGAATACTATGAATAGTTATATGCCGACAAACTTCACAACCTAGAAGAAATGAACAAATTTCTAGAAACATACTATCTGACAAGACTGAATCAAGAAGAAACAGACAATTTGAACATACCAATTACTAGAATTGAAATTGAATTTGTAATTTTAAAATGCCCAGCAAACACAAGTCCAGGACGAGGTGGCTTCACAGGGGAATTTTACCAAACTTATAAAGAAGTACTAATATCTATCCTTCTCAAACTATTCCAAAAAATTGAAGAGGAGGGAACACTCCCAACTTCATTCTACTAGGCCACCATTACCCTGACACAAAAATTCAAGTAGCCCTTTTTACAGAAAATGGCAATCTGATTCAAAATACAGAAAACAAGAGATCTAAAATTGGCAAAACGATATTGAAAAAAAAGAAAAAAGTTGGAGGATTTATATCACTCAGTTTAAAAGGTTTTTATAAATCTACAGTCATCAAACACTTTTACTGGCATAAAGACATATAGTTCAATGGAATAATTTTGAAAGTTCAGAAATAATCTCTTACATTTATGATTAATTTTTAACAAAGATGCTAAAGCAATTCAATGGGGAAAGGATAGTTTTCTCAACAAATGGTGCTGGGAAGAGTGACATCAGCAAAATGCCCGAATAAGATGTCCCTTGCTCATATCCCCCCCTCAATAACAACAATTTGGCATCCACCCACAGACAAGAGTGCTTCTGTGGGAGCTGTAGAATCCAACACCATACACCACGGGACCTGAGAGTGTATTTGCCCATTTGTGCATTTGGGTAATAGGCATATAGACCTTGGTCCTGATTGTGGACCCTACAGTGGCCCATGAACTGGCACAAGTCCCTCTCAGCCATAGTTTATAGGCCCTTGGAATACACTGTGTTAGACAATCAGGCATAGAAAGGGAGCCTTCATGGAAGTCCATGAGTGCAGGAGTCCAGCAGAGAAGTTCCAACACACTGTTAGAGAAATATATATATATATATATATATATATATATGAGTTTGGATGCACTGGAGAGATTAAGAGGAACAGTTTGACTTTAACTGTGTCCCTTCTCTCCTAAGGCAGCACAATTTAGTGCCAAGAGAGACTTTCTCAGCTTGTGATTTCTCCCATGGGGGAATGTGAGACCATGTGAGTAACTGTCCAGCTTCTCCAGCTGTGTTGGATGCTGCCAAAGAGGCCCATTTCTCTCTTGCTGCATCCAGAGCACTGAGATGTTAATTTGATGACTGCAGGGGAGTGGGAAGGAGGAAGCTGGGAGAGCAGCAGATAGGACTCTCAGAGGGCATTAAACAGGAACAGATTCTACTAACTACATTACAGACTCCATTAAGAAGTCTGGGTATGAAACACTGGTGAAACCTCACTTGCTGATCTCCCCCCATGAAACACAGGCACCTCCAGCACTCCACACGCCTCACGTACACAATCCCCCACCCTGTGGCCAGCTCCCTGTGTGCACGCCTGAATGTGGCAAGAGCAAGCCTGGCAGATGGCTAGTGAACACATACAGAAAGATGGCCCAAATGTGTGAACCAGGGAGAGACCACAAACTTCAGATTTAGCACTGCCCTTGAGAAAGCAAAGGGAGGATGTCAGCACTCAGCCTGGTATGTTGCAGAATTAAAAGAAAGCATATATGCTCAATATTCTGTGACAGAGGGAGCAAGAAGTGTGGAGCAGGCATATCCATAGAAGGTCTGAGAAAAATTCACAATCACTAGCAGAGCAGACGGAAGGTATTTCTCTCCCAAAGACAGTCAGAAAGACTGGAGGAGGTGACAGCTACTTCCTATGTGAAGACAGAAATGCAAGACTTCAAGGAGCATGAAAAATAAAGGTAACAAGACACCACCAAAGGATCACAATTATCTTCCAGTAACTGACATAAAAGACATGGAGATTTGTGATTTATTTGATAAAGAATTCAAAATAGCTGCTTTATGAGCTACAAGAAAACACAGAGAGACATTTCAATGAAATCAGGAAAACAAAATGAACAAAATGAGAAGTTTAACAGAGATAGAAATAATAAAACAGAACCAAACAGAAATTCTCGAGCTGAATAGTACAATGAATGAAATGAAAAATGCAATAAAGAGAATCAACAGCAGAATGGATCAAATAAGAAAGAATCTGTAAGTTGGAAGACAGGACCTTTGAAATTATCCAGTCAGAGAATAAAGAAAAAACAATGGAAAGAGTAAAGAAACACTATGTGATTGATACAAAATCATTTTTAAAAATCTGTGTATTATTGGAGTCATGGGAGAAAAGAGGGAGAATGGAGTAGAAAGCTTATTTAAAGAAATAACAGCTGAAAACTTCCCAAATCTGGGGAGAGATGTGAACATCCAACTTTATGAAGTTCAACTGTCCCCAAATAAACTCAACTGAAAGAGATCTTCTCCAAGACGTATTATAATAAAACAGTCAAAAATCAAAGACAAAGAGAGAATCTTAAAAGCATCAAGAGAAAATAAGCTTGTAACTTACAAGAAAACCTTCATCAGCCTATCAGAGGATTTCTCAGTAGAACCATACAGGCCAGGAGAGAGTGGAATGATATACTCAAACGGCTCAGAGGGAAAAAAAAAAAAAAACTGCCAACCACGAATACTCTATCTGGCAAAGTTGTCCTTCCGAAAGGAAGGAGAGTTAAAAGATTTTCCCAGACAAACAAAAGCTGAGGGAATTCATCACCACTAGACCTGCCTTACAAAAAGTGGTGAAAGGAGTTCTTCAAACTGAAATTAAAGGACAATAATCAGTAACATGAAAACATATGCAAATACACAACACAGTGGTAAAGGTAAGTATATGCTCAAATTCAGATACCTTAATGTTTTAATATGACAGTGTGTTAACCACTTAACTCTAGTATAAAGGTTAAAGGACAAAATATTTAAAATAAACTATAGTTATAATAACTTGTTAATGACTACATAATAAAAAAGAGGTAAATTGTGAAAGCAGTAACATAAAAAGGTGGGGAGTAAACCAATAGAGTTTTTGTATGCAATTAAAGTTAAATTTTTATCAGTGTAAAATAACTATTATAAGATGTTTTATGTAAGCCTCATGGTAACAACAAAGTAAAAACCTAAAGCAGATTCACAAAAGATAATGAGAAAGAGTCAAAGCATACCACTACATAAAATTATCAGTTCACAAAGGAAGGTGGCAAGAGAGGAAAAAAGGAACAAGGGAACTACCAAACAGCTAGGAAACAATTAATAGGACAGCAATAGTAAGTCCTTACCTATCAATAATTGCATTAAATGTAAATTGATTAAATTCTTCAATCAAAAGGCAGAGAGTGGCTGGCTGGACAAAAAAACAAGACCCAACTACATGCTACCTACAAGAGACTCAGTTTAGCTTTAAGGACACACATAGGCTCAAAGTGAAGGGATGCAAAAAGATATTCCATGCAAGTGGAAACCAAAAAAGCACAGGAATAGAATACTTTTACCAGGCGAAATATACTTTAACTCAAAAGCTGTGACAAGACACAAAGAAGGTCATTATATAATGATAAAGGGGTCAATTCATCAAGGGTATATAATAAGCATAAATATATATGCACACAACATTGGAGCACCTAAATATATTAAGCAAATACTAACAGATCTAATAGGAGAAATAGACAAAAATACAGTAATAGTAGGGGACTTCCATACCCCACTTTCAACAATGGATAGATCATACAGATGAAAATCAATAAGGAAACATTGAACTTGACCAAATGAACCTAACAGACATATACAGAATATTCCATCCAAGAGCAGCAGAATAAATATTCTTCTCAAGCACACACTTGAGGATAGATCACATGATAGGTCATAAAACAAGTATTAGCAAATTTGAGAAGGCTGAAATCACACCAAATATCTTTTCCAACCACAATGGTATGAAACTAGAAATCAAGAAGGAAAACGGGAAAATTCACAAATAGGTGGAAATTAAACAACACACCCCTGAACAACCAATTGGTCAAAGAAAACAAAAGAGAAACTTGAAATCTTGAAGAAAATGAAAATGAAAACACAGCATACCAAAACCTGTGGAATGCAGCAAGAGCATTTCTAAGAAGGAAGTTTATAGCAATAAACACATACATTAGGAAGAAAGAAAGATCTCAAACAAACATCCTAACTTTTCACCTCAAGGAACTAGAAAAAGAAAAACAAACTAAACCGAAAGTTAGCAAAAGAAAAGAGATAACAAACATCAGGAAAGAAACAAATGAAATAGAGACCAGAAAAACAATAGAAAAGATCAACACACCTAAGAGTTGTTTTTTGAAAAGATAGTGAAATTTACAAACTTTTAGCTAGACTAAGAAAAAGAGAAGATGCAAATAAGTAAAATGAGAAATGAAAGAGGAGACATTACAACTTATATCACAGAGATACAAAGGATCATAAGAGAATACTATGAATAACTGTATGCCAACAAATTGGATAGCCTAGAAGAAATGGATAAATTCTCAGAAACATACAACATACCAAGAATGAATCATGAAGGAATACAAACTATAAACAGACCAGTTACAAGTAAGGACATTGAATTGGTAATCAAAAACCTCCCAAAAAGAAAAGCTCAGAACCAGATGATTTCATGGTGAATTTCACCAAACATTTAATATTTCATCCATATTCCTGGATGAATATATTTGTAAAAATTAGCAACAAAATATTAACAAACCTGACCAAAGTCATATTAACCAAAACAGTATGGTACTAGCATGAAAACAGACACATAGACCAATTGAACAGAACTGAGAGCCCAGAGATATGTTCAACAAATATTTGACAAGGGAGCCAAGAATACTCAATGGGAAAAGGGCAGTCTCTTCAATAAATGGTGTTGGGAAAACTGGATAACCACATGCAGAAGAATGAAGTTGGAACCTTATCTTATACCACTCACAAAATTTAACTCAAAATAGATTAAACACTTAAACATAAGACCTGAAACCATAAACCTGCTAGAAAAAAACATAGGGATGAAGCTACTTGATACTGATCTTGGCAAAGAATTTTTGGATACAACACCAAAAGCACAAGCAACAAAAACAAAAATAATTAAGTGGTACTACACCAAGCTAAAAAGCTTCTGCACAGCAAAAGAAACAATCAACCAAATGAAAAGGCAACTTATAGAATGGGAGAATGTCTTTGCAAACCTTATATCTGATTTGGGATTAATATCCAAAATATATAAGGAACTCATATAACTCAATAGCAAAACAAAACCAAACAAATAATGTGATTTTAGAATGAGCAGAGGAACTGAGTAGACATTTTTTCCAAAGAAGACATGCACATGGCCAATAGGTACATGAAAAGATGCTCAACATCACCAATTGTCAAGGAAATGCAAATCAAAACCACAATGAGATATCACCTCACACCTCACAATGGCTATTATCAAAAAGACAAGAGATTACAAGTGTTAGCAAGGATTTGGAGAAAAAGGAACCCTTGTGCACTGTTGGTGGGAATATAAATTGGTACAGCACCATGGAAAACAGCAAGGAGGTTCCTCAAAAAAAGTAAAAATAGAACTACCATATGATCCATCAACCCACTTCTGAGTCTATATCCAAAGAAAACTAAATTAGGATCTTGAAGAGATACCTGCACTCCTATGTTCATTGTAGCATTATGCACAACAGCTAAGATATGGAAGCAACCTAAGTGTCTTGTCTATAGATGAATGGATAAAGAAGATGTGATGTGTGTTTATATATATACATACACAATGGAATGTTATTAGACCATGGGAAAGAAGGAAATCATGCCATTTGTGACAACATGGATGAACCTTGATGTCATTATGCTAAATGAAATAAGTCAGACAGAGAAAGACAAATACCGTATGCTATCACTTATATGTGGAATCTAAAAAAGCTGAACTCAGAAACAAAGAACAGAATGTTGCTTGCCAGAGTTTGGGGGCAGGGGGAAATAGGGAAATGTTGGTCAAATAATACACGGTTCCAGTTATAAGATGAATAAATTCTGGAGAGCTAAATACAGCAGGGTGACTATAGTTCATGATACTATCTTATATACTAGAAAGTTGCTAAGAGAGTAGATCTTAAATGTTCTCACCATAAATAAGAAATGGTAATTATACAAGGTGATGGATGTGTTCACTAATCCTACTGTGGTAATTATTTTCAATATATAAGTGTATCAAATCATCATGTTGTACACCTTAAACGTACACACCGTTTTATGTCAATACTACCTCAACAGAGCTGGAAAAAATGGTGCTGGGACAACTGGTAATCCACATGCAAAAAGACAAATTTAGACCCTTACTTCATACTGTACAAAAAGTTAACTCATAACAGATCTTAACGCTACATGTAATAGCTAAAACTATATATAATGTTTTTTGGGAAAAAAAACATTCGTATCTTCATATCCTAGGGTTAGGCAATGATCTCTTGAATACAACACTAAAAACCCAATCCACAAAAAGAAAAAAATGATAAGTTGTACTTCATCAACATCAGTAGAGCTGCACTTCAGAAGAGTAAGAAGAAACAAGCCACACACTGGTAAAATATTTGCAAATCATATTTCTGACAAGGGTTTGTATCTTAAATATATAAAGAATTTATATGACTAAATAGCAAAAGGGCAAATAAGCCAACCAAAATTGATCAAACATTTTAATAGTTTTTCACTGATGACAATATATGAATATCCAATAGGCACATAAAAAGAAACTCATCTTTACTCATTAGGGAAATACAAATCTACACCACTTCATACCCACTAGAATATGATTATAATCAAAATGACAAACAACAAGAAGTGTTTATGAGGATGTGGAGAAATTGAAACTCTTTTACATTGTAGGTGGAAATGTAAAATGAAGCAGCCATTTTGGAAAAGAGTTTAGCAGTTTATTAAATGGCTAAACATAAATTTACCATATGACTGTACCCCAGGAATTTACTCAAGATAAATGAAAACATATGTCCTTACAAAGACTTGACGAGTGTCTACAACAGCATTATTCTTAATAACCAAAAGCTGAAAACAGCCCAAATGCCTATCAATCTGTGAATGTTTGCAACCTGAATTATATCCAAGCAAAATGCTGTTCAGCAATAAAAAGATCTCAGGATTGTTAAATGTTACAACATAGATAAATCTCATAAACATTATGCTAGTAAAAAAAAAAAACAGACACAGAAGAATACATATTGTATCATACAATTTATATGAAAGGACCTTAAAAGGCTAAAAGGCAAGACTACAGAGATTGAAAGTAGATTAATGGTTGTCTGGGGCTGGGAATGAGAATGAAGATTGAGTGCAAATGAACACATGGGATTTGGGGTGTGTGTGTGAAGAAATGTTCTAAAATTTGATTTTGGTGATGGTTGCATAACTGTAAATTTATTAAGAACCACTGATTGGACACTTAGAATCAGTGAATTTCATGGTAAGTAAATGATACCTCAAAAGTATTAAAGCAAGAAAACATAAAACTCAAAGAAGGCAAAAGGAAGGAAAAAGAGTAGAAATCATTATCATTGATAACATAATACTAAAAATCAATAAAACTAAAAGCTGGTTCTCTGATAAGATCAATAAAATTGATAAACCTCTGGCCAGACCAAGAACAAAAGAGAGAACACACGAAATACCAATATCAGGAATAAAAGAGGGGCTATTGCTACAGACTCTATAGGGTTTATGGGATAATAAGTAAATATTGTAATCAACTCTATGCTCAGAAGTAGTATTCAATCCCATTTTTTGTTTGTGTACTCGAGACTTGCATAGCCAGCCCCCATCTTGATTATTGTCCCAACAGTTAGCCTTGATTCCCTTCTCTTTTCTAAGAAATTCCCCAAAGTTTGTAATCTAATTTCCTCTTAAGAGTTTCTACCAGCTCTTTATTTCAGAAACTTCTCAGAATCTCCAGCAACTATCTGGTTAATTTAAACTAGTTTTCAACCTGAACCATATCAGTGTTTTAGTTATATTGTGTCAGGGAAATTTGTTTTGAACTTTTGTGAGAGTGAGAAAGAATTATGTTTCCAGGTGCCTCCTATAAGAAGTAAAGATTCTGAGAAGGATCCCTTGTTGAAGACCTAGTTTGGGAAGTGATCATGCAATATGGGGCTTAGACAGAGACATAAATTGGTCATCTATTAACAGAGATGAGTGAAAAGTCCTGAAGATGCAGTGGATATAGGGAAAAGAATGAAGTTATCAGTGGATGATATTTAATATGTGGAATTAGGTGAGTGAAATCGATACAGGGTTCATCTCTAGTTTTTAGGTTCTTTGCCACAGAATTGAGAAAACCGAAGTTTCTGCTATCACCCAGAGAACAGAAAACTAGCAAACTCCATTAATCCTTTGCATTTCTGAGGCAGATGACTGATAAGGGAAAACAGAAGCCCCTGCAAAACCCATATTTACCAAAACCAATGTATAAGCCACTGTAGCTGGGGAAAAAATGGCTGCTGCTTCCCCTACACCTTCCAAATCTCATAAGAGGTCATCTTTTTAGCTGAACACATAAAAACATTGACATTCCTGCTGACAAGGAGGTCGAGGTCTAGGAAAAATATATATTTTCCAGGTCTCCAGCCACTGAGATTCAGGGGAGAAAAATAGAAATGACTGGGAATGAATGTTCATTGCAAGGAAAACACAATACCTCTTTCAAAGCATTTTGGGAAATATATTCACATGCAAATATGGGTTCATTTTGACAAGAGCTTACCTTACACTGCGTGCACCTAGTATCTAGCTTATTTGCTTCCTTGTTTTAATACGGACTCTTTAAAATAAGTTTATTACATTGGATATTTAAAATAAGCAGAGTTTTTCTCAATTTTTTGGACATTTGAGATAAGTTAGCTAACACAAGCACAAGTTTTGATGTGTGAAAGGACTGAGTTAAACCCTAGTGTGGCACCTTCCTAGCTGTGTGACTGGGAGAAAGTTATCTTTTTTTGAATCTTAATTTCTTGACATTAGTAAAATTGTAATAAAAACACCTATGTCACAGGGGTTTAGTGATAATTAGCAGTAAGATTGCCTTCTATTCACTACTTTGCTGAGGGAGATATTCCTGCGCTTTGGTGATGGGGATGGCCAAACACATGACACTCAACACTGAACAGATGAAATCAACAGTAGTTTATCAGTCACCTATATTCACAACCTGGGGGAGAAGGACACCTCATGCCATGCAGGGCCACACAGTGGTTGCACTTGGGAGCAGAGTAGACAACTAGTGTTGTGTAAAGCAGGTTTTGTAGTATTAAGAGGCTGAGGTGCCCCTGTTTCCCATGGGAGGATTTGATTGGCTTGTTTGAATAATTCCTTAGGCATTCAGGGAAGTGAAACCTGCTACTCAGGGATAAGCAGGAACTGTGCCTGGTCATCCTGATAAGGAAGGCTGTTTGATTAAAGGACCTTATCCATGGTATAACTGGGGAGGGGAACTCATGGTTAGGTCATTCAACACCCTCCTCAGTTCACCACATGTCAAGGTAATACATAATATTGAGCCTACATTTTTGGTCTTACACCACATATCCATAAAATGTCTGTCATATGATTGGAATTTTTAAATAGGCATCTTGGTAATTGCAAAAACAGACAAATTTTTTTAAGTTGAGGATGATTCCCTCTGAGATGTACGTTGATATTGAAAGCTATCAGATTAAAGCAAAAGAGAAGCTCATAAACTAAACATCTAATTGATATCTCCTACAGAGCATTACTGTAATTTGGTAAAACTAAAATACAGCTACTTATTGGAAAAAATGGTCCTGAAATACACAACCTGAAATAAAATAAAATGAAAGAAAAAGTTGTTTTCCTTCCAGACAGATTCCAAAAAATAATGCCTGAATCAGAGCCTGCAGTCATAACCTCTCTACCACTGGTGCCGGCTAATGAGGCATCACTCCAGAATAGGCTGATTGTACAGAAAGGCACTTAAAAGCTTCTACAAATGAACAGGAAATGCAAGCCATTTTACTTACTGACTGTACATTCTGAGACCAAAAAGATAGTTGTGTGAGCTTTTATTTTTTATTTTTCAATCTCAGGAATCTGTGAGATTTCTGAAGCTGCTTGGTGACCCTGGGAAGTACGTGCATCCTGTGTGGGGACGGGTCCCATGGAGTCTCTGTCTGATAGCATACACTATGCTACTGGTAAGGAAACAATCTTTTCTCCTAGTCTTGTTTGGTGTGTTGACTTAAAAAACTATATCCACAACGTGAGAGTTGCAAGTTAAGTTTTATTTGGGGCAAAATGAGGACTGCATCCCAGGAGACAGCATTTCCAATAGCTCTGAGAAACTGCTCCAGGCGAGGGGAGGAGCCAGGATGTATAGGAGTTTTGCAACAAAGGACAGGTAGTCGGGAATGTCAAAAGATTATTGTTAATTGAAGAAAACCAGACACCCCAAATTAAGGAATTTAGCGCTTTTCTATGTATGGGAAGATATAAGAGTCTGGGCTCACTGAAATCATTCCTTTGATATGCACCTCAGCTATCTGGGGCCAGTATCCAGACACATCTTGAGTTTCCTCAGGGCTCACCACAGGGAGTGGCTGCAGTCTGATGGTTGCTAGATGGCAGGTATTCTTTTCAGCCCTGAATTTCCTTGGCTCACTGGCTCACATTGGAGGGCTGAAATCGTTGACGACTGTGACATCCTTTGTTGATATGGCAGGAAATATTCCATTTCTCAGTGTCCCTGGGGGAAAGAAGAACATCCTCCCTAACTTCAGGGTGAAAATTACTATATCAGGGAAAGCTTCAGGGTGTGAATTATTATATGAGTCTGCAGGTACCATATATAAGTGCTTGCACTATGTACCAGACTCCGTGCCAGATGTGCCACCAAATTCTTTCACTATCCTACCAGACTTGAAGTGTAACTCATATGATGCCTGTTTAATTAGGAGCTATAACTCAGAAAGGTCAGATAACTAAGAGTTAAGGTGTGCCACACAGAACCCAGTCAGTCTACAGTTTTCTGTGCTACATGTTATAAATTATTGTTCATATGTTAATTTTTAAATTTATCTCTAGGGAAAGGCCCACACAGGAATATTCTGGTAAATATGTTAGTTATTGCTCATAAAGAGTAGATTCAATTCAGGAGTTAGTTAAGGAAAGTGGTAATGATCTTGTTTTATCGTTACAGAGAAAGCAGTTATTTTTGTCACTATTATAGTACCGGTGGGCCAATCCCAGTGTTAGGCACTCTCCCACTGTTATCCCAGTAAGCCTTCAGAGCATTCCTTCAGTGAAGTTATTCTCATTCTCAGTTTACAGTGAGGAAATTATGATGCTGACTGTTTAACTGCCTGACCCATTGTAGTGGTATGCTGGAGCTGGCTCACACTGGCTCTTGAGAGCTGATTGTATGCATCCTTCCCTTGAAATTGGTTATGGTGGATTATTTCCACCACAGAAATCAGAAAACTCTACAAAATATGTACTCCTAGGCCTCTCCTTCTTCCCTTGACCGTTTTTAAACATTTACCAGCATTCCACTGACCACGTTAGGTTCCAATGTTGCAGGAAGGGGGACCCCTTCCAGGGCCTGAGAGTGGGCTCTTGTCTAACATTTGGAAATGAATTGTCTGAGGAGACACACGTGCTGACAAAGCAAGAGACTTTGGAAGGGGCACCCGGGCAGACAGCAGGAGGGTAAGGGAACCCAGGAGAACTGCCCTGCCACGTGGCTCACAGTCTTGGGTTTTATGATAATGGGGTTAGTTTCCGGGTTGTCTCTAGCCAATCATTCTGACTCAGGGTCCTTCCTGGTGGTGTGCACAGCCACCCAGCCAAGATGGATTCCTGCGAGGAGGATTCTGGGGGGATGGTAGAACAGATGGACTGGTGTCTCCTCTCCTTTTCACCTTTCCCGTATTCTTCTGGTTGGTGGTGGCTTGTTAGTTCCATGTTCCTTACCAGGATCTCCTGTCATAAAATTACTCATGCAAATTGTTACTGTCTTTGCCTGGCCAGGGCAGGCAGTTTCAGTCAGTATTTCCCCTAACACCAACTCTAGTTTTTTCAGCTACTAACTATATGACCTT
Source organism: Grampus griseus (assembly GCF_964374135.1). Taxonomy (NCBI): domain Eukaryota; kingdom Metazoa; phylum Chordata; class Mammalia; order Artiodactyla; family Delphinidae; genus Grampus; species Grampus griseus. The sequence continues at coordinate 44,436,383 of NC_138999.1, read as the reverse complement.
GGATAAGTTGCTTATCCTGAGGTTCACTTTCCTTATATCTAAAATCAGTAATTAATTGTCTGTATTGTCTATGTTGTTTTGTGGATTTAACAGTTTGTATTCCCTTGGATTTGGGGGTAAATTAAGCCAGTTCCTGGAATATAGTTAACATCCTATAAATAATAATGATTTTTCAACTTTCTCTAGAATAATCTATCATCAAAAAGAGTTTGAGAAAAGACTTTGTGCATTTAGTGGATATGGCATGCTAAAGCCACGAGGAAGAGACTGTATTACAGAGGAGGAGCACCTGAAGCACTCATTTACCAAGTATCTGTCAGAACCACTGTCTTTAAAATGGATATTAATGGTATGCTACCTGCTAATCCCCTCCTTCCTGAGCCAAGGAAGTGCCCTTTTCCACAAAATATTAGAATGACTTGGAGCTGTCTGAATGATGACTGTTGAGTTAGAACAAAACAAAAATCAATTCATATTTTCTTATAGGAACAATTAATAATTTCTGACAAAATACTCCCAAAAGGATAGATCACAGTGTTACCATAGCATTTTGTGCTGTTTTCAGTAGGACTTGGTCTCTGCCATAATTCCAGAAATGTAACTCTGTGGCCTAAGTCTTAATTACGTTATACACTGGACGTTGCTTAAAGTAGCAAAAAATTAAGAATTTTTCCTCTTTTTTGAAATTTTTCTTATTTTCCATAAGTCTTATTTATTCGTTTAAGGATTTGGAAATAAATTTTATTTTTTTGAATAAAAAAATGTATAAGTATTCAGTAGGCATCTCTGATGTATCTAGATATGTTCAAATAGAATAACTAGGATGTATATATGACACATACACACATAAAAACTGACACATAAACTGAACTCTATTAGATGTTTTGCTGGCAAAGGAGTTTTATTAAAACCTTTGTAATGGGGCTTCCCTGGTGGCGCAGTGGTTGAGAGTCCGCCTGCCGATGCAGGGGACACGGGTTCATGCCCCGGTCCGGAAGATCCCACATGCCGCGGAGCGGCTGGGCCCGTGAGACATGGCCGCTGAGCCTGCGCTTCCGGAGCCTGTGCTCCGCAACAGGAGAGGCCACAACAGTGAGAGGCCTGCATACCGCAAAAAAAAACCCACCTTTGTAATGAATGAATTTATTGCAGCATTCATCATAACTATAAAAAACTGAAAACAAAAACTACTTACTGCCTACGAATTACAGACCTTTATATTTTTTAATGTGCAAATACACACATAGTTATATACAAAGTATGCTGGAATTTTTTAAATGTTCCGAAAACCAGAGCTGCTAATATCATGGTCTTAACCTGCTGTGGCAAACTCTTGTCTAATATTATCTCCATTCCCCACAAGATCCTGGCAGTAGATAAGAGCATCCACATTTTACAAAACTGAGCTTCAGAGATGTTCAGTGACATAGTATTCTTAACTGGAAAATAAATGCACAACCTAAAAGCTGAGAATTATGTTTTATTCAGCAGACATGCTGAGGACTTAAGCCTGAGAGACAGTCTCTTAGATAGCTCTGAGGGACTGTTCCAAAGAGGTAAGGGAAGAGCCAGGATATATATAGGAGTTTCTGCAAACCAAACCAAAACAAAACAAGAACAAACAAACAAAAAAAAAACCAGGTAGTCGGAACATCAAAGGATTACTGTTAATTAAAGAAAAACCAGATATCTCAAGTTAATGAATTTAGCACTTTTCTATGTTTGGGAAAATGCGAGTCTGGGCTCACTGAAATCATTCCTTTGATATGCACCTTAGCTATCTAGGGCCAATATCCTGTTTTCTACATCCTGAATGCCCTCAGGGTGCACCATGGGGAGGGGGGGTACAGTGGCTGATGGCTTAATGGCCACAACATCCTTTGTTTACTGATCTGGCAGGTGACATTCTTTACCCACAGTGTAATCTCACTAAATCCAAAGACTACCCTAGCTGTTCTGACACATAGTCCTGACCCAAGTCAGCCTTTCCCCAAGATCTATGACTCCCCTAGAAGATTCTAGTATGAAGATAATTCTGAAAAGTGATGATTTACTAGTCTTAACTGTCACCCTGCTCTGAGTTTGACTAAAGAATAAGGACACAGCTTCTTTCCATGGTCCACTCACTCAGAGTTTGCTTCAGCTTCACCAGGTTTGGAAGCTGTGGCTTGGACCATGATTACATGAGTCTAAGGAAACTGGACACGTCCTGGGTCAGTCCTGTGGTTGCTCTAGGGTCTGTTCCAGGGAACCACACTGCTGTCTACCAAGCGTGTAGAGATGCCTTTATCAAACACACATCCTACTCTAGAATCCAGGAGTCCTCATAAACTTTTTCTTTGGGGCACAAACAACTAGAAGTAACACCTTGGGCTCTGACATTTTCAATCTGTGTGACCTTTAACGAGACATTCAATCACTCTGAGCCTATTTCCTCATCTGTTGTGTGGGGGGCAACAACTGCCTTGCAGATTGGCTCTGAAGATTTCATGGAGTAATATACATTAATTACCTGACATGGTGGAGGAAAGGTGCCAATAAGCAACATAGTTCCCTTCCCTCTTCCTCTTACTACATATTCTATCCCTTGGCTTTAGCTACGAGCTCCAGATTCATTATTCCTTGAATCCCATCTCACCTCAAATCACTGCTGCCTCATTTCCTTGATCTGGCTACTCAGCTTCTGAAACAGAAGAAAGATTTTTGTTAACCCAAAGGCAAAGTTCCTGGTCACAGCTTCAATTTGGAAGGCAATTTCCTGATATGGTTCCCCATAATTTACCACATCTCTCTCTAGTTAAAACTTATGGACATTTACTGGGTACCCACCATGAGCCCTCCCTTGTCTCCTATATTTCCTGCAGATCAGCAGCTCACTCTCCCTTCCTCCCTCCACAGCAGCCTCTAGATCCTCCAGACTCCATCTCCTCCCCCAGTCCTTTGCACAAGGAGGACAATTTCTATCTCTCCTTCGGGCCCCTATCTGCATTCTCACTCCAAGAAACTCAATCACAAAGAGCCCTCTTCAGACGCTCACCTCTTAATAGTTCTCAGGAAGGTGTAGGTAACAATTATTTAATGTTCTCAGAAAGACTTTAAAATATTCATTTTCCTCTGTTCTAGCAAGCCTCAGTGTTGACTGTACAGGCAGTGGGCCACAGGATCTGGGGAGTGGTCTATGGGATGAGGAGCTGCTGAAAGTGTGAAGAGGAGCTGGCCTGAAAACCAGGGAAGTCTGTATCAGTGAGAAAAAGGGGAAAGGATTCAGGGGGAAGTACTTGGGAATAATAAAGTTAGTGACAGTGCACTCCATGTGGGCGTTAGCATCTAAAAACCTTGAGTTAGAGTTCAGGTTCTCCCTTATCCTAGCTGTGTGACCCTGGGCTGTTGCCTAACTTCCCTGGGTCTTAATCTCATCTGTGCTTATGGGAAGAACATTTTTCTAGAAGAGCTATTATGAGTATTGAAAAAGAGAAGATACGTAAAGTAGTTAGTATAATGCACATACTAGCTTACTATTACTTGTACAGAATCTTAATTTCATTTTAAGATATTTCATAACATTATTTTGTGTTCTTAATTTTTAGAGTTATGTTTCACTTTAAAAGATACTTTTTTATTTCAAAAAATGAAAACATTTTAATAAAAGTACAGATTGTGCACAGATAAAGCAAAAACCGTACGACTGACACTTGAATGATTGAGATTAAGGAAAAGCTGCAGTAAATCATTACATGTACTATAAATACCAGCTTCTGTGTGGACTACCAAAGATAATGAGTCAGATTTCTTTGCTCTCAAAAACTCAGCTGATTAGAAAGAATAATTTGCTTGGTACCTGTATGCAAGAGCAAAATATGTGGTGCCTACATCAATAATATCTTCTGTACAATGTCCACACTGGGAGAATGATTTTCTTATCAATGTTACTCACAAAAGGATAACTAATTCAAAATTTAGTGGTGCTTAACAGGATTTAGACAGTGAACTGGATGCTGGGTTTACAAAGCCCAACGAAATCTTGCCCTTGCCCTCAAGGATCTCATAATCTAGTGGGAGAAACAAAGACCTTCATTCAATGGATGAATATTTATTGAGTGAATACAAATGTCAGGAACTGTTCTATAATCAGTATCACACAGCTAGCTAGTGGCAAAGTCAATTTTCAATTCTGGGTCTCTTGACTCCAACCTGCAGTATGTTCTCATTTCTGTCTTCCAAAACATGTCCCATGGCTCTTTTGGTTCTACTTAAAATCTGTTGAACTCTCTAAAGAAACTTTTTCTGCTACCTCTCACAGGGGAACCCTGGAGGTGAAAGATCTGCCCAGCTCTGAGTGGCTGAAGGCACTGAGCCAGGCCTTTAACTGCCCCTTTCCAAAATAACAATTGTTTCTTTTTTTTTTAACATCTTTATTGGAGTATAATTGCTTTACAATGGTGTGTTAGTTTCTGCTTTATAACAAAGTGAATCCGCTATACACATACACACGTTCCCATATCTCTCCCCTCTTGCATCTCCCTCCCTCCTACCCTCCCTATCCCACCCCTCTAGGTGGTCACAAAGCACAGAGCCGATCTCCCTGTGCTATGTGGCTGCTTCCCACTAGCTATCGATTTTACGTTTGGTAGTGTATATATGTCCATGCCACTCTCTCACTTTGTCACAGCTTACCCTTCCCCCTCCCCATATCCTCAAGTCCATGCTCTAGTAGGTCTGTGTCTTTATTCCCATCCTACCCCTAGGTTCTTCATGACACTTTTCTTTTAGATTCCATATATATGTGCTAGCGTACGGTATTTGTTTTTCTCTTTCTGACTTACTTCACTCTGTGTGACAGACTCTACGTCCATCCACCTCACTACAGATAACTCAATTTCGTTTCTTTTTATGGCTGAGTAATGGGCAGAAGACCCAAATACACATTTCTCCAAAGAAGATATACAGATTGCCAACAAACACATGAAAGAATGCTCAACATCATTAATCATTAGAGAAATGCAAGTCAAAACTACAATGAGATATCATCTCACACGGTCAGAATGGCCATCATCAAAAAATCTACAAACAATAAATGCTGGAGAGGGTGTGGAGAAAAGGGAGCCCTCTTGCACTGTTGGTGGGAATGTAAATTGATACAGCCACTATGGAGAACAGTATGGAGGTTCCTTAAAAAACTAAAAAGAGAACTACTATATGACCCAGCAATCCCATTACTGGGCATATACCCTGAGAAAACCATAATTCAAAAATAGTCATGTGGGCTTCCCTGGTGGCGCAGTGGTTGGGAGTCCACCTGCCGATGCAGGGGACACGGGTTCGTGCCCTGGTCCGGGAGGATCCCACATGCCGCAGAGCGGCTGGGCCCATAAGCCATGGCCGCTGAGCCAGCATGTCTGGAGCCTGTGCTCCGCAACGAGAGAGGCCACGACAGTGAGGGGCCCACATAACGCAAAAAAAAAAAAAAAAAAAAAAAAAATAGTCATGTACCAAAATGTTCATTGCAGCTCTATTTACAATAGCCAGGACATGGAAGCAACCTAAGTGTCCATCAACAGATGAATGGATAAAGAAGATGTGGCACATATATACAATGGAACAATTGTTTCTGAAGAACTGTTCTCTTAGCATTGGACCCCATTGAGATGGCAGAAACAAAGAGGCAACTGTAGCTTCACAGCCCTTTATACTGGGTAAAACCCACCTTCCACAGAAGGGCCCAATATTGTGGCTCTCACTTTCCAAGCTCTCCACTCATTCCTAATGTAAACAAAAAGAACAAAGAGTGTTGCTCATCATCTAGTTATGCAAAGGGTTAAGTTGCAACCCACTGCAGTAGTCCACTGACAGTGTGCCCTAAGGGAACTCGGGATGAGGTGGGGGTGGGGGAAGGATGGAACATTCTGTGCTTTGGATACGTGGGCCCCTAGATAGTTAACATGCATATCTAAGGAAGAATTTCAATGACCCCTGCTCCTTGCATCTTCCTATACATAGAAAAGCACTAGAATCATTAACTTGAAGTATATGTTCTTTGTAGTTAGCAGTCATTTTTTACCAAGATGTATGCTTGACTACATGTATTTCCCAGCCAAAAAAATGTGTATGTATCCTGGCTCCTCCCCTACCTCTTCAGAGAAGTTCCTCAGAGCTCTGAGAGGCTGTCTCCTGGGCTATAGTCCTCAGTAAGTCCCAGAATAAAACTTAATTCACAACTTTTACATTGTGCAATTTTCTTTAAGATGACACTAACACAAAGCACATTTCTTATCTGTGCTCTGACTGAGAGTGATCTGGTTCTTTACAGGGAAGCTAAGCCTTGCTGTATGCCTGGATTTTCCAGACATGAATCCTACTGGGAACAGGATGACTGTCTCATTGGGAATTATACCTGCTACTACATATGAAATAAGTGTTGCCATAACGAGTGGAAAGAGGATCAGCTTTAGTGTCAAAATACTTAGTGTAAGTCCCAGCTTTAGCACTATTTAGTTATTTACCCTCTCAGCAACATTGAGAAAACCCCATTGAGAAAAAAAAATTATGTATATATTATATATATACATATATAATACATTGTAATTATATATAATAAATATATATATATATATATATAAATTTGCATGGCACAGAGTAGATCATCAAGAAAGGTTATGATTTATTAATCTGTTTATGTTTCTCCCCCAACTAGACTCTTAACATCTTGACGGAAGGACTTCTATATGATTCATCTCTGCACCTCCATACCTAGCACAGCTCCTAACATACTTGGTGTCAGGGTATTCTAGTTGATCAAATACATTCTTGGTCTATTCCTCTGCAAGATAATGTGATTCCATTTGAAAGTGTATCCAACACTTCTATGAAAACTACTAACCCACCAAACAGAAAATTCAAATTTTCCTGTATTATGACTTTTAACTTGGTTATTTTTACTTGAGGCTTTGATTTGGATGTTTCTAGATGTGGACCAGATTTGTTTCTTCACATTCTACACTAGGCTGGGTGATAAACACACCCAACAGTTAAGGTACAATAAAGGCAACTCGACAATATCATCGTTACCCAAAATGTCACAGAATCCCTTGTGAAGGTGAAGATTTTTATCAAAATGGTTGTATGGAGTGATGGCAAAGTAGACTATCCTCTTTTCTGAGTGACTACTTGAAGTTTTATGTATGTTGAGGGAACTGAGGCTCCAACTTTTTAAACAGTTTATCCAAGGTTACACAGCTATTAACTGCTGGGAATGTAATTGGAATGCAGATCTGTATTACGATAAAACTCAAGATTATTCATTATATCCTGCAGAAGAAGGAAACATCCAACACAGCCAACACCATCCAGGGAACTAGTGTTTTAAGCAGATGAGGAACTTATCTAAGTTGTAAACTCTATACACCACCAAAACTGAACATAACCAAAAAAACAGTACTCAGTGAAATAATTCTTTAGATTAGTCATGGTGGTGGTGTAAGGAGCACAGGATAGGGAGCACAGGATAGGGAGCCAGAAAAACTTGAATTCAAATCCCAACTCCACTCTAATCTTTGGTCTCCTTTAATATAATTAGCATCAATAGCAAAATGTTATGAGAATTAAACATGAAGTGCTTAGCACAGGACCTGGCACATAGATTGTTCTCAACCAATGTTGGATGACTTAAACCCGTCCCTTTCCTTCTACTTAGGCAATGTTAAGCATTTACCCCCCGATCATAGATTTAATTTCTACTACAAAAGCAAGTTTTGTGTTATTTTTGTCTCTCTCCCTTGTGGTGAAGCTAAAAGATGGGAGTTAAAGTTCAAAGCAGTTAGCAAATAATATTTAAGCAACATTAGCTAATTATTTAATAATTATTGCAAATTCAGACATTGGAACGCCAAGCTTTTGAAAATTTTACTCATCTTAAATTATGCATTCTTTCAATGTTATTCTAATAGGTGAATATTAACATGGTTATGCTGAGTTCTGCAAATAAAATTCCATTGACATTTTGATTGGGATTGTATTAAGCCTGTAAGTTATGGCCCTTGCACTCTAGAAATAAAGTTTTGTCTACCATCATCATTAGGGGACCACCTATCCCATAACTCCCCTCCTGTGTTAGCACGCCTTTCTCCTCTTTCCCCTTCCCTTTGACACAGGTCTTTGCAAAGATTGGAAGGGCATAATGCGTTGTGGAAGTGTTGAATTATTCAATTATAATGAATTATACAAAAGGACACATAGATGAGACATGGGAATCCTGCCTAATGATTACAAGGGATCCCTGTGACACGGCTAGAACCTGGGGACTTTATAATCTGAGAGGGGCATTTTGATTGCTTCCTTATCACCCCAGCTACCACCTCAATCATCCCCAGCTCTGCAAAACTGTCTCTCCATTTATCATTCAAACCTTCTTTCAAAACTCTCAATTTTATCATTTCTTTTTAACTAACTGTTGTGAATGCCATCATTTCTCTCATTATGTTTTGTATGTGGTTCCTGCTGATACATGTAAAAGTTATTGATATCTTAAATAGTCACTGCTTATTCTAGCTTTTTATAGAATTCACGTATAGCAAGGCATTTTATGTTGTTTCTAATGTGTTTTCCAAGAATACACTGCTTTCATCTTCAAGCAATGATTATTTTTTCTCTGTCCTGAAAGTTATAGGCTTTTTTTTTTTTTTTTTTTTTTTTTTGCGGTATGTAGGCCTCTCACTGTTGTGGCCTCTCCCGTTGCGGAGCACAGCCTCCAGATGCGCAGGCTCAGTGGCCATGGCTCACGGGCCCAGCGGCTCTGCGGCATGTGGGATCCTCCCGGACCGGGGCACGAACCTGTGTCCCCTGCATCGGCAGGTGGACTCTCAACCACTGCGCCACTAGGGAAGCCCCCTTATTTCTTTTTAACATATTTTTATGGTGGAGAGAATTTCTAAAGCAGTATTAGGTAGTAGGGATAATGAGCATATTTGTCTTGGTCCTAATTTTAATGGAATTTCCTCCAGTGGTATAAAATCATTTTGTGTCTTTTTACAGAAAAAAAAACCAAAACTTCACATCAATATAGCCTACTACATATCTACTTTTAAAATATACATTTTTAAAAAATGGGAATAGGTGTTGTATTATTATTGAGTGCATTTGGAAAATCTATTGAGTGTATAAAATAATTTATATCTGTATAATACAGTCTTCAAATCCAGTTGCACAGTAAATATTTCAGCTTGTTCAAATCACCTTTTATTCTCACTCCATTTAATATTTGTCCTCATATAGGACCCATTTCTCTTTTATATTATTCTTAAGGTATTTTGTTTTTATTACCAGTGTCAATAAGTCATTATTTATGGTATATTGGGAAATACCAATCTGGGAGGAGTTGTGCATATAGATGATTTACCAAGCACTTTGACTAAAAGACTTATTTTCACCAATAACTCTCTTTGTTTTTCTAGATATACAATCAAATTGCTTATAAATAAGGAATTATTTGTTTAACCAGTGTTATGCTTGTTAGTGTACATTTTAATTTTGTAGGGGACCCTATACAGACTGTTTACTTTTCCCCCAAATCTCTACTGTTTATGTTTTACTTTAAAAATTATTATGTTTTTAATCAGAAAAATGAACTAAAATACCCAAGACAAAAACTATATATTTCGTATTTGCTAAAAATGTAAAATATAAAAATATTTACCCATATAAATAAACAGAAAAATGACTGAACAGGAAATATGTGAAAATGTTATGAGTGGTTGCTTTCTTTTCCCCCATTTCTAAATACATTAATGACTTTCCATTCTCACAACTAAAAATGCTACTAAAATAATAATACTAAGTCAGTCAAACAAAAAGTATCTTTCGCAACTCAATAACCTGGCAGGCTGCAACAGAAAAAAAGCTAACATGTAATGTTTTAGACTACATATATTAATCACGCTAACAGACTTTATTTCCAGTGATCTTTGTTTGAAGAGGAATTAGACCTTGGTCCATTCTAGATAGTTATAATGAACCTCCATCAAGCTCCAGCCAGTGAAATTTCAAGCTTTTACTTGTATGAAAAGCGGTATGTGATGAGCAGCAAATGAAATCTGGAACAAGAAAAGGAATGTGACAAAGTCTTTATTTCTATACGTTACCTCCATCCCTCAAAATGGACTTCAGCTGTGATCGTTTTTCTCCGAACCCTGAATATATCACTTGAAATGTGTGATGGAGAAAACACAAAATCTGGAAGAGCATATATGGATTGAAATATGTACTTACCCATTTCTTAAACTCGGAGCAGTGCCTTGCTGCCTCATTTTCTTCATCTGTAAAATGGGGCCAACAATAATTATTAGAGCAACAATGTAATCAGGACCTAGGGAACATGCATGTTTATCAATACTACCCTTGACTATTCTTGAATAGAAGGAAAATATCTAGTAACACAAAACATCCATATTTAGCAAGGACATCATTTTCATACTTACAAATGAACAAGGGAGTATCTGGAAATTCACACATAAAGGACAAACCCATCCATTATTATGATCTCTCAAAGAAATACCTATAAATAAAACCACCATCTTCTTTTTGCCTGATTGCTCCAATGATACCTTCCCTCTAGAGAGTTAAAAGGTAGAAGAAGTGAGCATACAGAGCACAAGTGGATGGATTTATCTTAGGTGGGAGAAAGAACATCTATTCCACTGTACTTGAAAGGAAGGGAAGATGGATGCTGTGATCAATTTCAAAAAAAAAATGGAATTCTCTACCCCTCCCTGGGTTACATCCCTTTCCAATGTGACTCTGAAGCTCCTCACATCAAGAGGTGTAGTCTATTTCTCTACAGCTTGAATTGGGGCTAGCCTTGTGACTTGGTTTGACTAATAAGGTGCTGAATAAATGGTATTGTGCTCATTCTGAGTATAGGCCTAAAGAAGACTTGAGTACTTCGGCTCTCACTCTTGGAACTCTGATCAGTTTCCAGGTGAATAATCCTGGGCCAGTTGGCTGAAGGATGAGAGACCACATGTAGCAGAGACAGACAACCCATCCCTTCTGGGGTCATCTTAAAAAATCCAGTTCCTGGTTTATCTGTCAGTTCACCAGAGGAATATGAATGGGTCCAACTGAGACCAGAAGAACTGATTATTTGAGCTAAGCTTTAATTGTTCACCCAGAGTAAGAAGAGCTAAATAAATGGGTATCATTTTAAGCCACTAAGTATAGGGGTTATTTGTTGTACAGCAATAACAAACTGATACAAGAGTGAATGTGGCTAAGTTTTTAGGTTTGGTTGTGAGAAAATGAGAAGAATTCTACCTGATAGAGTGAAAATTCTGGTTATGGTGGCTTGAAGAGTTTGGCTAATCCTCTCTGCCAAAATCAAGTATAAAACTGGAAAAAATTGTCAAAAGTAATGTAGTAAGTTCCAGACAATTAGCTTTGCTGATTGTAATGTAACTGCCTGACATTAAGCTTTTGATTGCTGAGGCATCTATTTCCAACATCCATCTCCAACAAGCACATTGCCCAATACACAACTAGATAAGAAGCCAGGCCACCTCACCCATTTTAGAAATCCCTGGTTGACCTAGATTACTGACAATTTGAGTGATCCTGCTTTTCCCTTCCCATGCTTTAATACCTGCTCTCCTCTTTTAAATTCACCAATAAAGAGTGAACCCCCGAAACCCTAGGTGCCTCACCCTCAACCCCAAATAAAGGCAGAACTTCAGGTTCAGGTTCTTTCTCTCTCTCTGTCTCTCCTCATGACCTCCCTTTGTGGCCCTGGGTATGCCACGTACCCTCCAGGATTTGTAAGTAATAAACCTTGTATTTTTCGAAGTTCCATGATGGTTACTGCTGAGGTGTGTCTTGCTATCATAATAAGCATCACAAGGGCCAGATTGGCTCTGGTTGGGGAAATGTCTGTGGGGGCTCCCCACAAGTAGTAGGGGTCCAGATGAGTGCCCCCAGGCATTTGTAGCTGAGAGCATCACTATTGATAGGCTGAGACCAATACAGAACAAGCAACTATTTTACATCTCTGAAAGTCTACTGAAGGCAAACAATTTACTGAGACACTGCCTTGAAAAACTACTAGAGCTGTGTATAGGAATAGGAGTCTGTGGCCTTGCATGAGGCTATTCCCATACAGCATCTACTTCATTCCCCTTCAGCTATGAAGGTGAAAAGGATAGTTTTACCAAACTATGGGCTGGCCCCCCAAAATTAGCAGCTTTACTCTGAGAGGAAGTAAATTCCATTTGGGTCAGATGGGGAAAAAACAGGTCACCGTTAGCTAACGCTTGTAAACTCATTAGGAAACAAATGGTAAAATCTGTTCATTTGGTTGATGGTGCTTCCCAGAGCAGCTGAGAGTGGAAGCCTTACAACCTCAAGATATTTGAGAACAACCTCTTCCCAAATCATTGCCTGACCACTAAACTATATAGGCACAGGGGTAACCAACAGGAAGACAGAATAAAAAATTAAAATTAAAAACTGAACAGAGATCTCAGTGGCTGCTTACCATGGAATGAGAAATTACAATGCTAAAGCTAGGCAACTCTCCAGAAAAAAAAAAAAAAACAACAACTCATAAATTTAAAACCAAATCCAGAATTGCTACAATATATTATCTAAAATATCCAGTTTACCACCCAAAGTTTTGAGACAACCAAATCGAAAGTGTGACACATACATAGGAGAAAAAAATAGGCAAAACTTACTCTGAGTTGGCCCAGATGTTATATTTAGCAGACAGATCATTCAAAGCAGTTATTGGGTTGGCCAAAAAGTTCATTCGGGTTTTCCATAACATCTTATGGAAAACTTGAACGAACTTTTTGGCCAACCCAATATAACTACACGCATACAATGGAGATCGGGTTTGGTTCCAGAGCACTGCAGTAAAGCAAATACCACAACAAAGCAAGTCACACAAGTTTTTTGGTTTCCCAGTATATATAAAAGTTGTTTATACTATACCACACTCTGTTAAGTGTGCAATAGGCATTATGTCTAAAAAACTGTACATACCTTAATTAAAAAATAATTTATTGCTAAAAAATTCTAACCCTGACAATGCAGGGTTGCCACAAACTTACAATTTGTAAAAAATGCAGTATCTGCGAAATGCAATAAAGGGAAGCACAATAAAACAAGGTATGCACGTATGCTGAAAGAATTAAAGGAAACAATACTAAAATAATCAATGGAAAATACGATGGCAATGACAAAACAAATAGAGAGTCTCAACAGATAAAGAGAAACTATTAAAAAGGACCAAATGTAAATTCTGGAGTTGAAATGTTCAATAATAAAATTAAACATTCACTACAGGGGTGCAATGGCAGATTTGAGATGTCAGAAGAAAGAGTCAGTGGACTTGACTATATACCAAGAGAGCTACTTAATCTAAAGAGCAGAGAGAATATGATTTAGCAATTCGACTTCTGAGTACTTATCTGAAGGAAATGAAAACATTAACTCAAAAAGAACATTGTAAATCAATTATACTCCAATAAAGATGTTAAAAAAACCAAAAGATACATGCACCCCATGTTCACTGCAGCATTATTTACAATAGTCAAGATACAGAAATAAACAAAATATCTATCAAAATATAAATGGATAAAGAAAATGTGATATATATATATATAATGGAATATTATTCAGCCATAAATATAATGAAATCTCGAGGGCATTATGCTAAGTGAAATCAGACAAAGACAAGTACCATATGATCTCACTTATATGTGGAATCTACAAAAAAAAACAAGCTCAGGAAAACTAAAGAGCTACATGTAAAAGAATGAAATTAGAACACTCTCTAACACCATACACAAAAATAAACTCAAAATGGATTAAAGACCTAAATGTAAGGCCAGACACTATAAAACTCTTAGAGGAAAACATAGGCAGAACACTCTACAACATAAATCACAGCAAGATCCTTTTTGACCCACCTCCTAGAGAAATGGAAATAAAACCAAAAATAAACAAATAGGACCTAATGAAACTTAAAAGCTTTTGCACAGCAAAGGAAACCATAAACAAGACAACCCTCAGAATGGGAGAAAATATTTGCAGATGGAGCAACAGTCAAAGGATTAATCTCCAAAATATACAAGCAGCTCAACATCTAAAAAACAACGCAATCCAAAAATGGGCAGAAGATCTAAATAGACATTTCTCCAAAGAAGATATACAGATTGCCAACAAACACATGAAAGGATGCTCAACATCACTAATCATTAGAGAAATGCAAATCAAAACTACAATGAGGGCTTCCCTGGTGGCACAGTGGTTGAGAGTCCGCCTGCTGATGCAGGGGACGCGGGTTCGTGCCCCAGTCTGGGAGGATCCCATATGCCACGGAGCGGGTGGGCCCGTGGGCCATGGCCGCTGGGCCTGCGCGTCCGGAGCCTGTGCTCCTTAACGGGAGAGGCCACAGCAGTGAGAGGCCCGCGTACCGCCAAAAAAAAAAAAAAAAAAAAAAAAAAAACAAAACTACAATGAGATATCATCTCACACCAGTCAGAATGGCCATCATCAAAAAATCTACAAACAATAAATGCTGGAGAGGGTGTGGAGAAAAGGGAACCCTCTTGCACCGTTGGTGGGAATGTAAATTGATACAGCCACTATGGAGAACAGTATGGAGGTTCCTTAAAAAACTAAAAATAGAACTACCATACAACCTAGCAATCCCACTACTGGGCATATACCCTGAGAAAACCATAATTCAAAAAGAGTCATGTACCACAATGTTCACTGCAGCACTATTTACAATAGCCAGGACATGGAAGCAACCTAAGTGTCCATCAACAGATGAGTGGATAAAGAAGATGTGGCACATATATACAATGGAATATTACTCAGCCATAAAGAGAAACAAAATTGAGTTATTTGTAGTGAGGTGGATGGACCTAGAGACTGTCATACAGAGTGAAGTAAGTCAGAAAGAGAAAGACAAATACCATATGCTAATACATATATATGGAATCTAAAAAAAAAAAGTTTCTGAAGAACCTAGGGGCAGGACAGGAATAAAGACACAGACATAGAGAATGGACCTGAGGACACAGGGAGGGGGAAGGATAAGCTGGGACGAAGTGAGAGAGTGTCATGGACATATATACACTACCAAATGTAAAACAGATAGCTAGTGGGAAGCAGCCGCATAGCACAGGGAGATCAGCTCAGTGCTTTGTGACCACCTAGAGGGGTGGGATAGGGAGGGTGGGAGGGAGATGCAAGAGGGAGGGGATACGGGATTATATGTATATGTATAGCTGATTGACTTTGTTATAAAGCAGAAACTAACACACCATTGTAAAGCAATTATACTCCAGTAAAGATGTTTTTAAAAAAAAAGCTTATAGGTACAGAGAACAGATTGCTGGTTGTTGGGGCATGGCTTGGTTGGTGGCAAAATGAGTGAAGGGAGTCCAGTTATAAAATAAGCCCTGGGGATATAATTTATAGCATGGCAACTGTAGTTAAGAATACTGTATTCTATATTTGAAAGTTGCTAAGAAAGTAGATCTTAAAAGTTCTCATCACAAAGAAAAAAATATTCTGTAACTATATATGGTGACAGATGCTAACTAGACATTGTGGTGATCATTTCACAATATATACAAATATTGAATCATTATGCTATACATCTGAGACTAATACAATGTTGTATGTCAATTATAGTCAATAAAAAATTTAAAATAAGAGCAGAGAGAATAAAAAATGAAGAAAAATTAACAGAGCCTCAGAGAGTTGTGAACCAACATGTTATACACCTAAATATATATTTAATGGGAATGCCAGAAGGGGAGGAGAGAGAAAGGTGGAAAAACATTTGAGGAAATAATGGCCAACATTTTTGAAATTTAATAGAAACAATATATATAGATCTAAGAAGCCCAACCAACCATGAGTAGGATAAACAGAAAGGTATCCCTACCTAGACACATCATAGTCGAAGTCTAAAATACAAGGAGAAAATCTTAAAAGGAACAAGAGAAAAATGACCACTTATAGTGGAATAACAATACAATAATAGCTGACTTCACACCAGAAACCATGGAGGCCAGAAGATAGTACAATGACATGTTCAAGGTACTAAAAGGAAAAAAAAAAGTCAACCAAAATTCTATATCCAGTGAAACTATCCTTTAAAAATAAATGGAAATAATGACATTCCCAGATAAATGAAAACTAAGAGGATTTATTGCTAGCACACCTGCCCTATATGAAATCCTAAGGGGAGTCCTATAAACTGAAAGGAAATTATATCAGGCATTAGCTTGAAAACATAAGATGAAATGAGAAGCACCAGAAATAGTAAATATATGAGTAAATACTATACACAGTATTTATACATATATTATATATTTTTTTTCTTAGTTTCTTTGAAAATATAAGACTGTTTAATGAAAAATTACAACGTTGTATTTTTGGGTTTATAACATAAAGGTAATACATATGAAATAATAGGACAAAAGGGTGCTATACTGGAGCAAACTTTCTATACACTACTGCATTTAGATTAGTATTAATCTGTAGTAGATTGGTTTAATTAAAATGCATATTGTAATCCTCAAAGCAACCACAAAGAAATAACTCAAAATATTTCAACAAGGATGAATCTCAAAATAATTATCTGAGTGAAAGAACCCAGAAAGAAATTGCATGTGTCATTCCATTTATATAAAACTAGAAAATATAAACTAATAAAAAATAATAGAAATCAGATCAATGGTTGCATGGGGATAAGGAGTGGTGGGAGGAGTGAGAAAGAGACATGAATATATTCACTATCTTGATTGTGGTAATTGTTGCAAAAGTATATACATATGTAAAAAGATCAAATTGTATATTTGATTTGTATATGAAAATTATACCACAATAAAGCTGTTAAAAAATAAGTATGAGGGAATTTTATCCATAATGTAAGTGTTTTTGAACTGGATTGTGGGTGGTAATGTTTGTACAACTGTAAACATTTCCTATAAGTTCTCTAAATTTAGAGTTACAACGGGTAAATTTTTTGGTATATTAACTATAATGCAGTAGAACTGTTTAAAAAATTACTAGATTTTTTTCCTCCTTCCTTGATTAAGTAGTCAGGCTTATATGTTACGATTGAGGTGGAGGTGATTAGTGAAAGGAAAGGTCTGATGAGAGGTGAGAAGTTTTGAAAAGCTGTGTGCAGGATGGAAGAGAGTACTTACTACAGAAAAGCAGAAGGCCTTCCAGGCGGCATTTAGGTGAAGCGCATAAGAAGTGCTCCATGAATGCCAACTATAAGGGAAAAGGATGCACAGATTCATTTACACAACAAATACTTACTGAGCACCCAGTATATAACAGGCACTCTGTTAGAGACACTTTAATTTCAGTTACTAATTTCTGCTTCATTCACTTAGTGTACTAGATTGTTCACTTTTGTAAACCCTAAATGGCTGTTCTAGTACTAATTACTGTGTAAAGTGAATATTTCCCTTTATCTAGATATCTGCCTATATATATACTGCATTAACATATTATATATGTTATATACTACATATAATATATAGGAAATACTTTGAGCATTTTGTTTTGTTAATACATTAATGGTTCAAATATATAATCTCATGTGTGTATTACACACATAAGTATGTTATAATAAAATAACCTAACCAGTCTCTTCCCTAGAAATCCATCATTTTGCATTCCATCAAAATGTCAATCTTTAGCTGCATCTTTTTATCCATTTTTAAATTTTTCCTGGTTGAATAGGAAAAAGATGTTGAATTATTCATATATATGCTAGCACCCACCCTCAACCAATCATTTGGTCCCAGTAGGAATAGAATTCCTCTAAGATCTATGGACCTCACATTCCTGTATAGTGAGGATTTGGGGCTTCTCGGCTGAGAAAGGCAGACATAGACTCTGCTTTTAGGGAATTCACAGTCAGCTGAGGGGAGGCAGACCACAAATAATCTTCAACTGTGATGAGTGCACTTTGTGATGAGCAGAATTCAGTGAGCTCTAGCAGCATATGGCAGGGGACTATAATGCTGCTTAAGGGTATAAGTCTCCCCAAGTGACCAGTAAGTTCAGATTTAAAGGATGAGTAGGAGGTAGCCCAATGGAGAGTGGGTGGTGAGTTGTCCAGGCAGGGAACAGCATGAATGAGATCCTGGGGGACAGAGAGAGCACTGAAGGAGCAATCTTCTTCACTAGCCCCAGTAGCAGATGACAGAAGATATTGGTGTATGCAGCTGCGCACCCCCCTTCAAAATTATCAGGGCCCCAACTGCTTAATGTGAATAAGTTAAAGAACATGGGTAATGAGCCAGACCACTTGGGTTCAAATTCCAGCTTCAGCCATTGTTGGCAGTGGGACCTTCAGCAAGTGACCTGAGATGCCTCAAGTGCCTCTGCTTCCTCTATTGTGGAATTAGGAAAATCATTGCACATACCATATGTCAGAAAATAGTTCATAATGTTCCCATGAAGATTAAGTTAGGCATCAGGCAAAAACAGAGATTTTTAGCTGTTTTGCCTTGAACGTTTTCTCCTGGTCAATTTTATACTATCCTGAGCAAATTTAGTTTTCAAATTTATAGGTAAGCAAAGCCAAGGAAATGTAGCTAGTATCTGTGCAGTAAAGGAGATGAAATGATTAAAAGAGTATTCATTCTGTAAAAAAATAAGATAAAAACCTGGTTTTGAAAATAGTAGCACTTATGGTAGCTATTAATCCAACTATATCAATAATCATTTGAAATGTCAATGGTTTAAATATACCAATAAAAAGAGTGGATAAAAAAACAAGACACAACTATATATTGTCTACAAGAAACCCACTTTAAATATAGAGACACAGGTTAAAAGTAAAGTGGTGGGAAAAGGTCTACCAAACTACAACTAATCAAGAAAGCTTAAGTAGCTATATTAATAGCTATATTAATAGCTATATTAACAGCTATATTAATTTCAAAGGAAGCAGGCTTCAGATCAAGGAAAATTATCAGGGATAAAGAGGGTCATTACATAATGATAAAAGGGTCAATCCTCAAAGAAGACATAACAGTCTTTAATGTGTATGTGCCTAACAACAAAGCATCAAATATGTGAGGCAAAAACTGACAGAATTCTAAGAAGAAATAGATGAATCCACTATTATAGTTGGAGACCATATAACTGACAGATCCAACAGGCAAAAAATTAGTTAGGACTTAGTTAAACTGAACAGCACCATCAATCAACTGGAATGAACTGACATTTATATAATATTTTGTCCAACTGACAGAATTATAAGAAGAAATTGATGAATCCACTATTATAGTTGGAGACTATATAACTGACAGATCCAACAGGCAAAATATGAGTAAGGACTTAGTTAAACTGAACAGCACCATCAATCAACTGGAATGAACTGACATTTATATAATATTTTATCCAAAACCAGAATACAGAATACAAATTCTTTTCAAGTTCACATGGAACATTCACCAAGACAGACCACATTATGTACCCTAAAACACACCTTAACAAATTTTAACAAATAGAAATCATACAAAGACCACAATGGAATTAAACGAAAATGACCACAATGGTATTAAACTAAAAATTAATAACAGAAAGATACCTGGAATATCCCAAAATACTTGGAGATCACTTCTTCTAAACACACTTCTTCAACACACTTCTAAATAAATACTGAGTCAAAGAAGATATATCAAGAGAGATTTTAAATCATTTTGAACTAAATGAAATGAAAATATAACTTATCAAAATTTGTGCGATGCAGTGGAAGCAGTGCTTAGAGAGAAATTCATACTATTGAATGCATATATTAGAAAAGAAGAAAAACCTAAAATCAATAATCTAAGTCTCCACCTTAGGGAATTAGAAAAAGAAGAGCAAATTATATTCAAAATAAAAAGAAAAATAATAAAACTTAGAGTAGAAATCAGTGAAATTGAAAACAGGATATCAATACAGAAAATCAACAAAACCAAAATCTGTTATTTGAAAAGGCCAAAATAATTGACCTGGTTAAACCTCTATCCAGGTTAACTAAGAAAAAAAGAGAGAAGACACAAATCGCTAGTATCAGAAATGAAAGAGGGGCCATTACTACTGATCCCATGGACACTAAAAGGAAAATAAAGGAATATTATGAACAACTCTATGCCCACAAATTTGATAACACAGGTGAAATGGACCAATTCTTTGTAAGACACAATCTACCAAAATTCACATAAGGATAATTAGATAAACTGAATAGGCCTACATCTATTAAAGCAATTGAATAAACAATTAAGAGCTTTCCAAAACAGAAAGCACCAAACACAGACTGGTTCACTGGTGAATTTTACCAAGCATTTAAGAAAGAAATTATACCAATTCTCCATAATCTCTCACAGAAAATAGAAGCAAAGTGAACACTCCCTAACTTACTCTATGAGTCCAGCCATTACGTTAACACCAAAACCAAAGATATTATAGGAAATGGAAATACAGGTCAATATCTCTCATGAGCATAGATGCAAAAATCCTCAACAAAATATTACAAAATTGAATCCAACAAGTATAAAGAAATTACACACAACAGCCAAGTGAGACTTATTCCGGGTATGCAAAGCTGGTTCAATATTTACTAATCTGTTAATGTAATCCATCACATCAAGAAGGTAAAGAAGAAAAATAATATTGTCATATCAGTAGATAAAGAAAAAGTATTTGAAACAATCCAATACCCATTCATGATTAAAAACTTCAGCAAACAAGGAAGAGAGTGGAACTTCCCCAACTTGATAAAGAATAACTACAAAATCCTACAGTTAACATCAATGACAAGAAACTAGATGCTTTCCCCCTAAGATAGGATGTCCACTATCACCACTCTTATTCAACTTTATATTGGAAGATCTAGCTAATGGAATAAGACATAAAAGGAAATAAAAGGTATATAGATTGGGACAGAAGAAATAAAACTATCTTTGGTCACAGATGACATGATTGTCTATATAGAAAATTCCAAAGAATCAACAACAACAACAAAAAAAACTGCAACTAATAAGTAATTATAACAAAGTTTCAGGACACAATGCTAATTTACAAAATTCAACTGCTTTCTTATGTACAGACAATGAACAATTTGAACTGGAAGTTAAAAACACAGCACCATATACAGTAACATTTCCCTCAAAATGAAGTGCCTAAGTAAAAAATCTAACAAAATAAGCACAAGATCTATATGAGGAAAACTATAAAACTCTGATGAAAGATCAGAAAAGCGCTAAATAAATGGAGAAATATTCCATGTACACGTATAGGAAGACTCAACATTGTCAAGATGTTAGCTATAGATCAATCAAAGTAACAGCAAGTTATTTTGTGGATATTGACAAACTGATTCTAAAGTTTATATGGAAAGACAAAATACCAAAATTGTCAACACAATACTGAAGAAGAACAAAGTTGGTAGCTGACTTTACCCAAGTTCAAGACTTACTATAAACCTACAATAATCAACACCTTGTCATATTGGCAAAATAATAAACAAATAGATCAATGGAACAGAATAGAGAGCCCAAAAACAGACCCATACAAATATAGTCAATTGATCTTTTTTTTTTTTTTTTTTTTTTTTGTGGTACGCAGGCCTCTCACTGTTGTGGCCTCTCCCATTGCGGAGCACAGGCTCCGGACGCGCAGGTTCAGCGGCCATGGCTCACGGGCCTAGCCGCTCTGCGGCATGTGGGATCTTCCCAGACCGGGGCACAAACCCGTGTCCCCTGCATCGACAGGCGGACTATTAACCACTGCGCCACCAGGGACGCCCAAGTCAATTGATCTTTGACAAAAAAATCAAAGGCGATTTGATGGACAAAGGAAGTCTTCTCAACAAATGATGCTGGAACAACTGGACATCCACGTGCAAAATAAATGAGTGGAGACACAGACTTTACATCTTTCACAAAAATTAACTCAAAATGGATCACAGATCTAAATGTAAAACATGAAACTATAAAACACCTAGAAGAAACCATAGGAGAAAATCTAGGTGACCTTGGGTTTGGCGATTACATACATACATACATACATTTATTTAGTTAGTTAGGCTGTGCTGGGTCTAAGTTGTGGCATGCAGGATCTTCGTTGCCACATGCAGGATCTTTAGTTGTGGCATGTGGGATCTAGTTCCCTGACCAGGGATTGAACCTGGGCCCCCTGCATTGGGAGCATGGAGTCTTAGCCACTGGACCACCAGGGAAGTCCCTGGCGATTACATTTTAGATACAATACCAAATGTATGATCCATGAAAGAAAAAACTGATAACTTAGACTTAATTAAAATTAAAAACTGTGCTCTGCAAAATACACTCTTAAGAGAATGAAAAGATAAGCTGAAGACTGGGAAAAATATCTTTGCAAAACACATAGATCCAATAAAAGGCTGATATCCAAAATATACAAAGAAAAAACTCAACAATAAGAAAACAACCCAATTAAATATGGACAAGAGATATGAACAAATATCTCACCAAACAAGATATGCAAATGGAAAGTAGGCATGTGAAAAGATGCTCAACATCATATTTATTGAGGAAATTGCAAATTAAAACAACGGGAAACCGCTATAAATCTATTCGAATGGCTAAAATCCAAAACACTGCCAAATGCTGGCAAGGATATGGAGCAAAAGGAACTCTCATTCATTGCTGGTGGAAATGAAAAATAGTACAGCCAATTTGGAAGACAGTTTGGCAGTTTCTTACAAAACCCCTTAGTATTTACCCAAATGAATTGAAAATTATATCCACACAAAAATCTGCACACAGATGTTTATACTAGCTTTATTCATAACTGCCAAACCTTGGAAATAACCAAAATATCCTTCAAAGGTGAATGGATAAATTGTGGTACATCTATAAAATGGAATATTATTCAATGATAGAAAAGAGCTATCAAGCCATAAAAAGACATGGAGGATCCCTAATTGCTAAGTTAAAGAAGCCAATCTGAAATGACTGCATATTGTATGATCCCAACTATGTGACACTGTAGAAAAGACAAAATTATGGAGAGAGTAAAAAAATCAGTGGCAGCAAGGGGTTTGGGTTGTAGGGGGGAGGGAGGAAGGGCTAAAACAGGTGGAGCACAGAGGATTTTCAGGCAGTGAAACTACTCTGTATGATGCTGTAATGGTAGAAAAATCTAATACATTTACAAAAACCCAGAGAACGGTATAATGCAAAGAGTGAAACTTTATATAAATTAGAGACTTTAGTTATTAATAGTATATTAATATTGGCTCAACAATTGTTACAAATGTACCACATTAACTCAAGATGCTAATAACAGGGGAAGGGGGTTGTGAGGGGTTATATGGAGACTCTGTAATTTCTGTTCATATTTCATAAACCTAAAACTGCTCTAAAAAGATTATTAATTTTTTAATATAAAAAGTTACTTCCATACAGTATCCGTCTCTGAAATGTTGGTCAAATACTTTCATGCATTCCACAGATTATGAGTGTCTGCTATCTTCCTGGCACCATTCTCTCTGTTCCTAGGTTTCCCTATCTGAAAAATGGGGATGATAATAATAGCAACTATCTAATAAAGAATGAGAAGCAGTTTAGAAATTTTGAATTAGCATCACATTCTCTGTTTTTAATGTCCACTGTGCTTACTTCTGTCATGTTGTCTTGATAATAATCCAGAAATTATCTGTTTCTGTGTTTTTATGTTCATTAATCTGAGAAGTCGCTGAAAAATGGGACTCAGTCCATGTCACACGTGTTCACAGAATTTGGCACATAGCCTGGAAATGTGTCCAGCAGGTGCTCAATAAACATTCGTGGTATAAATGTGGATGACACATGATCTGATAATCACCCAATAAAACATGGCTATTTTTTATGAGCCATTTGTTCATTGGGGAAAATCCATGATAAATTACTGAATACAGGATATCACTGTACTCAGTTTACCCTCACTTAGAGAAAGTTTATGTACTTGATCATTGCTCTGTTTTGAGAAATATCTAGTACCAGCACATTCTGAACTTCTTAACGTATGATTTCACAATGTACTTGGGACAGTCTGTTATTTTCTGACTGTCTGATCTGAACTTACAGTTGGACTTGATTTGGTAATTCTCCAAAAACTTATCAAATATAAACTGATTAATTTTTAACATAGCTTCTCAAGTAGTTTTTACTTTTTGGATGGAGAAACAGTTGAACAAATACATGTCTGATAATTAAATTATTTAATTTCACATAATAAAGATATATTTCATTCAGGTTTATACAGATAAAAACAAGGATGTGAATTCAATGAAGAAATCAATGGTCATGTAAAGGTGAAGTCTCTGACCTTAACAAGGAAGAGACAGCTCTCCTGCCCTTATCTCCTGCCCTTATTTTGGGATACTCCTTCTCTGCCCATTTCTCCGGTCCACTTTTCCTGTGTCCCTCCTTAGTATTTCCACTGTAGTATGTACAGATTTATATCTCAGAGTCTACAGTTCCTTCTTTTATCATTTGTCTGTCTGTTTCCCACACAAGATGGTGAAATCCATGATTATGATATACCATATTTCATTGGTCTTTGCATATCCAGGGTACAGAACACTTCTGGAAATATGGTGGGAATAACTGAGTATCTGCTGTCATAACAAATTAATATTTTATAGAGACCACAGATTGGAAAGATACCCACTTCCAATAGGGACTTGATACAGTAGATGTTATTTTTGCAGACACTATTTCTACGACTTCTGAGATCAGGTTCCAAGCAGACCACTCTGCAACTGTGAGCCTTTCTGGGAGAATCTCATCAACAAAAAAATTTTAGCAGCCCTACATGGTAGCTAGCAACACCAAAGGCACGATCCATGAAATAAATAACTGATAAGCTAGATTTCATTAAAATAAAAAACTTCTGCTCTGCAAAAGACAATGTCAAGAGAATGAGAACACAAGCCACAGCCTGGGGAAAATATTTGCAAAAGACACATCTGATAAAGAATTGTTATCCAAAATATACAAAGCATTCTTAAAACTCAACAAGAAGAGATCTGTTGTACAACACAGTACCTATAGTTAACAATATAATATTGTGTGCTTTAAAATATGTTAAGAGGATACATCTTATGTTAAGTGTTCTTACCCCACACAAAACAACGATAAAAAATACACAAAAGAGCACAAGGAAATTTTGGGGTGTGATGGATATGTTTAATACCTTGATTGCAGATATGATATCACAGGTGTATACGCATGACCAAACTCATCAAAATATATACATTAAACATGTGCAATTTTTTGTATACAAATTATACCTCAATAAAGCTTAAAAAATAGCCTAATATAAAAAAAAAGATATGAAGAGACACCTTACCAAAGAAGATGTACAAATGGTAAATAAGCATATGAAAAGATGTTCAACAACAATGAAATACTATTACACACCTATTAGGATGGCCGAATCGAAATACTGACAACACCAAATGCTGGCGAGGATGTCAAACAACAGGAACTCTCATTCATTACTGGTGGGTACGCAAAATGGTGCAGTCAGTTTGGAAAACAGTTTCGCACTTCTTAAAAAACTAAACATACTCTTACCATATGATCCAGCAATCATGCTCCTTGGTATTTACCCAACTGAATTGAAAACTTATAAACACATAAACATCTGCATACAAATGTTTATAACAACTTAATTCACAATTGTCAAAACCTGGAAGCAATAAATGGTCTTCAGTAGGTGAATGGATAAACTGTGGTCCATCCAGACAATGAAACATTATTCAGAGCTAAAAGGAAATGAACTCTCAAGATATGAAAAGACATGAAAGAATCTTAAATGTACATTACTTCATAACAATAAAATTACTGTTTTTAGATTTCAGCCTTAGACATTTCCATGCATTTTCTCAGATATTCAAATCCCCATTTTCTTGAAAAGAACACTTCATCTCAGGGAAGTTAAGTGACTCACCTTCTTGTGGATTCTGCTTTCCAATTTCCCACCTCAGTCCCCAGTCTACATCTCATTCTACCTCCAGCCATTACAAACTACTCCTACTTCCCTGAACCCAGCAAGCTCTCTCTCACCTCCACATCCACTCTCTCTTCTGCACACACACATGATGGATGATTACCTATTTGATAATCAAGCTATAACTTTTCCACCATATTAAATCTTATCTATCCCTTTCTTCACTGTCTGTCTTTTCACACTACAATGAAATATTGATGAACACAGGGGATCTGACTATTGTGCTCAGAGCTCTGTCCCCCGAGATGGAAAGGCCTATAGTAAGTGATCCATAAATATTTGTTGAATTAAATGCCTGATCCTTGAAGCAGTCTCGGATATGCAATCTGGTGCCTATGGGTCTCCCACCTGACTCTGGGAAACATGGAAACTGGACAAGTTAATCTTTCTGGGAAGGCCCACTCTCCAAAGAGGCCAATACAACTTAAGACTTCAGGCTTCTAGAGTCAGACCAGGATGGAATTCCACCTCTATCTCTTACTAGTTGTATGACCTTGGGGATGCTTCTCTACCTTTTTGAGCCTTAGTTTCCTCCTTTCCTTAGTTATCCTAATGAGATATTTGAAACTGCTCAACACTTCCATTCATTCAGTCGGCAAACATTTGTCGAATGTCTCCTATCGGACAGGTACTGTTTTAGGTGCCGAGAATAAGTCATAAACAAGTTACATCCATCAGCTCACAGTCTAATGAATGAAGCAGACAAACAACTGTTCACAGCACAGTGCTCTTAGGGCCATGATAAGGGAGGTCCTGGGTGCCAGAAGCAGGCTGTAGGACTAGCTGGTGCTCTTCACTTCATGTCCTTTGTTTCTAATACTGAAGTGGTGTCAGTCACCAAGGCCTGAGGCCTGCTTCTGCGATCATTCTTCATGTTTCTGTTTTTGCAAGCTCTGTGATGCTGTTGAGTTGGTCTTGACTTGACAAGGCTACTATTGTAAACCTGAGGGTTTTCCCAGAGGTATCTCTTATTGACAGTCAGAAGTACTTGGTAGTAACAAAAATGATGATGAAAATAGCTACCACTTATTTTCAAATGGACTTATAGATTCTTATTTTATTCACTGGGTGATAAACCATTATTATTATTATTGTTGTTATTCTTTCTGATGCCGAAATTATGCTATTTTTTAAAAACTACCTGTGTGCCAGGCACTGTACTACATGCTTCATTACTGTATCTAAACCTTACAACATACCAATAACAAAACCCCTGTTTTTAGGAATTCCCCGGCGGTCCATTGGTTAGGACTCAGCGCTTTCACTGCTGGGGCCTGGGTTTGACCCCTGGTCAGGGAACTGAGATCCCACAAGCTGCGCAACACGGCCAAAAAAAAAAAAAATTCCTATTTTTATGCCAATTCCACATATTGGGTAATGAAGTTAAGGGAAATGTAGGGGGGTGTAAATTCATACTGCCAGTAAGAGAACAATAGTTAAAAGCACAGACTTGATTCTAAATACCATTCTACACAAAAGAAACCAGAGCTCCTTGGGAAATGGCTGATTCCAGGGCCGGAACAGGGAAAGTACAAGAAGAGCCAGGAATACCTTGCTGTACCAAAAGAAATTTTCAAAGAAAAATAGGGGTACACCTAAAAGGATACAGGAACAAGATTTACGGGGCTTCCATTGTTCCACTGACCAAATCTGGGCAAATTGGAGCATCAAACTGAATCGCGATGGTAATGGGTTTATATAGCCAGTGAATAAAATATATGTCCATGAGCTCATAGGATATCAATGAAGACATGAATAATTCACAAATGAGGGTCAGAGAAAAGCTCTTCATTGCAGAAGAATCCCAACTAGTAAATGGGGGGGAAATGATGGAGTTGGAAATGCATGATTTTTCAACCACCATTCATTAGTGGGTTTAGGGAAGAATCATCAATGATGGTAGAACAGGATATTTCCATAGTCTCCAAGTATCCCCCCACAATATATTTAAGTGGACAAAGGGAAAATAATCACTTTAGTTTGGGGTAACCTGGTGAATACAACCTTAACCAAGTGATCAACTTTAACCTCACCAGTACAGAATAAATAAATAGCATGTGCCGACTGATATAATGCACTGAGAAGGATATACTATCACTTTTGTCGTTTCCCTGGCAAAGATACACAAGCTGAATCTAGTCATGAGAATCGAAAATCAGGCAAACCCAAATTGAGGGGCATGGTTCATACTTTCAAAACTTTTATGGTCGTTCAAGACAGCAAGTCTGAGGACTTGTCCCAGACTGAAGAAGACTAAAGTGAAACAACAAATACATACAAGCGTCATTCTAGACTGGAGAGGAGAAGAGAAAATTATAAAACTTTCTATAAATGACATTGTTGAGATAATTGCCACATTTGAATAAGGTCTGTGATGAGATACATAATAGTACTGTATCAATGTTAGCTTCCTGACTTTGATAATTGTACAGTGCTTACCCCAAAAGATGCCCTAGTTCTCAGGAAGTAACACTGCAGTATTTAGGGGTCAAAGGACATGTCTGCAGCTTACTCTCAAACGATTTAGAAAAAGTTTGTACGTATGTGCGCCTGTGTGTGGTGTGTGTATCGACAGGAAAACAAGACAGTGAGACAGACAGAAAGAGAAAGGTGGAGGAGAGAGAGAACAAATATGGGAACTATTACCTATTGTGGAATTTGGGTGAAGTAGAAATGGGAGTTCCTTGCACTATTTTTGAAACTTTTCTCTAAGTTTGAAATTATTTCCCCCAAAAAGTATCTCCCTCACAAAAAGTAATGTGGGTTCTAGATACCGACTGGGATCATTTCCTGTGTCCTTCATTATTAACTGTGTGATCACAGAAAAGTTACTTAATCTCTGAATTCAAGGTTTTTGACTGGTAAATAGGGGTAATCACTGAGCATACCTACCTCCTCAGGCCATGGTAAGGATTAAATGAGATGGTGCATATAATATGTTTTGAGCAATAGATTGGATGCAGGGAATACTCAACAGAACTTAAGCCTCTCTAACGTTTTTGATTCTTTAAAAAGTAAAGTACATCATTAACCTAGACGCTTCTAGTCTCAGTACTCAGATCTTACTGTGTCACTGAGGTGCCCGCTACGAGGCACACTCCCTGTGCCTGTGGGGGCTTACAGTGCACAATACAAGTTAGCTTTCACCATGAATATCATCATTAAGCCCGATATTTCTGATCTTAATGTCCAGCCTCCTACCACTCCACTTAGCTGCCTTGGTGTGTTCCTGGGGCCACAGAAATCCTCACATTAACACCTAGTAGGTACTAAAGTCACTAGGCTCGTATGTATGCCGTGTAGACTGTTCAGGGAGAACCGAAATATTGTTCACCCTTCCTTCGGAGCAGTGCAGTGGGTTACAGCAGAGAGCTACAAACTTCCACACATGGCAACCCTGGGGAGCAGGTTTTAAATCTCTCTTTAAGAAGTAAGTACACAGGCTCAGAGAGGTAGAGAGCCTCGCCCCAAATCACAAACTAGGGAGAGGCGGCACAGAGAATATCTCACCCATGGCCTTGCTGCTAACCTGAGCTGTCTTCAGCTCTGCCAGTGCACAGCGTCGGTAAGCACCATCTTCCTACCTAGACTATAGACTCACTGGAGGTAGAGAACACCGTTTAGCTCTCATGTATACCCTGGCATTGAATTCACCCCCAAGCACATATTTGGGAAGAGGGTTTGTCCCTTTAACCTGGGAAGAGGGATTTCTTTATACATTTCAAGGAGCCTCTAGACACAAGTTACATGAGGTGGTTTTCTGAGTGTACACTAAAAACTCAAAGCAGACATGGGATGCCTGATGCCATAAGGGCTTTTTGTTTTTGTTCTTTAATGAAACTAGATAGTTTAGTGTAGTTTACATAGGTGGTAGGTGAAGCTACAATGAGCAACAAGAAGAGATACTGGGGACTTCCCTGGTGGTGCAGTGGTTAAGAATCTGCCTGTCAAGGCAGGGGACACGGGTTTGAGCCCTGTTCCGGGAAGATCTCACACGCCGCGGAGCAACTAAGCCCGCATGCCACAACTACGGAGCCTCCGCTCTAGAGCCCGTGAGCCACAACTACTGAGCCTGCGTGCCACAATTACTGAAGCCCGTGGGCCCAGAGCCCGTGCTCCGCAACAAGAGAAGCCACCGCAATGAGAGGCCCGTGCACCGCAACGAAGAGTGGCCCCCGCTCGCTGCAACTAGAGAAAGCGTGCACGCAGCAACGAAGACCCAACGCAGCCCAAAATGAATGAATGAATTAATTAATTAAAAGAAAAGAGATACTGAACAACGATTAGGATGGCAGATTTCTCTACTGAGGAGATACACGGTTGTGGTCAGGGAGGGAAGCCTCAGGGGCTCTGGGGTTTTAATACTATCTGACTCATTGTCCTGGGTGGTGGTCACATAGGTTTTCACGTTATAATTGCTCATTATAAATCTCTGTATATATGCTTTACGCTTCTCTTGTATGCACGTATATATTATTTCAAAACTGAACCCAACAAAAGAGAATAGGAAGGTCCCAAGACAGGGAAGCCTTGAGATTTGAATAAAGGTATTAACATGGCTACGTGAAGATGTTATCAGTCAGAAGGGGTTGGTTACTCATCCATGAAATAAAACACTTTTAATGCCTATCTAAACACTGTGTGGGTAAAAGTGTCTCTACCAACTTGACTGTGAGCATTTCTGGTGCCTCTGTCAAAGCATTACCTAGTATGAGATGGACATATCAGATGATGTTAGCCTCATGCCATTAACAGACCAGGAGTTTGTATGCAAGACATCAACTTTCCCCCATCTTCTGCCTCCTGAATTACCATAATTTGTTTCTTTACAATCTGAAACCACTGAGTACCAGAATTCCGCCCCCTATCAAGTACACACACACAATCTCTCTCTCTCTCTCTCCTCTCTCTCTCTCCCCGCCCCGCCCCCAACCTCGCTCTCATCTTATCACACCAGTGCACAGATGTGTTTCAGGGAACACTGTGATAAACTCCTCATCATCTCATGTTCATCTAAGCCGGTCACGATGCATCCAATATCCTTGACAATCTCTGATTTTAGGTTGGTCATGTGACCAGATTCAGTCTCATATGTTTGGGTCGATGCGGGTGGATATCTTCTGGAAAGTATCATGTCAGTTTTCTTTCTCTTTGAAAAGGAACACTGGAAGATATTTTCCCTTTTTGCCTAAATATTACCATGCCTAGATACGAGCCCTGAACTGCTACAGACATCTGGGGACCAGAATGATGAGGACACTGAGGTGGCTGAGAAAAAGAGAGGGAAAGTATCTGAACCCTTGATGACATCCCTGAGCTAGACTTCGCCATGTCTAGAACCCACCCTACTTTGCACTTCCAGTCTATTTGGGAAATGGACCAAACGGTAGTGACTGCCAGCTAACTGCCAGGCACTCCTGTTGACCCTGAAGATACTGTAGTCAACAAAACAGACATCTGTCTCTGCCCTCATAGAACTCATATTTTGGGGTAACTGTATAAACAATAAATAAAATAAATGATTAAATTATACTGTACGTAGGAAGATTACACTGTTATGAAAAGCAAACTAGGTCTGGAATGCTGAGAAACTGGAAATTTTGTGAAGCGGTCAGGATAGGCCTTCCTCAGAAAGTGATATTTGAGTAAAGTCTTGAAGGAGTTGACGGGGCGAGCTGTTACATATGTGGAGGAAGAACCTTTGCAACACAGAGAACAGCCAGTGCAAGAGGCTTCAGTTAAAGTGTAACTACTAGGGTTAAGGTAGGTGTGGAGGGATCTAGTGGTAGTGTAGTTGGATTTCAGAGAAGTAACACAAGAGCAAATCTTGTAGAAAATGGTAGACCACGTAAATACTTCAAAGGTGTTGCAAGTTGTTGTTGTTCTAAGGCAATAAAGTGTAGTGGCTTAGAATCAAGCGGTAGCACGGGAGGAGGCATTAGACCATGGAAGCAACAGGATTTCTGGATGGATATAATGGCAAGACTGACCCCAATCTTTCTAAGTGAGCATCTAGAAGGATAACGTGTTTTTCTGTTTGCTTGTTTTGCTGCTGTTGCTTGTTCTCAACATCTTTATAGGAGTATAATTGCTTTACGATGGTGTGTTAGTTTCTGCTGTATAACAAAGTGAATCGGCTATACATAATACATCTATCCCCATATCTCCTCCCTCTTCCGTCTCCCTCCCATCCTCCCTATCCACCCCCTCTAGGTGGTCACAAAACACCGAGCTGATCTCCCTGCGCTATGCGGCTGCTTCCCACTAGCTATCTATTTTACATGTGGTAGTGTGCATATGTCAGTGCTACTCTCTCACTTGGTCCCAGCTTCCCCTTCCCTGTGTCCTCAAGTCCATGCTCTACGTCTGTGTCTTTATTCCTTTCTGGCCCATAGGTTCTTCAGAACCACTTCTTTTTTTTTTTTTGGAGATTCCATATATATGTGTTAGCCTACGGTATTTTTTTTTTCTCTTTCTGACTTACTTCACTCTGTATGACAGTCTCTAGGTCCATGCACCTCACTACAAATAACTCAGTTTCGCTTCTTTTTATGGCTAATATTCCATTGTATATATGTGCCACATCTTCTTTATCCATTCATCTGTCGATGGACACTTAGGCTGCTTCCATGTCCTGGCTATTGTAAATAGAGCTGCAATGAACATTGTGGGCCATGACTCTTTTTGAATTATGGTTTTCTCAGGGTATATGCCCAGTAGAGGGATTGCTAGGTCGTATGGTAGTTCTATTTTTAGTTTTTTAAGGAACCTCCATACTGTTCTCCATAGTGGCTGTATCAGTTTACATTCCCATCAACAGTGCAAGAGGGTTCCCTTTTCTCCACACCCTTTCCAGCATTTATTTTTTGTAAATTTTTTTTTTTTTTTTTTTTTTTTTTTTTTTTTTGCGGTACACGGGCCTGTCACTTTTGTGGCCTCTCCCGTTGCAGAGCACAGGCTCCGGACGCACAGGCTCAGCAGCCATGGCTCACGGGCCCAGCCGCTCCGTGGCATGTGGGATCTTCCCGGACCGGGGCACGAACCCGTGTCCCCAGCATTGGCAGGCGGACTCTCAACCACTGCGCCACCAGGGAAGCCCGTTTGTAGATATTTTGATGATGGCCATTCTGACTGGTGTGAGGTGATACCTCATTGTAGTTTTCACTCACATTTCTCTAACGATTAGTGATGGTGAGCATCCTTTCATGTGTTTGTTGGCAATCTGTATGTCTTCTTTGGAGAAACGTCTATTTAGGTCTTCCTCCCATTTTTTGGATTGGGTTGTTTGTTTTTTTTGATATTGAGCTGCATGAGCTGCTTGTATGTTTTAGAGATTAATCCTTTGTCCGTTGCTTCGTTTGCAAATATTTTCTCCTATTCTGAGGGTTGTCTTTTCGTCTTGTTTATGGTTTCCTTTGCCGTGCAAAAGCTTTTAAGTTTCGTTAGGTCCCATGTGTTTATTTTTGTTTTTATTTCCATTCCTCTAGGAGGTGGGTCAAAAAGGATCCTGCTGTGATTGATGTCATAGAGTGTTCTGCCTAGGCTTTCCTCTAAGAGTTTTATAGTGTCTGGCCTTACATTTAGGTCTTCAATCCATTTTGAGTTTATTTTTGTGTATGGTCTTAGGGAGTGTTCTCATTTCATTCTTTTCCATGTAGCTGTCCAGTTTTCCCAGCACCACTTATTGAAGAGGCTGTCATTAGAAGGATAATGTTAACTGAGATGACAAAGAACAGAAGTCGACTGTTTGAAATAAGTTCAGTTTTTACAGGGCTAAAATCTAATGTCTATTAGACATCCACGTGGACTTCCAAGTGGACAGTGGCAACAGACGCTGGAGTCTAAGTTGGATATCTAAACTGGGGAAAGAAGAGGGTCCAGATGGCATAGAAAGCCACAGTACTGGATGAGATCACGAAAGGAATGAGTGTAGGCAGAGAGGAGAAGAGGACAAGGATTCAGTTCTGAGGTTTGTCGGTATCAAGAGGTCACAGGAACAGGAGGAGAAACAGCCAAGAAGACTGAGGAGCTACAGCTGCATGACATCAGAGAACAACCAGGAAAGTACTGTCCTGGAACGCAGGTGTGTATGTGTCAACTTGACTGGATAACGGGGTGTCCAAATATTTGGCTAAACGTCATCTCTGGGTATGTCCGTAAGGCTCTTTCCAGGTGAAACTAACATTTGAATCTGTGGACTCAGGAAAGCAGTGTGCCCTTCCCAGCACGCGTGGACATCAAACAATCCCTCGAGGCCTGAACAGAACCAAAACGTGGAGGAAGGAAAAACTGAGTCTTTCCTGCCTGACTGAATGAACTGGGACATTGATCTTCTTCTGTCCTCGGCACTACAGTTTCTCAGGTCTTCAGACCCCGACTGGAATCTACATCGTTGGTTCTCTTGGTCCTCGGGCCACTGTCAAACTGAATTAGGCCACCAGCTCTTCTGGGTCTCCAGCTTGCAGGCACCAGACTGGGAGACTTCTCAGCCTCCACAACTGTGTGAGACAATTCCTTTTAATAAATCACTTCCCGTATACATATCCTATTGTTTCCACGTCTCTAGAGAATGCTGAATAATACATCAGAGGAGAAAGTAGTTCCAGGTGGAGGGAGGGATCAACTGGGTCCAAAATTATGGACGGGTCACTTAAGGAGGGGACTGTGACACAGCCATTGACTTAGAAATATCAATGTCATTCTTACGTTGACCGCAACAGTTGCAGTTTAGGTGAAGGTGTACTTGTTCGATCAGAGTGAGATTAAGACAGAATGGGAGGAGGGGAACTGGAGACAGCGAGTGTAGACGCTCCTTATGGGAGGTCTGCTACCAAGGGGAGGAGAAAAGGCCCCATAGGAGGTAAGAGGGAGTGAGGCAAAAAGAACGTCGTTTTGTGTTTGTTTTTTAATAATAATAATAATAAAAATAACAACACCAGTTTGTATGCTGACAGGAATAATCGAGCAGAGGGAGGAAAAGTGATGCTGATGTTGCAAATACTCTGAGATCATGAACTTCCTTTTGAATTGAGCCAATCTAGGAAAGAATTTTCTGCTACTTGCAACCCAAAGAATGTTCACTAACAGAGTGAGCAGTGTCTTCATACGTGTAAGTCTTTCCTGTTTTATGCCCACTGAGGTATAATTTTTAATAGTGCTCTCATGCTGGTGTGGATGACAAATTATATGGTCACACTAATTAGTTAGGGACATTGGTTCTGAAGCCATAGATTCCAATCCTGGGCCTGCCACTTACCAGCTGTCATCTTGGACAAATTACTTAACTTCTGTGCTTCAGTTTCTTCATACGGAAAGGGGACTAACAATGGCATGTATCTCATGGTGTTTTGCTGAACAAATGAGGTAAAGCATTTAAAGAGCTTACAAAAGGACTTGCTAAATATGGTAAATATTTCATAAATATTAGGTATTATTAAATCTGCATGCCACATGATGCAGAATTCTCCTATACGGTAAAGAATGTAAGCTGCTTCCTGATCCGTTTTTCCCTTTCACACATATAACCTTAAAGGTAATTAGCTTAAATGCAACGAACAAAGTGAAATTATTCACAACTCCGTCTTATAGGCGACGAAGCTGGGAAACCGAACAGTTAATTGAGATAGAATAGGAATTTTTAAATAAATGTTAAATTATGGACTGTGTCAAGGTGCCTGGAGTGATGTGTGATATTATGTGTCGACGTGACTGGCCCACGGAGGATGCCCAGATATTAGGTCGACCATTATTGTGAGTGTGTCTGTGAGGGAGTTTTAGATGAGATCACCATTTGGATAGGTAGACTGAGTAAAGCAGGTGGCCCTCTAGTGGGAGTGTCCCATGGCAATCACTCGAAAGCCTGAATAGGACAAAAAAAGCTGACCTTCCCTCAAGCAGGAGGGACTCAAGCCTGACTGCTTGAGGGGGGACACTGGTCTTTCCCTGCCTGCGGACTTGAACTGAAAAAGCGCATCTTCTTGAGACGATGCCAGCAACTTCGGGACTGGAACTTACACCACTGGCTCTCCTGGTTCTCAGGCCTTTGGACTCGGACTGGAACTACACCATCAGCTCTCCTGGGTCTCCACCTTGCCAAGTGCAGGTCTTGGGTCTTGTCAGCCTCCACAAACATGGGAGCCAATTCCTAATAAAAAAAATCTCTCTCTCTCTCTCTCTCCCTCTCTCTAAATATCCTATTGGTCCTGTTCCTCTGGAACCCTGACCAATACACTTGGGAAGGCACAAGCACCTGGTGCAAGTAAAACTACATGATGACATGATGGAACTCAGTAAAGAGTGGGCAGTATGATCACAGGAATTACAGATACCCCATCAGGGTTGCAAAACAGGGTTTTAACAAATAATCATCTGATGGTTAGTAAAGGCTGTGGTAGGCAGAATTCTAAAACTGGTCTCCCAACATATCCCACCATAATCCCAGGTATTGCGAATTAGAGGAGGAATCACGTGCACATTTGCACTATGCTGCACGGCTAACAGGATTTTGCAGTTGTAATTGAGGTTATTAAACCCCTGACCTTAAAATAAGGAGATTATCCTGGATTATCCAAAAGGGCCTAATCTAACCACAGGAGCCCTTTAAAAGCAGACCGTTCTCTCTGGCTTGCAGCAGAGGGAAGCAACAGAGATCTGAAGCCCAAGGAGGATCTGACACACCACTGTTTGCTTAAAGATGGAGGGAACCACACACAGGCAGCCTCTAGGATCTGAGAGCAGCCCCGACGACATCCTGCAAGGACATAGTTCAGTCCTGCCACCACAGGAGCTGGATTCTGCCACTCACCTGGATGAATGAGCTTGGCAGCTGCTTTTTCCCCGGAGCCTCCAGGTAAGGTCCCAGGCCCACTGACACCTTGATTTCAGCCTTGTGAGACCCTAACCAGAGAACTCACTTGATGCATGCCACACGTGTTACCTGTGGAAACCGTGAAATAATAAATACGTGCTGGTTTAAGCTGCCAAATTTGCGGCAATTTGTTACGCAGCACTAGAAAGCTGACACACCGGTATTCAGGTCATTAGCATATTGAATCTGTTGTGCGTAAGGTAATTCTCTGTAGTATCCAACCTACTGGGGAGGGTGAGGAATCATTTCTGGCCCAGCCATAACCACATGAACCTCTAAGGTGCAAATTAAAATAAGCGCCACCAAAGTCGCAGGGCAGAGAATTCTAACGCTAGTGTAGTGGAAGATTAACTGCAATACAGAGGCAAGAACAGACAGCCTGCAGTGTGACAGCAACATGAGGGCACGTCCTGGTAAGATAGGGCCATACTCAGTGTGAAGGGCTTGGACACTGGAGCTGCCCACTCAGTCCCTGCACTTCAGATAAAGCAGAACACTCAGTTCCCAGGCTCCCTACAGGGCAACAGCAGGCAAGCACAGTCAGGGGAACTGCAGGTAGTGGCTCTGAATTAAATGGAAATAAAGTTTTATGAAAAAGGGTTTGGTGCCATAGACATTCTTTGAGGCTTTAGAGGTAGACAGACTGGCTCCAACACTCTGTGATCCTAGCTGTGTTTCAGAATTCTAAGTTATTAACTGTGTGTGAGTGTGTGCATGTGTGTGCGCGCGTGTGTGCGCAGGTGAGACGCCTCCTCGATAATCCTGACAAATCTTTACAGACCACTGAGTTTAAGATCTGCCTGCGTGATTTTCTGTACGAAGACAGCTGGATCAGCTTGCCTGATCCCTCTAACCCCAGAGCCTACCACGGCACGTGGAACATACGCATTTTCTGACTTTTACACCAGCTCCCTGTATTCAGCAGCTTCTAGTACCAGTGCACTGCTGACTTCCTGGCTTCGTGATCAGTGTTGGCCTTTCTAACAATCTCTCAGTTTCTGAAATGTCCTCACGGTGGGAGCCTTTTTAAAGCCCCTAGGCTTTGCAAGTGAAAAGTGACTGAAGCATAAAAATCATTTAAAGAAATTTAACTGCAGAAATTAATTAGTGAATATAAGACTGGTAATTTGATTATTTGTTTTGCTGAAAATCACAAATATTCGGGATTAAGGAATCACATCCATGAGCCCCCAAACAGTCGAATTTTCAGATAGAGGCCTTCATGTTCACAGTCACAAGGTCTCAGTTCCCCTGATCTGACTCCTGATCCTACTGCCTCTATTTTTTTTTTATCACCCAAGTCTGTGTCTCCTCTTCCTCTTTTCCTCTCTTGCACTGTAAATGTACTCCGTGGATACTTCTAATTCAG
This sequence comes from Grampus griseus, assembly GCF_964374135.1. NCBI lineage: Eukaryota > Metazoa > Chordata > Mammalia > Artiodactyla > Delphinidae > Grampus > Grampus griseus. Next base: position 44,398,086 of record NC_138999.1, on the reverse strand, counting down.
AAATTACATTCTTTTTTATGTTTGTTTTCCTGTGAGATCCTTAAGGGCTGGTACCATATTTTCTTTGCTCTTTGCTTATCCTGTACGACGTACACTGCATGAAACATGGTAGGCATTGCTGAAGGTTTGCTGAAGGCATTTCTTTCATACTGAAACTCTGACAGCAAAAGCATCCACTTGCAATCTGGGAGTAGGACAGTAGATGCATTCTATATAGGTAGCATGTGTGTGGTCTTTGAGTATCATGCAAACTCTTCTAGAACCTAGGAGGTGTTGGAGGACGAGATCTGGTTCATTTGTCCATGTGCCTCTACACAGCACGTGGCACGGTCTTTAGCCCACAATATGGCTAAAAGCAACAATTCCCAGAACTTAGCCATGTGTAAGCCTTTCCATGTCTGCCACCCCCAACTCTAATGTTATAAGCTTAATGTTTTCTGTAAAGGAAGGTACTATTTGTCATGAGAAAAACTCGAAAAATAAATAGAATGATGACATAGCAACGGTGTGGAATTTTAAAATTTACATTGGTGACTCTCAAGAACACAGGAATTTTTTTCAAAAACTTTTAAAAAATGTGGAGATATGCAGACAATGGATTGTGACAGCAGTTCTCCTAAATCCCAGCTCTGCCACTTCCTAGCTCTGTGATGAGCAAGGTATCTACCCTCCTGGGCCTTGGTTTCCTCATTTGTGAAACTGGAATAATGGTACTTATGCCACAGGGATTTTATGAAAACTGTCAGTGAGATATGTAAATACCTGACACATGGTAGGCCCTCAAAGAGATTTTATCATCTCTTCTGATATGTAGTTAGGAAAAAGCAACAACAGAAAAACAGGATTCCTTTACAAGAATTTTGGGAATTACACACAGCAGAAAGTTCATCCGAAGCAACAAATCAAGGATACCTCCTTTGAGACGTAGGCTGGTACTAAAAGCTATCTGATCAAAGTTAAAGCGAAGCTCAGAAACTAAGAGTCTAATTGGTGTCCTCTCCTAGGAGATCTCGTATTTGGGGAAAACTGCTAAGAAAACCACCGATTTTCCAATGTGCCCTGAAATAATAAACACCCGAGGAGAAGATGGGGGGAAAAGAGTAAAGGAAAAGCCGTTTTCCTACTAATCTCGAATTCCAGAGGATGATGCCCGGCTCAGAACCCCTGGTCAGAGCCACCCTACCATGCTGCTCACTAATGGTGCACCTTCCCAGAACAGGTGGATTTTACTGGGGGTACTGGGAGAATGTGGCCGTTTTCCTGATCCCAATTTTGATTCTATACCTCGCTTGTGGTCTTCATCAAAGGAGCCTGCGAAATGTGCAGAACAGCTTGGTAACCCTGAGAAATCTGTAGTATTGCTTCTGAGGGAACTGGTCTCACGGTGCCTGGGCCTGTGGGTGCACAGCAGCATTGATCAGTAAACTCCTGATCTTCCCTCCTGGGCCAGTTGGATGTCTTTGTGGAAGAAAAGGGCATCCTGCCAAGAACAGGATTCTCACACAAGGAAACTAGCTCTGCAACAAAGGACCCTCCCCAGGATCCACAATCATCAAAAGTCATGAAGGAGTGTAAACAACAATTACTTTGTTCCTTCACAAGGACTCAGAATAGTCACCTTCCATCTGCCGCAGCAGGAATCAGTGTTGAATATACCAACATTTGGCCAAAGCAGCTGGGGCGAGATCTCTGGGATGAAGAGCTTCTGCAAGTGTTAGGAGATGGGATGAAAGCTTTGGAGAGCTGGATCAGTGAAAAAAGGAAGGGAACCGGACAGGACTGCTGGGAGCAAATTAAGCGGGGGTCTGCCTATGCTGCACTCTTTCTGGGGTGTTATCATCGGTGAGCCCCGAGTTTCCCTCTCATTTGGGCTATCTACTGCCAGATCGTGGGCAACTTACAGAATGTCCGTCATCTCAACAGTCTCCCTTACGAAGTGGGAATGACAATATTTCCTCTGAAGGAATTCAACTACAAATCCTGTAGTCCTAGGATTCAACTACAGAAGATCAATGAAGAGCCTAGCTTGGTACCCATCGCTGCATGTACTATTACTTCACATTAATCTCAACTTTCATTTCAACTAGCTCATTACATTCTTTTGCGTTCACCACGTTTAACTGTATGATTACCTTTTATTCTCAAAGATACACTTTTATTTGAAGAAAATATATTATGTAAATTAGTACATGTTCTGCGCAGATAAAGCAAAGTCTATTTAGGTGACGAAGGCCTGAGGTCTGGAAACGCCACCCTAAGTCATGCTGTGTAGTAAGCACAGGGCTGGCCTAGGAGGGATCCACGGAAAATGAGTCAGACATCTGGCCGCGCCGACCAGCAGAGTTTGCATGGCAGCTGATACAGACATGGTGCTCACACAGATGGCACCTACTGGAATAACTGCAGTTTGTAAACAGAATGTTTTCCCTGTTAGTATCGCTTTCACAAATTAATTAATTAACGGATTGATTAATTCAATGAATATTCCGTAGTGCCTTCCCAGTTGTATCAGAAAGTGTCCTGGATCATGGACTGACAAAGACCAATGAAACATGGCCCTTGCCCTCAAGGGTATCACAATGTACCAAGGGAGGCAGACACACTCATTACATCAACAGATATCCTCTGCATGACTACAATGTGTGCTCAGCAAAGTTCTGGGCTGCTGGAGATTGACCAGTGAGCAAGAGACAAAGATCCCTAAGACCAAGGACCTCACAGCTGGGAGCTCTGGGGGAGGACAGAGATAAGCAACAAACATAACAAAGAAGTAAATAACAGAGTCTGTTAGTTGATAAGTGTTATAACAAAAGGACAATTTAGGCCAAGGCAAAGGGGATCAGGGATAGGGTGGAGGGTGGGAAAGACGGGTGCACTTGGCAATATGCTGTTCTGTGGCCTGGTTAGCCCTCACTGAGAAGGCGAGAACTGAGCAAGGCCTCCAGGGAAATGAGGAAGTCAGCCAGGCAGATGTGGGTGAGGAGCATCCGGGCAAAGGGAAGAGCTAGAGCAAAGACCCTGAGGAGGGAGCCTGGCTGACAAGATCCAGAAACTGCAGAGTCCTGGACCTGAGTGACTGAAGGGAGGCTGGTGTGGTAAAGTCAGAGAGGAAATGGGGCCAGATCTTGTAGGGCCTCGTACACCTTTCTGAGGGTTTCGCATTTGACTCTGAGCCATGAACGGAACAGCGCTAGGAAGGGTTTAGTTGCTGAATTAGAGGTCTGTACAGAGGACAGTATCAGTGAAGAGCAGGGATACAGCAGTCAGGGGACCAGAGGGAGTGATCAAAGAAGCAGGAGAAATCAAGGAGTGCTGCCTCTTTGCGAGAGAGTGGAAACACTCACCTGGACTTGACCTCCATTGACCGTTGGGCTCACGCCCGTGACTGTGCACACGTGTGCCGTTACTCACAAAATCACAAACTTACAAGTCCTGTATTCATCCCCATGGTTCATCCATTAAGCAAAGAAAAAAAAATGGGGAGGTATTTTTTTGTTCCAATCCCTTTGTATTTGAGAAGTTTCTACTGAACTACCTACTGTAGCCCCACTCTGAAGCCCTTGCTGTGTTTCAAGGAAAAACAGATTATCCAAGGAACATGATGAAGCCTCCCTTTTCACACACGTGAAAAGCTATGTGTGGAGTTGCCTCTCTTCACTCGTCTTTCATTTTATATTTGTAATAAACAATTATTAGGTACAATGAGAACCATCCTTTATGATCCATGTAGGCTCTGTCACACTCTTTCAGTCAATCAATGTATTTTGAATCCCTGCTGGATGCCGAGCTCAGGTCACTGTGCTGACTCAGGGGGAACAGGTATGTATCAGGCTGGACCCTAGCCTTTCAATTTCTTACAAACATACAGACAGATCATCACAGCGCTCGATCCTTGATTAGAGCCATGACAGAATTAAAGTCAAGGGAGCCCGGTAAAATGGAGGAGGGTCATTTAATCGCAGTGTAAGGGGTGGGTGAGTACACATGGTCAGGAAAGCCTTTGGGGGAGGGTTGAAGTTAATGAGTTAGGTACTTTTACTATCCCCATTTTACAGATGAGAACTATCAAGGTCCAAGATATTCACTTGCTTAAGGCTGCACAGCTACTGAGAGAGCCAGACTTAAGTTCTAGGGCATTTGGTTTACAAAACACCAATTTTTTTCCCACTCACTGACTACTACTAAAATCACATTTCCCGACTCTGCTTCCCTTTAGTACGTCTAGAAATCCTCTCAGGTATGTGTGGTCACTCTCCTGAAAGCTGGGTGCAGCTGTGAAGACCACAAGGCTCTCAGAAGGTCTGTAACGTTCTCCATCTGCGGTGACAGCTGTTCTGGAGAGCTCCTCCCTCTTAGAATTGCATTCCACTTAAAATTAATCACAAAAGAGGCAGCTCTAGGTTCCATGCCCATCTCACCAAGAAAGGCACCCAACTTCCCAGGACCATGCTTCTAATGTTGCTGTCACTTTCCAATCTGCCTGCTCTTTCCTAAATCAGAAAACATGTGGAAATATGTATCCCAGACTAGTTGCGCTCAGAGCAGATCCTCTCAGTTTTAGAACATTACATAGAAGCTGTGTTCTCCTGGCTGCCCAGATCTCCCAGGCAGAAAAAAATGAGAGCGGAGGAAGTCTGCGCCACAAGGAATGACATGCACTGTGTGTGTATCTCAGCAACTCTCAACACGTGCGAAATCTGTCATAGTGAAGGGAAGATTACCTTTGGTGTCAGGCAGACCAGCGTGTGACTCAGCTCCATCACTTGCTGCCTCACCTCCTTAAACCCATCTCAGCCTGTCTCTTAATCTGTTGAAAGGAGATTTTGATACTCATTTTTCAATTTTGCTGGTAAATAAATATTACATGCATAAAGCGGACCCTCGACAAATCAAAATCAATGCCCAGGATGATGACAAAATAGAACGTCTTCTTCTCTGTAACACTAATTCCATTTTATGCTTGCAGGGGAAATTGAACTTCAAGTTGTTAAGTAACGTGTCAAGGTGACATCCTTCATTGGTGGGAGTGAGATGGGCCCTCAGGTGGGCTTTTCACTATATTTCTCAGGAGAAGAACATCCAGAGCGGAAATAGCTTCCTTTGAACTCAGTGACCCTTAGCAAATGAACACCTTACCTAAGAAGTCAACTCTGAACGTCATCCAAAAATGCCACAACAGAATGTAAACTGGTGGAGCCACTGTGGAAAACGGTATGGAGGTTCCTCAAAAAAACTAAAAACAGAGTTGCCATATGATCCTGCAATCCCACTCCCAGGCATATATCTGGAGAAAAACATAACTTGAAAAGATACATGCACCTCAGTGTTCACTGCAGCACTCTTCACAACAGCCAAGACATGGAAACAACCTAAATGTCCATCGACAGAGGAATGGATAAAGATGATGTGGTTCCTATATACAATGGAACACTACTCAGCCACAAAAGAGAATGAAATAATGCCACTTGCCGCAACATGGATGGGCCTAGAGATTATCATACTAAGTGAAGGAAGTCAGACAGAGAAAGGCAAATACCATGTGATATCACTTATATGTGAAATCTAAAATATGACGCGAATGAACTTATCTACGAAACAGAAAAGGACTCACAGACATAGAGAGCAGCCTCGTGGTTGCCAAGGGGGAGGAGGCTGGGAGAGGGATGGATTGGGAGTTTGGGATTAGCAGATGCAAAGTATTATATATAGAATGGATAAACAGCAAGGTTCTACTGTACAGCGCAGGGATCTATACTCAATATCCTGTGATAAACCATAATGGAAAAGAACATGAAAAAGAATGTATACATATGTATAACTGAATCACTTTGCTATACAGTAGAAATGAATACAACGTTGTAAATCAACTACACTTCAATAAAATAAATTTTTTTAAATGCCACAACAAACCGTAGCTCTTGATAAAAAGAATCCTTTTGACAAGACATGGTGACTTTGTGAGAGCACAGCTATAGAGACATGAAGACTTGAATTCCAATACTAACTCCACTCTAAGCCTTCTCTTCTATGAAACGGAAAATAATAACTGTCTCCTTAGGATTTAATGGGCTGTCAGTGAAACAGGATACAGGGCTCAACACAGGGTCTGGCACAAAGACTGACACGTACAAATATTACATGTCTTAACTTCATCCCTCTCCTTCTGACTCCAGGGAAAGTTCAATGGCAACCTCTTCAAGAAGAGGTGGAATTTCTACTGGGAAACATACTTTCTTTATTTTTGGTTGGATTTTGATGGATGGCAGTTAATGGTGGTGTCAGCTAGCTCTTGATGTATAAGAAACCACCCCAAATTTTAGTGGCTTTAAACAATAACTGATTCTTTTGCTCATAATTCTGCAGCCCAACGACTTCAGCTGGGCTCGGGTGACCGGTCCTTCTGCTCTTCTCAGAGGGCTTACTTACGCATCTGTGGTCAGTGCTCTATCGGCTAACTGGCTCTGCTGCGGGCTGTATGGTCTAGGATGGTCTCACCTACATTTCTGGCAAAGGATCCACTGTAAGGTGGGGTGAAGGCGATGCATGGACTGTGGATCTCTCATCATTCACCTAGCCCAGGCTTCTTCACATTGTTGTCATCTTGTTTCAAGAGCAGCAAGAGAGGGCAAACCCCAGTGCACAGGCACTTTTCAATTCTCTGCTTGCTTCACACTTGCTATGGTCCCATGGCACAAAGCAAGCTCCGTGCCAAGGCCAAGGACAATGTGGGAGGCATGCACGTATCACAGCTGTTGCTGTAACAGTCTGCTACCACAGTGGCTCATGAAACAACCCTGTTCATCAGTGGAGAAACAATGAACTATAGATAAACCAGACAGCAGAGTGCTAGTCTCCCAAAAAAGATTTCTACTCTTCTTTAGAAAAAGTTAAAACTGTCTTGCCCTATTGTTTTAACAGGTGGAAAATAAAATTATTTTATGAAATTTGGAAAAAAACTAATTTGGAAACTTCCTTGGCATTGCACTAAACCTACAACCTGTGGATCTCTTTATCCAGGAACATGTTATGACTTTGCCAGTAGGAATTCAGTCTCTACCTCCTTCCATATTATAATGTTGCTTCTCCTCCCCCTTCCAATAAATATGCCCCACCCCCAGCACAGACATATTGCATAGGCATAATCTGATGTGGGAGTGATGCAGCAGACTATAAAACGGCACCTCTGGTGAGACAAGGACATACTACCTGGTAACTGTGAAGCAGACTGGTGATGTGGCTGGGGCCTGTTTGGTCCACACCTCCCTGCAGACACCAGTCCAATCTCCCAGCTTTGCTAAAGTTCCTCTTGATTAATTCAAATATCTTTTAGAGTTGAGTACAAGTTTTATCATTTTCTACTACAATGTTTTTTTTTAGGATCCCTCGGTATTTTGTTTACTTTGTAGTGGTTGATATTGCTACTGTGATGTCATCGTTTCCACATTATATTTTCTACAGGGTTATTGCTGGCATACATGAAAGCTCTTGGGATTTTAAATGTTAATGTTTATTAACGTCTACCATTTAAAGAAATTTATTTTTTATTTATTTTTATTTATTTATTTTTGCCGTACACGGGCCTCTCACCATTGTGGCCCCTCCCGCTGCGGAGCACAGGCTCCGGACGCGCAGTCTCAGCGGCCATGGCCCACGGGCCCAGCCGCTCCGCGGCATGTGGGATCCTCCCGGACCGGGTCACGAACCCGTGTCCCCTGCATCGGCAGGCGGATTCCCAACCACTGCGCCACCAGGGAAGCCCTAAAGAAATTTATTTTTACATCGTTGCTTAGGTGTTTCCCAAGAATATATTCCTACCATCTGCTAAGAATGACAATTTTGTCTTATTTATCAAAATGGTAGGCTTTTTTCTCTTTACAATCTCATTGCACGGGAAAGAAAATCTAAAATGATATGTAATAATATGGGTGATAATTGGTATATTTGCCTAGATCCTGACTATAATGGATTTTGTTTCTAGTTGTTTAACATCATTTATTTGTGAGTATGGGCACACTGAGGTATACAGCCTGTGCTGAAATCTATTTTCCTAGTGTTTTGGGGGTTTTTTTGTTGTGTTTTGTTTGTTTGTTTGTTTTGTCCACACCTCGCGGCGTGAGGCAGTTCCCCAGCCAGGGATCCAACCCGTGCCCCCTGCATTGAAGCGCAGAGTCTTAACCACTGGGCCACCAGGGAAGTCCTCCTAGTTTGTTTTTAATCACGGTATGTTGCCTTCCTCCAAATGTTCCTTGATCATCCATATATCGGTAAAATATGGTCATTAGCACTAGTATCGCTATTGGTTGAGGTCATTCTCTTCATTTCTCCATTTTACCATTTTCTTCATACAGTTTTATTATATTATGCCCATATATTTTTGTCTTATTATACTTCTAGATATTGAGGGTAGTCTTGCCACCAGGAACAGAATCAATTTTATGAGCTATTTGGATACACACGGCATGGAACAAGCTGAACTGGCAAGCTGAACTAACTTGTTATTTAAAAACCGGACTGTATGTTTCGTAACTATTTTCCACATACCTTTCCGATTCAATTTCTCCTTGATGAATGGATTATTTCACTGGAAAAGTGAGGTGTTGTGATCCTGCTTGCCTGATGCCAGCAGACGGTCTGTGGGTAAGAGAGAGACAAAGATGCCTAAGTTGCAATAAGGCAAAAGGGAGGGGATATCAGAGGTCTTCTCCACAGGTTACTGTGAGAGCAGGGAAACAATAAGAAAAAATACGAAGGAGGGGGAAGGCTTTAGGCTGTTACATCTGGGGCTGTGGGAGGGCCACTTCTTGGCCAAGGGGACAGGATGACCAGACAGAGGGGAGAGAGCACCAAGTGGCCTTGCTGGAGTCCCTGGCCAGGAGGCTTCTAAAAATCAACATGCAAAATATGAAGGGATTGCCAGAGGCATGTTTCCCAAAGCCTCAACCAGTACTTCTCAATGAGAAAGAGAGACAAGGGTGGAGTGTGTGGAGGGGAGAGATTCCTGGGATTTAATAAAACACTGCTTTGGGTGGTTCTCCAGCTGTTGGGTGAACATGACCCAAAGTGCAAAGGTCTGAACCAAGTAGGTGAGGAGTTTACTGCTGAGCAAACCGAGGACCAGAGGTTGGGTAAGATGTCAATAGGGGTTCAAGAAAGGTGTTCACTTATGGGCTGTGCCAAGATGCCTGGCAAGGTGAAGAACCTGCTGAAGAAACAAAACTGCATGATATGACTCAGCAAAGATTAGGTACTGTTTTGTCAAGAATACCGAGGATCGTCTTGACAAAACCGGGGCCTTCCTGTAAGTAAGCCGGCACTCTACCTTATGGGTGATGACGAGGACCACACGCACTTGACCGTCCGTCCTGTGTGTAAAACGATTGCGTGTGTGTTTCCTGCAACCTGGTGGGGAGGGTGAGGAGAAACGTCCGGCCGCGCCACAGCCACGTCTGGCTCGAAGGCACACGTGGAAGCAAGCTTGGCCCAGGTCACAAGGCGGTGCATTTCACCCCGGGGGCTGCAGATTCCCAGCCCGGAGGTGCGGGGCGCCTGCGCAGTGCGCCCCAGGCGCCGCGCGCTGCGGGAGCCACGAGACCCCCGCCCCCCGCCCTCCGACGGGAACGCGCACGTGCCCGGGGACGCGGACGCGCCCGCGAATGCGCCTCACCTCGCTCAACCCCGGCCCCGTCGGCTGAGGAGGGAGGGACGCGGACGCGCACCGGAGACGCGGGTGGGCTCCGCGCAGAGTGGCGGGCTCCGGGGCGGAGGCGGGGATGGGGGCGGGGGCGGTGGCGCCTCCTCCACTCAGGCGTCTGCGCCCGGGACCCCCCGGCCGCGCGGGGGGACGGACCGACTGACGTACCTCGCGCGCCCCCGCCTCCGTCCCCGCCCCCGCCTCATCTTCCCCGAGCGCCCGGGGCTCACGGGCTGAGGCGCGTCTCTCTCTCGCCGCCTCTCGCCGCCCCTCGCCGCGGCCCTTTCTCTCGGCAGCACCTCGGAGTCCCTCGTCCCGGTGGCGGCGGCAGCGGGGACCCGAGCAGCGGCGAGCGGCCTCGAGGATGAAGTGCAAGCCGAACCAGACGCGGACCTACGACCCGGAGGGGTTCAAGAAGCGGGCGGCGTGCCTGTGCTTCCGGAGCGAGCGCGAAGACGAGGTGCTGTTAGTGAGTAGCAGTCGGTACCCGGACCGCTGGATCGTGCCGGGCGGGGGCATGGAGCCCGAGGAGGAGCCGGGCGGTGCTGCAGTCCGCGAGGTGTACGAAGAGGCGGGAGTCAAGGGGAAGTTGGGCCGGCTCCTGGGCATTTTCGAGCAGAACCAAGATCGCAAGCACAGAACGTACGTGTATGTACTGACTGTCACTGAGATTCTGGAGGATTGGGAAGATTCGGTTAGCATTGGGAGGAAGCGAGAGTGGTTCAAAGTCGAAGATGCGATCAAGGTTCTCCAGTGCCACAAGCCCGTGCATGCCGAATATCTGCAAAAACTAAAGCTGGGCGGTTCCCCAACCAGTGGAAACTCCATGGCCCCGTCCCCGCCAGAGAGCGATCCCTAGTATGTACCGCTCCTGCACAGACTCTTGCTTTCCACCTACCTGACAGTAAATAGTGCCCGGAGCGCCCCTGGTGCCGTGTGAGGTCTCACCGGGAGGAGGGAGGCTTCTTTTGTTTCCTTGGCAGACCTCTGAATCACGCTTGCAAACTGTCTCAGTTGCCAGGCACTGTTTTCAGACATTTTGCACGTTTTCAGATGCTTTCAGAATCGCTTCTTGGTAGCACTGTAACACATTTTGGAAAGCCAAAGCCACATGGGATTTTTTGGTTTGTTTGTTTGTTTGTTTGTTTTTTATAAAGGTGCCTTAACTGCTGACCCAGTCTTTGGGGGGCTGGTGTGTGTGTGTGTGTACACGTGTATACGTGTTGTGGTTTTGTTTTTTCTTTACAGTTCACACGTGTGTGTGTGTGCGTATGTGCACTTTTGGTACCAGTCTTGTGGGTTTTTTGTAGTGAAGGCCTTTAAAATCTGATCACCTTGGTTGTATGGCAACTTCATTAATGTTTTCTCTTAAGTTGTTTTCTCATTCACAGCATTAGCTCTTGTCAGCAAGCCCTTCTGTGATGGGGATTGGTTTGAAGGACCAGTGTTGAATTTCAAAGAAGTATTTAAGAATTTTTTTTTTTTTTGGCTGCGTTGGGTCTTCGTTGCTGCGTGCTGGCTTTCTCTGTTTGCAGCGAGCGGGGGCTACTCTTCGTTGTGGTGCACGGGCTTCTCATTGCGGTGGCTTCTCTTGTTATGGAGCATGGGCTCTAGGCGTGCAGGCTTCAGTAGTTGTGGTACGCAGGCTCAGCAGTTGTGGCTCGTGGGCTCTAGAGCACAGGCTCAGTAGTTATGTCGCATGGGCTTAGTTGCTCCGTGGCATGTGGGATCTTTCTGGACCAGGGATCAAACCTGTGTCCCCTGCATTGGCAGGCGGATTCTTAACCACTGCACCACCAGGGAAATTTTACATCATGTGCTCTTTCCACACTGAACAATAATTTTATCTTCAGATATGTGATCTAATTTGCCCTTTTCAGAAACTGCTTAATTCATATGTGGATAATTCGATTTTCAGAACATTTTCACAACTGGTAGTTTTTTACTTCTTACTTGAAATAGCCATTTCCCATTTAGCCCAAATGTAGCTTAGCAAAATATTATTTTATAGAGTAATCGCCCTCTCGGGAAGGTATTGTTATGTACATATCCTAATATGTACATATTATGAAAACTGTATTCCGAGTGTGATTTAGCATGCTTGAGTTCCAACTCCCATTGCTCCTGTCTCAGTGCCCTAGAACAACATTCTCTCAATACAAATTAGTCTTTGAATGAAAGTCCGCATATTTGAATTTGTGATAGTCCACTTAAACTTGTCTGAATACCAGTAGCCAAAGGACTAGAATAGTATATGGTAATTACATCCCAGTTGAGTGAGTTAGCTTTCTTGATATTCAGCTGCTACAGACTTCTCAAAATGTTAGGACGCCTGGCCGATCTCTCCTAAAGATTTAGGATAAAGGTTTTGTGTCACATGACAGACTTTTTTGGGTGCCAAGTTAAAAGCGCTTATGTTTGCTTCAGTACTTGCTTGAAATTAGGGATCCTATCTAAAGTGCTTAGGTTTCTTTTGGACTACCTTTATTCCCCTAGCCATAGTAAGTAGGTAGAGTAAAGCCTACTTCATGAAGTGGATATTGGCACTTAGAAAGATCATTTTTAATTTCTAGGGCAACCTAGAATGTGTCATATTTCTTAATCATTATTGATAGATATTTTGTGTCAGTCAACTAACTTTTGGGGGGGTCACTGTTAATGCACTCTGTATTAAGAAATTTTGAAAGTTTAGAAACTTGGAACTCTTGATCTTTTCTCAAGAAGGTTGAGGAAATGCCTACTTTGTGAAAAGAGTATGGGTGGGGGATGTCTTTCTATATATAACACTTAACATCTTAAAAATATTCTACAGATCAATAATAATATAAGTGGATAATAACTGTAATTTAAACATATTTTTATTCTATAAATTAACCTTTTATAAAGAACACAATCACTGGTAGAATTGAATATCACTACGTTTTCTTTTTCAACTTCGGTGCCAATTTTTAAAATAAGGTCTTTGCTATATAGAAATATGCCTAAATAAAGTACGTATTGTAATTGACAAAACTAATGTTGCCAAAGGAATGAGTAGAGAATGAACAGATTTTAAAAACCAATTATTATTTCATATTCAAAATTATGTAGAATTATCAAATATGTGTTTCAAAAATATGTTTTTGTACAGAAAGATATTTTATTTTTTAAACAAACTTTCTAAATCCCACCAGTTGACGTTTCCTATTCTAACAATCCAAATCAATGAATGATATTCTCAGTAACCTGAAATTTTTCAAAGTATACAGTAACAGCAGTGAAATTGGATTATTGTTTTATGACCATTTCATATATAATACTGCCTCCATCTAAAATGTTGCTACAAGCACCTGGGAGGTTTAACTTGTACATGGCATCCTTAGAGATAATAATGCACCATCTTGTTTTGACTTTTCAACTCGTATTTGACAAATGTGAAAAGTACAGTGTTGATGTTAATCAACTCTTGTTAGCCTGCAGATATTTGCCGTATTTAATTCTGAAAGATTTGTACTGAGTTCTATCACTTGCTAGGATTATCTTCAGTTCCCAGTTATCTTCAATTTATGCAATCTGTAAGACTCCTTTCATTTCTAAATTGCAAAAGAACATTTTACAGTTATCACACTTTAAGCTTTCAAATTCACATGGGCAGGTCTTGTTATGCTTTTGGAGTTCAGTCAAGAAAAAGTTAAATGAAAGAACCTAAAAAGTCTTTCATTTTAAAAGAGAAATCCAAAGAATTCAGCTTAAAACAGTTGACACAGAGGTAACAAACCAAATGGTATCTAGTTAACCTCCATCCTCCAAGAACTTGATCCATCAACAGTTGGAATTTTCTTCCTACAGTCATTACATAGCACCCATGCATTATTTATAAGATTATTACACTAAAAATGTACAGATGAATCTTTCAATTCATTCTCTCCAGAAAGGAAATAGTGCATTGATCAAAGATAATTAAGACTTTCAGACATGAGGTAGAAATTTGTTTCCAGCATATTTTTTAAAGACTAGGTTTTTTCCCCCAAACTGGGCAAGTGCCTTAACAAAAGTTTTAAGAAGACATGTTGGAGTAAAGGTAATATTGATATGTTTGATATATCGTTTCCCTGGATGCCCAATATATTATATTTTCTAAGAAACCTGTTTTGCTGATCAGATCACTGTTGAAAGAAGTAACTCTGAAAGGGATGGGGGTGGCTATAAATATTTTGAATTCTGTTGTATGGTTTAATTTTAAAAGAACTGTAAATATTTCAACATTTTTGTGTTTAGAAACATCAAATAAATATTGGTGTATGTGTGCTTGCACACGGGCTCACACACGTGTAAGCAACAGGAATAGGCAGCTTCTAAAGTACTAGCAACATTAGAGGGCCCTTCTGGGACAGATGGGTAAGGGGTTCTGAAGCTGGAGCTGCTCCTCCCACTTCCCTTTAGGTGGAAGAAAGAGCAATTCCTCCATCAATAGTTGTTAACTGGGAAAAGGAAGGTGAAAATGCTGCTTTCAACCTATAGTACTAACAACTGGCCAGAGTTCTCTTTTTCAGGGTTCCTTTTGTGGAAGCACCAAGCAAAACAGGAAATATTTTCAGCATTGTTCTAGTATTGTAATCATCTTTCTGAATGACTGTTTGGCCTGTTAGACTATGAACTCTTTGAGGACTAGGACTCAGCCTGCCCATATCCTCAGAGCCTAGAACAGTGGCTAAAATTTGGAGACATCTGTCATTGATCCACAGATTATAAATGTCTACTACTAGTGTTTTCTATAACACTGTAATACTAGTGTATTGATTTCTTAGCTTTATATTTTAACTAGGACAATCTGTTATTCCTCAGGCTCTCATGTGGCCTTATAGTGGAACTGCATTAGATAATTCACTGAAGGCTTTTCCAATACAAAGTGGTTGATGAACCATAATTCAGTAAATATTTGTTGACTAGAGGAATTGATGAACCAATAAAACTATTAATGAGATTTTTTTTTTTAGGTGAATGGCATAGATGTTGTTCAGATTTACTTTGAAAGAATCAAGTATGTGAACCCTATGATGAATGGAATTGTGAAGACAGGTGAGCTCTTTCACACTCCCAAGGACACAGCTCGTCCTATCCTTTTGGACACTTCCTCCCTGTTTATTACAATGACTACTCTCCAGGTTGTTGCACTACTACTATATCTGTACAGACTTCTAATTTTGCACCTATGGCCTTTTTTGTGCTTTTATGATTATATGTCAGTATTTCCCACCAGGTTATGTGACCTTGAGTGCAAAGACCTTACTTATTTCCTTCGTCTTTTTTATATATCTAGCATATAAGACATCACTAGAAATATGGTAGATATCACTGAAGGTTTGTCTATAAAATTAATATTTTGTAATGACACTGAGTGGTAAAGCATTTACCTTCTAATCTGCTGTTAGTACAGCAAATGCTGTCTGTTTAGCTTATATGTGGCTTTTGTACATCAGGTGTCACACAAGTGTTTAAAGGCATTTGTGAGATATTAGAAAGCAAAAATTCTTACTCATATGTCTATGTCATCCCAGACATTATGTGTCTGCTAATGGCAGTACACTACACTACCTATGAAAAAATATATTTCATATTTTTTAACCTAAATCTGACTGTGCCTCTAGACATAACTCCTGATCTGTAGAAAATACAGGGAACAGAGAAACATTACTCTACATCACAGAGATGATATGAGCAGAATCCAGACTGCAGGAAACTACAGGACAGATGACCTAGTACCTTCAGTAAATGATTGCCAGAATGAAAGAAATGGAGGATGAACCTATAGATTAAAAGAGATTTAAGAGACTTAACCAGTTGTAATATATGGATCTTTTTCAGATCCTGATTTGACTAAACTGTAAAATAAATATATTTTGATACAATCTGGATAATTTGAAAATTGACTTGATATTTGATATTAGTTGGAATAATAGTATTGTGGTTATGTTGAAAATAAGAGTCCTTATCTTTAAGCGATACATTCTCAACTATTTACAGTTGAAATGATGTCTGGAATTTGCTTCAGAATAATAAGTCTGGATGTTAATTGTGTTGGAGATATTGATGAAACAAGACTGGCCTTGACTTGATAATTGTTGAAGCTGGGTGATGGTTAAATGATGGTTCATTATATATGTTTCTCTCCACGTTTGTATATTTGACATTTTCCATAATAAAAAGTTAACAAAAAGTTATCAGAATTCTTATTAAAGCTAATATATGAGGCATTGAGAAGAAGAAAAATTTTAGATTGTTTAGTAAATGTGGGCTCTGGGGTGCCATTTCTGGCCCAAGAGGTCAAATGCCCAAAAAGAGAGGGGCAGCATACCCTGGGATAGTTAGTGTTTCCCTTGCTACAGACCATTGTTAGGAGTTTTTTTCTCAATTTGGCCCATGGAAATAAGAAGAGTTAAATTTTTATTTATGTCTCTTGGAAAATGGGAATGGATCCTCATGTTCTCTTGAGCAAGATGTTTGACAACACTTAAGTCCAGTTCATATCAATGTGAAAATCAAAGGGGTGAAGTCTCCAGAGAGCAAATTTATGGAATTATAAAAATCTACAAAATGATTTTTTTGAATAGTTTTTTAGAAGAATAATGACTGTAGAATGTGTTAGTTACACATTCATTAATTTTAAAGTTATACTTGAAGGTAGGTGACACAAGAAAGTAAGTAGTTAACATTCTTGACTGCAGTGAACCATTTTGTGTTTCACAGACTGCAGATATTCCTTCAGTTTTGAACTGTGCTTAGAATTCTGTAAAGGCTAAAACCTTCTAGGTCAGAGTTAATGAAGCTGTACTGAAATCAACAAACATAGGGTCTGTCCTGACTTATTTTGTGGGTCAAGGAGCAGCAGGCAGAAAGTGAGAACAGCATTGGAGGTCCCTTCCAGGGAAGATAAACACCTTTGTAAGTGTGAAGGGACTTCCCTGGTGGCGCGGTGGTTAAGAATCCGCCTGCCAATGCAGAGGACATGGGTTCAAGCCCTGGTCCGGGAAGATCCCACATGTTGTGGAGCAACTAAGCCTGTGCGGCGCAATTACTGAGCATGTGCTCTAGAGCCCGTGAGCCACAGCTACTGAAGCCTGTGCACCTAGAGCCCATGCTCCGCGACAAGAGAAGCCACTGCAATGAGAGGCCCGGGCACCGCAATGAAGTGTAGCCCCCGCTCACTGCAACCAGAGAAAGCCTTCACGCAGCAACAAAGACCCTATGCAGCCTAAAATAAATAAATTCATAAGTGTGAAGGGCTGTGAAGATGAAGCTGCCCATTCTACTCCTTACTGTCCTCTAGGTTGTGTTCCAATCACATGAGCAAGCAGTTCCCCCAGAAACAACTGTTTCCTGGAAGAGAGGAGATGAAAGGTTTACCTCAGAGCGCTTTACTGCTCACAGCTGGGCAGAGCTTTCACTTTAAAGGTTCCCCTGTTAGAAGGAACAGAAAAATTACAAAAAGTTTTTCATTCATCTTTCCCTGGAAGTTTCTTCCTAACTTGAGTTTACTCTGATTTTAGCAGATTTTTTTTAATTTGGAGGCAAACAGAGCTAGGGGAATAGAATGGTAGGTGATGGTTGTAATTACAACAAATAGTGGTTTTAGCGTCCAACAGGCCATGGTTCAAAGTTGGCCTGACTATCTGCTAGCTGTGTGGCCTCTGCCAAGTTACTTTACCTGCCTAATCTTCAGTTTCCTCATCTGAAAAATGGGGGCAATCATAGCCCCTGCCTTTGTAAACAGCACTGCTTCTGAAAAACCATTTTTGATCTCCTGGGGTGAGGTATACTCTGATGTTCCCAGGTACCCCATTGCTTTGTTATTTGATAGTTCTTATCAAAATTATACTTATTAGCTAGCATGTCTCTACCTTCTAAATTCTGAGGTCCCCTGGCTCTGTGACCCAGACTAGGTTGTCTCTGTGTCCCCAGAGTCTGGCACAGAGCCTGGAACATGGTGCCCCACAGGTGCCCATAACATTTTTATTATATAAATGATTGTCATACGTCCTACATGTCAAAAATATATTGCTGTTATTTTACCAGGTATTTGTTTACTGGAAATGTGAAAAATGAGACACCATAAGACGACTGTGGTTTGTACTCCAATTTCTCTTTATTGGGAAGAATATTTTGTCTATAAAGGATGGTTCCATTTTTCAGAATCTTCCAGTACCAATTATTTGTAACGTCTTAGCTTCATAAAGTACTATGGGATATTCGCTCAGGTGGTGAACTGGCCCCACAGCTGCATTTGATAATTTACTGAAGGCTTCCCAAATACAAATGATTGAAAGAAATAGTAAGCCCACAGTATTTATTAAGTTTAAGAACTGTTGAATGAATACAAGTATGCTAATTATTTTATTTTATGGGTAAAAGATATAACTAACAATCAGGATTATATGGTAACAAATTCACACATACAAGACAAGCCAAGGCCAAGACCTGACTGATTGGACTGGTAAAGATACAATGAGCTACTTTTAGATATAGACAGTTTATTACTTAAATATACAGTGCAAAGAAAAATGAGCCAAAGGTGCCAGCTCCCCAGGTGCTTGCCCCACATTCCCTAAAAGACAACAAAGAAACAAAGGGGGCTGTGTGATGGTAATGCAAGTTTTGGGATACTCCATTACTGAACAGCCACATCTAGACTGCAGCTGAGTGATTTTATGTTCTCCAGGTCTGTTCTAAGGGGCACAGGACAGAGTGCCTCATACCTCATCAGAAACTGGTATGTGATGAGAAACTGCCTCATGACAGACTCCTAGAGGAGATAAGGAGGTGTGTGGGAGATGGCCTTGTAGCGGCTCCTTACAGCATTCCATCTCCTCATGTTCTGGGAGGTCATGAGGCATTTAACCAAGCCTCAGATTAACTGCAGTTCAAGCCTATGTGGAGACATGCAAGGGTGTCAGGCCACCATGGAGGAGCCATTCCCCTACAACTCCACTTTCCCTTCACATGTCCAGCTAGGAAGTCTTTCTGTAAACAGAGGCCACCAGTCGTGGGCACTCTATAAAGACACAATGGACCGCCATCCAAAATTTGGTTCAGATGTCAAGACTGATGATACTACTAACACACCACGAGGATATTCAAAGATTTATTACTCACAAAAAAAGGTTTTATGGAGAGAGCAGGACAGGCTTCCAAAGCTGGTTTGAAAATGTCTTGAGAGAACAGGAAAGGAGACTGACTTGGATTTTTATTGCAGTTACAGGGTGGGGATGAAGTGAGCATTGCAATGCACAGCCACACACATTTCTGGAGACTAGTGAGTCCAAAATCTGCAGTGTGGGCTAGCAGCTGAGAAATGAAGGAGAGCCAGTGGTACAGTTTCTGTCCAAAGGCTGGCAATCTGGAGACCCAGAAGAGCTGATGGTACATTATGAAGTCTGAAGGTCGCCTGCTGGAGAATTCCCTCTTGCTTGGGGGAGGTTGTTCTTGTTCTATTCAGGCTTCAACTGAGTAGATGAGGCCCACGTACCTCATGGAGGGCAACCTATTTACACAGAGTTCACTGAGTTAAGTGTTAATCTCATCCAAAACACCCTCCAAGTTGACACATAAAATTAACCATCACAAATCTACCCCCAGCCCGGTCAACTCGGCACTTGTACACAACTCCTAAAGTCATGCTTACTCTCCAAATGAAGACAGTAACAAGGTCATCTTTCCACCTAACATGATACAAGGATCCTGCGTACACCAAAAATGCACTAAGTCCTTCCCCAGAAGAGAAGGTAAAGTCCTTGAGTCAAGTTTACTCTTCTTGATTATCCCGTAACTAAAATACTATGATGCAAAGTTAATAACAATACTTAAATACTATGATATAAAGTGAATACATCTTATGTTACATGATAAGGGGTTAACAGAGGGAAGGAAAGAAAGGTATTATACATACACAGACATATAACAAAAAAGGAGGAAATACTCAGGACAGTTACAGTCCTCATTTTTGTAACAGGTCATGTGGTAACAGCTGGTGTTCATAAATACCTTCTTCCTCTGTTCCATAATCCCTTTGCCTTCAACAAGCACCACAAGTGGTTATCGTTCTTTACCTGGAGGGGTGACCCAAACCTTCATTCTCGAAGGGTCTGGGTCATTACTAATCCTGCCTGGATTGGGTTGTTGTAGCTTTCTATTTACTTGAATCATGGGACATATAATACCAAGAGATACTCTAGGGCATCTCCTGTATTGCAGACATGCTCTTCCTTACCTCTGTTATAGAATAGCAGCCCAATTTCCCCTTGGTAGTCAAGATCAATTACCCCGGCCAGCGCAGTAACTCTCTTCATTGCCTACTGATTCAGAGGCGTAAGGAGCCCAAAATGGACAGGTTGCAGGCTTAACTTCTAGTTCAATGGAATCATTGTTGTGTCTGCTGGAGGAACTAAGACCTCTAGGCCAGCAGAGCATAATATGAGAACAGGAAGCAAAAATTTTGCTAATGGGTCACTAGAGGTACCATTTCCACCCCTTGATTCCTGGATCCATGAATCCTGGCTATGGGAAAAACAGCACCATATGTTAGATGTTGACTGAGAGCACATGCAGCCTCCTGGAGAAGCTTGCCCAGCCCTACAAGGTATTATCACCTGCAAGGTATTACTCAATGTAACTGAGTCCTCTAAGGGCCATTCCATATTCCAAAGCAGCCAGCTGCTTTAAGATGGTGGAGACCATGGTAAACCAGTGAATTCCATGAGTGTGGGCCCACTGCTGCACTTCATTTGCAATGGAGTGAGTTCCTTGATCAGAAGCAATGCTATATAGAATACCATGATGGTGGAAAGGCATTCTGTAAGTCCATGGATAGTGGTTTTAGCAGAAGCACTAAGTGCAGGGAAGGCAAACCCTCATCCAGAGTAAGTGTCTATTCCAGTAAGGACAAAATGCTTCCCCTTCCGTGATGGGAGTGGTCCAATGTAACGAACCTGCCACCAGGCTGATCACCCCGGGGAATGGTGCCGTAGAGGGGGCTCAGTGTTGGTCTCTGCTGCTGGCAGATGGGTTATTCGGTGGTGGCCGTAGCCAGGTCAGCTTTAATGAATGGAAGTTCATGTTGCGGAGCCTGTGCACAACCCCCATTGCTGCCACCATGGCCACTTTGTTCATGAGCCCATTGGGCGATGAGATGGGTGGCTGGGGAAAGAGGCTGACTGGTGTCCACAGAATGGGTCATCCTATCCACTTGATTATTAAAATCCTCCTCTGTTAAGGTCACGCTTTAGGGAGCATTCACATGGGATACAAATATCTTCATGGTTTTTGCCCATTCAGAGAGGTCTATCCACATACCTCTTCCCAAAATTTCCTTGTCACCAATTTTCCAATCATGTTCTTTCTAAGTGCCTGACCATGCAGCCAAACCATTGGCCACAGCCCATGAATCGATATGTAATCACATGTGTGGCCATTTCTTCTTCCAAGCAAAGTGAACAACCAGGAGTACTGCCCAAAGTTCTGCCCACTGGGAGGAATCTCCTTCACCACTGTCCTTCAGGAATGTCCCAGAGAGGGGTTGTAGTGCTGTAACTGTCCTCTTTAGGGTGGTGTCTGCATGTTGTGCAGAACCATCTATAAACCAGGGCCGAGACTTTTCTTCCTCTGTCAACTGATCGTAGGGAACTCCCCATGAGGCCATAGGTGCAGTCTCGGGGAGAGAAGGCAGTGTAGGAGGACTGGGGACTGTGGACATTTGTGCGTTCAGGGCCTGCCCGGGCCCGATCACGTATTATATGTACTAATTCCATTTGATGATGGAGTGTTGCTGTGTATGCCCAACTTGGCTTGGTGGGTCATTTCCACCGTGAAGGTGACTTCGTGGCCATAGTGAAGCATTCAGTCTCTCTTAAGGCCTGACAGCAAGCCAACAACTGTTTCTCAAAAAGAGAGTAGTTATCTGTGGATGATGGCAGGGCTTTACTCCAAAATCCTAAGAGCCTGTGCTGTAATTCACCTAGATGAGCCTGCCCAAAGCTCCAAACAGCATCCCGATCTGTCACTGACACTTCAAGCACTATTGAATCTGCTGGATGATATGGCTTAAATGGCAGAGCAGCCTGGACCTGTTGCAGAGCCTTCTCTTGGTTCTGGGCCCCACTCAAAACTAGTACCTTTTATGTGTCATTCAGAAAATGGCCCAGAGTAATACACCCAAATGAGGAATATGTTACCTCCAAAATCCCAAGAGGCCCAAGAGGCCCAAGAGGCATTGTGCCTCTTTTTGGTTGTAGGAGGGCACCTTAGATATCACCTTAGAAGGGATATCTCAACATGCCCCACCCCACTGGACCCCTAGAAATTTCACTGATGTAAAATGACCTTTAATTTTTGTCAGATTTATTTCCTACTTCATGGCACGTAAATGTCTTATTAATAAGCCTAGAGTAGTTGCTACTTCTTGCTCACTAGACCTAATCAGTACAATGTCATCAACATAATGGATCAATGTGATATCTTGTGGAAGAGAAAGGCAAACAAGATCATAGCTGAGTAAATTATGACATACAGCTGAAGAGCTGATATAGGCCTGTGAAGGTGTACCTGTGAAGGTAGGACAGTGAAGGTGTATTGCTGGCCTTTCCAGCTGAAAGCAAACTGCTTCTGGTGAAACTTATTGACAGGCA
The DNA here is from genome assembly GCF_964374135.1 of Grampus griseus. Taxonomy (NCBI): domain Eukaryota; kingdom Metazoa; phylum Chordata; class Mammalia; order Artiodactyla; family Delphinidae; genus Grampus; species Grampus griseus. Next base: position 44,375,739 of record NC_138999.1, on the reverse strand, counting down.
TGGAGAAAAAGGCATTTGCCAGATCAATAGCTGTGTACCAGGTACCAAGGAATGTGTTAATTTGCTCAAACAATGAAACCACATCTGGTACAATAGCTACTATTGGAGTCACCACCTGGTTAAGCTTATGACAATTGACTGTCATTCTCCAAGATCCATACATCTTCTGCACAGGCCAAATAGGCAAGGTGAATAGGGTTGTGATGGGAACCACCACCCCTGCATCCTTCAAGTCACTGATGGTGGCACTAATCTCTGCAATCCCTCAGGAATGCAGTACCACATTTAGTTTACTATATTCCAAGGTAGAGGCAGTTCTAGTGGCTTCCACTTGGCTGTTCTCACCATATTAGCCCTCACACCACCGGTCAGGGAACCAATGTGGGGATTCTGCCAACTGCTGAGTACAGTTGATTCTTGAACAACACAGGTTTGAACTGTAAGGTCCACTTACACATGGATTTTTAAATTAAATATACGAAAATATACATGTAGAACATTGTGTGCAAGGCTTGAAGTATTGAAGTGGATAGCTTATCCTTACGTATGCATAAGGTGAGTGCTATTTAATATAAAATGAATAAAGTGTTAGTTTTCTTGCTGTTTTATAACTTTGCTTTCAAAGAATTTCATTATTGTATGATATTCCTCTCCCTCTCGTGATTGGAGAAACTGTGAATCAGCCTATTATCACAAGTGGTTTTTTTAAATTTATTTATATTTTATTTTATTTTTATTTTTGGCTGCATTGGGTCTTCGTTGCTGCGCAGGGTCTTTCTCTAGTTGCGGCAAACGGGGGGCTACTCTTCGATGCGGTGTGCGGGCCTCTCATTGCGATGGCTTCTCTTGTTGCGGAGCATGGGCTCTAGGTCCGTGGGCTTCAGTAGCTGTGGATCGCGGGCTCTAAAGTGCAGGCTCAGTAGTTGTGGTGCACGGGCTTAGTTGCTCTGTGGCATGTGGGATCTTTCCGGACCAGGGCTCGAACCCGTGTCCCCAGCATTGGCAGGTGGATTCCCAACCTCTGCACCACCAGGAAAGTCCGGGGTTGTTTTTTTTTTTTTTTTTAATATGACTATGTTTCCAATACTGTACTATGAACATAACTGAAATACTGAATGCCATCAAAATTTTATAACCATTCATTAGTGTATAGGCTAGGCTACCATAAAGCAATCATATTGCTGCTTCTTCATTATCAATGCATGAATCATTATACCTGTAAATAAATATGAATTCCTTTTTCACATTATGTTTTCATTTTTGATGTCTAGTGTTAGTAATACATATAACATCTACAGTGTTACAGTGTTTTTATCATATAAGACAATATTAACGTAGGTACTGACAGACAGATGATTCATCTTGTAAACAGACGACATAAACTTAAGTATTGACAAATACAGTGCAGTACCGTAAACGTATTTTCTCTTCCTTATGATTTTCTTAACAACATTTTCTTTTCTCTAGCCTACTTTGTTGTAAGAATACAGTATACAATACACATAACATACAAAATTGTGTTAATCGACTGTTTATTTTATTGGTAAGGCTTTTGGTCAACAGTAGGCTATTAGTAGTTAAGTTCTGGGGGAGTCCAAAGTTATACATGGATTTTCAACTGTGCGGTGAGTTGGCACCTCTAACCCCTGCATTGTTCAAGGATCAACTGTGTATCTATTCTAATTATTCATTTTGGAACTGGGGAAGTAACCACAGTATGGGTTTGGGGGCCCACTGAACCCACTGTGAGACACACCTGCACTAAAATTCCATTGATCATCTGACCTCCATAAGCTCCTACTCTGACTGGTGGGCCACAGTGGCATTTCAAGTCTCCCGGAAACAGTGTCAGTTCAGGGCCAGTGTCCAGTAGTTCCTGAAAGGTCCGATTACTTTATTTTCTCCAATGTACAGTTACCCAGTTAAAAGACTATAGGCCTCTTTGGGGAAGGCTGAGAAAAAGATTAACAGTATAAATTTTTGGTAGTGTACGAGGGTCCTTCCTCAAGGAGTTCCAGTCTCCCCTTCATTCAGGGGTTTCTAGGCCTGTAAACTGGGAATTGATTGAAGGACCACAACTCTGTTTTTATGATTCAGACCAGACTTTTGTTCACTTGGCCTAGAACTTTTCTGCTTATACAAATCAAGTAAGAATTTGGTAGACTTCCTATCTATTTCACTGGTAGGAACACAATGAACAACTAGCCAATGCCATAGGTCTGCATGAGTCAGACTATTCTGATTACTGTTTTGACTCTGTTGTCCATTACAGCAACCATACCCACTTTGCCTTTGGTGGATGAGTGGCACCACTTGGCCCCTGACACCCATGGATCCAATTACTCCCATTGCATTTAGGTTTTCCAATGCAGTGACCGCAGTTCCTACTGTGATGTGTGGCCTAAAAAGAAAGTGCATTCACAAAGTTCTTCAGGGATACTGGGGCTGTCCTCACAAACTTATTTCTCACAGTATTGGTAAAAGGTATGGCTTCAGGACCCTCCCCAGTGTAGGTGAGTAGGTCATAAATGATTCTAACATTCCAATCTCCCTAAACATTTGAATCCCTTCCTCTACATTAAACCAAAGCAGGTCCAGCATTTCCAGTTCACTCACTGTGGGCCACTTTTGGTCCATGTTTCAGCCAACAAACCGAACTAGAGCCCTTTCTAACTCCCTGAGATGCAACATTAAAAGCAGAATCTCTGCTTAGTGGACCCATATCAATAAATTTAGCCTAACACAACTATATGTTCCTTCCACCGTTATTGCATATTCCATGGATATTTTTAGTATCTATTCGTACACATGTTCCCCAGATTTCTGTCTGTATAACTTAGAAAACTCAAGTAGTTCTTTTGGAGTGTAGCACACCTCCTCATGGGTCACACTTTGTACCAGACCTTTAGGGGCCTGCTGGGACTTGTGTCTAGTTATAGGTCTAGAAGCAAAGAGCATTAGTGGGAGTGAGTCTTGAGGAGAATCAGCATTGTCTTGTATGACAGTTGCCTCCAGGGAGGCCATTATAGTTTCCTCAGGCTTTTGCCAGATAATGCCAGGGATTATCAGTTCTCTCTTTACTCCTGGAAATAGAGTCATTAGGGCTTTTAAGTCTAATCAGATTAGAGAGCCAATTCCAAAACCCCAGAACTAATTCAGAAGATTCATGCTTAAGATTTTGTTCTTCTAGAACCACTCTTTACCAAAATCTGTGTGTACCATATATATATGGTAGGAGATTTATTAAAGGAATTGGCTCACAAGGTTATAGAAGCCAGTGAGTACAAAATTTGCAGTGTGGGCCATGAAGTTTTGCCAATTTTGCATTTCAGCAGTTGTTAAAGTTAATTCAGTACTTATGTTGTAGAAGCACAAAAGCCAGTCAGTGCCCCTTTATCTTTTTCTTGTATGAATTCACTTAGTAAATGTTGAATTTCCAACTGGGTCAGATTCTGGACCTTTGTTTCAGTTGTTTTTTCTTCCTTCTATATCCACTTTTCATTTCTTCTTCTTCTCTCTCTGCATATACTATCTATTTATAACTTTCTTTTATCAGAGAGCCTCAAAATTGTATTATCAGGGTTAGGCAATATTTGCTTTTTAAAGTTTAAGGACCCTGAGCTTAAGTTGGGTTTGTATTAATATCTTGGTATGTTACAGGAGTATCACTGGTGTTTTACCATATTATCCTCAGGATCAGGATCTTTTTTGGTGACACATAGGCAGCAGCAGAAGCAAAAGCATTTTGTAGCATTCTAGTGATCCATCTGCCTTTAGGGTTGTGGACCTCAAAAACTGAATTCTTCCAACAGCAACTGCTCTTCAAATAGTGACTGTTCTTCCTTCACACAGGTGACCACTTGACCAATCCATATATTGCATATATTGCTCATTCTATAGTCTTTCCGCTGAGTGCTTTATAGAAGGGGAACCAGTGCCTGATTGAGATACACAACTAATTGGTCACAGGGTAAAAGTCATTCCCCTGAGCCTAGTGTCAGTGACAGCTTATTCTGCATTTGAGACACACCATTCATTCTAAGACACCTGGGTCATAGATGGGTCTGGACCACGGCTACTTTAAAGAGGGCATCAATTCCATAAATTCAGTCCCTAAATACTAATTACTTATCAAAACTTTCAACTTATGTTGGTTAAATCTATAACAGAAACTTGGTAGAACTTAACAAATGCAACACAAAAAAAGGACAACTCAAAAGACAAGCCAGCCAGTTAGTAGCATCTAAAATTTTACACTTTCCATCAGATAGCAGAGCCAGTTAGCAAGCCAAGACAAGACAAAAAAGACCCCCAGCTTCCCTGGTGGTGCAGTGGTTGAGAGTCCGCCTGCCGATGCAGGGGACACGGGTTCGTGCCCCAGTCCGGGAAGATCCCACATGCCACGGAGCGGCTATGCCCGTGAGCCATGGCCGCTGAGCCTGTGCGTCCGGAGCCTGTGCTCCGCAACGGGAGAGGCCACAACAGTGAGAGGACCGCGTACTGCAAAAAAAAAAAAAAGACCCCCAGTGGTGGTGGTCATCTTGTAGACTATGCTGCTCACATTGTCAATAGTTGGGCCACTCTGAAGACACAGGATGGACCCCCCACCCAAAATTACGTTCAGATGATGCCACATACACACCAAGAGAGTATTCAAAGGTTTATTAGTCACATAATGAAGATTTTGAAGGAGAGGTGGGTGGGCTTCCCAGCCAGGTCTGAAAATGTCTTAAGAGAGCAAAATAAGAAGACTGGCTAGGAGGTTTTACTGTGGTTAGGGGGTAGGGCCAGGGTGACCAGGGACTTGCATATTTTGAAATTCCCATCAGCATCAATGGAGGGTACACTCAGGTTTCTTATCAGCTTGCCCAAATGTGCATAGATGAAAAAGAGGGTCAGCACTCAACTACTTTAAAAAAAATGGAGTCAGACTCTTTATTACACCACCCAATCAGAAATCTCAATTAACTGTACTGATAGGGGCTTGTACCAGGTCTGTTCTGTTTGACTTAGGCAACATTGGGCAAGAGTGACCACAACTATAACTCCTAGTAAGATGATTGGACCCATCTAGAGAGGAGAGACCTCAACAAGCTTCAGTCAAGCAAGTGAAATATGTAAAAGCATAGAAAAGAGTCCAACAATAACAGCATAAGGATAAAAGGAATCATATCAGTGTCCAGAATGTTAATCTTGTTCTTTGTTTCAAGTGAAGGCTGTTCTTTGTGGAGTCAGTGGGTATTGGGAGGTTTCTGACAGTTCTTAGATTAAGATTCTTTCTTGGTCAGAAGTTAAGTTATAAGTGATGGCAGCAGTCTGCGTTAAACTGACCAGATGCACTGTGAATAAGAACTGAGAGAGAGTGAGAGAAATTAATGTCCTCTTCCCCACCCTTGACCACCCAGGGTCAAAGATTTTCTCTCCTCACCAGCCAGGGTTGTTATTCTCTTTCCACAGCCACGTGATCGGTGTGTCTGGTTCCTGCAGCAATCACTTCACCATTTTTTCCAATCCCCCCAATGTCTTACCCGAACCATATCCCCAATCTCATACCTATGTGGTTCAGAAATTTCTTTATATTTTTTGTATCATCTGAGATTATCTCCCACCTCTTAGAGCTTATCACCTCATATTTATGATTATTATTATCAATATCCACAATTGCCCAAGTTCAGCAGGCATAGCCAGACAGCCAAAGAAGCATCAGGTTAGAGTCTCCCACCCCCACATCTTCTTGCTTCTTGCAAATTCTAGTAGCCTGATTTCCCAGGAGTAGGTATAGTGGTGAAAATGATAGAGTGAGAAGAGTGAATTATGTGGTTTGGATTTTCTTACAGCCAGTCTGGGCCTCCTCCTCCCCTCCCCAACCTCATACTTAAGCATTTTATTTAATGGGAGGTACCCTTCTGAGGAATTACCATATTTAGAGCCCAAACTGCCTATCTTAAGTGTGTGTTCCACTGGGAGCTGAGAAGCCTTGGTTATCCAGTTATCTTTTTCACCTTCTCTTTTTAGAGTTCATTTTATCTTTCAATTTACCTACTGCCTGGGCATGATATGGGGCATAAAAGGTACATAGGATGTCTATATAGCTGCCCACTGTTTTGAGGGGGGTTGTTTACTTGTTTTTGCTGTGAAGACAGTACCAATGTCTAAACACATGTTTAGAGAACCAAAACATGTATCAGAGTCCATCTAAGAGGCACTGAATAGTACGGTTCCCTCTTGCTAAGTGGATGGGGATGGCAATGCCATACTCTGAAAAAAGTGTCTGTGAAGTAATGCCCAGTGGTATTCTCAAGAGGAGGGTATTGGGGCTATATAGTCTATTTGCCAGGACTGGCGAGGTTTAGTACCTCTGGATATGTGCTCTAAAGCTCCCTTTGCCATGCAACTGTGTAGCTGGCAAACTGGGCACATTTACTAGGCTTCTTGGCCTCATGTTCTGGAAACACTAGGCTTTGCTTTTTGGACCTAGCCCTGAATTGTGGATGAATTACCATACCCTGTGTGATGCTATATCCAGATGCATGCTGTATCCAGGTGTCCTCTTATGGGTACTGTAGATTTGGTCAGTGTAACGATTAATCTCATGGGTCACCTTAACTGGATCACAGGATGCCCAGATATTTGGCTAAATATTATTTCTGAGTATGTGTGAGGGTATTTCTGAATGAGATTAACATTGGAATTGGTAGACTGAGTAACTCAGATTGCCTTCTTCAATGTGGGTGGGCATCATCCAATCCATTGAGGGCCTGAGTAGAAAAAAGAAAAGCAGAAGAAAGGAGAATTTGTTCCCTCTCTGCCTTACTAGTTTAGATAGGACATCAGTATTCTCCTGCCCTCAGACTAAGACTTGCAGCATTAGCTCCACCTAGTTCTCAGGTCTTCAGAGCTTTCCTGGGTCTCCTGCTTATAGATGGCCGATTGAGGGACTTCTCAGCCTCCATAATCACTTGAGCCAATTCCTCTTAATTAAGTAATTAATATCCTATTAGTTCTGTTTCTCGGGAGAACCCTGACTAATAAAGATTTTGGTACTGAGAGTGGTTCTAGAGGAATAGATAGTAAGAATGAGTTTTCTGAATTGGCCCAGAATTTCTGGAACTGGCTCTCTATACTTATTAGATTTAAAGATACTAATGACTATTTCTAGTAGTAAAGAGAACACTGATAGAACATGGTATGATATGGCAATACAGATATGTAAAATATCTGTATTGTATGTTCCTAATCCACCACTTACAAGAAGCAAGAGGCTGGGTGACTGTCTATATTATACTTTTGAACATTTTTGGAAAATTAGTGAATACAGTGAGGTTGGCTGGTTGCTTCTAATGTCATTGGACAAAGCAGTGCAAGAAAAGGATGGGTTCAGGGAATTCAAATTCCCAACTCCAGAACCACATAAATTACCTGAAAGCTTCTATGTGTGCCGAGAAGGAGACCCTAATCTCCTGCTGTTGCAGCACTGATATTGCTGAAAATGAAACATAGAATTTCACCCGCTAATTAGCTGAATTGCAACATGAACTCCCAGCATCACAGGGTATCTACCATTAAAGTGAGGGCATTGATTAGGAAAGAATGGGATTTTATAAGTTGGGATGGGAACATGTGGGAAGACCTTGATGAAATCGGGGATGTGCAGTCCCTAAAATCTGATGTCTGCTTTGTCAATGAAAGCAGTCTCCCAATCTACAGTAGAAGCGGCCTCCCCACCCCCAGGGGTAACAGCTTTCCCACTGCCAGTGTTAGCAGCTCTTCCACCCCATCTGAGGAGATTAACCCTGCACTGCCTGAGGAAACTGTAATGTCTTCATTCTAGGCAGTTGCCATGCAAGACAAAGATGATTTTCCTCAAGACCCACACCAGCACCCCTCTTTGATTCTACATCTATAACTAGACTCAATTCTCAGCAGGCCCCTAAAGGTGAGGTACAAAGTGTGACCCCTAAACAGGTGCGCTACACTCCAAAAGAATTGAAGTGCTATTGGAGTTACCACCTGGTTAATCTTAAAATAATCCATTGTCATTCTCCATGACCACCTATCTTTGCATAGACCAAATAGGTGAAAATGTGTACACACACACACACACACACACACATGCAGGGGTTGTGTGTCTTGTACACTTTGCTGCCATATAGTGTTTGTCTCTATGGAGGCTGAGAGTTGTCCTACTGCCAGGCACCACACTGACAGCCTGTTGGCTTTTGCTCATGAGTCAGTGAACATATAACACAGTACATTTTGGGCAGTGGTTTCCAGGTAAAACACCATGGAAATTCACTTTTGAACAGTGTTCCTTTTCCATGCACAGTTTTAGTACACAGTTTTCTTTGGGGCTACACAGCAGCAGTGGCCCATTATACTCTACTGGCCTTGAACATAGCTGATCCATTGGTGAATCTGGCCCAGGTATCCTCAGGAACCTCAAGAGTACTAAAGCCCCCAAGAAGCTCAAGGTGCTGGCACAGAGCCCCATATCTGAGACAGCCTCATCTTGAAGGTGACCAGCCACTTTTTCATGTAACCATGAGACTCCATAATGCCTAGCTTGCTTTTTCTCTGAATATACCACTTCCACTTAGTAATGGATGCTTATTAGGCAATATCTACTTTGTTGGTGTTCTCATATCTGACCCATCTCAATAAATATCAGGGTTTAACAACACTACTGTTTCTTTGTTAGTCTCTCAGAGTCTATGAACACCCCAGAACAAGCCAGTAATAGTCTCTCAAATGGGGTATACCAGGTGGTCACCTGCTACCTGGGTGAGGAGGGGGTGCCAAACTCCAGGGAGTACTGTTGCCTAGTGGCCAGATCTTTTTGTCACAAGCTTCAGTCTGCATAGTTGTCAGTTACTGACACCTGTTGCTGAAAGGGCTCCTTAGAGCTGATTAGCCCAAGTGGAAGTCTATACAGCTTGCTGGATAGTTTCTTTAGCCTGTTGTTGGTCAGGACCACATTCAAAGATGGCTACTTTTGAGTGATCTTATGTAATGGGATGAACAGGATCCTCATATGAGGTATGCTGTACCTCAAATACCAAACAAGTCTATCAAATGTTGTGCCTCTTGACGGAGACCTTCAAGATGGCAGAGGAGTAAGACGTGGAGATCACCTTCCTCCCCACAGATACATCAAAAATACATCTACATGTGGAACAACTCCTACAGAACACCTACTGAATGCTGGCAGAAGACCTCACACTTCCCAAAAGGCAAGAAAATCCCCACGTACCTGGGTGGGGCAAAAGAAAAAAGAAAAAAAAAGAGACAAAAGAATAGGGACGGGACCTGCACCTCTGGGAGGGAGCTGTGAAAGAGGAAAAGTTTCCACACACTAGGAAGCCCCTTCACTGGTGGAGACGGGGGGGGGGGGGTGGGAGGGGTGGGGGGAAGCTTCAGAGCCGTGGAGGAGAGTGCAGCAACAGGGGTGCGGAGGGCAAAGCGGAGAGATTCCCGCACAGAGGATTAGTGCCGACCAGCACTCAACAGCCCGAGAGGCTTGTCTGCTCACCCGCCAGGGCGGGTGGAGGCTCGAGCTGAGGCTCGGGCTTCGGAGGTCGGATCCGAGGGAGAGGACTGGGTTTGGTTGTGTGAATACAACCTGAAGCAGGCTAGTGTGCCACAGCTAGCCAAGAGGAAGTCAGGGAAAAATTCTGGAACTGCCTAAGAGGCAAGAGACCATTGTTTCTGGGTGCGTGAGGAGAGGGGATTTCTGCTCTGTGTGCCCACAGAAGGCAGAGTACCGCTTAAGCGAGCTCCAGAGATGGGCGTGAGCCACAGCTATCAGCTCGGACTCCAGAGCTGGGCATGAAACGCTAACACTGCCACCGCTGCCACCAAGAATCCTGTGTGCAAGCACAGGTCACTACCCCTCCCCCCAGGGGACCTGTGCAGCACACCATTGCCAGGGTCCCGAGATTCAGGGATAACTTCCCCAGGAGAACATACAGCGTGCTTCAGGCTGGTGCAATGTCCTGCCGATACAGGCTCACGCCACATTCCAATTATGACTACCATACCCCTCCCTCTCCCCGACCTGAGAGAACCCTAATCAGCCACTGCTTTAACCCGCTCCTGTCTGGTCAGAGAACACACACCTGAGGACAGCCTACATGCAGAGGCAGGGCCAAAACCAAAGCCGAACCTCAGGAGCTGTGCAAACAAAGAAGGGAAAGGGAAATATCTCTGTGTAGCCTCAGGAGCAGTGGATTAAATTCCCACAATCAACTGGATGAACCCTGCATCTGTGGACTACCTGAATAGACAACGAATGCTCCCAAAATTGAGGTAGTGGACTTTGGGAGCAACTGTAGACTTGGGGTTTGCTTTCTGTATCTGATTTGTTTCTGGTCTTATGTTTATCTTAGCTTAGTTTTTAGAGCTTGTTTTCATTGGTGGATTTGTTTACTGGTTTGGTTGCTCTCTTCTTTTTCTTTATTTTATATTCCGTATTTTTAATTTTTTAAATTTTATTTTTTTTTTACTATTTAAAAAAGTTTTTTTTCCTTTTTTCCCTTCTTGTGAGTGTGTATGTGTATGTTTCTTTGTGTGATTTTGTATGTTTAGCTTTGCTTTTACCATTTGTCCTAGGGTTCTGACTGTTGTTTTTTGTTTGTTTCTTGTTTTGTTTTGTTTTGTTTTTATGAGTGTGTGTTTATGTTTCTATATGCGATATTCTCTGTTTAGTTTTGTTTTTACCATTTGGTTTAGGGTTATATCTAGTCAGTATTTTTCCTTTTCTTCCATCTTTTCTTCTGAGCTGTGTGGCTGGCAGGGTCTTGGTGCTCTGGCTGGGTGTCATGCCTGAGCCTCTGAGGTGGGAGAACCAAGTCCAGGACATTGGACCATCAGAGAACTCTGGCCACAGGTAATATCAATCAGCAAAATATCTCCCAGAGATCTCCATCCCAACACTATGACCCAGTTCCACTGAATGACCAGCAAGCTCCAGTGCTGGATGCCCCATGCTAAACAACTAGCAAGACAGGAACACAACCACAACCATTAGCAGAGAGGCTGCCTAAAATCATATTAAGGTCACAGACACCCCAAAACACACCACCGGATGCAGCCCTTCCCACCAGAAGGACAAGATCCAGCCTCAACAACCAGAACACAGGCACTAGTCCCCACCACCAGGAAGCCTACACAACCCACTGAACCAACCTTAGACACTGGGGGCAGACACCAAAACCAACGGGAATTACGAACCATCAGCTGATGAAAAGGAGACCCCAAACACAGTAAGTTAAGCAAAATGAGAAGACAGAGAAACACACAGCAGATGAAGGAGCAAGGCAAAAACCCACCAGACCTAACAAATGAAGAGGAAATAGGCAGTCTACCTGAAAAAGAATTCAGAATAATGATAGTAAAGATGATCCAAAATCTTGGATATAGAATGCAGAAAATACAGGAGACGTTTAACAAGGACCTAGAAGAACTAAAGAGCAAACAAACAGGGATGAACAACACAATAAATGAAATTAAAAATTCTCTAGAAGGGATCAATAGCAGAATAACTGAGGCAGAAGAACGGATAAGTGACCTGGAAGATAAAATAGTGGAAAAAACTACTGCAGAGCAGAATAAAGAAAAAGGAATGAAAAGAATTGAGAACAGTCTCAGAGACCTCTGGGAGAACACTAAGTGCACCAACATTCGAATTATAGGGGTCCAAGAACAAGAAAAGAAAAAGAAAGGGACTGAGAAAATATTTGAAGAGATTATAGTCGAAAACTTCCCTAATATAGGAAAGGAAATATTTAATCAAGTCCAGGAAGCACAGAGAGTCCCATACAGGATAAATCCAAGGAGAAACATGCCAAGACACATATTAATCAAACTATCAAAAATTAAATACAAAGAACAAATATTAAAAGCAGCAAGGGAAAAACAACAAATAACACATAAGGGAACTCCAAAAGTTTAACATCTGATCTTTCAGCAGAAACTCTGCAAGCCAGAAGGGAGGGGCAGGACATATTTAAAGTGATGAAGGAGAAAAACCTACAACCAAAATTATTCTACCCAGCAAGGATCTCATTCACATTTGATGGAGAAATTAAAAGCTTTACAGACAAGAAAAGCTAAGAGAATTCAGCACCACCAAACCAGCTTTACAACAAATGCTAAAGGAACTTCTCTAGGCAGGAAACACAAGAGAAGGAAATGATCTACAATAATAAACCCAAAACAATTAAGAAAATGGTAATAGTAACATATATATCGATAATTACCTTAAATGTAAATGTATTAAATGCTCCAATCAAAAGACATAGATTGGCTGAATGGATACAAAAACCAAAACCTGTATATATGCTGTCTACAAGAGCCTCACTTCAGACCTAGGGACACATACAGACTGAAAGTAAGGGGATGGAAAAAGATATTCCATGCAAATGGAAATCAAAAGAAACCAGGAGTGGCAATTCTCATATCAGACAAAATAGACTTTAAAACAAAGACTATTACAAGAGACAAAGAAGGACACTACATAACGATCAAGGGATCAATCCAAGAGGAAGATATAACAATTCTAAATATTTATGCACCCAACATAGAAGCACCTCAATACATAAGCAAATACTAACAGCCATAAAAGGTGAAATCGACAGTAACAAAATCATAGTAGGGGACTTTTACACCCCACTTTCACCAATGGACAGATCATCCAAAATGAAAATAAATAAGGAAACACAAGCTTTAAATGATACATTAAACAAGATGAACTTAAGTGATATTCATAGGACATTCCATGCAAAACAACAGAATACATATTCTTCTCAAGTGCTCATGGAACATTCTCCAGGATAGATCATGTCTTGGGTCACAAATCAAGCCTTGGTAAATTTAAGAAAATTGAAATTGTATCAAGTATCTTTTCCGGCCACAAAGCTATGAAACTAGATATCAATTACAGCAAAAAATCTGTAAGAAATAAAAACACGTGGAGGCTAAACAACACACTACTCAATAACCAAGAGATCACTAAAGAAATCAAACGGGAAATCAAAAAATAACTAGAAACAAATGACAATGAAAACACGACGACCCAAAACCTATGGGATACAGCAAAAGCAGTTCTAAGAGGGAAGTTTTTAGCAATACAGCCCTACCTTAAGAAACAAGAAACATCTCACATAAACAACATAACCTTATACCTAAAGCAATTAGAGAAAGAAGAACAAAAAAAACCCCAATGTTAGCAGAAGGAAAGAAATCATAAAGATCAGATCAGAAATAAATGAAAAAGAAATGAAGGACACAAGAGCAAAGATCAATAAAACTAAAAGCTTGTTCCTTGGAAGATAAACAAAATTGATAAACCATTAGCCAGACTTACCAAGAAAAAAGAGAGAAGACTCAAACCAATAGAATTAGAAATGAAAAAGGAGAAGTAACAACTGACACTGCAGAAATACAAAGGATCATGAGAGATTACTACAAGCAACTCTACGCCAATAAAATGGACAAGCTGGAAGAAATGGACAAATTCTTAGAAATCCACAACCTTCCGAGACTGAACCAGGAAGAAGTAGAAAATATGAAGAGACCAATCACAAGCACTGTAATTGAAACTGTGATTAAAAATCTTCCAACAAACAAAACCCCAGGACCAGATGGCTTCACAGGTGAATTCTATCAAACATTTAGAGAAGAGCTAACACCTATCCTTCTCAAACTCTTCCAAAATACAGCAGAGGGGGGAACACTCCCAAACCCATTCTATAGGCCACCATCAGTCTGATACTAAAACCAGACAAAGATGTCAGAAAGAAAGAACACTACATGCCAATATCACTGATGAAAATAGATGCAAAAATCCTCAACAAAATACTAGCAAACAGAATCCAACAGCACATTAAAAAGATCATATACCAGGATCAAGTGGGGTTTATCTCAGGAATGCAAGGATTCCTCACTATACACAAATCAATCAACGTGATACACCATATTAACATATTAAAGGAGAAAAAACATATGATTGTCTCAATAGATGCAGAGAAAGCTTTCAACAAAATTCAACACCAATTTATGATAAAACCCCTCCAGAAAGTAGGTGTAGAGGGAACTTTCCTCAACATAATAAAGGCCGTATATGACAAACCCACAGCCAACATTGTCCTCAATGGTGAAAAAACTAAACCATTTCCACTAAGATCAGGAACAGGACAAGGTTGCCCACTCTCACCACTATTATTCAACATAGTTTTGGAAGTTTTAGCCGCAGCAATCAGAGAAGAAAAAGAAATAAAAGGAATCCTAATTGGAAAAGAAGAAGTAAAGCTGTCACTATTTGCAGATGACATGATACTATACATAGAGAATCCTAAAGATGCTACCAGAAAACTACTAGAGCTAATCAATGAATTTGGTAAAGTAGCAGGATACAAAATTAATGCACAGAAATCTCTGACATTCCTATACACTAATGATGAAAAATCTGAAAGTGAAATCAAGAAAACACTCCCATTTACCACTGCAACAAAAAGAATAAGATATCTAGGAATAAACCTACCTAAGGATACAAAAGACCTGTATGCAGAAAATTATAATGCACTGAAAGAAATTAAAGATGATACAAATAGATGGAGAGATATACCATGGTCTTGGATTGGAAGAATCAACATTGTGAAACTGACTCTACTACCTAAAGGCATCTACAGAGCCACTGCAATCCCTATCAAACTACCACTGGCATTTTTCACAAAACTAGAACCAAAATTTCACAATGTGTATGGTAACACAAAAGACCCTGAATAGCCAAAGCAATCTTGAGAAAGAAAAATGGAGCTGGAGGAATCAGGCTCCCTGACTTTAGACTATACTACAAAGCTACAAGAATCAAGACAGTATGGTACTGGCACAGAAACAGAAATATAGATCAATGGAACCGGATAGAAAGTCCAGAGATAAACCCACACACATATGGTCACCTTATCTTTGATTAAGGAGGCAAGAATATACAGTGGAGAAAAGACAGCCTCTTCAATAAGTGGTGCTGGGAAAACTGGACAGCTACATGTAAAAGAATGAAATTAGAACACTCCCTAATAGCATACACAAAAATAAATTCAAAATGGATCAAAGACCTAAATGTAAGGCCAGACACTATCAAACTCTTAGAGGAAAACATAGGCAGAACACTCTATGACCTAAATCACAGGAAGATCCTTTTTGACCCACCTCTTAGAGGAATGGAAATAAAAACAAAAATAAACAAATGGAACCTAATGAAACTTCAAAGCTTTTGCACAGCAAAGGAAACCATAAACAGGACGAAAAGACAGCCCTCAGAATGGGAGAAAATATTTGCAAATGAAGCAACTGATGAAGGATTAATCTCCAAAATTTACAAGCAGCTCATGCAGCTGAATATTAAAAAAACAAAGAACCCAATCCATAAATGGGCAGAAGACCTAAATAGACATTTCTCCAAAGACGATATACAGATTGCCGACACATGAGAGAATGCTCAACATCATTAATCTTTAGAGAAATGTAAATCAAAACTACAATGAGATATCCTCTGACACCATTCATAATGGCCATCATCAAAAAATCTAGAAACAATAAATGCTGGAGAGGGTGTGGAGAAAAGGGAATACTCTTGCACTGTTGGTGGGAATGTAAATTGATACAGCCACAATGGAGAACAGTATGGACGTTCCTTAAAAAACTAAAAATAGAACTACCATATGACCCAGCAATCCCACTACTGGGCATATACCCTGAGAAAACCATAATTCAAAAAGAGTTATATACCGAAATGTTCACTGCAGCTCTATTTACAATAGCAAGAACATAGAAGCAACCTAAGTGTCCATCAGCAGATGAATGGATGAAGAAGATGTGGCACATATATAAAATGGAATATTACTCAGCCATAAAAAGGAATTAAACTGAGCTATTTGTAGTGAGGTGGATGGACCTTGAGACTGTCATACCGAGTGAAGTAAGTCAGAAAGAGAAAAACAAATACCGTATGCTAACACATATATATGGAATCTAAAAAAAAAATGGTCATGAAGAACCTAGGGGCAAGATGGGAATAAAGATGCAGACCTACTAGAGAATGGACTTGAGGATACAGGGAGGGGGAAAGGTAAGCTGGGTTGAAGTGAGAGTGTGGCTTTAGTGGGATGCAGCTGCATAGCACAGGGAGATCAGCTCCGTGCTTTGTGCCCACCTAGAGAGGTGGGATAGGGAGGGTGGGAGGCAGGGAGATGCAAGAGGGAAGAGATATGGGACATATGTATATGTATAACTGATTCACTTTGTTATAACTAACACACCATTGTAAAGCAAGTATACTCCAATAAAGATGTTAAAGAAAATCAATATCTTTGAAAGAATTGTCAGAGTATCTTCCAAAGTGCTCATATCATTTTTCATACTGAACAGCAATGAATGACAGAGCCTGGTTCTCCACATCCCTATCAGCATTTGGTATTGTGTTTGGGATTTTAATCATTCTAATGTGAAGTGGTGTCTCACTGTTGTTAATTTTCAATTCTCTAATGACAAAAGATGCTGAGCATTTTTTCATATGCTTATTTGCCATCTGTATTTTTTCTTTGGTAAGGTATCTGTTCTGATCTCTTGACCGTTTTTCATTGGGATGCTTGTTTTTTTATTGAGTTTGAATAGTTCTCTATATATTTTGGTTACCAGTCTTTTATCAGATGTTTGTTTTGCAAACATTTTCTCTCAGTCTGTGGCTTTTTTTCATGCTCTTAACAGTGTTTATCACAAAGCGTAAGTTTTACTTTTAATGAGTTCTAACTTACCATGTTTTTCTTTCATGGGTTGTGTTTTTGATGTTTTATCTAAAAAGTCATCACCAAACCCCCAAGTTCACCTAGATTTTCTCCTGTGTTATCTTCTAGCAGTCATTGTTTTGCACTTTACATTCAGATCTATGATCCATTTTGAGTTAATTTTTTGAAAGTTTTAAGGTCTGTGTCTAGATTCATATTTTTGGCATGTGGATGCCTAGTTCTTCCAGCACAATTTGTTGAAAAGGTTATCCTTTCTCCATTAAATTGCTTTTGATTTTTTGTTGAACCACAGCTGACTATATATGTGTGTGTCTATTCTAATCAGTTGATCTATTTGCTATTATTCTGCCAGTATCACATTGTCTTGATTACTATATCTTTATGGTAAGTATTGAAGTTTTTTCTTCAGTATTGTGTTAGCTATTCTATGTCTTTTGTCTTTCTGTATAAACTTTAGGATAAATTTGTTGATATCAACAAAATAACTTGCTGGAGTTTTGCTTGGGATTGCATTGAATCTATAGATCAATTCAGGAAGAAATGACATCTTGACAATATTGAGTCTTTCTATCCATAAACATAAAATATCTTTTCAATTATTTAGTTCTTTGATATCTTTCATCAGACTTTTATAGTTTTCCTCATATAGATCTCGTACATATTTTGCTAGATTTAAAACTAAGCATTTCATTTTTGGGGGTAGTAATGTAAATGGTATTGTGTTTTTTATTTCAAATTCCAGTTGTTTATTGCTGGTATATAGGGAAGTGATTGAACTTTATATATTAACCTTGTATCCTTTAACCTTGCTATAATCACTTATTAGTTCTGTGAGGGTTTTTTTTTAATTTGGACTATTTTTAAAGTCTTTCACTGAATTTGTTACAATATTGCTTCTGTTTTATGTTTTGGTTTTTTGGCTGTGAGGCATGTGGGATCTTAGCTCCCCAACCAGAGATCAAAACCTCACCCCCTGCATTGGAAGGTGAAGTCAACCACTGGACTGCCAGGGAAGTCCCAGGGGAGGGTTTTTTAGTCAATTCATTAGGACTTTCTGCACAGACAATCCTGTCATCTGTGAAAAAAGACATTTCAATTTCTTCCTTTACTAACTGTATACCTTTTCTTTTATTTTCTACCTGTATTATTGCATTAGCTAGGAATTCCAGTACAAGGCTGAATAGGAGTGAAGAGGGGACATATTTGTCTTGCTCCTAATCTTAGGGGGAGAGCATCCAATTTCTCATCCTAAGTGTAATATTAGCTATAGCTTTTTTTTGTAGATGTTCTTAATCAGTTCAAGAAGTTCCCATTTATGCCAACTTTTCCAGGGTTTTTTTTTTTTTTTCATGAATGGGTGTTGGATTTTATCTATTGATGTGATCTTTTTTTTTTAGCTTATTCATATGATGGATTAAACTAATTATTTTTCAAATGTTGAACCAGCATTGCATACTTGGAATAAATCTCACTTGATTGTGGTGTATAATCCTTCTTATACATTGTCAGATTTGATTTGCTATTAATTCTTGATGAGTTTTGCATCTATATACATGGGAGATATTGGTGTGTAATTTCCCTTTTTTGTAATATCTTTTTTTGGTTTTGGTATTAGGATAATGCTGGACTCATAGAATGAGTTAGAACGTGTTCTTTCTGCTTCAATTTTCTAGAAGAAATTTTAGACGATGGTATCATTTCTTCTTTAAATGTTTGGTAGAATTAGCCAGTGAATGCACTTGGGCATGGTCCTTCCTATTTTGGAAGGTTATTAATTATTATTCAATTTAGTTAATAGATATATGCCTATTCAGGTTATCTATTCCTCCTTGCATGAGTTTTGGTAGATTGTGTCTTTCAAGAAATTAGTCCATTTCATCTAAATTCTCAAATGTGTGGACATAGAGTTGTTAATAATATATTTTATCATTCTTTTTAATGTCCATGGGATCAGTAGTGATAGTTCTTTTAAATTTTCTGATATTAGTAATTTGTCATCTTTCTTTGTTTTGGTTAGCCTAGATAGAAATTTATCAATTTTATTGATCTTTTCAATGAATAGCTTCTGGTTTCATTGATTTTTCTCTGTTAATTTCCTATTTTTAATTTCATTGATTTCTGCTCTAATTTTTATTATTTCCTTTCTTCTGCTTACTATAGATACAATTTGTTCATCTTTCTCTAGTTTCCTAAGGTGGAAGCTTAGATTGATTTTAGATATCTCTTCTTTTGCCATATATGCATTAAATGCTATACACTTCCTCCCAAGCTCTGCTTTCACTGCACCCTAAAGATTTTGATAAGTTGTGTTTTCATTTTCATTTAGTTCAAAATACTTTTTAATTTCTCTAGAGACTTACTCCTTTACTCATGCGTTATTACAAAGTGAAGTTTGTTGTTTAATATCAAGATTTTGGGATTTCCAGCTTTCTGGTACTGATTTCTGGTTTAATTCCATTGTGGTCTCAGAACATGCTTTGTATAAATTTTATTCTTTCAGATTTGTTAGAGTGTGTTTTATAGCCCAGAATATGATCTTAGCGATGTTTCATGCGAGCTTGAGAAAAAATGTGTACTCTAATGTTCTTGGATGAAGTATGCTGTAAATGTCAATTCGATCCAGTTGATCAATGGTGCTCTTCTGCTCACCTATAACTTTACTGATTTTCTGCATGTGGATGTGCTGTGTATTGATAGAGTGGTGTTAAATTCTCCAACTATAACAGTGGATTTCTATTTCTCCTTGTTCTTCTATCAGCTTTTGCCTACATATTTTGATGATCTATTGTTAAACTCATATACATTAAGGATTAGTGTGTCTTCTTCGTGTATGGACCCCTTTGTCATTATGTAATGTGCCTCTTTACCTCCAGTAATTTTCCTTGCTATGAAGTCTGCTTTATCTGAAATTAATATTGCTTCTCCAGCTTTATTTTGACTAATGTTAGCATGAATTTTCCAGGTTGTTGCTAAAACTTTTCATCTGTACTTAATATGGTAGTATTTTATTATTAAATTTAGGAAATTAACAAAATTAATTCACAAAGTTTGGCTTCTGGTATGGCTTAAATGTTCCTATCAGACAAACCTCCCTACAGGTAACAACTATATAAATTCACACACACACACACACATAGAGTCATACACTTACCTGAAGGTATGGGAATGAATAAAAGTAGGCAGAAATTAGAGGAGAATGACATGTTTAAAGAAATATGTTGACCATTATTATGAATTTTAGTCTGAGAGCAGGTTCCAGTCTTCTTTTACAGAATGACCAAAAACTCAAATGGAACATCTACAGTCTTGATGGCTTGACAAACTGGAGTACACTGTTTGGGGGTAACCATAGCAGATAGAAGGTGAGGAGAGTATATGCTGATATGGAAATAGCCAGAGAGGAGGAAGCGAAGTTCTTCACATGATATTTGCTAAATTCTTGGTTGACCTCTGAACTCTAAATATATGGGCAGACTCCAAGCTGTCCAGCTAAGGCTAAAAAACTGAATTGAATGACATCACCAAGATGGCAGAGTAAGAAACCCTAGCCTCCATTCTTCCACAAAGAACAACAATTAGATAGCTATCCACAAATAAAAATAACTTTGGGAGATCTCAGGAGTACACTAAAGAAGCTTCAGCAACACAGAGGAGCAAAAAAAACTGTGAATAACCATATAGAAATGGTAATAAGAACAGTTTCATTTTGCCTACATTATCCTATCCCCCAGGCCAGCACTGCTCAGTGCCAAGATGGAACTCCCTAGACCAAGAGAGTTCACCTTGCCAGAAAAAGGAGATCAGCGTGAGTCACCAGATTTCCCAGCCTTTCAGGGCACTACAAAAAGGACCCTCTTTGGTTTCATCCCACCCAAAGACCAGCAAATCTGAGACATCTAGAGATGGCTAGGAACAAGGAAGAAGGGCAGGGGTTACCAGTGTCAGCCACACAGTGGGAACAACCATGGTTCTCAGTGGCCTGCTCTGCAAAAGACTCCAACAGCATTAGCCTCTGATGACTTAGTACCCCTTGAGGATGCTGTGACCCCCTCCCCCTGCAGCTTTCATCACTGAGGACCTCATTACAGGCCCTATCAGACTACTCTGCAGAAGATCCCAGCAATTTACTGCTGAGGAAACCAATGGCCAGAAAAGCCACTGTGAACCCTCATCAGATTTCATCACTCAGGGCCCCACAGGTTTTCAGGTTCACAGACATTACCTATCTGAATTCATCCTCACTCCCTCCCCACCACACACCAGAGCCACCCACGCCAGTGCCATCACAGACACCTCAGTGTTGGATCTCTGCCAACCCCAGCCTCTGCAGATCCATGTGTTCATGACACCAGCCTAGACCCCCATAGCCAACCTCCACCACTGTGTGCGTGCCCATGGCTAGCCCTTGCAGCCACATGAGTACATGCCAACAACCAAGGCCCCACAAATGCCTGCGGGTCTGGATACAGCACCAGCTCCTGTCACTGGCCTGCACCACTGTGCATGCCCACAACTAGCCACTACAGCTGTCCACATGCATTTGCTAGCCTCAACTCCTGTCACTGGCTATCATTGCCATGCATGCACCAGCAGGTACCTTTGCAGATGCATGACTGCATGCCAATAGCCCAGGTACCCATGTGTGCTTGTGCACCTGGATCTGGCCCTGATCCTGTCATTGGCCTGCATCATAATACTCACAGCTAGCCTCTGCAGAAGTGCACCTGCATGTCCCCTCCACCAACTCCTGTCACCAGCCCCCACTGCTGTATGTCTGCCGTCTCCTAGACTCTGCAGCCAAACAAGTGCACGCTGATAGGCCAGGCCTCTGCTGCTCTTCATGTGCCCACAGTTGGCCACAGCCCCTGTCACTGGACCCTAGCCCTCATTGTTGGACCTGGAGGTGCTGTTGAGGACCCCAAGAGTGCTTGCAGCCACCAAAGACTCCCTGCAGCACTTGCTGTCAAGGATGACACAGGTGTTAATGTGAACACCAGCTGCCTAAGCTAACAAGACACCACAACCCCTGGACATGGCCCTGCACTTGGCATGTCACATCACAGACCCAGGACCACAACACACTCCAGCATGCCCCCACCCACAGATGAAGATTTTTCTTACAGAAGTCAGTCCATAAAATCTGGGAGAGGTGATTGCTTCTTCAAATGAGCAGACACATATGCAAGGCTACAGAGATCATGAAAAATCAGGGAAACATGATACCACCAAAGGAACACAATAAACTTCCAGTAACTAACCCCAAAGAAATGGAGATCTATAAACTGCCTGACAAAGAATTCAAAATAATTGTTCTAAATAATCCCAGAGAGCTACAAAAGCACACAGATAAATAATTTAACAAAATCAAGAAAACAATGCAAGAACAAAATGAGAAGTTCAAGAAAGAGATAGAAAACATAAAGAAAAAGAACCAAAGAGAAATATTTGAGCTGAAAAATACAATGAATTAACTAAAAATTGCAATAGAGAGTCTCAACAGTAGACACAATCAAGCAAAAGAAAGAATCAGAAAACTCAAAGGCAAATCATTTAAAATTATCCAATGAGAGGAACAAAAAGAAAAAAAGAATAGAAAAGAAAAAAGCTATGGGACTTATGTGACACCATCAAATGAAACAATATTTGCATTATGGAAATCCAAAAATGAAATGAGTGGGAGAAAGGGGCAGAAAGTTTATATAAAGAAATGATGCTTGAAAACCTCCAAATTCTGGGGAAATAAATGAAGTTCAAAAGTTTCCAATCACTTTCAACCCAAAGAAGACTTCACCATGACGTATAATAATAAAATTGTTAAAAATTAAAGACAAAGAGGGAATTCCCTGGTGGTCCAGTGGTTAGGACTCCATGCTTCCACTGCAGGGGGCCCGGGTTTGATCCCTGGTCAGGGAACTAAGATCCTGCAAGCCACGTGGCACAGCCAAAAAAAAAAAAAAATTCTATAAAAAATTAAGGAAAAAGAAACTTGAAAGCAACAAGAAACTTATCATAAACAAGGAAGTTTCCATAAGACAATCAGCAGATTTCTCAACAAAGATCTTGCAGGCCTAGACAGAGTGGAATTATATATTCAAAGTTCTAACTGGAAAATTTAAAAACCTGCCACCCAGGAATACTTTAACTGGCAAAGCTAACCTTCAGAATTGAAGGAGAGATATAGACATTCCTGGATAAACAAAAGCTGAAAGAGTTGATCACCACTACCTGCCTTACAAAAAGTGCTAAAGGGGGTTGTTCAGTTGAAAGAAAGAATGTTAACAAGTAACATGAAATCATATAAAAGTATTAAACTCACTGGTAAAGGTAAATATAGAGTCAGATTCAGAATACACTAATATTGTAATGGTGATGTGTAAATCACATAACTCTGGTATAAAGGTTAAAATACAAAAGAATTAAAATTAATTTATAATTAATAAAAATTACATAATTTGTTAATGGATACACTATATAAAAAGATGTAAATTGTGACAACAAAAATATAAAATGTGGGAGATGGGTAAAAGTGTTAAGCTTTTACATGCAAACAAAGTTGTTTTTATCAGCTTAGTATAGACTGTTATAACTATAAGATACTTTATGTAAGCTCCATGGTAACCACAAAGCAAAAAGCAATAATAGATACACAAAAGAGAAAGAGAAAGGAATCAAAGTATACCACTATAGAAAATCATCAAATCAAAATCACAAAGGAAGAAAGAGAAAAGGAGAGGAACAAAGGATCTGCAAAATATTCAGAAAACAATGAACAAAATAGCAACAGTAAGTCCTTATCCATCAATAATTACTTTAAACGTGAATGGATTAAACTCTCCAATCAAAACAGAGTTGCTGAAGGAATAATAGAACAGTATCCAACTATATGCTGCCTACAGGAGACTCACGTCACTATTAAGAACACTCATATCTGAAAGTGAAAGGATGGGAGAAGATATTCCATGTGAATAGAAGCCTAAAGAGAACAGGAATAACTATACTTATATTAGACAAAATACACTTTGAATCAAAATGATAATAACACCTATGGTCATTATAAAATGATAGAAGGGTCAATTCATTAAGAGGAAATAACAATAGTGAATATACATGCCCCAGCAACAGTGCTTCTAAATATATGAAGCAAATATTAACAGAGTTGAAGGGAAAAATAGAAAGCAATGCAATAATAGTAGGGGACTACAATAACCCACTTTCAACGATGGATAGATCATCTAGAAAATCAATAAAGAATCATTGGACCTGAACTACTCTTTGGAGCAAATGAACCTAACAGACATATATAGAACATTCCATCCAACAGCAGCAGAATACAAATTCTTCTCAAGCATCTCCAGGATATATCATATGTTAGGCCACAAAGCAACTCTTAGCAAATTTTAAAAGATTTAAGTCATACCAAGTATCATTTCCAAACACAATGGTATGAAAGTAGAAACCAAAAACAGGAGGAAAACAGGACATTTCACACATAGGTGGAAATTAAACAACACAATCCTGAACAAACAATGGGTAAAAGAAGAAATAAAAAAAATCTTGAGAAAAAAGCAAAAATGGAAATGCAACATACCAGAACTTATAATATGCAGTAAAAGCAGTTCTAAGAGGGAAGTTTATAACTATAAACACCTACATTAAGAAAAAAGAAAGATCTCAAATAAACTAGCTAACTTTACCCCTCAAGAAAATAGAAAAAGAAGAACAAACTAAGCCCAAAGTTAGCACAAAGAAAGAAATAACAAAGATCAGAGCAGAAATAAATGAAATTAAGACTAGAAAAATGATAGAAAAGATCAACGAAATTTAGATGTGTTTTGAAACGATAAAATTGACAAACCTTTGGGTAGACCAAGAAAAAAAGATAGAAAGCACAATAAATAAAATCAGAAGTGAGAGAGGAGACATTACAACTGACACCATAAAAAAATAATAAGAGGCTACTATGAACAATTTTATATCAATAAATTGGGAAATCTAAAAGAAATGTATAAATTCCTAGAAACATACAAACCACCAACGCCAAAATGAAAAAGTTGAAAATTTGAGCAGACCAATAACCAGTGATGAGATTGAATCAGTAATCAAAAATCTCCCAACAAAGAAGGGTCCAGAACCAGATAGCTTCAGTGGTGAATTCTACCAAACATTTAAGGAAGAATTGATACCAACTCTTCCAAAACTCTTCCAAAATATTAAAGAGGAGGGAAGATTCCAAAGCTCACTTGATAAGGCCAACATTACCCTGATAACAAAGCCAGACAAGGACACTATAAGAAAAGAAAATTATAGGATAATATTCCTGATGAACATGGAAGCAAAAATATCCAATAAATACTAGGAAACTAAATTCAACAGCACATTAAAAGGATTACATAACATGATCAAGTTGGCCTTATCCCTAAGATACAAGAATGCTTCTACATATGCAAATAAAGAAATATGATATACCACATTAACAACATTAAGAATAAAAATCATATGATCCTCACAATAGATGTGGTAAAAAGCATTTGACAAAATTCAACAATCTCTGATGATAAAAACTGTCAACAAATTAGGCGTAGTAAGAATGTACCTCAACAATATAAAAACATATATGACCACTAACATCACACTCAATGGAGAAAACCTGAAAGCTTTTCCTCTAGGATCAGGAATAAGACAAGGGTGCCCATTCTTACCACTTCTATTCAATATAGTACTAGAAGGCCTAGCCAGAGAAATTAGGCAAGAAAAGGAATAAAGGCCATCCAAATCATAAAGGAAGAAGTAAAACTGTCTCTATTTGCAGATACTATGAGCTTATTTATAGAAATCCCTAAACATAGCAAAAAGACTATTAAAACTAATATACAAATTCAGTAAAGTTGTAGGATACAAAGTCAACATACAAAAATCAGTTGCATTTCTATGTAGTAGCAATAAATTATCCAAAAAGACCATAAGAAAAAAATATCCATAAGAAAAAAATCCTATTTACAATAGCATCAAAAGGATAAAGTACTTAGGAATGAATTTAACCAGGAGGGTAAAGATCTATACACTGAAAATTATAAAACATTGATGAAACAAATCAAATAAGATACAAATAAATGGAAATATATTTTGTGCTCATGGACTAAAAGAATAAATATTGCTACAATGTTCGTTCTACCCAAAGCAATCTACAGATTCAATGCAATCCATTTCAAAATTTCATTGGCATGTTTCACAGAAATAGAAATAATCATAAAATTTGTATGGAACCACAAAAGCCCCCAAGTAGCTAAAGCAATCTTTTTTTTTTTTTTTCAGATGCATTGCACGGCTTACAAGATCTTAGTTCCCTGACCAGGGATCAAACCTGTGCCCCGTACAGTGGAAGCATGGAGTTCTAACCACTGGACCACCAAGGAATTCCCTAGATAAAGCAATCTTTTTTAAAATATTTATTTATTTGGCTGTGCCAGGTCTTAGTTGCAGCACATGGGATCTTCATTGCTGACTGTGGGATCTTTTTTAGTTGCAGCATGCGGGATCTTTAGTTGTAGCATGCGGGATCTAGTTCCCTGATCAGGGATCAAACTTGGGCCCCCTGCATTGGGAGCCCAGAGTCTTAACCACTGGACCACCAGGGAAGTTCCTAGATAAAGCAATCTTGAGCAAGATTAACAAAGTTGGAGGCATCATACTTCCTGACTTCAAACTAAATAACAAAGCTATAGTCATCAAACGCATATGTTACTGGCATACAAAGAGACACATGGTCCAATGGAACAGAATAAAGTGATTAAAAATAACCCCACGCATATATGGTCAACTAATAGTTGACAAAGGAGCCAAGGATACTCAATGGGAAAGGATAGTCTTTTCAATTAAATGGTGCTTAGAAAATTGGATATCCACATAAAACTGGATGCTTATTTTATACCATACATAAAAGTCAACTCAAAATGGATTAAAGACTTAAATGTAAGATCTGAAGACATAAAATTCCTACATAGAGCGTAAGCTCTTTGATACAGGTCTTGGCAATGAATTTTTGGATTTAACATTGAAAGCATAGGCAACAAAAGCAAAAATAAACAGGTTGGACTATATAAAATTAAAGTGTTTCTGAACAGCAAAGACTCAATCAAAAAAAATGAAAAGGCAACTTATGGAATGGAAGAAAGTATTTGCAAACCATATCTGATAAGGGGTTAAAATCCAAAACTTATAAGGAACTCATATAATTCAATAGACAAAAAACAACCTAATTAAAAATGGGCAAAGGAATTGAATATACATTTTTCCAAAGGAGACATACATATAAATGGCAACAGGTACATGAAAAGGTGCTCAGCATCACTAATATCCAGGAAAATGCAAATCAAAACCACAGATATATCACCTCACACTGTTAGAATGGCTATTATCAAAAACTCAAAAGATAAGTGATGGTGAGGATATGGAAAAAAGTGAACTCTTGTGAACGACTGGCAGAATGTAAGTTCAGCCATATGGAAAACAGTATGGAGGGTCCTTGAAAATTAAAAATAAAACTACTATATGATCCACCAATCCCACTTCTGAGTATATATCTGAAGGAAATAAAATATCTCAAATAGATATCCACACTCCCATCTTAACTGCAGCATTATTCACAGTAGCCAAAGTATGGAAACAACCTAAGTGTCCCTCAATAGACGAATGGCTAAAAAAATGTGATTGATACACACACACACACACACACACACACACACACACACACACATATACTGGAGTATTTTATATTCTTTAAAAAGAAGAAAATCCTGACATTTGAGACAACACAGATGATCCTGAAGAACATTATCCTAAGTGAAATAAGTCAAACACAGACAAATATCCAATGATCTCACTTATATGTGGAATCAAAAAAAAATAGTTGAACTTACAGTATCAGTTTGTTGGTTGGGTGGTGGGGGGAAAGGGGATATACTGATCAAGGGGTACATACTTTCAGTCATAAAATGGATAAGTTCTGGTGATCTAATGTACAGCATGGTAATTATAGTTAATAATAATGCATACTTGAAATTTCCTAAGGGAGTAGACCTCTAGTGTTCTTATCAAACACAAAAAAGGTAACTATGGGAGGTGATGAATATGTTAATTAGTTTGATTGTGGTGATCTTTTCACAATGTATACATATATAAAAAAATTATTGAAGATGAGGGGGATCACACAGGCTCAGTGACCCTCCCTGGGGAGTGAGCAGCTCAAGCTATATATTTGGCACCCCAGCTCTGGGGTCCAACACCAGGAAGAAGAGTCCCTTAAGCTGGTTTGAAAACCAATGGGACTACAAGGATGGCTGTAAGAAACTGAGACTCTGCTCATAAACAGCACACATACTCCTGGGAACAAGGCAGAGGAAGCAGAATGAAACTTCCCAGGACTCTGGCTGGTTTCCCATCAATGTCAAATGCCTGCTCTGGCCCCTCTTGTTCCAGTGGAGCTCCCTAGTAGGGGGAAGGCAGCTGTTGCAAAGGAGAATGCACACTTGGGAAGCACAGACTTGGCTCGCACCCAGCACTTCATCTGAAAGGGGCGAGGATGGACATTACTGGCATTTGCTGACAGATTGGAATGGTCTGGAATTCTGACTGGCTTGAGGGAACCACCCCAGCACATGCCTGGAGCACACCAGGTGCTCGTTATGGCCCCTCTTGCTCCAGCACTGCTCCCTTTTTGGGCATAAGTGCTGATGCTGGGAGCGGGGAGTGTGCACACTTAGAGGAAAAGGAACCAGCACAGACCCAATCCTCAGGACTTCCACTCCAGCACCTTGGGACACTACCCCACCCCTGATAGGGTGGAGATAGCCACTGAGCATAGGGAGAAAATAGGAAAAGCCCAGCTCACACCTGGCTCTGGCTCTAGCCCCTCCATCTCCAGCCTGACCTCCCATTAAGGAGGTAGCTGCCAGTACACCCTGGGGAAAGATTTAACATGTGCTCACTTCAGATCCAGCTCTCCCACCAAAGCCACTGGGCACACGTAGACTGTGTAGGGATGCTTCCATACAAGGACACACTTTCAAGACTGGGATAGGTAACCATTTCACCTAATTTCATAGAGACAGAGGAAGTTAAGCAAAATGAGGAGAAAGAGGAATCTGTTCCAAATGAAAGAACAAGAAAAAAAACCTGAAAAAACAACTAATGAAACAGAAAAATAATTTACCAGATAAAAATTTCAATTAGTAATAAGAATGCTAACTGAACTAGGGAAAATAATAGATGAACACAGTGAGAATTTAATATAAAAATTTTAATATAAAAAGAACCAGTCAAAGCTGAAGAATACAAAAACTGAAATGAAAACACACTAGAAGAAATTAACAGCAGACTAGGTGATATGAAGAACACATAAGTGACTTGGAAGATAGAATAATGAAAATAATCCAATCAGAACAGCAAAAATTTTTTAATGAGAACAGGTTAAGGGACCTCTGGGACAACAGCAAGCGTACTAACATCCACATTATAGGGGTACCAGAAGGAGAAGAGAGAGAGAGTGGGTTGAAAAGGTATTTGATGAAATTATGGCTGAAAATTTCCCGAACCTGAAGAAGGAAACAGATATCCAGGTACAAGAAGCACAGAGAATCCCCAAAAAGATGAACCCAAAGAGACCCACACTGACATATCATAATTAAAATGGGAAAATTTACAGATAAAGATAATTCTAAAGGCAGCATGAGAAAAACAGCAAGTCATATACAAGGGAATCCACATAAGGCTATCAGCTGCTCTTTTTGCAGAAACTTTGTAGCAGAAGGGAGTGACATGATATATTTAAAGTGCTGAAAGGAAAAAATCCCTAAAACCTAGGATACTCTAACCAGCAAGATTATCATGTAGACTAGGAGAGATAAAGAACTTCTCAGACAAGCAAACACTAGAAGTTCATCAAAACTAAACCAACCCTAAAAAAATATTAAAGGGTCTTCTATAAGTAGAAAAGAAAAGGATTCAACAAGAAGTATTTGTATGAAAGGAAAAATCCCACCATTAAAGGAAAATATATAGTTGAGGCTGTGGATCAACCACTTAAATAAACTAGTATGAAGATTGAAAGACAAAAAGTATAAAATCAACTATAATTACAATAAACAGTTAATGGATAAACATGAGTAAAATATGACATTAAAAACACTAAACGTCAGGGAGGGAAATAAAAATGTAGATCTTTTAAAATTTGTTTGAACTTAAATGACTATCAGTTTAAAACAAGTAGATATAGATAGATATGGGTCAAAATATATCAACCCCATGGTAACCACAGATCAAAATCCCACAATAGATAGACAAAAACTGGAGAGAGAGAAACACAAGCATACCACTAAAGAAAATCATCAAACCAGAAGGGAAGAAACAAAAACAAGAAAAGAACTAAGAAGAACTACAAAAATAACCAGAAAATAAGTAACAAAATGGCAATAAGTACATACCTATTAGCAATCATTTTAAACATCAACAGACTAAATGTTTTAATCAAAAGAAATAGGGTGGCTGATTGGATAAAAAAGAAGACCTACTTATATGGGTCTCACAAGAGACTCACTTCAGAACTAAAGACACACACAGACTGAAAGTGAGGGGATGGAAAAAGATATTTCATGCAAATGGAAATGACAAGAGAGCTGGGGTAACAATACCCATATCAGACAAAGTAGACTTTAAAACAAAGTTTATAACAAAAGACAAAAAAGGGCATTATGTAATAATAAAAGGACCAATACAAGAAGAAGATATAACATTTATTAACATATATGCACCTAATACAGGATCACCTAAAGATATTAAGCAAATATTTACTCAAAGCAATCTACAGATTTAATGTAATCCCTATCAAAATCCCCATGACATCTTTTGCAGAACTAGAATACTCCTAAAATGTATATGGAACCACAAAAGACCCAAAATTGCTAGAGCAATCCAGATAAGAAAGAACAAACTTGGAGGTATAACTCTTCCAGACTTCAGACAATGCTATAAAGCTACAGCAATCAAAACTGCATGGTAGGGCTTCCCTGGTGGCGCAGTGGTTGGGGGTCTGCCTGCCGACGGAGGGGACATGGGTTCGTGCCCCGGTTGGGGAGGATCCCACATGCCGCGGAGCGGGCTCACTGAGCCTGTGCTCTGCAATGGGAGGGGCCGCAGCGGTGAGAGGCCCACGTACTAAAAAAAAAAAAAAAAAACCAAAAAAAAAAAAAAAAAAACTGCATGGTATTGGCACAGAAACAGACATATAAATTAATGGAACAGAATAGAGAACCCAGAAATAAACTCACATACCTATGGTCAATTAATCTATGACAAAGGAGGCAAGAATATAAAATGGAGAAAAGATCTCTTCAATAAGCGGTCTTGGGAAAGCTGGATAGCTACATATAAATCAATGAAACTAGAATACTACTTTACACCGTATACAAAAATGAACTCAAAATGGTTTTCTTTGTTTTTTTAATTCTTTGGCCTTGCTGCATGGCATGTCAGCATGTGGGATCTTAGTTCCCCAGCCAGGGATTGAACCGTGCCCCCTGCAGTGAAAGTGTGGAGTCCTAACTACTGGACCTCTAGGGAAGTCCCTCAAAATGGTTTAAAGGCCTAAATGTAAGACATGACACCATAAAACTCCTAGAAGAGAACACAGGCAAAACATTTTTCGACTTAAATCATAGAAATATTTTTTTAAATCAGTCTCCCAAGGCAAAAGAAATAAAAGCAAAAATAAACAAATGGGACCTAATTAAAGTTAAAAGCTTTTCCACAGCAAGGAAACCATCAACAAAATGAAAAGACAACCTATGCACTGGGAGAGGATATGTGCAAATGATGCAACTGACAAGGGACAAACTTCCAAAATATACAAACAACTCATAAACTTCAATATTGGAAATACAAACAACCCAGTCAAAAAATGGGCAGAAGATGTCATGAAGAACCTAGGGGTAAAGCAGGAATAAAGACGCAGACCTCCTAGAGAACGGACTTGAGGTTATGGGGAGGGGGAAGGGTGAGCTGTGACAGGGCGAGAGAGAGTCATGGGCATATACACACTAACAAACGTAAGGTAGATAGCTAGTGGGAAGCAGCCGCATGGCACAGGGATATTGGCTCGGTGCTTTGTGACAGCCTGGAGGGGTGGGATAGGGAGGGTGGGAGGGAGGGAGACGCAAGAGGGAAGACATATGGGAACATATGTTTATGTATGACTGATTTGCTTTGTTATAAAGCAGAAACTAACACACCATTGTAAAGCAATTATACCCCAATAAAGATGTTAAAAAAAAAATGGGCAGAAGATCTAAATAGACATATTTCCAAAGAAGACATACAGATAAATGGCCAAAAGGCACATGAAAAGATGTTCAACATCACTAATTATTAGAGAAATGCAAATCAAAACTACAATGAGTACATGTTCAGGCCACTCAAGATGGCTGTTCTCTTGTTCTCTGTATATCACCTGCACGACCAGTGCCTGCTTCACCTAAACCCTACTCATATGACTGACCTTCCTACATGCTTGCCCTAGGCTCCAGCTGGTGATTGTTCTTATCAAAGGTGTGGTGAGGGGCATGTCCCTCCCCCTCTACTGGTTTCCCTGGTAACTAATGAGCCCACCTGATGTCAATTCCCTTATAACTGGTAATCTCCCCTTCCCCACCCCCTCCCCCAGCAAAGACTGCCACCATGTCCTGCTTGCAATCAGCCCCACATGGTGCGGTGTGACTCCAGGACCTTGCTTCAGATGTGTAATCTCCCCTATCCGTTAAACCACTGATGTCTCTGTTACTGACTCCAGGCTCTTTCTTCAGTCTTAAAGCTGGGTGAGCACAGGCCCTGTAGGCTTGTGGGGTACAGCCCAACAATGAGGTATCACCTCACACTAGTCAGAATGGCTATCATCAAAAAGTCTACAAATAACAAATGCTGGAGAGCGTGTGGAGAAAAGGGAACTCTCCTACACTGTTGATGGGAAAGTAAATTGGTACAGCCACTATGGAGAACAGTATGGAGGTTTATCAAAAAACTAAAAGTAGAGCTACCATATGATCCAGTAATCCCACAACTGGGTATATATCCAGAAAAAATGAAAACTCTAATATGAAAAGATATATGCACCCCAATGTTCATAGCAGCACTGTTTATAATAGCCAAGACATGGAAACAGCCCAAGTGTCCATCAACAGACAATTGGCTTAAGAAGATGTTGTATACATATATAATGGAATATTACTCAACCATAAAAAAGAATGAAATATTGCTATTTGCAGTAACAGGGATGGACCTAGAGAATATTATACTTAGTGAAGTAACTCAGACAGAGAAAGACAAATACTATAGGATTTTGCTTATATGTGGAATCTACAAAATAATATTAATGACTCTATATACAAAACAGACTCACAGACATAGAAAATAAACTTATGGTTACAAAAGTGGGGGAGGGGCAAATTAGGAGTATGGGATTAACAGATACAAACTACTATACATAAAATAGATAAGCAACAAGGATTTACTGTATAGCACAGGGAATTAGACTCAATGTCTTATAATAACTTATAATGTAATATAATCTGCAAAAAAACCCCTGAATCACTATGTTGTAATCTGAAACTAATGCAATACTGTTAGTCACCTAAACTTCAATTAAAAAATTAAAAAGACAAAATGGGTTTGGTAAAACCAACCCCACAGTGTTGATCTGTATGTAAAGCACAAAACACAATGCTGACACATATAAACAACAGCTAGTTGGGAAATATTATAAAAAGCAAATATTAACAGACATAAAGTGAGAAATTGGCAACAATACGATAATAGTAGGGGACTTTAACCCCCTATGGACATCAATGGACTGATCAAACAGATGTCAATAAGGAAAGAGTGGCCTTAGATGATACAGTAGACCAGTTGAACTTAATAGATATCTACAGGACATTCTATCCAAAAACAGCATAAACACATTCTTTTCAAGTACACATGAAACATTCTCCAGGATAGATCACATTCTATCCACAAAACAAGTCTCAACAAATTTAAGAGGATGGAAATTATATCAAACATGTTTTCTGACTGCACAGTATGAAAATAGAAATCAATTACAGGAAGACAAATGGGAGAAACACAAACACATGGAGATTAAACAACATGCTACTAAAAAACCAGTAGGTCAGGACTTCCCTGGTGGTCCTGTGGTTTAGACTGAATGCTCCCAATGCAGGGGACCTGGGTTCAATCCCTGGTCAGGGAACTAGATCCCACATGCCACAACTAAAAGCCTGCATGCCACAATGAAGATCCCACATGCCTCAATGAAGAGCCTGCATGCGGCAACTAAGACCCAGTGCAGCCAAATAAATAAATATTTTTTAAAAATAAAAAAAATATGTCAATGAAGAAATCAAAAAGGAAATCAGAAAATACTCGAGACAAATGAAAATAAAAACACAACTTTCTAAAATTTATGGGACACAGCAAAAGCAGTTCTAAGAGGGAAGTTTATGGTGATAAAGGCCTACCTTAAGAAACAAAAAAAAAATGAAATAACCTAGCCCACCATCTAAAGGAATTAAAAAAGGAAGAACAAACAAAGCCCCAAATCAGCAGAAGGTAGTAAACAATAAAGATCATAGAGGAAATAAATAAAACAGAGACCAAAAAATACAATAGAAAAGATCAATGAAACCAAGAGCCAGTTTCTTGAGAAGATAAACAGAATTGATAAGACTTTAGGCAGGCTCATCATGCAGAAAGGATTGAGGACCCAAATAAACAAAATAAGAAATGAAAAAGGAGACATTACAACCCAATATCACAGATACAATAAATCATAAGAGAATACTATGAACAATTACAGGCCAACAACTTGGAAAACCTAGAAGAAATGGATAAATTTCTAGAAACACACAATCTCCTAAGACTAAATCAGGAAGAAATAGACAGTCTGAACAGACCAATCACCAGGAGTGAAATTGAATTAGTAATAAAGAAATACTCCCAGAGGGACTTCCCTGGTGGTCCAGTGGTAAATAATCCGCCTTACAATGCAGGGGATGCGTTTGATCCCTGGTCAGGGAACTAAGATCGCACATGCCTTCGGGCAACTAAGCCCGTGCACCACAACTACTGAGCTCACACACCTCAACTAGAGAGCCTGCATGCCGCAAACTACAGAGCCCACGCACTCTGGAGCCCATACACCACCACTAGGGAAGAGAAAACCCACACGCCACAACTAGAGAGAAGCCTGTGTGCCTCAACGAAGAGCCTGCATACCGCATCGAAAGACCTGATGCAGACAAAAATAAATAAAAATAAATAAATAAATAAATAATAAATCTTTAAAAAAAATACTCCCAGCAAACAAAAGTCCAGGACTGGACAGCTTCACAGAGGAAGTCTACCAAATACATAAAGAAGAGTCAATACCTATCCTTCTCAAAATGACACAAAAATAGAACCATAGATCAACAGAACATAATAGACAGCCCAGAAATCAACCCACACACTTAATGGTCAATTAATCTATGACAAAGGAGGCAAGAATATATCAATACGATGGAGAAAAGACAATCTCTTCAATAATTGGTGCTGGGAAAACTGGACAGCTACATGTAAAAGAATGAAATTAGAACATTTTCTCACACCATATACAAAATAAACTCAAAATGGATTAAGACCTAAGTGTAAGACCAGAAACTATAAATTTCCTAGAGGAAAACATAGGCAGAACACTCTTTGACACAATTTTTTTTTTTGGATCTGTATCCTAAGGCAAAGGAAACAAAAGCAAAAATAAACAAATGGAACCTAATTAAACTTAAAAGCTTTTGCACAGCAAAGGAAATCATCAACAAAAGGAAAGACAACCTAATGAATGGGAGAAAATATTTGCAAATGGTATGATTGATAAGGGGTTAATGTCCAAAGTATATAAACAGCTCATACAACTTTATATCAAAAAACAAACAATTTGATTGAAAAATGAACAGAAGACCTGAATAGACATTCTTCCAAAGAAGACATACAGATAGCCAACAGGCACATGAAAAGATCCTCAACATTGCTAATCATCAGTAATAGCTATTAGGTGTACCATAGAGGGTGCTGTGAAAACAATAGGTGGGGCACCAATCCAAGATTCAGCTGAGGAACCATGGAAGTTTTCCTAGAGAAAATGAGGTCTAAGCTTAGACTTGAAATGAATAAGAGGTATAAAGCGAAGGGGGCACCCTAAAACGCAGTTAGCAGGACTCCCCACACATGAGGGACAGTCTTCCTGGGATATTTCTCCTTTGTACTCTGCCTCTTGGTGGGGCAGGATTTGTAAATATCTGGATGAGAGTAGCCCACCACTTTCAGGTACAACCTAGACTGTCCAGCTTATTTGTCACACCAGGGTAAACCTCCCCTATTCCCATAAGCCACATCTGTCCCCGTGGGCCAGTGTTCAGCTGTGGGAAGTCTTGGCAGGCAGAAGTCAGATCTCAGTCTGACTGAGACAATTGGAGTACCTTTTGCAAATATGAGAGTGAAAATGCCTGGGGTTCCCTAGCCTCTGGGAAAGGAAATTCTGGTAAACTGAAAAATACCCCTCCCCCAAGTATCCACATCCTAATTCCAGACCTGTGGATGTTACCTTATATGGCAAAAGGGACTTTGCAGATGTGATTAAGTTAATGATCTTGACATGAGAAGATTATACTGGGTTAGCCAGGTGGGCACAGTATAATCACAAGGGTCCTTATAAGAAGGAGAAAGAAGGGTCAGTGAAGAGAAGATGTGACAATGGAAGGGGAGGGGGGAGGGAGAGGGAGAGCGAGAGGGGGAGGGGGAGAGAGAGAGAGAGAGAGAGAGAGAGAGAGAGAGAGAGAGAGAGAGACTATGCTATTGGCTTTGAAGATGCAGCAAGAGGTAGCAGTCTTTAGAAGTTGCAAAAGGCAAGAAAGAGATTCTCCCCTAGAGCATCAAAAGGAACTCAGCCCTGTGGATCCATAAGTGTGAAATAATAAATTTGGGTTATTTTAAGACACTAAGATTGTGGCAATTTGTTACAACAGCAATAGGAAACTATGCTAGAATCCCACAGCCTTTCTTGACCATCAGGCCCAACTCAGTCCTCAGTGAATGTTATGAAGTTATCAAGGACATGATAACTAAGACACTCATCTGGAGAGAAATTAGTCTGATAAAAGTGAGTAGAGTTCAGGTGCTACTCCTGTAAAGCCCTTGAAAGTAGTATAGCAGTTTTGCCTGCCCCACCTGTCTGGAGAACACCTGACGGCTACTGACCTCAATGATAGTAGTGGGTGTTGGAGCAACAGTTGCTTCTGTTTTGCTCCCAAGTTCATGGCTCCTCTTGGGAATCCTGTTTCCTTTTTGGTGACCCATCTCCAGTCCATTCCAGTCTTCAACCTTTTTCTTTGTGTCTCTCTTGTGCAGTCTCACAATACCTCTAAAAGACTGATAATTCTCATGTAAAGCCTTTTCTTGTAATTTGTCTGTGTGTCTGCCTACCACACTGGACTGGAGAAAAAGGATCAAGTTATGTTGGCTTTTATGCATCCAGCATCCAGAACACTTTCTGAATCTTGGCATTGCAGGAAACTAAAATAAATCCAACAAAAGTTTTAAAACTTAGGAAATTATTGGAAAATGAATTTAGAAATAATATAGTCATAATAAATCCACTTCCCTTCTGCTGTATTAAATAGTACTTCAAATACATTTTTGACTTTACTACCCACCACTTCAGAATATAGCATATTATTCCCCTTTTCTCATATGAGATAACTGGGAGCCAAGAATTTCAGGACCATTTCCATGGTCGCAGGGCAGATATGTAACAGAATGAACATGGATACAGGCAATCTCCAGGTGTGTATGGATGATCTAAAAAATCTCTTTGGAGAAAGGGCTACAATATACAGCAAAATATACAGGCCAAAATGTTACAGCAGTGAAGTTGTTTTAGGTTCAGGGTGAAGAGCCTCTTGGCCTCATTTCCAATAAGTGGTCAATCTTGGTAGTGCAGACAAAGGGGCGACCTGGTAAGTTCTTAGAACCTGAGCACACCCCCCACCCTGTACTGCAGGGTGACGACCTGGCCAGATTTGCTTTTATGGCTGAGGATGCCATAGGCAAGGTAAGGAGGAGAACTGTGGCTCAATCGCACAGCGAAGAGCAGCCAGGGATCCCTGATCCCCTTGATCCCCGCCCCCCAACCTCACCCTCACCCTCACTGCCCCCACCAGCGCAGCCACTTTGGTCTTGGTGCCGGGCGCGTGCAGCCACCGTCTTGTCTAAGGTCAGGAGCCCGGCGGCGGCAAAGAACATTACTGACAAAAGTCGGCAGACTAGTGAAGCGGACTCCAAAAGATCCATAGCCACCTGCGCCGCCCTGGAACTCGCCGTGTTCTCAAAGAAGATAAACCTGAGCGCGCAGCGAGAGCGCTGGGAGACCTTGGGGAAACTGTGAGGTCTCGGCTGCATGCATATGGTCAAGTTTGCTCGACACTTCGAGTCCCCAGGCCTGGTGAACTACACCGCGGGCTGCCACTGCTTCCCGGTTAAATTTGAGCCTCGCCCCTGCAAACCTGTGAGCTCTGGTTTGCAGCTGCAGGTTGTGCAGGAAGAAGCAGCACAGATACTCCCTCCTCCCGCTCTCACGCTTCATGCTCCTCCTGGGCGCTGAGAACATCATTATTTACCTATCCCACACCCACCCGGCGCTGCACAGCTTCTGCAGCAGGTGCAGGGTGCAGAGTTTCCATGCGTCCATCTCTGACCCGGGGATTTACAGCGTCGCCTCACACTGCCTGGACGAGGGGAAATTTTCCTGAAGGTAAAGCTCACAGACACGTGGAGGCCCCCTTACTCTCGTACTATTCCATGCTCAGCTTTAAGCAATTCAGCAAATTTACCATTTAAGTGTTGTATGTTTATGGCTCTAGAGACATCTCCAGGTAAGCAGATCTCCATCGTGACTCTGAATCTGTCTTTCGCGGTGGTGGTTTGCTCTGCAACCTCGGCTCGCCAATGATTTTTTTTATGTTGATTCAGTTTGTCCAGCTTCTTCTTATAAGAAAGGGGGTGAGGATTTCCAACCTCTTTACACGAGGGAGCGAGAACCAGAAGTCCTCACCTGTGGTCATTTTTGCAATATGCTACAATCATTATAAGGCTATAATTTAGAAATATCATGGTAAATTTCAGAGAAACAGAAAAGATGAAAGTTGTCTCAGGGGGCCGGAGCAGCAGGAGTGGGTAGGTTATGTGTGTGTAAGAGAATTTAGAATCAAATGATTTCTGATTTCATTAAAGGCTAGTGTTACTATTTAACTTTTAAGAGCATGCATGTGTGCTATTTTCAGAAAATTAAAAAATAGGTGATGCATTTTATGTAGAAATAATCTGTATGTGGAAAATACATAGAAATAATAAGCATAACTTCAAGAAGATTTAAAAAATCTCAGAAATACATACAATTTCCTAAAACAGTTATTACCTCCTACTTGTTGATGTTAATTGTTACTTTGTAAATTACCACATGTTTTACTCTTGATCCCAGCAGTCTTGCACATTAATTGACTTGAGTAATAACATGAAAATTGCCCTTTGCTAAATTTGGGGTAAACACTGCAAGAGAGGGGACTATATTCCCATTTCCCAGATGAAGAAACTCAGAGTTGAAAGATTAAGATTAATTTGGGGAAAGTCATACACTAAGTGGTGGAACTAGGACAGTCACCCAAGTCCCTCTGTAATCAGCATCTATGTTATTTACAGTGTATCTCTCTCCCTTTCCTAGAATGCACTTTTGAATAGCCACACCTTTATCAGAAAACGGTGTTATTCTTCCACTAGGATTGGGAACCAAAATTACTGTTGAATGCACAAGGAAAATTGAATACAATCATCTCATTCTTTTAATGAATCACAAATTCCTAAAACAATTTTAAAAAGTGATCTAGAAGCTAGAAGAAAAGATAGAAATCTTCCAAAATTATGAAGGGAGTCTAAACCCTGATTCTAAAACCTGGAAGAGATGGTATACCACCCACACAGAGAAAAATATGGCTCTATCTCACTTACAAACATAAATTACATTTTTTTATCAATAAAGCTTGAGTGAATAAAATTCAACAGTTTATAAAAATCTACCACAATCTGGTAGTTTCCTAGTCATAAAAGCATGGTGTAGTATTAGGAAATATTTGAAAATTTTAATAATCTATATCAATAAGTCAAAGGAGAAAGATCATATGTTCATCTGAAGCACTGAACAAAGAATTCAATAAATTCAATCAAATGATAAATTTTGCGGTTTTTCTTAGTTCTTGTTTACTCTGCTGACAGAGTTATGTTAAAATCCTAAACTCTTGGGACCAGGGCTCCTTAGTTGTGGCTGTCAGGATCCTTAGTTGCAGCAGGCGGGCTCCTTAGTTGTGGCACACAAACTCTTAGTAGTGGCATGCATGTGGGATCTAGTTCCCTGACCAGGGATTGAACCCGGGCCGCCTGTATTCAGAGCGTGGAGTATTATCCACTGTGCCACCAGGGAAGTCCCAGTAGTTTGTATCTGTTAATCCCATACTCCTAATTTGTCCCTTCCCCCCTCCTTTTCCCCTTTGGCAACCATAATTTTCTATGTCTGTGAGTCTGCTTCTGTTTTTTATATAGATTCATTTGTATTATTTTTTTAGATTCCACATATGACTCATATCATATATTATTTGTCATTCTCTGTTTGGCTTACTCCACTAAGTATAATATTCTCTAGGTCTATCTGTGTTGCTGCAAATGGCAATATTTCATTTTTTATGGCTGGAGTAATAGTCCATTATATATATGTATACCACATCTTCCTAAGCCAGTAGTCTGTTGATGGATACTTGGGTTGTTTCTCTGTCTTGGCTATTGTAAATAGTGCTGCTGTGAACATTGAGGTGCATGTATCGTTTGAATTAGAGTTTTCTGGGGTTTTTTTTCCAGATATTTACCCAGGAATGGGATTGATGGATCATATGGTAGCTCTATTTTTAGTTTTTCAAGGAACCTCCATACTATTTTCCACAGTGACTGCAATAATTTACATTCCCACCAACAGTGTATAAGGGTTCCCTTTTCTCCACACCCTCTCCAGCATTTATTACTTGTAGACTTTTTTTTTTTTTTTTTTTTTTTGCGGTACGCAGGCCTCTCCCTGTTGCGGCCTTTCCCGTTGTGGAGCACAGGCTCCGGACGCGCAGGCTCAGCGGCCATGGCTTACGGGCCCAGCCGCTCCGTGGCATGTGGGATCTTCCCGGACCGGGGCACGAACCCATGTCCCCTGCATCGGCAGGCGGACTCTCAACCACTGTGCCACCAGGGAAGCCCTATTTGTAGACTTTTTGATGATAGCCATTCTGAATGGTGTGAGGTGATACCTCATTGTGGTTTTGATTTGCATTTCTCTAATAATTAGTTATGTTGAGCATCTTTTCATGTACTTGTTAGCTATCCATATGTCTTTGGAGAAATGTCTGTTTAGGTCTTCTGCTCATTTTTTGATTGATTGGGTTGCTTGTTTTTTCAATATTGAGTTGTATGAGCTGTTCGTATATTTTGGATATTAACCTCTTGTTGGTAACATCACTTGCAAATGTTTTCTCCCATTCCATAGGTTATCATTTTGTTTTGTTGATGGTTTCCATTGCTGTGCAAAAGCTTCTAAGTTTGATTAGGTCTCATTTCTTTATTTTCTGCTCTTATTTCTTTTGCCTTGGGAGACTGACCTAAGAAAATATTGCTATGATTTATGGCTTAGAATGTTTGGCCTATGTTCTGTTCTAGGAATTTTATGGTGTCATGTCTTATATTTAGGCTTTTAAACCATTTTGAGTTCATTTTTGTATATGGTATGAGTATATTAATTTATTGATTTATATGTAGCTGTCCAGCTTTTCCATCACCACTTGTTGAAGAGACTGTCTTTTCTCCATTGTATATTCTTGTCTCCTTTGTCATAGATTAATTTACTGTAGGGCGTGTGGGTTTATTTCTGGGTTCTCTATTCTGTTACATTGATCTATATGTCTGTTTTTGTGCCAATACCACACTATTTTGATTACTATAGCTTTATAATATAGTCTGAAGTCTGGAAGGGTTAAAAGCATTTCCATTTTTCCATTTTAAAATTGCCTATAAGGGGTGTGATTCTGAAGTATATTTCTGTCAACTCTTCTTGCCTTTTATAAAGTTTTTTCTTTTATGTTAGCTTTCTTTTTTCATTGAAGTAGAACATACAAAGAGAACAGTTCATAAATCATAAGGGGCAACAACTTGATGACATTTTACAAAGTGAACACATGCATGTAAAACCACGAAGACTAAGACATAGAACATTACTGGTGCCCAGAAACCTATATTATGACCTTATGTAGTCATTACACCTGAAAGTTAACCACTCTTCTGACCTATGTCACTATATATTCATTTTGCTTGTTTTTTAAACTTTATACAAACAGAATTATCACTCATGTACATTTTTATGCTGGTTTCCTTTGCTCAATACACTGATTTTTGGATCTGTCCATATTTGTTGCAGGTAGGGATATTTGATTATTTCATGGCTGTGTAGTATTCCATTATATGGATACCACACTTGTATTTATTCACTCAACTGTTGATAAACATTCACACTGTTTCCAGTTTGTGACTATTTCTAATAATGCTACCAAGAACATCTTGTTCATGCCTTTTGGAGAACATATTTATGCATTTCTGTTTGATATATACTTTGTGCAGTAGGCAGAATTCTATGATGATACCCAATGATGCTTAACTTTGTATAATCTCCTCCCGTTGAATGTGGATGGAACCTGTGGATATAATAAATAATCAATAAGATATCACTCCCATGATTGTGTTAAATTGTATGGCGGGGGGAGGATTTTGCAGGTGTAATTCAGGTCACAGATAGTCGATCTTAGGACAGGGAGATTTTTGGGGTGGGCCAGACCTAATTCAGCGAGCACTTACAAGGGCCTTGGCCCTTGCTGAAAGATCTGAAGCATGAGAGAGTATTTGGAGGGGGCCACAGGGTGAGGAAGTGCAGGCAGCCTCTAGGAGATGAGTGCTGCTCCAGGCTGACAGACAGCAATGAAATGGGGGCCTCATTCCTCCAGCAACTGGGAACTGAATTCAACTAACAAGATGGGAGAGTTTGGAAGGGACTCTTCCCCAGAGACTCCGGAAAGGAACACAGCAAGTCCACCATCATCTCATCCTGTTAGACCCTAGCAGGGAAGCTGGTCACACTGAGCACAGACTTCTGACCTACACAACTGTGAGCTAATAAATGAGGGCTGTTTTAAGTTGCTGAGTGTGGTCATTTGTTCCATATCAATAGAAAACTAATATAGGTTTTGACACCTGGATGTGGGGTGCCACCATTGCAAACCCCTAAAAATGTGGGTGTGGCTTTGGAACTGAGTATTGGCTGAAGACTGAAAGAATTTTGATGTCAAAATACTAGAGAAAGACTAAGTTGTCTTCCTTAATTGCCTTGGACAGACTGTTAGTAGAAATCAGCTGAATTTCCAGACTGCTTTGGAATTCTGACTGCTTTCTGCCTTCTATGTCCCCCCATATTAAACCATAATGTTTATAGCTGTTATCCTATGCCAGTTCCACTATTGTGTGTAGGGGAAGATAGTTTGTCACTTTAGTATCACCAGTACACAGTTGGAGAGGGATTGTGCCCCAGGAGTTGTACTGCATGGATTATATACCAAGGAACCTCATGCATGCTTGATTTAGATGGTTGAGATGATAAGATTTTGGACTTTGAGCTGATGAGATTTAG
Organism: Grampus griseus; assembly: GCF_964374135.1. NCBI lineage: Eukaryota > Metazoa > Chordata > Mammalia > Artiodactyla > Delphinidae > Grampus > Grampus griseus. The sequence goes on along the minus strand of NC_138999.1, from coordinate 44,332,050 downwards.
ATGAGCTTTTGGAATTGAGCTGATGCTATAATACCATGAGAAATTTGGAAACTGTGAGATGAGGTGAATGACTATTCTATGTGGGACGGACTGGATTGCCTGGCGCCAGAGGGAAGAATTCTAAGATGACTCCTAATGACCCTTGACCTAGTATAAACTCCTCTCGTTAAGTGTGAGAAGAGCCTGGTATTATGATGCCATATTGCTTCTGTGATTATGTTACGTTATATGGGAAAAGATTTTGCAGATATATTGAGGTCCCAAATCAGGACTTTCAAATAAGGAGGTATCCTGAGTGAGTCAGACCCAACCAGGTGAGACTTTAAACTGGCCTGTGTGCTTTCTAAGAGATTCAAGTGTGAGAGAATTATATGGAGAGATTGATGTTACAAGAAACTGTTAGAAATCTCTAGGAGCTAAAAGTGGAACTAAATTCTGCCAATAACTTGAATGAGCTTGGAAGTGGATTCTTCTGAAGAGCACTCAGAAAGAAACACAGCCTGGCTGTCTTAATTAGTTTGGGCTGCTGTTAACAAATTACTATAGACTGAGTAGCTTAAACAACAAAAATTTATTTCTCACAGTTCTAGAGGCTGGGAAGTCCCATATCAAGGAGCCAAAGGTTTGGTGTCTGGTGAAGGCCTGCTTCCTGGTTTGCAGATGGCCACCTTACTGTATCTTCACACACAGAGAGAGCTCTGTTCTTTTCATCCCCGTATAAGGGCACCAGTCCCATCATGGGGCTCCACTGCCATGACCCATCCAAACCTAATTACCTTCCAAAGGCTCCACCTCCACATTGGGGATTAGGGTTTTAACATGTGGATTTTAGGAGAGACACAAACATTCAGTCCATAGCACTGGCCGAATGATTTCTCAGGCTGACATCACCCTGTGCGACAACTGAGCAGAGAACCCAGCCATGCCATGCATGGACTTCTGAACCTACAAAACTGGGAGCTAATAAATGGACATTGTTTTAAGCCACTAAGTTTGTGGTAATTTGTTTTGCAGGAATAGAAAGCTAATACAGATGGAGTTGCTGGGTTATAGAAAAGGCATAAATTCAGCTTTGATACTGCCAAACAGTTTTCCAGGTGGTAGTACCAGTTTATACTCCCACCAGCAGTTAGAGTTCCACTTCCTTATTTTCTCCACCTCTTGATACTGGTTGTCATTTTGGCTATTCTGGTAGATGTTTACTAATATCTCATTGTAATTTAAATTTGCATATCCCTCATGACTGAGTTTGGGCAATTTTTGTTTATTGGTCAGTTGGATGTCCCATATTGTGACGTGCCTGTTGAAATATTGCGCCAATGTTCAATTGCATTGGCTTTTTTTCTTCTTGATTTTATTCTGTACGTAAGATATTTTTTGGATGTGTGTGTGGATATATATTTTTTCAACGTTTTCCTTTATTGTCAGTGCTTTTTCTGTCCTGTTTCAGATATCATCATCTACTCCAAGGTCATGAAGATATGTTTATACATTATACATGTATACATTTCTTTCTTTCTTTTATTGAAGTACAGTTGATAATATGCTTATACATTATTTTCCAGCTTTATTTTCTGGAATTAATTTTTGTGTATGATGTAAGTTAGGAGCCAAAGTTATTTTTTCCATAAGGATGGATATACAATTAGTCTAGTTCCACTTATTTAAAGGACTGTCCTTCCTCCCAAGCACTGCATTGGTACCTTTGTTGTAAATCAGGTGAAAATATGTGTGTGTGTGTGTGTGTGTGTATAGCCATATATGTGTGCGTCTGTTTGTGGACTCTTTTCTTTGTTCCATTGGTCTATTTGTCTATTCTTTTACACAAATCACACTATCTTTTGTTTTGTTTAACATCTTTATTGGAGTATAATTGCTTTACAATGGTGTGTTAGTTTCTGCTCTATAACAAAGTGAATCAGTTATACATATACATATATCCCCATATCTCTTCCCTCTTGCATCTCCCTCCCTCCCACCCTCCCTATCCCACTCCTCTAGGTGGTCACAAAGCACTGAGCTGATCTCCCTGTGCTATGCGGCTGCTTCCCACTAGCTATCTATTTTACATTTGGTAGTGTATATATGTCTATGCCACTCTCTTACTTTGTCCCAGCTTACCCTTCCCCCTCCCCGGGTCCTCAAGTCCATTCTCTAGTAGGTCTGCGTCTTTATTGCCATCTTGCCCCTAGGTTCTTCATGACCATTTTTTTAATCACACTATCTTAATGATTATGGCTTTATAGTTGCCCTTGCAATGTAGCTTTGAAATTCCTTCAAATTTCTTCTTCTGGATGGCTTTGGCTGTTCTTGGATCTTTGATATTCACATATATTTTAGAATCAGTTGGCTAATTTCCATTTACAAAAAAATCAGCTGGGATTTCAACTGAAGTTAGATTGAATCCATAAATCATTTTGATGAGAAATCTCTCTTTGATTTAATTTTCATAATGTTGTCTTCTAATCAATGAACATGATATATCTCCAATTTATCTAGGTCTTCTTTAATATCTCTCAGAATATTATATAGATTTCTGGGCAGAGGTCTTGTGAATATCTTTTATTAGATTTGTTCCTAGGTATTTGATGTTTTCTGATTTATAGTGAATGGCATTAAAATTTTTTTCTTTATAATTTTTGAAGCTAAAATATAGAAATACAACTCAATTTTGTAATATTGACCTTATATCCAGCAATCATGCTAAATTCATTTATTAATTGTAATATTTGATATATACATTCTTTAAGTTATTTTATATAAACAATCTGTTATATTTCTTCTATTTTTTAAAAGCTGAGAAACCATTCCCCAAAGACCCCAAAGCTACTTACATTTATATCTCATTAACCACAACTGGGAAATATACATTCACAAACCAGTCACTGGAGTAGTAATGAGGTTACTATGAGCTGGTTAGTCAAACACACTGCCCTTTATATATCAAATACATTGCATTATGATTATGATGCCACAATTTTTCCTTATTTTAACCAAATATATAAATACTTACATATTAATACTTTGATTAGAAGGTTGAGAATCAGTAAATATATGATGATGGATTTTTTGTGGAATATTCCTCCATGTAAATGAGTTGAAATTATAATTCTTAAGTTATATAATTTCTTAAGCAATGACTAGTATGTTTCATATGTGAAAAACATTTGTAGCTTGAAGAAGAATAAATTTTTAAAATAAAAAAAATAGTTCATTTCAAAAAATACCCTTTTGCTATTTATTAAAGCACAAAATTATCATAGAAAATTTAATACATACACATATCAAACTTAGCAATAGTGATCAATCACTGGTAGGATTGATCATGACGTAAATTTTGTCTTAAACTTTTTTGAATAATGTAAATGCTCTACTGCAGGGTTTGTCAAACTGGACACTGTTGGCATTTTGGGTCAGATAATTCTATGTTGTCAGAGGCTCTCCTGTACATTGAAGGGACTGAGAGCATCCCTAGCCTCTGCATACTAGATGCCAGTAGCACCTCTCCCTCCCCAATTGTGCTGGTCTCCAGACATTTCCAAATCTCCACACCTGGGGGGCAAAATGCCCCCCTCCCTGTTGCACTATGGTGAATGAAATTCTAATATATGTAGAAAGCTAGGTAGATGTAAAAATAAATATACAGATGTAAACATAGATCAGTAGATATAATACATTATGTGTTTTTTGTGTAAATATCATAGCCCACAGCATTAAAATTTTTTTAAAAAATCCTATAAATGCTGCATAGGTTTATTTTATGGACATCCAGTATCCTATTGGAAATAGGATTTCAGGTTATTTAAAATAAATGACACTATAATAATCACCTTTGAGCACATAACATTGTGAGTATATATGAGTATTTCTTTAGAGTTAATGCCTAGAAGAGAAATTGTAGTGTCAAATGGACATTTCATCGGCAAGATGCTATGAATTTATAACCCCATCCAGTAGTATATAAGATAGCCTCTTTTTTTGTTTTTACAACAGCTTAAAATCTAAACAAACATTATAAATTGTTTTAAAAATGCAAATAGCTCTATTTTTTCTGAGTACAAGAGTAATGTATGCTCATTGAAAACATTCAGAAGATAAAGTACGAGAGAACAAAACTCACCCTTCCAGATTCTTTTTCTATGAGCACAAACATACATAAACACTATCTCTTAAACAGGAGCACAGGGAAAGAAAAAGGAGAGGGCACTGAAGACACACCAATAGAGTTAAACAGAGGGACTTCCTTAGCATAAAGTTTGAGATCTTAGAGAAGAGCAAATCAATAAGTGGGGAAAAACTATATACATCTCTATATCTATATAGATAGCTCCTTTAAAGAAAGCAGGGATGGGGGCATTTTAGTTATTACTAAGTCAAGGATCATGACTAAGACCCAGAGATTCTAGAAAGGAGGAGGAGGAAAGGAAAGATCTCAGAGAATAAACTGAAATGACTCAAGAGGAAAACTGGATCTATGAAACTGGTGAAAGTTGACCTATAGAATTAAGAGAATGGCCATGAGATAAGTTGGGGTTCATAACCCTAAATCACTAGGACAACTACAGAGCACATAGTGGCTAATATGGTCAGAACAGATCACTGATTCCCACTGTGACCCCAATATTCAAGCCTTCCCTATTCCAGGAAGTGACACCATCTACCCAGATAGTCTGGCCAAATGATTGTTGTCCTTCCCTTATGACCTCACAGCCATTCAAGTTTTCACACCTGAGGCTCCAGACATCGTGGAGGAGAGATAAGCCATTCCTGCTCTAACCTATCTGAATTCTAGCTCTACAAAATCCATGAGCATAATGAAATGGACATTATTCCACAACAGTATATTATGGAATGGTGGATGACCAGAACACATTCTATTCATTCATTCTTCATTTAAGTCCATCCTGCATTTCATCAGTATTTGATTTTATATATTCCATTAGCATTCAATTCCTATTCCATCCTTCATAATCTTGGATTCTGTTTTTTATTCCAAATTTCATTCCATTCTTTTATGGTACTTTTAAATCTATAGTGCATATTTCATGGTCCATTTATTTCAGGCCATTTCATATTGTACTCCATACTATGGTCGTTCCTATTTTGATTTCCTTCTATTTTCTTTAATATTTTATTTCACACTATACTCCATTTCATTCCTTTTCTCATATAACACTTTTCTTTTATTCCGTAGGCCATTAGATATTGCCATTTTGCATTCCATTCCATTTTCCCATTATATTCCATTCAATTTTCCATTCCATATCCTGTTCAAGTCCATATTCCTTTTCCATTTTATTCTAATTTCCACTAGTCAGTGTCAATTTCATCATATTCTACATTCCATTTCAAATCCATTTTCTACTCTCTATTATTTAACACTCCAAACACCATTCCATTCTATTTCTGTGTTGGTTCAGTCCATTTGTTCATCCATTCCACTAAATATCCCATTCCATTCCACCAAAATCGCTGTAACAGCAACTTTCAGAAGAACCACTTTCCTAAATTCTTATCAAAGAATTACAAATGTGTATGGCCTGTATTCAGAATATCCTTTTCTGGGAATTTATCCACAACAAGTTCACATTCGAGGATATGAACAAATTTTAGTAAAAAGGATATGTCTTACATTGATGTGTTATAGAGAGTGAAAAGTTGGAAACAACATAAATGTTGATCAATATAGCAGTTTGAAAAGGTAAGCTTCCTGGACTTCCCTGGTGGTGCAGTGGCTAAGAATCTGCCTGCCAATGCAGGGGACACAGGTTTGATCCCTGCTCCAGGAAGATCCCACATACCATGGAGCAACTAAGCCCATGTGCCAGAACTACTGAGCCTGCACTCTAGAGCCTGATGAGCCACAACAACTGAGCCCACATGCCACAGCTACTGAAGCCCTCACACCTAGAGCCTGTGCTCCGCAACGAAGAGTAGCCCCCGCTCACAGCAACTAGAGAAAGCCTGCCCGCAGTAGCGCGAAGACACAACTCAGCCAAAAATAAATAAATTTATTAAAAAAAAAAAAAGAAATGTAAGCTTCCTCCATAAAAGGAATATTTTGTAGTTACACAATGGCCTTGTGGAAATGTATTTATTGACATGGAAAGTGTGTTTTCTGGACACAATAAGCAGGTTACAAAATAATATGTATGCATGAATAATTCCATTTTTATAAAACAAAAGGACTTTGAATTATTTATGAATAGCCGTTCTACCAAAAAATAATTAAACATTCCCAGTACTTGCCTGCTGGTCTGTGGGAATCTAGGTTCTAGTTTTCCTACATTTACTTTTGTTTTGGGTACTGAACATGCAGTAATAATGACTTTTATAATAATGACTAAAAATGTGTCCAAATATTGCACTTCAAGCCTGTGCACCACACCATATTTATATGGACAGAAACTAGAGAGTAGGTCAAATAAATTAATGTACGTTCATCAGTGGATTACTATGCAGCTCATACAAATGATGATGCATCTTTAAGGACAGCATCACCCTTAATCCCAGGCAACCTGTCTGTGTTCAGGGAGCAGGGCAGGGGGAAGCATCTTGCTGAAGAATTAACTTCCCCCCCGTCCCGCATATGTGGCAGCATACTGAACATCCTGAGCCAAGACCCCCTTGTAGGACCCATCCGTTTGCTCGCTTTCAGGCCGCTCTCCAAGCAAACCTTCCTGTGGGGTCATCCAGATGCCCGGAGCAGTTCCAGGACCGTCCCCTCCAGGGTCACAGTTACGGGTGCAGTGTCCTGATTATATTCCAGGAGGGACACCTGGCTAAGGGTTGAACCACCAGAGTGGTGCTATAAGCTAAGCTGATTCGGCGTGACCTGAATCATTTATATAGACAGGCTTGTGGCCCTCAACCCGTCTTTCGAGACGCACACACTCCTAGGGTAAGGATGGGGAATTCCCAGCATTGACCCAGCCTGCTGAGCAGGGTGGGGCGGACCAAACTCCTGACATGTGGAGCACACCCTCCTGTTTGGCGCTAGGTGGAGCCAAGTTGGCCCCCTCCCTGGGAGACGAAGGTCACGTGACATCCAGCCCACCAATCAGAAGCGAAGACTCCACAGGGCCCGCCCATCTTCCTCCCTCTTGGCGCCCGGAGCTTCTCTGAGGTAGCCTCGGCCGCCGCGCTCTCCTGTTTCTGAGTGAGAACCTGGCCTCGTGGCCACCCTGTCGTGCTGTGAGAAGAAGCAGAAGCCACAGCAGGGTGAGATGCCCGCAGGGCGGAAGAAGAAGGTCGCCTCTGCCCCTGACGACACCCGTGGGACTGAAAACCCTGATCCCGGTGCCTTGGTCCCCACAGTCTCGAGCAACCCATCTCCGTCAGGTGGCGGTGACACAGCAGGTTCCTCATCCTGCGAGGTGGCTGCTGCTGGCGCCATTTCACTCACTGGGGAGGACCCGGGGCCCCCCTCCATGGACAGTGTGCAGGAAGGGGGGTGCCCCGACCTCCATGGCGGCGGGAGTCCCCACGCGGAGCTGAGCTGTGTGGTGCCCAGGAGGGGCCAAGGCGTCCAGACAATGCCTGTGCTCAGTGGGGCCGCCGTCTCGCAAGCCGCTTGGGGCGCTGGCCAGCGTCCGACCCAGACCACGAGCCCAGGGAATGGACGTGGGAGGAAGCGGCCCAGCCGCGAGGAGGCTTCCGGGTCTCTGAAGCTTCCACGGCGCTGTCTGTTTTCCGGAGGTGAGGTGTCCCCGTGGTCGGCGTCTTCGCCGCCATCTTCTCCAAGGTCTGAGCCCAGCAGCGGCGGCCATTTTCAGGTTTCTCTGTGGAGCCACACATCACAGCCAGATCCTGTCCTCCAAAGCCAGGCTAAAGCACCAGGCCCTGCTCTCCGCAGTCAAGCAGTCAGACCAGGTCCAGCCCTCCGCCGCCGCGCCACCCAGTCTGGCCCTGCTCTCCGCAGCCGTGCATCGGTGCAACGCCTTGCTCGCCGGGGCCGCACCACCCCGTCGGGTCCCGTTCTCCGCAGTCAGGCAACCAGGCTAGGCCCTGCTCTCCGTAGCCACGCATCCGGGTCCAGCGCTGCTATTCGTAGCCGTGCAGCTGAGCAGAGCCCTACTCACCACCACCACCTTGCACCCGAACCAGGCACAGCTTGCTGCCGTCTATCCGGGCAGGGCGCTGCTCTCCGGCGCCAAGCATCAGCACCAGGCCCTGCTCATCGCCACCGCCGTGCTTCCGCGCCAGGCCCTGCTTCCCGCCGCCGTGCATCTGGGACAGGCGCTGCCATCAACGACGACTCCAGCTCACCAGGCCCTGTTCGTCGCCGCCGCCGTGCTTCAGTGCCAGGCCCTGCTTCCCGCCGCCGTGCATCTGGGACAGGTGCTGCCATCAACAACGACTCCAGCTCACCAGGCCCTGCTCGTCGCCGCCGCCGCCGTGCTTCTGCGCCAGGCCCTGCTTCCGGCCGCCGTGCATCTGGGCCAGGCGCTGCTGTCAACAACGACTCCAGCCCTCCAGGCCCTGCTCACCGCCGCCGCCGTGCTTCTGCGCCAGGCCCTGCTTCCCGCCGTCGTGCATCTGGGCCAGGCGCTGCCGTCAACCACGACTCCAGCCCGCCAGGCCCTGCTCGTCGCCGCCGCAGTGCTTCTGCGCCAGGCCCTGCTTCCGGCCGCCGTGCATCTGGGCCAGGCGCTGCCGTCAACAACGACTCCAGCCCACCAGGCCCTGCTCGTCGCCGCCGCCGTGCTTCTGTGCCAGGCCCTGCTTCCCGCCGTCGTGCATCTGGGCCAGGCGCTGCCGTCAACAACGACTCCAGCCCACCAGGCCCTGCTCGTCACCGCCGCCGTGCTTCTGCGCCAGGCCCTGCTTCCCGCCGCCGTGCATCTGGGCCAGGCGCTGCCGTCAACAACCACTCCAGCCCGCCAGGCCCTGCTCACGGCCGCCGCCGTGCTTCAGTGCCAGGCCCTACTTCCCGCCGCCGTGCATCTGGGATAGGTGCTGCCATCAACAACGACTCCAGCCCACCAGGCCCTGCTCGTCGCCGCCGCCGTGCTTCTGCGCCAGGCCCTGCTTCCCGCCGCCGTGCATCTGGGCCAGGCACTGCCATCGACAACCACTCCAGCCTGCCAGGCCCTGTTCTCCGCAGCCGCATGACTCCAGGCTTTGTCCTCTGGAGCCGCGCCACCCAGCGAAGATCAGCCGCTAGCAGGAGCCCTTCTCTGCCTTCATCCCCTGCGTTCGACTTAAGGCTAGCCTTCGAGGGAAGCTCAAGCTCTTCTGATTTTGAGGTCCCAAACCTTGCTACCCAGCAGGTTTGGCATGCAGTTCGTATGCGTGCCTCCTCACCGTCACCGACACCTCCTGAGTCATATGGTGAGGGTTTCTTCTCCTCCTCCTCCTCCTCCTCCTCCTCCTCCTCTTCTTCCTCCTCCTCCTCCTCCTCCTCTTCCTCCTCCTCCTCCCCCCCCTCCTCCTCCTCCTCTTCCTCCTCCTCCTCCTCCTCCTCCTCCTCCTCCTCCTCCTCCTCCTCCTCCTCCAACTCTGTTCTTTGGTCTCTGGACCAGAGTCCCTCCTCCTCCTCCACTAATTCTTCTGGCACGAGTTCCAACTGGTTTACTGGCCTGAGGTCCATCTCTACTCCTAGCCCCGCTAGCCTTAGGCGCATCTTTCTGCCCGAGTGTGATGTCCCGAGCCCTCTCTTTTCAGGAGAGCCGGCTGAAGTAGGGAGCATGCCTCCCTCTCCTACATCTCCTATGTTGTGATCCTCCATGAGCATACTCATAAGGCCTGCAAAAGAAATCAACATCCACCCACTGTCCTGAATGGGCTGCCTGCTCTGCCAGTTAACTGTGAGGTTTCCAAGTGCTCTAGCTATTAAGCAACATCATGAGCAGTTTTGAAGTTGTTGTTTGAAGAGGCAGTTTTGAAGTTGTTGTTTGAAGAGGCAGTTTTGAAGCCTCCCTTCCCCATAATGGCACTACCTAGCACTTATCTGCTGTTGGCACTTGATTCCAGTACCCCCTTATCCCCCAAAAGGGCCTGCCTTGGCCTCTGAGATTTCCCTTTTCCAAGTTGCCTTTCCCTAATTAACTTTGTGTGTGAACAAATTAAAATGTTGGTTTCATTTAAAAATTGTAGCATTTTTTATTGTCCAAAAAACAGTTAATCCTGTGTCTTATTTAGAGAACTTAAGAAAGTTGTTGGCATACTAGCTTACTCATTGGAAGGGAGGGGGAATAAAATATTATTCTAGCAATCATTTATTTCCACTGTCTAACATGGAGTTCTGTCCAGGAAAATTCCATTTATATATTATATATGCTCTTTACATAGGTGATTTGCAACTGTGGACAAGAAAAGGGGGCAGGGTTTAACTCAAGGTGGCTAGAGAAAAGGAGGGGCGATGGAGATATCCACGTTGAAGAAAGAGGCAGGGCATGACCCTGTATGGATAGGGAGAATACTTCCTCCTCAGATGGGAGTAGGGGGTGCTAGAAGGAAGACTCAGGATCAGGAAGGGGGAGAACAGCAGGAGTCAGGAGCAGAAGGGGGAAGGTCTTAGTTTCTAGGGGAGAAAAAAATTTATGTTGGGAACAGGGGTTCCTGAGGTCTGTGGGGCTCTAGAGGGGAGGGGAAGGTATGGGAGAGTGATTCAAGGTTAATGAGTATGTAAAAATGGTCATATATTCAGTGAAAATTGTGTTAATGGATAATCCCATTTAAAAAATTATTGTGACTGAGTGTGAGCAGATATGCGAGGGTGAGTATGTATGTGTGTGTGTGTGTGTGCACATATAGACATATTTGGAGACAACTGGATGGACATACACCGTGTCACCCTGTGATCAGGGCATATATCTCATCTTTGGAATAACTGGTGGTATGGTCTTCTATGTTCTACATTTTCCACCATGACCATATTGCTGGTTCTATGATGAAACTCAACTCAGCTGTTTTTTTAAGAAGTTTAGTTGTAGAAACATGGTAGGAGACCACATTAAAAGAATAGAGTGAAAAAAATTTAAACCAAACCAGTAAAAGGAAACTCCTCCCTACTTTCCCATATTTTTTTCTCCTTGCTTTTCTGGTATGTGGCTGGTACTGGCATAGTACTGGCCAAGAAGAACCCTCTTCCTGGGCCCCACATTATAAAGGTTCCCACGCAGGCCCTCTTCGTGCTGTATTCAGACCACAAAGCTAGGGACATTGACCACAAGGACAATGGGATGTTCTCACCAGGTCCCAACACCCTACAACATTTGTGTAAAACGTTTAGGTTTCCTTATTTCCCGAGGCTGCTTCTAGGTCCTGTAAGGCCTTACTTTCAGGGTCCTTCCTAAGGAAGGGAGGTCTGGGCCTATGGTATGCAAACTCGGGCCCAAAAGGTGGCCAAGTGGCCACTGTAGAATCAAAGGGTAGACAAAGCTTGGAGATGTAGGCTGAAGTGTTCTCTGGGTTAGGTGTGAGCGATCTCTTGGTGTAGGACATAGCTGGCAATGGGAAGAGATCAAGGACATGGACCAAGGGCCTTCATTTGTACTTTTGTGCCAGACATACTGCAAATGTTAGCGACTGCCCTGGATGTATAGTTAGCTCTGTAGCCCAGCCTCAGAGAGTTAGAGACACTAAGGGATATATCAATATATTTAGGAAGCCACATCTTGTCCCTGGAAGTGGCTCTGACCATACAACAACATCAATATCTCAGATATTGAGGGAAGCAATAGTTCAGGTCCTAGGTTTGGTCCTTCCTGCAGTGAGCTAGCATTCAGTGGGCTGAATCAGAGATGCCACCACTCTACTGCACATTAATGTTTTAGTGCATCTCTTGGGCATTTGATCTGTTTGGGAGTGGGCCTCAATCCAGTGTCCTTAACTCAAGCCCACCATACTAAAATTTACATAGCTGCTATTGACCATAAGCATTTCTTCCTTCTCTGGACCCTCCCCATGAAAGTGTCAATTGTCATCACATAGCAGACCTTTATTCTGCAAAATCCAGTGGACAATTCCTAGATTTCATCTTTTTTTTTTTTTTTTTTTGGGGGGGCTGTGCAACACGTGGGATCTTAGTTCCCTGACCAGGGATTGCACCTGGGCCCTTGGCAGTCCTAACCACTGGCCCACAAGGGAATTCCCTGTACACTTTAAATTTTTTTTCGTTAATTGTGATAAGATACATATAACAAAATTACCATTTGTAAGTGTACGGTTTTATGGCATTCACTGTTATGCAACCATCACCACATTCCATCTCCAGAATTTTTTCATCTTCTCCAACTGAAACTCTGTCCCATCAAACCATAACTCCCCATTCCTCTCCTCCTGAAGTCCCTGGCAATCAACATTCCACTTTCTCTTTCTATGGGTTTGACTACTCTTTTTTTTTAAATATTTATTGATTTGGCTTTGTCGGTCTTAGTTGCGGCACACAGGCTTCTCTCTAGTTATGGCGCTTGGGCTCTCCAGTTGTGGCGCTCGGGCTTAATTGCCCTGTGGCCTGGGGGATCTTAGTTCCCCGACCACAGATCGAACCCACTTCCCCTGCATTGGGAGGCAGATTCTTAACCACTGGACCACCAAGGAAGTCCCTGTTTTGTTTTTGGATAGCAGCCATCCTAATAAATGTGGGGTGATATTGATTTGCATTTGATTTGCATTTGTGGGGTGGTTTTGATTTGCATTTCCTTAATGATTAGTGGTGTTGAGCATCTTTTCGTATGCTTGTTGGCCATTTGTATATCTTCTTTGGAGAAATGTCTATTCAAGTCCTTTGCCCATTTTTAAAATCAGTTTTCTTGTTGTTATTGAGTTGTAGGGGTTCTTTATATGTTCTGGAAGTTAGCCTCTTTTCAGATATATGATTGGCAAATATTTTCTCCCATAGGTTGCCTTTTCACTCTATTTAAACTGTGTCCTTTGATGCAGAAAGTTTTCATTTTGATGTAATCCGATTTATCTATTTTCACTTTTGTTGCTTGTGTTTTTAGTGTCAAATCCTAAAAATCATTGCCAAACCCAACATCATGAAGCATTTTAAAAAAAATTTATTTATTTTATTTGTTTATTTATTTTTGGCTGTGTTGGATCTTCATTGCTGCACACGGGCTCACTCCAGATGCGACGAGCGGGGGCTACTCTTCATTGCAGTGCACGGGCTTCTCATTGCAGTGGCCTCTCGTTGCGGAGCATGGGCTCTAGGCACGTGGGACTTAAGTAGTTGTGGCTCGCTGGCTCTAGAGTGCAGGCTCAGTAGTTGTGGCGCACGGGCTTTGTTGCTCCTCGGCATGTGGGATCTTCCCGGACCAGGGCTCGAACCTGTGTCCCCTGCATTGGCAGGAGGATTCTTAACCACTGCGCCACCAGGGAAGCCCTAGATTTCATCTTAATTCACCTTTTGGCAGCATTTCACCTTTTGGCAGCATTTGACACAGTTAATCCTTCCCTTTTCCTTTATATATGTTCTTCTTTAATCTTTAAAGACTGTTCTCTTTATGTCCACCCCACATTCTCCTAGACCTTTCTCATTTTCCACACCTCTAAGTGTTGGATTGGCCAAGGCCTCTGTTTTTTTGCCTTTTTTGCCCTTTTTTTTTCCTATACACATTTACTTCCTAGGTGATTCCATCTAGTCTCACATCTCTGAGTATTGTTTTAGGCTGGTGAATCAAAATATTGTATATCCACTCCCATCTATTCCCTTGTACTCCAGTCACGTATATCCAGTTATCTAATTGACCTTTCCACTTGAGATGTCTAAAAGGTGTCTCAAACTTCAGTAATATGGAGTTCTGTCCAGTAGAAATATAATGCTAGCCACACATGTAATACCGTTTTCTAGTAGTCACATTTAAAAATGCCTAAAGAAACACATTTAATAATTTATTTAATTTCATCTATCCAAAATATTATTTCAACATGTAATCAATATAAAAATTATTATTTATTTTTTAGATAAAAAATATTTTTTATTGAAGTATAGTTGATATACAATGCTGTGTTAGCTTCTGGTGTACAGCAAAGCGATTCAGCCATGCATATATATACACACTATTTTTCATATTCTTTCCCATTATGGTTTATTACAGTATATTGAATATAGTTCCCTGTGCTGTACAGTAGGACCTTGTCTATGTATTTTATACATAGTAGTTTGTATCGGCTAATCCCAAACTCCCAGTTTATCACTTCCCTACCCCCTTTCCCCTTTGGTAACCATAAGTTTGTTTTCTGTGTCTGAGTCTGTTTCTGTTTCATAAATAAATTCATTTGTGTCATATTTTAGATTCCATGTATAAGTGATATCACATGGTATTTGTCTTTCTCTTTCTGACTTATTTCACTAAATAATTTATGAGATATTTAAAATTTTTCCTACTAAGTTTTCAAAAGCTGGTGTGTAATTTACACCTGCAGCGTATCTCAGCCACATTTCAAGTACTCAATAGCTACAAGTGTGGACGTGTGTATACAGCACAGTTTTAGACCTTCTCATTTCCTTAGTCTCTCTTATTCATTTCCTACTGAATCATGATTCCAGTTCCAGAGGTTTCTCATATGCTGGGCTCCTGTCCTAGAATGGAGCCCTGAAGTGTCAGTTTTCAGAGTTCGCAGGGGCTATGATGCTTCAAGCCCCTTTAGTGCCTTTTCAGCTGGGCTCCTTGCACTTACCTGGTATTGAAAAGGGCAGAAACCCTGCCAGTTTCAGTTTCTCTTTCCAGTGAGCTGGCTAGTTTGTGGTTCTCCTATTATCAACTTAGTAAAATGCTGTGCTGTTACTTCTTTTTCTTCCTGCGCAGACACCAGTACCATGTAAGTAATGCAACTTTTAGTGGTTTGTCCTCATCCACTTCAATTTTGGAGGCTGAGGGGACATCTTATAATCTAGATTTGTTGAAAATATTATTCATGCATTTTGCTTTTGCTCTCTAGTTGCTCTGTTTTTATGTGTTTGGAGAGATCAAAAAGCTATATAGCCACTGACGCCACCATCTTCCCAGAATCTCTACCACCAAGTGTCCTTACTCCTTGAAAAATGTTCCACCCAGTCAACCCTTTGGTAGCTCTGAAGGAACACAGTGGGATTCATCATCTGTACTAAAATGGAAAAAAGAATTAAATTCAGGAATTGGAACAAAAACCTATTGGGCATGCTACTAAAAATCATTAGAACTAAAGGAATTATTTTTGAGAACACATTTTAAAAACTTTTACTTTGTCATGTTACTCTGTTGGCTTACAAACTGGCCCCTGTACATGAAGGGCAAGGAGAGATGGAAGAAAGAGACAGACCACTCCAGGTAGGTAGGTGGCACTTTAGTAAGCAAAGAACTTACTTTTTTTTCAAAAAATATTGGCCTTTCACATTTAAGTATTTATTTATTTGGCCGCACCATGTGCCTTGTGGGATCTTAGTTCCCCAACCAGGGACTGAACCCAGACCCTTGGCAGTGAAAGCACAGAATTCGAATTACTGGACCGCCAGGGAATTCCCCACAAGGGACTTACATTTGAGGCTTGTCTTGGCAGCTGCAAAACAGTAGATCTCCATACCTGCTTCCCAGAATCTTAAAAGTATACATAGAGGCCTTAATGGGGTTCGGTCACATATACCAACCAGATGGTCTCAACATCACATTACTGTCTCAAGGCTGTGACCTTGAAAACGGCTCCAGCTTTGAGAATGGTGGACTGAAGGTACATTCCAAGGACTGGAGAGGGGATGAGGAGCCTCTGATTGCCCAGGTCCAGCTTGAGAGTCAGCAGTTGATCACGTCCTCTTGATGACCTCCACCAACATACTAATTCTTCTTTTTTTTAACATCTTTATTGGAGTATAATTGCTTTATGTGGTGTGTTAGTTTCTGCTTTATAACAAAGTGAAACAGTTATACATATACATATATCCCCATATCACTTCCCTCTTCCCTCTCCCTCCCTCCCACACTTCTCATCCCACCCCTCTAGGTGGTCATAAAGGACAGAGGTGATCTCCCTGTGCTATGCGGCTGCTTCCCACTAGCTATCTATTTTACGTTTAGTAGTGTGTATAATGTCTATGCCACTCTCTCACTCTGTCCCAGCTTCCCCTTCCCCCTCCCCATATCCTCAAGTCCATTCTCTAGTGGGTCTGCGTCTTTATTCTCATCTTGCCCCAAGGTTCTTCATGACCTTTTTTTTCAACATTCCATATATATGTGTTAGCATACGGTATTAGATTTTTCTTTCTCGCTTACTTCACTCTGTATGACAGTCTCTAGGTCCATCCACCTCACTAAATGTAACTCAATTACATTTCTTTTTATAGCTGAGTAATATTCCATTGTATATTTGTGCCACATCTTCTTTATCCATTCATCTGTTCATGGACACTTAGGTTGCTTCTATGTCCTAGCTATTGTAAATAGAGCTGCAATGAACATTTTGGTACATGACTCTTTTTGAATTATGGTTTTTTCAGGGTATATGCCCAGTAGTGGGACTGTTGTGTCGTATGGTAGTTCTATTTTTAGTTTTTGAAGGAACCTCCATACTGTTCTCCATAGTGGCTGTATCAATTTACATTCCCACCAGCAGTGCAAGAGTGTTCCCTTTTCTCCACACCCTCTCCAGCATTTATTGTTTCTAGATATTTTGATGATGACCATTCTGACTGGTGTGAGATGATTTCTCATTGGAGTTTTGATTTGCATTTCTCTAATGATTAATGATGTTGAGCATTCTTTCTTGTGTTTGTTGGCAATCTGTATATCTTCTTTGGAGAAATGTCTATTTAGGTCTTCTGCCCATTTTTGGATTGGGTTGTTTGTTTTTTTGTTATTGAGCTGCATGAGCTGCTTGTAAATTTTGGAGATTAATCCTTTGGCAATTGCTTCATTTGCAAATATTTTCTCCCATTCTGAGGGTTCTCTTTTTGTCTTGTTTATGGTTTCCTTTGCTGTGCAAAAGCTTTGAAGTTTCATTAGGTCCCATTTGTTTATTTTTGTTTTTCTTTCCTTTTCTCTAGGAGGTGGGTCAAAAAGGATCTTCCTGTGATTTAGGTCATAGAGTGTTCTGCCTATGTTTTCCTCTAAGAGTTTTATAGTGCCTGGCCTTACATTTAGGTTTTTAATCCATTTTGAGCTTATTTTTGTGTATGGTTAGGGAGTGTTCTAATTTCATTCCTTTACAGGTAGCTGTCCAGTTTTCCCAGCACCACTTATTGAAGAGGCTGTCTTTTCTCCACTCTGTATTCTTGACACCTTTATCAAAGATAAGGTGACCATAGGTGCGTGGGTTTATCTCTGGGCTTTCTATCCTTTTCCATTGATCTATATTTCTGTTTCTGTGCCAGTACCATATTCTCTTGATTACTGTAGCTGTGTAGTATAATCTGAAGTCACAGAGCCTGATTCGTCCAGCTCCGTGTTTCTTTCTCAAGATCCCTTTGGCTATTCGGGGTCTTTTGTGTTTCCATACAAATTGTGAAATTTTTTGTTCAAGTTCTGTGAAAAATGCCAGTGGTAATTTGATAGGGATTGCATTGAATCTGTAGATTGCTTTGGGTAAGAGAGTCATTTTCACAATGTTGATTCTTCCAATCCAACAACATTGTATATCTCTCCATCTATTTGTATCATCTTTAATTTCTTTCATCAGTGTCTTATAATTTTCTGCATGCAGATATTTTGTCTCCTTAGATAGGTTTATTCCTAGATATTTTATGCTTTTTGTTGCAATGGTAAATGGGAGTGTTTCCTTGATTTCAATTTCAGATTTTTCATCATTAGTGGATAGGACTGTCAGAGATTTCTGTGCATTAATTTTGTATCCTCCTACTTTACCACATTCATTGATTAGCTCTAGTAGTTTTCTGGTAGCATCTTTAGGATTCTCTATGTATAGTATCATGTCATCTGCAAACAGTGACAGCTTTACTTCTTCTTTTCCGATTTGAATTCCTTTTATTTCCTTTTCTTCTCTGATTGCTGTGGCTAAAACTTCCAAAACTATGTTGAATAAGAGTGGTGAGAGTTGGCAACCTTGTCTTTTTCCTGATCTTAGTGGAAATGCTTTCAGTTTTTCACCATTGAGGACGATGTTGGCTGTGGGTTTGTCATATATGGCCTTTATTATGTTGAGGAAAGTTCCGTCTATGCCTACTTTCTGCAGGGTTTTTATCATGAACAGGTGTTGAATTTTGTCAGAAGCTTTCTCTACATCTATTGAGAGGATCATATGGTTTTTCTCCTTCAGTTTGTTAATATGGTGCACCACATTGATTGATTTGCGTATATTGAAGAAGCCTTGCATTCCTGGGATAAAGCCCACTCGATCATAGTGTATGATCCTTTTAATGTGCTGTTGGATACTGTTTGCTAGTATTTTGTTGAGGATTTTTGCACCTATGCTCATCAGTGATATTGGCCTGTAGTTTTGTTTGTGACATCTTTGTCTGGTTTTGGTATCAGGGTGATGGTGGCCTCGTAGAATGAGTTTGGGAGTGTTCCTCCCTCTGCTATATTTTGGAAGAGTTTGAGAAGGATAGGTGTTCGCTCATCTCTAAACATTTGATAGAATTTGCCTGTGAAGCCATCTGGTCCTGGGCTTTGGTTTGTTGGAAGATTTTTAATCATGATCTCAATTTCAGTGCTTGTGTTTGGCCTGTTTACATTTTCTATTTCTTCCTGGTTCAGGTTCAGAAGGTTGTGCTTTTCTAAGAATTTGTCCATTTCTTCCAGGTTGTCCATTTTATTGGCATATAGTTGCCTGTAGTAATCTCTCATGATCCTTTGTATTTCTGCATTGTCAGTTGTTACTTCTCCTCTTTCACTTCTAATTCTATTGATTTGAATTTTCTCCCTTTTTTTCTTCATGAGTCTGGCTAATGGTTTATCAATTTTGTTTATCTTCCAAAGAACCAGCTTTTAGTTTTATTGATGTTTGCTATCGTTTCCTTCATTTCTTTTTCATTTATTTCTGATTTGATGTTTATGATTTCTTTCCTGCTGCCAACTTTAGGTTTCTTTTGTTCTTTTTTCTCTAATTGCTTTAGGTGCAAGTTTAGGTTGTTTTTTGAGATGTTTCTTTTTTCTTAAGGTAGGATTGTGTTGCTATAAACTTCCCTCTTAGAACTGCTTTTGCTGCATCCCATAGGTTTTGGTTCATCGTGTTCTCATTGTCATTTGTTTCTAGGTATTTTTTGCTTTCCTCTTTGACTTCTTCAGTGATCTCTTGGTTATTAAGTAGAGTACTGTTTAGCCTCCATGTGTTTGTGGTTTTCACAGATTTTTTCCTGTAATTGATATATAGTCTCATACCATTGTTTTCAGAAATGATACTTGATAGGATTTCAGTTTTCTTAAATTTACCAAGGGTCGATTTGTGACCCAAGATATGATCTATCCTGGAGAATGTTCCATGGGCACTTGAGAAGAATGTGTATTCTGTTCTTTTTGGATGGAATGTCCTATAAATATCAGTTAAGTCCATCTTGTTTAATGTATCATTTAAAGCTTGTGTTTCCTTATTTATTTTCATTTTGGATGATCTGTCCATTGGTGAAAGTGGGGTGTTAAAGTCCCCTACTATGATTGTGTTACTGTCGACTTCCCCTTTTATGGCTGTCAGTATTTGCCTTATGTATTGAAGTGGTCTGCTGTTGGGTGCACTGATCCCTTGATCATTATGTAGTGTCCTTCTTTGTCTCTTGTAATAGTCTTTGTTTTAAAGTCTATTTTGTCTGATATGAGAATTGCTCCTCCACCTATCTTTTGATTTCCATTTGCATGGAATATCTTTTTCAATCCCCTCACTTTCAATGAGTATGTGTCCCTAGGACTGAAGTGGGTCTCCTGTAGAGAGCATATATACGGGTGTTGGTTTTGTATCCATTCAGCCAATCTATGTCTTTTGGTTGGAGCATTTAATCCATTTACATTTAAGGTTATTATCTATATGTATGTTCCTATTACCATTTTGTTAATTGTTTTGGGTTTATTATTGTAGGTGTTTTCCTTCTCTTGTGTTTCCTGCCTAGAGAAGCTCCTTTAGCATTTGTTGTAAAGCTGGTTTGGTGGTGCTGAATTCTCTTAGCTTTTGCTTGTCTGTAAAGCTTTTAATTTCTCTGTCAAATCTGAATGAGATACTTGCTGTGTAGAGTAATCTTGGTTGTACCTTTTTCTCCTTCATCACTTTAAATATGTCCTCCCACTCCCTTCTGGCTTGCAGAGTTTCTGCTGAAAGGTCAGCTGATAACCTTATGGGGATTCCCTTATGTGTTATTTGTTGTTTTTCCCTTGCTGCTTTTAATATTTTTTCTTTGTATTAATTTTTGATAGTTTGATTAATATGTGTCTTGGTGTGTTTCTCCTTGGATTTATCCTGTATGGGACTCTGTGATTCATGGACTTGATTAACTAATTCCTTTCCCATATTAGGGAAGTTTTCAACTATAATCTCTTCAAATATTTTCTCAGTCCCTTTCTTTTTCTCTTCTTCTTCTGGGACCCGTATAATTCGAATGTTGGTGCATTTAATATTGTACCAGAGGTCTCTGAGACTGTCCTCCATTCTTTTCATTCTGTATTCTGCTCTGCAGTAGTTATTTCTAGTATTTTATCTTCCAGGTCACTTATCCATTCTTTTGCCTCAGGTATTCTGCTATTGATCCCTTGTAGAGAATTTTTAATTTCATTTATTGTATTGTTCATCCCTGTTTGTTTGCACTTTATTTCCTCTAGGTCCTTGTTGAACGTTTATTGTATGTTCTCCATTGTATTTCCAAGATTTTGGATCATCTTTACTATCATTATTCTGAATTCTTTTTCAGGTAGACTGCCTATTTACTCTAAATTGTTAGGTCTGGTAGGTTTTTGCCTTGTTCCTTCATCTGCTGTGTGTGTCTCTGTCTTCTCATTTTGTTTAACTTACTGTGTTTGGTGTCTCCTTTTTGCAGGCTGCAGGTTCGTAATTCCCATTTGTTTTTGTGTCTGTCCCCAGTGTCTAAGGTTGGTTCAGTGGGTTGTGTAGGGTTCCTGGTGGAGGGGACTAGTGCCTGTGTTCTGGTGGATGAGGCTGGATCTTGTTGTCCTGGTGGGCAGGTCCACATCTGCTGGTGTGTTTTGGGGTGTCTGTGGCCTTATGATTTTAGGCAGCCTCTGTGCTAATGGATGGGGTTGAGTTCCTGTCTTGCTAATTGTTTGGTATCGGGTGTCCAGCACTGTAGCTTGCTGGTCGTTGAGTAGAGCTGGGCCTCTCCACAGATGGAGATCTCTGGGAAATTTTCGCCATTTGATATTACGTGGAGTTGGGAGATCTCTTGTGGACCAGTGTCCTGAAGTTGGCTCTCCCACTTCAGTGGCACAGCCCTGACACCGGCTGGAACAGCAAGATCCTGTCCTCCCCACAGCTCAGAATAAAAGGGAGATAAAAAAGAAAGAAAGACATAAGAAGATAAAATAAAATAAAATAGTTATCAAAACAAAAAATAATTATTAAGAAAATAACATTTTTTTTTTTTTTTTGCAGTACACGGGCCTCTCACTGTTGTGGCCTCTCTGGTTGTGGAGCACAGGCTCCGGAAGCTCAGGCTCAGCGGCCATGGCTCACGGGCCCGGCCACTCTGTGGCGGGTGGGATCTTCCCGGACTGGGGCATGAACCCCTGTTCCCTGCATTGGCAGGCGGACTCTCAACCACTGCACCACCAGGGAAGCTGCAAAAAAAAATTTTTTTTAATTAAAAAAAAAATGTACAGACAGAACCCTAGAACAAATGGTAAAAGCAAAGCTATACAGACAAAATCACACACAGAAGCATACACATACACACTCACAAAAAGAGAAAAAGTGGGAAAATATATACATATATATATATATATATATATATCTCGTTGCTCCCAAAGTCCACCTCCTCAATTTGGGATGATTCGTTGTCTATTCAGGTATTCTACAGATACAGGGTACATCAAGTTGAGTGTGGAGCTTTAATCCGCTGCTCCTGAGGCTGCTGGGAGAAATTTCCCTTTCTCTTCTTTGTTCGCACAGCTCCTGGGTTTCAGCTTTGGATTTGGACCCGCCTCTGTGTGTAGGTCACCTGAGGGCGTCAGTTCTTTGCTCAGACAGGACGGGGTTAAAGGAGCAGCTGATCTGGGGGCTCTGGCTCACTCAGGCCGTGGGGAGGGAGGGGTACGGATGTGGGGCGAGCCTGTGGCAGCAGAGGCCAGCGTGATGTTGCAGCAGGCTGAGGTGTGCCGTGCGTTCTACCGGGGAAGTTGTCCCTGGATCACGGGACCCTGGCAGTGGAAGGCTGCACAGGCTCCCGGGAGGGGAGGTGTGGGTAGTGACCTGTGCTTGCAGGCTTCTTGGTGGCAGCAGCAGCAGCCGCAGCCTTAGCATCTCATGCCCGTCTCTGGGGTCCGTGCTGATAGCCGCGGCTTGCGCACGTCTCTGGAGCTCTTTTAAGTGGAGCTTTTAATCCCCTCTCTTTGCATACCCGGAAACAAAGAGGCAAGAAAAAGTCTCTTGTCTCTTCGGCAGCTCCAGACTTTTCCCCGGACTCCCTCCCGGCTAGCTGTGGTGCACAGCCCCATTCAGGCTGTGTTCACGCAACCAACCCCAGTCCTCTCCCTGGGATCCGACCTTCAAAGCCCGAGCCTCAGCTCCCAGCGCCCACCCGTCCCGGCGGGTGAGCAGACAAGCCTCTTGAGTTGGTGAGTGCTGGTCGGCACCAATCCTCTGTGCGGAAATCTCTCTGCTTTGCCCTCCACACCCCTGTTGGTGTGCTCTCCTTGGTGGCTCCGAAGCTTCCCCCCGCCGCCACCTGCAGTCTCCGCCCGCGAAGGGGCTTCCCAGTGTGTGGAAACCTTTTCTCCTTCACAGCTCCCTCCCAGAGGTGCAGGTCCCGTCCCTATTCTTTTGTCTCTGTTTTTTTTTTTCTTTTGCCCTACCCAGGTACGTGGGGGAGTTTCTTGCCTTTTGGGAGGTCTGAGGTCTTCTGCCAGCATTCAGTAGGTGTTCTTTAGGAGTTGTTCCACATGTAGATGTATTTCTGATGTATTTGTGGGGAGGAAGGTGATCTCCATGTCTTACTCTTCCGCCATCTTGAAGCTCCTCCAACATACTAATTCTTTAATTATTCTACTGATGATCAAAACTAGAATTCAAAGTAGACAATTTTAATTCAGGAAGTCTCACAACCTCAGGTCAGAGGGCCTATATTTATTACCATTTTACAGATGTGGAAATTGAGGCTCAGAGAAACTTTCTGACTCTTGATATATCATTGCTAGTTGTGCTTGGCTCTAGAATCAGAATTCCTAGTTTAAATTCTGATTTTCTGTTGACTCACTATGTGTTCCTACATAAGTTAAGGAACCTGGGATCCTAAATTTCCTCATTTGTTAATGAAGCACAATAAGAGTGCATGCCTCCTAGATTGTTGCAAGGACTAAAATGGATGGTGTGTGTTAAGTGCTTCCGACAGCATCTGGCACATAGTGAGTGCCCAGTAAAGATGGCTCTTATTCTGATTAGGATTATGATCATATACCCAGATATTTCTAACTCCAGCAGCTAGATTCTTAACATTTTACAGATCTTTCTCAAGCAATAATCCTTTAATTTCTTTTAAGATTTTTCTTCATGTGGGCCATTTTTTTAAAAGTCTTTATTGAATTTGTTACAATATTGCTTCTGTTTTATTTTTTGGCCACGCGACACGTGGGATCTTAGCTCCCTGACCAGGGATCAAACCTGTACCCCTGCATTGAAAGGTGAAGTCTTAACCACTGGAACACCAGGGAAGTCCCGTCAAGCAATAATACTTTAAAATCAAATTAGCTATTTCAAAAATAGAAAGGACAACTCATTATTGTACTTACTTTATAATATGTACATATTTCTACAGGCTATTGAGCAACATTTTTGCCAACACCAGAAGCCACTGCATAAAAATGTAAAAAGCAAAGTGTTTAGCTTCCAAAGTACAAACTCTAGGAATTTAACAAATTTGCACTTGAAGTATTTATGTAAGTACTTATGAGAAGGGTATTTTCCTCCAGGAATTTTTTGCCTTCTTAATTCGTGGATGAATAGAATACACCTGGGATTTACATTATTGCCTGCAAGTTATCTTTACACATTGCATGACATGTAGATATAACAGATAACAATCATAGTATGTTTATCTGTGCTAAGTCCTGTACAAATTTTAATATTTGTACATATACTAACTCTTCTAATTCACAAAACAGTCTTAGGGAATAGGTGTTCATACTGAGCTCAGTTTTATGGATAATGAAATTCAGGAACAGTGGTTACTGATTAATAAGATATAATAGGAAGGAAACGCGATAGTTCTGACACATTAATATGCTGCTGTTTAATACGAAGAAAGGTGTTGTTTTGTATTGTGTAAAATCACTCTATTCACACAAACTTCAAATGGAAAGTGAAAAATTCCAGCTCAGCCAACATTATCTCAAAGGCACATGTGAAAATGATCATAGCAAGAGATTATAATTTATTGTACAGGGAAGATTAATCTACCTAGAATCAGGAGCAAGCTACTTAGAAAGTGACATTACTGAGCTCTTCTTGGAAATTTTTGCACCCTCTCTAGTATTATGAAAAGATGTAGTCTTCCTTTGTGTCCCTGCATCTAAGAAGTGTCCAATCCCCTGAAACAGCTGTGAACTGGGAAAGGGAAGGGGAAAGGCCTATGTCAGAGAACTGCATCATTCACAGCTAAGCTGAGCTTTTACCCCAGGGTTCTATTGTGATGAGGAAAGACCAGAAAGACCTTCTGTAGTCTTTTCCCTGGAAGTTGCCTGCTGATTGACTACTATGCTGTACAGGGCTGGTTTCGTGGCATGTGACATGTGCAGTTGCTAAGGCCCCTGATTAGTTTAATGATGAGCTACCATTGTCTTAAAATTCTTAATGATTTTTTGAGCAAGGTACCCAGCATCTTCATTTTGTACTAGGCCCCACAAATTATGTAGCCAGTCCTAATACTGTATTTTATAGGATTTTTAAAACAAAAATTCTGGGCAAGTAGAGTCCCAGGAAATGTAGTGGTGGCTGTGAGTTAAAACAGATGACATTCAACTTTAGGGTGTTGGTCTGAAATCAAAAAATAATTATGTTGATTAAATGTGGAGTAAAAACAAGGCAGAGAATTATCGCTTAAATCTGTGGGCTTACAATTACATCCACTTTATAATATGTGTTTAACATGGTGTGGTGGTAAGCACACTGTGGAAAGATTTGCCAGTACCGTGAACATATAAAAAAAAAGCAAAACATTTGGTATAAAAGAAGCTTTACAAAGATTGCAAAATCTAGAGAAGTGAATAATGCCTATAATGGAAACTTATTATTTGCTTATTTCAGATTTGTATCACACTTGTTAAATGCCCAGTATTAAGACATGACACATAGACTTTAGAGAGTAGGGTTATGTGGTAGTCTGATATGTGTTTCTATATGTCACATGGTTTTGATCTCTCCTTTTGTGTTGAATTTTAATGTATAAGTCAATATAAACGCTAATAAAACTCCCAAACATTAAACTCAGAAAAAAAAAGAAAAAAAAAACAGATGACATTGTCATAACAGTGACTGCAGGGTTGTATTAAGCATATTTTTTATTCCAATGCTTTGCCATCTTGTGGCCTTGCTGACACTGGAAGGGACTACCCCTCCCAGGGTTAGCTCATTCCTAGAGATAATACTCCTTCCAAATGCAAATCAGCCAATAGAAGCCCACACCCGAACTACATTCTTTATCAGGCTCTCATGGGTGTTCTCACACTTAGGTCACTATTCTCCTGCCCTAATTACCCAAGAGCCAGGTACCAGACAAGTAGGTGGAGTCCCTATGCCCCAGAGCCCACTAAAATTATTCAAACTTGCCAATCCTAAACCTGCTTACCCTGCCCTGACCATTTCTTCTAGCAAAAACCACAATAAAGGCTCTTGCCCATGTTGCCCTCCCCCAGCCCCCTCTCCCTGCCTGCTGACTAACCATGGTGCTTCCCCGTGGCCCTGCCTGTCATGGCATGCCCCCTCTTCTAGGGAACTGTGAGTAACAAACTGTCTTTTCAATGGCAATCCTCTCTTGGTCTGTTGGCCTAACCATACGTGAATAATAATAAAATCTACATTTTAAAACAAGGGTAATGTACCAGAGAAATTTACTATCGTCTATGTGGCATTTTTAAAATGTCCTTCTAGTCCTTGTTTTCTAAGGTCTTTTAGAAAAATAAAGAATGGCTGTTAAGTTTAAATAAATAAACAAACAAACAAATAAATAAATAAATAAAACAAGGGTAATGTAAACTGCAGAGGGCACTGAGATCACACAGACTTGGGTCTGAAAACTGGCCATACCTTGGGATTACTGTGTGACTCTGAGCAAATATAACCAGACCCTTGGTCTCCTCATATGTAAATTGGGGTTAATAATGGTGTCTAGTACATAATCCTTCCTCTGAGAAGTACCTATCCTGATCCTGTTCACCCACCCCTCCAGCTGCAATTTAGGGTCTTTCCTCTGTATTCCCAGAGCCCCTTGTTCTTAACCTTGCCAGAGCCTTCTACACATTTCTGGAAATTACATTTCTGTATAACCATCCTCCCATTGGACTGTGAGAATTTTGATAACTTGAATGGAGCCTGAATGTTTTGTATCCCCAGAACTCAGGAAAGTGCCCTGGGGCCTGGTATCCAGAAATAATTATTTATTGAATTAATGGTGATACCACAAGCTATGTGCTTAATAAAGAATAAAAACTAATTTACAAAATATTTATTTGTTGAAAATAACCTATAAGAAATGCATGAACTCAGGATATTTCTCTAACCTTAATTTTCTTCACTCAGGGAGGGCTTGTAACTATCATTCTTTTCCTTTTTCAGAACCATCAAGAATCAGTGTGTCCCAGATATAGTAGGTTCATAACATAATTAGGACCTTCTGTTACTCCCTCAGCCTCAGATCTGGCCTCACAGTGGGACTGCATTGGATATGACACTGAAGGCTTCCCAAACAAGTATTATTGATGCTAAACAGCCCCTCAAAAATATCTGCTGAACGGATGTCTGGTTGGATGAATAAAAACCAGCTAATTACAGCTAAAACTGTTATGTTTTGTTTTATAGGTAAAAGGCTTACATATCATTTGATCTTAAATTGACAAAATTGAAGACATGAACCAAAAAGTCAGTAGAACTGTGAAAATCAAGTGATCACTTCCACACAGAGAGAGCCTGCTCTACTGGTGTTCCTCCCTCTTCCATGACCTGTCATCTCCAGTCAATTTCACTTTCTTATCTTCTCCTGTGCCTTTTATTTTCATGTCAGTACACTGTACCTGCAAAGACTATCTAGTCCAGCTAATGATCATGTGACCTTTATTGATCATATGATTGCCTTCCTCAACAGAATGTGAGACCATGCTTCCTTGGTCATTGCCAGAGCCAGAATCCAAGCCAATGCCTAAAATATGGTGGGGATCACTGAATAGTTGTCAAATTAATTAATCTTTTGTTGTGACATTTATACAAAAAATATCTACCTTCCAATCTGGGGATCAGTCTAGATACTATCTGTTTAGCCAACATATGTGCATCTTTTGTATATCAGGTACCAGATGCACTCTGGTATTCAGGTGTGAGTTGAGGCGGAATTATTCCAATTCCTTTTTCTATATCATTTTGTATAGTAAGTACTACAGTTTTCAGTACAAACCTTAAATAAGGGTAGCATTTTACAGACCTCAGGCATTTGTAAGAAACTTTAGGATTTTTTCTTTTCTGTTTTCTTTCTCTAAGTGTTTTTATCTTTCTCTTTATTTCCTTCTTTCTCCCTTTCTCTCTTACTTTCTCTCTCACTTTCTTTCCTTTCCTTCCTTTCCTTCCTTTTCCTTCTTTCCTTTCCTTCCTTCCTTCCCTCATACTTCCCTTTCCCCTTTCCCCTTCCTTTCCCTTCCTCTACTTTCCCTTCCCTTTTTTACAGCTTAATTGAAGTATAAGTGAGATAAAATAAATGGACATATTTAAACATATGATTTGATAAGTTTGGACATACATATATTCCCATGAAACCATCACCAAGTTAACAAACAAATACATTACCCCCAATGGTCCCTTATGTCCTTCCCCACCAGGCCTCATCCATGGACAATTACTGACCTGCTTTCTTTATGTACTGTGTTGCATTTTCAAGAGAGTTTTATATAAATTGAAATATGTAATGTATACTCCTTTTTGTTTTGTCTCTTTCACTTAGCATGATTATTTTGAGATTCATCCAAAACAATTGTGTGTATCAGTAGTTAATACTTTTTACTGCTGAGCGGTATTCCATTGTATGGATATACCACAATTTGTTTATTCAAACATGTGTTGATGGATATTTGTTTTTCATGTTTTGGTATTAGACATAAAGCTTCTGTGAACATTTATGTACAACCCTTTGCATAGACATGCTTTCTTTTCTCTTGGGTAAATACCTAATAGTGAAATGTCTGGGTCATATGGTAAAAATATGTTTAACTTCTTTCTTAATTTTTTAAAAAATGTTTTATTTTTATACAATTTTAAAGGCTACTTTCCATTTACAGTTATTACAAAATATTGGTTATATTCCCCGTGTTGTACAATATATCCTTGAGCCCATCTTACACCCAATAGTTTGTACCTCCCACTCCCCTACCCCTTTATTGCCCCTCCCCCACTGGTAGCCACTAGCTTGTTCTCTATATCTGTGAGTCTGCTTCTTTTATGTTATATTCACTAGTTTGTTGTAGTTTTTAGATTCCACATATAAGCAATATCATACAGTATTTGTCTTTGGCTTATTTCACTTAGCTGCTGCAAATGGCAAAATATCATTTTTTTATTGAAGTATAGTTGATTTACAACATTGTGTTAGTTTCTGGTGTACAGCAAAGTGATTCAGTTATACATATATATACATATTCTTTTTCAAAGTCTTTTCCATTATGGTTTATTATAGAAAGTTGAATATAGTCCCTTGTGCTATACAGTAAATCCTTGTCTATCTATTTTATACATAGTAGTTTGTATCTGCTAATCCCAAACTCATCATTTACCCCTCCTCCATCCTCTTTCCCCTTTGGTAACCATAAGTTTGTTTTCTCTGTCTGTGGGTCTGTTTCTGTTTCGTAGATAGGTTCATTTGTGTCATATTTTAGATTTCACATGTAAATGATATCATATAGTATTTGCCTTGCTCTGACATACTTCACTTAATACAATAATCTCTACGTCCATCCATCTTGCTGAAAATGGCATTATTTCATTCTTTTTTACAGCTGGGTAGTATTCCATTGTGTACATATAAAACATCTTTATCCATTCATCTGTTGATAGACACTTAGGTTGCTTCCATGTCTTGGCAATTGTAAATAATGCTGCTATGAATATTGGGGTACATGTATCTTTTCAAATTAGTGGGGTTTTTTTTTCAGATATATACCCAGGAGTGGGGTGTGTGTATGTGTGTGTGTGTGTGTGTGTGTGTGTGTGTGTGTGTGTGTGTATAGTCATATGGTAGTTCTATTTTTAGCTTTTTGCAAAACCTCCATACTGTTTTCTACAGTGGCTGTACCAGTTTACATTTCCACCAACAACATACAAGGGTTCCCTTTTCTCCACATCCTCACCAACATTTGTTATTTGTAGACTTTTTGATGGTAGCCATTCTGCAGGTGTGAGGTGACATCTCATTGTGGTTTTGATTTGCATTTCCCTGATGATTAGCGATGTTGAGCATCATTGCATGTGCCTGTTGGCCACCTGCACTTCCTCTTTGGAAAAATGTCTATGCAGTTCTTCTACCCATTTTTTAATTGGGTTTTTTTTTGATGTTGAGTTGTATGAGCTGTTTATATATGTGGGATTTTAATCCTTTAACAGTCATATCATTTGCAAATATTTTCACCCATTGAGTAGGTTGTCTTTTCATTTTGTTTATGGTTTCCTTTGCTGTGCAAAAGCTTTTAAGTTTAATTGGGTCCCATTTGTTTATTTATGCTTTTATTTCCTTTACTTTAGGAGATGGATCGAAAAAATATTGCTTCAATTTATGTCAAAGAGTGTTCTGCCTATGTTTTCCTCCAGGAGTTTTATGGTATCCAGTCTTACATTTAGGCCTTTAATCCATCTTGATTTTTGTATATGGTGTGAGAAAAATTTCTAATTTCATTCTTTTACATGTAGCTGTCCAGTTTTCCCAGCACCACTTATTGAAGAGACTGTCCTTTCCCCATTGTATATTCTTGCTTCCTTTGTTGTAGATTAATTGACCGTAAGTGTGTGGGTTTATTTCTGGGATATCTATACTGTTTCATTGATCTATATATCTGTTTTTGTGCAGGTACCATACTGTTTTGATTACTGTAGCTTTGTGGTGTAGTCCAAAGTCTGGGAGCCCGATACCTCCAGCTTTGTTCTTTTTTCTCAAGATTACTTTGGATTTGGGGGATGTTTTGGGGTTCCATATAAATTTTAGGATTATAAGAGCTTGGTCTCTGCCATCTGGAACATACACATACAGTGTACATTTGGTAGCCAGTGAAATAGAATGGGATTCCAAGCAGTCTTTTGCCTGTCTGTGCCAACTCTCAGGGGCCTTTGTCATTTCAACCTTCATTGCATCTGCCTGTGCAATGAAGGTATTTACTTTCTTAGACTAATTTTGGGAGCTAACTTTCTGGATCTTGTAAAGGCTGCAAATCCTTTACAGTATCTTGTGGGGACTCCTCTTGCATCTTTTTGGTTTGAGTCACTATTAAGATGCTACTTGTCAAAGGCCAGATGATGGATCCTTTAAATTTTAGAAACTTCTAAATTGGTAAATTTTAAGAGAGCTCTCATATGAAGAGCTGTTTTGTTGGTACCTATGAAAAAAAACAAATTAGAAGTTGGATACAAAAAAAAATAAAGGCTAACTAAGAACTCGCTTAGTCAAAAACAAACAGAAAAACATTTTAGGAAGCCTTATTTGTGGTCTTGGCTTCCCCTCAATGGGTCTTACAGATGCTAATTAAAACATTAGGTTAATTAATGTTAGGTTGATTAACGGGGGGAAAAATGCTGAAGGGAAAGTCAAGAGTCTTCTTCCCAGCAAGGTGAAAACTTCAAAGGGACTTGTTCTGGTAGGATAGAAATCTTTAGATGATTATAAAGAAATGGGATAAATAAAACAGACATTAATAGGATTAAAACAAATGTTTTGATAGAAAAATACCTAAGGTTGGGTGGGGCAAAGGGACCGGCTATTGGTCCCCAGAATTAAACGGCCCCCAAAATGTCTCCTCTATTTACCCCAGTTTAAAACATATATGCATTTGAAAGGCTGGAAGAAAATTACACTAAGATACATGACCAGCAATTACTTGCTGGAATGTGCACCAGGGTGGTCATAGTAAACTGGTCAGAGTTCCATGCAGTTTCAATCTGCTTTCTCCACTTTGTTTTGGAAGTAAGTAAGTGTGGGTGCACTCTTCTTGAGTGGAGTCTAGGTTTCTTACAGCCCTCATGTTAGTCCCACTGGTTTTCTAACCATCTACAAGTCTCATCTTCCTGGGCTTTGCCCCCAGGCCTGGGGCACCCAATATGCTGCTTCACCCAGTCTTAATAACAATTATAACTTGGTAAATGACCTCTCAAGATCTAATCAAATAACAATATAATGTGGATCTTTATACAGATACTAGAATTTCCTCCCCTGAAACTCCTCCATTTGACTATTCACATCAGTGAAAACTGGACTTGGAGTATTATAAAAATCCTGCTCGAAAGCATATATTAAACCATTACCATTTACTATTAAGTACACATTTAAAAGGGCCAATTAAATACATGCTGCACATGGGATTTCAAAAAGCTAGCTTCTATCACTCTTAAATGATTTTCCCCTCGCCTTTTGGGTATCTGGACTTCATGGATCAGAAGTAGTAGTATCCTAGAATGAAAAAAACTAAAAATAAAACTTTTCCTCCATTTTCTTCTTTTTTTTTAAATTTATCTCTACACTATACAGTGACCTTAGTGAGAAAAACTGTGATAACCAAATATGTGTGTGTGTGTATTTCTGAATGGTATATTTTCAACCATTTATGACCATTGTCTGTAGAGAAATTGCCTAACATTTCTGATTTTTGGTTTCCCCTTATGTAAAATGTTGGGTGAAACAACTACTTCCCAGTGACGGTGTGAGTATTAGATGCCATTATTGTATGTGGAAATACTTTTGTGAACTATAAAGGGCTATATATGTGTTATATGCTCCTTAGGAACATTCTGGTGCACTACACATGTAAACCACTGAAAATGCAATTTTTATAAAGGCAAACAGTTTCTCTAGCCCAATTCCTGGTATGCGATAGTGCTGCGTAATATATTTTATTGTACCAATGAATTTATGCACACTTAACACATTTGGAAGCCATACTAAATTATGCTGACACCACACTAGGAACCTGAGATCCAAATGGACAAAACAGGGTCTGTGGAACTCATGGTCTAGTAGGAGAACAACCTGGAAGCAAATAACTCAAGGACTATGACAGGGTACACAGAAGTGTATACTGGGTAAAGTGTGGTTGTATAGGTACTCCCAAATTCTTTCACCCTCTCAAGCTCTTGTTCCATTGGTTACCACATCTTCCTATGTCTTCATCCTCTCACTCTCTACTGGCTCCTCCCCATTAACAAATAAGCTATGCTACCATCTCTGTCTTAGTCACAGTTTAGTGAGTCAGACAAGTACTTCCAAGAAACTGATGGATTCACAGTGGAATTTCATTTTAAAGTTAAATGGGAAGGGATGGCTGTGGAATAGTGGTAGGGTGAGGTGTTTGGCTTTAGTTACTGAGAATATGGTGGGGTCATTTGCCAAGACAGGGAACCCAGGAAGAGGGAAGCTATTAGGGAAGAGAGGCTTTGCAAAAAGACAGGTTCAGATGTAGATGAATAAATCAGAATAATGTTTAATGCTTTGTACTTGGCAAGAAGTGGAACAAGATAACTGTGGAAGAAGATAGTCTTTGTCAGGCCAAATTCAGCTCACATCCTGGCTCTGGTGTACATTAGCTCTATGACCTTGGGAAATTGACTTTTATGTGTTAAAGGTTCAATTCACCCAACATTATTGGTAAAATTAAAAACAACAGTATAAGACATACTATGGCACAGTGGTTGAGACTCTGGAATTGGATTGCCTAGGTTTGAAGCTCAGTACTATCCCTTACTTGCTATAGGAGAGTGAGTAAATTTTAACCTTCCAAGTATTCTCATCTATAAAATGGCATATTAAATACAGGCATACCTCCTTGTTTTATTGCACTTAGCAGATATAGTGTTCTTTACAAATTGAAGGTTTGTGGCAATCCTTTGTCAAGGAAGTCTATTGGTGCATTTGCTCACTTCCTTACTCTGTGCTACATTTTGGTAATTCTCCACCAGATATTGTAAACCCTCCACCAGGAAAATAATTAAGACTCCCTGAAGGCTCAGATAATGGTTAGCATTTTTTGACTTCTTACTTTTGTAAAAAGTGCTTTTGTTTACTTTTAAATTAAGGTATACACATTGGGATTTTTTTAGACATAATGCTATTGCACACTTAATGCAGTGTAAACATAACTTTTATATGCCCTGGGAAACCAAAAAACTGGTGTGACTCACTTTGTTGCAATATTCACTTTATTGTGGTGGTCTGGAACTGAACCTGCAATATCTCCGAGGTATGCCTGTAATAGTGATGACTTCACAGGCTTCTTATGAAAATTCAAATGCTTATTATGTTAAATAGTATAGAACAGTACCTGGTATATAGAAACTGCTATGCATTTTCTAAATATATTTAAAATACATAATTAAAAGTTTATTGCAAATCTCATAGGACATGAAAATAATAAATAGTAGTTGTTATTATGCCATTATACTCTCTTCTAAAATCCTGTTTAAAAAATGTCATGGCATGTCTTCATAGTTTAGGATTATCTTTAACTTTAAAATAGAATTCCACTGTGAATCCTATGGTCACTTGAAGTCCTCACCTGACTCACCCACTAAACTGTGACTGTGACAGAGATCTGCTGAAGATGTGACCCCCATGCTGAGGGTCATAAGACCTGAGATCACCAAGTTTGCTTTTCTCCTTTCCTTCAGAACTTTCCCCTACATTCCCTCTGACATTTCATAGGGCACACAAATGTCCTAGTGTCTGGCAAAGTGCTATTAAGACAAGTAATGAGACAGACTGAATATGTGGATTTTGAGCTTCCTGAAATAGGTAAAGTACAAAATCTAAATAATGGATAATATATATTCAAATAGAGGCATTGTTTTTTTGTTTTGTTTTTTAACATCTTTATTGGAGTATAATTGCTTTACAATGGTATGTTAGTTTCTGCTTTATAACAAAGTGAATCAGTTATACATATACATATGTTCCCATATCTCTTCCCTCTTGCGTCTCCCTCCCTCCCACCCTCCCTATCCCATCCCTCTAGGTGGTCACAAAGCACCGAGCTGATCTCCCAGGGCTATGCGGCTGCTTCCCACTAGCTATCTATTTTACGTTTGGTAGTGTATATATGTCCATGCCACTCTACCACTTTGTCACAGCTTACCCTTCCCCCTCCCCGTATCCTCAAGTCCATTCTCTAGTAGGTTTGTGTCTTTATTCCCGTCTTACCCCTAGGTTCTTCATGACGTTTTTTTCCTTAGATTCCATATATACGTGTTAGCATACGGTATTTGTCTTTCTCTTTCTGACTTACTTCACTCTGTATGACGGACTCTAGGTCCATCCACCTCACTACAAATAACTCAATTTCGTTTCTTTTTATGGCTGAGTAATATTCCATTGTATATATGTGCCACATCTTCTTTATACATTCATCTGATGATGGACACTTTGCTGGAGAGGGTGTGGAGAAAAGGGAACACTCTTGCACTGCTGGTGGGAATGTGAATTAGTACAGCCATTATGGAGAACAGTATGGAGGTTCCTTAAAAAACTACAAATAGAACTACCATATGACCCAGGAATCCCACTACTGGTCATATACCCTGAGAAAACCATAATTCAAAAAGAGTCATGTACCAAAATGTTCATTGCAGTTCTATTTACAATAGCTAGGAGATGGAAGCAACCTAAGTGTTTTTATTTTTTAAGGTTTTGTTTTTATTTATTTTTTATTGAGGTGTAGTTGATGTACAATATTGTATAAGTTACAGGTGTACAATATAGTGATTCACAATTTTTAAAGGTTATGCTCAGTTTATAGTTCTTATGAAATATTGGCTATATTCCCTGTGTTGTACAATATATCCTTGTAGCTTATTTATTTTACACATAATAGTTTGTACCTCTTACTCTCCTACTCCTATATTGCTCCTCTTCCCTTCCTTCTCTCCACTGATAGCCACTGGTTTGTTCTCTATATCTGTGAGTCTGTTTCTTTTTATTATATTCACTAGTTTGTTTTATTTTTTAGACTCCAGAAGTATTGTTTTTAGAGTGGAAGCAGTAGAAGTTTATTTAGTCTGTCATTTAACTGTAAAGAAACAGGGTCACATTAAATAGTTTCTGTGGGTCTATAGCCACTTGTCACCACACAGGTGTTTTCCGACCTCACCTCTCACTGCTGCCTAGAAATCTTGCTCTATTTTCTTCGTTCTCTTTTCTGTTCTCCACAGAGTTATTCAATACATCAATTCTGCTCTTCTTTCTCCTAACCTCTTATATTACACATTCTCTCCTCACACAGTAGATGATTTGACTCTTACCTCCCCAAGGGAAATGAATCTCTCAAGTGTAACATACCTCAGTTTTACAGCACAAATGTACAACCTTCCTTATACATAATCCAGCCTTTCTTCCTTCCCTCCAGGTATGGTGGAAGAGGTAGCCTTCCCCCCCATCTAAGATAAATTCCTTCACTGTGCTTCACACACAATTCGTTCTACCCTCTTGTTCCATTGGTTACCACATCTTCCTGTGTTTTCAGGCTTTCCCTCTCTGCTGGCTCCTCCTCATCAATAAGTAAAGGTGGTCAAGTGTCTGCCACCTTGAAAACATTAAAGCTGTCCTTCAATGTGACATCAACTTTGAGCTACCATTCCATTTCTCTCCTCTTTCATAATTAAACTGCTTGAATGAATTATTTAGACTCACTGAATCTAATTCCTTATCTCCCACTCATTCCTTAGCCCACTGTCATCTGTCTTCCCACCCTTCTATTTTATTGAGGCAGTTCCTATTAATCATTTTTTCTACTGTCATTGTCACTGTAACACCCCATATGCCTTAAACTCCCTCCTTAAAATGTTGTATGCCCTCAACTCTGTCATTACTTTCTCCCCATTTCCCTCTTATTTTGATAACTACTCCTTTTTTTGATGATCGTTTTGTATGCAGTTCTCTCTCTGCCCAACCCAGAAACTTTTGTTAACGGTTTTATTAAGATGTAAATTACATATCATAATCTTCACCCATTTAGTGTATAAGTCAATGGTTGTTAGTGCATTTATAGAGTTGGGCAACCATCATCATAATCTAATTTTCAAATATCTTCATCATTTCAAAGAAAAACCTTGTACCCATTAGAGGTCAATCCCTATTCCCCTTTCCTTCAGGCACAGGCAACCATTAATCTATTTTTTTGATTCTATATGTTTGCCCATACTAGACATTAAGTGAAATTGTACAATATGTGATGTATGATGTCTGGCCTCCTGTTCATCCATGAATAGCATAGTACTTCATTCCTTTTTACTGCTGAATAATATATCCTGTTGTATGAATGTACTACATTTTGTTTATACATTCATCAATTGATGGACATTTGGGTTGTTTCCATTTTTTGGCTATTATGAATAATGCTGCTATAAATATTCATGAACAAATCTTTTTTATGGAATATGCTTTTATTTCTCTTGGGTATATATCTAGTAGTAGAATTGTTGGGTTATGTGGTAACTCTATTTAACATTTTAAAGAACTGCCAAACTATTTTCCAAAGTGGTAGTAATATTTTACACATATGAGGGCTCCAATTTCTCCACATCCTCAATAGCACTTGTTACTTTTAGTCTTTTTCATTATAGTCATTCTAGTGGGTGAGTAGTATCTCATTGTGGTTTTGATTTGCATTTCCCTAATAGCTAATAATGTTTCATGTACTTATGGTCCACATGTGTATTTCTTTGGAGAAGTCTATTCAAATCCTTTGCCCATTTTTAATTGCATTATTTGTTTTATTATTGACTTATACATATTCTTAATATTCTGGATATAATACAGATTGTTGATCATTTCAAAGAGCCAACTTTTAGTGTTGTTGATTCTCACTATTGTTTTTCTATTGTTTAATTTATTTTCATTCTATTCTTTTGTATTACTTTCTTTTTGCTTGTTTTGTGTTTACTTTGCTATTCTTTTCATAGGAATTAATAATTATGAATTATCCTTTAAAGTACTGCTTTAGCTGCATCTCAAGTTTTGGTGTTTTGATTGTATCCATCTCAAAGTATTTTCTAATTTCCATCATGATTTCTTCTTTAACCCATTGGTTATTTAGGAATGTATTGTTTAATATACACATATTTGTTAGTTTCCCATATACCTCTCTCTTGTTGATTTCTAATTTAATTCCATTTTGGTTAGAGAACATAATTTGTATGATTTCAATCCTTTAAATCTTTTGAGGCATGTTTATGGCCTAGCATACAGTCTTTTTTGGAGAAGGATCCATGTTCTTGAGTGGAATGTACATTTTGTTGTTTTTTGGTGGAGTAGTCATTAGATGTATATTAGTCTAGTCGTTTTATAGTGTTGTTCCCCTGTTGCTACTAGTATCCTGGAGCTACCAGGCCCCTCTTAATTGCTCACCATTAAGATCCCCATTGTTTTTTTCAAAAATGCCCTTAGGCATAAATATTTCCAGGTTCTTTTCCAAATAAATTCAGTCCCTTCAGGCAAAGCTGCTGTGCTTAGTTCTTACGGCCTGCTTCTGCACCCAGGGAGAAACTTCAGACAACTATACCTGAACTGGGGGTGGATATAGCAGGACACTTCTCCTGCAGTAACACCCCATTGGGCATTCAGGGGAGATAGTAACACCTGGTTATTTCAGCTTGCCTGTCTCCATGTAGAAACTTCACCCTATAAATGAACTTGGGCAGAGGAGATTGGGATCCTACTTTTACTGGCCTCTCATGCCTGAGGACAAGCCCTCACCCTATAATTGGGAGTTAGTCCTCTAGCCCAGGCTTGCCTGGAATAGTGCCTTGTCAACTGTGGTGGAATAAAAGACACTGGTGACCACCTCCTGGGATGAAAGTATAGCCCTAGACTAGGAACTGAGGGGATAGGGAGCCCTCGTCTTCTTGGGCACATCCATATCTGGAGTAAAGCTTGTCACATAGAGCTGTGGGAGATGGAACAGGTTATAGCTCAAATGCTAGATTCTATTTTTACAGAGATTTAGTAGATCTTTTTGAACAAATGTTTATCCATTTGCTGTATGCCCTTATGACAATTTCTAGGGACTTTAAACATGTGTGTGTGTGTGTGTGTGTGTGGTATGTGTGTCTGTATATACATATTTGTCACCAATTAAATGGTGTTTTACTGGGGAGTGGATCCACCAAGATCCTCACACAACTATTCTGGAAGTCCTGCACCCACCCTTAAATGTTGATATTCCTCAGGGAGATTTTCACTGTCCTCTCTGTACACCCTCTCCTGGATGACCTTGACCCACCTCTTCACCTATTATCCATCTACTGATGATTCCAGAATCTACACTTCCAGCTCATTCTTCTTTCCTAAGCTGCTTGACTATGTATCTCTGGCCTTTTGGACATGTACAAGTTAATGTCTCTTGGGTACCAGAAACTAACAGTTATAAAACTAATCTCATCTTCTCAGTCCTCTGTAACTAATGCTTTCCCTCTATTAGATTCCACCTAAGGGAATGGTACCATCAACTCAGTTGCTCTAGCCAGATATCTTTAAATATATCTATATCTACCTCTCTGTAATCTCCTACATCTAATTAATCAACTCATACCCCTTTAAACCCTACAAATTTCTAAAATGTGTTCATGCCTATAAATATACTCAATTACCCTAGTTAAGGTCAGCATCATTTCTTACCTGAACTACTACCACAGTCTTCTTTCCCTTTACAAATAGTTTTCCATTCTTCAGATAAATTGATGTCATGTCTCCTCTCCTCAAATCCCTGAACAAGTCACATCAGACCCTCTATAATCTTTTTCTTACCCCATTGACTTCATCACTAGATCCTTTCTTCTTCTCTACATGCTCAAACTATGTTCCAGACATAATGAACAAGTTCCTGTTCCTAAAAGCATCATACTTTATCTGTCTTCTAGAACCTCACACCTGCTCTTCCCTCCTTCTGGAGGAATACCCTCCCACGACTTCTCCTGGCTAAGCTCTAT
This sequence comes from Grampus griseus, assembly GCF_964374135.1. Taxonomy (NCBI): domain Eukaryota; kingdom Metazoa; phylum Chordata; class Mammalia; order Artiodactyla; family Delphinidae; genus Grampus; species Grampus griseus. The sequence goes on along the minus strand of NC_138999.1, from coordinate 44,292,597 downwards.
TCACCCTTCAGGTGAAGGCACTTTCTCTGAGAATCTCTCATCCCTGCTAAACTAGGTTAGTTTACTATGTGCTGCCAGAGCCCACTGAATCCTTACTATCATAAAAACTGTACATTTTGCTGAGATTTGTTTTATCTTCTGTATCCCCAGTACACTGAGAGCTCCAATTGTAAGGACTGAGGTACTAGATAAATGCAAATACTTTCCTATTTATATACCAGGTTAAAGATAGATGAAAGAACACAGCTTAAAGACTCAAAATTTTATTGATTGGGACATGATAGAGGGTCTTTCTTCATATATAACATATTAAGATTTAATTCAGGATTATGAAAAAAATGTAAATAGACTTGGACAGCAAGTGCTCTTGGGCAGCAAAGTATTGATATTCCTGGGATGGGTTTCCTTGCTCTAAACAGAATGCATCCAGGACTGGGTTAATTCCTAAAATGCCCACTAGGGATTGTGATGCCATCGCTGATACCACCTACTAAGAATGATTTTGCAGTCCATTTATCTTTTGTAACACCCAAGAAATGAGGTCTAAGTTTGAGTGCATAGACAAAAGGAAAAGAGAGAATTGATACCAACTCTGTTCCAAGTCCTCTATGCCCTCAGCACTGGCCCCAAAGAATTCTAAACTTCTAGAGGTCCTGCCTGCTTTTTCACACTGCTGTGTACGATTACACAGGGGCAGGGTGTTAAGTCTTCTTGGACCATGGATGGACATTTTGGTTCCCTATGTTTACTATCCTGGGAAGAGGTGGAGCACTGAGTTCACTGTAAGATATTGTCAGCCCTGTTCTTCTTCATCTTAACGTGAATCATGATCTTTGGAGTAATAGGAGACTGAATTTCTATATCCAACCCATCACATTCTAGCCCTTTGATCCATTCCATTGATTTCAGGTAAATTTGAGACACTTTGAGTACTTTTTAGAGATTGAGTTGTGGGACCAGCTTTCCTTCTCCATGGTGAGGATGAGTTTATCCATGATTTGAAACTGCAAAGTCTCAGGTTTTTGGTAGTGATGGGGAGTGGGGGATTGAGGGACTTTCCTAGGCCATTTGGAGTCAACCTGCATTAGGGAATTGGTCTAGCAATGGAACCTAGAAAAGATATGAACTGTGCAGTAGGTGTAAATTGTGTTCTTTGCCTCACATAATCTGGTAATCTTCAATAAAATCTCATCAAAAGTTACGGCCTTGTCTCTGGAGTACTGTAGGAAATTAGGGATGGATGAGGGCACATTCTGGGGTAAAAAGGTAGAAGGGTGAGAACGGGGTTCCATTTCCTGAGTCCAGAGTGGTGGTGTCCTTGTTTACCAGTTGAAAATCACTGTCCCCAGAAGAGCACATGAGGGTCAGAGGCTACAGACATGGTAGCTTGCTGAGGATTCAGAAAAGACAGAGGGAACTTTCTGGAAAACAAGGTAGTAGCAGGCCTACTTTTAGCCAATACATTGCAATGTGTGATTTAACAAAGGGGCACTCCCTCTGAATTGATACTTCCCCCTCCCCTGCCAGCCTCAGTGCTTGGTGAATAGGAAGTTTGTGTGGGAATTAGAAGAAAAACCAAACGAAACCAAACCAAGCCTATTCTTCCCTACATCAGGACTTGGTAGAGAGCTTGATCTGGATTTGACACCCAAGTTTTGTGCCATGCTTGCCACACTTGTGCAGGAAAGAAGTAGCACAAATTCCATGATGGCCCTGAGCATTAGCCTAAAAAACTGAGGAACAGCAAGGTGCCTGTGTGGTGCGTGCTTAACAAAAGGGGTCATGGATTTTGGGAAATATTCTGGAGGAAGGGGCTCACCTGTGCCATCTGTGTCTGGGTTACATATGTTTATATTTGAAAAGAAAAAAGGCTGGAATACACACACACACACACACATATTTTTTGAACTTGGTTATTCTGTGTAGGGGGTCATGTGATTTTTTTTTTTTTTTTTTTTTTTTGCGGTATGCGGGCTTCTCACTGTTGTGGCCTCTCCCGTTGCGGAGCGCAGGCTCAGTGGCCAGGGCCCACGGGCCCAGCCGCTCCGCCGCATGTGGGATCCTCCCGGACCGGGGCACGAACCCGTGTCCCCTGCACCGGCAGGTGGACTCCCAACCACTGCGCCACCAGGGAAGCCCCATGTGATTTTTGATTCATTTATTTTGGGGGGAATTTTACAAATTTTCTGAAATTAAGATGAATTAATTTTGTAATCAGGAAAACAATTCAATTTTTTTTAAGGTAAATTGTAGAATGGGGAGTGGAACCTAAGCTTATGTCCACCACTGGGGTTCCAAACTTTCTGGTCATGTCTGACATACTGATGCGACTAAAAGTCTTTTTACATGTAGAACTGGGAGACCTCCAAGGAAAGAATTCACACTAAGGGAAGAGCAAGTCTGCCAACATGTCAGCTCGGGAACAAAACCTAGGTTTTTGGAGGGGAGGAGAGAGTCTGGCAACTGGGCTGTAGATTAATGTTCCAACCAAACTTCTCTACTTAAGTCTTAGGGATAGAGGGGGTCCTAAAAGTAAACTCTGAAGAATTTTTTTTCAATTTTTATTATGGAAAATTTCAAACATATACAAAAGTATAGAGAATAGAATAATGAACTCCCAAATATCCATCACGCAGCTTCAATAATTATCAATTTATCACCAATTTCAACTATATGCTCACTTACTCCACCCTCAGATTATTTTGAAGCAAGTATCAGTAGCATATCACTTCATGTGTCAAACTTACAGTACATTTCTCTAAAAGATAAGAATAAAAAAAAACATAACCACAGTACCATATCACACCTAAATAACCCCAATATGTTGGGGAGGTGTGTTTTTATTTCAAATTCTGTAAAGGTTGGGGGAACAATTAATAAATAAATATATTTCACTGTTAACATGAGGAAGGGTGTAACACTCAAATGGAGCCCATTTTTTTCCTGATGTAATTGCTTTACAATGCAAAAGAAAGAAAACTACCATATTAAAGCCACTTTAGGCCCTTTGTAGGGAGCTGGGGAAGAGTGCTGACATCACAAACCCCATGGCAGAACTCCATAAAACTTCCTCTAAACACCTTTGTCATTTTCTTAAAGTTGATCTCCTGGAGGTAGCTGACCCAAGTCCTCTCTAAATCTTTCATTTTCGGTCCCCCCCCCAACAGAAGTTTTTTTTCCCCCCAATGCCTTTGCCAAGTGACAACAATTTAGTTGTCTTTCAGTCCTCTGCATTCTCACATGCAGAAACCAGGGGGGATGAGGAGCTAGCTGATGTATTGGAAAAGGGGAGGAAAACTGTGGCTAACTGAATCACTAAGAGATGCAAAAGAAACCTAGGCAAGCTAAGAGGCATGATTAACTTTGGAAACTGCCTATAGCAGTCTTTTTGCCTCTGGCATCAAATAATACAGTATACTGAATCTGAAAAATAAGAAAAACCATCTTTTCTTCAAAGAGATGTTAAGATTACATGGAAGAGGTGGTTAGGGCAGTGCAAAAACATTAAATTTGTTATTTGTATATCATTTTAAAATTTTATAAAAAGCACATTATCTTATGTTCATTGTATTTATTTTTATAGTTACTTTTATAGCAAGTGATATTTTTGAATAAAATTTTAAGCAAATTAACAACAGTACAAAAACACTGAAGTTGTTACATAAAGGACTGATTCTACAGAATGTTGCCTTAAGTGATGGGTAATCTTAAAACTGTGCTAGCCACTGTGTGGTATGCCTTAGAAATATGAGTAATAATTCTTGTCCTTGAATATCTTACAACTGCCTTGAAAAGTTTCTGAAACACCTGATACAGAAAAGCCACACACGTGGTGCCTGGACAGCATATACTCTACTAGCACCAGATTGGAAGGGGAACGTTTTGCCATGTAGTGATTATAAAATATGAGTTGAATCAAAGAACCTTCAGTGATGCCAACCATATTTCAAGTAGTGTCTAAGATGCAGAATATGCAAAGAGTAAGGAAGTGTGGTCCTTGCTCTCAAGGATATCATAGTCTAATGGAGAAGGCAGACATATCAAAAAAGCACAATAAAAGGCTACGGGTGCTGAATGAGAGTCTGTTCACATACAATAGTACAATCACCAGGGCAAGAGGAGTCAGTGGAATAGACAGGGAAGGAGTGTCCCAAGATGTAGGAGGAAAACCAGATGAGCTGTCTCCTTGGAAGCATGGAAGTGCTCACCTATACTTGCCAATTCCATTCATCAGTGGTTCACATCAATGACTCTTTCAAAGCAGTCCTGGATATCTTTGCTGTTCATCTGGAGAAACAAACCAACATACAATTAGCAGGCTCATACTAATTTAACAATTCTTCCAATTGATAAATTTACAAAAGGTTTATTATCTGTATCACTCACTTTGCATTTGGAAAGCCTTCACAGAATTATCTAATGCAGATGCAATGTGAGTCTGGATCAGCAGCTGAGGGAGTTACAGGTCAGTACATGTTACAAAACAAAGAAGTCAGGAAAGCAGTGATACCAGAAGTTTTGCAAAGGGGGAGTGGTCATCTAAGACATAAAAAAGTCCTAAATTCCATGTTCTGGACTCTAAGCTTATGGCAATTATTCAGGCTGGTTCCTATCCATCAAAAAGTTTGTTGTCTACTGGCCACACAGCCATGCAAATAGAGAAGTACAATAAATTGTGAGAACCATGACACACACAGAAGAGGGTACGTTGACCCAGGTGGTCAGAAAAGGCTTCTCGTAGAAGTTTATGAAGTAACTATTTTTATTATCTTCTATTTTATATTAAAAAACCCTGAGCATGAGATAGTTAGATAACTTGGCTGAAGTTACAGAATTAACAAAAACTGGAAGCAGTTTTCAACCCTAGGTCTGTTTGACTTCAAAGCCCAATGTAGTTTGATGTATCACATCAAACTCTCATAAAAATGTCAAGTTTTATTTCAGTCACCATAGTGACTTTTCCATTTCTCATAATGCTGTTTGCCCATAAAATCTGTTAAATACAGTGTAACAGTTTGTCAGGAGACAACTACCAGGAAAATACTGATGAAACTGTGGTAGTGCCTGGTGGCTTCCCCATATGGGACGCCTGGAAGTAAAAGCTCTGCCCCCCAAATATACATTATTTGTGTGTGTGTACATATACAGACACAATTTCTTGAAAAAAATTTATACTTTATAGACATAGCAATAATTATTTCTAGTGTTTCTATGTATCTACATTAATCTTTAATGTTTTCTCTCTATACATTAAAATAATAAAGTATTTGAGCAGCTGAAAATATATGCTGTTTATTAAACATGCAGAAAATAAATCTGATTCATTTCTGCAAACTTCAATTATCTATGGAGAGTACCCTTTCTCCGTTTTTACCAAGGGGAGGGCTGAAAAACCAAACAAACAACATATAAGTGACTTTTTAATACTCTTACAAGGAAAAAGAATCCCAACTGTACATCAATCTTTGGAGCACTGAGGTGGTAGAAATTTTCTGTATATGACCTCTGCTCACCTGTTTAGCCTGAAACACTTGGTCTTAAAGAGAAAAAACGAAATCTCCTTGGAGCTTTAAACTATTTTAGGCTAGGTTCCAGAGAATATTTCACAAAAACTACTTAAATGAACCTAACGGTCAATCCTTAAAAATAGCATGACAGGGCTTCCCTGGTGGCGCAGTGGTTGAGAGTCCGCCTGCCGATGCAGGGGACACAGGCTCTTGCCCCGGTCCGGGAAGATCCCACATGCTGCGGAGCGGCTGGGCCCGTGAGCCATGGCCGCTGAGCCTGCGCGTCTGGTGCCTGTGCTCCACAACGGGAGAGGCCACAAGAGTGAGAGGCCCACGTACAGCAAAAAAAAAAAAAAAAAATAGCATGATATATTCTAAATGTTTCTGGCAAAAAACAACGACAAAAAAAAGAAAAAAAAACAACCAAAAAAACAAACCCACAACATATTTATAGGCTAAATTCTTTATAACGGGTTAATATGAATATTGTACATTTTTGCCTTTGTCAGGTACTTAATTTAAGAACCAAATAAGATGATGCATTATTACCTCTAAGAATAACAAGTTATGGCTCCAAAGTATTTGTGACAGCATTTCAGGTGGAAGGGGTTTTTATCTGCAAAAATATCTGTAAAATAAGAACCCAGTATATCTGCTGTGTTAATGTTAATGTAGAATTTAAGAATCTTCTTGAATAACTAGGTTATTGGGGGAAAATATCTTTGGGTCTATTTGAGATTGAATGAATAGTAAAAGTCAGATTGTTTGGAATTAAAAATATGTACTCAAATATATATTCGATATATATCACTTTTGCAGAGAAAAACAGAAAAATACACAATAACCATAATTAATCAAATGATATAATACAGATAATAAAACTGTCATTGGTTTTAAAAACCCACTCATTTTTTAGTTTACTTTGATAGCCATTAGTACCGAAAATGTTTTGTGAACTGAAACTTGTACATTGTTTATCTGTGCTTGAATGTGTAATACGATTTGTTTTCAAAAGAGTGGTACTGAATTTCTTTAGAAAGTGGAACAGAACCCACTTTTTAGAAGCAATCATATAAGCATGTTACCAATTTGTAGAATTAAAATGCAACCAAATAGAGAAAAATATGAGTATTTTGAGGAACAAAATACATATAGCACACAAGGGGGCAGCACAAAAGAGTATGTGTTCTAAAATTCAATATAAAGTTCAAAAGCAGAACTTAAAAGATAGGAGGGGTAGTACTGATTAGGAAGAGGAATGCAATGGGCTTTTGAGTTACAGGTAATATTAATTTCTGGATCTGAACTCTGGTTACATGTATGTGCTCACTATATAAAGATTCATTAAGCTGTAAAGATTTGTCAACTGTTCTGTATGTATGCTGCACAACAGTAAGCTATGAATTAATTTAAGAAAGGTAACTTCCATTAAATCTTCAGCAGTAATTGTGTTTAAAAACAGGTTACTTTGAGGACTAACAAAATGTTTTAAACAACCATTATTTTCTACCTTATTTATTTACTAGAAGGATGTTTTAAAAATGCTTAAGCGTTATATAAGCAATGACCTTTCCACCCTGATGTCCTCTTCAGAAAGTAGATTTTCCCACTACCTAACTCCCGACATGGCTAGAGGAATAAAGGTAGTTCCAGAAGACAGACCTATGCACCTTAGATAGGATCCCTGATTTCAAACAAGTACTGATGCAAATGTAAGAGCTTTTAATTTGGTAGCTTTTAAGTCTGTCATGTGACACAAAACCTTTATCCTAAATCTTCAGGAGAGATTGTTCAGGCATCCTGACAGTTTGAGGATTCTGTAGCAGCTGAATACCAAGAAGGCTAACTCACTGAACTGGGATGTAATTACCATATAATATTCCATTCTTTTGGCTACTGGTATTCCGACAAGTTTAAGTGGACTATCATGAATTCAAATATGTGAACTTTCTTTCAAAGACTAGTTTATAATGAGAGAACCATGTTGTTCTAGGGCACTGAGAAAGGAGCAATGGCAGTTGAAAGTTGAGCACGCTAAATCACACTCAGAATACAGTTTTCATAATATGTACATATCAGGATATGTACATAACAATACCTTCCCGAGAGGGTCTTTATTCTATAAAATAATATTTTGCTAAGCTACATTCAGGCTCAATGGAAAATGGCCATTTCAAGTAAGAAGTAAAAAACTACCAGTTGTGAAAATGTTCTGAAAATTGAATTATCAACATATGAATTAAGCAATTTCTGAAAAAGGCAAATTAGATCACATATCTGAAGATAAAATTATTGTTCAGTGTGGAAAGAGCACATGATGTAAAATTCCTTAAATAGTTCTTTGAAATTCAACACTGGTCCTTCAAACCAATCCCCATCACAGAAGGGCTTGCTGACAAGAGCTAATGCTGTGAATGAGAAAACAACTTAAGAGAAAAAATTAATGAAGTTGCCATACAACCAAGGTGATCAGATTTTAAAGGCCTTCACTACAAAAAACCCACAAGACTGGTACCAAAAGTGCACATACGCACACACACACACGTGTGAACTGTAAAGAAAAAACAAAACCACAACACGTATACACGTGTACACACACACACACACCAGCCCCCCAAAGACTGGGTCAGCAGTTAAGGCACCTTTATAAAAAACAAACAAACAAACAAACAAACCAAAAAATCCCATGTGGCTTTGGCTTTCCGAAATGTGTTACAGTGCTACCAAGAAGCGATTCTGAAAGCATCTGAAAACGTGCAAAATGTCTGAAAACAGTGCCTGGCAACTGAGACAGTTTGCAAGCGTGATTCAGAGGTCTGCCAAGGAAACAAAAGAAGCCTCCCTCCTCCCGGTGAGACCTCACACGGCACCAGGGGCGCTCCGGGCACTATTTACTGTCAGGTAGGTGGAAAGCAAGAGTCTGTGCAGGAGCGGTACATACTAGGGATCGCTCTCTGGCGGGGACGGGGCCATGGAGTTTCCACTGGTTGGGGAACCGCCCAGCTTTAGTTTTTGCAGATATTCGGCATGCACGGGCTTGTGGCACTGGAGAACCTTGATCGCATCTTCGACTTTGAACCACTCTCGCTTCCTCCCAATGCTAACCGAATCTTCCCAATCCTCCAGAATCTCAGTGACAGTCAGTACATACACGTACGTTCTGTGCTTGCGATCTTGGTTCTGCTCGAAAATGCCCAGGAGCCGGCCCAACTTCCCCTTGACTCCCGCCTCTTCGTACACCTCGCGGACTGCAGCACCGCCCGGCTCCTCCTCGGGCTCCATGCCCCCGCCCGGCACGATCCAGCGGTCCGGGTACCGACTGCTACTCACTAACAGCACCTCGTCTTCGCGCTCGCTCCGGAAGCACAGGCACGCCGCCCGCTTCTTGAACCCCTCCGGGTCGTAGGTCCGCGTCTGGTTCGGCTTGCACTTCATCCTCGAGGCCGCTCGCCGCTGCTCGGGTCCCCGCTGCCGCCGCCACCGGGACGAGGGACTCCGAGGTGCTGCCGAGAGAAAGGGCCGCGGCGAGGGGCGGCGAGAGGCGGCGAGAGAGAGACGCGCCTCAGCCCGTGAGCCCCGGGCGCTCGGGGAAGATGAGGCGGGGGCGGGGACGGAGGCGGGGGCGCGCGAGGTACGTCAGTCGGTCCGTCCCCCCGCGCGGCCGGGGGGTCCCGGGCGCAGACGCCTGAGTGGAGGAGGCGCCACCGCCCCCGCCCCCATCCCCGCCTCCGCCCCGGAGCCCGCCACTCTGCGCGGAGCCCACCCGCGTCTCCGGTGCGCGTCCGCGTCCCTCCCTCCTCAGCCGACGGGGCCGGGGTTGAGCGAGGTGAGGCGCATTCGCGGGCGCGTCCGCGTCCCCGGGCACGTGCGCGTTCCCGTCGGAGGGCGGGGGGCGGGGGTCTCGTGGCTCCCGCAGCGCGCGGCGCCTGGGGCGCACTGCGCAGGCGCCCCGCACCTCCGGGCTGGGAATCTGCAGCCCCCGGGGTGAAATGCACCGCCTTGTGACCTGGGCCAAGCTTGCTTCCACGTGTGCCTTCGAGCCAGACGTGGCTGTGGCGCGGCCGGACGTTTCTCCTCACCCTCCCCACCAGGTTGCAGGAAACACACACGCAATCGTTTTACACACAGGACGGACGGTCAAGTGCGTGTGGTCCTCGTCATCACCCATAAGGTAGAGTGCCGGCTTACTTACAGGAAGGCCCCGGTTTTGTCAAGACGATCCTCGGTATTCTTGACAAAACAGTACCTAATCTTTGCTGAGTCATATCATGCAGTTTTGTTTCTTCAGCAGGTTCTTCACCTTGCCAGGCATCTTGGCACAGCCCATAAGTGAACACCTTTCTTGAACCCCTATTGACATCTTACCCAACCTCTGGTCCTCGGTTTGCTCAGCAGTAAACTCCTCACCTACTTGGTTCAGACCTTTGCACTTTGGGTCATGTTCACCCAACAGCTGGAGAACCACCCAAAGCAGTGTTTTATTAAATCCCAGGAATCTCTCCCCTCCACACACTCCACCCTTGTCTCTCTTTCTCATTGAGAAGTACTGGTTGAGGCTTTGGGAAACATGCCTCTGGCAATCCCTTCATATTTTGCATGTTGATTTTTAGAAGCCTCCTGGCCAGGGACCCCAGCAAGGCCACTTGGTGCTCTCTCCCCTCTGTCTGGTCATCCTGTCCCCTTGGCCAAGAAGTGGCCCTCCCACAGCCCCAGATGTAACAGCCTAAAGCCTTCCCCCTCCTTCGTATTTTTTCTTATTGTTTCCCTGCTCTCACAGTAACCTGTGGAGAAGACCTCTGATATCCCCTCCCTTTTGCCTTATTGCAACTTAGGCATCTTTGTCTCTCTCTTACCCACAGACCGTCTGCTGGCATCAGGCAAGCAGGATCACAACACCTCACTTTTCCAGTGAAATAATCCATTCATCAAGGAGAAATTGAATCGGAAAGGTATGTGGAAAATAGTTACGAAACATACAGTCCGGTTTTTAAATAACAAGTTAGTTCAGCTTGCCAGTTCAGCTTGTTCCATGCCGTGTGTATCCAAATAGCTCATAAAATTGATTCTGTTCCTGGTGGCAAGACTACCCTCAATATCTAGAAGTATAATAAGACAAAAATATATGGGCATAATATAATAAAACTGTATGAAGAAAATGGTAAAATGGAGAAATGAAGAGAATGACCTCAACCAATAGCGATACTAGTGCTAATGACCATATTTTACCGATATATGGATGATCAAGGAACATTTGGAGGAAGGCAACATACCGTGATTAAAAACAAACTAGGAGGACTTCCCTGGTGGCCCAGTGGTTAAGACTCTGCGCTTCAATGCAGGGGGCACGGGTTGGATCCCTGGCTGGGGAACTGCCTCACGCCGCGAGGTGTGGACAAAACAAACAAACAAACAAAACACAACAAAAAAAACCCCAAAACACTAGGAAAATAGATTTCAGCACAGGCTGTATACCTCAGTGTGCCCATACTCACAAATAAATGATGTTAAACAACTAGAAACAAAATCCATTATAGTCAGGATCTAGGCAAATATACCAATTATCACCCATATTATTACATATCATTTTAGATTTTCTTTCCCGTGCAATGAGATTGTAAAGAGAAAAAAGCCTACCATTTTGATAAATAAGACAAAATTGTCATTCTTAGCAGATGGTAGGAATATATTCTTGGGAAACACCTAAGCAACGATGTAAAAATAAATTTCTTTAGGGCTTCCCTGGTGGCGCAGTGGTTGGGAATCCGCCTGCCGATGCAGGGGACACGGGTTCGTGACCCGGTCCGGGAGGATCCCACATGCCGCGGAGCGGCTGGGCCCGTGGGCCATGGCCGCTGAGACTGCGCGTCCGGAGCCTGTGCTCCGCAGCGGGAGGGGCCACAATGGTGAGAGGCCCGTGTACGGCAAAAATAAATAAATAAAAATAAATAAAAAATAAATTTCTTTAAATGGTAGACGTTAATAAACATTAACATTTAAAATCCCAAGAGCTTTCATGTATGCCAGCAATAACCCTGTAGAAAATATAATGTGGAAACGATGACATCACAGTAGCAATATCAACCACTACAAAGTAAACAAAATACCGAGGGATCCTAAAAAAAAACATTGTAGTAGAAAATGATAAAACTTGTACTCAACTCTAAAAGATATTTGAATTAATCAAGAGGAACTTTAGCAAAGCTGGGAGATTGGACTGGTGTCTGCAGGGAGGTGTGGACCAAACAGGCCCCAGCCACATCACCAGTCTGCTTCACAGTTACCAGGTAGTATGTCCTTGTCTCACCAGAGGTGCCGTTTTATAGTCTGCTGCATCACTCCCACATCAGATTATGCCTATGCAATATGTCTGTGCTGGGGGTGGGGCATATTTATTGGAAGGGGGAGGAGAAGCAACATTATAATATGGAAGGAGGTAGAGACTGAATTCCTACTGGCAAAGTCATAACATGTTCCTGGATAAAGAGATCCACAGGTTGTAGGTTTAGTGCAATGCCAAGGAAGTTTCCAAATTAGTTTTTTTCCAAATTTCATAAAATAATTTTATTTTCCACCTGTTAAAACAATAGGGCAAGACAGTTTTAACTTTTTCTAAAGAAGAGTAGAAATCTTTTTTGGGAGACTAGCACTCTGCTGTCTGGTTTATCTATAGTTCATTGTTTCTCCACTGATGAACAGGGTTGTTTCATGAGCCACTGTGGTAGCAGACTGTTACAGCAACAGCTGTGATACGTGCATGCCTCCCACATTGTCCTTGGCCTTGGCACGGAGCTTGCTTTGTGCCATGGGACCATAGCAAGTGTGAAGCAAGCAGAGAATTGAAAAGTGCCTGTGCACTGGGGTTTGCCCTCTCTTGCTGCTCTTGAAACAAGATGACAACAATGTGAAGAAGCCTGGGCTAGGTGAATGATGAGAGATCCACAGTCCATGCATCGCCTTCACCCCACCTTACAGTGGATCCTTTGCCAGAAATGTAGGTGAGACCATCCTAGACCATACAGCCCGCAGCAGAGCCAGTTAGCCGATAGAGCACTGACCACAGATGCGTAAGTAAGCCCTCTGAGAAGAGCAGAAGGACCGGTCACCCGAGCCCAGCTGAAGTCGTTGGGCTGCAGAATTATGAGCAAAAGAATCAGTTATTGTTTAAAGCCACTAAAATTTGGGGTGGTTTCTTATACATCAAGAGCTAGCTGACACCACCATTAACTGCCATCCATCAAAATCCAACCAAAAATAAAGAAAGTATGTTTCCCAGTAGAAATTCCACCTCTTCTTGAAGAGGTTGCCATTGAACTTTCCCTGGAGTCAGAAGGAGAGGGATGAAGTTAAGACATGTAATATTTGTACGTGTCAGTCTTTGTGCCAGACCCTGTGTTGAGCCCTGTATCCTGTTTCACTGACAGCCCATTAAATCCTAAGGAGACAGTTATTATTTTCCGTTTCATAGAAGAGAAGGCTTAGAGTGGAGTTAGTATTGGAATTCAAGTCTTCATGTCTCTATAGCTGTGCTCTCACAAAGTCACCATGTCTTGTCAAAAGGATTCTTTTTATCAAGAGCTACGGTTTGTTGTGGCATTTAAAAAAATTTATTTTATTGAAGTGTAGTTGATTTACAACGTTGTATTCATTTCTACTGTATAGCAAAGTGATTCAGTTATACATATGTATACATTCTTTTTCATGTTCTTTTCCATTATGGTTTATCACAGGATATTGAGTATAGATCCCTGCGCTGTACAGTAGAACCTTGCTGTTTATCCATTCTATATATAATACTTTGCATCTGCTAATCCCAAACTCCCAATCCATCCCTCTCCCAGCCTCCTCCCCCTTGGCAACCACGAGGCTGCTCTCTATGTCTGTGAGTCCTTTTCTGTTTCGTAGATAAGTTCATTCGCGTCATATTTTAGATTTCACATATAAGTGATATCACATGGTATTTGCCTTTCTCTGTCTGACTTCCTTCACTTAGTATGATAATCTCTAGGCCCATCCATGTTGCGGCAAGTGGCATTATTTCATTCTCTTTTGTGGCTGAGTAGTGTTCCATTGTATATAGGAACCACATCATCTTTATCCATTCCTCTGTCGATGGACATTTAGGTTGTTTCCATGTCTTGGCTGTTGTGAAGAGTGCTGCAGTGAACACTGAGGTGCATGTATCTTTTCAAGTTATGTTTTTCTCCAGATATATGCCTGGGAGTGGGATTGCAGGATCATATGGCAACTCTGTTTTTAGTTTTTTTGAGGAACCTCCATACCGTTTTCCACAGTGGCTCCACCAGTTTACATTCTGTTGTGGCATTTTTGGATGACGTTCAGAGTTGACTTCTTAGGTAAGGTGTTCATTTGCTAAGGGTCACTGAGTTCAAAGGAAGCTATTTCCGCTCTGGATGTTCTTCTCCTGAGAAATATAGTGAAAAGCCCACCTGAGGGCCCATCTCACTCCCACCAATGAAGGATGTCACCTTGACACGTTACTTAACAACTTGAAGTTCAATTTCCCCTGCAAGCATAAAATGGAATTAGTGTTACAGAGAAGAAGACGTTCTATTTTGTCATCATCCTGGGCATTGATTTTGATTTGTCGAGGGTCCGCTTTATGCATGTAATATTTATTTACCAGCAAAATTGAAAAATGAGTATCAAAATCTCCTTTCAACAGATTAAGAGACAGGCTGAGATGGGTTTAAGGAGGTGAGGCAGCAAGTGATGGAGCTGAGTCACACGCTGGTCTGCCTGACACCAAAGGTAATCTTCCCTTCACTATGACAGATTTCGCACGTGTTGAGAGTTGCTGAGATACACACACAGTGCATGTCATTCCTTGTGGCGCAGACTTCCTCCGCTCTCATTTTTTTCTGCCTGGGAGATCTGGGCAGCCAGGAGAACACAGCTTCTATGTAATGTTCTAAAACTGAGAGGATCTGCTCTGAGCGCAACTAGTCTGGGATACATATTTCCACATGTTTTCTGATTTAGGAAAGAGCAGGCAGATTGGAAAGTGACAGCAACATTAGAAGCATGGTCCTGGGAAGTTGGGTGCCTTTCTTGGTGAGATGGGCATGGAACCTAGAGCTGCCTCTTTTGTGATTAATTTTAAGTGGAATGCAATTCTAAGAGGGAGGAGCTCTCCAGAACAGCTGTCACCGCAGATGGAGAACGTTACAGACCTTCTGAGAGCCTTGTGGTCTTCACAGCTGCACCCAGCTTTCAGGAGAGTGACCACACATACCTGAGAGGATTTCTAGACGTACTAAAGGGAAGCAGAGTCGGGAAATGTGATTTTAGTAGTAGTCAGTGAGTGGGAAAAAAATTGGTGTTTTGTAAACCAAATGCCCTAGAACTTAAGTCTGGCTCTCTCAGTAGCTGTGCAGCCTTAAGCAAGTGAATATCTTGGACCTTGATAGTTCTCATCTGTAAAATGGGGATAGTAAAAGTACCTAACTCATTAACTTCAACCCTCCCCCAAAGGCTTTCCTGACCATGTGTACTCACCCACCCCTTACACTGCGATTAAATGACCCTCCTCCATTTTACCGGGCTCCCTTGACTTTAATTCTGTCATGGCTCTAATCAAGGATCGAGCGCTGTGATGATCTGTCTGTATGTTTGTAAGAAATTGAAAGGCTAGGGTCCAGCCTGATACATACCTGTTCCCCCTGAGTCAGCACAGTGACCTGAGCTCGGCATCCAGCAGGGATTCAAAATACATTGATTGACTGAAAGAGTGTGACAGAGCCTACATGGATCATAAAGGATGGTTCTCATTGTACCTAATAATTGTTTATTACAAATATAAAATGAAAGACGAGTGAAGAGAGGCAACTCCACACATAGCTTTTCACGTGTGTGAAAAGGGAGGCTTCATCATGTTCCTTGGATAATCTGTTTTTCCTTGAAACACAGCAAGGGCTTCAGAGTGGGGCTACAGTAGGTAGTTCAGTAGAAACTTCTCAAATACAAAGGGATTGGAACAAAAAAATACCTCCCCATTTTTTTTTCTTTGCTTAATGGATGAACCATGGGGATGAATACAGGACTTGTAAGTTTGTGATTTTGTGAGTAACGGCACACGTGTGCACAGTCACGGGCGTGAGCCCAACGGTCAATGGAGGTCAAGTCCAGGTGAGTGTTTCCACTCTCTCGCAAAGAGGCAGCACTCCTTGATTTCTCCTGCTTCTTTGATCACTCCCTCTGGTCCCCTGACTGCTGTATCCCTGCTCTTCACTGATACTGTCCTCTGTACAGACCTCTAATTCAGCAACTAAACCCTTCCTAGCGCTGTTCCGTTCATGGCTCAGAGTCAAATGCGAAACCCTCAGAAAGGTGTACGAGGCCCTACAAGATCTGGCCCCATTTCCTCTCTGACTTTACCACACCAGCCTCCCTTCAGTCACTCAGGTCCAGGACTCTGCAGTTTCTGGATCTTGTCAGCCAGGCTCCCTCCTCAGGGTCTTTGCTCTAGCTCTTCCCTTTGCCCGGATGCTCCTCACCCACATCTGCCTGGCTGACTTCCTCATTTCCCTGGAGGCCTTGCTCAGTTCTCGCCTTCTCAGTGAGGGCTAACCAGGCCACAGAACAGCATATTGCCAAGTGCACCCGTCTTTCCCACCCTCCACCCTATCCCTGATCCCCTTTGCCTTGGCCTAAATTGTCCTTTTGTTATAACACTTATCAACTAACAGACTCTGTTATTTACTTCTTTGTTATGTTTGTTGCTTATCTCTGTCCTCCCCCAGAGCTCCCAGCTGTGAGGTCCTTGGTCTTAGGGATCTTTGTCTCTTGCTCACTGGTCAATCTCCAGCAGCCCAGAACTTTGCTGAGCACACATTGTAGTCATGCAGAGGATATCTGTTGATGTAATGAGTGTGTCTGCCTCCCTTGGTACATTGTGATACCCTTGAGGGCAAGGGCCATGTTTCATTGGTCTTTGTCAGTCCATGATCCAGGACACTTTCTGATACAACTGGGAAGGCACTACGGAATATTCATTGAATTAATCAATCCGTTAATTAATTAATTTGTGAAAGCGATACTAACAGGGAAAACATTCTGTTTACAAACTGCAGTTATTCCAGTAGGTGCCATCTGTGTGAGCACCATGTCTGTATCAGCTGCCATGCAAACTCTGCTGGTCGGCGCGGCCAGATGTCTGACTCATTTTCCGTGGATCCCTCCTAGGCCAGCCCTGTGCTTACTACACAGCATGACTTAGGGTGGCGTTTCCAGACCTCAGGCCTTCGTCACCTAAATAGACTTTGCTTTATCTGCGCAGAACATGTACTAATTTACATAATATATTTTCTTCAAATAAAAGTGTATCTTTGAGAATAAAAGGTAATCATACAGTTAAACGTGGTGAACGCAAAAGAATGTAATGAGCTAGTTGAAATGAAAGTTGAGATTAATGTGAAGTAATAGTACATGCAGCGATGGGTACCAAGCTAGGCTCTTCATTGATCTTCTGTAGTTGAATCCTAGGACTACAGGATTTGTAGTTGAATTCCTTCAGAGGAAATATTGTCATTCCCACTTCGTAAGGGAGACTGTTGAGATGACGGACATTCTGTAAGTTGCCCACGATCTGGCAGTAGATAGCCCAAATGAGAGGGAAACTCGGGGCTCACCGATGATAACACCCCAGAAAGAGTGCAGCATAGGCAGACCCCCGCTTAATTTGCTCCCAGCAGTCCTGTCCGGTTCCCTTCCTTTTTTCACTGATCCAGCTCTCCAAAGCTTTCATCCCATCTCCTAACACTTGCAGAAGCTCTTCATCCCAGAGATCTCGCCCCAGCTGCTTTGGCCAAATGTTGGTATATTCAACACTGATTCCTGCTGCGGCAGATGGAAGGTGACTATTCTGAGTCCTTGTGAAGGAACAAAGTAATTGTTGTTTACACTCCTTCATGACTTTTGATGATTGTGGATCCTGGGGAGGGTCCTTTGTTGCAGAGCTAGTTTCCTTGTGTGAGAATCCTGTTCTTGGCAGGATGCCCTTTTCTTCCACAAAGACATCCAACTGGCCCAGGAGGGAAGATCAGGAGTTTACTGATCAATGCTGCTGTGCACCCACAGGCCCAGGCACCGTGAGACCAGTTCCCTCAGAAGCAATACTACAGATTTCTCAGGGTTACCAAGCTGTTCTGCACATTTCGCAGGCTCCTTTGATGAAGACCACAAGCGAGGTATAGAATCAAAATTGGGATCAGGAAAACGGCCACATTCTCCCAGTACCCCCAGTAAAATCCACCTGTTCTGGGAAGGTGCACCATTAGTGAGCAGCATGGTAGGGTGGCTCTGACCAGGGGTTCTGAGCCGGGCATCATCCTCTGGAATTCGAGATTAGTAGGAAAACGGCTTTTCCTTTACTCTTTTCCCCCCATCTTCTCCTCGGGTGTTTATTATTTCAGGGCACATTGGAAAATCGGTGGTTTTCTTAGCAGTTTTCCCCAAATACGAGATCTCCTAGGAGAGGACACCAATTAGACTCTTAGTTTCTGAGCTTCGCTTTAACTTTGATCAGATAGCTTTTAGTACCAGCCTACGTCTCAAAGGAGGTATCCTTGATTTGTTGCTTCGGATGAACTTTCTGCTGTGTGTAATTCCCAAAATTCTTGTAAAGGAATCCTGTTTTTCTGTTGTTGCTTTTTCCTAACTACATATCAGAAGAGATGATAAAATCTCTTTGAGGGCCTACCATGTGTCAGGTATTTACATATCTCACTGACAGTTTTCATAAAATCCCTGTGGCATAAGTACCATTATTCCAGTTTCACAAATGAGGAAACCAAGGCCCAGGAGGGTAGATACCTTGCTCATCACAGAGCTAGGAAGTGGCAGAGCTGGGATTTAGGAGAACTGCTGTCACAATCCATTGTCTGCATATCTCCACATTTTTTAAAAGTTTTTGAAAAAAATTCCTGTGTTCTTGAGAGTCACCAATGTAAATTTTAAAATTCCACACCGTTGCTATGTCATCATTCTATTTATTTTTCGAGTTTTTCTCATGACAAATAGTACCTTCCTTTACAGAAAACATTAAGCTTATAACATTAGAGTTGGGGGTGGCAGACATGGAAAGGCTTACACATGGCTAAGTTCTGGGAATTGTTGCTTTTAGCCATATTGTGGGCTAAAGACCGTGCCACGTGCTGTGTAGAGGCACATGGACAAATGAACCAGATCTCGTCCTCCAACACCTCCTAGGTTCTAGAAGAGTTTGCATGATACTCAAAGACCACACACATGCTACCTATATAGAATGCATCTACTGTCCTACTCCCAGATTGCAAGTGGATGCTTTTGCTGTCAGAGTTTCAGTATGAAAGAAATGCCTTCAGCAAACCTTCAGCAATGCCTACCATGTTTCATGCAGTGTACGTCGTACAGGATAAGCAAAGAGCAAAGAAAATATGGTACCAGCCCTTAAGGATCTCACAGGAAAACAAACATAAAAAAGAATGTAATTTCTGAATTAGAAGTATCCACGGAGTACATTTACAGTGCAAGAGAGGAAAAGAGGAAGAGGAGACACAGACTTGGGTGATAAAAAAAAAATAGAGGCAGTAGGATCAGGAGTCAGATCAGGGGAACTGAGACCTTGTGACTGTGAACATGAAGGCCTCTATCTGAAAATTCGACTGTTTGGGGGCTCATGGATGTGATTCCTTAATCCCGAATATTTGTGATTTTCAGCAAAACAAATAATCAAATTACCAGTCTTATATTCACTAATTAATTTCTGCAGTTAAATTTCTTTAAATGATTTTTATGCTTCAGTCACTTTTCACTTGCAAAGCCTAGGGGCTTTAAAAAGGCTCCCACCGTGAGGACATTTCAGAAACTGAGAGATTGTTAGAAAGGCCAACACTGATCACGAAGCCAGGAAGTCAGCAGTGCACTGGTACTAGAAGCTGCTGAATACAGGGAGCTGGTGTAAAAGTCAGAAAATGCGTATGTTCCACGTGCCGTGGTAGGCTCTGGGGTTAGAGGGATCAGGCAAGCTGATCCAGCTGTCTTCGTACAGAAAATCACGCAGGCAGATCTTAAACTCAGTGGTCTGTAAAGATTTGTCAGGATTATCGAGGAGGCGTCTCACCTGCGCACACACGCGCGCACACACATGCACACACTCACACACAGTTAATAACTTAGAATTCTGAAACACAGCTAGGATCACAGAGTGTTGGAGCCAGTCTGTCTACCTCTAAAGCCTCAAAGAATGTCTATGGCACCAAACCCTTTTTCATAAAACTTTATTTCCATTTAATTCAGAGCCACTACCTGCAGTTCCCCTGACTGTGCTTGCCTGCTGTTGCCCTGTAGGGAGCCTGGGAACTGAGTGTTCTGCTTTATCTGAAGTGCAGGGACTGAGTGGGCAGCTCCAGTGTCCAAGCCCTTCACACTGAGTATGGCCCTATCTTACCAGGACGTGCCCTCATGTTGCTGTCACACTGCAGGCTGTCTGTTCTTGCCTCTGTATTGCAGTTAATCTTCCACTACACTAGCGTTAGAATTCTCTGCCCTGCGACTTTGGTGGCGCTTATTTTAATTTGCACCTTAGAGGTTCATGTGGTTATGGCTGGGCCAGAAATGATTCCTCACCCTCCCCAGTAGGTTGGATACTACAGAGAATTACCTTACGCACAACAGATTCAATATGCTAATGACCTGAATACCGGTGTGTCAGCTTTCTAGTGCTGCGTAACAAATTGCCGCAAATTTGGCAGCTTAAACCAGCACGTATTTATTATTTCACGGTTTCCACAGGTAACACGTGTGGCATGCATCAAGTGAGTTCTCTGGTTAGGGTCTCACAAGGCTGAAATCAAGGTGTCAGTGGGCCTGGGACCTTACCTGGAGGCTCCGGGGAAAAAGCAGCTGCCAAGCTCATTCATCCAGGTGAGTGGCAGAATCCAGCTCCTGTGGTGGCAGGACTGAACTATGTCCTTGCAGGATGTCGTCGGGGCTGCTCTCAGATCCTAGAGGCTGCCTGTGTGTGGTTCCCTCCATCTTTAAGCAAACAGTGGTGTGTCAGATCCTCCTTGGGCTTCAGATCTCTGTTGCTTCCCTCTGCTGCAAGCCAGAGAGAACGGTCTGCTTTTAAAGGGCTCCTGTGGTTAGATTAGGCCCTTTTGGATAATCCAGGATAATCTCCTTATTTTAAGGTCAGGGGTTTAATAACCTCAATTACAACTGCAAAATCCTGTTAGCCGTGCAGCATAGTGCAAATGTGCACGTGATTCCTCCTCTAATTCGCAATACCTGGGATTATGGTGGGATATGTTGGGAGACCAGTTTTAGAATTCTGCCTACCACAGCCTTTACTAACCATCAGATGATTATTTGTTAAAACCCTGTTTTGCAACCCTGATGGGGTATCTGTAATTCCTGTGATCATACTGCCCACTCTTTACTGAGTTCCATCATGTCATCATGTAGTTTTACTTGCACCAGGTGCTTGTGCCTTCCCAAGTGTATTGGTCAGGGTTCCAGAGGAACAGGACCAATAGGATATTTAGAGAGAGGGAGAGAGAGAGAGAGAGAGATTTTTTTTATTAGGAATTGGCTCCCATGTTTGTGGAGGCTGACAAGACCCAAGACCTGCACTTGGCAAGGTGGAGACCCAGGAGAGCTGATGGTGTAGTTCCAGTCCGAGTCCAAAGGCCTGAGAACCAGGAGAGCCAGTGGTGTAAGTTCCAGTCCCGAAGTTGCTGGCATCGTCTCAAGAAGATGCGCTTTTTCAGTTCAAGTCCGCAGGCAGGGAAAGACCAGTGTCCCCCCTCAAGCAGTCAGGCTTGAGTCCCTCCTGCTTGAGGGAAGGTCAGCTTTTTTTGTCCTATTCAGGCTTTCGAGTGATTGCCATGGGACACTCCCACTAGAGGGCCACCTGCTTTACTCAGTCTACCTATCCAAATGGTGATCTCATCTAAAACTCCCTCACAGACACACTCACAATAATGGTCGACCTAATATCTGGGCATCCTCCGTGGGCCAGTCACGTCGACACATAATATCACACATCACTCCAGGCACCTTGACACAGTCCATAATTTAACATTTATTTAAAAATTCCTATTCTATCTCAATTAACTGTTCGGTTTCCCAGCTTCGTCGCCTATAAGACGGAGTTGTGAATAATTTCACTTTGTTCGTTGCATTTAAGCTAATTACCTTTAAGGTTATATGTGTGAAAGGGAAAAACGGATCAGGAAGCAGCTTACATTCTTTACCGTATAGGAGAATTCTGCATCATGTGGCATGCAGATTTAATAATACCTAATATTTATGAAATATTTACCATATTTAGCAAGTCCTTTTGTAAGCTCTTTAAATGCTTTACCTCATTTGTTCAGCAAAACACCATGAGATACATGCCATTGTTAGTCCCCTTTCCGTATGAAGAAACTGAAGCACAGAAGTTAAGTAATTTGTCCAAGATGACAGCTGGTAAGTGGCAGGCCCAGGATTGGAATCTATGGCTTCAGAACCAATGTCCCTAACTAATTAGTGTGACCATATAATTTGTCATCCACACCAGCATGAGAGCACTATTAAAAATTATACCTCAGTGGGCATAAAACAGGAAAGACTTACACGTATGAAGACACTGCTCACTCTGTTAGTGAACATTCTTTGGGTTGCAAGTAGCAGAAAATTCTTTCCTAGATTGGCTCAATTCAAAAGGAAGTTCATGATCTCAGAGTATTTGCAACATCAGCATCACTTTTCCTCCCTCTGCTCGATTATTCCTGTCAGCATACAAACTGGTGTTGTTATTTTTATTATTATTATTATTAAAAAACAAACACAAAACGACGTTCTTTTTGCCTCACTCCCTCTTACCTCCTATGGGGCCTTTTCTCCTCCCCTTGGTAGCAGACCTCCCATAAGGAGCGTCTACACTCGCTGTCTCCAGTTCCCCTCCTCCCATTCTGTCTTAATCTCACTCTGATCGAACAAGTACACCTTCACCTAAACTGCAACTGTTGCGGTCAACGTAAGAATGACATTGATATTTCTAAGTCAATGGCTGTGTCACAGTCCCCTCCTTAAGTGACCCGTCCATAATTTTGGACCCAGTTGATCCCTCCCTCCACCTGGAACTACTTTCTCCTCTGATGTATTATTCAGCATTCTCTAGAGACGTGGAAACAATAGGATATGTATACGGGAAGTGATTTATTAAAAGGAATTGTCTCACACAGTTGTGGAGGCTGAGAAGTCTCCCAGTCTGGTGCCTGCAAGCTGGAGACCCAGAAGAGCTGGTGGCCTAATTCAGTTTGACAGTGGCCCGAGGACCAAGAGAACCAACGATGTAGATTCCAGTCGGGGTCTGAAGACCTGAGAAACTGTAGTGCCGAGGACAGAAGAAGATCAATGTCCCAGTTCATTCAGTCAGGCAGGAAAGACTCAGTTTTTCCTTCCTCCACGTTTTGGTTCTGTTCAGGCCTCGAGGGATTGTTTGATGTCCACGCGTGCTGGGAAGGGCACACTGCTTTCCTGAGTCCACAGATTCAAATGTTAGTTTCACCTGGAAAGAGCCTTACGGACATACCCAGAGATGACGTTTAGCCAAATATTTGGACACCCCGTTATCCAGTCAAGTTGACACATACACACCTGCGTTCCAGGACAGTACTTTCCTGGTTGTTCTCTGATGTCATGCAGCTGTAGCTCCTCAGTCTTCTTGGCTGTTTCTCCTCCTGTTCCTGTGACCTCTTGATACCGACAAACCTCAGAACTGAATCCTTGTCCTCTTCTCCTCTCTGCCTACACTCATTCCTTTCGTGATCTCATCCAGTACTGTGGCTTTCTATGCCATCTGGACCCTCTTCTTTCCCCAGTTTAGATATCCAACTTAGACTCCAGCGTCTGTTGCCACTGTCCACTTGGAAGTCCACGTGGATGTCTAATAGACATTAGATTTTAGCCCTGTAAAAACTGAACTTATTTCAAACAGTCGACTTCTGTTCTTTGTCATCTCAGTTAACATTATCCTTCTAACGACAGCCTCTTCAATAAGTGGTGCTGGGAAAACTGGACAGCTACATGGAAAAGAATGAAATGAGAACACTCCCTAAGACCATACACAAAAATAAACTCAAAATGGATTGAAGACCTAAATGTAAGGCCAGACACTATAAAACTCTTAGAGGAAAGCCTAGGCAGAACACTCTATGACATCAATCACAGCAGGATCCTTTTTGACCCACCTCCTAGAGGAATGGAAATAAAAACAAAAATAAACACATGGGACCTAACGAAACTTAAAAGCTTTTGCACGGCAAAGGAAACCATAAACAAGACGAAAAGACAACCCTCAGAATAGGAGAAAATATTTGCAAACGAAGCAACGGACAAAGGATTAATCTCTAAAACATACAAGCAGCTCATGCAGCTCAATATCAAAAAAAACAAACAACCCAATCCAAAAAATGGGAGGAAGACCTAAATAGACGTTTCTCCAAAGAAGACATACAGATTGCCAACAAACACATGAAAGGATGCTCACCATCACTAATCGTTAGAGAAATGTGAGTGAAAACTACAATGAGGTATCACCTCACACCAGTCAGAATGGCCATCATCAAAATATCTACAAACGGGCTTCCCTGGTGGCGCAGTGGTTGAGAGTCCGCCTGCCAATGCTGGGGACACGGGTTCGTGCCCCGGTCCGGGAAGATCCCACATGCCACGGAGCGGCTGGGCCCGTGAGCCATGGCTGCTGAGCCTGTGCGTCCGGAGCCTGTGCTCTGCAACGGGAGAGGCCACAAAAGTGACAGGCCCGTGTACCGCAAAAAAAAAAAAAAAAAAAAAAAAAAAAAAAAAAAATTTACAAAAAATAAATGCTGGAAAGGGTGTGGAGAAAAGGGAACCCTCTTGCACTGTTGATGGGAATGTAAACTGATACAGCCACTATGGAGAACAGTATGGAGGTTCCTTAAAAAACTAAAAATAGAACTACCATACGACCTAGCAATCCCTCTACTGGGCATATACCCTGAGAAAACCATAATTCAAAAAGAGTCATGGCCCACAATGTTCATTGCAGCTCTATTTACAATAGCCAGGACATGGAAGCAGCCTAAGTGTCCATCGACAGATGAATGGATAAAGAAGATGTGGCACATATATACAATGGAATATTAGCCATAAAAAGAAGCGAAACTGAGTTATTTGTAGTGAGGTGCATGGACCTAGAGACTGTCATACAGAGTGAAGTAAGTCAGAAAGAGAAAAAAAAAATACCGTAGGCTAACACATATATATGGAATCTCCAAAAAAAAAAAAAGAAGTGGTTCTGAAGAACCTATGGGCCAGAAAGGAATAAAGACACAGACGTAGAGCATGGACTTGAGGACACAGGGAAGGGGAAGCTGGGACCAAGTGAGAGAGTAGCACTGACATATGCACACTACCACATGTAAAATAGATAGCTAGTGGGAAGCAGCCGCATAGCGCAGGGAGATCAGCTCGGTGCTTTGTGACCACCTAGAGGGGGTGGATAGGGAGGATGGGAGGGAGACGGAAGAGGGAGGAGATATGGGGATAGATGTATTATGTATAGCCGATTCACTTTGTTATACAGCAGAAACTAACACACCATCGTAAAGCAATTATACTCCTATAAAGATGTTGAGAACAAGCAACAGCAGCAAAACAAGCAAACAGAAAAACACGTTATCCTTCTAGATGCTCACTTAGAAAGATTGGGGTCAGTCTTGCCATTATATCCATCCAGAAATCCTGTTGCTTCCATGGTCTAATGCCTCCTCCCGTGCTACCGCTTGATTCTAAGCCACTACACTTTATTGCCTTAGAACAACAACAACTTGCAACACCTTTGAAGTATTTACGTGGTCTACCATTTTCTACAAGATTTGCTCTTGTGTTACTTCTCTGAAATCCAACTACACTACCACTAGATCCCTCCACACCTACCTTAACCCTAGTAGTTACACTTTAACTGAAGCCTCTTGCACTGGCTGTTCTCTGTGTTGCAAAGGTTCTTCCTCCACATATGTAACAGCTCGCCCCGTCAACTCCTTCAAGACTTTACTCAAATATCACTTTCTGAGGAAGGCCTATCCTGACCGCTTCACAAAATTTCCAGTTTCTCAGCATTCCAGACCTAGTTTGCTTTTCATAACAGTGTAATCTTCCTACGTACAGTATAATTTAATCATTTATTTTATTTATTGTTTATACAGTTACCCCAAAATATGAGTTCTATGAGGGCAGAGACAGATGTCTGTTTTGTTGACTACAGTATCTTCAGGGTCAACAGGAGTGCCTGGCAGTTAGCTGGCAGTCACTACCGTTTGGTCCATTTCCCAAATAGACTGGAAGTGCAAAGTAGGGTGGGTTCTAGACATGGCGAAGTCTAGCTCAGGGATGTCATCAAGGGTTCAGATACTTTCCCTCTCTTTTTCTCAGCCACCTCAGTGTCCTCATCATTCTGGTCCCCAGATGTCTGTAGCAGTTCAGGGCTCGTATCTAGGCATGGTAATATTTAGGCAAAAAGGGAAAATATCTTCCAGTGTTCCTTTTCAAAGAGAAAGAAAACTGACATGATACTTTCCAGAAGATATCCACCCGCATCGACCCAAACATATGAGACTGAATCTGGTCACATGACCAACCTAAAATCAGAGATTGTCAAGGATATTGGATGCATCGTGACCGGCTTAGATGAACATGAGATGATGAGGAGTTTATCACAGTGTTCCCTGAAACACATCTGTGCACTGGTGTGATAAGATGAGAGCGAGGTTGGGGGCGGGGCGGGGAGAGAGAGAGAGGAGAGAGAGAGAGAGAGATTGTGTGTGTGTACTTGATAGGGGGCGGAATTCTGGTACTCAGTGGTTTCAGATTGTAAAGAAACAAATTATGGTAATTCAGGAGGCAGAAGATGGGGGAAAGTTGATGTCTTGCATACAAACTCCTGGTCTGTTAATGGCATGAGGCTAACATCATCTGATATGTCCATCTCATACTAGGTAATGCTTTGACAGAGGCACCAGAAATGCTCACAGTCAAGTTGGTAGAGACACTTTTACCCACACAGTGTTTAGATAGGCATTAAAAGTGTTTTATTTCATGGATGAGTAACCAACCCCTTCTGACTGATAACATCTTCACGTAGCCATGTTAATACCTTTATTCAAATCTCAAGGCTTCCCTGTCTTGGGACCTTCCTATTCTCTTTTGTTGGGTTCAGTTTTGAAATAATATATACGTGCATACAAGAGAAGCGTAAAGCATATATACAGAGATTTATAATGAGCAATTATAACGTGAAAACCTATGTGACCACCACCCAGGACAATGAGTCAGATAGTATTAAAACCCCAGAGCCCCTGAGGCTTCCCTCCCTGACCACAACCGTGTATCTCCTCAGTAGAGAAATCTGCCATCCTAATCGTTGTTCAGTATCTCTTTTCTTTTAATTAATTAATTCATTCATTCATTTTGGGCTGCGTTGGGTCTTCGTTGCTGCGTGCACGCTTTCTCTAGTTGCAGCGAGCGGGGGCCACTCTTCGTTGCGGTGCACGGGCCTCTCATTGCGGTGGCTTCTCTTGTTGCGGAGCACGGGCTCTGGGCCCACGGGCTTCAGTAATTGTGGCACGCAGGCTCAGTAGTTGTGGCTCACGGGCTCTAGAGCGGAGGCTCCGTAGTTGTGGCATGCGGGCTTAGTTGCTCCGCGGCGTGTGAGATCTTCCCGGAACAGGGCTCAAACCCGTGTCCCCTGCCTTGACAGGCAGATTCTTAACCACTGCACCACCAGGGAAGTCCCCAGTATCTCTTCTTGTTGCTCATTGTAGCTTCACCTACCACCTATGTAAACTACACTAAACTATCTAGTTTCATTAAAGAACAAAAACAAAAAGCCCTTATGGCATCAGGCATCCCATGTCTGCTTTGAGTTTTTAGTGTACACTCAGAAAACCACCTCATGTAACTTGTGTCTAGAGGCTCCTTGAAATGTATAAAGAAATCCCTCTTCCCAGGTTAAAGGGACAAACCCTCTTCCCAAATATGTGCTTGGGGGTGAATTCAATGCCAGGGTATACATGAGAGCTAAACGGTGTTCTCTACCTCCAGTGAGTCTATAGTCTAGGTAGGAAGATGGTGCTTACCGACGCTGTGCACTGGCAGAGCTGAAGACAGCTCAGGTTAGCAGCAAGGCCATGGGTGAGATATTCTCTGTGCCGCCTCTCCCTAGTTTGTGATTTGGGGCGAGGCTCTCTACCTCTCTGAGCCTGTGTACTTACTTCTTAAAGAGAGATTTAAAACCTGCTCCCCAGGGTTGCCATGTGTGGAAGTTTGTAGCTCTCTGCTGTAACCCACTGCACTGCTCCGAAGGAAGGGTGAACAATATTTCGGTTCTCCCTGAACAGTCTACACGGCATACATACGAGCCTAGTGACTTTAGTACCTACTAGGTGTTAATGTGAGGATTTCTGTGGCCCCAGGAACACACCAAGGCAGCTAAGTGGAGTGGTAGGAGGCTGGACATTAAGATCAGAAATATCGGGCTTAATGATGATATTCATGGTGAAAGCTAACTTGTATTGTGCACTGTAAGCCCCCACAGGCACAGGGAGTGTGCCTCGTAGCGGGCACCTCAGTGACACAGTAAGATCTGAGTACTGAGACTAGAAGCGTCTAGGTTAATGATGTACTTTACTTTTTAAAGAATCAAAAACGTTAGAGAGGCTTAAGTTCTGTTGAGTATTCCCTGCATCCAATCTATTGCTCAAAACATATTATATGCACCATCTCATTTAATCCTTACCATGGCCTGAGGAGGTAGGTATGCTCAGTGATTACCCCTATTTACCAGTCAAAAACCTTGAATTCAGAGATTAAGTAACTTTTCTGTGATCACACAGTTAATAATGAAGGACACAGGAAATGATCCCAGTCGGTATCTAGAACCCACATTACTTTTTGTGAGGGAGATACTTTTTGGGGGAAATAATTTCAAACTTAGAGAAAAGTTTCAAAAATAGTGCAAGGAACTCCCATTTCTACTTCACCCAAATTCCACAATAGGTAATAGTTCCCATATTTGTTCTCTCTCTCCTCCACCTTTCTCTTTCTGTCTGTCTCACTGTCTTGTTTTCCTGTCGATACACACACCACACACAGGCGCACATACGTACAAACTTTTTCTAAATCGTTTGAGAGTAAGCTGCAGACATGTCCTTTGACCCCTAAATACTGCAGTGTTACTTCCTGAGAACTAGGGCATCTTTTGGGGTAAGCACTGTACAATTATCAAAGTCAGGAAGCTAACATTGATACAGTACTATTATGTATCTCATCACAGACCTTATTCAAATGTGGCAATTATCTCAACAATGTCATTTATAGAAAGTTTTATAATTTTCTCTTCTCCTCTCCAGTCTAGAATGACGCTTGTATGTATTTGTTGTTTCACTTTAGTCTTCTTCAGTCTGGGACAAGTCCTCAGACTTGCTGTCTTGAACGACCATAAAAGTTTTGAAAGTATGAACCATGCCCCTCAATTTGGGTTTGCCTGATTTTCGATTCTCATGACTAGATTCAGCTTGTGTATCTTTGCCAGGGAAACGACAAAAGTGATAGTATATCCTTCTCAGTGCATTATATCAGTCGGCACATGCTATTTATTTATTCTGTACTGGTGAGGTTAAAGTTGATCACTTGGTTAAGGTTGTATTCACCAGGTTACCCCAAACTAAAGTGATTATTTTCCCTTTGTCCACTTAAATATATTGTGGGGGGATACTTGGAGACTATGGAAATATCCTGTTCTACCATCATTGATGATTCTTCCCTAAACCCACTAATGAATGGTGGTTGAAAAATCATGCATTTCCAACTCCATCATTTCCCCCCCATTTACTAGTTGGGATTCTTCTGCAATGAAGAGCTTTTCTCTGACCCTCATTTGTGAATTATTCATGTCTTCATTGATATCCTATGAGCTCATGGACATATATTTTATTCACTGGCTATATAAACCCATTACCATCGCGATTCAGTTTGATGCTCCAATTTGCCCAGATTTGGTCAGTGGAACAATGGAAGCCCCGTAAATCTTGTTCCTGTATCCTTTTAGGTGTACCCCTATTTTTCTTTGAAAATTTCTTTTGGTACAGCAAGGTATTCCTGGCTCTTCTTGTACTTTCCCTGTTCCGGCCCTGGAATCAGCCATTTCCCAAGGAGCTCTGGTTTCTTTTGTGTAGAATGGTATTTAGAATCAAGTCTGTGCTTTTAACTATTGTTCTCTTACTGGCAGTATGAATTTACACCCCCCTACATTTCCCTTAACTTCATTACCCAATATGTGGAATTGGCATAAAAATAGGAATTTTTTTTTTTTTTGGCCGTGTTGCGCAGCTTGTGGGATCTCAGTTCCCTGACCAGGGGTCAAACCCAGGCCCCAGCAGTGAAAGCGCTGAGTCCTAACCAATGGACCGCCGGGGAATTCCTAAAAACAGGGGTTTTGTTATTGGTATGTTGTAAGGTTTAGATACAGTAATGAAGCATGTAGTACAGTGCCTGGCACACAGGTAGTTTTTAAAAAATAGCATAATTTCGGCATCAGAAAGAATAACAACAATAATAATAATAATGGTTTATCACCCAGTGAATAAAATAAGAATCTATAAGTCCATTTGAAAATAAGTGGTAGCTATTTTCATCATCATTTTTGTTACTACCAAGTACTTCTGACTGTCAATAAGAGATACCTCTGGGAAAACCCTCAGGTTTACAATAGTAGCCTTGTCAAGTCAAGACCAACTCAACAGCATCACAGAGCTTGCAAAAACAGAAACATGAAGAATGATCGCAGAAGCAGGCCTCAGGCCTTGGTGACTGACACCACTTCAGTATTAGAAACAAAGGACATGAAGTGAAGAGCACCAGCTAGTCCTACAGCCTGCTTCTGGCACCCAGGACCTCCCTTATCATGGCCCTAAGAGCACTGTGCTGTGAACAGTTGTTTGTCTGCTTCATTCATTAGACTGTGAGCTGATGGATGTAACTTGTTTATGACTTATTCTCGGCACCTAAAACAGTACCTGTCCGATAGGAGACATTCGACAAATGTTTGCCGACTGAATGAATGGAAGTGTTGAGCAGTTTCAAATATCTCATTAGGATAACTAAGGAAAGGAGGAAACTAAGGCTCAAAAAGGTAGAGAAGCATCCCCAAGGTCATACAACTAGTAAGAGATAGAGGTGGAATTCCATCCTGGTCTGACTCTAGAAGCCTGAAGTCTTAAGTTGTATTGGCCTCTTTGGAGAGTGGGCCTTCCCAGAAAGATTAACTTGTCCAGTTTCCATGTTTCCCAGAGTCAGGTGGGAGACCCATAGGCACCAGATTGCATATCCGAGACTGCTTCAAGGATCAGGCATTTAATTCAACAAATATTTATGGATCACTTACTATAGGCCTTTCCATCTCGGGGGACAGAGCTCTGAGCACAATAGTCAGATCCCCTGTGTTCATCAATATTTCATTGTAGTGTGAAAAGACAGACAGTGAAGAAAGGGATAGATAAGATTTAATATGGTGGAAAAGTTATAGCTTGATTATCAAATAGGTAATCATCCATCATGTGTGTGTGCAGAAGAGAGAGTGGATGTGGAGGTGAGAGAGAGCTTGCTGGGTTCAGGGAAGTAGGAGTAGTTTGTAATGGCTGGAGGTAGAATGAGATGTAGACTGGGGACTGAGGTGGGAAATTGGAAAGCAGAATCCACAAGAAGGTGAGTCACTTAACTTCCCTGAGATGAAGTGTTCTTTTCAAGAAAATGGGGATTTGAATATCTGAGAAAATGCATGGAAATGTCTAAGGCTGAAATCTAAAAACAGTAATGTTATTAAATTATTAACCAATAAAGATAGTAATACTAGGTGGTGAGTTGGAATCCATGGTATGTAGCTTTTTCAGTTTCACTTATTTTATGAAGTAATATTCATTTGAAGGTCCTCCATGTCTTTCCATAGCTTGATAGTTCATTTCCTTTTGGCACTAAATATTTCGTTGTTTGAATGTACCACAGCTTATTTATCTGTTCACCTACTGAAGGCCATTTATTTCTTCCAAGTTATGGCAATTGTGAATTAAGTTGGTATAAACATTTGCATGCAGATGTTTGTATGGATATAAGTTTTCATTTCATTTGGGTAAATACCAAGGAGCATGATTTTTGCATCATATGGTAAGAATATGTTTAGTTTTGTAAGAACTGCCAAACTGTTTTCCAAACTGCACCAGTTTGCATTCCCATCAGTAATGAATGAGAGTTCCTGTTGTTTGACATCCTTGCCAGCATATGATGTTTGTCAGCATTTTGGATTTGGCCATCCTAATAGGTGTGTAATACTTATTTGCCTTCTATACATCTTTTTTGGTGAGGTGTCTCTTCCGATCTTTTTTTGTTTTAAATTGGGCTGTTTCCAAGCTTTATTGAGGTATAATTGATATACAAAAATTGCACATATTTAATGTATATATTTTGATGAGTTTGGACACATGCATACACCTGTTATATCATCACTGCAACCAATGTATTAAATATATCCATCACATCCAAAAATTTCCTTGTGCTCTTTTCTGTTTTGTTTTTTGATGTGTGTGGGGTAAGAACACTTAACATGCGATGTATCCTCTTAACATATTTTAAAGCACACAGTATTATACTGTTAACTATAGGTACTATGTTGTACAACAGATCTCTTGTTGAGTTTTAAGAATGCTTTGTATATTTTGGATAACAATTTTTTATCAGATGTGTCTTTTGCAAATATTTTCTCCTAGTCTGTGTCTTACCTTCTCATTCTCCTGACATCATCTTTTGAATAGCCGAAGTTTTTTATTTTAATGAAATCTAGCTTATCAATTATTTCTTTCAATTGTTCATCAATTATTTATTTCTTTTGTTTTCCAGCTAAAAAGTCATCATCATATCCAAAGTCCTCTAGATTTTCTCCTATATTATCTTCTAAGAGTTTTATAGTTTTGCATTTTACTTTTAGGTCTATGATCCATTTTGAGTTAATTTTTGTAAAGTGTGTAAATTCTGTGTCTAGATTTATTTATTTTTATGTGTGTGTTCAATTGTTCCAGCACCATTTGTTGAAAAGGCTATTCTTCCTCTATTGAGTTGTCTTTGCTGCCTTGAAGATCACTTCTATTTATTTGTGAAAATCTATTTCTGGGCTTTCTATTCTGTTTAATTGATCTATTTGTCTGTTCTTTCACCAGTACCACATTCTGTTGATTGCTGTAGCTTTATAGTAAGTCTTAAATTAGAATAATGTCAATACTCTGATTTTTTCCTTCTCTTTCAATAGTAAGTTAGCTATGTTGGATCTTTTCCCTCTCCATATAAACTGGATCAGTAGTCAATAACCATAAAATAACTTGCTGGGATTTTCATTGGTATTGTATTGAATCTTTAAGCCAAATTGAGAAGAACTGACATCCTGACAATATTGAGTCTTCTTATCCATGAACATGGAACATCTTTTCATTTATTTAATTCTTCATTGATGTCTTTCATCAGAGCTTTGTAGATTTTCTTAGATAGGAATTGTACATATTTTGTTAGATTTATATGTAAATATTTCATTTTTGTGTGCTAATATAAATAGTATTGTGTTAATTTCACTTACACTTGCTCATTACTTGCATATAGGAATTATTGACTTTGGCATATTAACCCATATCTTGCAAACTTGCTATAATCACTTGTTAGTCCCAGGAGATTTTTGTTGATTCTTTCAGGTTTTTTGTTGATTCAGGTTTTTTGTTGTTTCTTTCTACATAGATGATTATGTCTTCTGACAACACCGATAGTTTTATTTCTTCCTTCCCAGTTTATATACATTTTGTTTCCTTTTCTTGTCGTATTGCATTAGCTAGGACTTCTAGTACAATGTTGAAAAGTAGTGGTGAGAGGGGACTTCCTTGCCTTGTTCCTAATCTTAGCAGGAAAACTTGTAGTTTCTCACCATTAAGTATGATGTTAGCTGTAGGGTTTTTGTACATGTTCTTTATCAAGTTGAGGAAGTGCCCCTTTATTCCTAGTTTCTGAGACTTTTTAGCATGAATGAGTGTTGGTCTTTGACAGATGCTTTTTCTGCACCTATTGATATAATCATACGGTTTTTCATTATTTGCCTATTAATGTGAAGATTTACCTTAATTCATTATTGAATGTTGAACCAGTCTTGCATGCCTAGGATAAATTCCACATGATTGTGGTGTATAATTCTTTTTATACATTGTTGGATTTGATTTGCTAATATTTTTCTGAGGATTTTTATATTCCTGAGAGATATTGGCCTGTAGTTTTCTTTTCTCCTCTAATGTCTGTGTAGTTTTTATATTAGCATAATGCTGGCCTCATAGATGGGTTAGGAAGTATTCCCTTAGTTTCTATCTTCTGGAATAGATTATAGAGAATTTATATAATTTCATCCTTAAATGTTTGGTAGAATTCACTAATAACCTATCTGGGCCTGTCACTTTCTATTTTGGAAGGTTATTAATTATTCATTCAATTTTTTATTGATAGAGGCCTATTCAGATTGTCTATTTCTTCTTGTGTGAGTTTTGGCAGATTATGTCTTTCAAGGAACTGGACCATTTTATCTAGGTTATCAAATTTGTGGACTTAAAGTTGTTCTTAATATTACTTTCAATTTTATTTTCAATGTCCATGGGATTTATAGTGAAATAAAAATTGCGACTATACAATGGAGAAACCTGGCAAACTCTACCTGAGCCAAGTGATCAAGGTTAACTTTATCAGTTACAAGTCAAGTTTATAGAATATACCCCGGATATGTTGTATTGAGAATGTCACTTCATGTCTGTGGTCTTCCTCCCCAAAATCCATAAGCTCAGTCTAACCATGAGAAAAACATCAAACAAACACAATTGAGGTGCATTCTAAAAATTACTTGAACAGTATTACTCTACCCTGTCAAGGTTATCAAAAACAAGGAAAGTCTGAGAAACTGTCACAGCAATGGAATACTATTCAGCCTTTAAAAAGAAGGAAATACTGCCATTTGTGACAACATGGATGAATATGAGGGCATTATGATAAGTGAAATAAGCCAGACACAAATACAGCATGATCTCACTTGTATGTGGAATCTAAAAAAAGTCAAACTCATAAAAGCAGAGAGTAGAATGGTGATTGTCAGGGACTGGGCAGTGGGAGAAATGGGGAGATGTTAGTCAAAGGGTATAAAAGTTCAGTTATGCAGGATGAATAATTTCTGGAGACCTAATGAACAGCATGGTGACTGTAGTTAATAATACTGTATTAGATACTTGAAACTTGCTAAGATAGTTGATCTTAAGTGTTCTTACCACACACATACAAAATTGGAACTATGTGATATGATGGATATGTTAATTAGCTTGATTGTGATAATCATTTCACAATGTATACATGTATCAAAATATCATTTTGTAAGCCTTAAATATATACAATTCTTATTTGTCAAGTATATCTCAGCAAGGCTGGAAAAAAGAAAATTAATAACTGTTACCCCCCCCCTCAATAAAGAAGAGCCTAGGGAGACATGATGACTAAATGTAATGTAGTGTCTTAGATGAAGTCTTGGAACAGAAAAAGAACATTCGATAAAAATTGAACAAATATGAATAAAGTATGGACTTTAGTTAATGTGTCAGTGTTGCTTCATAATTTCTGACAAATGTACCATAGTAATGGAAGATGTTAACAACTGGGGAAACTGATTTCTGTAAATCTGAAATTGTTTTAAAATAAAATTTCATTAAAAAAAGACTAACCACACTGTTAGTCAGGATGTGGAAGAGCTGGCATTCTTATACGCTGCTGTGGGAATATATAATGGTACAACACTTGGAAAACAGTTTAGAAATTTCTTTTAAAACAACCCTGGGCCTATGTCTACCATTTGATCCAGCCATTCTAGTCCTAAGCATTTAGCCGAGAGAGAAGAAAGCATATGTCCAAAGGGATCAAGTATACTTCAATAAATTTTTTTAAAAAAGCTAAGGATAATTTCACTTTGTGATTATTAAAATTACTTGATTCTGAAAAAGAGAGAAAGCATATGTCCATATGAGGAATTGGGAATCATTGGGAGGCAGGGAGCATAGAAGGCTTCCTGGAGAATATATGTATCAACTGAGTGTTGATATGAAATAAAATCCCTAAATGACTGAGATGTTAAAAATGTCGCCTTGGTTTATGTTGGTGCCAAGAACTATGCTAACTGCTATATCAGAAGCTGTATGAGTTTGTTAGGGCTGCCATTATGAAGTTATGACTTAAACAACAGAAATTTATTGTTTCACAATTCTGGAAGCTAGAAATCTGAAATTCCAAATAAAT
Organism: Grampus griseus; assembly: GCF_964374135.1. Classification (NCBI taxonomy): domain Eukaryota; kingdom Metazoa; phylum Chordata; class Mammalia; order Artiodactyla; family Delphinidae; genus Grampus; species Grampus griseus. The sequence goes on along the minus strand of NC_138999.1, from coordinate 44,256,664 downwards.
GTGTCAGCCTGGTTGATTACTGCTGAGGACTATATGGGAAAGACTGGTTCCAGGCCTCTCTCCTTGGCTTGTAAATTCATCACCTGGATCTCTGGCTTCATTCTCCCTTTGTGTTTGTCTATTTCTTTACATGGTGTTCTTTTATAAGGACACCAGTTGTATTGGATTAGGAACTAAGTACCTCTGCAATGACCCAGTTTCCAAATAAGATCATATTCTGAGGCAGTGGATGTTAGGATTTCAACATATGAATTTTGAGGGGACAAAATTAAACCCATAACAGATGACAGAAATGGAGCAGAGTTCTGGATCTCCGAAACCTCAGATTTCTTGTACAAATTAAATGGCATCTAATACACAGAAGCTGTTCGTATGGTGTCTTGGAAAGATAGCATCTACTATACCAATACCAGTTTGGAACATGAATTTTCTCCTTACAGTATATTTACAAAATATTTGTTAAATCAGAACCTCTTCAGGGGGTCCTACCATATTTCAGGCAGTTTCAGGTGCTAGACATGAAAGCATAATGAAACATGGTTCCTATCTTGAAGGATCTCACAGTCTAATGAGGAAGTCAGAAATATACTTTTAAAAGTAAAACCAAAGGTTGTAGTTGTTGAATTCAATATCTGTATTTGTACAGTAGCAGGACTAAGACCATGGGAAGTAAAATAGAAAAGCAGTGTTGAAATGTATAGGAAGAAAATAAAAGCAGTTGTGTCCTCTAGATTGTAAGAGAGCTCACCTGGATGTGACGATTCCATTGTGTATTCATTTCACACTTTTGAGTCTTACTATGTGAGCTTGAAGGAAAACCATGCTTTTCACCTAAAAAATCCAATTAACATATTTGTATTTGTTCAACAGTTCATCCATATAGACATAATTTATTAAGGGCCTCATATGTGTGCTTAATAGCATTGTATTTGGGAAACCTTCAGTGAACGTTCAATTTAATTTGAAGATAAGGCCAGCTCTGAGACAGAATGTAATGGGGAGGCTGGAGTCTTTCACAAATCTACAATGTCAGGATACCAGAAGTCCCATTCTAGAAGTTTTAGAAGTTTAGAGATACAATGGAGAGTGAAAATGAAACTGAATTCTAGCATATCAGCTATTCACTAATTTTTCATGTACATTCTCAAGTGATGAAATATTAAATACAATAATAGTGATCTGTCATTCCCTGACCACTTGTGAGAATCTAGACTGGGACTCTGCCATGCTCTGGGGAATACACATGGCAGGTCTTATCCCTTAGAAACCGTACCATCTGTAACACAGACAAGCAGACAGATAATTGCAGGATTACTATTGGAAGAGCATGACTGAACCCTAGGACCACACAAGAGGATATCTTATCAAAAGTTGTCAGGAAAGACTTCTTAGATACTGTGGTATTTAATAATGAAACAGATCTGATTATCCCCATTTTACAGATGAGGAATCTGAGGATAAGAAAAGTTGTTGGCCAAGTTCACACACCTGGTAAATCTGTGGAGCCAGTTTTCACTCTTGGTCTGTTTAACTCTAAACCACTATGTGCTTTAAATGGTAGCCACCAAGTAGAAGTCCTATGAATTTTTTGTCTTAGAAATTACTAAAACTGCTAAGTCTAGAGTAGTTTTGGATCAGGAGGCATCTTCCAGGGAGAGATTACTGTAAATGTCTCTGTATTTTCCTGGTGTCTCACCACAGGGTAATTGGCTTGAACAAGCTGTGAGTATTGCAGGACTCTGAAGCAGGCCTTTCACTTTGCCTTTTCTAGTTAACAGCTGTTTCTGTGGAACTGCTCCCTCTTAGGATTAGACATGACTTCTTTTTTAAAATTGAAGTATTGTTGATTTACAGTATTAGTTTCAGGTATACAGCATAGTGATTCAGTATTTTTACAGATTATACTTCATTAAAAGTTATTACAAGATGATGGCTATAATTCCCTGTGCTGTATAATATATCCTTTTTGCTCATTTATTTTGTGCATAGTAGTTTGTATCTCTTAATCCCTACCCCTATCTTGCCCCCTCCCCTTCCCTCTCCCCACTGGTAACCAGTAGTTTGTTTTCTATATCTGTGAGTCTGTTTCTGTTCTGCTGTATAATTCGTTTATTTTATTTTTTTGATTCCACATATAAGTGATATCATGTAGTATTTGTCTTTCTGCCTGACTTATTTTACTAAGCATAATATTCTCTAGGTCCATCCACGTTGCTTCAAATGGCAGAATTTCATTATTTTTATGGCTGAGTAATATTCCATTGTATATGTGATATATATATCACATATTCTTTATTCATTTGTCTGTTGATGGGCACTTGGGTTGCTTCCATATCTTGGCTATTGTAAATAATGCTGGTATGAACATTGGGGTGCATGTATTTTTTCGAATTAGTGTTTTTGTTTTTTTTGAATATATACCCAGGAGTGGAATTGCTGGATCATATGGTGGTTCTTATTTTAGTTTTTTGAGGAGCTTCCATACTTTTTTCCATAGTCCTTGACACAATAGAACAGTTGGACTTATCTACAGATATCTACAGGACAGTACATCCAAAAACAGTAGAATATACAGTCTTTTCAAGTGCATGGAACATTCTCCAGGATAGATTACATACTAGGCCACAAAACAAGTCTCAACAAATTTAAGTGGGCACTACTTTAAGTGACAAGGACAGAAGTTGTATATCCAGTTTCCAAGCCCTTTCACTGGATAAGACACCTGTCTTCCCCAGAAGGAAACTTTAATGTTGCTGTTTTCTTCCAAGATGCCTACTTCTTCCTGATCTCACAAAAAATGTGAGGAAAAAAAAAAGCAGATCTGTGGTTTCCATACAAATTTGATAGGGTGTCTTAATGCAATATATAATATGCAAATATCTTTTAAACTTTCTATTTTGAAATAACTGCTGACTCACAGGAAGTTCAGAAATGGTACATAGATTCCTATGTGCCCTTCAACCAACTTCCCACAATGGAGACATCTTATATTTAGAGTACAGTATCACAACTAGGAAATTGACATCGGCAGAATATCATTAACTAGACTTTTACAAAACACTCAATTTCACTATTTTTTGCAGGCATTAAAAATTGTGTATGTATAGCTTTATACAGTTTTATCCCATGTTTAGATTCATGAAATCATCACCACAGTCATGATACAGAATTATTTCATCATTGCAAAGGAAGTTCCTCATATTGCCTCTCATTTAGCAACAACTCTCCCCCATCTCCGTTCCCTGGCAACCACTAATCTGTTCTCCATCTTTATAGCTTTGTCATTTTGAGAATGTTATATAAATAGAATCATACAGTACGTAACCTTTAGAGTATTTTTTTCATTGAATGTAATGTCTATGACATACAGGACGTTGCATTTATCGATAATTCAATTATTTCTTTTTGCTAAATAGTATTCAGTTGTAGGGACGCACTAGAATTTGTTTAACTACTGAAAGATATTTAGGTTGTTTCCAGTATTTTTGTTGTTATGAATAAAGCTGCTATGAACATTCACATGAAGATTTTTGTGTAAAGATAAGTTTTCATTTCTCTGGAATAAATACTCAAGAGTGTGATTGCTGGGTTATATGGTAAGTACAGGTATAGTTCTATAAGAAAATGCCAAATTACTTTCCAGAGTAGTTGTACCATTTTACATTACCACTAACAATGTATGAAAGATCTAGTTTCCTAATTCTCACTAGCATTTGGTATTGTCACTATATTTTATTTTAGCCAGTCTGCTATCTGTGTAGTGATATTACATTGTGGCATTAATTGGCAATTCCCTGATGGCTAAAAATGTTGAACATCTTTTCATGTGCTTACTTTCTATCCATATGACTGACTTCGGTAAAATGTCAGTTCATGTCTTTTACTTCTTTTCTAACTGAATATTGTTTTACTGTTAAGTTTTGTGACTTCATTATATATTGTAAATATAAGATCATGTTTGATATGTAATTTGCATAATGTTTTCTCCCAGTCTGTAGCTTGTCTTTTCATCATCTTAACAGTGTTTAGCAGCACAAATGTTTTTGATTTTAATTTTGATAAAATCCAATTTATGTTTTTTTTAATGGATCATGTTATTGTGTCATGTCTAAGGACTTTTCATCTATCCCCACGTCATCAAGATTTTTCTCCTGTTTTTTTTCCTTAAATTTTTAAAAGTTTACTCTTGACATTTAAATCCACTATCCATCATGCATTTGACTTTTGTACATGATGTGAGTTTTAGGTTCTTTTTTTTTTCCTATAGATGTCTAATTGTACCAGTACAATTTTTTAAAGAGGTATCATTCTTCCACTGAATTGCTTTTGCCCTTTGTCCAAAATCAGTTTGGCATATTTGTGTGAATCTATTTCTGTGTTCTCTATTCTGCTCAGTTTACATGTGTGCCTATTTCTCTGCAATACCACATTGTCTTCATTATTGTAGCTATATAGTGAGTCTTAACATTAGCAGAGTGATTTCTCCCACTTTATTTTTCTTTCTCAGAATCGTTTTAGTTATTCGAGTTTATTTGTCTTTCCATAGTAAGTCCCCTACATATGAATGAGCTCTGTTCCAAGAACGTGTTTGTAAGTCCAACAAAGTTAGCCTGGGTACCCAACTAACACAATTGGCTATGTAGTACTCTACTGTAATAGGTTTAAAATACTTTTCATACAAATAATACATAAAAAACAAACACAAAGGGGCTTCCCTGGTAGTGTAGTGGTTAAGAATCCACCTGCCAATGCAGGAGACACAGGTTCGATCCCTGGTCCAGGAAGATCCCACGTGCCACGGAGCTACTAAGCCCGTGCATCACAACTACTGAGCCTATGCTCTGGAGCCCATGAGCCACAGCTACTGAGCCCGCGAGCCACAACTACGGAAGCCCATGTGCCGAGAGCCTGTGCTCTGCAACAAGAGAAGCCACCACAGTGAGAAGCCCGTGCACTACAACGAAGAGCAGCCCCCACTCGCCACAACCAGAGAAAAGCCCACGTGCAGCAACGAAGACCCAATGCAGCCAAAAAAAAAACACCCACAAAAATTAAAGAAAACGTTTTTAATCTTACAGTACAGCACCTTGAAAAGTACAGTAGTACAGTACAACAGCTGGCATACAGGGACTGGCATCGAGTGAACAGGAAAGAAGAGTTACTGACTGGAGGAGGGAGAGGAGGTGGGAGATGGTAAAGCTGAAGGATCGTTAGCAGTAGGAGATGGAAGGCAAGCTGCAATTTCACTCATGCCTGACGGTGATGGCACAGATTCTGGTTCCTTGCTGGATTCAATTCTATCTTCAATTCTATCTTGAATACCCTCTTGAAAAAAGGATCCAGTGATGTCTGGGTAGTAGCTCTTTTTTCTCATCATAGATGACACAGTAGCAATGGGTTGCATTCTGAATGGCTGCTGCAACCATCATGTACCGTTCTATGTTCAGGTCCTGTGCCTCAAAAACTAACAGTGCGTCCTCAAATAAAGAGAATCCCCTTGCCATTTCCTGTGTCATGAATATCTTCGGTTCTTCAGTTACTTCTTCCTCATATCTCTCTTCATCCTTTCTCTGGGTGTCCAACTCCATCAAGTCTTCATTAGTAAGCTCCTCGTGTTGCACAGCAACGGTATTGTACAGTAAAGTACACAAAAGCACAACCACTTGTAGAGGATGCATGCACATGACAGTGTATACCAGACATGCGAACTAACTTACATGATTCAACATGTGAAGGTATGTTCACATCTTTGAAAGTTTTCAGTTTGAAGGTTTGTATGTAGGGGACTTACTGTATGAATTTTAGTACTAACTTGTCTGTATCTATAAATAATCTTGCTGGAATTTTTGATGAGAATTGTGTTAAACCTATAGATCAATGTGAGAAAATTGACATATTTTCTGTTTTCATTCTTCCAGTCCATGGAAATGTTATGTATCTTCATTTATTTAGTCCTTGTTTTATTTATTTAATCAGCATTTTAATTGGCTGCAGTCATAGATGGTGAAATTGCCCCTGACAGTGTTTCATCCATTGATCTTCACAGACATCTTACCAGCTGTGTGGTTTGGAATAGATCAAGGGAGACATGGAAGGGATCTCCATTGACATCAGAAGCTGTGATATCAGGACCTCTTGCTCATCTTCATGTAAGAGATCAACGTACAGATGCTTTTCAAGTCTTACTATTAAAATTACACCTAGTATTTCTTTTTTAGGAGTGATTGTAAATGGTATTTAGTTTTTGTTTCCACATATTCTTTGCTAATATAGAGAAATAAGGTTGGTTTTTGGCTGATGATCTTGTAGCCTGTAACGTTGCTGAATTCTCTTATTAGTTCTAGAAGTTTTCTGTGTTTTTTTTTTTTTGTAGACTCCTTGGGGCTTTGTACATAGACAACAATGTTATCTGCCATTAAGGATAATTTAATTTTTCCTTTCCAATCTATATCCCTTTTATTTCCTTTTCTGGCCTTATTGTGTCAGTACTTGCTAAGACATCCAGTAATATGTTGAATAAGAGTGGTGGGACTGGACATACATTCCATGGTTCTAATCTTAAAGAAAAAGCATTCACTCTTTACCACTAAGTATGATCTTAGCTCTAGGGTGTTTATAGATGTTCTTTTTCAAGTTAAGGAAGTCCCCCTCTCTTCCTAATTTGCTGAGAGTCTTTTTTTTTTAATCCTGCTTGGGTGTTGAATTTTTTCAAATGCTTTTTCTTTATCAATTGATATGATTTTTCTTCTTTAACCTATTGTTACAGTTTTTATTTTAAAATATTGAACCAGCCTTGTATTCTTGGAATAAACCCCACTTGGTCATTGTATATAATTATTTTGATATATTACTAAATAAATTTTGCTAGTATTTTTTAGGGTTTTTGCTTTTATGCTCATGAGAGATATTGGGTTTTAGTTTTCTTTTGTTGTACTGTCTTTATCTGTTTTTGGAATAACACAGGTCTCATAAAAGTAGTTGGGAATTGTACTCCTATATTGTGGAAGAGATTTGCAGAATTGGTGTTAATTCTTCTTTAAAATTTTGGTAGAATTCTCTAGTGAAAACCTTCTGGGTCTAGATGATTTTTTGAAGCTTTTAAATTACAGATTCAATTTATCTTACAGATATAGGACTCAATGTTATCTGTTTCATATGGGGTGAGTTATGGTAATATGTGGTTTTTAAAGGAATTGTTCCAGACTTGTGGTTGCCAAAGGAGAGTGGAGGGGGGAGGGAAGGACTGGGAGTTTGGGATTAGCAAATGAGAACTATAATATACATGATGGATAAACAAGGTCCTACTGTATAGCACAGGGAACCGTATTTGATATCCTGTGACAAACCATAAGGGGAAAGAATATTTAAAAAAAGAATGTCTATATATAACTGAGTCACTTTGCTGTACAGCAGAGATTGGCACAACATTGTAAATCAACTATACTTCACTAAAAAAATAAATTAAAAAAGGAATTGTTCTATTTTATTTACATTGTCAAATTTGTGTTTGTACAACTGTTTATAATCATCCCTAGGTATCCTGTTAAAGGATCTATAATTATATTCCCCAGTTCAAACTTGATATTAGTAATTTTTGTTTTCTTTCATGTTATTTTTTGTCAAACTCATTAAAGGTTTGTCAATTTTATTGCTATTTTCAAAGAAAGAGCTTTTGGCTTTATTGATAATAGGTTTTCAATTTTATTGATGCCTAGTTTTATCTTAATTATTTCCTTTCTTCTGATTGCTTGGGATTCATTTTACACTGCTATGTTTTACCTCATTCAACTAGTTGGGGTAGGGTAGTTAAGCTCCCCTCTTGGCCTTCCTGACATCAGTCGAGATAATTTTACCATTGGTGCTGGCGTGGAGTAGGGCAGGTATTGTCAAAAGTTTTCTGTTTTGCTAGGTTGCCCTATTCCAATACCTTTGGCTAAAGGGTTTATTTAAACATCTTCTTGTTTGTATGTTTTTATTTTTTAAATTTTTTTACATCTTTATTGGAGTATAATTGCTTTCCAATGTTGTGTTAGTTTCTGCTATATAACAAAGTGAATCAGCTATATGTATACATATATCCCCATACCCTCTCCCTCTTGAGCCTCCCTGTCACCTTCCCTATCCCACCTCTCTAGGTGGTCAGAAAGCACCAAGCTGATCTCCCTGCGCTATGCAGCTGCTTCGCACTAGCTATCTATTTTGGTAGTTTGGTAGTTTGGTAGTATATATATGTCAATGCTACTCTCTCTCTTCATCCCAGCTTACCCTTCCCCCTCCCCGTGTCCTCAAGTCTATTCTCCATGTCTGCGTCTTTATTCCTGTCCTGCCCCTAGGTTCATCAGAACCATTTTTTTTGGTTCCATATATATGTGTTAGCATACGGTATTTGTTTTTCTCTTTCTGACTTACTTCACTGTGTATGACAGACTCTGGGTCCATCCACCTCACTACAAATAACTCAATTTTGTTTCTTTTTATGGCTGAGTAATATTCCATTGTATATATGTGCCACATCTTTTTTATCCATTCATCTGTCAGTGGACACTTAGGTTGCTTCCATGTCCTGGCTATTGTAAATAGTGCTGCAATGAACATTGTGGTACATGTCTCTTTTTGAATTATGGTTTTCTCAGGGTATACGCCCAGTAGTGGGATTACTGGGTCATATGGTAGTTCTATTTTTAGTTTTTTGAGGAACCTCTATACTGTTCTGCAAAGTGGCTGTATCAATGTACATTCCCACCAACAGGGCAGGAGGGTTCCCTTTTCCCCATACCCTCTCCAGCATTTATATTTTTGTAGATTTTTAATGATGGCCATTCTGACGAGTGTGAGGTGATACCACATTGTAGTTTTGATTTGCATTTCTCTAATGATTAGTGATGTTGGGTTTCATGTGTTTGTTGGCAATCTGTATGTCTTCTTTGGAGAAATGTCTGTTTAGGTCTTCCTCCCATTTTTGGATTGGGTTGTTTGTTTTTTTGATATTGAGCTGCATGACTTGCTTATGTATTTTGGAGATTAATCCTTTGTCAGTTGCTTCATTTGCAAATATTTTCTCCCATTCTGAGGGTTGTCTTTTCGTCTTGTTTATGGTTTCCTTTGCTGTGCAAGAGCTTTTAAGTTTCATTAGGTCCCATTTGTTTATTTTTGTTTTTATTTCCATTTCTCTAGGAGGTGGGTCAAAAAGGATCTTGCTGTGATTTATGTCAAAGAGTGTTCTGCCTATGTTTTCCTATATTTAGGTCTTTAATCCATTTTGAGTTTATTTTTGTGTATGGTGTTAGGAAGTGTTCTAATTTCATTCTTTTACATGTAGCTGTCCAGTTTTCCCAGCACCACTTATTGAAGAGGCTGTCTTTTCTCCATTGTATATTCTTGCCTCCTTTGTCAAAGATAAGGTGACCATATGTGCGTGGATTTATCTCTGGGCTTTCTATCCTGTTCCATTGATCTATATTTCCATTTTTGTGCCAGTACCATACTGTCTTGATTACCGTAGCATTGTAATGTAGTCTGAAGTTAGGGAGCCTGATTCCTCCAGCTCTGTTTTTCTTTCTCAAGTGTACCTTGGCTATTCGGGATCTTTTGTGTTTCCATACAAATTGTAAAATTGTTTGTTCTAGTTCTGTGAAAAATACCATTGGTAGTTTGATAGGGATTGCATTGAATTTGTAGATTGCTTTGGGTATAGTCATTTTCACAATGTTCATTCTTCCAATCCAAGAACATGGTATATCTCTCCATCTATTTGTATCATCTTTAATTTCTTTCATCAGTGTCTTATAGTTTTCTACATACAGGTCTTTTGTCTCTTTAGGTAGGTTTATTCCTATGTATTTTATTCTTTTTGTTGCAATGGTAAATTTTATCGAACATTTAGAGAAGACCTAACACCTATATTTAAATATAGCCATTAATAACTATATAAATTTTAAAAATACAAGTATTTAAATTTATCATGTACTTGTTTTTAAATATGTAAAACAATGTCCATGGCAAAGACTCAATGCATGTTCTATGTGTATCTTAGCAGATATTGATAGTTGGATGAAGAGTTGCCACTTGGATAGCTAAGTAAGTTGTCTCCAGTGGTAGCAAAATACATACTTAGTGGACAGCCTGAGGAGGGGAGGTTTTGGAAGATGTTGGTTTCTGTTAACATGAACTTTTCAGTACTTGTCATGGAGTCAGATGAGGGCAGACTAATATTTCTTGTCTGTCCAGGCTCTCAGACTGTGACCTTAGGCAAGTTATTTGAATTTCTTGTAGCTGGATGTTGTTACCTATAAAATGTAGCCAATAATAGTACCTACCATATAAGGATTATTCTGAGTAGTTAAAGTGCTTAAAATAGTGCATGAACATGATGTATTATCATATTTATATATAAGAATGCTTGCATCTGTATTCATGAAATATTTGGTCTGTAGTTTTTTTTCTTGAAACATCATTTCTTGGTTTTGGTACCATTGTATTGCTGGCCTCAGAGAATGAGTAGGGAAGTATTACCTCCTCTTCAAGTTTCTAGAAAAGCTTGTAAAAAATTGGTATTATTTCTTCTTTAAATATTTGGTAGAATTCCCCAGTAAAGTGATCTGAGCTGAAAGAGTTCTTTCTTGGAAGGTTTTTTAAAAAATGTTACTTATCATAATCAACCTTTAAATAATACTGTACTGCTTCATGTATGAAATAAAAACCATGCAGTATTCTACTATCATTTCTTTTGCCTCCAACTTTATGCTAATATTGCTATGTTCTACTTCTACATGTGACATAAAACCTAAACTATGTTATTATGATCTTTGTTTTACATAGTTGATTACTATTTTTTATAGGTAAGGATTTTTCCAAGAGGGGGGGAAAGAGACTATTGCATAGGGAAAATTCTCTGACCATGAGATCTGCAAGCATCTCAAAAGTTAGGGAGAAAGAGCTTTTCTTTTTTTTTTTTGACTTTTGTATTTTGGGACAATGTGACTTATTTTTAAAAATTGTGGTAACATAAGGTAAAATTAACCATTCTAACTAGTTGTAAATGTACAGTTGCAGCAGCATTAAGTTCATTAACATTGTTGTGCAAACATCACCACCATCCATCTCCAGAAATTTTTCATCTTCCCAAACTGAAATTCTGTATTCGTTAAACAATTATGCATTCCCCTCTCCCTCAGCCCCTGAAAACCACCATTCTACTTTCTGTTTCTATGAATCTGACTACACTAGTAAATCATATAAGTGTAAACATACAAAATGTCATTTTCTGACTAGTTCTTTCACTTAGCATAATGTCTTCAAGATTTATCCATGTTGTAGCATGTGTCAGAATTTTCTATCTTTTTAAGGTTGAATAATATTCCATTGTCTGTATATACCACCTTTTATTTATCCATTCATATGTTGATAGACAACACTGAGGGTTCCATCAACCTTTTGGCCATTGTGAATAATGCTGCTATGTTCATGAGTGTACAAAAATCTGTTCAAGCCCTTCCTTTCAGTTCTTTTTGGTAAATACTCAGAAGTAGAATTAATGGATCATACACTAATTCTATTTTTAATTTTTTGAGGAACAGCCAAACTGTTTTCTGCAGCAGCTGCACCATTTTATGGTCCCACAAGCAATGCACAAGGGTTGCACTTTCTCCACATCCTTACCAAATTTGTTTTCTCCATTAAAATTTTTAAATTAAATAACTAAAATAATTTTAATAATTAAAATAATTTTCATTGAGGTAACATTGGTTTTAACATTATATGTTTCATGTGTATACCATTATATTTTGACTTCTGTATATATTTTGACTTCTGTATATACTACAGTATGCTAACCACCAAAAGTTTAGTTTCTATCCATCACCAAACAATGACCCCTTTTACCCATTTTGCCCTCCCCCTACACCCCCTCCCCTCTGGTAAACACTACTTTGTTCTCTGTATCTATGTTTTAGTTTTAGTTTTGTTTGATTTGTTCATTTATTTGTATTTGTTCATTTAAAAATTTTTATGTTCCGCATATGAGTGAAATCATATGGCATTTGTCTTTCTCTGTCTGACTTATTTCACTTAGTGTAATACCCTCAAGGTCCATCCATGTCATTGTAGATGGCAAGATTTAATCATTTTTTATGGTTGACTAGTATTCCATTGTGTGTATATATGTGTGTATAAATCCTGTCTTCTTTATTCATTCATCATCAGTGGGTACTTAGGTGGTTTCCATATCTTAGGTATTGTAAATAATGCTATGATAAACATAAGGGTATTTTTCAAATTAGTGATTTTGTTTTCTTGGGATAAACACCCAGAAGTAGAATTGCTGTATCATGTGATAGTCATTATTTTTAATTGTTTGAGGAATATCCATACTGTTTTCCATAGTGGCTGCACCAATTTACATTCCCACCAACAGTGCACAAAGTTTCCCTTTTCCACACATCCTTGCCAACAAATGTCATTTATAACCTTTTGGTAATAGCCATCCTAACAGGTATGAGGTGATATCTCACTGTGGTTTTCATTTGCATTGCCCTAATAATTGGTGACGCTGAATGTCTTTTCATGTGCCTGTTGTCCTTCTGTATGTCTCCTTTGGAAAAATGTCTATTCACCTCCTATGCCCATTTTTAAAATTAGGTTGTTTGTTTTTTTGTTATTGTTGAGCTGTATGAGTTCTTTATATATTTTAGATATTAACCCCTTATTAGACATATAATTTGCAAATATCTTCCCCCATTTGGTAGGTTGTCTTTTTATTTTGGTGATGGTTTCCTTTGCTGTGCACATGATTTTTAGTTTGGTATATTTCCATTTGTTTACTTTTTTGCTTTTGTTTCCCTTGCCTGACGAGACATCCAGAAAGATATTGCTAAGACCAATGTAAACGAGCATGCTGCCTATGTTTTCTCCTAGGAGTTTTATGGTTTCAGGTCTTACATTCAAGTCTTTAATACATTTTGAGTTGACTTTTGTGTATGGTGTAAGATAGTGGTCTAGTTTCATTCTTTTGCATGTGGCTGTACAGTTTTCCCGGCACCATTTATTAAAGAGACTATCCTTTCTTCATTGTATGTTCTTTGCTCCTTTGTTATAAATTAATTGACCATATATGTGTGGGTTTATCTGGGGTCTCAATTCTGTTCCATTGATCTGTGTGTTTATTTTTCTGCCAATGCCATGCTGTTTTGATTACTATAGCTTTGTTGTATGATTTGAAACCAGGGTGTGATACCTCCAGCTTTGTTCTTTTTTATCAGGATTGCTTTGGCATTGGTTATTGCATAAATTTTAGGATTTTTGTTTTATTTCTGTGAAAAATGTCATTGTGATTTTGATAGGCATTGCATTGAATCTGTAGATTGTTTTAGGTAATATGGACATTTTAACAATGTTAATTTTTCTAATCCATGAGCACAGATATTTCCAGTTCTTAGTGTCTTCTGCCATTTCGTTCAATGATGTCTTATATTTATTAGTGTACAGGTCTTTTGCCTCCTTGTTTAAATTTATTCCTAGGTATTTTATTCTTTTTGTTGCAATTGTATCAATAAATGGGTTTGTTTTCTTAATTTCTCTTTCTGCTAGTTTGTTGTTAGTGTATAGAAACACAACAGGTTTTTGTATATTGATTTTGTACCCTGCAACTTTACTATATTCATTTATTATTTCAAATTGTTTTTTTTGGTGGAGTCTTTAGGGTTTTCTATATATAAAATCATGCAATTCACAAATAGTGACAGTTTTACTTCTTCCCTTCCAATTTGGATACCTTTTACTTCTTTTTCTTGCCTAATTGCTCTGGCTAGGACTTCCAATACTATGTTGAATTGGAACAGAGTGGGCATCTATGTCTTGTTCCTGATTTTAGAGGGATAGCTTTCAGTTTTTCACCATTGAGTATGAAGTTACTCAATGTGGGTTTGTCATAGTTGTCCTTTATTGAGGTATGTTCCTTCTATACCCATTGTATTGAGAGTGTTCATCATAAATGGGTGTTGAATCTTATCAGTTGCTCTTTTGCATCTATCGAGATACTCATATGATTTTTTATCTTTCATTTTTGTTAATGTGATGTATCACATTGATTGAATTGTGGATTTTAAACCATCCTTGCATCCCTGAAATGAATCTCATTTGATCATGGCATATTATCCTTATAATGGATTTTATTCAGTTTGCTAATATTTTGTTGAGAATTTTTGCATCTGTGTTCATCAGAGATATTGACCTATAATTTTCTCTTTTTTTGTGGTGTCTTTGTCTGGTTTTGGTATCGGGGTAATGTTGGCTACATAAAATGAATTGGGAAATGTCCCCTCTTCAATTTTTAGAAGAGTTTGAGAAGGATAGGTATTAAATCTTCTTTGAATGTTTGCTAGAATTCTCCTATGAAGCCATCTGTTCCCAGACTTTTGTTTTGGGGGAGGTTTTTGATTATTGTTTCAATCTCCTTACTAGTGATCAGTCTATTCAGAATGTCTGTTTCTTCATGATTCAGTCTTGTATGGTTGAATGTTTCTATGAAATAATCCATTTCTTCTAGATTGTCCAGTTTGTCGGCATATAGCTGTTTATAGTATTCTTTTATAATAATTTGTATTTCTGTGTTATATGTTGTAATTTCTGTTTCATGTCTGATTTTATTTATATGAGCCTTCTCTCTTTTTTTCCTTAGTGAATCTAGATAAAGGTTTGTCAATTTTGTTTATCCTTTCAACGAACTATCTCTTAGATTCATGGATCTTTTCTATTGTCTTTTTAGTCTCTATTTCATTTATTTCCACTCTAATTCTTATTGTTTTCTTCCTTCTACTAACTTTGGGCTTTACTTGTTCTTTTTCTAGCTCCTTTAGTTGTAAGGTTAGATTGTTTAAGATTTTTCTTGTTTCTTGAGATAGGCCTTTAAAATTCCATCTTAGTAGCACTGCTATAAATTCCCTCTTAGTAGCACTTTTGCAGCATCCCATAGATTTTGGTATGCCATATTTTCATTTTCATTCTTCAGTTTTTTTTCAATTTCTCCTTTGATTTCTTCATTGTACCCAATAGTTGTTCAGTAGTATGGTGTTTAGTCTCCACATATTTGTGATTTTTTCAACTTTCTTCTTGTAGTTGATTTCTAATTTCATACCATTGTGGTTGGAAGGGATGCTTGACATGATTTCAATATTCTTAAATTTATTGAGACTTGTTTTATGTCCCAATATTTGGTCTATCCTTGAGAATGTTCCATGTGTACTTGACAAGAATGTGTGTTCTGCTGCATTTGGATGGAGTGTTCTCTACAAATCTATGAAGTCCATCTGGCCTATTGTTTCACTTAAAGGTACTATTTCCAGACTTCCCTGGGGCACAGCAGTTAAGAATCTTCCTGCCAATGCAGGGGACACAGGTTTGGTCCCTGGTCTGGGAAGATTCCACATGCCATGGAGCAACTAAGCCTGTGAGCCACAACTACTGAACCTGCACTCCAGAGCCCGCAAGGCACAACTACTGAGCCTATGCGCCACAACTACTGAAGCCTGTGTGCTTTAGAGCCCGCAGGCCACAACTACTGAGCCCACACGCCACAACTACTGAAGCCCGCGTGCCTAGAGCCCATGCTTCGCAGCAAGAGAAGCCACTGCAATGAGAAGCCTGCACACCACAATGAAGAGTAGTCCCCGCTCGCCGCAAGTAGAGAAAGCCAGCGCGCAGCAACAAAGACCCAACACAGCCATACATAAATAAAATTTTAAAAAATAAATAAAGGTACTATTTCCTTCTTGACTTTTTGTCTGGATAATCTTTCCATTGGGTGTTAAAGCCCCCTACAGTTATTGTGTTGCTGTCGTTTTCTCACTTTAGGGGTCTGTTAATAATCGCTGTTTATATTTTGGTGCTCTGATGTTGGCTGCACATATATTAATAATTTTTATGTCCTCTTAATGAATTGTCCCATTTATCATTATATAGTGTCCATCTTTGTGTCTTGTTGCCATTTTTGGCTTGAAGTCTATTTATTCTGATATGAATATGGCTATGCTTGCTTTCTCTTGGCAGTCATTTGTTTAGAGTATCATTTTCCATCTC
Source organism: Grampus griseus (assembly GCF_964374135.1). Taxonomy (NCBI): domain Eukaryota; kingdom Metazoa; phylum Chordata; class Mammalia; order Artiodactyla; family Delphinidae; genus Grampus; species Grampus griseus. The sequence goes on along the minus strand of NC_138999.1, from coordinate 44,240,593 downwards.
TTCCCATTGAACCTGTGTTTGACTTTAGAGCTGAGTCTCCTGGAGGCAGCATATAGTTGGGTCTTGTTTTTTAATCCATCCAGCCACTCTGTGTCTTTTGACTGGTGAATTAAATCCATTTACATTTAGGGTGATTATTGATACATGAGGGCTTAATACTGCCATTTTATCTTTTGTTTTCTGGTTATTCTATATCTCCATTGTTTTATTTTTCCTTGTGTTTCTGTCTTCCATTTTAGTTTAGTGGTTTTCTGCAATGTTTTTCTCAGTTTATTTTTTTTATGTCTTGTGTCTTTGCTCTAGATTTATGTTTCATGGTTGCCATGAGGTTTGTATAAAACATATCATAGGTAAAATAGTTACTTTTCTGCTGATAGCATCTTATTTTCACTTGTCTATGTGGCTTCCTTCATTTTCCTCTTTCCCTTTTATATTTCTGTTGCCTCAAATTATCTCTTTTTATGTTGTGAGTTAGTTGCCAAATTGAATTAGGTATAGTTATTTTTATTGCTTTTTCTCCTTTAAACTTTATGCTATAATTGTTTAAGAACATACTTTTTATATAGAGTTGCAACTTTCTGATTCTATTTATCATTTTACTCAAAATTTTGTGTACTCTTGCCCTTTATTTCAGGTAGAAGAACTCCTTTCAACAATTCTTGTAAAACAGGTCTAGTGGTTATGAACTCCCTCCATTTTGGTTGTCTGGGAAAGGCTTTATTTCTCTTTCATATCTGGAGGATAACTTTGCTGGATAGAGTATTCTTGGATGACAACTCTTATCCTTCTGTATTTTGAGTATGTCATTCCACTCTCTCCTATAGAGTTTCTGAGAAACCTGCTGGTAGCCTAATGGCCTTTCCTTTGTAGATTACCTTTCTTTTTTTGCTGACTGTCTTTAAAATTCTTTCTTTGTCATTGACTTTTGACAGTTTTAAAATAATGTGTCTTGGAGAAGGTCTGTTTGTGTTGTGGTAATTAGGTATTCTATTAGCTTCATGGACTCGAATACCCGATTCCTTCCCCAGGTTTGGAAAGTTCTCAGCTATTATTTCTTTAAATAATGTCTTCGTTCCCTTCTCCCTCTCTCCTCCTTCTGGGATACCAATTATCCTTATGTTGACCTTTCTAATGAAGTCAGATAGTCTCATAGAATTTCTTTCTTTCTTTCTTTCTTTCTTTCTTTCTTTCTTTCTTTCTTTCTTTCTTTCTTTCTTTCTTTCTTTCTTTCTTCTTTTTTTTTTTAGTTCTTAGTTCTTTCTCCTTTTATACCTGTATCATTTCTAGATTTCTGTCTTCAAGCTCACTAATTCTCTCTTCCATATTGTTGGCATTATTTCCAATGATTTCTAGTGCAGTCTTCATTTCATTTATTGAGTTCTTCAGCTCCAGAATTTCTATTTGGTTCTTTTTAGTTTCAATCTCTTTGGTAAGGTATTTATTATGTTTGTTCATTTTACTCCTTAGCTCATTGAACTGCCTTTCTGAGTTTTTGTTGTAGCTCACTGAGTTTCTTCATGACAGCTATTTTGAATTCTCTCTCAGTTAGATTGCAATATTCCATGATATTAAGTTTGGTTTCTGGAGTTTTGTCTTTTTTGTGTGATACCATGTTACTGTGGTTTTTCATGGTGTTTGATGAGTGGTTCCTCTACTGGTACATTTAAAATAACAAACACCTATCTTCTTTACATAAAGTTTGTTTTTTTTTTTTACTTGATTCTAACAATTCAAGGGATAGTGATTAGAGGCCTTTCTTTTGTTTTTCAGTAGGTGGCGCTAAAGCACAAGTTTTTGGTTTCTCTTACCTGAGCTGCCTCTGGGTATATTTGAGAATCTACACTTTCTACACTCTACTACCTCTGATAGAGGTGTCATCTGATGCCCTCTTTGTCACTGCTTGTGCCTCTGGGGTTGCTGGTGCCTTGTTGCTGCCAGTGTCACTGCTGTTGATGGCATTGACGCCTGGGGCACTGGGTTGGTGGGTGCTTCTGCTGTGTCTGGGTTGCAGGCTCCACTGCCTCAGGGAGAGGGGGAGGTTCAGGGGCATGCCTCTGCCACATCTGGAGTTAAGTTTGAAGGTGCAGCCACTGTGGACTGAGGGGCTGGAGAGGCAGGTGCCTCTGTGGCTGGAAGGATGGGGTTGCAGGCTCTGCTGCCACTGCTGTTTGGTTCCTGTGGTAGAGAGCGCTGCTGTCCCTGGGAGGCTGGAGTCATGTGTGCTGTTCCCGCTGCTGCTACCAGGTTCTCTGGGGCTGGGGGACCCATCACTGTACCTGAGGGGCTGGGATTGCAGGCACAGCCTCCACTGTTCACCCTGGTTCCGCCTCCTCTATGTATTCTAGGCCACCCACCTTTAGATCTACAGATGTGTAGAACTTTCTGGCTTCTGGTGTGTTGGGCAGAGGAACCTTTGTTGAATTATGGATGATTTACTGGTTGTAGATTGAAGGGGAGAGACAAAGGAAGTGTTTCATTCTCCATTTTTTTTTGGTAATAGCCATCCTAATGAATGTTAACTGCTATCTCATTGTGGAATTCATTTGCATTTCCTTAATGATTAGTGATGCTGAGCATCTTTTCATGTGCTTATTGGCCATTAATCCATCTTCTCAGGATAAGTGTCTATTCAAGTTCTTTGCCTATTTTTAGTTGTTTTTGTTTTTGCTGTTGAGTTGTAGGAGACCTTTACATATTCTATTAATCCCTTATTAGATACATTTGTAAGTATTTTCTTCCATTCTGTGGGTTCCCTTTTCATTCTGTAGATAGCGTCCTTTGATGCACAAGAGGTTTTAATTTTCATGAAGTCCAGTTTATCTGGTTTTTGTTCTTTTGTTGCCTGTGTGTTTGGTGTCATATCCAAAAAATAATTACCAAATCCAATGACATGAAGCTGTCCCCTTATATTTGCTTCTAAGAGTTTTACAGTTGCAGCTCTTATGTTTAGGTCTGTGATCCATTTTGATGGATATAGTGTAAAGTAAGGGTCCAAAGTAAGGGTTCATTCTTTTGCTTGTGGATATCCAGTTTTCCCAACACCAATGGTAGAAAAGGCTGTTCTCTCTGCATTGAATGGTCTTGGCACACTTGTCAAAAATAATTTGATGATATACAGAAAACATAATGCTATTAAACCAAAATATTCTACAACAAAAATCTGTTAGGACTAATAAATTCAGCAAAGTTACAGGATACAAATTCAACACACAAATATCAGTTGTATTTCTATATACTAAGAATAAACAATCCTAAAAGTAAATTAAGAAGACAATTCCATTTACAATAGAATCAAAAACAACAAAATACTTAGGAATAAACTTAACCAAGCAGGTGAAAGCTTGCTCACTGAAAACTATAAAACATCACTGAAAGAAATTAAAGGCACAAATAAATGGAAGGACATCCTGTGTTCATGGATTAGAAGACTTAATATTGTTAGAAATCAATACTACCAAGTGTGATTGACAGATTCAATTCAGTTCCTATCAAATCCCAATATTTTTTGTAGAAATAGAAAAATAAATCTAAAAATTCATGTGGAATCTCAAGGGACTTCAAATTGCCAAAACAGTCTTGAAAAACAAGGACAAAGTTGGAGGTCTCACATTTGCCAATTTCAAAACTTACAACAAGGCTACAGAAATTAAAACAGTATAGTACTGGCATAAAGACAGACATGTAGACCAATGGAATAGTATGCAGAGCCTAGAAATAAATACTTGTGTTTATCAAAGTGATATCAAAGTCTTGTGATGAGGACTTTTAACATCTAATCTCTTAGGAACGTTCAAATACACAGTACAATATTGCTAACTATAGTCACCATGCTGTAATTTCAGCCCCAGGACTTATTTATCTTATAACTAGAAGTTTGTACATTTTGACCACCTTCACTCACTTCCCCCACTCCTCACTCCCCACCTCTGGCAACCACCAATCTGTTCTCTCTTTCCATGAGTTCAGTTGTGTCTGTTTTTGTTGTTAGATCCCACATATGAATGAGGTCATTCATTATTGGTCTTTCTCTTTCTAACTTATTTTACGTAGCATAACAAACTCAAGTTCCATCTATGTTGTTGCAAATGGCAGGATTACCTTCTGTTTTATGGCTGTGTAGTATTCCATTGTAAATATATACCACAATTTTTTACCCACGCAATCATCAGTGGACATGTAGGTTGTTTTTATGTCTTGGTTATGGTAATTAAGGCTGCAATGAACACAGAATGCAGATATCTCTTCAAGATAGTGATTTCATGTTCTCAGGTATATAACCATAAGTGGGATGGCTGAAACATATGGTAGTTCTATTTTTAATTTTTTGAGGAACCTTTCCAATGGCTTCCAGTTTTCCCAGCACCATTTTTTTCTTTTTTTTTAAACATCTTTATTGGAGTATAATTGCTTTACAATGGTGTGTTAGTTTCTGCTTTATAACACAGTGAATCCGTTATACATATACATATGTTCCCATATCTCTTCCCTCTTGCATCTCCCTCCCTCCCACCCTCCCTATCCCACCCCTCTAGGTGGTCACAAAGCACCAAACTGATCTCCCTGTGCTATGCGGCTGCTTCCCACTAGCTATCTATTTTACGTTTGGTAGTGTAAATATGTCCATGCCACTCTCTCACTTTGTCACAGGTTACCCTTCCCCTCCCCATATCCTCAAGTCCATTCTCTAGTAGGTCTGTGTCTTTATTCCCGTCTTGCCCCTAGGTTCTTCATGACCTTTTTTTTTCTTACATTCCATATATATGTGTTAGCATATGGTATTTGTTTTTATCGTTCTGACTTACTTCACTCTGTATGACAGACGCTAGGTCCATCCACCTCATTACAAATAACTCAATTTCATTTCTTTTTATGGCTGAGTAATATTCCATTATATATGTGCCACATCTTCTTTATCCATTCATCTGTTGATGGGCACTTAGGTTGCTTCCATGTCCTGGCTATTATAAATAGAGCTGCAATGAACATTTTGGTACCTGACTCTTTTTGAATTTTGGTTTTCTCAGGGTATATGCCCAGTAGTGGGATTGCTGGGTCGTATGGTAGTTCTATTTTTAGTTTTTTAAGGAACCTCGATACTGTTCTCCATAGTGGCTATATCAATTTACATTCCCACCAACAGTGCAAAAGTGTTCCCTTTTCTCCACACCCTCTCCAGCATTTATTGTTTCTAGCTTTTTTGATGATGGCCATTCTGACTGGTGTGAGATGATATCTCATTGTAATTTTGATTTGAAATTTTCTAATGATTAATGATGTTGAGTATTCTTTCATGTGTTTGTTGGCAATCTGTATATCTTCTTTGGAGAAACGTCTATTTAGGTCTTCTGCCCATTTTTGGATTGGGTTGTTGGTTTTCTTGATATTGAGCTGCATGAGCTGCTTGTAAATTTTGGAGATTAATCCATTGTCAGTTGCTTCATTTGCAAATATTTTCTCCCATTCTGAGGGTTGTCTTTTGTTCTTGTTTATGGCTTCCTTTGCTGTGCAAAAGCTTTGAAGTTTCATTAGGTCCCATTTGTCTATTTTTGTTTTTATTTCCATTTCTCTAGGAGGTTGGTCAAAAAGGATCTTGCTGTGATTTATGTCATAGAGTGTTCTGCCTATGTTTTCCTCTAAGAGTTTGATAGTTTCTGTCCTTACATTTAGGTCTTTAATCCATTTTGAGTTTATTTTTGTGTATGGTGTTAGGGAGTGTTCTAATTTCATACTTTTACATCTACCTGTCCAGTTTTCCCAGCACGACTTATTGAAGAGGCTGTCTTTTCTCCACTGTATATTCTTGCCTCCTTTATCAAAGATAAGGTGACCATATGTGCATGGGTTTATCTCTGGGCTTTCTGTCCTCTTCCATTAATCTATATTTCTGTTTTTGTGCCAGTACCATACTGTCTTGATTACTGTAGCTTTGTAGTATAGTCTGAAGTCAGGGAGCCTGATTCCTCCAGCTCTCTCTTTCGTTCTCAAGATTGCTTTGGCTATTCGGGGTCTTTTGTGTTTCCATACAAATTGTGAAATTTTTTGTTCTAGTTCTGTGAAAAATGCCAGTGGTAGTTTGATAGGGATTGCATTGGATCTGTAGATGCCTTTGGGTAGTAGAGTCATTTTCACAATGTTGATTCTTCCAGTCCAAGAACATGGTATATATCTCCATCTGTTTGTATCATCTTTAATTTCGTTCATCAGTGTCTTATAGTTTTCTGCATACAGGTCTTTTGTCTCCTTAGGTAGGTTTATCCCTAGGTATTTTATTCTTTTTGTTGTGATGGTAGATGAGAGTGTCTCCTTAATTTCTCTTTCAGATTTTTCATCATTAGTGTATAGGAATGCCAGAGATTTCTGTGCATTAATTTTGTATCCTGCTACTTTACCAAATTCATTGATTAGCTCTAGTAGTTTTCTGGTAGCATCTTTAGGATTCTCTATGTATAGTATCATGTCATCTGCAAACAGTGACAGCTTTACTTCTTCTTTTCCGATTTGGATTCCTTTTATTTCTTTTTCTTCTCTGATTGCTGTGGCTAAAACTTCCAAAACTATGTTGAATAATCGTGGTGAGAGTGGGCAACCTTGTCTTGTTCCTGATCTTAGTGGAAATCGTTTCAGATTTTCACCATTAAGGATGATGTTGGCTGTGGGTTTGTCATATATGGCGTTTATTATGTTGAGGAAAGTTCCCTCTATGCCAACTCTCTGCAGGGTTTTTTATCATAAATTGGTGTTGAATTTTGTTGAAAGCTTTCTCTGCATTGATTGAGATGATCATATGGTTTTTCCTCTTCAATTTGTTAATATGGTGTATCACATTGATTGATTTGCGTATATGGAAGAAACCTTGCATTCCTGGAATAAACCCCACTTGATCATGGTGTATGATCCTTTTAATGTCCTGTTGGATTCTCTTTGCTAGTATTTTGTTGAGGATTTTTGCATCTATGTTCATCAGTGATATTGGCCGGTAGTTTTCTTTCTTTGTGACATCTTTGTCTGGTTTTGGTATCAGGGTGATGGTGGCCTCATAGAAGGAGTTTGTGAGTGTTCCTCCCTCTGCTATATTTTGGAAGAGTTTGACAAGGATAGGTGTTAGCTCTTCTCTAAATGTTTGATAGGATTCGCCTGTTAAGCCATCTGGTCCTGGGCTTTTGTTTGTTGGAAGATTTTTAATTACAGTGTCAATTTCAGTGCTTGTGATTGGTCTGTTCATATTTTCTATTTCTTCCTGATTCAGTCTTGGCAGGTTGTGCATTTCTAAGAATTTGTCCATTTCTTCCAGGTTGTCCATTTTATTGGCATAGAGTTGCTTGTAGTAATCTCTCATGATCTTTTGTATTTCTGCAGTGTCACTTGTTACTTCTTTTTCATTTCTAATTCTATTGATTTGACTCTTCTTTTTTTCTTGATGAGTCTGGCTAATGGTTTATCAATTTTGTTTATCTTCTCAAAGAACCAGCTTTTACTTTTATTGATCTTTGCTATCGTTTCCTTCATTTCTTTTTCATTTTTTTCTGATCTGATCTTTATGATTTCTTCTGCTAACTTTGGGGTTTTTTTGTTCTTCTTTCTCTAATTGCTTTAGGTGCAAGGTTAGGTTGTTTATTCGAGATGTTTCCTGTTTCTTAAGGTAGGATTGTATTGCTATAAAATTCCCTCTTACAACTGCTTTTTTTGTATCCCATAGGTTTTGGGTCATCGTGTCTCCATTGTCATTTGTTTCTAGGTATTTTTTGATTTCCTCTTTGATTTCTTCAGTGATCACTTTGTTATTAAGTAGTGTATTGTTTAGCCTCCACATGTTGGTATTTTTTACAGATCTTTTCCTATAATTGATATCTAGTCTCCTAGCGTTGTTGTTGGAAAAGATAGTTGATGCGATTTCCCAGCAGTTTTTTTTTGTGTGTGTGGTACACGGGCCTCTCACTGCCATGGCCTCTCCCGTTGCGGAACACAGGCTCCGGATGCACAGGCCCAGCAGCCACGGCTCACGGGCCCAGCAGCTCCTTGGCATGTGGGATCCTCCCAGACCGGGGCACGAACCCGCCTCCCCTGCATCGGCAGGTGGACTCTCAAGCACTGCGCCACCAGGGAAGCCCCCAGCACTGTTTTTTAAAGAAACTATGCTTTCCTTGCTTCATTACATATTCCAGGTTCCTTTGTTGTAGATTAATTGACCATGTGTACATGGGTTTATTTCTGAGCTTTCTATTCTGTTCCATTGATCTATATGTCTGTTTTTAAGATGATACCATACTGTTTTGAATACTATACTTTTTAAATATAGTTTCAAATGAGCAAGTGTGATGCCTCCAGCTTTGTTGTTCTTTCTCAAGATTGCTTTGGCTATTTGGGATCTTTTGTGATTCCATACAAATTTTAGGATTTTTTTTTCTATTTTTGTGAAAAATACCGTTGGAAGTTTAATAGAGATCACATTGAATCTGTAGATTGCTTTGTGTGGTATGGATATTAATTCTTCTGTCCATGAGCATGGAATATATTTCAATTTATTTGTGTCTTCAGTTTTTTTCATTAAAGTCTTATAGTATTCAATGTAAAAATTTATTCCCAAGTATTTTATTTAAATTTCTTCCCAAGTATTTTAGTCCCTTTGATGCCATTGTAAATGGGATTGTTTTCTTAATTTCTCTTTCTGATAGTTTGCTACTAGTGTATAGAAACGCAAGTGATGCTTGTATATTGATTTTGTATCCTGTAGCTTCACTGAAATAATTTGTTAGTTCTATCAGTTTTTTGTAGAGTCTTTAGGGCTTTCTATATATAATATCATGTCATCTGCAAATAGTGACAGTTTTACCTCTTCCTTTCCAATCTGGATGGCTTTTCTTTCTTTTTGTTGCCTAATTTCTCTGACTAGGACTTTTGCTACTCTGTTTAGTAAAAGTGGCAGGATTGGGCATCCTTGTCTTTTTCCTGATCTTAGAGGAAAGCTTTCAGCTTTTCATCATTGAATATGATGTATCTGTGGGCTTGTCATATGTGGCCTTTATTATGTTATAATTATTTTTATTTCTGTAAAATTGGTAGTAATAGCTCCACTTTCATTTCAGGTTTATTTATTTCAGTCTTTTCTCTTTTTTCTTAGTATAGCTAAAACTTCATCAATTTTGTTGATACTTGGACAGATCAACTATTGGTTTCATTAATTTTCTCTATTGTTCTTCTATTTCTATCTTATTTATCAATGCTCTAGTCTTTGTTATTTCCATCCTGTGCTAGCTTTGGATTTAGTGTGTTCTTTTTAAATTCCTTATGGTGTAAAGTTAGGTTGTTGATTAGAGATCTCTCTTCTTTTTAATGTAAGCATTTACAGTTATAAACTTCCCTGTTAGCACTGCTTTCACTACATGCTATAAGTTTGGGGGTTGTGTTTTTATTTTCATTTGTCTCAAAATATTTTATAATTTCACTTGTGTTTTCCTCTTCAACCCATGGTTGTTTAAGAGTGTGGTGTTTAATTTCCTCATATATGTGAATTTTCCAGTTTTCCTTCTGCTTCTGATTTTACTTTCATTCTGTTGTGATCAGAAAAGGTACTTTGTACGATTTTAATCTTTTCAATTTATTAAGATTTGTTTTGTGTCCTAACATGTATCTATTATGGAGAGTATTCCATATACACTTGATAAAAATGTTTATTATGCTGTTGTTGGGTGATGTAGCCTTCATATGTCTGTGGGTTCAATTAATTTACAGTGTTGCTCAAGTCTTCTATTTCCTTGTTGATTTTCTGTCTGGGTGTTCTATCCATTATTGAAAGTGGGGTATTAACGTCTTCTACTACTTTTGCAGAGCTCTCTATTTCTCTCTTTAATTCTGTCTATGTTTACTTTGCCTATTTTGGGACTCTGATGTTTGGTGCATATATGTTTATAATTGTTACATCTGGCAAAATTGACCCTTTTATCTATGCATAATGTCCCTCTTTGACTGTTGTAACAGTTTAAAATTTTTAACTTAGAGTCTGTCTTGTCTGATATTAATATAAACTCTCTGCTCTCTTTTGTTTACTCTTTGTATGTAATATCTTTTTTCATCCTTTAATTTTCAACCAATAGGTGTCCTTATAGCTAAAGTGTCTTTGTGTGTATTGATCTAAGATATAAAAATGAGAACTCCTTTTGTCCCTCATTTCTTCCATTACTGTCTTCTTTTTTGTTTAGTTAATTTTTAGTAGTGACATATTTGATCCCTTCTCATTTATTTTTGTGTATTTCTATAGATATTTTCTTTGAGGTTCCCATGGGATTTCATATAACATCCCATCCTAAAATTATAAGTCTTTTAAAAATTAATATTAACTCCTCTTCAATCACATACAAAAACACTACTTTACAGCTCCACCTCCCCCACTTTATGTTATTGATGTCACAAATTACATCATTATTTAGTGTGTAACCATTAACATCAATTTATAATTATTTTATGCATTTCTCTTCTATATCCTATAGGATATAAAAACTACATAAAAAACAAATTACAATACTACTGTCTTTCATATTTGCTCATGTATTTACCTTTAATGAAGAACTTTATTTCTTCATAAATGGCTTTGAGTTACTATCTAGCGTCCTTTCATTTCAATTTGATAGACCCCCTTTTACATTTCTTGTAGGGCAGGTCTACACATAACGAACTCCTTCAGCACTTGTGTATCAGGGAGTGTCATAATTTCTCCTTCATGTTTGAAATATAGTTTTGCTGGATGTAGAATTTTTGTCAGTTTTTTTCATTTAGCATTTTAAGTGTCATCCCATTGCCTTCTGTCCTCCATGGCTTCTGATGAGAAATCATAAATTTATCTTATTGAGAATATCCTTTATGTGAAGAGTCATATCTCTCTTGCTACGCTCACAATTCTTTGTTCATATTTGTCTTTTGACAGTTTGCTTAAAATGTATTTCAGTGTGGATCTTTTTGAGTATATCCTACTGGGAGTTTTTTGAGCTTTTTAATACGTAGATACATGTATTCCATTAAACGTCTTAAGTTTTTGGCTAGTATTTTTCCAAATATTCTTTCTGTCCTTTTCTCTCTCTCTTCCTCCTTGGATTCCTATAATGTGTATGTTGCTCTGCTTGATAATACCCCACAGGTTCCTTAGGCTTTCTTCACTGTTCTTCATTATTTTTCACTCTTCTTTTAGACTGGATAATTTGAATTGTTCTGTCTTCAAATTTGCTGATTCTTTATTCTGGCTGCTCAGATCTACTGTTGAATTGTTCTAGTGAATATTTTCATGAATCCACTGCTGTACCTTTCAGCTCCTGAATTTCTATTTGTTTCCTTTTTACAATTTCTATCTCTTCATAGATTTTCTCATTTTGTTCATATATTGTTTTCCTGATTTCCTTTAGTTCATTGTCTATGGTTTCCTTTAACTCTTTGATCATATTTAATACAGTTGATATGAAGTATTTTTTTTTAGTAATTCAAAAGTGTGGAATTTCTCAGGGATTGTTTCTTTCAATTTAGTTTTTTTTTTTTTCCTGTGAATGGGCCATAGTTTTCTGGGTTTTTTCTTTGTTTGTTTGTTTTTTTATACCTTGTGGGTTTTTGTTGAAAACTTAACATTTGAATAATATGATGTAGTAAGTGTTGAAGTCAGATTCTCCTCTTTCCCCAAGGTTTTCTATTTATGATTGTTGAAGGCTGAAATCATTCGTTTAGTGACTTTCCAAACATAATTTTTTTTTTTTTTTTTTTTTTTTTGCAGTACGTGGGCCTCTCACTGCCGTGGCCTCTCCCGCTGCGGAGCAAGCACAGGCTCCAGACGCGCAGGCTCAGCGGCCATGGCTCACGGGCCCAGCCGCTCTGCGGCATGCGGGATCCTCCCGGACGGGGGCACGAACCTGCGTCCCCTGCACCGGCAGGCCGACTCTCAACCACTGTGCCACCAGGGAAGCCCCAAACATAATTTTTAAACATCTTTATTGGAGTATAATTGCTTTACAATGGTGTGTTAGTTTCTGCTTTATAACAAAGTGAATCAGCTGTATGTATACATATATTCCCATATCTCCTCCCTCTTGCATCTCCCTCCCACCCTCCCTATCCCACCCCTCTAGGTGGTCACAAAGCACCAAGCTGATCTTGTGCTATGCAGCTGCTTCCCACTAACTATCTATTTTACATTTGGTAGTGTATATAAGTCCATGCCACTCTCTAACTTCATCCCAGCTTACCCTTCCCCCTCCCCGTGTCCTCAAGTCCATTCTCTACGTCTGCGTCTTTATTAATATGCTTGGATTTAGGTCTAAATTTAAACGTTTTCTCTATCTTCCCCCAATCTATATTCCTCTGTTTCCTCATATTACCTTCTTTTGTTTAAACATTTATTAGTATTCCATTTTAATTTGCCTGTTATGTTTTTTACTTTATATCTTTGTATAAATATTTCAGTGATTGTTCTAGGGATTTCCGTATAGATACTTAACTTTTTACAATCTACTTATGATCCATATTTTTCATTTCAAGTGGAGTATAGAGTCTTTAACACCTTATGAATCCATTTATTTCTCCCTTTGTTATATTTGTCTTATATATTACACATGCATACACGGAAAATCCCTTTGAACAACATTATAATTTTTTCTTTCAACCATCAAACATATTTTAAAGAATAGTAGATGAGAAGATTAGTTCATTTTATTTACCCAAATATTTATCATTTCTCTTGTTCTTTCTTTATTTTCAATATTCCAAGTTTCCTTTTGGTTTTATTTCTCTTCAGTCTAAACTTCCTTTAATATTTCTTTCAGAGAATGTCTATTGGCAGTGAATCCTCTTAGTTTTCCTTCCTCTTGGAATGTCTATATTTATTGCTCATTCATTAAAGGTATTTTTTCTGGATATAGAATTTGGGATTGACAGTTCTTTAACACTTGAAAAGAGTTTTGCTTCCTTTTAGCCACTGTGGTTTCTGATGAGAAATACACAGCCTTTCAAATTGTTGTTCTCCTATTGGTAATGTGTCATTTTTTGTTCTGTCTGCTTCAATGTTTTTTATTTGTGTTGTTTTTCAGCAGTTTGATTATGTTGAGTGTGGGCATGTATTCCTATGAGGTATTTTGTTTGAGGTTTCCTGATCTTAAATTGGTTGGTTTGTGATTGTTACCAATTTGGAGAAGCTTTTAGCAATTGGTATATCTAATAATGTTTTAACACTAGGCTCTTTTTTCTCTATTTCTGAGACTCAGTTGACACAAATGTTAGACCTTTGATGTTATATCTGAGTCTCTGTTCATTTTAAAATATTTTTTATATTTACTTTATTTTCTTTATCTTTCTGGCTATGTCGGGTCTTAGTTGTGGCATGCGGGATCTTTCGTTGCGGTGCACGGGCTGTTCGTTGTGGCACTTGGGGTTCTCTCTAGTTGTGGCATGCAGGCTTTCCCTCTAGTTGTGGCTTGCGGGTTTTCTCTCTCTAGTTGTGCCTCGTGGGCTCCAGGGCGTGTGGGCTCTGTAGTTGTGCCGCATGGGCTCCAGAGTGTGTGGGCTCTGTAGTTTGTGGCACTCGGGCTCTCTCGCTGAGGTGTGCGAGCTCAGTAGTTGTGACATGTGGGCTTAGTTGCCCCATGGCATGTGGGATCTTAGTGCCCCCCCACAAGGGATCGAACCCCTGTCCCCTGCTTTGGAAGGCATATTCTTTACCACTGTACCACCAGGGAAGTCCCTCTGTTCATTTTTAAATGACATTTCTTCCTGAAAATTAATTGACCACCTATTAAACAACACTTGAATGAGAGAATAAATAGAAATGATAATTATTGAATTTTTTAAAAAGATAGTGAAATTAGTATATATCAGGATCTTTGTTATATATGAAAAGACGGTTAGAGGAAAATTCAAAGTCTTACACTTTTTATCAATTAAATAGCATTTTAAATAATTTAAAATTATAAATAACAACTAAAAATAATAAAAATGAATAAAATTTATAGTTCAAACAGTTAAAGAAACAAGATAAGTCAACAGGAAGTATGAAGAAGGACATACTAAATATAAAATTAGCAAGTAGAATGTAGTAATGATGTAGAAAAGAGAAAAACATGTTCTTTCTTGGTTTCTTGAAAAATATTAATAGACATACCACTAGCTAACATAATCAGGTAAAAAAGGAGAAAGCAAAGACATAAAATACAAAATAAGAAATTATAAGGGAAAAGAACTATTTTTTATAATTTTTAAATTTTATTTTATTATTTTATACAGCAGGTTCTTATTAGTCATCAATTTTATACATATCAGTGTATACATGTCAATCCCAATCGCCCAATTCATCACACCACCACCACCACCACCCTGCCGCCTTGCCCGCTTGGTGTCCATATGTTTGTTCTCTACATCTGTGTCTCAATTTCTGCCCTGCAAACTGGTTCATCTGTACCATTTTTCTAGGTTCCACATATATGTGTTAATATACGATATATGTTTTTCTCTTTCTGACTTACTTCATTCTGTATGACAGTCTCTAGATCCATCCATGTCTCAACAAATGACCCAATTTCATTCCTCTTTGTGGCTGAGTAATATTCCATTGTATATAGGTACCACATCTTCTTTATCCATTCGTCTGTTGATGGGCATTTAGGTTGCTTCCATGACCTGGCTATTGTAAATAGTGCTGCAGTGAACAATGGGGTGCATGTGTCTTTTTGAATTATGGTTTACTCTGGGTATATGCCCAGTAGTGGGATTGCTGGATCATATGGTAATTCTATTTTTAGTTTTTTAAGGAACCTCCATACTGTTCTCCATAGTGGCTATATCAATTTACATTCCCACCAAGAGTGTAAGAAGGTTCCCTTTTCTCCACACCCTCTCCAGCATTTGTTGTTTGTAGATTTTCTGATGATGCCCATTCTAACTGGTGTGAGGTGATACCTCACTGTAGTTTTGATTTGCATTTCTCTAATAATTAGTGATGTTGAGCAGCTTTTCATGTGCTTCTTGGCCATCTGTATGTCTTCTTTGGAGAAATGTCTATTTAGGTCTTCTGCCCATTTTTGGATTGGGGGAAAAGAACTATTGAATCTGAAGAAATGTCAGAAAATAATTCAACCTAGTTCACAGGCTTCTATCAAAGTAAATTTTAAAACTTTATGAGATGAATAATTTCCTAAGGAAATATTTGTTACCAAAATTGATACTATTAGAGTTAGAAAGCCTAAATAGACCAATTTTCCTAAAAGAAAGAGAACAGGTTATCAACTAGTCTACCAGAAAAGCTCAAGGCCAAGATGACTTCGCAGGGGAATTCTACCAAACTTTCAAAGACCTGATTGTTACATTGATCTGTAAATTGTTTTACAGTATTGAAAAGCAAGGAAAACTACTTAATTTTTTAGGTAAAGCAAGTATAAGTTTTTAACATAAACCTTATAAAAACAGTATGAAGAATAAAAGCATAGAATATGATCACTTATTAATATATTAGCAAACAGATCCAGCATATTAAGAAAATAATAGTCCATGACCAGGAAGATTTTATGCTAATAATTCAAAGTTGGTTGAATATTATTAATTCCATAAAGAAAATATATAATGCCGATAGTTCTAAAAAGAAAACTCATATGATTCTTTCTGTAGATACCTATAAAAGACCTTTGATAAAAGTGAACACTCATTCTTAATACAGTAGAAATTGATAGTTTTTTAATGGAAGAAACACTAGAGGCACTTCCACTAATATCAGGAACTAGTTAAAGTTGTCTACTCTCTCCACTGTTATTCAACATTTTACCAGAAGTATTAGCCAATGCAATGACAAGAGAAGTTTATTTATGGCATAGGAATTGGAAAAGAGGATACACTATTATCTCTATTTGCATATTACATGAACGTGTACCTGGAAAACTTAGAGAATCAATGGTAAAAATAACTCAAATAATAAAATATTTTATTAGAGGAGCAGGCTATAAAATTGACATAAATAAATCAATAGTCTTCATTTACACAAATAAATAATAACCAGTTGGAGGACACAATGGTAGAAAAAAACCCATTAACCATAACAACGAAGAGGATAAAATACTTAGGAATACATTTAACCAAAAAATGTGAAAAGCTTTTATGAGGTAAATTTTCAAATCCTCATAAAAGGCAAAAACAGAGACTCTAAAAAAATGGCAAGATATCCCTTGTTTATGACAGGAAGACTCAACATCATAAAGATGTCAGTTCTTCCTAAATTAATTTTAATTTGATGCAATCTCAATAAAAATACCAACATACATCTTTCTGGAACTAGACAAGTTGATAACTAAACTTCATATGGAAAAGTAATCATTCAAGAATCTCCAGGAAAACACTAAAGAAGAAAAGTTACAAGGGGAGGGGGGACTATCCCTACCATACATTAAAACACACTATAGAGCCTCTGTAATTAAAACAGTGTGGAACTGGCTTATGAATAGACATACCAGTGGAATAGAATAAAAAATCCAGATAAAGAAGATGTGGGGGGGCTTCCCTGGTGGCACAGTGGTTGAGGGTCCACCTGCTGATGCAGGGGACACGGGTTTGTGCCCTGGTCTGGGAAGATCCCACATGCCACAGAGCGGCTGGGCCCCTGAGCCATGGCCGCTGAGCCTACGCGTCCAGAGCCTGTGCTCCGCAGCGGGAGAGGCCACAACAGTGAGAGGCCCACGTACTGCAAAAAAAAAAAAAAAAAAAAAGAAGATGTGGTACATATATACAATGCAATATTACTCAGCTATAGAAAAGAATGAAATAATATCATTTGCAGCAACATGGATGGACCTATAGATTGTCATACTGAGTGAAGTAAGTCAGACAAAGACAAATATCATATTATATTGCTTATATGTGGAATCTTAAAAAATGGTACAAATGAACTCATTTACAAAACAGAAATAGAGTCACAGATGTAGAAAACAAACTTATGGTTACTGGGGGGAAGGGGGGCAGGATAAATTGGGAGGTTGGAATTGACATATACACACTACTATATATAAAATAGATAACTAATAAGGATCTACCGTACAGGACAGGGAACGCTACTCAATACTCTGTAATGACCTATATGGGAAGAAAAGAATGGATATATGTATATGTATAACTGATTCACTTTGCTGTACAGCAGAAACTCACACAATATTGTAAATAAGTACACTCTAATAGAAATTTTAAAAATTAATAAAAAGTTATGTTTACATTGTAGGAAAAAAACAAAAAGAATTGAAAATCCAGAGATAGACCCAAATAAAAATGGAATAGAATTTTGGTATATGATGAAGGTGAGATCTCAATACATTGGGACAAAAATGGACTTGTAAAATAAATGGTACTTGGACAACTGGATAGCAGTTTGGGAAAAAATAAGATAAAATTAGATACACACTTCACACCATATAGAGAGTAAACTTCAAATAGATCAGGAATCTAAATGTTAAAAATACCATAAAAGTGCTAGAAGCAAACATGGGTGAATTCCTCTTTAGCCTGGGTATAGGAAAAAGTTTTTAAACTATGGGTCAAAATCCAGATGCAATGAAAGAAAAGGTTGAGAAATTTGACTGCATAAAAATTTTAAAAGATAGGTTTTGCATGGCCAAAAAATCCCCCACATCATAAATAAAATCAAAATTCAACTAGCAAATTGGGAGAATATATTTGCCACATAAATAACAGACAAAAGGCCAAAATCCCTAATATTTAAAGAACTCTTAAAAATTTAGGAGCAGAAGATGAGAGTTTTTGTTTCAGAAGTCACACTTTACTTGTTTCTGCAGTTTGCTTTTTTTTTCTCTTAACAGTAAGGTTTAGGGTTTTATTACTCTCAAATACTAATAGAACTACTTCATTCTGTTTAATTCCTTCATAGTAGAACATTCCACAGTGTGGCACAATTAATGAACCATTTAGCTTTTGAGGGTATTAATTGATTCAGCACATATCTATTAAGCACCTACTGTGTCTCAGTCAGCACTGGATACCCTAAAAATAATAAGGAAAAAAACAGCCCATGCTCTCATAGAGCTGATAGTTTACTAGTGGGGACAGACAGGAGAGAAGTGCATAATCCAGTATAAGAATCTTCTCCTGACCTTCACATCCCACCCTAGCTGCTCTTCTATATCTCCTTCAAGATTGAGATAGCAGGTTACCCTACCTGCCTCCACCCACATTTCTGGTAGTCATTCCATACCCCCTGCCCAATCAGATGGTTTCTGACCTACTGTGTTTGGTCACCACCAGTCACCTCCAATGTGAACATCACAATGGGTGTTGATTAGTCCTCATCTCATCTTATTTAAAGTCTGCAATCATTGACACCTGGTGACATTTTCCACTTCCCTATTTTTAAATTCTGTCTCAGGCCACTATCCTTCAGTATTCCTTGATGAAGACTGAGCAGCAAAATTGTTCTCACCAACTCCAACACCATATATCCAATTGACTGCTAGATTCAAGTTTAGTGAGAATATAAATGAACTCATCTTCTTTCAATGTACCAAGTTTCTCTTAGTTCTCAGTCCTCTATTTGTGCTAATGAGTTTCCAAAGATGGCTTCTGATGAGTGATGACTCAGTATTCACAACTTTGTATAGTCATTTTCCACACTGATTATGGGCTAGCTCTGTGACTAAAGAATAAAGAAGTGATGATATGCCATTTCCAGGCCTAAGCTTTAAGAGAGCCTGACAGCTTCCCATTTCGCACCACAGGGAGTCCTGATATACCCTGTAAGAAGATCAGCTATCTTCTTGTAAGGAACAATTAAAAAGCTAGTATAGTGAGGGAGAGGCTCTGAGACTACGTGAAGAGAGAGAGAGAGAGAGGCCTAGCAGTCTCAGTTGAGTCTGGCTTTCCAACTATCCCCTTCCAAGGATCCAGATATATCTACATAAACTGTCATAGATTTTCCAGATTGGTCAAGCCCTTGGATGACTGCTGACCCAGCCAATATCAAGTGGAGCAGAAGAAACAACCAGCATATAATCTAAGAGGTAATAAAACAGTGGTTATTTGAAGCCACTGTCTATGCACCATCTTACCCAATACCAACCACCATATAACCCAAACAACAATACAACAAAATCCTTCTCTCCATGAAGACTACCATCTGCTCAGCCCTGCCTATACCAGGGTCTTCTCATCACATTAGGTGGGATACTCTACACACTCCTGCTCCTACCATGGAGGTTCTCTTCCTTGTAGGTAGGCTTATAGCCATTCTTATCCACACCTCACTCTTCAACACCACTACATTGCAGTGTCATGGTTCAGTTCCATCATTAATCTCTGTCACGTGTGTATTCCTTTTTTATTTAGGTTCTATTATATCACTCCTCTGTCATACATAGGGATTCCACAGATACCTATATAATAAATTTTTCCATGTATGTGGTGCTAGAACCTATATTTGGATTTAGAATATACATTACAACTATTACGTTATGGCTTTTCCCATGGTTTTCATATGCTCTGTGTGTCTGTGTGTATACCCTCATTTCCTCCATTCAAGTGACTCTGAATGGGCCAATGGGCACTGAGCCAATTGTCCAAGTTGTAGTACACAAACTGATGCAGCTACCTCACTATTTACAGTATTTCAGAGACCCGTCCCAGACTCTACTTTTAGACCCTGTATTCTATGCCCAATTGTTCCTTAATTAGTTTCCTATTGCTGCTGTAATGAATTTCCACAAACTTAGTGGCTTAAAAATCCTACAGATTTATTCTATTACATTTTTGGGAGGTCAAGAGTCAGAAGTGGTCTTACTGGGCTAAAAATCAAAGGATCAGCAGGGATGTGTTCCTTCTGGAGGCTCTGAGAGAGAATTCGTTCTTTTGCCTTTTCCAGCTTCTAGAGCTGCCTGTGTTCCTTGGCTCATGGCCCCTTCCTCCATCTTCAAAGCCAGCATAATAGCATCTTCAAGTCCCTCTCTTCCATGACCCCTGCTTCCGTGATCTCCTTTTCTGACCCTGGATTTGACTCTCCTGCCTTCCTCTTGTGATGACATTGGGCCTGTCTAGATAATCCAGGATAATCTCCCCATCCTAAGATCCTTAACCATACCTGCAAAGTCCATGTTGTCATGTAAGAAAATATATTCACAGGTTCTGGGAATCAGAATGTGGATCTCTTTGGGAGTCCATTCAGCCTATCATGGCCCTCAATCCCATTCTCTCACCTCAATGACCTCACCTTTCAAATGGGTCATTGACAGAACTGTTTGACACCAACACAACATTGCTGTTGAACAAAGCACTTCAGATTCTCCCGATATTCATGCTCTGCAACTGGTGTTACAATTTCCAAAATCTGTCTAATCCTTCCCAGACTCAACTGTTTGAGTCTAGCCCAGTTACAGTTCCACATGTCTAGAAAGGGAATTTGGACAGGTTGAGTGGTGGGTAAAATAACTAGGGTGGAGGTCCCTACCCAAAGAAGAAACATTTGAGAAACATAGGGATGAGTGCACAGATGAGTCACCTCAAGCTGCTTGAGGGAATCAGGGAATCTTCCATGGAGACAAAAATTAGGATCTGCAAGGTGAATGGGATATTGACAAGCAAAGAAGCGGCAGAGAACAAGAAGGAGTTCTGAGATGAAAGAATAGCATGTACAAAGATGAAGAAATAAAAGAGAGTGTATCTGATTTAAGAATCCTACAAAGTAGTTCAATATAGCTGAAGGGAGAAAAAGAAAGGTTGGGGTGAGATGGGAAGTAAGGGAGAGTGGAGACAATAGGAATGACAAACATTTAATGCATGTTGGGCAATATGCTAGTTGATTTATGTGCATTTCCTTCACTGAATCTTCACTATTAGCCTAATTGAGCATTTTTGTAGATATTACAGAATTGGATAGCATTAGGTGGCAGACTTGAAATTCCAGTGCAGCTCTGCCTAAAATCAAAGATCATGGTCTTTTCACAAAGTCAGTGTTGCCTCAAATGTGGCATGCAAGCCATGGATGGTGCCCAACCGGTCATTACTGGTACATGGACAAAGTTGTTGTGTTTGTTGTTTAATTATAATATATTTGTTTATGATTTTAAAAATAAGATTTAATCGACACACAGGCCTTTATGGGAAATGAACAAGAGCATTTCCAGGGCGTAAATTAAGGGGCAAACTTCCTTAAATCCCCTCTAAATATGGCACTTCCTTTTCAGATGTTCCTCATGGGGCAACAGTTGCCCAATCAAAATCCTACATGCTCTGGTACTTCACCTCTACACACAACATTTGTAAGTCTCTCTTCTTTCCCCACTACTTACTAAATGTGTACTCTTCATTTTACTAACTGCTCTCTGCCTCAGTTTCCTCATCTATATAATGAAGGTGATAATAGGCGCTAACATGTTAAATTATAATTAGGACTGAATGACTTAAAGTTCTTAGATAAGTGCTTGACATATGGTAAACACCATACAAATATACTTTTAAAAACTATAATAGACAAATCAATCTCTTCCATAAAGATCTTCCCTTGTATACCACCTCATGTTGGGTCCAAAGCTCCATTGCCTGCTGGCCACCTGCTCTAACTCCAGTCGCCTCTCAAGCCTCCTGCCTCTAGCCATCATCCTCATATTGTTTCATAAAGGTGACAATATGGTTTCTCAGCTCTTATTTATATTTTCTCACTAAGTTATCAGCTTTGCACCACAAATTCTCCTCATAAACCACAATTCTTAGTGAATATCAGAAAAATATAAATACCAATTATCTCTTCATCTCAAAAATACTTAAAAGCAAAGTTGTTTGTTACAAAGGGTTAGTTTCAGGGAAGATACTTAACCCTGTAGAAGATGACATGGAGTAACAAGATTCCAAATGAGATAACTAAGCAAGCAATCAGGTTGGCTTGCCAAAAGTTGGTAAGTGCTGAGAGTAGATAATGAGACAATGAATCAGAGCAAGACAGTTTATTACAGCACAGCAATAGCAGGAGCATCAGTATGGTAGCACTGGTTTCCCTGTTCCCGAATCCCACAGGGCCCAGAAGGTGGCTTCACACACAGTGGGTTGCACCACGGCTGAGGAACCAAAGAGCAAGGGCTCTGCACCTTTTATAGCAAGCAGCAAGCAGGTAAGTTCTATTTCCTAAGGAGTAAGCAGTCACATAGTAGTTAAGGTAAGGTCACCTTGACCTATTTAATTGCCTATATGACCAGCTACAGAAACTGCTCAGTGTTAAGGGACGATTAGGCACTGCAGTTTGGATGTGCAGACACTCAGGGCCCATGGTGGACTGCTTTTCCCAACAGGTAGAAAATCCATGTACAGTATTGTCATATATCACAGAGGGTGAAAAAAGAAGTCAGTGTTGGGTGTGCACAGCATTTAGCCACTGGATCTGGAGGGAAGGTGCAGGAATGAGGAACATCTGAAACTGTTAGGAGATAGGATGAAAATTGTGAAGAGCTGTAACAGAGAGGAAAGGCAAAGGAAAGAGTGGGAATTGCCAGATCATTAGTAAATTGGGGATTTCCTAAATTACAGGCCACCGGGACTTTAGAATAAAATAGTCATAGGATTGAATTCTGGCTCTGTCACAGGTATATTAGGGAATAATAATACATGCATTGAGAAAACAATGAGAAGAGCAATTTAAATAGCTTATATGAGACACAATTAAATTTAAAATCCCCTGCATTTCTTATAATTTAAGTTTCCAAAATCTTCCTATGTTTTGTTTTCATTGTAATTATATCTTTATGTCAATTAATCTTACATTAAAATATTAGGCATATAATTAAATGAGCTGTGTAACTGACAAAAACCCTAGGGGTAGTATAAGAATGACTGAGGTATAAAAAAATGTTGTTCAAGTCATGGTGTATATGAACAATTTTGCTAGTGTGTGTGTAGGTTGATGTAGAAAAATATGTGAGAATTCCACATTCCCTGGTACACAAAGATCTCACATATAGTTACATATGGCAGATAGGATCTACTGTACTGACTCTTAATTGGAAAGAGGGCTATTTCTCTATCGAGTGTTATTACCATAAATTAATTTTTCAATTAAACATCTATTGATGTCTACTAGATTTCAAGAAGTGTACTTTGCTGGATATGCAAAGACCAATCACTCAAGGCCCTACCTTTCAAAGATCAAACATCTTAGTGAAAGCAGCAATCAGATAAGCATATAGGTCTTAAAGGATAAGTTACTGAAGGTCACAGAACTAGTAGTGGTAGTAATAAATTGTCTGCTCTAGTTCTGCCAGTCTATGGTCCCATGCAATTGTTCTCTTATGATCTCCATTTTTACTTATCTCACTTCCCCTGGCTCTGCTTGCCCATAAATTATTAAAATATGCACAATAAGTTAATAGACTTGGATCAGGAGGCAGCTTCCAAGAAAAGATTGCTGGACACCTCTCTGTATTTTCTTGGTGGTTCCCCAGAGAAGAATTCTGGAAATAAAGCTCTGCCCATCTGTGAGTGGTACGGGGATCTAAGGAAGGCCTTTCACCCTCCTTTTCCTAAGTAATAGCTGTTCCAGGGGAACTTCTTTCTCATAGTCATTTAAGGAGTAATGATAAAAGGGACAACTCCAGCTCCCAACCTTTTTAAATTATCCTCAGAGACGGCCCTTAGGGGGGCTTCTGTCATTGTCCAAACTGCCTAATCCTTTCTGATGTATAAAAGTGTCAGGTAGTTGGACCCCAGGCTGGTTGGTTTCAGCGTAGATTTCTGAACTTTGACCTAGGCTTTTGAAGGATGCTACAACCTTGTGAGTTCCTGGATTTTCCAAGTATCCTCCTGTGTTGGCAGGAATATGACTTTGTTGTCGGGAATGACATCTACATCTCAGCAACTGTAACATAAGCAGGGTTTCCATGGTGAATGGAGAAAGGCCCACTTTTGGAGTTCAGCAGGCCTGGATGTGAATCCGAGTTCCACCACTTAACTACCTAATTTACCTAACTCATAGCCTATTTCTTCAACTGTAGAAGGGGAATAATAATATATTTCTCACAGGTCTTTGAAAAATAACAAGTGTAAAGAGTTAAGTATGCAGTTGATATTCAATATAGGTTATCACAGAAATGATATATTTATGTTGTTCTTTTATATTGTTGAGCTCCTCGAGGTATGGCCCCTGTGTGAGTCATCTCTGTGTCATTCAAACTCCTAGTACAAGGTTTAAAATAAAGTGTCAGTGAATGTTTGTGGAGCACAGCTGACCAGGCCTCAGTCTTTACATCTGTAAAACAACTGAGCATTTCAACTCTTGATTTTTTACAGTTCTGTATACAGGCACACCCCCTTGTTTTATTGCACTTCGCAGATACTGCATTTTCTACAAATTGAAGGTTTGTGGCAATCCTGCGTCGAGCCAAGTCTCTCAGTGCCATTTTCCATCATTTGTTGGTTTCATGTCTTGGTGTCACATTTTGGTAATTCTTGCAATATTTCAAACTTTTTCATTATTATTATATTTGTTATGGTGATTGATAATCAGTGATCTTTGATGTTATTTCTACAACTTGCTGAAGGCTCAGATGATGGTTAGTGCATTTTTAGCAATAAAGTATTTTTAATTAAGGTATGTACGTTACTTTTTTAGACATAATGCTATTGCACACAATAGACTACAGCATAATATAAACATAACTTTTATGTACAATGGGAAACCAAAAAATTCGTGTGACTCACTTTGTTGTGATGTTTGCTTTATTGTGGTTGTCTGGAATTGAACCCTCAATATCTCCGAGGTATGCCTGTAAACTACTTATATGCCAACGTTGTTGATACTGATCTCTGTTACAATAAACTAAAATGTTGCTTCCTGTAACTCTCTTGCCATGATGATTTTCGTTTGTGCTGTTGAGCTACATGGGACTAGGGCTTGACTACAGCATTTCTCATCCTCAAATCCAGACAGGGCAATATACAAAGGCTGAAAGATTTGGTCTCTCATCTCATATGCCCTTTTTTTTTTTTTAACATCTTTATTGGGGTATAATTGCTTTACAATGGAGTGTTAGTTTCTGCTTTATAACAAAGTGAATCAGTTATACATATACATAAGTTCCCATATGTCTTCCCTCTTGCGTCTCCCTCCCTCCCACCCTCCCTATCCCACCCCTCCAGGTTGTCACAAGGCACCGAGCCAATATCCCTGTGCCATGTGGCTGCTTCCCACTAGCTATCTACCTTACTACGTTTGTTAGTGTGTATATGTCCATGACTCTCTCTCACCCTGTCACAGCTCACCCTTCCCTCTCCCCATATCCTCAAGTCTGTTCTCCAGTAGGTCTGCGTCTTTATTCCTGTCTTACCCCTAGGTTCTTCATGAGATTTTTTTTTTCTTAAATTCCATATATATGTGTTAGCATACAGTATTTGTCTTTTTCTTTCTGACTTACTTCACTCTGTATGACAGACTCTAGGTCTATCCACCTCATTACAAATAGCTCAATTTCGTTTCTTTTTATGGCTGAGTAATAGTCCATTGTATATATGTGCCACATCTTCTTTATCCATTCATCCGATGATGGGCACTTAGGTTGTTTCCATCTCCGGGCTATTGTAAATAGAGCTGCAATGAACATTTTGGTGCATGACTCTTTTTGAATTTTGGTTTTCTCAGGGTATATGCCCAGTAGTGGGATTGCTGGGTCATATGGTAGTTCTATTTGTAGTTTTTTAAGGAACCTCCATACTGTTCTCCATAGTGGCTGAACCAATTCACGTTCCCACTAGCAGTGCAAGAGTGTTCCCTTTTCTCCACACCCTCTCCAGCATTTACTGTTTCTAGATTTTTTGATGATGGCCATTCTGACTGGTGTGAGATGATATCTCATTGTAGTTTTGATTTGCATTTCTCTAATGATTAATGATGTTGAGCATTCTTTCATGTGTTTGTTGGCAGTCTGTATATCTTCTTTGGAGAAATGTCTATTTAGGTCTTCTGCCCATTTTTGGATTGGGTTGTTGGTTTTTTTGTTATTGAGCTGCATGAGCTGCTTGTAAATTTTGGAGATTAATCCTTTGTCAGTTGCTTCATTTGCGAATATTTCCTCCCATTCTGAGGGTTGTCTTTTGGTCTTGTTTATAGTTTCCTTTGCTGTGCAAAAGCTTTGAAGTTTCATTAGGTCCCATTTGTTTATTTTTGTTTTTATTTCCATTACTCTAGGAGGTGGGTCAGAAAGGATCTTGCTGTGATTTATGTCATAGAGTGTTCTGCCTATGTTTTCCTCTAAGAGTTTGGTAGTTTCTGGCCTTACATTTAGGTCTTTAATCCATTTTGAGCTTATTTTTGTGTATGGTGTTAGGGAGTGATCTAATCTCATACTTTTACATGTACCTGTCCAGTTTTCCCAACACCACTTATTGAAGAGGCTGTCTTTTCTCCACTGTACATTCCTGCCACCTTTATCAAAGATAAGGTGTCCATATGTGCGTGGGTTTATCTCTGGGCTTTCTATCCTATTCCATTGATCTATCTTTCTGTTTTTGTGCCAGTACCATACTGTCTTGATTACTGTAGCTTTGTAGTATAGTCTGAAGTCAGGGAGCCTGATTCCTCCAGCTCCTTTTTTCGTTCTCAAGATTGCTTTGGCTATTCGGGGTCTTTTGTGTTTCCATACAAATTGCGAAATTTTTTGTTCTAGTTCTGTGAAAAATGCCAGTGGCAGTTTGGTAGGGATTGCATTGAATCTATAGATTGCTTTGGGTACTAGAGTCATTTTCACAATGTTGATTCTTCCAATCCAACAACATGGTATATCTCTCCATCTATTTGTATCATCTTTAATTTCTTTCATCAGTGTCTTATAATTTTCTGCATACAGGTCTTTTGTCTCCTTAGGTAGGTTTATTCCTATGTATTTTATTCTTTGTGTTGCAATGGTAAATGGGAGTGTTTTCTTGATTTCACTTTCAGATTTTTCATCATTAGTATATAGGAATGCCAGAGATTTCTGTGCATTAATTTTGTATCCTGCTACTTTACCAAATTCATTGATTAGCTCTAGTAGTTTTCTGGTAGCATCTTTAGGATTCTCTATGTATAGTATCATGTCATCTGCAAACAGTGACAGCTTTACTTCTTCTTTTCCGATTTGGATTCCTTTTATTTCCTTTTCTTCTCTGATTGCTGTGGCTAAAACTTCCAAAACTATGTTGAATAATCGTGGTGAGAGTGGGCAACCTTGTCTTGCTCCTGACCTTAGTGGAAATGCTTTCAGTTTTTCACCATTGAGGACGATGTTGGCTGTGGGTTTGTCATATATGGCCTTTATTATGTTGAGGAAAGTTCCCTCTATGCCTACTTTCTGCAGGGTTTTTATCATAAATGGGTGTTGAATTTTGTCAAAAGCTTTCTCTGCATCTATTGAGATGATCATATGGTTTTTCTCCTTCAGTTTGTAAATATGGTTTATCACATTGATAGATTTGCGTATATTGAAGAATCCTTGCATTCCTGGAATAAACCCCACTTGATCATGGTGTATGATCCTTTTAATGTGCTGTTGGATTCTCTTTGCTAGTATTTTGTTGACGATTTTTGCATCTATGTTCATCAGTGATATTGTCCTATAGTTTTCTTTCTTTGTGACATCCTTGTCTGGTTTTGGTATCAAGGTGATGGTGGCCTCGTAGAAGGAATTTGGGAGTGTTCCTCCCTCTGCTATATTTTGGAAGAGTTTGAGAAGGATAGGTGTTAGCTCTTCTCTAAATGTTTGATAGAATTCGCCTGTGAAGCCGTCTGGTCCTGGGCTTTTGTTTGTTGGAAGACTCATATGCTCTTTTTTAAGAGCAGAAAAGTGTATCCAAGAATCACCTCAGCAGACTTCCCCTCAGGGAGCATTGCCCAGTGCTGGGCCACATGCACAATCTAAATCAAATGTAAGGAAGTTCTTGTAAAAGAGGTGTGTGTGTATGCAGGTGTCTAGGGGCAGGAAGGTTGCAGTTGTGCATGTGTATGTATGTGTCCATGCCCAATGAATGGCTCATTCCTGGGTCCATCAAGATGGTGCAGAGTGAAAATAGTCTGATAGTTTACAGATTTCAAGGAATAGGGGACAGCCAACATGAAATTTGCATATAATTTTACCTGTTTAATGGCATCAGGCTAAGATAGCCCATTGTATCTATCTAGTAATCTTTAAAGCCTTGCAAATGGGATCTGACATATGCTTAATTCCCTGGGTAAGACTTTTTCTACCCTGGACAGTGCTGGAGCAGGCACTATGATTGTTTCCATGGCTGACCAAATATTTACCTTCTGGTTGATCATTTTTTTCTGTAACTCTTATAACATTTGAATGGTTTTATGCTTAAGTTTTAAAAGACTCTTTGCAAATATCTTCCCTGATTTTATAGTTCAAACTTAGAGAACAAATATATTTACCTGGAGTCTCAATGTTGCCACCACCCCCCATGAATACCCACTGGAAAGCTTTTACATTCTGGGTTTTTCTCTCAGGCTTCTATATCGGTACATGTTCATGTAAGGAGCTCTTTCCCATGGGGTAATTCTGGCTTCAGATAACAAGTGTAAGGTCTGAATGAACTAGTGGTCACTTGTCACTTAAATCCCAAGAGGCATGGAGATGCTACTGCAAAATTGAGTTCTCTGAAATATGACAGATTTGAGACGTTCTCCAGTGGCACAGTGATAGCTAATGTTTATTGAACGCTTATGAGATACTGTTCTGAATGCTTTAATCATATTAATTAATTTAACGGTCAAAACAAGGTCCCTATTAGTTTAGGTATAGGCATTATCCAATTTTATCAATAAAGATATTGATAGAGAGGTTCAGTGACATACTGACAGTCATTCAGCACACAATAGTAGAAGCAAGATTTTTACCCAGTCAGTCTCCCTCCAAAGTCCGACCTTGTAACCACTATGGCACAGGGCTTCCACTCAAATGGCTAGGACAGGAGAGATGCTCACATTTGTTTATTATTTGGGGGAGGTCAGTGAGACACAGTGCAAAGGGCATGGATAATGTGAGTAATAATGTGCCTTCTGATTTTCTCTGAGGATGAATGAGAGAAAATATCATGCTTAGCACCTGGAATGTATGTAGAAGCCCAATGAATGATAAATGGGATATACAGAAAAGAGACAAAAGAAGAAAACAATCTTTTTTGTGTGTTCAGAGTGGTAATAACCTAACTATGGGAAAATAGACTGTCAGATTATTTTGTAACTCTTTTCCCAGACCACCCCCTAGGGTCTGAATGAGGTTTCTTCTGAAAAAGAAAAATGGTCTGCTGTTACACACTCTAAATGAAGGTGAGTCCTGGGGCTTAAAATCAGGGTACTTTAGAATTCCCCCTTCTTAGACTGAGATGAGGGAAAAGTTTTCCAACACTCCCCTTTGGGCTGGGAGTAAGTTTGGCCATGATTGCGAGGTGGAAAGGCTAGTAGAAAATACTGGTGTTGGAGGTGATGAACTGCTCCTGGCCTTTGGAGGCAGTCTGGGAGCAAGGTAGGACCCTGGCATAGTGAGAAATCCCAGAATGGATCAGAGGTCTATGAATGGTTGTAAGTCCTAGTATTTGTGTTACACTTTTCTCCCACAGTCCAAGAAGTCTCAATAAAATCTCATTAAATATTACAGCCTGGATTCTGCTGTGAGGTGGGAAATCTGTTAAAGCCCCAAGTCCATGCCTGGGTAGAGGTCAGAGAGCAGGATCCCCTCCACTGAAGCCTGAGTGCTAATGGCTAGAGGCAGTCACCAGCCTGGAATCAAAATGCCCTATGGAAGAACATCATGAGGGTCAAAAGTGGCAGAGCTAGAGTGGTGTGGCAGTAAAGGCAAGAAGTCCAGAGTAGACGGGACTCCAGGGGACTTTTTCACATCACGGGGAAAGAAGCAGCAGAACCACCTCTAGCAAGTCTGATTCATGAAACCAAATTAATTATAAAAAGGACTCCTCATCTCTTTGATCAGGAAGATGGCCTTGGTTTTCTTGCTTTTGTCATTTTAACAAGGAGAGGATTACCATCAGTACAGATAAACACTGTACAAAGGCTAAAAACTGTTTTACCTTTTAGTTTTGTTTTGATTTTGCTCTGCTAATCCCAAACCTAGATAGATCATGAAAAAAGAGATGAGGTATTGAAATAAAGAGCAAGTCTAGGTCTTCAGGGTAGCAAGGTTTGATGATACCCAAGATTTCAGTGAAGGTCACAGGCTCTGGAGAGAAACATTTCTCTGGTGAAAAGTGTGGTTCCACCATTAACCAGCTGAGTGACCTGGTGATTGTTACCAAACCTCTGGAAGCCTTACTTTCGTCACCTGTGGAAAGGGGCTGATGATGGCACCTATGTGAAATTTTTAAACTGGTGTAGATTTGGTGAAACAATCACTCTCATAAACTTCTGGTAGTACTGTGAAATCATTCAATGTTTATGGAAGTCAGGCTGCATCTAAAGATTAAATATGCAGGACCATTGAATCAACAATGTCCCTTCAACAGTTTATTCTAAAGGAAATAAATGGACATATGTACAAACATGAGAGTAAAAGAGCATTCACTTCTGCACCGTCATTCACATAAAAAATGCCCTAAATGTACATTGTCTCAGTTTAAATTTCATTAACTTCCTCTGGGATACATTTTTGGACTACACTTAAACAAGCTTATTTTCTTCCCTTCCTAGGAAGGTATGAGGCCCTTCCTGGGGTCAGTTCTGAGTTGGTCTCCTAGGGCCTGGAGGCGGCTTCTGGATGGTCTACAGAACGTGTTGTGCCTGAGGAATGAGAGTGTTGTGGGGTGGGAACCTTAGGCTCTGGGGTGTGCAGTTCTCCTCAAACCCTAGCACTCACAACCTTCAGTCAGCACCTCCCTACATTTCCACTGCCTCTGTGGCTCCACTCCTGTACCTATGCATCACCTATGCCCTCTGCAGGAATGCAGTTTCTAGACAAAGTGCTCAGAAAGGCTTTCATGGGATGTGCTCCTGTGTAGCAGCCCCATGCTTGCCGGCTTGCCCCTTCACGGGGATCCATGCACTTAGGGACATGAAACCCAACCTTCTCTGTTTCCATGTTTCTGACTTTGCCTTCCTCCTCCTTCCCTGGACTCCCTACCTCTTTTTTACTGACCCCTTCTTCTGCAGCGATGTGAGTTTCTGAGAGGAACTGTATATCCAGCTTCTCCATCTCTGCCATCATCCTGGACACAGGGGGAGATGGAAGCGGAGGAAGAAGGAGATGAAGGTTAGACAAGGAAGAGAAGAAAAGAAGAGGAAAAGAAGGGAGGATGGGGTGAGGAGAAGAGAGGAGGAAAGGAGAAAGGGGGAAGGAAGGAGAGGAGGAGAGAGAAATAGGAAGGAGGGGAAATAGGGGGAGGTGGAAGACGGGGAGGGCAGAGTTGATGGACAAGGTAGGGAGAGAAGGGAAGGAGGGTGGAAGGAAAGGAATATAGAGAAAGATTGCGGGAAGGTAGAGCATTGGGAGATAGAGGAGGAGTGGAGGAGCAAGTGAGGGAAGAGGGGGAAGACTAGAGGGAGGATTTTGTGTAGAGGGGGAGGGGGAGAAGGATAGGGAAGGAGAAAGAAGAGCTCAGAGGAGGATGAAGAGAAGGGTAAGAGAGGAAGAAAGGAAGAGTTTAAAAGAAGAGAGAAAGGGAAGAGAGTTGTATGGAGGTATGGGGGGATTTGTATGTCTGAGGATCTCAGTTTGTGCACCCCAGGGACAGCTTTCCCAGGTGGGGTATGAGTCCAACCCTTCCCTGCTTCACCCACAGGCAGCCCCTTATGAGGGTGCTCCCTGCCCACCTCTGGCGCTGGCGCTGCAGTTCCTGGTGTGGCTTGGAAGCTGCCTCCAGGAACTCCTTTGCCTTCCTGTTCTCTTCCTCAAATGGCTGCCTGGAGGGCCAGCCACAAGGGTTGGGGGTCATCAGTCCATCCCCCAACTCCTCCCTTCAGCCTCCTTCCATTCTGTTATGGAAGAAGAGCCTTTTCGCTGAGTGTAGTGGCCCTTGCCATAGAACAGATGGCTCAGCTGATGCTGCTAATCCTCCTTCACCTGTATGAGTTTCTCTGTGGAAGGAAGCAAGGCAGGGCGGGGACCTCTTACCTCTGAACCTCACTTTCCTTTACCTTGCATTGCATCAGGAAGATCTTCAGTGTCTCTGTGGGGAGAGGAACCGAGGAGGCCCTGTGAGAGTTCACAGGAGGAATCGAAGTTGGGCAATTAGGTGGAAGATTCCAAACTAATTTAAAGGAATTCTGCTTCTTTGCTTCCATGTCCCACCTCCAGAGTCCCTATTGTATAGATTGGGCCCCTAGAAGACAAACCCGCATTTAATTAATCCATCCTGTTGGCCTTGGCACATAGTAAGGGCCCTGGCACAATTGCCACATATTTGCATGAACTGAACAGAATCCTTAGGGGTCATAGCAGTCTGTACCTGTGTGTGTACCTCTCTTCTACCAGCTGGCAGAGCAGGAACTCCATAAATGTCTATCAGAAATGAGCAGTTTGTTCTGTGATCATTTAACCTGGCCACTGAGGCATCAGGTTTTACACACCACACACAAATATATACAGCAAATGTAGGCTTCTGAGAAAAGTCTGGGGTTCCCATGACCTTTGCCTCTATTCCTCGATGATTCTTCCTTTCTCCAGGAAATGATGGATGGAAGTTGGAAGGATTTATGAGTGTACAGGTGGATGAGTAAATGACTGGATGGATATATGAAGAGAGAAAAACACATGGTTGGATGAATGGATGGAATGCCAGACAGTTTAATAAATATATGAAAAATAAATAGTGGAAGGATTATGGATGAATAAGTAAATGATTGGATGGATGGTTGAAAGGAATTGGAAATGGCTTGTTGGATGATGGTATGAATTTTTGTATGGATGAATGATGGATAATTGGATGATGGTTATTATATAGATGTATGCTTGAATGGATAGATGAACATCTGTTTGGATGACTGAATTGATAGATGGTAGGTAGATGGATGGATGATGAAATGGATGAATGGATGGGTGGATGGATAGATGGCTGCATCAATTGCTGGTTAGAGGAATAGATGGATGGGTAGATAGTTAGATGGATGGATGGTTAGATGCAAAGGGTGGAAGAATGGAAGAGTGGATACACTGGATAATTTGGACGGATAGATGGATGGATGAAGGCTGGGTGAATCGATAGCTGGTAGGATGACTGGATGGTTAAATGGATGGAGAGATGGTTAGTTGAATTGGACACTACTGCTTTTAAGTTCTTGCATGGTTTTGGCCTGTTTGGCTCCCTGTGTATTTCCTTTTTTACGCTGGTTTCCTCTTGCAGTTTCCTTAAGAGAGGCTGGGTTAAAAATAATAATCTTTCATCCTACTAGGAATTTATTCCATTCATTTGTTCCATAAACATTTATCCAATGCCTATACTATGTGTCAGACTTTGGTAAAAATTCAATGAACAACAAAAAAAGGGTGATTAATTACCACTAGGGAATCAACAGACTATATGAGGCAAATATTAAGTTCATTACAATACAAATAACTGTCATTATTTATGAAAATTATAACTATCAGTGAGTGGAGTGTTCCAGGCAAAAGGAATGGCAGAATTAACGGTTTTGAAATGTGCCTAGTGAATGTCTGGGAATGGTGAGGAAATAGAATGACTGGAATGAACTTAGCCAAGGGAATTAGTAAAATGGAGAGCTAGAGGGGCCAGATAATATCTAGGCTGCAGCTCATTGAGAGGACACCTGTGTTTACTATGAGTGAGGTGGGAGGTAGGAAGGGGTTTTATTATAGGAGAGATGTGAATTGAGTTACATTTGAACAGGATTAATCTGTCTACTATAGGCAAAGTAGCTTTTGTGGCTAGAGCAGAAGCACAGAGAGGAAGAGAGAGAGAGGAGACAGGGAGAGAGGGAAAGGTGGAGAGAGAGAGACACAGAGATACAGAGAGACAGAGAGAGATAAGCTATTAAATACCTTGCTTTTTCCCCAAGATCCCCTCCAGGTGCAGCTGCTCTAGATTCACTGAAAAAAAAAATAGTGAAACTTTCAGACATCAGGGGCCAGACCCTGCCCTGACCCCCACCCAAACTCCAACTTCTGGGAAGGGACTTGCTTGATGTAACGTTCAAGGTCTTGTACAGACCCAGGAGTGAACTGAGTGTCTTCTATCCCATCCCTTTTGCTACTAAAGATCACTCTGAGACCAGCCCTCTCCCCTATGTGTTCTCATATTCTCTGTAAGTGCTAAAAGGCATGGCTTTTACAAATGGCAGTGTGAGTATGGTGCAGAATGAACATAGTTTTACACAAACTTTACATTGCATTGGAGAGCTATGATAACGAAGATGTAAATATATCAAGTCAGGTAGGGATAAGGGCTATAAAGAAAAAGAATCAAGCAAGGTAAAGAAAAGAGGAATGATCAGGTAGGGGCAGCTGCTATTTCTTCAATGGGAAGAGAAGTTAAAATCTGTATAAGGAGCTGAGGTTTGAGCTGAGAGCTGAATTCCTAGAGGCAGTAGGAGGACATCTAGATTATCAAGGGTGAAAAGCACTACAGACAGAAGAAACAGAGAGTGAAAAGTCCTGAAAATGAATGTGTACTCTGTGTTTGTTGTCATTTTAGTGGTATGGGGGCGGGAGTGAGAGGTAGAAGTTGAAGCCAAAGAGGTGGCAGGACACCCAAGTGGGCCTTGGGGACCACATTTTAAAATCTGTGTGTCTGGAATCCTGGGTTGAGGGCGGACATGGGGAGTTACAACTTAGAGATGCCATGGACATCTTCTCGAATCTCTTACGTGAATCTAATTCCTTCTGTTTGGTCTCCCAGAGGGCATGGGCCTCTCTCACCTCGTCACTGGCTTTCTGTTTCACTGGGCCAGAGAAGAGAAAGCCAGACATTGGGTAAGCAAAGCACTCAACTCTGCTCCCCCTCAAATTGTTGCATTTCAAATGACTTGACAGACATCCCCAGATTATACAGATGAAGAAACAGAAGCTTCAAAGACCAGGCCCTTCTCTCTGAGCTAAGCCAGCCATCCAAGGTCCCTGAGCTCACATTTTTGAAACTCCTTAATCTGGTTAACAAGGTCCTCAATCCTTGGATCAAGGCTTTCTGCTGCAGAGGGAATGGAAAATTGAGCTGGAGACAGCCAGCCATTTGAAGTAGGTGGAGATGGGGTGGGTGTTTACACAGTGTCCATCCTGCTTTCATTCAGTATGCATTTATTGAGTATCTCCTGCATCACAAAAGATGTGCAGGACCCTCGTGGGCTTCTGTGATGAGTGGTAGAAAAGGACAGTGAACAGAAAAATAGATCATGATATTTGACATCCCGTTGATAACTGTGTTGTAAAGTAACAATAATAACACAAGGCATACAGATGATAAAGAGTGAAGGGGTGGCAGGTGCTTCTTTAAGTACAGGAACAACTTTCTGGGCCCCAACTAACGAAGATGAGCAGACTCTACAATTCTCAAGGAAGGGAGGGTGTGGGGACATTTCCAGGCAGAGGGAACAGCAAATGAAAATGCCTTAAGCTGGGGAGGCAGGAAGTACATGTTCCAGGGTACAGGGAGGATACCAGGTGAGCAAGTGGAGAGTACCAGGATGTGAGGTGGAGTGAAGGGAGAAGGGAGATCCTACAAGGCCTTGTGAACCGAGGTAAGGGCTTCTAGATTTTACTCTCTGTTGTGGGAAGCCAATGGAGAGATCTCCCTGCAGCCTCATCCTATTAAGATCCCTGACAAGGGTTGGGGAAGAACATGACAAATCTGTGACTAAGGGATTGGCCCCATTAGATAAAAGGAAAAAATGCTGCCCCCTTGCATGCCAGGTGGCAGATTGCAAACCCCATCCCCCCGAAAGGGAGCACACTGCCTCTTGGAGAACTCTTGCCACGATCCTCTTTAACTTAATCTCTTCACAAGTTTCCCAGTTTCAATGATCTGAACTGAGAAGCATCTCTCCTCTTGCCCCTCTGGCTACAGGATCATCAGTGCAAAACTGGGCGTCTAAGCTTGAGGAAAAACATCCCAACCATCCCTGAGCCCTCTACCAATTCCCCAAGAACACCTGGGCCTCAAGTACCCAGTTTTTCTGTAAGCCAGGGTTCTACCTGTGGGACACAGACCTTACAATTCTACTTCTGAGATGCGATTTAAACAAAACAAAACAAAGTATGGAAATATAAGGAAAACACATCCCATCCATCTATTTAAAAAATACCCAAGGCCTTAAAATGTTCATCTCAACTCATTTTCTAGGTTGGATCCTCAACTCCTCACAACGTAGGAACTAGGCGTCTTCATCTCTGCATCTGCCCAGGGCCAAGCCCACAGAGCCCATCAAGAGTCCACAGAGTTATAAGCGCAAGCAAGGGATTTCTGAAGTCACTAACTGCTTTGGGCACTAATGACCTTTAGGCCACAGAGCACTCTCTGAGGTGCTAATAATAACTTCGAATACCACCATCCCTGGGGCATTTTGTTTTCATGAGGTTAGGTGGTTTCTGAGGTTCCTGTCCTGTGGCCTCTCTACCTAATTTCTGCCCAGGGAGCAGGCCTGATGTGCCATTCTAGGAAGAGGTGCCAAAATTCCTACTTATCTGGTTTTGGCTGACTTACCACAGCGTTTTTTGTTTTTTTTTTAACTTTTTTTTTAACATCTTTATTGGGGTATAATTGCTTTACAATCGTGTGTTAGTTTCTGCTTTATAACAAAGTGAATCAGTTATACATATACATATGTTCCCATATCTCTTCCCTCTTGCATCTCCCTCCCTCCCACCCTCCCTATCCCACCCCTCTAGGTGGTCACAAAGCACCGAGCTGATCTTCCTGTGCTATGCAGCTGCTTCCCACTAGCTATCTACTTTACATTTGGTAGTGTATATATGTCCATGCCTGTCTCGCTTTGTCACAGTTCACCCTTCCCCCTCCCCATATCCTCAAGTCCGTTCTCTAGTAGGTCTGTGTCTTTATTCCTGTCTTACCCCTAGGTTCTTCATGACTTTTTTTTTCTTAAATTCCATATATATGTGTTAGCATACGGTATTTGTCTTTCTCTTTCTGACTTACTTCACTCTGTATGACAGACTCTAGGTCTATCCACCTCATTACAAATAGCTCAATTTCGTTTCTTTTTATGGCTGAGTAATATTCCATTGCATATATGTGCCACATCTTCTTTATCCATTCATCTGATGATGGGCACTTAGGTTGTTTCCATCTCCAGCTATTGTAAATAGAGCTGCAATGAACATTTTGGTGCATGACTCTTTTTGAATTTTGGTTTTCTCAGGGTATATGACCAGTAGTGGAATTGTACCACAGCATTTTAAACTAAGAATGGACTTGGCAGAATTCCTTTGCCCTAGTTCTGCTGTGGGCTCTGGGCTCATGTCATCTCTGTCACACAGCACAACAACAAAAGGAAGGTGCAAAGCCATCTACATGGTTTTCTGCCACTTGTGTATTAAAAAATGTGGGTAAGTATATATATTTATACTTATATATATTTTTACATATTTATATATATTTATACTTCTCCATACTTGTATATATAAAAAGATCTCTGGGAGGATACATAAATTATCTAATAACAGTTGTTACTTGACTGCCTTTGGGGAAAGCAAATGGGAGACAAGAGTTTAGGGAAATCATTTGCCATCTATCCTATCTAACTTCTTGAATTCTGAATTGGTTCAAATAATTAAATTTTAAAATAAAAGTAGAATGGAATAATTTCCTGAGGTTTGAATTGTGAAACTCTGAATCATGTCCCCAAACCCCAGACCCGGACTCAAGCACGAGGAGATGCGTGACCTTGCTGCAGCTTTTCTACCATCTCTAGAAACTCTTCTATCTTCTTTGAGTTGGATTTCCCTGTGGAGGCAAAAACCAGAATTATAGGATCTTCTGAGTATGAGAGGGAAGTGAGGAAAGGGCCAAATCCATCTGGAAGTAGAAGGAAGGGACCCTAGTGGACTTTTTAAAACAAGCCCAGGCTTTCCAATATTTCAGATCCAAAGACTTCAGAATGAATCTCTAAAAATTAAAGGTATTCTCTTAGAAATCCAGAACTTTATTATAACGGCCAAGAACATTCCTTAACATCATCCCAAACCTAAACCTATACAAATGTTCATGATTGTTCCAAAAATTTCTTTTTACAGTTGGTAGGTGCAACCATTTCTCAGTGTAGGGTTGGCAACAGATGTGACCTTCAGCCCTCCAGCCCATTATACTCCCCACCTTATTTCTAGAGTCAGTCACAAGATATGGCTTAGTGTATTCTCACGTATTTCCCTAGGATCGTGTCATTATTTTATGACATCTGCTCAGGACAGTAGAAAAGATGTAATAAAATATTTTTAATTATAGTGCTTTAAAGGGAGTGTAGAGGAATTGATGAGAACAAGAAAGGCAGTAAGTCAATGACTGTTGAAAGTGCAAAGGGCTTCATTATACATTATTCTCTCTACTTCTCTTTGAAATGTTTTAATAAAGATTATAATGGCATATCTTCTGAAGGATGGAATATAATTATGGGAGATGGTTATAGGATCCTATTTAGCAATGCTCTACCTTTTCTGAATAGCAATTTTCCGAAATTATCTAAAACAAAATGCACTAGCTATTAATTCCATAGGAGAAAAATCATAATCCAAAAATAAAAGGAAAAATATATTTGTGATAGTAGACATTCTTTTATTTTTGAAATTAATTTATTTTTATTTGGCTGCATTGGGTCTTCGTTGCTGCATGCAGCCTTTCTCTAGTTGTGGCGAGCGGGGGCTACTCTTTGTTGTGGTGCGCAGGCTTCTCATTGCAGTGGCTTTTCTTGTTGTGGAGCACAGGCTCTAGGCACGCAGGCTTCCGTTGTTGCAGTACGTGGGCTCAGTAGTTGTGGCAAGTGGGCTCTAGGGAGCACGGGCTTCAGTAGTTGTGGTGCACGAGCTCACTAGTTGTGGCTTGTGGGCTCTACAGCACAGGCTCAGTAGTTGTGGTGCACAGGCTGTTGCTCCATGGTATGTGGGATCTT
Source organism: Grampus griseus (assembly GCF_964374135.1). NCBI lineage: Eukaryota > Metazoa > Chordata > Mammalia > Artiodactyla > Delphinidae > Grampus > Grampus griseus. The sequence continues at coordinate 44,201,562 of NC_138999.1, read as the reverse complement.
CCTGGACCAGGGCTTGAACCCATGTCCCCTGCATTGGCAGGCAGATTCTTTTTATATCAAATTTTTAAAAATTAATTAATTTTATTTTTTAGCTGTGTTGGGTCTTTGTTGCTGCACGTGGGCTTTCTCTAGTTGTGGCGAGTGGGGCTACTCTTCGTTGCGGTGCATGGGCTTCTCACTGCAGTGCCTTCTCTTATCGCGGAGCACAGGCCCTAGGTGCGCAGGCTTCAGTAGTTGTGGCACACGGGCTCAGTAGTTGTCTCACGGGTTCTAGAGCACATGCTCAGTAGTTGTAGCACATGGGCTTAGTTGCTTCATGGCACGTGAGATCTTCCTGGGCCAGGGCTCGAACCCGTGTCCCCTGCATTGGCAGGTGGATTCTTAACCACTGCACCACGAGGGAAGTCCCAATAGACATTCTTGATTAAGAAATTCTTAAAAGACTCTACGCAACATGTGGACACTGGTTTGAAATAATCTCACTTGTGAAAGCGATTGTGAGGACAAGGGAGGAAATCTATATAGGGGCTGCTTGAAAGATGAGGATATTGGGGGATTGTTATGTTTTTCAGTTGTGGTAGTAGTATGATTCTTCTTGAGGAAAATGTTCTTTTATTTAAAAAAACATACTAAAATATTTCAGAGGAAATCAAAAGGATTCTATAATTATTTACTTTTAAATACTTAAAAAATAGTTGTATAAAAATATGGTAAACTTAACAAGAACGAAATCTAGGTGACAGAATCAGAAAATGGTGATGGTGCTAACATGGTCTATCAATCTCTCTTAATCTATGCTTAGAAACAAAACAACTAGATAGCGAAAATAAGTATTACCATCAACATTTATAATGCAGCATGATGATACACTATTCACATAGACCTTAAAATGCACATAGGTGGACACAAATCACCACTAGCCACAGGACCTGTTGGCATCTGTGTAACAGTAGAACAAGGAAATAATGGCACAGAATCTGATGGACCTAAGACATGAGAAGAACAAGATAGCCAGCAGATATTCAGTGGAAAACACAGTAAGTCAAGATGGAATTTAAGAAACAAAAATGTCATGAAGAACCTAGGGGTAAGACAGGAATAAAGACACAGACCTACTAGAGAATGGACTTGAGGATATGGGGAGGGGGAAGGGTAAGCTGTGACAAAGCGAGAGAGAGGCATGGACTTGTATACACTACCAAACGTAAGGTAGATAGCTAGTGGGAAGCAGCCGCATAGCACAGGGAGATCAACTCGGTGCTTTGTGACCACCTGGAGGGGTGGGATAGGGAGGATGGGAGGGAGACACAAGAGGGAGGAGATATGGGAACATCTGTATATATATAACTGATTCATTTTGTTGTAAAGCAGAAACTAACACACCATTGTAAAGCAATTATGCCCCAATAAAGATGTTAAAAAAAAAAAAAAGATGAGAAAGGCAGCTGAAAGCGGTGGTAGTATTGCCTTCTCCAATAACGGGTGAGTGTAAGGGACCAAGGTAAAGACTGCTGGAGCAGTTTAAACACTAAGCCTGTGGGAGGTGGCCAAGACGGTGGAGAGGAAGACCCTGAGCTCACCTCCTCCCACAGGCACACCAAAACTACAACTATTTACAGAGCAACTATCAATGACAAAATCCTGAAGACTAGCAGAAATTATCTTCTAAACGAAAAGATATAAAGAGGGAACCACAAGGAAGGATTCCATAAACCTACCTAAGGAGGTAAAAGAACTATACCAGAAAACTATAAGACACTGATGAAAGAAATCAAAGATGACACAAACAGATGGGGAGATAGATATACCATGTTATTGGATTGGAAAAATCAATATTGTGAAAACGACTATACTACCCAAAGCAATCTACAGATTCAATACAATCCCTATCAAACTACCAGTGACATTTGTCACAGAACTAGAACAAAAAATCTTAAAATTTGTATGGAGACAAAAGACCTCAAAGAGTCAAAACGATCTTGAGGGGACAAAAAAAACCCACAAAAAACGGAGCTGGAGGAATCAGATTCCCTGACCTCAGACTCTACCACAAAGCTACAGTAATCAAGACAATATGGTACTGGCACAAAAACAGAAATATAGATCAATGGAACAGGATAGAAAGCCCAGAGATAAACCCATGCACCTACGGTCAACTAATCTATGACAAAGGAGGCAAGGATATACAGTGGAGAAAAGACAGTCTCTTCAATAAGTGGTGCTGGGAAAACTAGACAGCTACATTTAAAAGAATGAAATTAAAACACTCCCTAACAAAATACACAAAAATAAACTCAAAATGGATTAAAGACTTAAATGTAAGACCAGACACTATAAAACTCTAAGAGGAAAACATAGAAAGAACACTTTTTTTTTTTTTGCGGTACACGGGCCTCTGACTGTTGTGGCCTCTCCCGTTGTGGAGCACAGGCTCAGGATGCGCAGGCTCAGCGGCCACGGCTCACAGGCCCAGCCGTTCTGCGGCATGTGGGATCTTCCTGGACCGGGGCACGAACCCGTGTCCCCTGCATCAGCAGGCGGACTCTCAACCACTGCGCCACCAGGGAAGCCCGAAAGAACACTCTATGACATAAATCACAGCAAGATTTTTTTTGATCCACCTCCCAGAGTAATGGAAATAAGACCAAAAATAAACAAATGGGACCTAATGAAACTTAAAAGCTTTTGCACAGGAAAAGAAGCCATATACAAGACGAAAAGACAACCCTCAGAATGGGAGAAAATGTTTGCAAATGAAGCAACTGACAATGGATTAATCTCCAAAATTTACAAGCAGCTCATGCAGTTCAATATCAAAAAAAAAAACAACCCAATCTAAAACTGGGCAGAAGACCTAAATAGACATTTCTCCAAAGAAGACATACAGATTGCCAACAAACACATGAAAGGATGCTCAACATCACTAATCAATAGAGAAATGCAAATCAAAACTATAATGAGGTATCACCTCATACTGGTCAGAACGGCCAGCATCAAAATATCTACAAATGATAAATGCTGCAGAGTATGTGGAGAAAAGGGAACCCTCTTGCACTGTTGGTGGGAATGTAAATTGATACAGCCACTATGGAGAAAAGTATGGAGGTTCCTGAAAAAACTAAAAATAGAACTACCTTACGATCCAGCAATCCCACTACTGGGCATATACCCTGAGAAAACCATAATTCAAAAAGAGTCATGTACCACAAAGTTCATTGCAGCTCTATTTACAACATCCAGGACATGGAAGCAACCTAAGTGTCCATCGACAGATGAATGGATAAAGAAGATGTGGCACATATATACAATGGAATATTACTCAGCCATAAAAAGAAATGAAATAGAGTTATTTGTAGTGAGGTGGATGGACCTAGAGTCTGTCATACAGAGTGAAGTAAGTCAGAAAGAGAAAAAAAAGTACTGTATGCTAACACATATATATGGACTCTAACAAAAAAAATGGTTATGAAGAACCTATGGGCAGGACAGGAATAAAGATGCAGACGTAGAGAATGGACTTGAGGACATGGGGAGGGGGAAGGGTAAGCTGGGACGAAGTGAGAGAATAACATGGACTTATATATACTACCAAAAGTAAAATAGATAGCTAGTGGGAAGCAGCCGCATAGCACAGGGAGATCAGCTGGTGCTTTGTGACCACCTAGAGGGGTGGGATAGGGAGGGTGGGAGGGAGGGAGATGCAAGAGGGAAGAGATATGGGAACATATGTATATGTATAACTGATTCACTTTGTTATAAAGCAGAAACTAACATACCATTGTTAAGCAATTATACTCCAATAAAGATACTCCAATAAAGATGTTTAAAAAAAATAAAAGAACACCTGAACAAATTGTTGTATATTATACAATGGCTTACTACTCGGGAATAAAAAGGAACGAGCTATTGATATGACCATGAATGAATTTCAAAATGATTATGCTGGTGAAAGAAGCCAGACCAAAGAATGCGTATTTCATTGTTCCACTTATTTAAAAAATGTCAAAATTTCAAACTGATCTACAGTGACAGAAAGCTGATCACTGGCTGTGGATGGTGGATAGAGAGGAGGGTGAACTACAAAAACGAACAATGTGGGCTTTCCTGGTGGCGCAGTGGTTGGGAGTCTGCCTGCCAATTAGGGGACACGGGTTTGAGCCCTCATCTGGGAAGATTCCACATGCTGCGGAGCAACAAAGCCCATGTGCCACATCTACTGAGCCTGCGCTCTGGAGCCCGCGAGCCACAACTACTGAGCCCACGTGCCACAACTACCAAAGCCTGCGTGCCTAGAGCCTGTGCTCTGCAACAAGAGAGGCCACTGCAATGAGAAATCTGTGCACCGCAACAAAGAGTAACCCCCAGCTCGCCGCAACCAGAGAAAGCCCTTGCCCACGTGCAGCAACGGAGACCCAATGCAGCCAAAAATAAATAAATAAATTTATTTTTTTTTAAAAAAACGAGCAATGTGAGTGTATTCCTTGTTTTGCTCATGGTTTTCAGGTGTATACATACATCAGAATTTATCAAATAATAGGCTTTTTTTTTTTTTTTTGTGGTACGCGGGCCTCTCACTGCTGTGCCCTCTCCCGTTGCGGAGCACAGGCTCAGGACGCACAGGCTCAGCAGCCATGGCTCACGGGCCCAGCCGCTCCGCAGCATGTGGGATCTTCCCGGACTGGGGCATGAACCCGTGATCCCTGCATCGGCAGGCAGACTCTCAACCACTGAGCCACCAGGGAAGCCCCAAATCATAGGCTTTAAATGCAGCTTATAGTATGTCAACTATACTCCAATACAGTTATTTTAAATAATTTAGGTTGTTATTATTTTGGTTTCTATTAGTTTATTCTCTTCACTTTTCATAATAAAAAGCTTAATATGCCATTATTTTAAAATTCATTTTTCATAGTATTAGTATTTTATCCAGAGAAAGCCTCCTTCTTTAACTACATCCCTCACGCCTAAGTTTGTCTCTGCCAGGTATGAGGTCCAGACTATTTTTCCTTGCCCACCTCCCAAACTTGTCACTAGAGGGAGGTCCTCCGTGGCCACTCACTCTCCTTACCCTTAACCTGCTCAGTCCAGTCCATTGCTTATGGAGCCCCCAGTTTGGACATTCCTGAAGTTCCCGCCACGATCCAGCGTTTTTTCTGAAGGTCCTCTCGCGTGTCTTTCCGTCCCCTCTGCTGGTGATTGGACCAAAACCACGCAAGGGGTGGGTGCTCTGAAGCCCAAGCCTGCGCATTGTACTTCCAGTCCTTTGTTAATACCAGAAGCCCAGGAGCAAGAAGAACTAGTAGTTGGTCTTGGCAAGCGGCAGGTTATCTGGTGTGAGGAAGATGGAGAGTAAGAGTTGCAGGCGTATGTCCTCACCTGCTGTTCTGCATCACCAGCTGTGCCTTTGTTGGGGGCTCCTGGGGAACAGATGGGGCCATTGTGGTGGGGATGCTGAGGAGCCCCCTGGGGCAGAGGGGAGGGGCTGGGGGCTCACCAAGAGGGGCAGGCAGGGCCTCCCTGCTGAGGATTTCTTTGTGCAGTTCCTCCGCCTGCTGGTACTTGTTCTGTTTCAGGTAGGCTGAGGCCTGTGGGGAGGGCATAGCCTGGGTGATCTTGGCTCAAACCTGGGAGCTTCCCAGGCCCCAGCACTGCACCCAGGCACATCCTTCCAGCCCCCGCAGGAAGAAGCCCAGGTTTACACCACACTCCAGGCCTCGGCCGACAGCAGGGTGGGCTTGGAGCCCAACCGCACCACTTCCCATAGAGTAGGTGACTTCCTGACTCAGAGCAGGAACCTGTTCCCCACTCTGCCTTGAGCCAGTGACACACCTCTCTGTGCCTCAGTTTCCTCATCTGCAAAATGGGGCAATGGGAGCACCTACCTCATAGGGCCCTTGAAGAAACGGACAGTACAGGCAAAGTCCTAAGAAGGGGGCTTAGCTCAATAAATGCTCTCATCTGAAAAAAAAAAAAGAGTGCCAGGCGTAGATGCTTGTGGTTTGGGACAACTTAAGCACAAGATTCTCTTTTAAAATCGTCTCAGGCCATGGGCAATGGTGTCTTTTACGTCTGGTCACCACCCCCCCCCCCAAGCAGGCACTGTCTTCCAAACAGAATAACCCTTTCATCCAGAAGTGCCAGCCGACTGCCAGTGGGACCTTAGCAGGCCGTCGATAATTCAGGCCAGTAATCTCCTCAGAAGGCAAATCTCTGATGCAGAGCCGAGGGTAGGCTGTTCAAGAGTAAAGGTGCAGCCCCTGCCAGATGCTGGAATATGACTTGGTGCGGGGCTAAGGAAAGTGGGGCAAGGGTTTACCAAAGGCAAAAGGAATTATCTCTGGGAGGCATCCAGCACGTCATGTGGTCTACAGTCACGTGGAATCCTTACCCACATCGTGTCCAGACCCTCAGAAACTGCCCTCCTGAGTGCAAAAGTTCCAGCCACAGGACCCTCTAGCAGTCTTCCTCTTCTCCCTCCCAACATGGTGCAGAGATAAAGGGTCAAAGCTGAGGCTAGTCCCTCTTCAGCTTGCTTCACATAGTTTCAGTTTTCAGAGATACATACATAAGTCATTATGGTTGGGTCACTTCTGCAAAAGCCAGGTGGGGAGGCATAGAGCCACTCCTATTGTGTCTTCACCCAGGGGGTGTTTGTTCAGTATATAAGGCCAGTTCTAAGAGACAGACCTACTCGGGTTGTCTTCATCCATAATAGATGTGTAATACCAAATAAGTGAAAATGTATTAGATATAATGATACTCAAAGAGAAGTATCAGGGTAATATTAGTCTAAAAATAAGTAATGTTTCTTCCATTTTCTAGAAGGCATTATGTAAAATTGGTGTTATTTTCTGAATGTTGGGTAAATTCTTCAGTGAAACCATCTGAACCTGGAGATTTATTTTTTGTGAGCTTTTTTCTATTAAAAATTTTTTTCCTTCTAGTTTGATGGAAATGCAATTAATATACAGCACTGTATAAGTTTAAGATGTACAGTATAATGATTTGACTTACATACTTCATGAAATGATTACCCCAATAAGTTTAGTGAACATCCATTATCTCATACAGATACAAAATAAAAGAAAAAGAAAAAAAATTGTATTTGTGAAGAGAACTCAAGATTTGCTCTCTTAACAACTTTCACATATAACATACAGCAATGATAATTATATTTATCATGCTGTACACTACCTCCCTAGTACTTATTTACCTTATAACTGAAAAATATGGAATGCTTCATGAATCTGTATGTTATCCTTGTGCAGGGGCCATGCTAATCTTCTCTGTATCACTGAAATGAGCACTGTTGATCTTCCTTTTATTAGGTTGTCAGAGCTGTTTATATATTCTAGTTACAAGTCATTTGTTGGGTATGTGTTTTGCAAATTATTTTTTCCCAGGCTCTCACTTACCTCTTCATTTTCTTAACAGTGTCTTTGAAAGAGCAAAATGTTTTAATTTTGAAGTTCAATTTATTTATTTTTTTCTTTTGTAGTTTGTTTTTTTTGTGCTGTAATCAAGAAATTTTTGTGAAATCCAAGGTCACTAAGATTTTCTCCTTTTTTTTAGAAGTTTTATAATCTTAGCTCTTTTAAAATTTTTTAATTGAAGCATAGTTGCTGTACAACATTATATGTTACAGGTGTATAATATACTGACTTTGGGGGTATGATACCAAAAGTGCAAGCAAGAAAATAAAAAATATACAAGTGGATCTACATCAAAATAAAAAGCTTCTGCTCAACATAAGAAACAATTGACAGAATAAAGAGGCAAGCTGTGGAATGGGAGAAAATATTTGCAAACCAAAAAAATAAGGGTTTTATATCCAAAATCTATAAGGAACTCATACAACTCAATAGCAAAAATCAAATAATGTAATTTAAAAATGGGCAGAGGACCTGAATAGACATTTTTTTCCCAAAGAGGACATACAAATGGCCAACAGGTACGTGAACAGATGTTCAACATCACTAATTATTAAGGAAATGCAAATCAAAGCTACAATGAGATGTCACCTTCCACCTGTTAGAATGGCTATCATCAAGATGACAAGAGATAACAAGTGTTGGCAAGGATGTGGAGAAAAGGGAGTCCTCGTGCACTGTTGGTGGGAATGTAAATTGGTGCAGCCACTAAAAATACAGTATGGAGCTTCCTCAAAAATTAAAAATAGGACTATCATATGATCCAGCAATCCCACTTCTTTGTATATTTCCAAAGGAAATGAAAACAAGATATTGAAGAGATATCAACACTCCCATTTTATTGCAGCATTATTCACAATAGCCAAGATATGGAAACAACCTTCGTGTCCATCAGTGGATGAACGGGTAAAGAAAATGTGGTATATACATACAACAGAACATTATTCAGCCATGAGAAATGAGTAAATTCTGCCATCTGTGTCAATGTGGATTGACGTTGAGGGCATTATGCTACATGAGAAAGTCAGACATAGAAAAACAAGTACTATATGATCTCACTTATATGTGGAATCTAAAAACATCAAACTCATAGAAACAGAGAGTAGACTGATGGTTACCAGGCACTGGGTGTAGGGGAAATAGGGAGATGTTGGTCAAAGTGTACAAACTTTCAGTTATAAGATGAATAAATTCCAGAGAACTCATGTACAACAGGGTGAGTATAGTTAACAATACTGTATTGTAGGGAGAGATAGGGGAAGATGGTGGAAGAGTAAGACGCGGAGATCACCATCCTCCCCACAGATACACCAGAAATACATGTACACATGGAACAACTCCTACAGAACAACTACTGAACGCAGGCAGAAGACCTCAGACCTCCCAAAAGGCAAGAAAGTCCCCACGTACCTGGGTAGGACAAAAGAAAAAAGAATAAACAGAGACAAAAGGATAGGGACGGGACCTGCACCAGTGGGAGGGAGCTGTGAAGGAGAAAAGGTTTCCACACACTAGGAAGCCCTTTCGCGGGTGGAGACTGCGGGAGGCAGAGGGGGAAAGCTTCCGAGTCGTGGAGGAGAGCACAGCAACAGGGGTGCAGAGGGCAAAGAGGAGAGATTCCCGCACAGAGGATCAGTGACAACCGGCACTCAGCAGCCCGAGAGGCTTGTCTGAGGAGGCTTGTCTGCTCACCTGCCGGGGTGGGCGGGGCGCAGGGAGAGGACTGAACACAGCCTGCGGGGGGTTAGTGCACTACGGCTAGCTGGGAGGGAGTCCGGGGAAAAGTCTGGACCTGCCAAAGAGAAAAGAGACTTTTTCTTCCCTCTTTGTTTCCTGGTGCACGAGGAGAGGGGATAAAGAGCACTGCTTAAAGGAGCTCCAGAGATGGGCGCGAGCAGCGGCTAACAGCTCGGACCCCAGAGACGAGCATGAGACGCTAAGGCTGCTGCTGCCACCACCAAGAAGCCTGTGTGTGAACACAGGTCACTATCCACACCCCCCTCCCGGGGAGGCTGTGCAGCCCGCCACTGCCAGGGTCCTGGGATCCAGGGACAACTTCCCCGGGAGAACGCATGGCGCGCCTCAGCCTGGTGCATCACGCTGGCCTCTGCCGCCGCAGGCTCTCCCCGCACTCCATACCCCTCCCTACCCACGGCCTGAGTGAGCCAGAGCCCCTGAATCAGCTGCTCCTTTAACCCTGTCCTGTCTGAGCAAAGAACAGACACCCTCAGGCGACCTACATGCAGAGGCGGGGCCAAATCCAAAGCTGAACGCCAGGAGCTGTGCGAACAAAGAAGAGAAAGGGAAATCTCTCCCAGCAGCCTCAGCAGCAGCGGATTAAATCTCCACAATCAACTTGATGTACCCTGCATCTGTGGAATACATGAATAGACAACAAATCATCCCAAATGGAGGAGGTGGACTTTGAGAGCAAGATTTGTGATTTTTTCCCCTTTTCTTCTTCTTCTTCTTTTTTTTTTTTGCAGTACGCGGACCTCTCACTGTTGTGGCCTCTCCCGTTGCGGAGCACAGGCTCTGGACGCGCAGGCTCAGCAGCCATGGCTCACGGGCCTAGCCTCTCCACGGCATGTGGGATCTTCCCAGACCGGGGCACAAACCCATGTCCCCTGCATCAGCAGGCAGACTCTCAACAACTGCGCCACCAGGGAAGCCCCCCTTTTCCTTTTTGTGAGTGTGTATGTGTATGCTTCTGTGGGAGATTTTGTCTGTATAGCTTTGCTTCCACCATTAGTCCTAGGGTTCTATCGGTGCGTTATTTTTTTCCTCTAAAAAAATTTTTTTTCTTAAAAATTATTTTTTTATTTTAATAACTTTATTTTATTTTATCTTATTTTGTTTTATCTTCTTTCTTTCCTTCCTTCCTTCCTTCCCTCCTCCCTCCCTCCCGCCTGTCTGTCTTTCTTTCTTTCTTTCTTTCTTTCTTTCTTTCTTTCTTTCTTTCTTTCTTTCTTTCTTTCGTTCTACTTTTTCTCCCTTTTATTCTGAGCCGTGTGTATGAAAGGCTCTAGGTGCTGCAGCCAGGAGTCAGTGCTGTGCCTCTGAGGTGGGAGAGCCAACTTCAGGACACTGGTCCACAAGAGACCTCCCAGCTCCACATAATATCAAACGGCAAAAATCTCCCAGAGATCTCCATCTCAACACCAGCAACCAGCTTCACTCAACGACCAGCAAGCTACAGTGCTGGACACCCTATACCAAACAACTAGCAAAACAGGAACATGACCCCACCCATTAGCAGAGAGGCTGACGAAAATCATAATAAGTCCACAGACACGCCAAAACACACCACCAGACGTGGACCTGCCCACCAGAAAGACAAGATCCAGTCTCATCCACCAGAACACAGGCACTAGTCTCCTCCACAAGGAAGCCTACAAAATGAGAACTACGAACCTGCAGCCTTTAAAAAGGAGACCCCAAACACAGTAAGATAAGCAAAATGAGAAGACAGAAAAACACACAGCAGATGAAGGAGCAAGATAAAAACCCACCAGACCTAACAAAAGAAGAGGAAATAGGCAGTCTACCTGAAAAATAATTCAGAAAAATGATAGTAAAGATGATTCAAAACCTTGGAAATAGAATAGAGAAAATGCAAGAAACATTTCACAAGGACCTAGAAAAACTAAAGATTAAATAAGCAATGATGAACAACACAAAAAATGAAATTAAAAATACTCTAGATGGGATCAATAGCAGAATAACTGAGGCAGAAGAACGGATAAGTGACCTGGAAGATAAAATAGTGGAAACAGCTACGGCAGAGCAGAATAAAGAAAACAGAATGAAAAGAACTGAGGACAGTCTCAGAGACCTCTGGGACAACATTAAACACACCAACATTCGAATTATAGTGGTTCCAGAAAAAGAAGAGAAAGAGAAAAGGATTGAGAAGATATTTGAAGAGATTATAGTTGAAAACTTCCCTAATATGGGAAAGGAAATAGTTAATCAAGTCCAGGAACCACAGAAAGTCCCATACAGGATAAATCCAAGGAGAAATATGCCAAGACACGTATTAATCAAACTGTCAAAAATTAAATACAAAGAAAACATATTAAAAGCAGCAGGAGAAAAACAACAAATAACACACAAGGGAATCCCCATAAGGTTAACAGCTGATCTCTCAGCAGAAACTCTGCAAGCCAGAAGGGACTGGCAGGACATATTTAAAGTGATGAAGGAGAAAAACCTGCAACCAAGATTACCCAGCAAGGATCTCATTCAGATTTGATGGAGAAATTAAAACCTTTACAGACAAGCAAAAGCTGAGACAGTTCAGCACCACAAAACCAGCTTTAAAACAAATGCTAAAGGAACTTCTCTAGGCAAGAAACACAAGAGAAGGAAAAGACCTACAATAATAAACTCAAAACAATTAAGAAAATGGGAATAGGAACATACATATTGATAACTACCTTAAATGTAAATGGACTAAATGCTCCCACCAAAAGACACAGATTGGCTGAATGGATACAAAAACAAGATCCATATATATGCTGTCTACAAGAGACCCACCTCAGACCTAGAGACACATACGAATAAAAGTAAGGGGACAGAAAAAGATATTCCATGCAATGGGAAACCAAAAGAAAACTGGAGTAGCAATTATTATATCAGAAACAATAGAGTTTAAAATAAAGACTATTAGAAGAGACAAAGAAGGACACTACATAATGATGAAGGGATAGATCCAAGAAGAAGATATAACAATTGTAAATATTTATACACCCAACATAGGAGCACCTCAATACATAAGGCAAATACTAACAGCCATAAAAGGGGAAATCGACAGTAACACACTCATAGTAGGGGACTTTAACACCTCACTTTCACCAATTGACAGAACATCCAAAATGAAAATGAATAAGGAAACACAAGCTTTAAATGATACATTAAACAAGATGGGCTTAGTTGATATTTATAGGGCATTCCATTCAAAAACAACAGAATACACACTTTTCTCAAGTGCTCATGGAACATTATCCAGGATAGATCATATCTTGGGTCACAAAACAAGACTTGGTAAATTTTAAAAAATTGAAATTGTATCAAGTATCTTTTCCAACCACCATGCTATGAGACTAGATATCAATTACAGAAAAAGATCTGTAAAAAATACAAACACATGGAGGCTAAACAATACACTACTTAATAATGAAGTGATTACTGAAGAAATCAAAGAGGAAATCAAAAAATACCTAGAAACAAATGACAATGGAGACACGACGACCCAAAACCTATGGGATGCAGCAAAAGCAGTTCTAAGAGGGAAGTTTCTAGCAATACAATCCTACCTTAAGGAACAGGATACATCTCGAATAAACAACCTAATCTTGCACCTAAAGCAATTAGAGAAAGAAGAACAAAAAACCCTCAAAGTTAGCAGAAGGAAAGAAATCATAAAGATCAGATCAGAAATAAATGAAAAAGAAATGAAGGAAACGATAGCAAAGGTCAATAAAACTAAAAGCTGGTTCTTTGAGAAGATAAACAAAATTGATAAATCATTAGCCAGACTCATCAAGAAAAAAAGGAGAACAGTCAAATCAATAGAATTAGAAATGAAAAAGGAGAAGTAACAACTGACACTACAGAAAAACAAATGATCATGGGAGATTACTACAAGCAACTCTATGCCAATAAAATGGACAACCTGGAAGAAATGGACAAATTCTTAGAAATGCATGACCTGCCAAGACTGAATCAGGAAGAAATAGAAAATATGAACAGACCAATCAAAAGTGCCGAAATTGAAACTGTGATTAAAAATCTTCCAACAAAAAAAAGCCCAGGACCAGAAGTCTTCACAGGAGAATTCTATCAAACATTTAGAGAAGAGCTAACACCTATCCTTGTCAAACTCTTCCAAAATATAGCAGTGAGAGGAACACTCCCAAACTCATTCTACGAGGCCACCATCACCTTGATACCAAAACCAGACAAGGATATCACAAAGAAAGAAAATGACAGGCCAATATCACTGATGAACGTAGATGCAAAAATCCTAAACAAAATACTAGCAAATAGAATCGAGCAGGGCATTAAAAGGATCATGCACCATGATCAAGTGGGGTTTATTCCAGGAATGCAAGGATTCTTCAATATATGCAAAACAATCAATGTGATAAACCATATTAACAAATTGAAGGAGAAAAACCATATGATCATCTCAATAGATGCAGAGAAAGCTTCTGACAAAATTCAACACCCATTTATGATAAAAACCCTGCAGAAAGTAGGCATAGAGGGAACTTTCCTCAACATAATAAAGGCCATATATGACAAACCCACAGCCAACATCGTCCTCAATGGTGAAAAACTGAAAGCATTTCCACTAAGGTCAGGAGCAAGACAAGGTTGCCCACTCTCACCACTCTTATTCAACATAGTTTTGGAAGTTTTAGCCACAGCAATCAGAGAAGAAAAGGAAATAAAAGGAATCCAAATCGGAAAAGAAGAAGTAAAGCTGTCACTGTTTGCAGATGACATGATATTATACATAGAGAATCCTAAAGATGCTACCAGAAAACTACTAGAGCTAATCAATGAATTTGGTAAAGTATCAGGACACAAAATTAATGCACAGAAATCTCTGGCATTCCTATAAACTGATGATGAAAGATCTGAAAGTGAAATCAAGAAAACACTCCCATTTACCATTGCAACAAAAAGAATAAAATATCTAGGAATAAACCTACCTAAGGAAACAAAAGACCTGTATGCAGAAAATTATAAGACACTGATGAAAGAAATTAAAGATGAAACAAATAGATGGAGAGATATACCATGTTCTTGGATTGGAAGAATCAACATTGTGAAAATGACTCTAGTACCCAAAGCAATCTACAGATTCGATGCAATCCCTATCAAACTACCACTGGCATTTTTCACAGAACTAGAACAAAAAATTTTACAATTTGTATGTAAACACAAAAGACCCCAAATAGCCAAAGCAATCTTGAGAACGAAAAACGGAACTGGAGGAATCAGGCTCCCTAACTTCATACTATACTACAAAGCTACAGTAATCAAGACAGTATGGTACTGGCACAGAAACAGAAAGATAGATCAATGGAACAGGATAGAAAGCCCAGAGATAAACCCATGCACATGTGGTCATCTTATCTTTGATAAACGAGGCAGGAATGTCCAGTTATGAAAGGATAGCGTCTTCAATAAGTGGTGTTGGGAAAACTGGACAGGTACATGTAAATGTATGAAATTAGATCACTCCCTAACACCATACACAAAAATAAGCTCAAAATGGATTAAAGACCTAAATGTAAGGCCAGAAACTATCAAACTCTTAGAGGAAAACATAGGCAGAACACTCTATGACATAAATCACAGCAAGATCCTTTTTGACCTACCTCCTAGAGAAATGGAAATAAAAACAAAAATAAACAAATGGGATCTAATGAAACTGAAAAGCTTTTGCACAGCAAAGGAAACCATAAACAAGACCAAAAGACAACCCTCAGAATGGGAGAAAATATTTGCAAATGAAGCAACTGACAAAGAATTAATCTTCAAAATTTATATGCAGCTCAATAACAGAAAACCAAACAACCCAATCCAAAAATGGGCAGAAGACCTAAATAGACATTTCTCCAAAGAAGATATACAGACTGCCAACAATCACATGAAAGAATGCTCAACATAATTAATCATAAGAGAAATGCAAATCAAAACTACAGTGAGATATCACCTCACATCAGTCAGAATGACCATCCTCAAAAAATCTAGAAACAATAAATGCTGGAGAGAGTGTGGAGAAAAGGGAACACTCTTGCACTGCTAGTGGGAATATGGATTGGTGCAGCCACTATGGAGAACGGTATGGAGGTTCCTTAAAACACTACAAATAGAACTACCATATGACCCAGCAATCCCACTACTGGGCATATACCCTGAGAAAACCAAAATTCAAAACGAGTCATGTACCAAAATGTTCACTGCAGCTCTATTTACAATAGCCCGGAGATGGAAACAACCTAAGTGCCCATCATCGGATGAATGGATAAAGAAGATGTGGCACATATATACAATGGAATATTACTCAGCCATAAAAAGAAATGAAATTGAGCTATTTGTAATGAGGTGAATAGACCTAGAGTCTGTCATACAGAGTGAAGTAAGTCAGAAAGAGAAAGACAAATACCGTATGCTAACACATATATATGGAATTTAAGAAAAAGAAAAAAAATGCCATGAAGAACCTAGGGGTAAGACAGGAATAAAGACACAGACCTACTGGAGAACGGAGTTGAGGATATAGGGAGGGGGAAGGGTGAGCTGTGACAAAGCGAGAGAGAGGCATGGACATATATACACTAACAAACGTAAGGTAGATAGCTAGTGGGAAGCAGCCGCATGGCACAGGCACATCGGCTCGGTGCTTTGTGACCACCTGGAGGGATGGGATAGGGAGGGTGGGAGGGAGGGAGATGCAAGAGGGAAGAGATATGGGAACATATGTATATGTATAACTGATTCACTTTGTTATAAAGCAGAAACTAACACACCATTGTAAAGCAATTATACCCCAATAAAGATGTTAAAAAAAAAAGAAGATGTGGCACATATATACAATGGAATATTACTCAACCCTAAAAAGAAACGAAATTGAGCTATTTGTAATGAGGTGGATGGACCTAGAGTCTGTCATACAGAGTGAAGTAAGTCAGAAAGAGAAAGACAAATACTGTATGCTAATACATATATATGGAATTTAAGGAAAAAAATGTAATGAAGAAGCTAGGGTTAAGACAGGAATAAAGACACAGACCTACTCTAGATTTGACTTGAGGATTTGGGGAGGGGGAAGGGTAAGTTTTGACAAAGCGAGAGAGGGGCATGGACATATATACACTACCAAACTTAAAATAGATAGCTAGTGGGAAGCAGCCGCATAGCACAGGGAGATCAGCTCGGTGTTTTGTGACCACCTAGAGGGGTGGGATAGGGAGGTGGGAGGGAGGGAGACGCAAGAGGGAAGAGATATGGGAACATATGTATATGTATAACTGATTCACTTTTTTATAAAGCTGAAACTAACATGCCATTGTAAACCAATTATACTCCAATAATGTTGTAAAAAAAACAAACAAACAATACTGTATTGTAAAGTTGAAAGGTACTATGAGAGGAGATCTTAAATATTTTTACCATAACACCAAGAATAACAACAAAATGATAATTACATGAGGGGAAGGATGTTCTAACTAACCGATTGTGGTAAACATTTTGCAACACACATGTGTAACAAATCATTACATTGGCCACCTTAAACTTACACAATATATAGGGCAATTATTTCTCAATAAAGCTGGGGGGAAACGTAAAATCCCTCACAAACGAAAGAGGCAAAACTAATACATATTACCACTCACCGCAGGAATACATTTTCTCCAGCCCAGACTAATATTGCAAATTTTTTATTTTGCCATCTGATCTGTGAAAAAGTATAATTCATTATTGTTGTTTGTGGTTGCATTATTTCCTTATACAACCATTTATAATTATAATGAATGCTTCTGAGAATATTCTGTGTTTATCCTTAAGCATTTCACTATTGTTTTTCTTTTTTGGATTTACTAAATAGTTTGCATAAAATTGTTATATATTTCATATGTTTATCTTTGGCATTTTTATACATTTCAAATATTTCTTTCCAATTTGTCTATTATCTTTACCTTTTTAGTTGTAAGATTTCTAAAAAAAAGTTTATGTTTTCAGATTGATCAGTCTTCTCCTTTATGATGACTTTTATCTTCTTGAAGAAATCCTTTCCTATCTCTAGGTCATAAAATTAGTCTCTTATTTATTTTCTAAAAACTGTTTATAGTTTTGATTTTACATTTAGGTATTTTACCTATCTTGGGTTTTTTTTGTGAATTATATGAGAGATAAGCACACCTTTTTCCCCAAGTTAATAACCTATTTTCCCATTACAATAAAATATTCCTACTTTTCCCCATTGAGTTAAAATGCCATGTTTCTCGAAAACAAATGTCCATATCTAATGGGTCTGCTTCTGACATCTCTCTTTTCTACCATTGATGCAATTTTCTATTAACAGACCATTACTGTACTCTTTTTAGAATTACTAGAGCTCTGATACCTTGTTGTCAAACTACCTACAATATTTAATGTTTTTTACAGATTGCCTTCTCTTCTTGTCTGTTTTTTATGACAGAAAAAATTTTAAATTGTCTTCTTAGGTTTCTTGTTTAAATTATTTTTTAATTGTTGGTATATTGTTTAGGATTGTCTTGAATTAATGGATTCATTTGAAATATCAATCCATCTCAAAAGACATGGTATATTTCTCAATCTATTATATATATATATATGTGTGTGTGTGTGTGTGTGTATATATATATATATATATATATATATGTATCTTTTTTTACAGCCTTCAGTAATGTTTTATGCTTTTCTTCTTGTTGTTCTGGCATATTTCCTATATGATTGTTTAAAGATAATTTATGGATTTTTGACTGTTACAAGTGTATAGAACAACACTTGCTATTTGTATGATGATACAGTAGTCTTCCTAGGTTGTTTAATTTCCTTACTAGCTCTAAAAGTTTATTGGTGGCTTCATTTGGATCACCTACATAGAAAATAAATTTGTATCTTTTATATATAGATTTATTAATTGCCACAATGTCCAATACTAATGAATGGTAATGGCAATTGTGGTCACAATTGTTTTGGATATTAAGTACAGTGGTTGGTATATCTTTTGATACATTCAATTTTTTATATAGTTAAGAACATTCTCTTCCAAAAGTTATTTGTCAATAATAAATATTCAAAGTTCTGTAACTATTGAGATTGTTACCCACACTATTTCTATTTTCTCACCTCCTAATCCTCTTCAATCCATGACAAACTAAGTTTTAGCTTTAGCACTCCACTGAAATTGTACTTACCAAGGTCCTTACTGGCCTCCATGTTGTTAAATCAACTGCACACCTTTTAGGGCCAAGCTTTGCTTTGCCCATCTCAACTGTATCGACCACTCCCTCCTTCTACAAATATTCAGTTGCTTGATTTCCATACACCTAGATGTAATTCTACTTCTGACTAATATTTCTTCTCTCGTTTTACAGCTCTGCTTCCCCTAACCAACATTTAACTGCAGAAGGTAGATCTGACTCCTCTTCTCTCTTCAGTTTGCACTCCATGGATGATCAAAAGCTCCCATGTTTTCTATTACTAAATAAATATATGTCTATGAGTTTACATTATGCACTCAGTACACATACCTCATCCTAATCAGATGTTATGATTACTGAGATGCCACACTCATTGATTAAATGCTCTATTAAGCTCAGTAAGTACTATTAAGTGCTGACTAAAGCGCTTTGGGCAGGAAATTTAAACCCATTCCCAGAATATGTATTTTTTAATATGAGAGTGAACTATTGGCCCTTCCAGGATGGAAGGGAAACAATGTAGCCAATTTCCCACCAAATGACCATTTTATTTCCTTAAAGAATGGTGCTATATTGGGGGTTTGACATTGGAGTCTCTTTTTTAAAAATATATTTTATTGAAGTATAGTTGATTTACAATGTGTTAATTTCTGCTGTACAGCAAAGTGATTCAATTATACACACACACACACACACAGACACACACATACACACATTCTTTTTCATATTCTTTTCCATTATGGTTTATCAAGGATATTTAATATAGTTCCCTGTGCTATACAGTAGGACCTTGTTTTTTAATCCATTCTATGTATAATAGCTTGCATCTGCTAATCCCAAACTCCCAATCTATCCCTCCCCCACAGCCCTCCCCCTTGGCAACCACACATCTCTTCTTTATGTGTGTGAGTCTGTTTCTGTTTTGTAGATAAGTTTATTTGTGTCATATTTAAGATTCCACTATAAGTGATATGTATTTGTCTTTCTCTGTCTGACTTACTTCGCTTAGTATGTTGATCTCTAGGTCCATCCATGTTGCTGCAAATGGCATTACTTCGTTCTTTTTTATAACTGAGTAGTTTTCCATTGTATATATGTACCACAACTTCTTTATCTATTCATCTGTGGATGTACATTTAGGTTGCTTCCATGTCTTGGCTATTGTGAATAGTGCTGCTATGAACATAGGGGTGTGTGTATCTTTTTGAATTATAGTTTTGTCCGGATGTATACCCAGGAGTGGGATTGCTGGATCATATGGCAACTCTATTTTTAGTTTTTTGAGGAACTTCTATACTGTTTTCCATAGTGGCTGCACCAGTGTACATTCCCACCAACAGTGTAGGAGGGTTCCCTTTTCTCCACACTCTTTCTAGTATTTGTTACTTGTAGATTTTTAAATGATGACCATTCTGACCAGTGAGAGGTGGTACCTCATTGTAGTTTTGATTTGCATTTGTCTAATAATTAGTGATGTTGAGCATGTTTTCATGTGCCTGTTGGCCATCTGTACGACACTGGAGTCTTACTGGCCAGTTGGATATTCAGAGGTGACATTAGCTAGATAAGCATTGATAGATTAGAGGGCATTAATAGCCTCCATCCCTGTCATCATGGCCACTGCATTCATATGTCCATTGTACAGGCACTGGGATGGCTGATGAAAGAGGCTAGCTGATGTCTTTTGTCCACTTGGTTGTTTAGTGTCTCTTGTATGGTGGATGCTCTGTGGTTTGTGTTAACCTGTGATACCAAGAGTTGTACATTTCATGTATATTCCCCTATATCCATCCACATTCCTCAAACACCAGAATTCCTTGCCACCAATCTTCCAATCATTTTCTTTTCAGGACCCTGACAAGCCAACTAGAACATTCACTACTGTCATGTGTCAATATATTCTAACCTCAGGCTACTTCTCTTTCCACACAAAGTGGATGGTCAGGTGTACTCCCTGAAGCTCTGCCCACTGGTTGGATTTTACCTCTCTTCTTTCTTCTTAGGACACTCCTGAAAGTGACTGTTATGCACCTCCCATCCATTTTTAGCGTGCACTCACATACCACATACTAATCCAACCCACCTATAAACCAAGCTCAGTATTGTGCCTCCTTCTTCAGCTGTTGATACAGGGCTTCCCATGTGAGCATAGATGTGAGCCTAGATAGGAGCACTGTTGCAAATATGGTGAAATGAGGTTCTGGGTCACCTGCTTATGAAACATACTGGTCTTGCTTGAGCTCAATCCTAGATATACCATTTCCAGTTTATGACAGATTGCTTCTAGACCTTCCTGACCTTAAGACAGTGATTCTAATAGAACTTAGCTAGTGATGGGCATTTCTGACCACATTGTCACTTGGTAGCCCATGGTCAAGTCTTTCATCTCTACCGGGGCCCAGTAACACACCATGAGTTGGTTCTTAAAAGGCAAATAATTCTCCATTGCCTATGGCATGGTGCTGACTCAGAATCCCAGGGACCTGTCTTGTGGTTCTTCACTGGGGCTTACCATAAGCTCCAAACTGCATATTTTCCCACTGCTTATACCTCAAACACCATAGAGTCTACTGAATCATATGGCCAAAGTAGCAGAACTGCTTGCACTACAGCATGGTCTTGTTGCACAGAAGGAGACTAATATAATAAGTAACTTTGCTTCCTATCTCCCTGTTGGGTTAGCAGAGACTTTCTTAGTTCTCCATTATGATCTAAAGACATCCTTTGCTCAATTTACTTTCACAAGTGCACCTTCCCATAAATCTTTTGCACTTCTAATTCCATTTCAGTATCTGCTTCTTGAAGAACTCAGCTGGCACAAATATTGTTGTCCTTTCCATGAGATTGCAATTTTTATGATCTCTTTTCTTATTGGAATATAAAAGAATTTTTTTTACCACATCAGTGGCTGCATGCCATGTGCACATTCATCTGCTCTAACAATGATACTATGTCCAGCAAAATGGCTGTTATCCAGGCTATGACATAAGATTGAGTTTACAGTAGACTACAATCATCCTCCAGGATCCATCTGGTTTTGTAGTGGATAGCCTGGTGAATTAAATTAAAAATATGATAGGATCCATCACCCCTATCCTGAGAGTCTTAAGGCTTTCACATTCTCCACTATTTCCCAGGGATGTGATAATGTTCAATTTACTATCCTGGATAGGGTAAGGGAGCAGTTTCAGAGGCTTACATTTGGCCTTCCACATAGACAAGGACCCAATGTGGAGATAATGACAAATGCCAGTATATCTATCCCAATTTTACATTTGGGATCTGGGAGATTACCACTGTGTGAATCTTCAGATCCAAGTACCCACTGAAACTACACCTTGGCTAGGACTCCATTTATTGGTTCCTCTATGCCCCACTCTAACAGCGGGGCTGTGATGACCCTGCAGATCTCCAGGTATCAATGTCAACACAGACTCTGTGTCCAATAATCCTTTAAATGTCTAGTATTCCTCTTTCCTCAGTGAACAGGTATCTGAATAGATGACCATAGGTCCCTTTGGGGAAAGACCGGAAGAGTCCTTACTGTGTATACTTGCCATGTTGTTGTAGAGACATGATGTCCTCTTTAGTCAGTGTGTTTAAGGGTCTAAAAACTGACTTAGGTGTAGAAACTGGCCAAGTGTTGTTGCCTTTTTTATTTGAGTGACTGCCATCAGCGTCCTGGTTATCCATACTTGATTTATTCTGCTGGCAAAAGCTGAGTAGTAACCTTGTCAGCTCTCCATCTATTTTCCCTTAAGGAGATCATGTTCTGTTAATCATCTCCATAACTCTTTACATGTTAGAGCTCCCTGGATGCCTTTGTGACCTTAACTATCATTATGGTAATGTGAACCCTTGACTTATGGCAGCTAAGGGTTGCCACCTTGCCTCTGTTGTTTCAGGGTCTTATATTTCCAATGTTATCAACAAGACAATCTCTTTAACAGAATCTCCTACAGTCATCTATATCAACAGAAGAGAGTCACTATGAAACTTATTAGTGATTCCACTACCTTTCTCAGCAGTGTATTTTTTATGGCCTCAGTAAATGGTGTGTCCTCTGAGTTTTTGCATGGAATGTAGTCATTGGAAGGGGCATGTCCATATCCCTGAGCCCTTTAATCCCTTCCTTCGTTATATCCCACAACAATTCTGGCATTTCAATTTCACTTAGCAAGAGACATTATGTTTTCAATGTTTCTGGGAGCCATCCTACTAATGAGTTTGCACTGTCTACTAGTGTCTTTAGCAGTAAGTCCTGTATTGTAGGAGAACACTCCCAAGTGAACAAACTCTTGCTTATACAAGTTTAAGTTATGGCCCCTTGATCAAGCACCCTTGTAATATGGTCCTATCCATACTCCTCCAACTCCTTTCAGTATATACAGGCTAGGTTTTGCAGTCCATTTGGGGTATATTCCCTTTCCTTCCTAGTAAATTAGATTATGCCCCAGATGGGTTATGCAATGTCTTAACTCTAGTTATAAGTCTAGTGATCAGGAGCAGATGTGCCTATCCCACACGTCAGGGTCTCAGTCCTGCCTTAGTTGGAGTTTTACTGTCTTTGAGGTTTAGCCGCTCTGACTATTAAGTCCTGGGCTTGTTCTACTTGGCTTTCTCTGCCTATCACTACAAAAGATGAGAGTTTATTTGTATTATACCAAAGATGCTTCTGGTTTTCACGTTTGGCTTTAAGTTGCCCGTTACTCTCAATTGCTCATTATCTTTCTGATGATTACCAATGATGCTTACCAATAGCCATCTAATCCCTTTATCTTTAAAATTGCTATTATATCCCTAAGTCTCAAACAACTAATATGCCTGCCACCACATCCCCTTCCATTGGTATACACTCCTAGTTTACTACCAACGAACATTTTAATAACTGGACCACCACCTTGTTCCAGAAGGTGGCTGTGCTCCACCTGTCATCAATGATGGGGTTCTCACTGCAAGCTAGGTGGTGAGTGATCCAGCTCCAAATCCCATCTCATCACTTGCTTTATCATAGCACTCCACTTCTAGTTCCAACAGTCATAGCTTGGACTTAGTGGAAACAGAGCTTGAGATTACATTGAAGATGCAAGATTGAGTTGAAGATCTATGTTTATTATAGATCATTCCCTGTGAAGGTAAAGGGAAGAAAGTAGGATTGGGTAGAGGGATAAGTTAAACTGTTGTGCAAGTCCAACAAAGCCTTGGGCAAATATAGCCCATCAGAGTGCCCCCTGTTGGACCCAAATAACCAGACCTTTATACCTCTTTCTTGCTCAGTCAGATGTGGGCTACCAGGGGAAGGGTGTGATCTCAGGCATGAGATCCTTCTGCAGCTGAGCCAGGCTCTGAAGGAACAGATATGTGGATGCTGTCTACTGACAACACTCCCTGTGGCTGGGCATTAAGTCCTTCCTTGAAAGGAGATCTGGGACACACATCTCCATGTCTACCACATCAAGTCTTATCAGCTATTCCTCCTAAAGATTTCTTGCCCCTATCCACCTCTTTATACCTCCCTTATCACTACCCTTGCCAAGTCACTATTATCTGTTTCCTGAATGATTACAATAGTCTTCCAGCTGGGCTTCTTGAATCCATTTTTGCATCCTATCAATCCATTCTTCACACAGAAGCCAGAGTGATCTTCCAACAATATGAATCTAACCATGGCACTCCTGTGCCTACCCATTGATCTCAGGATGAAGTCTCAAACTCTTGACATATCCAACATGGTTTTGAAGGATCATGCCTGGCCTATCTCTCCCACGTTGTCTGTTACCACTGTCCCTCCTACTCACTATACTCTAATCATACTGAAAGTATTGCTTTTTTCCTTCCAGTTTTATTGAGTTAAAATTGACATACAGCAATGTATAAGTTTAAGGTATACAGCATAATTATTTGAGTTACATACATCATTAAATGATTATCACAAGTTTAGTGAACATCCATTATCTCATTTAGGTACAAAGTTAAACAGGAAAAAAAAGGAAAAAAATTTTTCTTGGGATAAGAACTCTTAGGATTTACTCTCATAACAACTTTCATATATACCCTACAGCAGAGTTAATTATATTTATCACGTTGTACATTACATCCCTAGTACTTATCTATCTAGTTATCTTATAACTGGAAGTTTGTACCTTTTGACTGACTTCATCCAATTTCCTGTAACCACAAATCTGATCTCTTTTACTATGTTTGTTTGTTTTTGTTTTTGAAATATAATTGACCTACAACACTATGTTAGCTCCAGTTACACAGCATAGTGATTTGATATTTCTTTACATTTCAAACTGATCACCATGATTTGTCTACTTACTATATGTCACCATACAAAGATGTTACATAGTTATTCACTATATTTCCTACACTGTACATTTCATACCCATGAAAATATTGTGGTTTTTTTTCTAGCTCCTATAGGCCCAGGTCCTTCCTGGCTCAAAAGCTTCCAAAGAACTATGCTCTCAGCTTGAGGGGCACTTGCCAACTGCTTTTTCCACTCTTCTTTGCCTGACTCTCATATTCACCTTTCCACTTTCAGTTTAATTGCCACTGATTCAAACAAGCTCTCCCTGATCCTCCTACACTAGGGCAAGACCTGTGATATTCTCTCATAGTTCCTTGTACTTTTAACATATATGTTAATCTCAGTTTTAACCACTTCCTATGACTACTTTAATGGTTGCTTTCCTAGATAGACTAAAAGGTCAATGAGGGCAGAGACTTGGTCTGGTTGTTTACTCCTGTGTCTGCAAGCCTACACTTACTAAAATATATTTGCTCCATTCCTTGACATAGAGCTTCTTAACAATTTCCTTTGGACTTGTAATCTTGGTTCTCATCCTCATGTAATTTAATGTGGGCCTTCTCCATGCTGGTCTATAGTTCCTTAAATAAAACAATAATAATTAGTATTATAACAAAAGAGATCACCAATAATGATTTAACATCCCAACTGAAAATTCCATCCCCTCCACAGAACAATAACCAAAAGGATTGCTGCAAAACTCAAAATGGTCCACCCTCACATTGCTCTGACTCTATTCAAATGAATTCTCAATAATCACTGTTTGTTGTTGCTTGTGCCTTATCCAAAGCATGCCTTACCCAATAATATTTATTGTCTATAATCTGTTCTTTATTTTTTTATACAGCAGGTTCTTATTAGTTATCGATTTTATACGTATTAGTGTATATATGTCAACCCCAAACTCCCGATTCATCCCACCACCACCCCGCCAGCTTTCCCCCCTTGGTGTCCATACATTTGTTCTCTACATCTTTCTCTCTATTTCTGCCTTGCAAACAGGATCATCTGTACCATTTTTCTAGATTCCACATATATGTGTTAATATACGATATTTGTTTTTTTTTCTGACTTACTTCACTCTGTATGACAGTCTCTAGGTCCATCCACATCTCTACAAATGACCCAATTTTGTTCCTTTTTTATGGCTGAGTAATATTCCATTGTACATATGTACCTCATTTTCTTTATCCATTCATCTGTCGATGGGCATTTAGGTTGCTTCCATGACCTGGCTATTGTAAATAGTGCTGCAATGAACATTGGGGTGTATGTGTCTTTTTGAATTATGGTTTTCTCCAGGTATATGCCCAGTAGTGGGATTGCTGGGTCATATAGTAATTCTACTTTTAGTTTCTTAAGGAACCTCCATACTGTTCTTCATAGTGGCTGTATCAATTTACATTCCCACCAATAGTACAAGAGGGCTCCCTTTTCTCCACACCCTCTCCAGCATTTGTTGTTTGCAGGTTTTCTGATGATGTCCATTCTAACCAGTGTGAAGTGATAGCTCATTGCAGGTTTGATTTGCATTTCTCTAATAATTAATGATGTTGAGCAGCTTTTCATGTGCCTCCTGGCCATCTGTATGTCTTCTTTGGAGTAATAGCTACTTAGGATTTCTGCCCATGCTTTGATTGGGTTGTTTGGTTTTTTTAATATTGAGCTGCATGAGCTGTTTATATATTTTGGAGATTAATCATTTGTCTATTGACTCATTTGGAAATATTTTCTCCCATTCTGAGGGTTGTCTTTTCGTCTTCTTTGTAGTTTCCTTTGCTGTGAAAAAGCTTTTAAGTTTCATTAGGTCCCATTTGTTTATTTTTGCCTTTATTTCCCTTACTCTAGGATGTGGGTCAAAAAAGATCATGCTGTGATTTATGTCAAAGAGTGTTCTTTCTATGTTTTCCTCTAAGAGTTTTATAGTGTCTGGTCTTACATTTAAGTCTTTAATCCATTTTGAGTTTATTTTTGTGTATGGTGTTAGGGAGTGTTCTAATTTCATTCTTTTATAAATAGCTGTCCAGTTTTCCCAGAACCACTTATTGAAGAGACTGTCTTTTCTCCACTGTATGTCCTTGCCTCCTTTGTCATAGATTAGTTGACCATATGTGCGTGGGTTTATCTCTGGGCTTTCTATCCTATTCCATTGATCTATCTTTCAGTTTTTCTGCCAGAACCATACTGTCTTGATTACTGTAGCTTTGTAGTATAGTCTGAAGTCAGGGAGCCTGATTCCTCCAGCTCCAGTTTTCTTTCTCAAGATTGCTTTGGCTATTTGGGGTCTTTTGTGTCTCCATACAAATTTTAAGATTTTTTGTTCTAGTTCTGTAAAAACTGCCATTGGTAATTTGATAAGGATTGCATTGAATATGTAGATTGCTTTCGGTACTATAGTCATTTTCACAATGTTGATTCTTCCAATCCAAGAACATGGTATATCTCTACATCTGTTTGTGTCATCTTTGATTTCTTTCATCAGTGTCTTATAGTTTTCTGAGTACAAGTCTTTAACCTCCTTAGGTAGGTTTATTCCTAGGTATTTTATTCTTTTTGTTGTAATGGTGAATGGGATTGTTTTCTTAATTTCTCTTTCTGATCTTTTGTTGTTAGTATATAGGAATGCAAGAGATTTCTGTGCATTAATTTTGCATCCTGCAACTTTACCAAATTCACTGATTATCTCTAGCAGTTTTCTGGTGGCATCTTTAGGATTATCTATGTCTAGTATCCTGTCATCCACAAACAGTGACAGTTTTACTTCTTCTTTTCCAATTTGTATTCCTTTTATTTCTTTTTCTTCCCTGATTGCCATGGCTAGGACTTCCAAAACTATGTTGAATAGTAGTGGCCACAGTGGACATCCTTGTCTTGTTCCTGATCTTAGGATGCTTTCAGGTTTTCACCAGTGAGAATGATGTTTGCTGTGGGTTTGTTGTATATGGTCTTTATTATGTTGAAGTAGGTTCCCTGTATGCCCACTTTCTGGAGAATTTTTATCATACATAAATGGGTGTTGAATTTTGTCAAAAGCTTTTTCTGCATCTATTGAGATGATCATATGGTTTTTATTCTTCAGTTTGTTAATATGGTGTATTACATTGATTGATTTGCATGTATTGAGGAATCCTTGTATTCCTGGGATAAATCCCACTTGATCATGGTGTATGATCCTTTTAATGTGTTTCTGTTTTGCTAGTACCTTGTTGAGGATTTTTTGCATCTATGTTCATCAGTGATATTGGACTGTAGTTTTCTTCCTTTGTGACATCTTTGTCTGGTTTTGGTATCAGGGTGATGGTGGCCTCATAGAATGAGTTTGGGAGTGTTCCTTCCTCTGCAATTTTTTGCAAGAGTTTGAGAAGGATGGGTGTTAGCTCTTCTCTGAATGTTTGATAATATTCACCTGTGAAATCGTCTGGTCCTGGACTTTTGTCTGTTGGAAGATTTTTAATCACAGTTTCAATTTCGTTACTTGTGATTGGTCTGTTCATATTTTCTATTTCATCCTGGTTCAGTCTTGGAAAGTTTCACCTTTCTAAGACTTTGTCCATTTTATCAAGTTTGTCCATTTTATTGGCATAGAGTTGCGTTTAATAGTCTCTTAGGATGCTTTGTATTTCTGCTGTGTCTGTTGTAACTTCTCCTTTTTCATTTCTAATTTTATTGATTTGAGTCCTCTCCCTTTTTCTTGATGAGTCTGGCTAAAGGTTTATCAATTTTGTTTATCTTCCAAAGAACCAGCTTTTTGTTTTATTGATCTTTGTTATTGTTTTCTTTGTTTGTATTTCATTTATTTCTGCTCTGATCTTTATGATTTCTTTCCTTCTACTAACTTTGGTTTTTGTTTGTTCTTCTTTCTGTAGTTCCTTTAGGTGTAAGGTTAGATTGTTTATTTGAGATTTTTCTTGTTTCTTGAGGTAGGATTGTATTGCTATAAACTTTCCTCTTAGAACTGCTTTTGCTACATCCCATAGTTTTTGGATTGTCGTGTTTTCATTGTCATTTGTCTCTAGGTATTTTTTGATTTCCTCTTTGATTTCTTCAGTGATCTCTTGGTTATTTAGTAAGGTATTGTTTAGCCTCCATGTATTTATGGTTTTTATGTTTTTTTCCCTGTAATTTATTTCTAATCTCATAACGTTGTGGTCAGAAAAGATGCTTGATATGATTTCAATTTTCTTAAATTTACCAAGGCTTGATTTGTGACCCAAGATGTGATTATCCTGGAGAATGTTCTGTGTGCATTTGAGAAGAAAGTGTAATCTGCTATTTTCGGATGGAACGTCCTATAAATATCAATTAAATCTATCTGGTTTATTTTGTCATTTAAAGCTTGTGTTTCCTTATTAATTTTCTTCCTGGATGATATGTCCATTGGTGAAAGTGGGGTGTTAAATTCCCCCACTATTATTGTGTTACTGTCGATTTCCTCTTTTATAGCTGTTAGCATTTGCCTTATGTATTGAGGTGCTCCTATGATGGGTGCATATATATTTATAATTGTTATACCTTCTTCTTGGATTGATCCCTTGCTCATTATGTAGTGTCCTTCCTTGTCTCTTGTAACATTCTTTATTTTAAAGTCTACTTTATCTGATATGAGTATTGCTACTCCAGCTTTCTTTTGATTTCCATTTGCATGGAATATCTTTTTCCATCCCCTCACTTTCAGTCTGTATGTGTCCCTAGGTCTGAAGTGCATCTCCTGTAGACAGCATATATATGGGTCTTGTTTTTGTATCCATTCAGCTAGTCTATGTCTTTTGGTTGGAGCATTTAATCCATTTACATTTAAGGTAATTATTGATATGTATGTTCCTATTACCATTTTCTTAATTGTTTTGGGTTGGTTTTGGTAGATCTTTTTCTTCTCTTGTGTCTCCCACTTAGAAAATTCCTTTAGCCTTTTTTGTAGAGCTGGTTTGGTGGTGCTGAATTCTCTTAGCTTTTGCTTGTCTGTAAAGCTTTTGATTTCTCTATTGAATCTGAATGAGATACTTGCTGGGTAGAGTAATCTTGGTTGTAGGTTCTTCCCTTTCATCACTTTAAATATATCATGCCACTCCCTTCTGGCTTATAGAGTTTCTGTTGAGAAATCACCTGTTAACCTTATAGGAGTTCTCTTGTATGTTATGTGTCATTTTTCCCTTGTTGCTTTTAATAATATTTCTTTGTCTTTAATTTTTGTCAGTTTGATTACCATGTGTCTCTGTATGTTTCTTGTTTGGTTTATTCTGCCTGGGACTCTCTGTGTTTCCTGGACTTGGGTGGCTATTTCCTTTCCCATGTTAGAGTAGTTTTTGACTATAATCTCTTCAAATATTTTCTCGGGTCTTTTCTCTCTCTCTTCTCCTTCTGCGACCCCTATAATGTGAATGTTCATATGTTTAATGTTGTCCCAGAGGTCTCTTATGCTGTCTTCATTTCTTTTCATTCTTTCTTCTTTATTCTGCTCTGCAACAGTGAATTCCACCATTCTGTCTTCCAGGTCACTTATCTGTTCTTCTGCCTCAGTTATTCTGCTATTGATTCATTCTACTGTATTTTTCATTTCAGTTATTATATTGTTTATTGTATTGTTTATCATTTGTTCTTTAATTCTAGGTGTTTTTTCTTTAATTCTTCTAGGTCTTTGTTAAACATTTCTTGCATCTTCTCGATCTTTGCCTCCATTCTTTTTCCGAGGTCCTGGGTCATCTTCACTATCACTATTCTGAATTATTTTCCTGGAAGGTTGCCTATATCCACTTCATTTAATTGTTTTTCTGGGATTTTATCTTGTTTCTTTATCTGGTACATAGCCCTCTGCCTTTTTATTTTGTCTATCTTTCTGTGAATGTGGTTTTTGTTCCACAGGCTGCAGGATTATCATTCTTCTTGCTTCTGCTGACTGCCCCCTGGTGGATGAGGCTCTCAGTCATCACTTTTGTATCTCAATATCTTTTCCAATTAAAGCAAGAACAGGAAATTACCCAGAGCCATTCTGTTAATATATCTCAAAAAGTACTACTGCAGTTTATATGCAAATACCCCAATGGGGAAAAAAAAACCCATCATTTGCTCAACTGCCTAATTTTACATTCTGTGATGCTGGTACCTACAACTACCACAAAATGCATAAAATTTCACTGTGATAATAATATTCAACAACAAAACTAACAAAATTAACAAGAGTACCTAATTGCAGTTTTATTTTCACTTTATTGAGCAACTTCCTCACTGTGGCATTTTTGCAGCTCTCCCTAGGTGCTCATAGCTTTTCCCTCTTCTGAACAATCCTCTCTTGAAACTAAGAAATTCCCATTAGAAATTAGCTCCCAAGTGCTTTTAAATACCAGGAGATAAGATACCCGTGTTGGTCTGCAGCCAAGTCTGGGACCAGCAAACCTTCAGCCTATATCTGCCCACTGCAGTGTAGGAGTCAGGATTAATGGTGAGTGACAAATCATCCCATCCCTCATCCTGAAATGTTGCAGGGGACAGGAGAATTTTTACTGCTTGTAAGAAAGAAAGGGAAGGATTACCTAATGAAGCATGAAATCTCTTTAAAATGGTATAAAACAAAATTTGAGGTATTCCATCATCACCCAATTACTACATCAAAGTGAAAGTGGCCTCATTTCTGCAAAGCATACGCATATACACAAATTTAAGAGAATATCTCCAACATTTAGCTATTTATCCTCTACTTAATGAAGACTCAGTTCCTAATAGCATTTTGAATTGAAACAGCCATGATGTTTTTTTATAATGTCAACAATAGAAATATAGCAGTCATAAAAAACCACTGACACACTTGTATGGTTTGAATTGTTTAAATTCCCATGAAGGAGCAGATGAAAAAGGAAGCCAAAAGTTTATTTCACAACAATTTTTCACCTTTATATTCACACTGAAATATTCATCTCTCCCCACTATGAACACAGCCACACATTTAAAATTTGCTGAAATTTACCCAATAGGGATTTACTCATCCAGATAAACATTATTCTTTTTGGTTTTTTTTGCCTAGGAAAAAACCAACCTCCCTGAGCTCCCAAGTTCACAGGTAAAAACTACTCACAGGGCATTTCCTATGATGCACTATAGTCATCTGTTTTCGGGGTTGTCTCCCACACTAGCCTGAGAGACTCTGGAGTAATGAGACCATGATTACACCATTCTGCATCCTCGGCACCCAGGACAGGCTCTGGACCAATGCATTTTCTCTGCCTTTCTTTAAAGCAGTGGTTCTTTAAGTATGGTCCCCTAACTAGTGACACTAACCTTGCCTCAGAACTTGTTAGAGAGATGCAGATCCTTCGGCCCAGACCTGACATACTGCATCAGAAACTCTGGAAGTTGGAGCCCGGATACCTGTGTTTTAATAAGCCCTCTACATAGAGCATGCATTCCAATGAGTGTTCAAATGTGAGAACTACTGCTTTAAAGAATGAATACCAAATCTCAAGACAATGAGAATTACATATCGTAAAGACTCTGATTTATCTAAATGTTAGTGATATCACTATAGTTTTTGCATCATAGGAATATTCTGTTCCAATTATGATGAGCTTACTTACTAGGGGCTACCAAGTATTCTAAACAAATGGAGATGTATACTATAATCATGGATTACAAGTGTCAACATTGCAAAAATATAAATTCTCTCTACATTAATCTACAGATTGAATACGATCCTATTCAAAATTTGATAACTTTTTTGACCAGATTTGTGGAATTTGACATGTTTCTAAAATTGATATAGAAATTCAAAACATAAAGAGTAGGTAAAGCAATATTGAAAAATATGAATAAAGCTGGAGCACTTACACTACCAGATGCCATGAACTTTTACAGGGCTATTGTCATTGAGCCAGCATGGTATTCTTACGAAGACGTGGTCAACTTCGTTAATCATCAGGGGAATGAATATTAAAACCACTACTCACAACACCAGAATGGTAGTACATAACTCAGGCTGCGGAGAATGTGAAGCAACCCTGTTGGTTGCTGTGAAGCAGTACATTGCTGGTGGGAGGGTACATTTGTAAACATTTGTGAAGTAAAAATACTTTGGAGGGAATTCCTTGGTGGTCCATTGGTTAAGACTCAGCGCTTCCATTGCAGAGGGCACGGGTTCAATCCTTGGCCAGGGAATTAAGACCCTGAAAGCTGCGATGTACAACCAATAAATAAATAAATAAAATGGGTGATTAAAAAAACATTTGGGAAAGCTTTTAGGCAGGCTCCACTAAAGCTGAACATATGTGTAACCTATGACTCAGCAATTCCAATGGAAGAGGAGGGGGAAGAGGAGAAGAGTCTGTTATCTTAGAACGCACAAACAGGTTAAGAAATAGAAGGTAGGGATTTCAAAGTGCCCCAGTGAGATAGGATTATCCCCTAAAGCTTAAAATTTATCATCATCATCTGGGCTCATGGACGTATCAGTACACAATGTGGGGGCACTTTGTCTCAAAGACTATAGCCTGGCAACTAGCTCATGAAGGGGAAAGCCCTTTTCAAGGGAAAGAGCCTTATGGGGTTGTGCAAAAGAACTCTGGAGTTATCTTCTGCGGGTCACCAGGAAGGCAGCCCCTTGCTCCAAAATGGGCCTCCCTTCATTCCCTCACATCATCAGAAAGGCCTTCCAGAAAAGGTCATTAACTCAGCCCCTAACATGTCCCAAGCCTTCCCTGTCCAGATGTGCAGATGCCCACTCTCCATTGACAACTGACTCAGATTTAAGTAGAAGGTATCACACAACCTCCTCCATGAAATACTATTTCAAAATCAGCATCCTTGTGGGGTGAATATCATTGCCTTAATTGTCATCGAAGACTTCAGAAATGCCAATTGAGAGCCCTGGGGTCTTGTAGGTGTTCCTCAGCACTGAACCTGACCTCTGCATGACACCATGGCCTATGTATCCTTAAATGGGTATCCTATCTCTGAGATGCATGGGTTTCTATCTCACGGCCACCACCTTTTGACCTCCTTCAGCTGCTAATACCCACTGGCCCTTATCCCACTGAGATGGAAAGAATAGAGGTGTGCGTGTGTGTGTGTGGGTGTGTGAGTGATAAGGCTGCCTAGGAAGGGACATCAGTTTTCTTTGTACCTGAGGTCCTTTCACAGTGCCTGGACACTGCATAAGTGTTTGAGGAGTGACTGGAGGAGCCAGCATGTACCCAGTGTTGAAGAAAGAAGCCATCATTTCCAGGGTAATCACAGTGGAAATAGCAGGAGTGCTGTGAACAGCAGTCACTCATCATTCTTCTCTGCTCATTTAAGCAGGATCACTAATCGTTTCCACTTAAGCTTACATGCTGAAGGGTAATTGAGCGGTATGTCTTTAGCAGGTCCTGTCACCAGACTTCAGCCTGATTTATGAGAAAAATTTCCCAGGTTCCTTTGGTTTGTCTTCCTCTGGGTTCAATCCAAAGCAGAAAATAGTGAAAACAACTCCTGAAGATGGTATATTAGGTCAGGGAAGCAAAAATATGAAAGTAAGAGGCACCAAGCTCCCTACCCATGTGGATAGTCTGATTATTGAAAGAATAAAACCCAGTCATGAGGAAGATCCTAGTCTGAGAACATTTTCAAAGAAGGGAAAGCACAGGTGTTGAGACAGAGAATCCGTTGTGTTCTGAGGTATTGAGAAGCTTTCCATTAAAGGCAGTAGCAGAGGTCTCTTTCCTAGAAGGGAGTTGGGAGCTGGGCCAGGAAGCAGGGAAGAGACGTGGATTAGCAGAGAGTAGGAAGCCAAGGCTTATGAAAAATCCTGAGAGAAATGGGGAGTTGGAACAGAGTGTGTATCTGTATATGGGAAGTGACGGTTAGTGATAGGTAAATTGATGAAATAAGAAAAATGATTGTGAGATATACCAAGCATGAAGGAGGGCATGTGTTGTTGGCAGTGCTTGAAAGCCAAGCACAAAATTAGAGTCCACGCAGGCAGATACCTGTACAGAAGCACGATGGGTGGCCTGCATCTGAAGAAGGCTCGCCCAACACAGGGCTTCCCAAAGAGTTCATAAGGGAGCCCTAGCATTCTGCGGGTGTGAGGGCTCACTAAACTGAGAAGGAAGAAGAGGTGCTAGCTGGGCAAGAGCCTAGGTTCACGGCCCTCACTTCAATTACAACTGCTCTGCCATCCTTGTTTTCATGGACTGGGGTTGATGCACAGTGAAATTATTGCTAGCCTATTTGGAGGAAATTATTCAGGTGGATAAAGGGATTATACTAATAAAAAATTGGAAACAACCGTATGCCATTTTTATATAAGAGTACTGACCTCAAAGGACCATAGACCCAAGTTTACCCACCACATCTCTAATCAGGGTAGCATGAGAGAGAACCTTTTAGATATTTTGCAAAGCTGTCAGCTGCTTAAAGAGTGAGGAAAGGGAGTAGAGGAGTGTTTTCTTTTTTTTAATGGGAAATGAGAGTTTTATTTTATTTTATTTTTTTAGCCTTGGGCTAAAAAGGCCAGTGTGGAAGGAGGCCTTATCTTCAGACAACAAATAGATAGAGCGGACAAGATAGGATGCCTAGATAATGAAACTTCAGTGTGTATGGTGGGAGAGTAAGTGAAGGAAAACAGGGGATGACAGGTGTTTTGGGGGCACAGAAAGAGACAGCGTGCCTCAGTCATGGAAGGATGAATTATAACGTGAGGTATGACTATCTAATTGGCTTTCTGATTTTGGATTTGGAGAATATAATTACCTTAACTGTAGCATTCCAAGCAACTTGTATACTAATGTGGGAAGAGCATTAGACTCTAAGCTGTTTGTCTCTGAGCACATCAGGTGGCCAAATTACTGGGTCTATGATTGTCTAATACCAGTTCCAGGGTTCATAGTACAAGTGAAGATCAGAATTCAGTGGTATTCTGAATTTAACATTAAACTCTAACACAGTAGAATAGAAAATAAACATATGAAAATACATTAATCTTCATTAATCATTAGGGGAACTGTAAAAACCACAAGGTGATACCTGTCAACTGAAAAATGCACAACTTAAAAGTTGAGAATTATGTTTTATTTGGCAGACAAAACTGAGGACGTAAGCCCAGGACACAGCCTCTCAGATAGCTCTGAGGGACAGCTCTGAAGATGTAAGGGAGGAGCCAGGATATATAGGAGTTTTTGCAACAAAGACCAGGCAGTCCGAACATCAAAAAATTACTGTTAAAGAAAATCAGATATCTCAAGGTAAGGAATTTAGCACTTTTCTATGTATGGGAAGATGCAAAATTCAGGGCTCATTGAAATCATTCCTTTGATATGTACCTCAGTTATCTGGGGCCAGTATCCTGTGCTATCTCATCCTGAGTCTCCTGAGGATACACTGTTGGTGGGTGGATGCAGTGGCTGATGGCTTGATGGCAGGCAATCCTGTTTCTATCCTGAGTTGCCTCAGGGCTCACTATTGGGGAGGCTGTAATGTGATGGCTTGATGGCTGCAACATCTTTTGTTTACTGATATGGCAGGCAACATTTTTTCACTCACATACTTTTACACAAACACCAGATTGCTAAAATGAAATAAAAGAAAAATACCTTTTCTTTTCTGGTGAGGATATAGAGCAATAAGTATTCTCTTATACTGCCAGTGAGAGTGGAAGTTGGTACAACCACTTAAGAAAACCATTTCCCTATGTTTACTAAGCTGAATAAATGCATGTCCTATGACTCAGCCATTCAACTCCTGGTATATATCCCACAGAAATTGGTATATATGTCCATGAAAGAACATGTAAAGGGGTGATCATAGAAGCATTATTTATAATGATCATAAACTGGCAACAACTCAAATCTCCAGCAACAGTGGAATGGATAAACTGTATCACAGAGACACTGAGCAACTATTTCTGCTCTCCTTATCAAACAAGTTGCTTGGTTAAAGTTTATTCATATTTTGTTGGTTTTCCACAATTAAATTTGTATTGCTTTAAAATAGTACTTAAACAAAAACCAAAAGAGCGAAATCCACATAAATCCTATACTTATTATTTCTATTGAAGGGAAGGTTCTGTGGTTCCATGCAAAAGGAACTTTGAATATTTGATCTTCCCAGGCCACACAGCTCAGTAAATCCCATGGTTTCCTATCAAAGTCACCAACCTTTGAGCTGCCCTCATAGGGCTCAGATAATTCCTTGTGACTCTTCCATTTTCCACAGATATTTCAAGTTCATTCACTGGAAAGGACATGGGTTGTGAAGTCTATAATGCATTCCTATTTCTGAACACAACCTTCTCTCATGCCAGCCTCCCTGCAATACTGCTCTTACAACCTCACCTGTTCTTCATCCACATGGGAACATCTATGTGTCCTGTTGCCCTTCACATGAGTGGCTTACTCAATTTCAGCATGATGGGCACTGAGTATTCAGAAGTATCTGCTGTACGGCTGCTGGGAATCAATTCCTTGAGGTTGCCTTGGGCTGACTCTTGTATTCTCTGCTCCTCTCACTAGGGTAGGCTTGCAGCTGACCTTTGAAACATTAGACCCCCATGACATATACACTGATTAATGCTATTTACTGTCTAGGATGTCTGAGGCCATCTGTGGAAGTGGAGAAACCCTATCTTTGTGAGGGAACTTGGCATCCCTGGGTGGGTTAAGGAGACTAGCCAATCCTGAGCTTGTAAAAGTGCCAGATGATGCCAGCATGATGTAAGTACAGTCCCCAAGGTACTTGCTGATTTTTGATTGTAAGCCTTATCCTTTCTCCACCCTTCTGCCTGTATCCCACTGCTGAAGCTGACTTGCAGATCCTGATTTTGGGTGTGGGCAACGAGTGGCATGCCCACTCTATAAGGGCTATGAACTGAGAAAGGGCAGAAATGAACTTTCCTTGCTGATGTCAACAATTTTCTGAGAATGGGAGAAAGGAGTGAATGTGAACAAATTCCATGGAGGGGAGAGTATGGTACAACTGTCCCATGGAAGGTTATCATCCTCCAATCTTTGGAAATATCCCCCCATCTGGAAACTAAACTGGGTTGGAGTGGGATATTAGAGGTGGAAATATATATTGGAAGTTTCTTACCCAGAAATCTGGATAATATGTTAACCAGCAATAGTACCATAATCTGAATTGAACCCTTTCCTCTGTCATCTACACCCCAACCATGTCCACCACCTTTGCACCTCATAAGCAGTTGCTGTTGAGCTAGTTTTTTTCCTTTCTCTGATTTACAGCAGTCTCAAAGATTGCTTTTATTACTAAATATATTCATCATGCCTCAATAATTTATCTCATTTTCCAAAAAGCAAGAGCTACTGATCTCTGATTTTCACATAATTCTTTCCTAACCTTTCTTAAATGATCTATCAGTGACAATATTTACAAAGCTGTTATTCTCTCCCAAAGTCTAACATCTTTAAATGTTTGGGTCAAGTGGTCAAGCAATTTCTAAGCAACAGTGATGACTACAGTACCTGCCAGGCTGCCTTACTACACTTCCGTAGATTGGCTAGTAAGGAGAAGGAGCCCAATAGGATTTAGGCAGTTTATTACACAGCAGGCAGCATGAGCATGAGCTTCACGTTCACATTGGTTCCCGCTGGTTCCCAAGTCCCTCATGGTGTCTTGTGTCACAGCTGAGGAACTCTGAATTTAGGAATCCCCCAACCTTATAAGGATACTGCTAGCAAATTGCCCATACTGTGCCCTAGAGGAAAACATTATCATTATTATTCTGGTTAGGAGATAAATCTGTCCTCGGACTCAGAGAGAGACATTAACTTTATCTCTCTGGAATGTCTGAGAAGGGAAGTCAGACATTATTACCCTGGAATGTAAGCAAATATGCTCCTTGAATGGGAGCAGCTCTGCAAACATCTTTGATAAAAACTGTCAATGCCATTCACTCAGATGTGCAGAAACACCAGGTCCATGGAGAATTATCTTCCAATAGTTTGTCACTTCCTACATGGTTTGAGTTTTATCACCTTATTTGCAACAGGAACCACCTTTGGGAGGAAAAATATCACTTGGATCAAAAAAAAGACATTTAAAAATTTTAACATTCCATCTTAATAAAACCTCTCAGTAAACTATGAACAGAAGATATACATCCTTAACTTGATAAGCATATAAATGAGAAAGAAACAGTGTATAAGATGGTGAAACACTAGGATAATTCCAGCTAAGGTAAGGCAACCTGGATGCCTGATAGCACCATTTTGGTAAAGATTGCACTGGAGGTCTTATTCAATTCAATTAACAAAAACAAAAATAAATATAATAAAGAGATTGAATGTACAGTATGAAGACTATAGTAAATAATACTGTATTGAATGATGGAAATTCATTAAGACAGTAGATTTTGGATACTCTCATCACACACAAATAAGTGGTAACTTTGTGAGGATATGATATGCTAATTAGTTTGACTGTAGTAATCATTTCACTTTTTATATGTATATTGTCATTACAATGTACATTTTAAATAGATACAATTTTATTTTTTAAATTGCCCAAAAAATAGGAAGAGCAAAATTTTATCATGATGCTCCAAAAATTTGATTGTCCACTAAGAGAAGTGAAATGTAGGTGAAGCAATAGAAAAATACCAAAAGTTTAAAAACAGCACTTATTTAGTTGGAACTATGTCAAATAAATATATGAAATTCTATAGTTTTGTAATATGTGATCAATCACAAAATGGAAAATAGTAAAAAAAAATGAGTGCGTTTAAAACAATTACAAATTATGTCTAACAATAAACTTACAAGAAGTGTTCCATTGCTAAACAAAATAGCATACAAAACTTTACTGAAGGCCAAGAAAAATCTGAACATATAGATATATCATATTCTAATAAGACCTGCATGACATATGAGAAAGTTTAAAATTTTATAATTGACCTTAAATGTGATTTAGATGCATATGCATGGCTATATAAGAGATACATAACCAAGATAGTACTGAAGAAAAGAAAATAATAAGTGTGAAATTGCCCTCAGTAATAGTAAACTTAATGCAGCAATTAAGCAATGTTATTCTGGCATAATAATTGGCAAATTAATTAATGAAAAAGAATAGCGGGTCCAGAAATCAATCCAGATATACATGAAAAAGTCATATATATGCCATAGTGGAAGGAAAAGAAAAAGAAACTGGAAGAGATCATCTGCATTCTAGAGAAGCAACAGAATTAATTTCTGTAGGAAATTTTCTTATCTCTGAAACAGATGAAGCCCTATAGAGCCACATCACCTCCACCCCGGCTGTCAGCTCTGGAAGATCCCAGGGAGGGATGGCCAGCTGAATCCAGTGGCATTTCCTTATTCTTTCTCAGGTGACTGGGAGATAAGGACCTTGGTTTGAGATGGGGAGGCCTCAGACCAGCAAAAGATCCTAAGCCCTGACTGTAGCTAAGGGGATGACCCTAACATGAGGACAAAGGCCATACTAACACCATATATATTGGATTCTATAGAGTCTGGTTGGTCCCTGCTATCACCACTGGGAGGTCCCAGGAAGGACTGTCAGGATGAAACTCCCCAACTTCCTCTTCAGAGGTCTCCTGGAGGTGAGAGCTAAGGTCTGAGGAGGCAGGCTTCAGGTCAGCAGAGAAGAAGAAGCCCATTCTATTCCAGGACTCAAGTTGAAGACTCAGGGGACCACCCACTCTGAAACAGTGAGGATATCACAGAATCCCACCCCTGCTGTCAGCCCCAGAAGGCCCCTGGCAGTGGTAGCAGAATGAAGTGTTTTTTCTTTTTTACTTCCTTGCAGAGATCTTAGGGAGGTGAAGCCTTGGTTAGAGAGGTGGGAGTGTTCAGGTCAGCAGATGGGAAGGAACTCATTCCCTGCCAGGAGCTAAGATGGGGATGCTGAGTGGGAATGAAAGGGACAACCCACTCCAGAACAGAGGGTGTCCCACAGAGTCTGATCCCTGCTATCAGCCATGGGAGGCCCCAAGCAGTGCTGCCCTTCTGAAGCTTCCCCTCACTTCCTCCTCAGGGACCTTTGTGAAGCTTGGACTTGGTCTGAGTGGTCAGCCTCAAGTCAGCCGAGGGAAGAGTCTTAGATCCTGCCAAGAATCTAGGTAAGGGACTTGAGAGGGGATTGAGGAGGCCATCCAAGCCATAAGGGAAATGGGTGTGGGGGAAGGTGCACAGATCCTCATTCCTGATATCTACACTCAGAGGCATAGAGTAGAGGTGACTGGAAGACATACATGATTATTTTCTACTTTTTTTGTGAGGTGGGGCCTTTGTCTGAGAGGAGAAGCATCAGGTCAACAGAGGAAGGAATCTCAGGTCCTGTTAGGGGTCAAGGTAAAGATTTGCCAAATTCAGCAGTTCCTAAGCATCCTCACATCTGACACCAACTGCAAGTTTGAGAGTCCTCAAGACCATCCTCAGGTTTGATAATTCACTAGAAGGACTAACAGAATCCACTGAAAGCTGTTATACTCACAGTTATGGTTTATTGAAAAGATACAGACTAAAATCAGCCAAGAGAAGAGATGCATGGGGCAGAGTCCAGGAGAGTTATA
Organism: Grampus griseus; assembly: GCF_964374135.1. Classification (NCBI taxonomy): domain Eukaryota; kingdom Metazoa; phylum Chordata; class Mammalia; order Artiodactyla; family Delphinidae; genus Grampus; species Grampus griseus. Next base: position 44,160,336 of record NC_138999.1, on the reverse strand, counting down.
CACATTCCACATACAAAGCTTCCAGTTGTCCTCTCCTCATGGAGTCATGGACAGTGCTAATTTCTGCTGACAGCAATGTGTGAAATATACATGGAGAATTGCTAACCAGAGAAACTCAATTGAGCCTTGGTGTCCTGAGTTTTTATTAGAGCTCAGTCATGTAGATGTGGTTGACCACCCATGTAGCTAACTTTTCCTTCAGCTCCTCTTGAGATGGGACTCATACCATGTGCCCCCACCCACCATAAAGCATTGCTAGCATAGACTACTCATATGGCCCAAGGCCCCCAAATAAACAAAGACACTTTTCTCAGGCAGGACATTACAAGGGCTTAGGGATTACCTCCCAGGAGCCACAGGCAAAGTTCAGACCTTTCTTTGGGCAAGGTTAATTCTTTACCACACCACAGTACCTACAGAAGGATGAAGGGGACAACCCATCCCTGAACAGAGGGATCCCCACAGAGCCCCACCAATGCTGTCATTCCTGGGAGACCCTGGGCACAGCTGCCTAGTGGAAGACCCCCCTCACTTCCTCTTCTGGAGTCTCATGGAGGTGATGCCTTCGTTTGAGAGAGCTGGCCACAGGTCAGAAGATTGGATGGAGCTCAGGCCCTGCCTTGAGTCAAGATAAGGACCTTGATTGAGGACTGAGGGGACTGCTCACCCCAGATCAGGCAAGAGCCCACATAACATGGCACCTGTTGTCCACTCTGGGAGTGCTTCCCTGCTGCTTCCTTTTCAGAGGTATCCAGGAAGTGAGAGCCTTGGTCTGAGGGGGCAGGTCTCAGGTCAGCAGATGGCAGCGGGTGCAGTTTCTACCTGGCGTTAAGGTGAAGATCCTGAATGAAGACTGAGGGGACTGCCTACCCCATAACACAGTTGGCCCAATAGAACCCCATCCCTGTTTTCAGCCCTGAGCCCTGGGAGATCCTGGCAATTACTTCCTTTAACCTGAGGTATCTCTTCACCTCCTCCTTGGAGAAGATGGGCCAACAAATAAAACAGGATATTTCTGGCTGTGAGCACCTTCAGAGCCCAGGAAATAGAGCTTAAGCTCTTCACTAACCCTGCCAAGTAAAGTCTTGGTGTCCAGGAGTATGAGGGACAAGGTAGGCAGCCATGACCCATGAGACTAACATGCACACAAGAAGACTAAATCTACCCCAGTCCTTCCATATATTCTCACACCTCAACAGGAAATGGGGAGAGATCATTTAAACTTCTCTCCTAATTCTGCTATAGACATATGGGGGTTTGGGGTTGAGGAGCAGACTTGAGCTTTCTCTGTGGAGAGTGGGGAGGGTGGTGGTTTAAATGGAAACAGCCTCAGTTGAGGGGAACAGGCCCTAAGAGGAGCCAAGGTAATGACCCCTGAATGTGGACTGAGTGCCCCACCATCTGAAACTACTTCTGTTAAGGCTGGGAAGCATGGGACAGGACTGGTAGTCTGAAGCCTGAGAAGCTTCTTTACTTTCTCTTTAAGGGTCTCAGGGGACAGGATGATCATAAGGACCAGAGCCTGGCTGAGGTCTAGGTCAGTATTCTGAAGTACAAAAAGCAGGGATGGCCTTCTTCCAAGCCATTGTGGAGATTCCTTGCTGAGGCCACTCACACCTCCTTCACTTCATCCTCCTGTTGCCCTTTCCACCCTTCCTCTGGGTCCCCATCTCCAGCCCTGCTACCCACATTCTTCTCAAGGCCCCTACAAGAGGCCTGCTTCAAGGTCAGAAGAGTTGATGCAGAGCCCACAAGAAATGCTGCCAGGCCTCAGGTGAGAATCAGGCTTCTGAGGCTTAGGAGGGGGCCTTCTCCCCACCCTCCTATTATCAGATCATAGGTCTCTTAAAGGGGGAACCTGCTGAAGGGACGCTGTGTGCTTCTCAGCATCTTTAGAATCCCCATTTCACCTCCACTGCTGCCTTAGCCACCTCATGGAGCAACTCAGATGAGGGATCCAGCAGCCAAAAGGAAAAGGAGAGCCTATGCACGTCATTGGCCTCACTAGTTACTGAGTAAAGGCCCAGGAACATTTTGAACAATAAGATGGCTGACTTAGAGGTGTTCCTGCTGCTCAAAAACCAGATGAAAGAGCCCATGACCCAACAGTACAAGGATATCACCCAACAGTACAAGAATTGCTTCCCTGAGATCCTGAGGAGAATCTCTGAGAGCCTGGAGTTACTCTTTGGCCTTAAGTTGAAGGAAGTGCACAGAGGTGCCAGGGAGCAATGTGACATCCTCATCAACAAAATGGACCCTCACCTGTGCTGAGAGACTGAATGATGACCAGGACTTGCTCAAAACTGCCGTCCATCCTGGCCTTGATCTTCATGAATGGTAACTGCTTCTGAAGAGGTCGTCTGGAACATGCTAAGCAAGTTGATGTTACATCCTGGGAGGAAGAACATTATCTTTGGGGAGCCCAGAAAACCCATAAGAAGATTTTGTGCAGCAAAATCTGAGACAGATACACAACAGTGATCTTATAAGCTACCAATTCCTATGGGGCACTTGTACCTATACTGAAACCAGCAAGATGAAAGTTTTGGAGTTTGTGGGTGAGATTAATAATGTTGATGTCTGAAGGTCACAGTATGAAGAGGCCTTGAGAGAGGTCACAGTATGAAGAGGCCTTGAGAGAGGAGGAGGAAAATGTCCAAGCCAGAATTTAAGGCAATATTGGTACTGATACCACGGCCAGTTCTGGAGCCAGGACTATTGCCAGTGGTATAGCTAATGCCAGTTCTATGGCCAGCAGCAGACACAAGTGAAGGCTGAGGCACATTCTTTGTGTTTGGAGTGGACAATCAAATATGCTACACTGAGAAGTCATGAAGAGCTGAGTGTATGAGGGGAAGATAGTATATTCCATTGGTATTTGCTATGGACTGAATTGGGCCCCCACCCCCACCAATTCATATGTTGAAGTCCTAACCCCACTGTGACTGTATTTATAGATAGAACCCCTAAGGAGATAATTAAGATTAAATGAGGTCATAAGGGTGGACCCTAATCCAATAGGATTAGTTCCCTTATAAGAAGAGACATCAGAGATTTCTCTCTCTCCCCATGCGCATGCACTGAGGAAAGGCCATGTGAAGACACAGCGAGAACGCAGCTGTCTGCAAGTTAGGAAGAGAGTTCTTACCAGAAACTGACCATACTGTCACCCTGATCCAGCTACCAGCCTTCAGAACTGTGAGAAAATAAATTTCTGTTGTTTAAGCCACCATGGTATTTTGTTATGACAGCTTAATCAGATTAATAAAGTATTCCTGTTACACTTGGGTAAATTAGTGATTTATCTGTTGTTTAGTATCTTTTAGCATATTGTCCAAATAGAATGTTCAATTCACTTCAGAATCTGTAGGTTTATGTATGGAATGGGTCAAACATTCTGTTGTTCTTTTCCAGATATTGAGTAAAAGTTTCGTTATTTTGGGAAAGTTTCTATCATATTCTGTGATATGGAACAGATTACATGGTATTGAAAAAGGCTGCTTCTTGTGCAAGAAATTCACCAGTAAATAGTTGGGAATAGGGGAGAAAAATATAAATATGATTATATCCTGGCTTTCCCCTTCTCTTTTATTTTGTTGTTTTTCAAAATTGATATACACATGAATTTGCTTAAGTACTCAAAAATATAGAGAAAATAAAACCTGATAAATTAAATATAATGCCCATTTTATCATTTATTCATCAAACACTGATTGAATATCTGCTATGTGTAAGTGAATTTGCTAAGTGCTGGAGGTATAAGGATATATAATATATCACCAAAGACAAAGGTAGGAAATTGTAAGCCTCAAATTACTAATATTGGTTAAAGGGGATAGTGTGGGAAGAAGGTAAGAGGAAGTAGGGCAAACTGCTTTAATTGTTCACAAAAAATCCCAAGTATGCAAGTTAATTACACACATACACACATATTTGTATGAGTGTGTGTATATATAGAAAAAGAGGTACATTAAAGGATTGTCACTATATTTGCTATTGCTGTCATTACAAACTACTACAAACTTAGTGTCTTAAAACAAAACCCATTTATTATCTCACAGTTTTCATGGTCAGAAGTCTGGGAACAGTATGGCTTAAATGGGTTCTCTGCTTAGGGTCTCAAAAGGCTGAGATCAAAGTGCAGGCAGGGCCACATTCCTTTCTGGAGGCTCTGGGGGAAGAATCTGCTTCTAAGCTCATTCAGATTTTTGGCAGAATTTAATTTCTTGTGGTTGTAGGACTGAGGCTCCCATTTCTCACTAGCTGTCAGCCAGGGTCCTTCCTCCCAGGAACTTCAGACTGCCTACATTCCTTCTCACACGACTCCATCCTCAAAGAAGCAACAGCTATTGAGTCCTCATGCTTCAGATTTTTCTGACTTCCTTTTCTGTTTCCACCATGTACTTTTAAGGGCTCATGTGATTATAGCAGGATCACCTTAAAAATCCAGGATAATCACTGTATCTTAAGGTCAACTGACCAGTAACTTTAATTACATCTGCAAAGTCCATTTTGTTATGAGATACAACATATGCATGGGAATGAATAACACTAAAGAGTGAAGATTGATTATGGGGGCCAAACTTGTGCCTCTCATGGTCAGCAAAATATTAATTGCTATCACTTCAAAGCAGAGAAATTTCAAAGTGGAGAAATACTTTGAAATGATCTTTACTTTTACTCACATGCATTCCTGAGTTGTTTGAATTTTAAAATAATTCACATGTACTAATTATAATCAGGGGGAAAAGGCTATTTATTCCATAGGGAAATAAAGTACACTAGGGTAAGAGGCCTGGCTCTTCATTATGGATTATTGTTTGGTGGTGTGTGTGGGAATTCTACAGCTACCCAGTAGCCTTGCATCTAAAGGATGTTATTCCACTCTGTTACTCCCTTGCTTAAGATTATTCAATTTCTTCCTTCACTTTCACAGTCTGGGAAATGGCAAGATCCATTTTTGTGAATTAAAGCCTAGGTGGGTATCTGTATATCACTCCATCCCAGGTGCCCAAGATGGTGTACTGAGCCTTTGAAGCAGGTCACAGGGCTTGAATTTTCCAGGCTATTTCCAAGAAAAGATCATTTCAGCAGAGTCCTACGGAGATAAGCAGCCCCTGAAAAGCCCATGTTTTTCACAGTCCTTTGGAAGAGAACAGGGGGACTAGTTCCCAAGTATCATGTGCCTGGTTAACAGGCCAATGTATTTCCTTCCCTGGCCACTCTCAGGCCCATGCAGAGGGAGAGGAGGGCAAACCCATATGTCTGCTTGTATTTTCAAGGTTAGAGGTAAGCATTTCCGGGAATCCAGTCTTCCAGGTCAAAATGATTTCTGCTTTCCCATAAGAAAGCATTATAAATGAGATCGTCAGGGAATGAGGCAAGTGCTGCATGTCCTTTTTGATAACTGGTGAGGTGACTGACTTGAATACTTTCTGTGGAGGAAGGGAAGTGTCGTATGTCCCACTACAAGCTTTGTGGGGTTACCCTCAAGTTCCGAGCTCAGCACTGTATGGGGATGAGAAGAGGTCTGAAATATAGCCAGGGCCATTCTTGGCCACAGCTGAGCACAGGCTGCACAGAAGGCCTCTGTTCTGAGCAGGAAGGGTCTATTTGGGACAGACTTTGCAGAGACACTATGAATTTTCCTAATATGGGAGGGGCCTACTACAGGCCTTCTTTTAGGTATAAGGTAGAATATAACTCCATGTAAGGAAAATGAAAAAAAAAAGTTGATATGTGTCTATATTTACACATCTAAATATCTAGCTGTGCAGGGAGTATAGGCTGGAGCGTTCATAGTTGTTACCTCCGGCAGTGGTGTTGGGGGTCAGGAGAATATGAGGGAGATCATCCTCATTTTACATTCATTTTTGCCATCTGAAATTTTTAACAGGTGCTTGTAATATGGAAGAGAATGGCATTAATATCAAGGCCTAGCAGCTTGTCCCTTGGTTTTGTGAGACCTGTCCCTCTTCCCTGGTCTGTGGTCATGACCGGAGTCTTGGCAGTGTCTCCCAACCTTTGGTTGGACTCTCAGTGCCAGGCTCAGTAGCCTCTGCTATTCGAAACATTGTTTGCTCCCTCAAATGGCAAGTTCTGCATGGAGCCCGCCACACCAACTAAGAACTTAGGGTAATTAGATGAGATCTTTCATCCTAGAGAAAGTGAAAAGCAATTCAGACTTACCATATGGGAAGGCAAGCAGCAAAATCACCAGTTGTACATCATGCTTCAGGAAGATGTGATGATCAGGGAAGTCTAGAGGGAATCCCTGGCAGCCACCAGTTGAGTTGCTCACCGTGCAGAAAAAAAGTTGTGAGTGGTCTATACCTTGCAATGATCTGCCTTGGCCCACCCTTAGACTGCAGAAAGGACCTTGATCAAAAGTTGATATATTTCTGATGTGTGGTGCAGATCTCCTCATCATTCTTTCTCTAGTTTTTCCTTTTGCTGGGCCTCCTGGCCTTGTCTGAAATTTCCAGACTCAAAGTCATGTTTCAGCTTTGCTGAGCAGAATGGTAACAACAACAAAGCCCCAAACCTAAGAGATGTTGTTGGAAATACTTCCATTGCATTTAATTGAGCTAAAGCCTGTTGTTTTTCAAATATCTAGTAGCCTATAATGGTTTGTAAAAGAAAATATACAAAAACACACATTATATGGATATGAGATTATTTTTATTGTGAAATATAATATTATATTATAGATATACACACACATGTCTGTATATGTCAAGAAATAGTCATTAGAGCCTCCCAGATGTTTCCTGTGTTTCTTTTCCACTCACTAAGTCTTCATTTTTAAGGATAGCATTAAATATGTATCAGTAAATGGCAGTATACAATATAAAACATATGTGTGCACTCAAATAATAATTACAAAGCATACACTTGTGTAACTATGACCTAACTTAAAGATCACGTCATGTAATTTATAAACCCTTAGTGTGCCCCTTCTCAACTACATCCCCACTCCATCAAACCTAAAGGTACCCCTTTCCTGGCCTTTGTAAAAATCTTTACCTTGCATTTATTGATATTTGTACCATCTTCACATACACCACTAAACACGATAGTTTTGTCTGTTCTTAAACCTTTTAACATGCAATCATACTCTATGTTTACTCCTTTTGACTTACTAATTTTGCTAACTCTAATAAAAGTTGTTTATCTTGATGCTAGTAGCTATAATTTCCTCATTTGTTATTGTTGCATAAATTCCATTCTATGAACATTCCAAAGTATATGCACCAGTTCTAATAATGAGGAGCATTTGTGTTGTTTCCAGTTGGGGAGTATTACAAATAATGATGCTACGAATAGCATAAAATAACTTCACATTAAAAGAACTCCCAGATATTTGACACTTTAGTTCTAAGTATTTCTAATGTCTTAAATGACAGCTTTACTATTTTAAAAAATTCTTATACATGTATAACCAAAAGTAAGAGATTTTTAACTTTTGACAAAAATGTTTAATGTTCACAGAACAATCATAATTTTTCCTACTGATTATTACAATTGCTCTGCATAGCTTCAGCTTGAATGGTCTTCAACTACCACACAAAGCAAAGACTGCCTGTGCTATTGAATATCTTCCTACCTTTTTCTTCCTCTTTGGTATTCTTGACCTATTGCACTACTGCATAATATTTAAAATTGCCTTGTCAAATGTCACATACAATGATTGTTGGGATTTTTGCTTGTGATTACATTGACTCTTTAAAGTAATACAAAGAGAACTGATATCTTTACAATATTGAGTTTCTCAGTCAGTGAACATAGTAAATTTCTCTATTTGTTGAACGATTATTATCTGTATTGCTTTCCTATGTATTAGTTTGCAGTAACAAAGTGTCACAAACTGGGTTGTTTAAATAACAGGACTTGATTGTCTCGTGATTCTGGAGGCTAGAAGTCCAAAATCAAGGTATCAGCAGGGTTGGTTCTTTCTGAGGGCTGTAAGGGTGAATCTGTCCCATGCCTCTCTCTTTTGCTCTTTTGCTTGTCTTGGTATTTCTTCTACGTATGTTTCTTTTTCCAGATTTCCCCTTTTTATAAGGACACCACTCATACTGGATTAGGGTACACACTAATAACTTTATCCTAACTAATTACAACTGCAATGACCCTATTTTCAAATAAGTTCTCATTCTGAGGTACTGGGGGTTAAGATTTCAACATATGAATTTGGGGCAGTGGTGAGGGGCACAATTCAACCTACAGCAGCATCTCTGAATAAAGTTTTATAATTTTTCCACATAGGTCTTTACTTTCTTAGATTTATTCTCTGATATTTGTGTCAGTTATCAATTTATTGCCTCTCAGCTTGGAATGATACTTTAATATATGATCTGTGATAAAAAAAATGTATTAATAATTCCATTAAGCATTTCTCTTTTTAAGTAAGCACAGTGTTAAGCTTTCCCAGTAGATGGCAATAGAGGGACATTGAAAGAGGCTTTCCTTCAAGTTCCAACTGAGGCAGGGTGAGTCCACTGTGTAAGTGTGAGGTCAGCTAGTAGACTTCTGCCCCAGCCACAGGCCCAGAACTCAGAATCCCTCAATGACCTTGCAGCTTCTGTCTAGCAATAATCTGTCCACGGAACCTCTCAACACAGAAACGGGAACACCTAAGACTCTCTATGCCAGAATGCTTCTTTTTTTATGTTTTTAAAATTTTTATTTATTTATTTTTTTAATCATGTAACATTTTTATTTATTTTTATTTATTTTAACTGGAGTATAATTGCTTTACAATGTTGTGTTAGTTTCTGCTGAACAATAAAGTGAATCAGCTATATGTATACATATATACCCTCCCTCTTGGACCTCCCTCCCCCCACCATCCCACCCAACTATGTCATCACAGAACACCGAGCTGAGCTCCCTGTGCTATACAGCAGGTTCCCACTAGCTTTCTTACCAGCACGTTTACTCAAAGGCCTCCCTCCTGTGCCTGTGTCCCCAAAGGCCACTCACCCACACCAGTGCTCTGATTCTTCTGCAGGCCACAGCACAAGTCTGCCTGTGGCCTGAAGGGGTCCCATCCTCTCTATCCACCCACTGTACATCCAAGTGACCAGTTTACTGATCACCTTCTCCCTGCCTACACTCCAGAGGGGTGTATTGCCTTCTACTTGTCCAGAGATTCTAGACCAGTAGCAGCCTGGCTAAACCAGCCAATTTCTCTGCTATATAGAGGACTGGACTCTTGGCCCTAGGGTATCATATAGAGTTTCTTAGTATCTTATAGTTATTCTTTTTTCACAGCTAATAATAATTTGTATCAAATTTACCCTCTTTCTTCTGCTGTGTGATGTGTCTTTCCTGATTAGACCCATACTGACATAGTACTTCATATTTCTGATGAAATTGTTGTTCCTACATTTCAATTTTATTCATTCTCTATCTCTCATTTGCAGATGTATAGGGTTGCAAATTATATATATATATATATATATATTCCAATATCCATAGTTTAGTCTATAGATTATTTTGAGTTTTCTAGTTCATAATCACATCACCTATGAGTAATGACAGATTTATCTCTCCATTTATAACCCTTATACTTTTTATTATTTTTGCCTTACTGAAAGAATTAAGATCTCCAATAGCATTGTCAAGAGGAACTATTTCTCAATCTCAAAAGGAAAACTTTTAATATTTCACCATTTACAAGGATGTTGTAAGGATTTTTAAGATAAACTTTATTGGGTTAAGAAAGTTCCTTTCTATTTTTAAATATCTGAAAAAAATATTATGAATGAAGCTTGACTTTTGTCAGACATATTTTTTACTACATGTATATGATTTCCATGCTCTATTCTGTTAATATGGTGGATTACAATAATTTATTTCCAAACTTGGTCTTGATGTATCACTTTGTTTATACTTGCTGAATTTATTTGCTAATATTTTCTTGATGATTTTTCAGCTATTTTCATGAATGTAATTCATCACTTACTCTCCTTTACTTATAATATGTCCATTGTCATATTTACTATGAAAATTATTCTTACCCCACGATATGAATTGGGGTAAGGATAATTCTTACCTATGTTATAATTCTTACCTCTCCTATGTTCCTTGGAAGGCTTTGTAGAAGACTGGGATTACTTTCTCCTTTAATATTTGGTAAGCCTAGAATATTTTATTTTTGCTTGAATTATTTTGTAAAGATTTTTAAAAAATACTTATTCATTTGTTTTAATGGCTATAGTCTATTCATGATTTCTGTATCTTCTTGAATCAAGTTTGTTAAGTTATATTTTTCAAATTAAAAAAAACCTTTATTTATTTATTTGGCTGTGCCAGATCTTAGTTGTGGCACACGGGACCTTCGTTCCTGGTTCAGGATTTTTGTTGCAGCATGCGGAATTTTTAGTTGCAGGATACGAACTCTTAGTTGCAGCATCTGGGATCTAGTTCTCTGACCAGGGATCGAACCCGGGCTCCCTGCACTGGGAGTGCGGAGTGTTAGCCACTGGACCACCAGGGAAGTCCCTCAAATATTTATTAATTGATTTAAATTTTCAAGTAGGTTGTCATAAAATTTTGCATATTTTCTCATTATTTTTAAGTTTTTATTTTGAAATATCACACATATACAAAATGTGAATGAAATATAGATATGCATATAAAAATGAACACCTATAGATTACCACCAAGGTCAAGAAATAAAACATTGCCAACATTCTTGAAATCTCCATGTGCCTCTTCCTTGCTACACACATCACCTTAACTCCTTGAAGTATCCACTATTCTTTTTTAGTAATTACTTTGCTTTGCTTTGTAATTTTCCTACATATACATATCTCTGAAACAATATAGTTTCATTTTCCATGTTTCTTAGACTTATATAAAAGAAATCAGAATGTATGTGTAATTTGTGTTTGGCTCAACTTACCCAACATTATATTTGTGAAAAACATTCATGTTATTGCTGCATAATGTTCCATTATATTAACATACCAAAATGTATTTGTGCTGCCCACTGTTAATGGACATTTGGGATTTTCCAGTTTTTAGCTATCATGAAAAATGCTGCTATTAATATTCACGCCTATGTATCCTTCTGCACAGATGCATACTTTCCTGTTAGGTACATACCTAGAAATGAAATTAGTGAGTCATAGGAGAGTGATAGTGAGTCATAACCTCAACTCTGCTAGAAAATGCCAAAATGTTTTTCAAAGTGGTTGTATCCTTTTACACTCTTGCCAGCAATATGTAAAAGTTCTTGTTCTCCACATTGGTGACAACACTTAGTATTGTGAGATATTTTCATTTTGAGCAGATAGATGGTTTTCTGATTGTGGTTAAAATTGCTTTTCCCTGTGGGGTCTGCATTAATAAGGAGGAGTAGGAAGATCCTGAGCTCACCTCCTCCCACAGGCATACCAATATTACAACTACGTACAGAGCAACTGTCTCTGAGAATGACCTGAAGACTAGCAGAAATGATTTCTCACAATTAAAAACACAAAGAAGGAACCATAACAATATGGGTATGAGGGGTGCAGATGTGTTCTCGCCAGGAACCACATCCCAGTGCAGCAACCCACAAAGAGGAGGAAAATCACAACCATGGAAGTCCTCCCCAAGGAGCAAGGAATCTGATCCCCACATCTTGCTCCCAAGCCCAGGGGACCTGCACCAGGAAGACGAGCTCTCAAAACGTCTGGCTTTGAAAACCAGCAGGACTTATGTTCAGGAGGGTCGGAGGTTATAGGAAATTAAGACTCTACTCTTAAACGGCATGCACAAAATCTCACTCACTCTGAGTCACAGTGCAGAGATAGCAGTTTGAAAGGTGCCAGGGTCAGACCTACTTGCTGATCTTGGAGAGCCTCTAAAAAGAGACGGGGGCAGCTGGCACTCCCCATGGGGACATAGATGCTGGCATCGGCCATTTTTGTGATCTCATTCTACTGTGCTGACACTGGTGCTGGTGGATCCCATTTTGGAATCCTCCTTCTAGGTTATTAGTCCTGGGGGCATGCCACACCCACCAGCATATCTACAGCAGTTGTGTACCACTGGGCCACACAGTCAGCTGTCCCCGCAGGAGTTGCATGCTGCGGGGCCTCACAGCCTGCTGCACTGGGGGCCTGCCCCACCAAATAGTGCACCCATAGCTGTTGCACACCATTGGGTATCACAGCCAGCTGCCCAGAGGCCTGCCTAGCCTGCCACCATGCCAGCAGTAGTAACATGACACTGGCTGCACAGCCAGCCATGATGGGGGTCTGCCCTACACACCCATGTGCCTGGAGGAGTCGCATGCTGCCAAGACTCACAGCCAGCTGCAGTGGAGGCCTATCCTGCCCACCAGCAAGCTTGCAGCTGTTGCATGCTGGTGGATCTAATGGACAGCTGTGCTGGGGGCCTGCCTTGCCCACCAGTGCGTGCATAGCAATCAGCCTTGCCACAACAGAAAGGCACACACAACCCACATAGGGAATTCTCTTGAAGTATTTGACTCTGGTGGCCAGAGAGGACCATGCTGCTAGGCCCCATAGGACGTCTCCTACAAAAGGTCACTTATCCAAAATCAGGAGATGTAATGAAACTACCTAACAAAGAAATAAACACAGAGAATTAGGCAAAATGAGGAGATAGAGAAATATGTTCCAGATTAAAGAATAGGACAAAACCTCAGAAAAAGAGCTAAATGAAATGGAGATAAGCAATGTACCCAATATAGAGTTATAGGGTATGATCATAAAGACGCTCACCAAACTTGGGAGAAGAACAGATGAGCACAGTGAGAACTTTAACAAAGAGGTAGAATATACAAAAAGAAACCAATCAGAGTTGAAGAATACAATACCTGAAATGAAAAATACACTATAGGGAATCAGCAGTATATTAGATGATACAGAGATCAGTGATCTGGAAGACAGAGTAGTGAAATTACCCAAGCTGAAAAGAGAAAAAAAAGAATTAGGAAAAATGAAGATAGTTTGAGGGACTTTTGGGACAACAACAAGCATACTAATATTTGCATTGCAGGAGTCCCAGAAGGAGAAGAGAGAGAAAAGGGGGCAGAAAACTTAGTTGAAGAATTAACAGCTGAAAATATCCCTGATCTGGAGAGAGAAACAGACATCTAGGTCCAGGAAGCACAGAGAGTCTTAAACAAGATGAACCCAAAGAGGTTCATAACATGACAAATTATAATTAAAATGTCAAGAAATGAAAGATGAAGAGAGACTCTTAAAAGCAGCAAGAGAAAAACAACTAGTTACATACAAGGGAACTCTGAGAAGACCATCAGCCAACTTTTCATTAGAAACTTTGCAGGCCAGAAGGGCATGGCATCACTTATTCAAAGTGGTAAAAAGGAAAAATCCTACAACCAAGACTACTCTACTTGGCTAGGTTGTCATTCAGAATTGAAGGCAAGATAAAGAGTTTTACAGGCAAACAAAATCTAAAGGATTTATCAACACTAAACATGTCTTACAAAAAATGTTAAAAGGACTTCTTTAAGGAGAAGAGAAAAGGCCATAACAAGAAATATGAAAATTATGAAAGGCAAAATCTCATTGGCAAAGGCAAATATACAATAAAGGTAGTAGATCAACCACTTATAAAGTTAGTAGGAAGGTTAAAAGACAAAAGTAGTAAAATCATCTGTATCTACAATAAGCAGTTAAGGGATAAAAAATTGTAAAATATGACATCAAAAACATAAAACATGGGGGGATTAAAAATGTAAGACTTTTAGAATGCATTGGACTTAAGAGATCATCAACTTAAAATGCTCAGTTATATACACAGGTTGTTACATATGAGCCTCATATTAATCACAAACCAAAAATCTATAATAGAACCACAAAAAATAAAGAAACAGAAATGCAAACATAACACTAAAAATAGTCATCAAATTAGAAGGAAGGAGAGCAAGAGAAGAGGAAAGAAACATAGAACTACAAAAACAACCAGAAAATAATTAACAAAATGGCAATAAGTACATACTTATCAATAATTTTTTAAAGTAAATGGATTAAATGCTCCAATCAAAATACATAGGGTGGCTGAGGGATTAAAAAAATTAAGACCCATTTATATGCTGCCTACGAGAGACTCACCTCAGATCTAAAGACACACACACAGACTGAAAATGAAGAGATGGAAAAAGATATTCCATGCAAGTGGAAACAAAAAGGAAGATTTTGTCTGATATTTTGTCTGATATAACAATACCTAGACAAAATAGATTTTTTAAAAGGCTATAAGAAGATAGTAAGAAGAACATTACATAATGATAAAGGGATCAATCCAACAAGAGGATATAACATTTGTAAATATCTATGCTCCCAACATAGGGACACTTAAATACATAGAGCAAATATTAACAGACATAAAGGAAGAAATAGACAGTAACACAATAATAGTAGGAAACTTTAACACCCTGTATGCATCAATGGTTAGATCATCCAGACAGAAAATCAATGTGGAAACATTGGTTTTAAATGATACTTTAGACCAGATGCACTTAATAGATACATGAACATTCGATCTGAAAGCAGCAGGATACACATTCTTTTCAAGTGCACATGAAACAATCTCCAAGATACATCACATGCTAGGCCACAAAAAAGTCTCAGTAACTTTAAAGAGATTGAAATCGTATCAAGTATCTTTTCCGACCACAATGGTATGCAACTAGAAATCAATTACAAGAAGAAAACTGGAAAACACACAAACACTGACGCTAAACAACATGGTACTAAACAAACAACCAATTGATCAACAAAGAAATAAAAAGGAAATAAAAAATACTTTGACACAAATGAATGGAAACAAAATGTAACAAAATCTACAGGACACTACAAAAGCAGTTCTAAGGGGGAAATTTATGGTGATACGGGCTTACCTCAAGAAACAAGAAAAACCTCAAATAAACAACCTAACATTACACAAAAAAGAACTAGAAAAAGAAGAAAAAACAAAGCCCAACGTGAGTAGCAGGAAGGACATAATAAAGATCAGAGTGAAAATAAATGAAATAGAGACTTAAGAAAAAAATAAAAAAGCTCAGTGAAACTAAGAGTTGGTTCTCTGAAAAGATAAGCATAATTGATAGCACTTTAGCCAGACTCATCAAGAAAAAAGAGGGTTCAAATAACTAAAATTGGAAAAGAAAAAGAAGTTACAACCAACACAACAGAAATACAAAGGATCATAAGAAATTACTATGAACAATTATATGCCAACAAATTGGACAACCTAGAAGAAGTGTATAATTTCATAGAAAATGTACACACTTATAAGACTGAATCAGGAAGAAACAGAAAATCTAAACAGACTGATCACTAGTAGTGTAATTGAATCAGTAATAATAATAATAAAAATAATAATAATAATAATAATAATAATAATAATAATAATAATAATAAACTCCCAACAAACGTCCAGGAACAGATGGCTTCACAGGTGAATTCTACAAAACATTTAAAGAGTTAATACCTACATTACCTGATACCCAAACCAGAAAAAAACACTACCAAAAAAAAGGAATTTACAGGCCAATATCCCTGATGAACATAGATGCAAATCTTCAACAAAATACTAGCAAACCAAATACAAAATAAATTAAAAGGATCACACACCATGATCAAGTAGGATTTATCCTAGGGATGCAAGAGTAGTTCAATCAATGTGATCCCCAAATCAATCAACATGATATACCACGTTAACAAGACAAAAGATAAAAATCTCATTATCATTTCAGTAAGTACAGAAAAAGCATTGGAAAAATCCAACATCCGTTTTTGATAAAAACTCTCAACAAAGTGGATATAGAGGGAATATACCTCAACATAATAAAGGCCATATATGATAAACCCACACATAACATCATATCCAATGGAGAAATGCTGAAAGCTTTTCTTCTAAGATCAGCAGTAAGACAAGGATGCCCACTTTCTCCATTTTTAACCAACATGGTATTGGAAGCCCTAGCCACAACAATCAAACAAAATGAAGAAATATAAGGAATCCAAATTGGAAAGGAAAAATTAAAACTGTCACTATTTGCAGATGACATGGTACTATATACAGAAAACCATGAAGACTCCACCAAAAACTATTAAAACTAATGATTGAATTCAGTGAAGTTGCACGATACAAAATTAATATACAGAAATCTGTTGCATTTCAATGCACTAACAATGAACTGGGACAAGGAGAAATGAAGAAAACAATCCCATTTACAATTGCAACAAAAAGAATAAAATACCTAGGAACAAATTTAACCAAGGAGGTGAAAGTCCAGTACTCTGAAAACTCTAAGACATTGAGGAACGAAATTGAATATAACAAAAATAAATGGAAATATATAACGTGTTCATGGATTGGAAGAATCAATATTGTTAAAATATCCATACTAACTAAAACAATCTACAGATCCCATGCAATCCCTATCAAAACACTAGTGGCATTTTTCACAGAACTAGAACAAATAATCTTAAAATTCTTATGGAACCAAAAAGATCCCCAATAGCCAAAGCAATCTTGAGAAAGAAGAGCAAAGTTGGAGAGGTATCATGCTCCCTGATTTCAAACTATACTGCAAAGCTATAGTAATCAAGACAGTATGGTACTGGCACATAAACAAACATATAGATCAGTGGAACAGAATACAGAACCGAAATAAACCCACACTTATATGATTAATTAATCTATGACAAAGGAGGAAAGAATATACAGTGGGGAAAAACAGTCTCTTCAATAAATGATGTTGGGAAAACTGGACACCTACAAGCAAAATAATGAAACTGGACCACTTTCTTACACCATATAAACTCAAAATGGATTAAAGACTTAAATGTAGAGGAGGAGTTTCAAGATGGTGGAAGAGTAAGATATGGAGATCACCTTCCTCCCCACAGATACATCAGAAATACATCTACATGTGTAACAACTACAGAACACCTACTGAATGCTGGCAGAAGACCTCAGACCTCCCAAAAGGCAAGAAACTCCCCATGTACCTGGGTAGGGCAAAAGAAAAAACAGAGACAAAAGAATAGGGACGGGACCTGCACCAGTGGGAGGGAGCTGTGAAGGAGGAAAAGTTTTCCACACACTAGGAAGCCCCTTCATGGGTGGAGGCTGTGGGTGGCGGAGGGGGGAAGCTTCGGAGCCACGGAGGAGAGCGCAGCCACAGGGGTGTGGAGGGCAAAGCGGTGAGATTGCCGCACAGAGGACCAGTGCTGACCAGCACTCACCAGACCTAGAGGCTTGTCTGCTCACCCACCGGGATGGGTGGGGTCTGGGAGCTGAGACTCGGGCTTCAGTCAGATCCCAGGGAGAGGACTGGGGTAGCCTGCATGAACACAGCCTGAAGGGGGCCAGTGCGCCACAGCTAGCCAGGAGGGAGACCGGGAAAATGTCTGGAGCTGCCGAAGAGACAAGAGACATTTTCTTGCCTCTTTGTTTCCTGGTGCGTGAGGAGAGGGGATTCAGAGCACAATTTAAAAGAGCTCCAGAGACGGGTGTGAGCTGTGGCTATCAGCGCAGACCCCAGAGACGGGCATGAGACGCTACGGCTGCTACTGCAGCCACCAAGAAGCCTGTGAGCAAGCACAGGTCACTATCCACCCCTCCCCTCCTGGGAGCCTGTGCAGCCTGCCACTGCCAGGGTCCCGTGATCCAGGGACAACTTCCCTGGGAGAACGCACAGAGCGCCTCAGGCTGGTGCAACGTCACTCTGGCCTCTGCCGCCGCAGGCTCGCCTCACATCCGTACCCCTCCCTCCCCCTGGCCTGAGTGAGTCAGAGCCCCCGAATCAGCTGCTCCTTTAACCCCGTCCTGCCTGAGCGAAGAGCAAATGCCCTCAGGTGACCTATATGCAGAGGCGGGTCCAAATCCAAATCTGAACCCCAGGGGCTGTGCAAAGAAAGAAGAGAAAGGGAAATTTCTCCCAGCAGCCTCAGGAGAAGAGGATTAAATCTCCACAATCAACTTGGTGTACCCTGCATCTGTGGAATACCTGAATAGAAAATGAATCATCCCAAATTGAGGAAGTAGACTTTGGGAGCAACGATATATATATTTTTTCTCCTTTTCTCTTTTTGTGAGTGTGTCTGTGTATGCTTCTGTGTGTGATTTTGTCTGTATAGTTTTGCTTTTACCATTTGTCCTAGGGTTCTGTCTGTCCATTCTTTTTTTTTGTTGTTCTTTTTATTTTATTACTTAAAAATTTGTTTTCATAATAATTATTTTTTATTTTAATAACTTTATTTTATTTTAATTTATCTTATCTTCCTCTTTCTTTTTTTCTTTAGTTTCTCCCTTTATTCTGAGCTGTGTGGCATATAGGCTCTTGGTGCTCCAGCCAGGCGTCAGGGCTGTGCCACTGAGGTGGGAGAGTCAAGTTCATGACACTGGTCCACAAGAGACCTACCAGCTCCATGTAATATCAAACGGCAAAAATCTCCCAGAGATCCCCATCTAAACGCCAAGACCCAGCTCCACTCAACGAACAGCAAGTTCCAGTGCAGGACACCCTATGCCAAACAACTAGCAAGACTGGAACACAACCCCATCCGTTAGCACACAGGCTGCCTAAAATCATAATAAGGCCACAGACACCCCAAAACACATCAACAGACATGGACCTTCCCACCAGAAAGACAAGGTCCAGGCTCATCCACCAGAATACAGGCACCAGTCCCCTCCACCAGGAAGCCAACACAACCCACTGAACCAACCTTAGCCACTGGGGACAGACACCAAAACCAACGGCAACTAAGTACCAGCAGCCTGTGAAAAGGAGACCCCAAACACAGTAAGTTAAGCAAAATGAGAAGACAGAGAAACACACAGCAGATGAAGGAGCAAGGCAAAAACCCACCACACCTAACAATTGAAGAGGAAATAGGCAGTCTACCTGAAAAATAATTCAGAATAATGATAGTAAAGATGATCCAAAATCTTGGATATAGAATGCAGAAAATACAAGAGACGTTTAACAAGGACCTAGAAGAACTAAAGAGCAAAAAAGCAGTGATGAAAAACACAATAAATGAACTTAAAAATTCTCTAGAATGTATCAATAGCAGAATAACTGACACAGAAGAACAGATAAGTGACCTGGAAGATAAAATAGTGCAAATAACTACTGCAGAGCAGAATAAAGAAAAAAGAATGAAAAGAATTGAGGACAGTCCCAGAGACATCTGGGACAACAGTAAACGCATGAACATTCGAATTATAGGGGTCCCAGAAGAAGAAAAGAAAAAGAAAGGGACTGAGAACATATTTGAAGAGATTATAGATCAAAACTTCCCTAATATGGGAAAGGAATAGTTAATCAAGTCCAGGAAGCACAGAGAGTCCCATACAGGATAAATCCAAGGAGAAACATGCCAAGACACATATTAATCAAACTATCAAAAATTAAATACAAAGAACAAATATTAAAAGCAGCAAGGGAAAAACAACAAATAACACATAACAGAATCCCGATAAGGTTAACAGCTGATCTTACAGCAGAAGCAGGACATGTTTAAAGTGATGAAGGAGAAAAACCTACAACCAAGATTACTCTACCCAGCGAGGATCTCATTCAGATTTGATGGAGAAATTAAAAGCTTTACAGACAAGCAAAAGCTAAGAGAATTCAGCACCACCAAACCAGCTTTACAACAAATGCTAAAGGAACTTCTCTAGGCAGGAAACACAAGAGAAGGAAAATACCTACAATAACAAACCCAAAACAATTAAGAAAATGGTAATAGGAACATACATATCAATAATTACCTTAAATGTAAATGGATTAAATGCTCCCACCAAAAGACACAGACTGGCTGAATGGATACAAAAACAAGACCCGTGTATATGCTTTCTACAAGAGACCCACTTCAGACCTAGGGACACATACAGACTGAAAGTGAGGGGATGGAAAAAGATATTCCATGCAACTGGAAATCAAAAGAAAGCTGGACTAGCAATTCTCATATCAGTCAAAATGACTTTACAACAAAGACTATTACAAGAGACAAAGAAGGACAGTACATAATGATCAAGGGATCAATCCAAGAAGAAGATATAACAATTGTAAATATTTAGGCACCCAACATAGGAGCACCTCAATACATAAGGCAAATACTAACAGGCATAAAAGGAGAAATCGACAGTAACACAATCATAGTAGGGGACTTTAACACCCCACTTTCACCAATGGACAGATCATCCAAAATGAAAATAAATAAGGCAACACAAGCTTTCAATGATACATTAAACAAGATGGACTTAATTGATATTTATAGGACATTCCATCCAAAAACAACAGAATACACATTCTTCTCAAGTGTTCATGGAACATTCTCCAGGATAGATCATATCTTGGGTCACAGATCAAGCTTTGTTAAATTTAAGAAAATTGAAATTGCATCAAGTATCTTTTCTGCCCACAACACTATGAGACTAGATAACAGTTACAGCTAAAAATCTGTAAGAAATACAAACACATGTACACTAAACAACACACTACTTACTAACCAAGAGATCACTGAAGAAATCAAAGAGGAAATCAAAAAATACCTAGAAACAAATGACAATGAAAACACGATGACCCAAAACCTATGGGATGCAGCAAAAGCTGTGCTAAGAGGGAAGTTTATAGCAATATAATCCTACCTTAAGAAACAAGAAACATCTCAAATAAAAAAACTAACCTTACACCTATAGCAATTAGAGAAAGAAGAACCAAAAAAACCCCAAAGTTAGCAGAAGGAAAGAAATCATAAAGCTTAGATCAGAAATAAATGAAAAAAAAGAAGGAAATGATAGCAAAGGTCAATAAAACTAAAAGGTGGTTCTTTGAGATGATAAACAAAATTGATAAAGCATTAGCCAGACTTATCAAGAAAAAAAGAGAGAAGACTCAAACCAATAGAATTAGAAATGAAAAAGGAGAAGTAACAACTGACACTGCAGAAATACAAAGGATCATGACAGATTACTACAAGCAAATATATGCCAATAAAATAGACAAACTAGAAAATTGGAAAAATTCATAGAAATGCACAACCTGCCGAGACTGAATCAGGAAGAAATAGAAAATATGAACAGACCAATCACAAGCACTGAAATTGAAACTGTGATTAAAAATCTTCCAACACACAAAAGCCCAGGACCAGATGGCTTCACAGGCAAATTCTATCAAACATTTAGAGAAGAGCTAACACCTATCCTTCTCAAACTCTTCCAAAATATAGCAGAGGGAGGAACACTTCCAAACTCATTCTACAAGGCCACCATCACTCTGATACCAAAACCAGACAAAGATGTCACAAAGAAAGAAAACTACAGGCCAATATCACTGATGAACATAGATGCAAAAATCCTAAACAAAATACTAGCAAACAGAATCCGACACACATTAAAAGGATCATACAATATGATCAAGTGCAGTTTATCCCAGGAATGCAAGGCTTCTTCAATATAAGCAAATCAATCAAGTTATACACCATATTAACAAACTGAAGGAGAAAAAACATATGATCATCTCAATAGTTGCAGAGAAAGCTTTCAACAAAATTCAACACCCATTGATGATAAAACCCTGCAGAAAGTAGGGATAGAGGGAACTTTCCTCAACATAATAAAGGCCATATATGACAAACCCACAGCCAACATTATTCTCAATGGTGAAAACCTGAAACCATTTCCACTAAGATCAGAAACAAGAAAAGGTTGCCCACTCTCACTGGTATTATTCAACATAGTTTTGGAAGTTTTAGCCACAGCAATCAGAGAAGAAAGAGAAATAAAAGGAACACAAATTGGAAAAGAAGAAATAAAGCATTCACTGTTTGCAGATGATATGATACTATACCTAGAGAATCCTAAAGATGCTACCAGAAAACTAGCTAATCAATGAATTTGGTAAAGTAGCAGTATATAAAATTAATGCACAGAAATCTCTTGCACTCCTATACACTAATGATGAAATATCTGAAAGTGAAATTAAGAAAACACTCCCATTTACCATTGCAACAAAAAGAATAAAATATCTAGGAATAAACCTACCTAAGGAGATGAAAGACCTGTATGCAGAAAATTATAAGACACTGATGAAAGAAATTAAAGATGATACAAATAGATGGAGAGATATACCATGTTCTTGGATTGGAAGAATCTACATTGTGAAAATGACTCTACTTACCCAAAGCAATCTACAGATTTAATGCAATCCATATCAAACTACCACTGACATTTTTCACAGAACGAGAACAAAAAATTTCACAATTCATATGGAAACACAAAAGACCCCGAATAGCCAAAGCAATCTGGAGAAAGAAAAACGGAGCTGGAGGAATCAGGCTCCCTGACTTCAGACTATACTACAAAGCTACAGTAATCAAGAGAATATGGTACTGGCACAAAAACAGAAAGATAGATCAATGGAAAAGGATAGAAAACCCAGAGATAAAGCCACGCACATAAGGTCATCTTATATTTGATAAAGGAGGCAAGAATATACAGTGTATAAAAGACAGCCTCTTCAATAAGTGGCGCTGGGAAAACCGGACAGCTACATGTAAAAGAATGAAATTAGAACACTCCCTAACACCATACACAAAAATAAACTCAGAATGGATTAAAGCCCTAAATGTAAGGCCAGAAACTATCAAACTCTTAGAGGAAAACATAGGCAGAACACTCTATGACATAAATCACGGCAAGATCCTTTGGACCCACCTCCTAGAGAAATGGAAATAAAAACAAAAATAAACAAATGGGACCTAATGAAACTTAAAAGCTTTTGCACAGCAAAGGAAACCATAAACAAGACCAAAAGACAACCCTCAGAATGGGAGAAAATATTTGCAAATGAAGCAACTGACAAAAGATTTATCTCCAAAACATACAAGCAACTCATGCAGCTCAATATCAAAATAACAAAGAACCCAATCCAAAAATGGGCAGAAGTCCTAAATAGACATTTCTCCAAAGAAGATATACAGATTGCCAACAAACACTTCAAAGAATGCTCAACATTATTAATCATTAGAGAAATGCAAATCAAAACTACAATGAGATATCATCTCACACTGGTCAGAATGGCCATCCTCAAAAAAATCTAGAAACAATAAATGCTGGAGAGGATGTGGAGAAAAGGGAACCCTCTTGCACTGCTGGTGGGAATATGGATTGGTGCAGCCACTATGGAGAACAGTATGGAGTTTCCCCAAAAATCTACAAATAGGGCTTCCCTGGTGGCACAGTGGTTGAGAGTCCGCCTGCCGATGCAGGGGACACGGGTTCATGCCCTGGTCCGGGAAGATCCCACATGCCGCGGAGCGGCTGGGCCCGTTAGCCATGGCCGCTGAGCCTGCACATCTGGAGCCTGTGCTCTGCAAAGGGAGAGGCCACAACAGTGAGAGGCCCGCGTACTGCAAAAAAAAAAAAACTACAAATAGAACTACCATACAACCCAGCAATCCCACTACTGGGCATATACCCTGAGAAAATCATAATTCAAAAAGAGTCATGTACGAAAATGTTCATTGTAGCTCTATTTACAATAGCCAGGACATGGAAGCAACCTAAGTGTCCATCAACAGATGAATGGATAAAGAAGATGTGGCACACATATACAATGGAGTATTACTCAGCCATAAAAAGGAATGAAACTGAGTTATTTGTAGTGAGGTGGATGGACCTCGAGACTGTCATACAGGGTGAAGTAAGTCAGAAAGAGAAAAACAAATACCATATGCTAACACATATATATGGAATCTAAAAAGAAAAAGAAAAAAAAATTGTTCAGAAGAACCTAGGGGCAAGACGGGGATAAAGATGCAGACCTACTAGAGAATGGACTTGAGGATATGGGGAAGGGGAAGGGTAAGCTGGGACAAAGTGAGAGAGTGGCATGTTCATATATACAGTACCAGACGTAAAATAGATAGCTAGTGGGAAGCAACCGTATAGCACAGGGAGATCAGCTCGGTGCTTTTTGACCACCTAGAGGGGTGGGATAGGGATGGTGGGAGGGAGGGAGTTGCAAGAGGGAAGAGATATGGGGACATATATATATGTATAACTGATTCACTTTGTTATAAAGCAGAAACTAACACACCATTGCAAAACATTTATACGCCAATAAAGATGTTTTTAAAAAAGACTTAAATGTAACCATAAGATTCCTAGAAGAAAACCATAAAATTCTTAAGCTGTAAATCTTTGATATTGGTTTCTTAGCAACATCTTTTTAGATCTGTCTCCTCAGTTAAGGGCAATAAAAGCAAAAATAGACCCATGGGACTACATCAAACTAAAGTTTTTTTGCACAGCAAAGGAATCCATGAACAAGATGAAAAGGCATCCTACTGAATGGGAAAAGATATTTGCAAATGATATATCCCATAAGGGGTTAATATCCAAAATATACAAAGAACTCATACAACTGAGTATAAAAAATCCCTCAAAACAAAAAACTGTCTGATTAAATAATGGGCATAGGATCCGAATAGACATTTTTCCAAGGAAGACATACAGATGGCCAACAGACACCTGAAAATATGCTCAATATCACTAATTATCAGGGATATGAAAATCGAAACCAAAATGAGATATCACCTCACACCTTTCAAAATGGCTATTATCAAAAAAACAACAAATAACAATTGTTTGAGACGTCATGGAGAAAAGGAAACCCTTGTACATGTTTGTGGGCATGCATATTGGTGCAGCCACTATGGAAAACAGTATGGACGTTCCTCAAAAAACTGAAAATAGAACTACCATACAATCCAGCATTTCCACTTCTGTGTATTTACATGAAGACAATGAAAACACTAAATCAAAAAGGTATATGTACACTTGGGTTCATTGCAGCACTATTTACAAAAGCCAAGATATAGAAGCCACCTGTGTCCATCAATGAATGTATAAAGAAGATGTTTTATAAATATTCAAAACCAAGCAGAACCCTATGGGGCCTTCCTAGGACAGACCTCTTAGGCCTTCCCTGAATTCCAAAGAATAAATTTGATCAGAGAAGTGGGAAAATGCAGAAACAAAGAAAAACAGTCAAGCAAGACAAAATAATATCAGTTTAGCCATTAAACAAATTCAAGGACATTTAGTTCCTTCTCAAGGGCTATAGATAATATTCTGTGCCAAATTCTTTGATCCTTTTTGCAGATATTGAAACCACCACCAGGTGGAAGAAGTTAACTGTATGCTGCTCACAAGCACATTAGACCCAAGACTGGTTGGAACCAAGAAGGTTGATGATGTTGACTCCCCATTATCTCACCACCAACCAATCAGCAGACCTTCCATGAGCTGATCACACACCCCGCAACCCTCTATCTCACCCTATCTTTAAAAAATCTTTCCCTGAAAGCCAATGGGGAGTGCTAGCTGCCTGGACTCCTTGCTTGGTACCCTGCAATAAATGCTGCACTTTCCTTCACCACAACCTGATGTCAGTAGATTGGCTTTACTGTGCTTGGGTGAGCTGACCCAACTTTGGTTCAGTAACATTTTGTATATACATATACATATATATATATATATATATATATATATATATATACACACACACACACACACACACACACACACATAGATACACATATATATATACATACATATATATAGTTATAATTATATATATAATATATATATACATATGTATTTCACACACACACACAGAATGTTATTCAGCCATAAAAAAGAATGAAATCTTGCCACTTGTGGCAAAATCGATGGATCTACTATTTTGCTAAGTGAAAGAAGTCAGAGGAAAACAAATACCATATGATTTCTCTAATATGTGGAATCTTAAATACAAAACAAATGAACAAACAAAACAAAACAGAAACAGACTCATAGATACAGAGACCAAATTGGTGTTTGCAAGGGGGAGGGGAGAACAGACAATAGTTGAAGGGGATTAAGAGGTGCAAACTTCCAGGTATAAGTCACAGGGGTATAATGTACACGTAGGGAATATTGTCAATAATATTGTAACAAATTTTGTATGGTGACCAATGGTAATTGGATTTATTATGGTGATCATTTCGTAATGTATAATAATATTGAATCAGTATGTTGTACACCTGAAACTAATAGAACTTTGTGTGTTAATTATAACTCATTTTTTAAAAAGAGTCAAAAAAACCTCTCCTCTTGATAAGTTTGTTCACCAGGAGGTTGAGTTTGGTGTAGATGTGAATCCCTCAGAAAGATCTGTCATTTACTGTCTGGGCTTGCCGTATGAGGACTGTAATTACTTGCCTGGCACTCTCTCCACCCATCAGGAGGTGATGTGGACCAGAAACTTGGGGTGGGGTAGGGAGGATAGGTCAAATGTGTAAGGGGGGGCAACAATATCCTAAATAAGGGAGCTGTGAGAGAATATCCCTCCTCTCACACATCTTTTTGGAAAGTTACATGACTCAAGGACATGGGAAGATACTTTCTTTCAGGAGGTTTACTGGTTATCCAAATTTTTAATAGGGGTGTGATCATTACCAGAAAATATTTGCCTTTTGCTCCCCAGGAATGACCAAAGAGCAAAACCCAAATTAAACAAAATAAGACATTGTTATCTGAAGTCAACAGCAATCTCCGCAACTGAGTCCTCCTAGCCTAACCTATGGAGTTAAGCTTTACTTGGAACAGTCTGTATTCTTGAAAAAATTTATATACATTACATCTGTTCCTTTGGTTATGCATTCATTCAACACTGTTCAAGGCAATATTCTAAGTACATATAATTGTGCTAAGAAAATTGACTGAAAAGGATTCTTGTCTTGGGCGGGAAGGTGGACCAAGTCCCTTTTAACTCATAGGATTCTTGTTTAAAAAAACCCCACATTGATCTCTTTTATAAACCATAGCCTCTTGCACTTTATTTGAAAAATCTATATTTTTATATATTTTGCTTAATCATGGGCTACATGCATTCTTTTAGTAAAATTTAAAATATGGGTATATGTGTTTGTGTGCAGTTAGAATAAAATCTCAAGAGGTAGGAAGGACCTTAAAGATTCTCTATGCAATCCTACCCAATGAGTGTTTTCCTTCTACAAGTTCTTTAGAGTAGGCATTTAACGTTTGCTTGAATACATCTGGTGACGGGAAGCTCATTACCTTGCAAAGCATTTTGTTGTAGAACACTCTTCTCCTTTAAATGATCCTTGTAATTTACATTTAGGATGAAATTACTGGCTTGCTGGTTTTTGATCTGGAAATGAGGAAAGAGAGTATACTTATGTGGTCTAGAGATGAACAGGGTACAGAGAAGCTTCAAGAAAGGAAAGGGGGTACTTGGGAGGAAGACCCTGAAGGTCATAAAAATAGCTGGGTCCATGGTGAAGCTGCTAGAGACTGGAGGAGGTTTCCTGGGTTTCAGGAATTCGGTTGGCTGACTGGAGTATCAGTATGGCTGAAGCAGAATGAGAAGGGGAGCAGGCAGAGGGAAATGAGGTCAGAAAGGGAGATGGTCAGGATCATAGAGCCATATAAGGGATTTTGATTTTATTCTAAGTTTGGTGGGAAGCACTTGGGTGTTTTTAAGCTGGGAAACTATTATCTTTTACCTTTTTTACACATTCCCACGGCATTTATTTTATAACTTTATAAGGAAGTTTTTACCTTTTGACTCCCCCCTCATTATTTTCCTTTTAAAACACCGCAATTTTATTTGTGCAATTCTCTCAGCATACCCCCTGCTTTGTCACTTTATACCTCACTCCAGAAAACCTGAACTATTCATAGTCCCCTGACTGCACCAGGTGGAGGAAGCATATCATATTTTCTTACACTTATGTGCATACCCACTTCTCTGTTCCTACAATTCCTTCCTCCCTGCCCTTGTCCACCTGGCAAATGCTCTCTTTGGTGCCAGACTTGGCTCAACTATCACCTCCTCTAGGACATCTTCTTTTACTTTCTTAAGCCAATCTTGGTGCTTTGTAAGTGTCTCCATTATTTCAGCTAGTTACAGTTGGCAACTTATGTGACATCTGTGAGGGCCAGGGCGGTATCCCTTTTGTCTCTTAATCTCCAGCATCTAGCACTGTGTCTGGGTTAATTAATCAATTAACAAATTGTTGAACTCTTCTAAAATGAAAAATAATATTTTAGGAGCAGATCCTCCAAAATATAACTAGTTTATATTCAATGATACCATGTGGTACATTTTTTTTCATTTTTCCTGGGTATATTTTGCAGCTATTTCATCCTGGTGGTATCATATAGAAATAACATAGCTCAAATCAGTTGTTCTTTGAAAGCATTATGGAGTCTTTTCTATAGTTGTGATAGATAATTGCTAACACCTGCTTTAAAAAGTTGCAGGTCAAAATAATTGGTACCATGTTTTAAGGTGTAGAATTTGGGGGTCTTAACTAATCATTTGTTCATATAGCTATAAAATGTAGAATTTACAAGAGTAACTGAAGAAACTAACCAGGGCAAGTAGCTGGAGACCAATAGCGATGAGCAGTTGGTAGGAAACCTAGTGAGTGAAAGCATGACCTCTGGATCCTTACTACTTAGGTTTGAATCCTGCCCCTTTCAAGCAATTACCTCACCCTTCTTCTGTGTCTTAGTTTCCTCGACTCTAAAACAGGCATGATAATAATACCTAGCTCACAGGATTTTTATAAGGCTTAAATTAAGTAATTCACTTAAGTGCAATCCAGGCTGTGGCTGGAGGAACACATAAACTGTCCTAGGGCAGCCCAGAGAAGGGAGGAACTGATTGCTGGGTTGGTTTAGGAAGGCTTCTTAGAGAGGAGACATCTGAGCTGGGGCATGAAAGATTGATAGAAGACTTTCCAAGGTAGGAATAATTCCATCCAAGATAGCTTAAGCAAAAACTTAGAAACTTTTTTCTTCATTTCCAAGGGGGGAAAAAAAGCCCACATTAAAGATGGCTTTTCCTGGGTATTCTATTAATCAAATCCCCGGGTTCTATTTTGTGCATCAGCAGAGTGGCCACCAGGTGGCAGCACAAAGTTATAAAATCGTGTATCCCAGAGAGACTGCATCCCTTTGCCTACAGCTCTCTCATAAATTAGGATTTTCTTAATTAACGTAATACAGAAACCAGGCTGAGCTCTCTAGAATATTCACAATGTCCTGCTCACCAAGATTAGGCAAGGGGTAACTGCAGCCAGGTCTGCAGAAGCCTGTGATGGAACTCAAGGTGCTGGCATCTACTCTGAAGAACCTGGGCTACAAGACCACACAGAGCCTACTGGGTACAAGTGGAAGCTTGAAGCAGGATGAGAGACTAGTTGGACCTGTCAGTCAAGGTCTTTCACGTATTTGGAGTAGCAGGTAGCCATGCAGAAAATGGCATTGCAGGGCGGCACTGCCACTGGGGTACTCACCAAGGATGTCTGGTTGACAGAGCAGGCAGCAGTGACTTTTACCAGTCCCTAAAGGCATGAGATCACAGGCTGAGACATCTGGACAGGGCCTCATATATCAGAGTCCAGTCCTTCTGTAGTGGATGCTGTAATGCACTGGACAAATTCCCCTTCAGGACTAAAGGATTTATTCTCCTAGCTGCTGGAAGCAGTGCCTGAAGATAGCTCTTTGGGAATTGCCATTCACTGAAAACAGCTGCCTTGCCCAAAGCTGCATTCCCAAGGCTGCGTGTATTCTGTGCGTTATATGGAGGTAAAAAATCTGATTGCTGGCGCCAATTCAGGAGGGCCATCCCAATTCCAGAGTTCCTGGAGCCTTTGTTGAGGCTTTATCATAGTTCAGCATCTCCCTCTGCCCAATCCTGTTTCTTTCCTTCCCCCACAGAAGCCAATTGTGAGAACATCCCAATAAACTTTCTGCACACTGAGCTCTGACTAAGAGTCAGCTTCCCTGGGGAACACAATCCCACCCTTGTTTTCCACGTGGGGAAACTGAGGCAATTTTGAGGGTCATATTTTGAGAGAGAAGTGATTATTTTCAATGACCAAAGACCTCAAATCTAAGAATAGCTGTCCTCAAAGACATGCTGAACATTAAGTGAGCAGGTCCCCAATAGCAGGGTTTGTTTGTCTTCTTCCCCACTGTATCTCTAGTGCCTCCACATAGTAGGTATTCAGTAAATGTGTGTTTAATGATTGAATGAATGAACACTGGTCACTAGATTGCAGATATAAGCAGGATTCCCTTAAACCCCTTTAATAGGAAGCTAATAAGACTAGGTTTTACTTCTCGATGTCTCTGGCAGGTGTTTTCTTCTTGAAATCCCACAGCTGTCCTCAAAGGAAACATTCTTCCCAATCCCCATTGAGAATGGCAAGAAGTTCTGGAGCAGCATGACCTACCCTATGTCAATCTTTGGATACATAGCCTATGTTGATTGTATAATACTCAAACTGAGAATAGACACCTAAACCATCTTCATGCACCCTAGCTGGAAGAATGCAAATATTAAGACAGAGAGTGTCTGTATTTTTGAGGCCCCAGATCAAAACCAAGAGAAATTAGTCCTAATTATATTCTAGTCAGTGCAGAGAGCATTCCTTTGACATTAGCTGAGTTTAACCTTGCTAATCCACTCTTTACACTGCCAATTTTTTTATTCTGGAACATCTAGGAGAGAGAATGGCCTAGGAAAAACGAAGCAGTGTAGCCCACAGCAGACTGATTAAGAGCATTGTTTCTAAACTCCGAGATGTTTTCGTTCAAATCTTGGTACTATTAGTTTAGTGGCAGTGTGACCCTAGGCTAGTTACTTAATCTCTCTTTACCTCAGTTTCCTCATCTATAAAATAGGGATAATAATAGTATCTCCTTGGAAGTTTTGCTGTGAGAATTAAATGAGTTAATATATATGTAATGTGCTTAGAACTGTTGCCCAACATCTAGTAAGTGTTTTATAAGGCTTGGCTATTATGCATATGTGGGATCCCACCTTGCCACATTTCTAAAGAGACCCTAGGAAAAACAAATATTGTATATTAACACATACGTGTGGAACCTGAAAAATTGTTATAGACAATCTTATTTACAAAGCAGAAATAGAGACATAGACGTAGAGAACAAATGGATGGATACCAAGGGGGAAAGGAGGGTGGGGTGAATTGGAAGATTGGGATTGACATATATACACGACTATGGATAAAATAGATAACTAATAAGAACCTATTGTATAGCACAGGGAACTCTACTCAATGCCCTGTGGTGACCTAAATGGGAAGGAAATCCAAAAAAGAGGGGATATGTGTATATGTACAGCTGATTCACTTTGGTGTACAGTAGAAACTAACATAAAATTGTACAGCAACTATACTCCAAGAAAAAAATTTTTAAAAATCCTCTAAGTACTGGAATATGTATTCCAAGGAGCCTGTGGAGTCCTGGATGCCCTTTGCTTTAGGATTATCTGGTTCTGTGGCTACTGTTTGTTTAGCTGCATAACTTATGAGAAGCTGAGGTTTCTGGTCAGAAAATGAAACAAATGCCTTAATTTAGCCACTCTCAAGTAACTGGTAAGCTGTGTGTGTTTTTTTTTTTAATTATAGCCCTCGAAGGTACAGGGTGTTTCTGCTTACAGTTACCTCCATTCTATAAATACCATTGGAGGGATTTCCAACCCTGGCCCTAGTCAACTTATTCATAGCTTTTGGGGCAAAGTGGTAAGGGTGAAAGATGTGGAAATTTTACACAAATTGAATTCCCCCCTTAAGTACTCTGGATGTAAGGAGACACAGGGGATCAAGAAAATAAACTGATGGTGTAATTATGGGTCCTCTGCAAAGTGTACGCCCATGGAATTTTATTGGGATAGTTCAAGGGTGCTTGCTTGCTAGTTAAGATGAAATCTGGTTTTATGTACTTCCCAAGTTTTTTACAATGACTATGTAATTAAGAAAAATGGGGTGTTCCACTGAGAGTCTCTCCTTGGATAGAAATACTCATCCAATTCTTTCTGTTATCTTGGGATAGGAATTATGGCTTATGGAGTTCTGGGATTGTTCAATTTTAGGGTTTCAGGGTCAAGGGTTTGGTGTTGGAGGGAGAAGGGCTTCCTACTGCCAGGGTCTGGCAATCAAAAGAAAAAGGTAACTGACCATCCCTCCCTTGGCTAAGAGCATGAAGGGTGCTTCCTTCTGGACATCCATACAAAGGGTGTCTTATAAATAGACAAATATTAGGTAGGAGTTTGTTTTACAAAGATAAAGATGGTTTAAAGCAAATAAGATCATGGCAAAATAAAATTTAATAAATTTCATTTAGGGAACTACAGAAAGAAAAAGAAAGGTAGGAGTAAGTAAACATTAGCTAAGGTGCATACTCCAAAGATAATGAGGCAAATGTGAATAAATTTACATACCAGGGTAAAGTAAAAACAGATCAACTAAGAAAGAAAAACAGTGGTTATAAAGTCCAAAGCTTAATTTTTCCCTCACCTGCCCCCATCTCTGTTCCTGTCTGTGCACTTTATCTGCAGCTGAGGAACAGGTAGATAACCACCAGATGCCCTTGGACTCACCCGGAGGGACTCCAGGGAATTTTCATGCCTAAATAGAGACTCCCCTAGTGACCATCTCCACCAAGGGTTCCTCGCCCTAGGCAGCTGACATCTTTCTACCTGGATGTAAAGTGTATATATCTTTCCTAAGTGCCAGTGAGCTTGGGTCCTCTTCAGGGTGCCAAAGTTGAAATACAGGATCATAGGAAAAGAGGAAAGCCCACTTACAGACTGCCTGAAGCACTGCCACAGGAAGTAATGGCTTGATACCTGTTGGAGATGAAAGAGGAAGCCAAGATGCTTTTTTAGACTATTCAACTTAAATTTTTGTAAGGTTTCAAAGGAGTTGCATTTCAATATTAAGATTGGGTGGGGGGATATTTCATATGGGGAGACTGGAATGTCTGCCTCAAACACTGAATTTCCAAAGAGGTGAAACCTCTTTTCTTAAAAGAAAGAGAACGATGTCAAGCAATAACAAGGATACTGTAGCATGAGACAACCTCTCCATTTCCAAGCAGGAAATCATACTCGACCTGCCAAGAGAAGGAGAAAATAAAAAGGGAAGGAGTAACTGCTTACAATCTGTGAGCTCCTATTGTTTGCCAGAAACTATGCTGGGCTTCTTATGTATGTTATCATCTACTTAGGTGAGTTGGGTATTATGTTCATCTCCATTTCACAGACAAGGAATCTGAGGCTCAGAAAGGTTAAGTTACTTGCCTGTGGTTACACAGCAAGTAAGATACTACTAGAATTTGAAGTGAGGTCTGATTTCAACACCTATGTATTTTCCATTAAACCAAAGGAAAGCAGTACCATTATCTTTACTGAAGAGTGAAAGTCCATTGTGATTGTTGCTTACGCTCTTGTTAGGGCAGTAAAATGTCTGTTATTTAGACTAGCTTTGGCCTTACACTGCCTGGTTTGAATCATTGTTTTGCTTCTTACTTGGCTGTATGACCATGGGAAAGTTACCCTACCTTGTTGCACCTTAATTTCCTCATCTGTCAAATGCCTCCTAAGGCTGTTGTAATGATTAGGAGGCATAATATCTGCAAGCATATAATAACTCATACATGTTATTGTTGCTATCATCCTGCAAGGCCAATGAGATCAGAGAAGTCAGGGTTACATGGTTCTGCCATTGACTCGTTCTGTGATTCTGAATATGTCTCTTAACCTTTTTGTTCCTCAGCTTAGTCATCTATAAAATGGAGAGAATAACAGTATATACTTCGTAAGGGAGTTTCTGAGGATCAAATGAGTTAATACATATAAAACTCTTAGAATGGTGCCTGGCACGTAGTAAGCACTCAATATTATAAGAATTATTATTATTATTTAAATGGAGGGTTCAGTGACTGCTTAAACTAACAAGGAGCTTTGGAGCTAATTCAGGTGGCTGAATCATTGGGAATTTGAATTGGGAAATAAACATTGCAATCCTCTCCAAGTAATTATTTGGGGGTAGGGACGCTTCTTCCCACTAACTACATAGATGACTTGTCTCTTCCCAGCCTGAAGCATACCCCCAATTTGTAGCACAGTTGGGAGAGTCTCTTAGTATGCCAGACATGTGAGCTGTTCTTGTACTCAATTTTTCCTTAGGTAAGTAAATGGGACACTCAGTATTGATCTCTAGGGCTATATCAGAATTACTCAGTGATTTCCTGGTAGATGATCTAGAAATATTGAGCTAAGCAAGATCAACAAAATGGATTTAATAAAAGTAAATCACAATCAGAGAGATTTTACTCTAAATGAAATAGACAATAATTCCAAGTTTGAATGGTTGAGGAGGGGTTTTTCAAGTAGTGGAAGGGGCAATGATATCTGTGCTATGTAGCCATTTTGCCCCAGATACCAAGTCACAAAGGAATAAAGGAGAGAAAATCACAGTCCATTGTCAAAGGGAATGCGTGAAAAGTGAAGAGGTGAAGCCTCTTTGGCTCATATACTTAGGTACTCAGAAGGGCTTGTTTCCACTTCTGTAAAAGGAGGTAGTTAGAATAGGTCCCTTTGGGATTCAACATTCTCTTCTCCTGGGAGCATTTTTCCCCTATTTCACTACTTGCCAAGCCCAAAGAGTACTAAACAATACATGTGAACGCCTGCTACAGCAGTATGACATAGTGGTTATATGTGTAGGTTCAAGGGCAAAACTATCTGCTACTTACTAACTGTAGGCTTTAGGGCACGTTATTTAATCTCTCTGTGCCTCAGTTTCCTCATCTGTAAAATGAGGATTAATAGTACCTGCCTAATAGGGTTGTAAGGAATAAATGACAATACGTAAAATATGCTTTGGACAGAGCTTGGGAGATAGTAAAATACTCAATAAATGTTAGCTATGATAAGAGACCTTGCAGGAGCTCCAGCATTGACTGAGTCTATCATTTTAAGTATTTCCCAAATCCTGACATTTAGGACCTTCTTCCTTTCAGATATAGTAATGGTTCTTAAAGTCTTCTCCCTAAAACTCCTGCATCAGAATCCCTATTGAGGATTATTTTTAAATGTACCTTTCTGGGCATCCACTCCCAGTCCTACTGAATCAGAATTTCTGAGTATGGGGCCCAAGAATATGCATTTTCAACATGCCTTCTGAAATTCGAGCACCGCTGCTTTGCAATTTCTGTAGCTTAATATAGAGTCCTTCTAAAAATGGTGTTGAAGCCCTTCCTGCTAAACTTTAACCTCAGGAACACCACTTAGGACCTTCATTTTTAAAATTTTTTATTGGAGTATAGTTGATTTACAATGTTGTGTTAGTTTCAGGTATACAGCAAAGTGAATCAGTTATACATATACATATATCCACTCTTTTTTCTTTTTTTGAAGGTTCAACTTTTTTTTTTTTTTTTTGGCTGTGTTGGGTCTTCATTTCTGTGCGAGGGCTTTCTCCAGTTGCGGCGAGCAGGGGCCACTCTTCATCACGGTGCGTGGGCCTCTCACTGTCCCGGCCTCTCCGGTTGCAGAGCACAGGCTCCAGACGCGCAGGCTCAGTAGTTGTGGCTCACGGGCTTAGTTGCTCCGCGGCATGTGGGATCTTCCCAGATCAGGGCTCAAACCCATGTGCCCTGCATTGGCAGGCAGATTCTTAACCACTGCACCACCAGGGAAGCCCTATATCCACTTGTTTTTAGATTCTTTTCCCATATAGGTCATTACAGAGTATTGAGTAGAGTTCCCTGTGCTATACAGTAGGTCTTTCTTAATTAAGTAATCAGGTCTCTTAGTGATGGTATGTGTAAAAATCCTTCAGGAGACCTGAACTGGACTGGCTTGGTCCTAATAGAGTTCTTAAGGTAGATGGATAGCTACTAAAGTACAGCTTATGTTTGGTAGCACCAAAAGTCCAGCAACTTTCCTTACACTATTTAATAGGTCATAGAGATGAGCACCATGTTAGCATCTTTCTTCACAAAATTTTTCAACAGTTTCTTTGGAGAATTCTCCCCCACGTAAACCCCATCTCTGATTTCCTAATGGGACCATGGAATTCAGTTTAAATGCTCTTCAGTTTTAGTCTTACAGGTGGAAATTTGTGGAATTAATCTAGCTCATAAAGCAAAATATATGTGTTTTATACCATCAAGCAAATATAAATAATACTGATTCTCTGATCAACCACCCTACTCCCACCAGCAGAGAAATCAAATTGCTATGGGTTTATCTTTAACTCATTGGTGAAAATTATTTGAGCCAAACTAGCTCCCTGGCAGATATTTGTGAAGTTTAAACCATGTTTCTTATTTTATTGCCAGTTTTATGCAAGACCGAATCCAAAGCTGGCTGAAGTGAAGATTTAGTTTAACATGTACTTGTTGTGTAGTCAGAGTCAATGATCCTAGGAGCCATTTGCTTCTGGATGAACCCCATGGATTTGGATCAAAATCAGACCCTGGGATTTTATTGAGAGAAAAAAATCATTGAAAAAATGCAACTTGGTGTCTCCATAAGAGACAAGAGTTCAGGACTTTTAATCTCCAAAACTGACCTCAAATCTGATGCCCTTCTCAGTAGTCCTTAGGTCTTTACGGAAAGCAAGTCAGTGTGATCCTATGGTTAGGTCCTGAGCTCTGATATGGTTTCAAGTGTGCTGAAATTTCTGAGGAATTTAGAACAGGCCTAACTTCTCCAGGTCTAGTTGTCAGCTATCTGAACCCCTGGGCACCTCTAGAATAAGCAAGTTTCTGACTGAGTCTCAAGGTGCCTGCAAAAATCAATCTGTCAGGCATCTCACATGTCTAGACTCTTAGCAACTTCCATGACTTTGTAACATATATGAATTATATATCAATAAAGCTTTTACAAGTAAAAACCCATTCAGGGATGTGCTAGATGGACTAGGTATGCCCAAACCAGCCATGGCTAGTAATACTGGATTCCTATCTCTTAGCAGGGCTACAACGTACGATTTTCAAACTGTGTACTCTGCAATTCCAAGAAACACCATTATATAGACTACAATGTGAATGGCATCCCTGAAGTTTTGTAGTGTATAATATGCACAGCCTTAAGCTTTAGCACTGGCTCTTAGGAGAAGAATTCTGAAGCTAATGGTTATGGTTGACCAAAGTTCATTCCCAAGGATTCAGAAAGAAGCTAGCTTTCAAGGAAGGGGTATGAAAGGTAATTTTCCCCATACAGTTCTTAAACTCAGCATTCAGGTAAGCATTGTGCTCCCCATCTTTTATTCCTTCTATTCAAGTGAATTTTTTTCCTTCAATTTAAATAATTTACAATTAATACAGTAAATAGGTTTACCCATAATCCTCCACCCTGAACACAATTGCTTTTATATTTCTAGATCCCCTTCTAGTTTTTATTTATATGTACACATGCTTTTAAAAAAATTAAGACAACTTTTTAGAGCAGTTTTAGGTCCACAGCAAGCTTTAGGGAAAGGTACAGAGGTTTCCCACATACTCCCTGCCCCACACATGCATACCTTCCCCCATTATCATCAGCATCCCCCATAAGAGTGGTACATTTGTTAAAATTGACACATCACAATCACCCAAACTCTATAGTTTACTTTATGGTTCACTCTTGGTGTTGTACATTCTATAGGTTTAGACAAATGTATAATTACATGTATCCATCATTATAATATCACACAGAGTATTTACACTGCCCTAAAAATCCTCTGTGCTCCACCTATTCATCCCCCTCCCCCAATCCTTGGAAACCACTGATTTTTAAAAAAATTTTCTCCATAGTTTTGCCTTTTCCAGGATGTCATTTGTTGGAATCATACAGTATGTAGAATTTTCATGTTCTTTTACTTAGTAATATGTATTCCTCCATGTTGTTTCATGACTTGATAGCTCAAAACTCATTTATTTTTAGCACTGAATAATAATTGTCTGCATGTACTACAGTTATTTATTCATTCACCTGCTGAAGGACATCTTAGTTGTTTCCAAGTTTTGGTAATTATGAATAAAGCCACTGTAAACATTTGCATGCAGATTTTTGTGAGGGCATTCAACTCCTGCAGGTAAATATCAAGAAGTATGATTGCTGGATCCTGTGGTAAGCATATGTTCAGTTTTGTAAGAAGCTGCCAAAATGTCTTCCAAAGTGGCTGTATCGTTTTCTGCTCCCACCAGCAATGAATAAGGGTTTCTGTTGCTCCACATCCTTGCCAGCAGCATTTGGTGTTGTCAGTGTTCTGGAGTTAGGCCATTCTAACAATGAAGTCTAGCTTATCAGTTATTTATTCCATGGACCATGCCTTTGGTGTTGTCATACTATTTTACATAGTTATAACCATAGTATATATGCAATTTGGTTCTATTTTTTCTATGTAACATTATTGCATAAACACTGATCTAAATTGCTCCATAGTCTTTGCATTTACTGTGTTAGTGAATATATAACATTTCTTCCAGGTGATGTGCTATGATATATTTGATCCTTTCATTCTCTGAATGCAAGACAATTTGTGAAGTTACATAACAACCCCAACATGGAAACACCTATCTGCAAGGATTCTGCTCTGTGCCCCCACCCCCGCTATTTCTTGTACCCATATATGCATAGTATCTAATTTACTCAATTATACTTATTGCTTATTATTGGTTCCTCCCACTTTGAAGTTAATCTACAAGGGCAAGGTCCTTTGTCTCATTTGTTTACTGATGTATCCCAGATCCTAGATGCTCAATAAATATTTGTCAAACAAATGGATTTTAAATAATTCTCTTAGGCTCAATTCTTAGTAGTAAGGTATTCAAAGGGAATCTTTAAAATGCCAAATTCATAGAAACAAAGAGTATAACGGTGGTTTCCAGGGGTTGGGGGTGGAGAAA
This sequence comes from Grampus griseus, assembly GCF_964374135.1. Lineage (NCBI taxonomy): Eukaryota > Metazoa > Chordata > Mammalia > Artiodactyla > Delphinidae > Grampus > Grampus griseus. The sequence goes on along the minus strand of NC_138999.1, from coordinate 44,121,531 downwards.
ATGGGGAGATGTTGGTTAAAGGGTACACATTTTCAGTTATAAAATGTAAGTTCTGGGGCTCTAATATACAGCATGGTGACTATGGTTAACAATATTGTATTATATACTTGAAAGTTGCTAAAAGACTAGATCTTAAATGTTCTCAACACACCAAAAATAAATCTGTAATTATGTGAGATAATGGATGTGCTAACTAACCTTATTGTGGTAATCATTTTGCAATATATACATGTAACAAATCATCGTATTGTACATGTTAAACTTCCACATGTTATATGTCAATTATATCTCAATAAAGCTGGAATAAAAAGTGCATGAACATTGGCTTTTGAGCAAGAAATTATAGTTGGAATTTTCTTCCAACTCTGTACCAGCCAAATGGACCTTCAGCTAGAGTTAGGAACATATGATTCTGGAGGTAGTACTTAGGTCTTTAACCTATGGCACTGTGGCCCACAATTAGCACCCTAGTTTGTGCAAAATGTTCATAGCTTGAAAAGATAAAATTAGAGGAGGGAACAACCACTTCTCTATTTAACATGAGAGTTTGAACTTAAGGCCAGGCTGAGAGCAGATCTAAAATATGTGTTTTGAAAGCCATCTTTGGAAAATAGACCCTCTTTTTCATGAGAATGGACCCAGTGCAAATGACAAGAACCATAAATACTGTTGTTCCAAATTTTTGTATTGACAACTTCTCTAGACTCCAGGAAACTTTTTATGGAGGAGAGGACCTTAGAGTATACTTGGAAACCTGAGCTCAGGTCCAGTCTGTAGGAAAACAGTGATTAATCTATAGAAAAAATGTACTGTCCCACCCCTATGCTACCATCTCACTCTAACACTCTCCATGTTGTCTGTCACAAGCAAACACAAGGACTCCATGAGATCTGGAAACTGTGTCATGATGTAATAGTAAGATTAGAGAAAGAGCACTGGATGAACAAAGAAAAAGCACTGACATTACTGAGCCATTACTGTCTGCCACACCCTTCACATCCATTTACTATTCACCACAATCCTATGAGATGGGTACTATTTTTCCACACAAGAAGTTGAGGCATGTAGATGTGAAGTAATTTGTTTAAGGTCAAAGGGTAAGTGCAAGAACAGGGACTCAAACCCAGATTTGACCGACTTCAAAGTCATACATTTTCTGTGGTAGCATTAAGACATCATAATTCCACTCATAGGAGTGGCATCCTAATACCAGCTGAGTGGCTTAGAGTATGAGAAATATCCTTCTCTTGGGGCCTCAGGTTCTTCATCTATACAGTGAAGAAGTAGACACAGAGTTGGATTTCTAATTGCTCTTCTTTTTCTGATCACATCTGATTATCACATCATCCTATGAAAGAAATTGGGCAAATATTATCTCCATTTTATAAATGAAAAATGGAAGTTCAGAGAGGTTTTGGGTCTTGGATACAGTCACATAACTAGTTTCTGGGAGTCAGACTGAACCCATGTTTCTGAACTTCGAGAATGAAGCATCACAGGCCACTGGTCAAGATCATGTGACCCTCTGTTTCTTACCATGGGAAAATTCCCCATTCCCATAGACCAGGGTTCCCATGAATAAAATGTTTGCACATTATAGTATGATCTGAAATCCTCACATATTTTCTCTGAATCTGAATAAGTCATCAGTTAGAGGTTTGTTCTTGCTGTTCCAGAGATAGAATAACCCATTACTCACACCTTTTTCCAAAGGGTTTTTATGGGAAGAAGCTCCTTGACATTGGTCTTGGTGGTGACTTTTTTTTTTTTTTGATATGACTCTTAAAAGAAAAGGCAACAAAAGCAAAAATAAACAAGCGGGACTGCATCAAAAAGAAAATCTTCTCCATAGCAAAGGAAATCATCAACAAAATAAAAAAGCAACCAACTAAATGGGAGAAAATATCTGCAAATCATATATCTGATAAGGTGTTAAGATCCAAAATATATAAAGAACTCATACAGCTTGGTAGCAAAATAAAAAAAATACACCAATCCAATTAAAAAATGAGCACAGGATCTGAATAAATATTTTTCCAAAGAAACAAAAAGCCACCAATCAATTAAAAAATGAGCACAGGACCCGAATAAACATTTTTTCAAAGAAGACATACAGATGGCCAACAGGCATATAAAAGGATGCTCAACATCACTAACCATCAGGGAAATGCAAATCAAAACCACAATGAGATACCACCTCACACCTGTCAGAATGGCTGTTATCAAAAAGAAAAGAAATAACAGGTGTTGGCAAGGATTTGCACTGTTAGTGGGAAGATTAAAAAGGGGGAGTGAGTTCCATACACCCTCCGAGCAGGAATTACCTTTCCTGATCCTCAAGACAGTAATAGAGGACTTCTGGAGCTCTTTGTCTGTGCCATTGTGCCCACTTCTGTGTTTCAGGCTGTGTTAAGACTACGGGATACTAAAGTGAAAAAAAGGGTTAAAAATGGTAAACTTACTGCTAAGAAGGTGATTCTAATTCTGGTATCCATTCTTAAAAAACTAAAAATAGAACTACTGTATGACCCAGCATTCCCACTCTTGGGCATATACCTGGAGAAAACCATAATTCAAAAAGATACATATGCCCCAATGTTCATTGTGGCACTATTTACAATAGCCAAGACATGGAAACAACCTAAATGTCCATCAGCAGAGGAATGGATAAAGAAGATGTGGTACATATATACAATGGAATATTACTCAGCCATAAAAAGGAACAAAATAGTGCTATTTGCAGAGACTGTCATACAGAATGCAATGTTTATATGAGTATATGGAACATATAATTTTTATATAAAGGGAAAATCATTTTTTTTTGCTCCTTTCTTCTGCCATTACTTTTTCCCTTTCACCTGCCAAAGCTATTGTTATTCCCTAATTTAAAGAAAAAGTACAAAATGTGTGCACCTTATTGTACATAAATTTTATCTCAAAAGAAACAAGGAACTGCAAAATATTGATCTCTAGTTAATTATATGCATCCAATAAAATATTCAGATGTAAAAAAAAGAATCTAATTCATGTATTTGTAGACTTATTTATTCTCCTTTTTCCATGGAAATTTCAGTTCTCAGAGGGCAGAAACTCTCTTAGTCTTTCTTGTTCACTGCTGTATCCTCAGTATATATAGTAGCACTTTACACATAGGAGATTCTAGATGTGGCACATATAAACAATGGAATATTACTCAGCCATAAAAAGAAATGAAATTGAGTTATTTGTAGGGAGGTGGATGGACCTAGAGTCTGTCATACAGAGTGAAGTAAGTCAGAAAGAGAAAAACAAATGCTGTATGCTAACACATATATATGGAATCTAAAAAAAAAAGGTTCTGAAGAACCTAGGGGCAGGACAGGAATAAAGATGCAGATGTAGAGAATGGACTTGGGGACACAGGGAGGGGGAAGGGTAAGCTGGGATGAAGTGAGAGAGTGGCATGGACTTATATATGCTAACAAATGTAAAATAGCTAGCTAGTGGGAAGTAGTCACATAGCACAGGGAGATCAGCTCAGTGCTTTGTGACCACCTACAGGGGTGAGATAGGGAGGGTGGGAGGGAGACGCAAGAGGGAGGACATATGGAGATATATGTATATCTGATTCACTTTGTTATAAAGCAGAAACTAACACACCATTGTAAAGCAAGTATACGCCAATAAAGATGTTAAAAAATAAATAAGTAAAAAAAATAAAAATAATTTGTTCAGTGAATGAACATCTTTTGTATCCTACTTTTTATGCATACATTTTAAAATTGTAAAACATTTTTGGTAAAGGCTATGTTTAGTAGGGCTTAATATTCTGTTTCATTAAATGTATTTCAACATTACCTCAAGAGCTGCTTCATTGCATTAGGTGCTTTTGCATGAAGTGGCATAAGAATCTCCATTCAGCCATTCCTCCAGTATCTAATTTGCTTTGCGCTGGGATTATAATCTTGTCTTCGTTCATTTTGTCATTTTCTCATCCTTTTAAGATTTTAGATGTCTTTTCATAAAGCATTTCTTCACTGAAATCATCTTGTTTATTAGATTACTTGATTATTTTTATGCTTACCCCTTAACAATATAAGCTTCAGAATTGCTGTTTTGTTCACTGCTCTAACCCTAATTTCCAGAACAGGCACTCCGTCAATGTTGGCTGAATGAATACATCATATTTAACTTCTTCAATTGCCTCACTTGTAAAACAGGGATGGTACTACCTATGTCATTGACTCTTAGAGAGAACAGTAGTGCTGTATCATGACGTGGATGCTAGAGGGCATGTGAGATACTGTGACTAGCTAAGGGTCTGGGTGCTACATACCAGCTTCCACAGCAACACTAATTCAAATCTGTGTTTCAGCAAAACTGCAAACTCTAACCTGAAGTTGAACATTGGCATTGCACTTATATAGTTAAAACTGCAAGTGTGAAATCCCAAAGGGTTTTTCCCACTCCATATGAAGACAATGAGTCCTGTAAAGAATTTTATATGCTGGGAAATAGGGGTGAAATCGATTATGAAACACCTCATTTCTAAAATCAGGGAATTTCAGAACTTGGGCTTGATATAGTGGGCACCGGAAATAATTTTAAATTTCTGAGCAGGGAGGCAGTGTTATAAAAATGGTGTTTGCACGAAGACTGCCTCCATGTCCTACCTGTCATCTGCTGCACGTGGTGGGGTGTCTCTCCAGCACCTTGCTTCAGGCGTGTAAGCTCGCCCATCCTGTAAACCACTGATGTCTCAAAAAATGGTGTCTGTGTGTGAGTGTGTTTTTCATTGCCAAAGGAGAACCAACAGTTCCATGCTATTGATTTTGGTGGTGCTGTTGGTCAGGTAAATGGGAAGAGTAGGTAGGTTCTTTGTGGGGCTTTCAGTATTGGGAAAAGCTTCCCAGCAGCAGTGTTTGGTGGGGGGGGTGTGTGTGGAAGAGAGTAGGGATGAGGGACTTTTTTGTAGCTGTGTTTGTTTGCAAATTTAGAATATTTTGCTATGTTTCATGATAGGTAAAATGCCAATAATATAAAGGTACTATGTGTTCTAAGTCTCCTCTAAGTCTCCTTTCACACATATTCCTTGAGGCTACCTCAGCTTGGGTAGCTCTTTGCTTTTCACTCAATAATTACCTTTCTCAGTATGCTGCAGTGAGCTTGGAAAGTACTGATGTCTCATTCAGTGATTCATCCTATTTACTGCCTAATTTAGAAGGACAGTGAAAGCACTCATAATTACTTTGTGATTTTCCACATTGACAGCTTAGCTAAGATATGGCAAGTCCCAAAGTAATTCAAGTATTTTCAAATTCTCTGCAGCCTGGCAGAGTGCGTGTCTAGAAAGAGAGAACTTTACAGGGATCCAGTCTTAACACTAGACTCTCCAGCAGTCTTTGCTGTCATTCCTCTGCCAAGCTAAGAGCTGTAAGGAGACTTCCTTAATCTTCTGCCTCCACCTGAATTGGCTTGTCAGGAAGATGGCTGCCTTAAGTCTAAGGTCTAGAATTTACACAAAGGTATGCTTTGGGAACATCCCTAAAAGAACTCCTGCCTCCAAATCCCTCCCCCACTATCTTGCCACACTGCCTAAACATTCCAACTGTATGAATTAATTCCTGTATGACATTACCAAGAACATATGCTAAAATTATTTATAACAAGGAGAAAGATAACTGTTTAATTCTGGAAGGCATCCTTTTTTGTCCATGTAAAAAATCTATCTTCATCATGATCCCTTCCATAGCCTAAAGAAATTACAATTTAACTTTAAAAATTCCTTCTTTTAGATTCATGCTTTTTGCATCTACATGACTCCTGGTTTGAAATACAAACTCTGTTTAAGCTAGGAGTTAAGCCATTTGAAGCCACAGGTATCTTGGGATGCATTAGTGTGGCAGAGTGGACAAAACCCAGGCTTAAGTCCCTCATATCTGGGTTTGAATCCCTGCTATAACAGTTAGTAACTGTGTGGCTTTGGGAAAGTCCCTTTAACTCTTTCTGTTTCAGTTTCCTGAGGATGGTGTTACTTAATTCTTAGGATTTGATTAGGAGAGGGAAAGAGAAGAGAGGGCCAGTTTATGTGGGTATTTATGTAGAGCTATTGTGTGACCAGCTTTAGAGTCTCCATAATTTCTCTGTAAGAGGTTGATAATGGGGTGAAAAGAACAAAAGTGGTGGGCACAGGCTAGGGGGCTTGCTTGTTCTGTTTTAATGTGGCATCATACTGTTTTTACTCATATATCTATTGGGGGTAGCTAATGCTGATGTGGAGGAGAGGGGCTAAAGCCCTCCAAGCTTCCTGCTGTCACTGGATCTCAAGAATAGACCAATATCAAAGGAGGTCTTGAATACAAATTTGCTGACTTCATACTATTGCAGAGGTCTCTACCTAGGATGCTGCTGCTGCTAATAATAATAATAGTAATAATAGTACTACTACTAATAATAGCAACAACAATAACAACAAAACCAGCTGATATACAGTTAACATTTATATAATGATTATTGATGTGCAAGGTATAGGTTTAAGCACTTTTATTCGATTTCATCCTCCCAAAACCCCTAAGAGGTAAACACAATTGTTATCTACATTCTATAGATGAGGAATGTCATCTGTTAGATGACAGATATATGACAAAGGTAGGAAAACTCTTATTTTTTAGGTCATTTGTAGGCAGGACTCTGATCTCTCTCCTTGCTTCTAACCTCAGTAATTTCCCTTCCAGGGACAGAGAGAGCATGGTCCAATATAATAGGCACTGTATTCTAAATCTGGCTGAGTCACAGAGTCTGGAGGTTCCAATCCTGATAAGAAATTTGGTGAGGCGGTAGCAGATTTTGTCTTTGGGGATCAAGCCCACGCTGTCCCAAAGATGTCAACTCCCCCCAAACACCCCATAATTGTTAGTTTTATGTGTTAATTTGGCTATACTATGGTGCCCAGTTGTTTGTCAAACACTAAACACTGTTTTTGTAGATGTGATTAATATTTACAATTGGTTGAGTTTTTCACAATTTTAAAATTTACTTTTATTTTTTTTATTGAAGTATAATTGACATATAGCATTCTATTAGTTGCAGGTGTACAACACAATTCAATATTTGTGTACATTGCAAAATGCTGACCATAATAAGTCTAGTTAACATTTGTCAGCATACATAGTTAGTTTTTTTTCTTTTTTATGATGAGGGCTTTTAAGACCTACTCTTAGCAACTTTCAAATATGCAATACAGTATTTTTAACAATAGTCACTATGCTTTTGACCCCCCGTTCACTTGTTCTGTCCATCTCCCCCTGCCACCCGACAACCACCAATCTGTTCTCTGTATCTATGAGCTTAAGTTTTGTTGTTGGTTGGTTGGTTTTGTTTTTAGATTCCACATATAAGTGAGAACATATGGTAGTTGTCTTTCTCTTTCTGACTTACTTCTCTTCGTATGATAATCTCTAGGTCCATCCATGTTGCTGCAAATGGCATTATTTCGTTCTTTTTAATGGCCGAGTAATATTCCATTGTGTACATGTACCACATCATTTTTATCCATTCATCTGTTGATGGACACTTAGTTCTCACTTGCAGTATTTGGTTTCACATTCTATGGTCTAGTACAAGCAGTCCCAACATATTTGCCATGAAGGATTCTATAGAATGTAGTCATCCTAGCCACCTGGAGATGATTGGTAGACCCATGCCATCTAATGGTTTTGCCACAGCCTCACTTACAGCTTCAAAAACATTATCTTCAGTTGGGTTTGAGTAAGGGTCTGAAAAAAAGGAAAAAGGAGAAAGTAGATTCAATCTAGTGCTCAATGTGTGCCCATCTCACACACCTCCCAAGGCTTAGCATTGTGAAGTTCTATCAGACTTACCAGCTGAGGTGTCAGCAGCAGTAGTAGCAGCAAAACATGTCATGATTCCAGTAAGATATAATATGCACATAGTGTCAGAAAAGAATCCTGGCAGATTTCAGCTGAGTTTCTGTTATTTCAGTGAGAAGTAGTAAAGTTACACTAAGCTTCCTTATGCTCCGTAGCCCATCATCCCACACCCACTCTTGAGATTGCTCCTCCTACCTAACAGACATTGTTCAAGTATTTGATACCTTTCTGAGTATGAAAATCCCTGCCTCTCTGACCCAAACACCTCCCATCTTCTTTCTCTGATATTTTTCTGTGGTACTCCCAGGGTCAGATAAAAGCACAAAGTTTAAGGTCAATTTTCTGCTTGCTGAACATAAAAGCACTCAAAATCACAAAGATGAGAAAGTGATAAAAGCATTTGATTCCCGTGTGTAGGGACACCATCTTCCTCCACGTTAACTCTACTTGCAAACGAAATCTAGCAATGAACTCTAGTTGCAAATGAGATTGCATATGGGACAGAAGGATGGATAAATGAATAGATGAATGGATGAATAGATAGATGGACATATATAAATTTATATCCACCTATAAATAAATTTATATATGTAGAAGATGGGGTATATGTATAGGTATGTAGAAAAGCATGAAAGTATATAAACACTCTGGTTTCTAAGTCTATTTAAAACTTAGAGGATGATTAGAAATAGCTGAATTATAGGGATCCTAAAGAAGAAGAGAAAAAAAAGGGACTTAGAATATATTTGAAGAGATTATCATTTAAAACTTCCCTAATATGGGAAAGGAAATAGTTAAACAAGTCCAGGAAGCACAGAGAGTCCCATACAGGATAAATCCAAGGAGAAACATGCCAAGACACATATTAATCAAACTATCAAAAATTAAATACAAAGAAAAAATATTAAAACCAGCAAGAGAAAAGCAACAAATAAAATACAAGAGAGTCCCCATAAGGTTAACAGCTGATCTTTCAGCAGAAACTCTGAAAGCCAGAGGGAGTGGCAAGACATATTTAAAATGATGAAAGGGAAAAACCTACAACCAAGATTACTCTACCCAGCAAGGATCTCATTCAGATTCAATGGAGAAATTAAAAACTTCACAGACAAGCAAAAGCTAAGAGAATTCAGCACCACCAAACCAGCTTTACAACAAATGCTAAAGCATGTGTTGTAAAGGAACTTCTCTAGGTAGGAAACACAAGAGAAGGAAAAGACCTACAATAACAAACACAAAACAATTAAGAAAATGGTGATAGGAACATACATATTGATAATTACCTTAAATGTAAATGGATTAAATGCTCCCACCAAAAGACATAGACTGGCTGAATGGAAACAAAAACAAGACCCATATATATGCTGTCTACAGGAGACGCACTTCAGACCTAGGGACACATACAGACTGAAAGTGAGGGGATGGAAAAAGATATTCCATGTAAATGGAAATCAAAAGAAAGCTGGAGTAGCAATTCTCATATCAGACAAAATAGACTTTAAAATAAACACTATTATAAGAAACAAAGAAGGACACTACATAATGATCAGAGGATCAATCCAAGAAAAAGGTATAACAATTGTAAATATTTAGGCACCCAACATAGGAGCACCTCAATACATAAGGCAAATGCTAATGGCCATAAAAGGGGAAATTGACAGTAACAAAATAATAGTAGGGGACTTTAACATCCCACTTTCACCAGTGGACAGATCATCCAAAATGAAAATAAATAAGGCAACACAAGCTTTAAATGATACATTAAACAAGATGGACTTAATTGATATTTATAGGACATTTCATCCAAAAACAACAGAATACAATTTCTTCTCAAATGCTCATGGGACATTCTCCAGGATAGATCATATCTTGGGTCACAAATAAAGCCTTGGTAAATTTAAGAAAATTGAAACCATATCAAGTATCTTTGCAGACCACAACGCTATGATACTAGACATCAATTACAGGAAAAAAACTGTAAAAAATACAAACACATGGAGGCTAAACAATATGCTACTAAATAACCAGGAGATGACTCAAGAAATCAAAGAGAAAATCAAAAAATACCTAGAAAAAAATGAAAATGAGCATACGACGACCCAAAATCTATGGGATGCAGCAAAATCAGTTCTAAGAGGGAAGTTTATAGTAACACAATCTTACCTCAAGAGACAAGAAACACCTCAAATAAACAACCTAACCTTACACCTAAAGTAATTAGAGAAAGAAGAACAAAAACCCCCACAAATTTAGCAGAAGGAAAGAAATCATAAATATCAGATCAGAAATAAATGAAAAAGAAATGAAGGAAACAATAGCAGACATCAAAAACTAAAAGTTAGTTCTTTGAGAAGATAAACAAAATTGATAAATCATTAGCCAGACTCATCAAGAAAAAAGGGTGAAGACTCAAATCAATAGAATTAGAAATGAAAAAGGAGAAGTAACAACTGACCTTGCAGATACACAAAGGGATGAGAAATTACTACAAGCAACTATATGCCAATAAAATGGACAACCTGGAAAAAATGGACAAATTTTTGAAAAGCACAACCTTCTGAGACTGAACCAGGAAGAAACAGAAAATATAAACAGATCAATCACAAGCACTGAAATTTGAGACTGTGATTAAAAATCTTCCAACTGGGCTTCCCTGTGGTGCAGTGGTTGAGAATCTGCCTGCTAATGCAGGGGACACGGGTTCGAGCCCTGGTCTGGGAAGATCCCACATGCCGTGGAACAACTAGGCCCGTGAATCACAACTACTGAGCCTGTGCATCTGGAGCCTGTGCTCCGCAACAAGAGAGGCCACGATAGTGAGAGGCCCATGCACCACGATGAAGAGTGGCCCCCGCTTGCCACAACTAGAGAAAGCCCTCACACAGAAACGAAGACCCAACACAGCAAAAATAAATAAATAAACTCCTACCCCCAACATCTTCTTAAAAAAAAAAATCTTCCAACAAACAAAAGCCCAGGACCAGATGGCTTCACAGGTGAATTCTTTCAAACATTTAGAGAAAAGTTAACACCTATCCATCTCAAACTCTTCCAAAATATAGCAGAGGGAGGAACACTCACAAACTCATTCTATGAGGCCACCATAACCCTGATAACAAAACCGAAGATGTCACAAAGAAAGAAAACTACAGGCCAATATCACTGATAAACATAGATGCAAAAATCCTCAACAAAATACTAGCAAACAGAATCCAACAGCATATTAAAAGGATCACTCACCACGATCAAGTGGGGTTTATCCCAGGAATGCAAGGATTCTTCAATATATGCAAATCAATCATATGGTACAGCATATTAACAAACTGAAGAATAAAAACCATATGATCATCTCAATAGATGCAGAGAAAGCTTTCAACAAAATTCAACAGCATTTATGATAAGAACCCTCCAGAAAGTAGGCATAGAGGGAACTTACCTCAACATAATAAAGGCCATATATGAAAAACCCACAGCCAACATCGTCCTCAATGGTGAAAAACTGAAACCATTTCCACTAAAATCAGGAACAAGACAAGGTTGGCCACTCTCACCACTATTATTCAACATAGTTTTGGAAGTTTTTGTCACAGCAATCAGAGAAGAAAAAGAAATAAAACCCAACTCAGAAAAGAAGAAGTAAAGCTGTCACTGTTTGCAAATGGCATGAGACTATATATAGAGAATCCTAAAGACTCTACCAGAAAACTTCTAGACCTAATCAATGAATTTGGTACAATAGCAGGATACAAAATTAATGCACAGAAATCTCTTGCATTCCTATACACTAATGATGAAAAATCTGAAAGAGAAATTAAGGAAACACTCCCATTTACCACTGCAACAAAAAGAATAAAATACCTAGGGATAAACCTACGTAAGGAGACAAAAGACCTGCATGCAGAAAACTATAAGAAACTGATGAAAGATATTAAATATGATACAAACAGATGGAGAGATATACCATGTTGTTGGATTGGAAGAATCATCATTGTGAAAATGACTATACTATGCAAAGCAATCTACAGATTCAGTGCAATCCCTATCAAATTACCAATGGCATTTTTTACAGAACTAGAACAAAAAAATCTTAAAATTTGTATGGAGAGAAAAAAGACCCTGAATAGCCAAAGCAATCTTGAGAAAGAAAAATGGAGATGGAGTAATCAGACTCCCTGGCTTTGGACTATACTACAAAGCTACAGTAATCAAGACAATATGGTACTGGCACAAAAACAGAAATATAGATCAATGGAACAGGATAGAAAGCCCAGACATAAACCCACACACCTATGGTCAACTAATCTATGAAAAAGGAGGCAAGGCTATACAATGGAGAAAACACAGTCTCTTCAATAAGTGGTGCTGGGAAAACTGGACAGCTACATGGAAAAGAATGAAATTAGAACACTCCCTAACACCATACACAAAAATAAACTCAAAATGGATTAGAGACCTAAATGTAAGACTGGACACTATAAAACTCTTAGAGGAAAACATAGGAAGAACACTCTGTGACATAAATCACAGCAAGATCCTTTTTGATCCACCTCCAAGAGAAATGGAAATAAAAACAAAAATAAACAAATGGGACCTAATGAAACTTAAAAGCTTTTGCACAGCAAAGGAAACCATAAACAAGACGAAAAGACAACCCTCAGAATGGGAGAAATTATTTGCAAATGAAGCAACAGACAAAGGATTAATCTCCAAAATGTACAAGCAGCTCAGGCAGCTCAATATCAAAATAACAAACAACCCATCCAAAAATGGGCAGAAGACCTAAATAGACATTTCTCCAAAGAAGACATACAGATTGCCAATAAACACATGAAAGGATGCTCAACATCACTAATCATTAGAGAAATGCAAATCAAACTACAATGAGGTATCACCTCCCACCAGTCAGAATGGCCATCATCAAAAAATCTAGAAACAATAAATCCTGGAGCGGGTGTGGAGAAATGGGAACCCTCTTGCACTGTTGGTGGGAATGTAAATTGATACAGCCACTATGGAGAACAGTATGGAGGTTCCTTAAAAAACTACAAATAGAACTACCAATCTACCCAGCAACCCCACCATTGGGCATATACCCTGAGAAAACCATAATTCAGAAACAGTCATGTACCACAGTCTTCATTGCAGCTCTATTTACAACAGTCAGGACATGGAAGCAACCTAAGTGTCCATCAACAGATAAATGGATAAAGAAGATGTGGCACATATATACAATGGAATATTGATCAGCCATAAAAAGAAATGAAATTGATTTATTTGTAGTGAGGTGGATGGACCTAGATTCTGTCATACAGAGTGAGGTAAGTCTGAAAGGGAAAAACAATACCGTTTGCTAACACACATATATGGAATATAAAAAAAAATTTTCTGAAGAACCTAGTGGCAGGACAGGAATAAAGATGCCGATGTAGAGAATGGACTTGAGGACACAGAGTGGGGAAGGGTAAGCTAGGACGAAGTGAGAGAGTAGCATGGACTTATTTGCACTCCCAAATGTAAAATAAATAGCAGGTGGGAAGCAGCCGCATAGCACAGGGAGATCAGCTCGGTGCTTTGTCACCACCTAGAGGGGTGGGATAGGGAGGGTCGGAGGGAGACCCAAGCGGGAGGAGATATGGGGATATATGTGTATGTAAAGCTGATTCACTTTGTTATAAAGCAGAAACTAACACACCATTGTAAAGCAATTATACTCCAATAAAGATGTTTAAAAAAAGTGAAATAGCCTATTATCTGGAGAATTTCGTATCTGTTGAACAAATGAGTGAGTAGAGAAGACATGGAGCTATAGACCTCTGGCGAAAGTCACAGTGAAATGGGGCTAATAGAAGACCACTTCAGCAATGGTGCAGCAAGGAGCTCCAGAAATCCACTCAATAAAATCAGTAAACATAGGCAAAAATATATGTATATAAAAATCAACTTTGGGTAATTCCCAGGTGTCCAGTGGTTAGGACCCCGTGCTTTCACTGCCAAGGGCGCACGGGTTCCATCCCTGGTCAGGGAACTAAGATCCCGTGGCACTTCACACCCACGCCCCTAAAAAATCAACTTTTTCAGAATTCTGGATTTAACCAAAGGCTTGCAACAATCCAAAAAGCAATTATTCAAGGAATATGACTGAACCTCCATGAGAATACTGAGCTGTATGGCATTTTAACTTGTTCTATTCTAATCCCCATCTCGTCACCTCCATAGTAGCCTTGAAAAATAACAGCCTGACAACAACCAGTAGTTGTGAAAATCTGTAGCCTAGAAGCCACTGGAGGGGGCGGACTGGGTTTGAGGTCCCCAAAAAGCCCCATTCCCAGAGAATTGTCACAATTTGACCTGTCTGGCAGTTCTTGGAAACACCCACTCACATGACTCATCATTATTTGCCCTGGCTTAGAGCTCACTTACACACAAAAAAGCCTTTTTTTGTTTTAATAGACTTTTTTAAAGAGCATTTTTGGTTTTAGAGAAAAACAGAAGAAAGTACAGAGAGGTTCCATATACTACCCTTCCTTCCTCTCCCCCTGCCACAGTTTTCCCCTATTATTAATAGCTTTTATTGTTGTGGTACACTTGTTACAGCTGAGGAACCAATATTGGCACATTATTATTAACTAAAATTCATAGTTTACAGGAAGTTCACTCTTTCAGTTGTATATTGCATAGGTATTTTGACAAATACGTATGCCATGTATCTACCATTACAGTGTCATACAGAAGCATTTCACTGTCCTAAAAACCCCCTATCCTCCATGTATTCATCCCCCATTTCCCTACTTCTGAACCAGTGGCAATCACTGATCTTTCTTACTGTCTCTATAATTTTGCCTTTTCCTGAATGTCATATTCATGGAATCATACAATATGTAGCCTTTTCAGACTGGCTTTACTTAGCAATATGCATCATAGCTCATTTATTTTTATTGCTGAATAATATTACATTGTATACATGTACTAATTTGTTTATCCCATTTACCTATTAAAAGACATCTTGGTGGCTTCCAAGTTTTGGTAATTATGAATAAAGCTGCTGTAAACATTCACGTGCAGGTTTTTGTGTGGACATAACTTTTCAACTCATTTTAATAACAAGGAGTGTAGTTGCTGGATTGTATGGTGAGACTATGTTTAGAACTGTCAGACTGTCTTCCAAAGCATCTGTTCCATTTTGCATTCCTACCAGCAACTGGTGCTGTCAGCGTTTTGGGTTTTAATCATTCTAATAATTGTGCAGTGGCATCTTGTTGTTTTAATGACATATGATGTGGAACGTGTCTTCATATGCTTATTTGCCATATATATGCCTTCTTTGATGAGGTTTCTATTCATATATTTGGCCCATTTTATAATTTGGTTGTTTGTTTTCTTACTGTTGAATTTTAAGAGTTCTTTGCATGTTTTGAATACAAGTCCTTTATCTAATATGTGTTTTGAAAATATTTCCTTCTAGTCTGTGGCTTATCTTTACATTCTCAACAGTGCCTTTTGTAGAGCAGAATTTTTAATTTTAATGAAATCCAACTTATCAGCTTTTTCCTTCTTAGACTATACTTTTGCTGTTACATCTAAAAAGTTATCATCGGGGCATCAGACAGATTCAGGTTAGGATCCAACTACCCACTCATTTGCTATGCTTTATGACTTTGGGCAAGTCTCCAGAAACCTTCGTTTCCACAAATGTAAAGTGAGATGATACTTGTTCAAGCCAAGATGAAATAAAATGATAAAAAGCCCTAAAAGAGCAAAAAGTAAAATTAAGAAAGAAATAAAAGTCATCACCAAAGCAAAGTTTACCTATGTTATCTTCTAGAAGTTTTATAGTTTGTGTTTGACATTTACGTCTATGTTCCATTTCTAATTAAATTTTGTAACAGGTATAATGTCTTGGTACAGATTCATTGTTTTGCATGCGGTTGTCCAGTTATTCTAGCACCATTTGTTGAAAAGATTATTTGTTACCCATTTAATTGCCTTTGCAGCTTTGTCAAACATTAGTTGACTATATTTGTGTGGGTCTGTTTTGGGGTTCTCTGTTCCATTCCATTAATCTATTTGTTTATTCTTTCACGAATAGCACACCGTGTTGATCAGTATAGCTTTAAAGTAAGTATTGAAGTTGGGGAACTATGAAAAACCACAGTTAACAAATTTATTGGTAAAAGACTGAATGTTTTCCCTCTAAGATCAGGAAAAAGAATGTCTGTTCTCACTACTTCTATTCAACATCGTATTGGAGGTTCTAGACAGGGTAATTAGACAAGAAATAAAGAAGAAATCCAGATTGAAAGAAGTTAAAACTATATATATTCACAGATGACATGATCTTGTATATAGAAAATTCTAAGAAATCCATACAAACTATTACAGCTAATAAATGAGTTTAGTAAGGTTGCAGAGTACTACTAGTTCAGTATACAAAAATAAATTGTATTTCTATATACTAGCAATTAATGGCCTGAAAAATTTAGAAAAAAATCCTTTAATAATAACATCAAAAAGAATTTGAAAACTAAGGAATGGATTTAAAGTGTAAGACATATACTGAAAAATGACAAAACTGTTGAAAAAATTAAAGATGTCCTAAATAAATGGAAAGACATCTCATTTTTACAGATCAGGAGGTAATAATATTAAGATGGCAATACTCCCCAAACTTATATATAGATTCATTTCAGTCCGTAATCAAAGAAACTCAGCTGGTATTTTTTTAGAAATTGAAAAGCTGATTCTAAAATTCATATGGAAATACAAGTGACCCAGAATAGCCTAAACAATCTTGGGAAAGAAGGAAACATTTGGAGGAATCACATTTCCCAATTTCAAAACTTACACAAAGCTACAGTTATCAAGACAGTGCTGTCTTGGCATAACAGACATATGGATCAATGAAACAAAACTGAGAGTCTAGAAATAAACTCTGATGGTCAATTTTCATCAAGAGTGCCAAGATAATTCGATGGGGAAAAAAATTAGTCTTTTCAACAAATGGTGCTCTGACTATTGGACATCAACATGCAAATTAATGAAGTTAGACCTTTACCTCACATAATATGCAAAAATTAACTACAATGGATTAAACACTTAAACGTTACAGCAAAAACTATAAAACACTCAGAAGAAGACATAGGTGTAAAGTCTCATGATCTTAAATTATTCAATGATTTTTTAGATGACACCACAAGCGTAAGAACAAAAGATAAAAACAGATAAATTGGATTTCTTCCAAATTAAAAACTTCTGTGTTTCAGAGGACACCATAAAGAAAGTTAAAAGACAATCCACAGAATCAGAGAAAATATTTGCAAATCATACATCTGATAAGAGACTAACATCCAGAACATATAAAGAACTTTTACAACTCAACAATATGAGAAAACCCAATTAAAAATTGGGCAAATGACTTGAATGAACATTTATCTTAAGAAGATATGCAAGTTGCAAATAAGCACATGAAAAGATGCTCAACATCATTAGTCATTAGGGAAATTCAATCAAAACCACAGCAAAATACCACTTTACCTCCACTAGTATGGCTAAAATAAAAAAGGCAGACAAAAGAAGTGTTGGTGAGGATGTAGAGAAATTGAAACCCTCAGACATTTCTGGATTGTAAGATGGTACAGCCACTTTGGAAAACAGTTTAACAGTCCCTCAAAATGTTAAACATGGACATACCATGATTCAGACTTAACACTCCTAAGTATATATGCCAGAGGATTGAAAATATATGTCCACACAAAAACTTCCACATGAACATTCTTGTCAGCATTATTCATAATAGCTGGCGTAGAAACAACTCAAGTGCCCATCAATTGATGAATGGATAAATAAAATGTGGTATATACTACAATGGAACTTTATACAGGAAAAAAAAAGGAATGAACAACACAGATGAACCTTGAAAGCATAATCCTTATTTGAAGACAGTCACAAAAAGCTAAATATTGCATGATTTGACTTGTATGAAAATCCATAATCTACAGAAAAAGAAAATGGATTAATTGTTGCCAGGGGCTGGGGTCAGTGAAATGGAGATTAACTGCTGCTAATGGGCATGGGGTTTCTCTTTGCGGTGAAATCAGTTGTAGTGTTTTTTGCACAAATCTGAATATACTAAAAACCACTGAATTGAACACTTAAAAACGGTGGCTTCTATAGTATACAAATTATATCTCAATAAACCATTCTTTTTTTAAGTGGGGCTAATAGCTCCTGCTTTATAGTGCTGTTGGGAGCATTAACTGAAGATGTTTGAAAACTTGCAAAATTAGGCACCCAAATATTTGGTGAAACTGAAGATAAATTTCACCTGCTTCCTAACTTTGCCCAGAATTGGACAAAATATACTACCTAGGTAAATGTAACAGAGCTCCAGGGTCAGAAGAAAGCTTAATCACCTGATCCTTTTGCACCGACACATTGAATGGAGTTCTGGCCTCTTCACTGGGGGAGCTGGGACAAGGTGGACTCTGCTCTGTGCTTTCCCTTTCTGGACCAAGTAACTATTTCTCCCCACCCACCTGGGAAGAATCCCATACACATACACTCCTTCACTAGCAAGCATGCCTCCATCCTCCCAGAGAAAGATTTGAGGTACAGATCTCTCACTTTGGACTTGAGAAAAAGTGCTGAGCTGAAAGAAATGTTTCAAAAGAAAAGAATCCGTAACATCAGCCACAACTGATTCTGTCCTGCCAGTGTTTTCTTTGGGTATTCTGACAAGTCAGGGCTTAATGGATAAGGGGACCAATTAACCCTGAGCCCTCCATAAACAGATTAAGTTTCAGACATATTCAGGACTCAAGGGTAGGAGACCATGATTTCCTGAAACTTCCAAAGAACACTGAGATGCTGAATTCAGAATCTGATCTGGTGACCAAGGTCTGTTTTCAGGCCTGTTAGGTATTCGTGCCTACCCCAGCTAGGCTGGGGAAATGACTGGCCTGGAAGCCCATATTTACATTCCCATTTTAACTCCCAACATATATAACAATTCCATGAACTGCCTTACTCAAGAACACAGCTGTCACATTCTATTGTAACCTGAATAACGATTTTGAAATAATGGGGCACAAGAATTCATCTTACTTTATATACAAAGTATATCTTGTATTGCATTTATTCCAATGGAAAATGAGATGTGAACATTGAAATAGTCCATGTTAGGAAGGATGCGTCCCTCACAAAAAAAATAGTGTGACTGTCCTATGTTTGTATCCATCAAGGACCTACTATGTGCCAGGCTCCAATAATATGGAAATGGATAAAACACAGTTGAAACTCTCAAAATGAGCTCCATCTTTTGGCAACAAAGACAGTTACACTAGAGTGTGTTAAAGGAAAGCAAATAATGCTGTGAGCACAGAGAGGGAGATCCTACCTGAGTCTGGGGTATTATTGGGGCGTTGAGATGAAGAGAAATGCCTGAGCCCATTCCTAAAGATACAGTAAAGAAGATAGATGGACAAAAGGATGCTAAGGAATAGCTCCTCAGGCAGTAGAATAAAATTTGTATATTTATAGACATGTAAGATGTTTAGCTTAGCTGGAACCAATTTAAGGGGGTGGTAAAAATGAGTTAATCTACAATGGATAGGGGATAAAGAGATAGGGATTTACATTTGGCAAATATATGAAGCCACCCTAAATCAGTACCATTCCACTGATAATTACCATAAGACAAGTCAAGGAACAGTTGGGCAGGGGAAATGCCTTACTGGGCTTCCTCAGAGGGGCCCTTTGGTGAGGGCTGATTGCTAGCAGTGCTGCCTTAAGAGAGAACTTCATTGGAGCCTCCAGCCTCACCCTGGGGGATTAGGGTTGAGTTCCTGGCCATAGCTAAAGGGAACAAATGAAATAAATCCTTTCCACCCACTCTCTCCGAATCCCCAAAACATTCAAGATTTTCTTTAACAACAACAAATGATTTATTTGCAACACAGCCCAGTCCCCATCATTTCAATACAGCACAGGAGTAGGAAAGAGTCACACTGCAAGCATCATTTAGTTCAAGGCAGAGTGCCATGGCTCCCAATACAGCAAGCCCGTCTCCCCCAGAGACCCATGCCCGGAGCCCAGCTGAACACACGAACAGGCAAGCTCAGAATGAAGTCGGCCCCAGGCCTCATCACATTTCACCCTTCCCCCACAGCCCTTTTAAGCTTCCTAACTGCAGCCTTCTACCCCCTCCACTTCTAACCAGGCCAAGTCCCAGCCTCCTAGCCACCAGGGAGCTTTCTTTGTGGGATCATTATCAGGGGTTTAAGGGTTACCTAAAATGAGAAAATACCCTGTGAAATCTATTGTTCCATAGAAAGTTTAAAACGACTCCCCCATACATAATCCTAATCAGCAACGACAGCTCTTTATCTCTTCACTATAGACACAGGCGATTTTGAAGTGATTGTCATCTCAGCTCCATACACATTTCCCTACTGGCCTTATTAAAGACTGCTCTCCTCACCCTAGGGTGTAAAGGAAACCCAGGTATTTCCCCCAGGTTCAGAGCCTGAGAGGAAAAGCCCTGATGGCTTAGAAAAAGATTCCCTTCCTTCTGTTGCCCTCAAAAGATTTTTATGGAGATTATTGCCTAAAAGTTTTCTAGTCCATCTGAGAAACGGTTTTAGATTTAGAGGGAAATCCAAATACAGAAGCAGGCAGTCTTTCCGATATGGTACTAGTTTCTAGGATTCAGAAGGCAAGGAAGAGGAGTATAAAATCTCAAGTTGCTTTCTTCACCCCAAATCTTCTAGATCCTCAGAAGATGGACTCTAGGACGATTCTACCTTTCCCAGGACTTGGCGGTACAATTCCTAAAGTTCTACAATCATGGACTGGTGATGTTTGACAAAGTCACAATAAAGAAAAGACAAGAAAATAGAGAGGGCCTCTCCAAAGGAAGATCTTAAACATTAAGGGCTCTGACTAATGGTCAAAACATACTGATGTTTGATATCAGAACTATTTTTATAAAGTAAAGTAGGGGAAGAGACTTAAGTAACAACACTGAAGGCAAGGAATAGAACCTATAGATTGGGTAGAGCATCACTTGCAGCTTTAACATTAATATTAGTTTATTTTAAACCCTTTTCTAATTTCTCAGGCAAACCTGAGCTAGCTGTACTTTTGCTATCACCTGCACGTGCAGGACTGGGCAATCATATCCTCATATTCCTTGTACAGGATACTCCCATTTGCTTCAATCAGAAGAATGCTAATGGGAACATACTTATAAGGGACACAGGAGGGCTGAGGGACGCTCTGGTCCACCAGCTCATTGACAAGGTTCTGGATGATGGCATGATTGGGAGAATTGAGACCATAGTGTAGTACCCGAGGGCAGACTCCCTTACAATAGTTTGGAGTATAGAGATGGGGAGCAATGATCCAGTGATCCCAGCCCAGCTGCTGGAAGCTGACTTGGAAAGGGTGGAGGGAACACTGGTTACTTTCAGGCCCATCACGCTCCCTGGAGGGGCCAGGAACCTCAGATGCGATACTGCCTGCTTGACGAGCCCTCCGCAAGAGAAGAGAAGGATCTATTTCCGTAAACTCTTCCAGGCCTCTTGGGAGAAGTTTGGCCTTCTGAACACTCTGAGTGTCATTGAAATAGAGTAACAAGAAAGCAGTGTCCAAGGATGAAGTGCCATGCCACCGGAACTCAAGAACCTCACTACCTCTTGGCCGCTGACACAGGAAGCAGAGTCGTAGAACCCTGTGCCCCTTGTGATTCCAGAGATTTTGCCCAACATGTTGCGTGATATCCATCTCTGTCCAAGCTTCGGGCAGTAGGGAAGGCTTTGAGGAGCCACTTCCTGAAGAAGGAAAGTGATCGGTTGGGCTTTTCTGGACCCAGGGCTCCACATGGCAGGAGAGGTGGGAGTGAGCTAGGTGAAGTTGATGGCGGTAAACCACAGTGGCTCTGACTAGTTGGTATGCTACCCAGTTTGGTCTCAGAGGAAAGTCCAGGGTCTGTTTGTGCCAGGGGCCTGCATCAGTAAGAGGGAACAAGAGCAGAGCATTAGCTTCTTACCTCCTAGCCTGAGTCTCGCTCAAAAACCTGCTCAATGCAAACTGACAAGCAGCCCTAAAATGAATTCAAGATCATAATAATAGCTATCATCTATTGAGCACTTACTAATGTATTAGATGCTTTACATACATTAACTCTTGAATCTGCAAGAGCCTTATGAGATAGTTATTTTCCCCATTTTGTAGACAAGGAAATTGAAGCTCAGAGAAGCTATGCCAGAGGACGCACAGCCAGTGTGTTAGAATAAAGATTTGAGCCCGAGTATTTTTCCCTTAAGACAAATTGTGTCTAACTTTTAGATCACTCACAGCACCAGGCTGAGAAAAACACCTCAAATGCAGAATTGTGTATATATATTGTATGTATTATTAGCTGACTATTAAAGGTGACCAATAAGGAGGGTTATTGAGACATACATGAATAACAAATCCTCATGCTATATCACTATACAGATGCAGCTTTAGGGTGACAGTCCAATACTGGGGGCTATGGTCTGCCATCACTTCAAATCCGGGGCTGAGATGGCACAAAATAATTTTGTCTATCTACTCCTAGTGGGGGCAGGTATTTACCATTTCTGCCTTCTATTTGAATTTCTTCTTGAGCAGCTATTCCCTTCTTGGGCCATTTCCCCCTTAACCCTCAGTCTCTCCCTTTTCCATTCCTTACTGGAAATGATTCTTCATTTACCCCATTCATTGTAAATACCATTTTCAACAAGGCCCTGTTCATGTAAATATTTCGTTAGCTAAGAAGTCTACTTAGAAGCTATATGCCTTAGTGATTAAGAGTTTTAATCTAAACTGTGATGCTGACACCCAGTGGCCAAAGGGTTGGAAAGCTGGGCCTGCAGTGCTCTGACCTTCTGCGCCCTCTCCTGGCAAATGTCAAGAGCAACAATTACAAAAACCACGCACAGCAAGAAAAAGCCTGTCATCTTCACACATCAGTAAACATTCCCATGTTAATTTACATATTATTCACCTAACCTTCCTTCTCCACTGAATCCAGGAGCCTGGAATTCTTCAGTAGGCCTGGGACGCTCAATATAGAAACTCTTTAATGTTTTGATGCATCAGGATTTTTTTTAATATTATGTATCTAAGTTTCAGGTGTAAAGCATCATAATTCAACATCTGTGTACACTACAGTGTTATCACAATCACAAGCCTAGTTACCATCATCTGTTACCACACAGTTGACTCCCTTCACCTATTTCACCCACTCACCCCCCACCCCCTTTCCCTGGTGGTAACCACTAATCTAATCTCTCTACCTGAGTTTGTTTTTATTTTTTGTTGTTCATTTGTTTTGTTTTTTTATATTCCACATATGAGTGAAATCACACATCAGGATTTTTTTTTAAGTTCATGTTCCAACTCATGCTTAATACACCCTCAAATTTGGGGCACTTAGATATCATTCAGACAAGGCCCAAGCCAGGCTTGTATTTGCTTTCTCAAATTACTCCATACTCCCATCCTACAATAATCTTTCCAAGAGACCCACGCATACATCTGCCCTACCCTGCCTGAAAAGGAATCCAAACCCAGCCTCTAACAGGCTGTCTGGTGAGGAACTGCCCTTTCCTTTCAGACCCTGACATCACATATTTCCTGAAGCAGGGTGGGGTCGCTAAGGATCAGAGCCAAGAAGGGTCTGCTCAGAACTTTTCAGGGAAATGGCTGACTCACACATCCTGCGTGATTGAACCTGGAATAGCTCTCCAGGCAAGCTCGATTCAGCTGGGTCATCTCCTGATGGAAAGATCAGGCCCAGCTCTCTTGTCATCCATTTCTGGATCCTTTCCAGAGTCCCTAGATGCCGGTATGTCCCACAGTCAGACCAGGGTACTGGCCTAATTCTAGGCATCTTCCTTTCTAGCCTCATATCATCTGTACAGAATTGATTTGTGCAGCTCCCAGTTGCACTTGGGAATGAAACCCAGATCCCTTGAAATGACCTCTGAGTCTCATATCCCATTGCTCTCCACAGTCTCACTAGGTTCCAACCATCCTGATCTTCCTTCTGTTCTTCAAGTCGGACAAGCTTCTTTCCACCCTTTAGGTCTTTGCACATGTTGTTCCCTCTGCCTAGATCAGACTTCTCCTTCTCGCTCCCCTTCTCATGCAGAGCTTCTTATCTTACAGACCTCAGCTCAAATATCACCTCTTCAAAGATGCCTTCCCTGACGATCCCATGCAAAGGGAAGATCTCTTTGCTATTCTCTATCAAAACCACCTATTTCATTATTTGATAGCATTTACCACAATTTACAACTATCCGTGTTTACTTACTTGTCTCACCCATGAGAACCATGCCTATCTTGATCATATTCCCGCCACCTAGTACAATGTCTAGCACTTAGCATTTGCCAAATAAATATTTGTTGAGTAAATCTCCACCCACACCAAGTTATCTTCTTTTTCCTTAATCAGAATGCATTCCCCTCCTTGTATGCATTATCTCTTTACTCCTTACGCAAAAGTCCAGCTCAAATACCACCTCCTCATTGAGGCCTTCCAACTGTCTCACTGCTTCCCTCTCCTTGCACTAAGCAGCAACCTATTTCTTCTTTGGAGTCCCGGGAGCCCTACTGCTTATCCTTTTCAAAGCATTTGTCACACTCCACCACCATTGTGTGATTACTTATCTATCTATTCTACCATAGTGGGGGCTCCTGGAGGTCAGGGAAGCGGTTATTTGCCTCTTTATACCCAACCCAAACACAGTGCTTGGTGCTCAATTAAAATCTGTTAAGCAGTCAGCACAACAGGGTAATTAAAAGCACAGGCTATGGAGCCTGAAACCCTGGGTTAGAAACCCAGCTCTGTTAATTACTAGCTGTGTTACATTAAGCCTCAGTTTCTTCACCTATAAAATGGGTATGTTCATAGTACCTACCCTGTATGATAGTGAGGAGGATTAATGAAAATAATGTTTGCAAAGTACTTTGCCCAATGCCTGGCACATGGTAAGTTCACACTAAAGGTTAGTTTAGGGAAATGGTAGTTGTTTTACTTGGAGGGAAGGAGGATAAATCGTGTCTGTTGTAATCGCTGAGACTAGCAAAGGTGTCTGTTGTAATCGCTGAGACTAGCAAAGGCTTAAGATTGATCTCACCAGGTTCCCAAGATTTCCCTGAATGATGGCTTTCTGCATTTCACAGAGAGCCCCACACTGCAGGAGCCCACTGCTGCCCTGGAACAATGTCTAATGCAGATGTTTAAAGCAGAAGCAACCATAATGGGAACAAAGAAAACTCCAAAATACATTTGGTACCAAAAACCCGAAGTAGCAACCACAGTCTGAATAGAAAAACTGTTTGGTGTACAAGGATATCAGGGTACCACATTCAAACACAAGTAGTTACGGACAGACAGACTTGAACTCAAATCCTGTCTCTGCCACCCACTGTCCTTGTGACCTCTGCAAGTTATTTAACTTCTCTCTGTGTTTTACTTTTCTTATCTTTAAAAATTAGGCTAAGTGCTCCAGGACAGCTAATGAGAGTAGCTGTCATTAAGGATTAAATACGATAGCAGATGCTCACGGAGCCAGGTATACAGACTCTCAGATGTGAGCCTGTTTCTGTCCTTTCTGAGGCCTTGTAAATTTCCCCACTTCAGCATCCTGTACCCTTTGCCTTCTAAGAATAAAACAACACAAACAACCCTGCACAGGAATGTATATGACTATTTCTCAATTATAGCTTTCAGAGATATAACAAGCATTAAGACTTTCTTTGAAAGGTAGGAGCTGACACATTGCTCAGTTGCCCTGGGGCCTGGGAGAGCTTCCTCAGGTAGGCCCCAAGGCAATCTGTTCTTAAATTGGGCCCCTGAAGGGAAGCAGGCTTGGAGCCAGCTTCTCCCAAGTTTGCCATCTTTTGAAAACCAAGCCTGAGAAAACCACCTTCCAGGCAATGAAGCCTGACAGTAAACTCGCAGATCCCCTTTTCTCTACACTCTTCTTCCCCATTTTTCTCCCCTCTAGGACAATATGGTATGATAACTCACCTCTGAGAGGTCTTGCTACATTACCCAACGGCCTCACCAGCCTCACCATGGTGGCCCCAATGGTGCGGTTCTCCCTAGGGTGCCCACTTTCATCAGCTGAATGCTGGTACAACTCCAGCATATACCGCAAGGGAGGCCCTAGGACCCGTGGCTTCCTCTGCTGCTTGCCAGGGGCTTCTTCTAGCAGTTCCCGAATCAGGGGCAAGGTAGGGGCCTCAGGCAGGAGGGCAACAGAAGGCTGCCCTACCTGTGTCATTTGGACCACGTGTTCCATAAAAAACACCAGTCCCCAAAGAAGAAGGATTCTAAGGATGCTCAGGAGGACCATCTTGAAAGGCTTGGTGTTCAGCAACACTTTCCAGCACAAGCCCAAAGGATGCCACTCTGACCCTTTCCTTTCACACAGGTAATAGCATCCAGGCTCCACTACCACAAAGGATAGGGCAAGAAAAAATGAAAGGCAGGCAGGCAGGTCCTATGTTGCTTCCTCTAGGAGGATCTCCTTGACCAAAAGGAGGTCTTCTAAATTGTCCTCTTTGCATCAAAACAAACAGAAACGCAGGAGGGACAAGGCAACATGCCCCTCCTGCTCTCCAGGGCCAGGAACAAGATAGCACTTAAAAGGAGAGGTCCATCCCAGGACCTGCTCCCTTACCTTATCCACTAGGATGAAAAGAAGCAACCCTATCCTGCTCCACTCCAGAGCTTTAAAGGCAGCCTCTTAATCAGTCCTTAAAGGGCCAGAGGCCTCCTGCTCCCATCCCACTTCCATGCAATACTTTTCCTAATGCAGCATTTCCCAAAATGTGGTCTACTAAGGACTTGCAGTGAGACTATCTGAGGTAATTGTTAAGAATTCAGGCTCCGGGGCCCAGCCCAAAACACGAACTCTCTGAGGATACGCTCCAGAAATCTGAATCTTAAATCCTCCAAGAAGTTCCCACTAAAATATGGGAACCTCTGTGTGAGTATGGCTGCTGGAGCTTGAAGAAGATACCTTAACAGTGGTTCTCAATCTTGACTCTACACTGAAATCACCTGGAGAGTTTTAACTATTATGGATTCCTGGGTACCATCCCCAAAGATTCTGATGTTGTGGGTCTGGGGTGTTACAAGGGCATCAGGATGTTTTAAAGCTCTGCAGGTGATTTTAATGCACAGCCAAGTTTGAGAACTCTGACTTAGAATTTTCTGGTTTCCCCATGGAAGGTGTTGAGATCCTGAGTGGGCTTCATCAGAGAAGCCTGGGGCAGTGGGAGATGAATCTGTGGAAGCTGGCTGGAAGCTGACCTAGCTTGGATGGTTAATGGAGGCATCAGGGCTGAGCCAGTTAAGGCTACCCCACACCAGGATTCTTCAGAAAAATGGTAGGTGTTGTCCTGGCCCTGTCCAAGTAGAATCAGTTTGCTGGGCTCTAAGGAGAAGGTGGGGCAGGAGGTCAAGATGTGGCTCTTGTGGAACAGGCATGGACTTTGTAAACAGACAGACCTGTGATTCTTTCTCTTATTAGCAGTCATTTAACCTCTCCAAAGCAAATCTCTTCGTTTCCCTGAGCCTCAGTCTCCTCACCTGTAAAATGGAGATAACATGTTTTATCTCATAGCTTGTTGTGAGGATACAAGGAAATAATCTGTGTTAATTCCACAAAACCTAATTAGGCATATGATATATGGTTACATGCTAGAAATTATTTGTTTCCTTCCTCTGTTTTTTCTAACATGGCCTTGGTCCCTGGCATGTATCGTAAAACAAAAGATATGGGCCCTCTAGTTCTGGACTCAAATCCCAAGTCAACAACCCATTAGCTGGTGACCTCAAGCAAGGTTACTCCCAGACTGAGTTTCTTCATTTGTACTGCTGGCTCCTACAGAGAGTTGTTGTGAGTGTTGTATTGTGTACATTTTTATTGTATACAATGACATACAAGTAAGAGATATAAGCAGAATGTTCACAATAGGCAAAACCTGAATGGCCAAAACATGAAAAGATGTAAAGGAATCAGAAAAATGCAATTTAAAACCACATGTGCTTCCACATCCATTGAATTGGCAACATATTAAAAGTCTGATGCTATTAAATCCAGGTGAGGATGTAGAATGCAGGTAACTCTCTTACACTGCTGGTGGGAATGTGATTTGGTACAATTGTTTTATAGAGCGATCTGGCATTACCTCTACTGAGTTTGAAGATGTGCAATTCAGGTATTGCTACTATTGCTAGAACAGTAGCTTTTAGATATTTTGGTCTGTGATTCACAGGAATAAATATATTTTACATCAGACCTAATAGAAACACAAGCACGCACACACACACACACACACACACACACACACACACACACAGGTATCTGAAGTAAACATTTCCTGCAACAATTTTTATCTTTCCAACATGTTGGGAGGGATAATATATCATAATGGGTAAGAACACAGCTCTGGATTCAGGATCCTAATTTCAAACTCCAGCTCTACCACTCATTAGCTTGACCTTGGGCAAGTTACTCAACTTCTCTGTGCCTCAGTTTCCTCATCTGTGAAATGGAAACCATAGCCTCTCTCTTCTTCAATTTTGTAATATATATGTAAAATGAGGTTAATCAAAAGACTTACTTCATAGGATTTTTGTGAGTATTTAATGAGTTAACACATGTACAGCACTTAAAAGAGTGCCTGGCACAAAGTAAGTACTAGACACAGGTTAATTATTATTACATTTCATGCAAGTTGTGCTCTCCAGAAAGCTGAGCTTACCCTGAAGTGCTAGTTCTGACCTCATATGAGCTGTGGAGAGGTGGCCCATAAGTTTCTCTGTCCTCCATGTCCACACCGCTTCTCCCTGCTTCCTTTCCCCCTTCTCTGCCTCCCGACATTCTCTTTGGCCCTTGACCTCTGTTACCAATTTAAACTTCCTATTTTCTATCCAACATAACTCAGTAAAAGAGCAAGTTATTAGGACAACTAGCAAAGGATCCATACAAGAGTTCCCAGCACAGTTTTCTTTGATGTTTCTGTGGTATTTGAGTAGGATTATATACGTCAAGAACATTTTTCTGCCATAGTAGTAAGATTTTGATACAGGATCAAAAGAAGTAAAAAGAGACAACATATTCACTGGAAATAACATGATTTGGGTTAGAATTCCTGGTTCTGCCATTTTTGTCTGTTGCTTAACCTCTCTGCATCTCAGCTTTCTTAACTGTAAATTTGGAATATTCTTTAGGGCTGTGGTGAGATTTAAATGAGATAATGTATACAAAGTATTAGCATATAGATACTCTTAAATAAATGTTAAAATTTATCATTAATAACCTATGATTTTAAACTGTATGTAAAGTGTAACTGACTGAAGGAAATATCTACTCAGCATCCTTCTAAAGTTCAGCTGAATTTTTATTCCATCCCTCTACTCACCAGGGCTTCAGAAGACTCACCTGAATGAATAGTTCAGCTTTCTTATTTCAGAAAGAGATCCAAAAACTAACTCCATTCTTATCACCAGAATTGAAAGAAGCTGACTTGATTATTTCCTGGAAATGCCCCCTGGTGGGCCTGATGTATGCTACTGCCCCAAACCCCCAGAAGAGGGCACCAACTGTCTTTCCAGCCTTTATGGTTGGAGGGGTGGGGTGGAGTGGAGGGGCAGGTTATAGGTGATTGGAACAGGATCTACTAAATGATATTTACCAGGCCTTTCTGCTTTAGAAAAAGCCAGTATGTGAAAACACTAATTATTTAAATTGGACAGTTTAGGAGGTGATTATTGATATGACTAAAAGTGTTCTTGACACAACAAAATAGGTCACCACAAGTTGCTTTGAGCAGCAGGAAACCTTAATGCACACTGTGGGTTAACTTTTCAAACTATAATATGCTGGGCACACTGGTAAAAGGCATGAAATTTACAAAAGAATAGATTTTTATCCAATTTGGGGGAGCATGGGTATTGTTTAAAGTACATATGTACTTTAAACATCATCTTTTACATGATTATAATTTACATTTCCTTACAATTGTGTTCATTCAACAAATATCTAATAAGTACCTCCTATGTGGTTGTGTAAGGTGTTAAGGGTGCAGGCCTATTGCCAGACTGCCTGGGTTCAAATTCCAGCTCTACCACTTAACTAGCTTGGTAATTTTTGCAATTGACTTAACCTCTCTGTACCTCAGTTTCCTCATCTAATAACAAGGATAATAATAGCAATATTTCAGAAGACTGTCGTGAAGATTAAATGAGTCAATGCATATAATAAGCATATTATGTTCTAGATACTGTACTAGACTCTAGGAGTACAGAAATTAATAAGACAAGTTCTTGGTCTTTAACACTCCCAGTACTATGCTTGGCACTGCAGTAGGTTGGGGGACACCACGATCAAACAGTTTCTCTCTCAAGAAGATAACAACCTTGATAGAGACATAAAAGATAGGAAATATTTCCCATAACCATGATATTTCCTCTGATTACTCTTCTGAGTTCTTAAAATATGGACCTATTTTCTAGATGTTCTGTTAAAAAAATCATTTTCCTTAAAACAGAGAGTATGGTATATTTTATAGAAATATTTATTTGGCACTAGACTGTATCATTTTACATATTATATCTCATTTTATCTTCATATCAACTCTGTGAGTTAAGTACTATATTCCCATTTATAGGTAAAGAAGTTGAAAATCAGAAAAGGAAACTTGTCCAAGTTTGTACAGCTCACAAATGGTGGAATCCACTGGGATTTGGACCCAACTTAGAGGAAATTTCAGAGCCCCTCTCTTTGTATCTTGTAGGTTGCTATATAAGGTGCCAATGAACATTTAGCCCCTTAAGAAGACTCAGTTCCCCAATAAGATAATCCCACAAGGATTCCTGAGTACAGAATTTTAACTCTCATCATTGCTTATAGACCATAACATTCCCAGACAACTAGAAGACCAGGTTTTCTTTTAGCCAAGCAAGCAAGCAAGAGCTAAGTAAGAGCTAAGCATGATACACTCTGAAGTTCCTTTTGGCCTCAGAGACACCTGCTGTCTTTGGAGCTTTTGGTCATTTTTGGGTAATCAAGTCATCAGTAATCATTGACCGTATTCCCATTCTATGGCCTCCCTCTGTTTGATCCCAGTAGCTACTTGTATTTCTTTAATTTGATAATAAAGCAAATGACTAGGTAACTGACTTCCCACATTAAAGGTAGGGAGACTGTGCTTCCCCTGAAAGACCTACAGAGACTGGTTGCATACGTATCACTCCATCTTCTATTGTATGTCAGCTTCGCAGGGATTGGCATGGCTGAATACAAATGGATCCTGGGCCACAACAACTCAGTACAAGGAAGACATAATTTGTAAATGATATGACCAATAGCGGTTAATGTCCAAAATATATAAGCAGCTCATACTCATCAAAAGTATTAAAATATCAAAAAACCCAGACAACCTTATTTAAAAGATGAGCAAAAGACCTGAATAGGCATTTTCCCAAAGAAGACATACAGGTGGTCAACAGGCACATGAAAAAATGCTCAACATCGCTAACCATCAGAGAAATGCAAATCAATACCACAATGAGATATCACTTCATACCTGTGAAAATGGCTATCATCAGAAAGAACACAAATAGGTTGCTTCCATGTCCTGGCTATTGTAAATAGAGCTGCAATGAACATTTTGGTGCATGACTCTTTTGAATTATGGTTTTCTCAGGGTATATGCTCAGGAGTGGGATTGCTGGGTCGTATGGTAGTTCTATTTTTAGTTTTCGAAGAAACCACCATACTGTTCTCCATAGTGGCTGTATCAATTTACATTCCCACCAACAGTGCAAGAGGATTCCCTTTTCTCCACACCCTCTCCAGCATTTATTGTTTGTAGATATTTTGATGATGGCCATTCTGACCGGTGTGAGATGATATCTCATTGTAGTTTTGATTTGCATTTCTCTAATGATTAATGATGTTGAGCATTCTTTCATGTGTTTGTTGGCAGTCTGTATATCTTCTTTGGAGAAATGTCTATTTAGGTTTTCTGACCATTTTTTGATTGGGTTGTTTGTTTTTTTGATATTGAGCTGCAAGGGCTGCTTGTAGATTTTGGAGATTAATCCTTTGTCCATTGCTTCATAGCAAATATTTTCTCCCATTCTGAGGGTTGTCTTTTCATCTTGTTTATGGTTTCCTTTGCTGTGCAAAACTTTTAAGTTTCATTAGGTCCCATTTGTTTATTTTTGTCTTTTTTCCATTTCTCTAGGAGGTGGGTCAAAAAGGATGAATGGATAAAGAAGATGTGGCACATATATACAATGGAATATTACTCAGCCATAAAAAATGAAATTGAATTATTTGTAGTGAGGTAGATGGACCTAGAGTCTGTCATACAGAGTGAAGTAAGTCAGAAAGATAAAAACAAATACCGTATGCTAACACATACATATGGAATCTAAAAAAAAAATGGTCATGAAGAACCTAGGGGCAAGACAATAATAAAGACACAGACCTACTAGAGAATGGACGTGAGGATACAGGGAGGGGGAAGGGTCAGCTGGGACAGAGTAAGAGAGTGGCATGGACATATATACACTACCAAACGTAAAATAGATAGCTAGTGGAAAGCAGCCACATAGCACAGGGAGATCAGCTCACTGGTTTGTGACCACCTAGAGGAGTGGGATAGGGAGGGTGGGAGGGAGAGAGACACAAGAGGGAAGAGACATGGGGACATATGTATATGTATAACTGATTCACTTTGTTATAAAGCAGAAACTAACACACCATTGTAAAGCAATTATACTCCAATAAAGATGTTAAGAAAAAAGATGTTAAAAAACAAAAAAGAAAGGAAGAACACAAATAACAAATGTTGGCAAGGATGTGAAGAAAAGGGAACCTTTGTACACTGTTAATGGGAGTGTAAATTGGTGCAGCCACTATTGGTGCACCCAGACTCCTCAGAATGACAAGCAAGGCCCTTTCTGATCTGACCTGTAACTATTTCTCAGGTCTCGTCTATATTCATATGCACATTTGCATCCTACACTTCATTTAAGCTCAAGAACTTACAGTTCTTGGAATCAGGCAAGCTCCCCCTTAATCCCCCCATCTTTTCTCATGCTATTCCCCTTGCCTATAATGCCTTCAGCTGAGGTGCTCAACAAAAATTGTTAAATAAATGAATAAGTGAATGAGTGAATGAATCTGTTTATCTGTTTCCTTGGCCGTTTTTGAGAGCGGCTACATGGCTGTGCATGATCATGAGTGGGGTATTTATTTGGGGAAGTTGGAGGATATTTAAATGGTAGGATTTCAGGGAATCATTGAGATCCTCACTGCATTAAACCATCACTCCTGTTAGCTTATCACTGGACCTTATCCCATGAGCTTTATTTCCCTGAACAAAGGCTTAGTGTTACTGGAAGTCTCTGATGGAGGGAGGAGTGCTAAAAAAGAAAGAGGGGGCCAGACAGAGAAATTGGAAGTGGGACGCAGCTGATGGGAAAAGCTAACAGTACCACTTTGCCCAGAACAGATGATGTTGTGATGACACTGGAGCAGAAACAAGCCAATCTGAAATATAACAAAGTGCAAGGGGAAAAAATTGACTTAGAGCCTAAAATATACTGTGGGCAGTTTTAATTATCCTGTTGTTGACGTAAAAGTCAGATTAAAATCACGTATACTCCTAATCCCACATACCTAAGGTAGAGAACTAAGTGGAATGCAGCAGGGTTTTGGGCCATTTCCAGAGATAGATCATTTTCAGTAGAGCCCTTTGGGCTTGAGAAGGAACGGCATGGAGCATGGGTGGGTTAGGATCCCCTAGCAAAGCCAAGTCCATTAGACAAACAGCTCTAAAAAACCACAGGCTTTCCATAGTCCCTGTGGAGGGACAGGAGAGGCCTGGATCGCAGATATCAAAAACCTGGTGAAAGACCAAGATATGTCCTCTTCTGGCCACTTTCAGGCCTATCCAAAAGAAAATCAAACTCATTTAGTCTACTAGGCTTTTCTGGGATGGCTAGGGTTGATGTTTATGGGAGTCCAGTATCCCAGGTCAAAAGATTTCTACCCTTTTCCTAGAGCCTGGACTGGAATTGTAGGTGAGAAATGAGAGAATCAAATCAAGCTCCATTGTACTTTCCCTCTATACTCTGCTCCCTGTCAACTACTAAGCATAACTTCCTTCCATTGGTGAATTTTATTAGTTCTTTGAAGAAACAGGAAATTGGAGAATTGAATAGGAGATAACACTTGGGAAAACATAGGATACAAACGAGCATTCTGGGCCTGGTTAAATAAAGGTCCCATAGAAGTTGTCCCATAGAGGGGTAGTGGAAAGAATACAGACCTTGGACTTATTTTGTTCAAATTCCCCTTTGCCAACTTATTAGGTACATAATCTTAGAAAAGCCCCTCATTGAGCCTCAGTTTCTCACCTGTAAAATCAAACCAATAGTACCAACTTTGCCCATATGAAGGTTGAATGCCTGGCACCTAGGTTGTAGTCAATCAATGTTAGTTAATTTTCCCCTATTTGTGGAAAATCGTGGAGTGGTAGGTGAATTTGGTCCTGAGAGACAAGAATTTTGAAATCCTGAAGTCTGGGTTGAGCAGAAAGGGCTTGGCTAAGCACTCAGGTCTTATAGATTTGGTATGTAGAGGGGAAGGTCATTGGATGGATGAAGTACAACTCTAGCTGGGAACTATTGTCTGGGTACTTTCTATATGGGTAAGCTGAGTTTGGGGGGTAATATGTAAGTGGATGATGTAATAGGGCCTGTGATGCCATAAAATCTGGGCTTCTCATCCTGTCTGGCTCAGCTTTGCACTTGTTGTGTTATCTTGCATAAGCCACTATGTTTTCCCAATTCTAATCACTTTCTCTCCCCTCCTGCCCTCACTCCCACAGTCAAATCAAGATATTATACACAGTAATTATTATTTACAAACTATGAAGCTCTGAATTCTCTGTGGAGAAGGATAAAGGAGAAAGGAAGGTAAAAACTGAGAGAGAACAGAAAAAGAGAGAGAGAGGCAGGGTGTCATCAGTGGGAGAAGGACGTTTAGAGAGGTGCTCTGGAAAGATGTTTTGCATAAGAAGGAATATGGTTTGGCATTTAACATATGGAATTTGAGACCAGAAGTCGTAACTGTCTCTTCATCAAGAGTGGAATTTGATTGATTCGCCCAATTGAAGGGCCTTGCTTTGAGCCATGTAAGATAGAGTTTGAGAACATGAATTTATATTGTATGACATGTACATTTTTACAGGATTGGTAAGGGTTTGTGGTGTGAGTAGAGGTGGGGAGGACTGGAAAATAATATTTGCCATGCAATCAATTGGGTGAATTTTAAAAATTGCTCAATCACTTATGTAAGGAACTCTACAAGTAGCTATATTAAACAAGCTTGTCTCTCAATGTTTCTACTCCCTAGAGATATATTTCCGTCTCTTTCCCTCCTTTTGCCATCAAACTTCTAGCTTCATAATACATAATTGTATACTGACTTCCGGTCCTGCTATTCAACCAATACTATTATCTCAGATGTTTCAACAATCTTCACATAGTGTAAATCTCTGTCCTTTTTTGTGATCCTCTAACGCTGCTGATTTCTTCCTCTTTGAAATTATTTTTTCTTCCCCCTAGGCTTCCATGAGCCAGCACACATCAGGTTCTCTTATTACCTTTCTGACAGCTCTTTCTTTGCCTCTCAAGGCTCCATTTTTCCTCTGGCCCACTCAGAGTAGATTTTCCTCATGATTCTCTTCCCAACTCTCTTCTCTTTCTGCAGATTCTTTCTTTGCCATCACATTCCCACAACATCAGCTATCCTCTCTGAGTGATTTTGGTCTCCTTATTTCAATTTCAAGCTCCAGTTAGTATTTCTAATTGCCAGCTGGGCACCTCTGCCTGAATTTCCTGCTGTCATATGCTACTCTTGTCCTAACAACACATATCTACTTTCCCAAGCCAGTTCTCCATCATGTATTCCCTTCTCTTATTGCACTACCACTTTCTCTGCCAAAAAAAAACCCAGTCATCCTTGAATCGTTTCTCTCCTTCATGCTTCATATTTGGTCCCCAGATCCTATTGATTCTACCCCTCAAAAGTATCTTCTCCCCCAAGAAATTACAATAACCTCTTTATACATTTCGTTACTGTTACAACAACTCATTTCTTCAACAAACATATATTGAGTCAATTACAGGGTGCTGGGCACTGGGTATACCACTGTGTATCTGATCTCAAGGAACATGCAGTCCTGTAGGGAAGGCAGACAACTAGAAAGGAAATAAACATACAGAGATAAGTGTCAGAATAGATGTAAATATAGGAAACTGTGGGACACAGAAGGACAGTTCCTAAGCCATATTGCAGGGTTAAGGAAAGCTTCACAGAGAAGTATAAGAGTTTATCTGGCACAGGAGGATTAATGGAACATTCTAAGCAGAGGGGTAAGCACAAGCAAAAGCATGGGAGAGAGAGCACACTTTTGGGAAATATAACTTATTAGAGATGACTAGAGTGCAGGAAGAGAAGTGGAGCAGGACACTAGACTGATTGGCAGGGGTAAGATCATGAAAGGTCTAATATCCCTGCTGAGGAGTTTAGAGAGTTTGGGAAACTCAAAATATTTTAATCAAGAGAAGAACAATATCTGTTTTGTACTTGAAGTTTGTCCTGGCAGTAGTGTGGAGGCTGAATTGGATGAAGGCAATTCCAATGAAAATCCTAATAATAATAATTAGAATCCATAAAAATACAATTGGAAAAGTAAACGGCAAAATAATTAAGAAAGTTGTACGAAGGGCCAAGTAATAAGCATCAAGGAGGGTGGGCGCTAGTAAAATATTCCCATGGTTAAACCCACTGTGATGGCTAATTTTGTGTTAACTTGGTTGAGCCAAGGGATACCCAGACATTTGGTCAAACATTATTCTAGGTGTGTTTGTGAGGGTATTTCTGGATAAGATTAACATTTGACTTGGTAGACTGAGTAAAGCAGATTGTTTTCCCTAATATGGGTTGGCCCCATCCAATCTGTTGAAGGCCTGAATAGAACAAAAACTTTGACTATTCTGTGAGTAAGAGGGAACTCTTCATGCCTGAGTGCTTGAGCTAGGACATAGGTCTTTTCTTGCCTTTGGACTGTAATTGAAAAATCAGTTCTTTTGGTGTCTTGAGCCTGCTGGCTCTCAAACTGGAACTTATACCATTGGCTCTCCTGGTTCTCAGACCTTTGGACCCGGACTGGAACTACACCATCAGCTCTCCTGGGTCTCCAGCTTGCCTACTGCAGACCTTGGGATATCTCAGCCTCCACAAGCATGTGAGCCAATTCCTTATAATAAATTATATATAAATATAAATATCCTGTTAGTTCTGTTTCTCTGGAGAATGCTGATTAATACAGATTTTGGTAACTAGAAGTAGGGTGCTGATATAACAAGTACCTAAGAATGTGGAAGTGGCTTCAAAATTGGGTAATGGGTAGAGGCTGGAAGAGTTTTGAGGTACATAATAGAAATATGGATATTAAAGGTGATTCTGGTGAGATCTCAGACAGAAATGAAGAATAAGTTATTGGAAACTGGAGGAAAGGCGATCTTGTTATAATGTGGCAGTGAACTTGGCTGAATTGTGTTCTAGTGTTTTGTGGAAG
Source organism: Grampus griseus (assembly GCF_964374135.1). NCBI lineage: Eukaryota > Metazoa > Chordata > Mammalia > Artiodactyla > Delphinidae > Grampus > Grampus griseus. The sequence continues at coordinate 44,083,952 of NC_138999.1, read as the reverse complement.
GTAGAAGTTGAGAGCGATGAAATTGAATATTTAGCCGAGGAGATATCTAAGCAAAGTATTGAAGATGCAGCTTGGGTCCTCCTTACTTTTTATAGTAAAATGTGAGAGAAAAGAGATGAATTTAAGAAGGAATTGTTAGGTAAAAAGGAAGCAGAACTTGGAGATTTTGAAAATTCTTAGTCTAGCCATATTGCAAAAAAACCGAGAAAGCTTGTTCTGAAGAGAACATAAAGGGTGTGGCTGAACAATCATTTGATAAGGAGATCATGGGTGCAACTCATAAATTTGATCAGCCATCTCAGCAGAAGCTAGGAATAGAGATGGGATTACACCAACAGAAACACTGCCAGTTGGGCCTAAAGAGGACAGAAAAAATGAAATGAAGGAAGGCTGTCAGACTTCCTAGGTCTCACAGGACCAGCCCATAGGACCATTTGGCTGCAAACACGCACTATTCAAAAAAAGGGAAAAATGGCCCTGAAGGTGATTCAGAGACCATCAGGGCTTCCTCCTTGGTTTCAGAGTATCGTTGTCCCCTCAGTGTCAGCAAGCCAGATGGCCCTCAACTAGAGCTTGGGGAAAGGGCTGCCTGGAGCCTTTTGTGTGGGACTGCCACCTCTGTGGGTCCAGAAGGCAGGATATCAAGCCAAAGAGGATTATTTTTGAAACTTAACATTTAATGGAATTTGCCTTGCTAGGTATGGACTTGCTTGAAACCCTTCACTCCTTCCTTCTTTCCTATTTCTATCTTTTGGAGTGGGATTTTCTATCCTATGCCTGTTCCATCACTGTATTTGGGAAGCATGTAACTTGCCTGGTTTCACAGGTTCACAGCTGGAGAGGAATTTTGCCTCAGGATCAATTGTACCTCAAGTCTCATCCATATCTTATTTAGATGATATTTAGATGAGACTTTGGACTTTTGACATTAGAGTGATGCTGGAACGTATTAAGTCTTTGGGGGCTATTGGGGTGGAATGAATGTATTGTGCATGCAATAAGGACAGAAATTTGGGGGGGCAAGGGACAGAATGCCATGAACTGATTTGTGTCCCCCTAGGTTCATATATGGAAGCCCTAATCCCCTGTGTGACTGTATTGGAGATAGAATCTTTAAGGAGATGATTAAGGCAACATGAGGTCGTAAGTGTGAGGCCCTGATCTGATAGAATTGGTATCCTTAGAAAAGAGGCTGAATCACCAGAGATTTCTCTCTCCACTATGCAAGGACACTGTGAGAAGGCTGCTGTCTGCAGCTCAGGAAGAGAGCTCTCACCAGAAACTGAACTCTGCCAGAACCTTGATCTTTGACTTTTCTGTCTCCAGAACCATAAGAAAATATATTGCTGTTGTTTAAGCCACCCTGTTTATGGTATTTTGTTATAGCAGAGTGAGCAGACTAAGATACCCACAGACTCTTCTGCATTGCTTGAGTTCAAGTCCCAGCTTTATCATTTACTGACTGAATGAACTTGGAGAACTGACTTGGCTTTCCTGTGTTTTAGTTTCTTTATCTCTAACACATAGTTTCATGTTTCTGCACAGTTTTCATAACTATCATTTAAAATTTGAATAGCCTTTACCGTGTTGTTGAGTTTTAGGTGTTTTCTGTATTCTTACTATTATAAAAAATATTCATACATTTAGCTTTTTTGTTTTCTATTGAGTTTTCCCCATAGGGTTGACTCTCAGGAGTAAAATTACTAGGTCAAAAAATATTTTTATTGCTGCAGATGCATATTACCAAATTGCTTTCCAAAAGGACCAAACCATTATGGACCGATTTAATAGATATAAAAAACTTCCTATTTATTATTTCACTTCACATTTCCTTTGTTATTAGTGACCTTGAACTTGCCCCCAAATGTTTGTTTACTCTTTATATTTCTTATTTTGTGAATTATCTTCATGTTTTTTGTCTATTTATCTAGTACATTCTCAATACCCCTATACATGTAGGTATTAATCTTTTTCTATCATATTTTATGTACATATTTCCTTAAGTATTTCTTCCTTACTTTTTAGATTTGTTCCATTTCTCTAAACAGAAGATTTAAAATATATAGTAAATTCTACTGAGCTCTAACTTTATAATTTTTAAAAACAGAATTAAAACGCTAAAATAATTCCAAAGGACATCTAAAAATTATTCCAATCCTCCTTTTTCAAAGTTTCTTATGATTGAGTTTTAAAATGTATTCTTTAATCTACCTTGAATTTATCTTTGTGTACATCATAAGGCTTAAATCTAAATATTCTTTTCCTGATTGTTAAATAATAAATCTAATATCAATAATTAAATATCCTTTCCACACCCCCATTGGTATATATTTTTTACTTCATTGTATAGGCAATTATGTTAATAATAATTAATATAATAATAATTATATATATTTATGGTCTAGTGATCTGTATTTGGCTAAGAACCACTATATTTGCACTATGGTTACTTTATTTTTTCATTCCAATATTATTTATTTAATTTTGATAGTTCTCATATGGTTATTATTTTTTTAACATCTTTATTGGAGTATAATTGATTTACAATGGTGTGTTAGTTTCTGCTGTATAACAAAGTGAATCAGCTATACATATTTCCCCATATCTCCTCCATCTTGCAGCTCACTCCCACCCTCCCTATCTCACCCCTCTATGTGGACACAAAGCACTGAGCTGCTCTCTCTGTGCTATGCGGCTGCTTCCCACTAGCTATCTATTTTACGTTTAGTAGTGTATATATATTTTTGCCACTCTCTCACTTCGTCCCAGCTTAACCTTCCCCTTCCTCGCATCCTCAAGTCCATCCTCTATGTCTGCATCTTTACTCCTGTCCTTCCACTAGGTTCTTCAGAACTTTTTTTTTTTTTTAGATTCCATATATATGTGTTAGCATACGGTATTTGTTTTCCTCTTTCTGACTTAATTCACTCAGTATGACAGACTCTAGGTCCATCCACCTCACTACAAATAACTCAATTTCGTTTCTTTTTATGGCCGAGTAATAATCCATTCTATATATGTGCCAAATTTTCTTTATCCATTCATCTGTTGATGGACACTAAGGTTCTTCCATGTCCTGGCTATTGTAAATAGAGCTTCAATGAACATTGTGGTACATGACTCTTTTCGAATTCTGGTTTTCTCAGGGTATATGCCCGGTAGTGGGATTGGTGGGTCGTGTGGTAGTTCTATTTTTACTTTTTTGAGGAACCTCCATACTGTTCTCCATACTGTTATCCATAGTGGTTGTATCAGTTTACATTCCCACCAACAGTGCAAGAGGGTTCCCTTTCCTCCACACACTCTCCACCATTTATTGTTTGTAGATATTTTGCTGATGGCCATTCTGACCGGTGTGAGGTGATACCTCATTGTAGTTTTGATTTGCATTTCTCTAATGTTTAGTGATGTTGAGCATCCTTTCATGTGTTTGTTGACAGTCTGTATGTCTTCTTTGGAGAAATGTCTATTTAGGTCTTCTGCCCACTTTTGGATTGGGTTGATTGCTTTTTTGATATTGAGCTGTATGAGCTGCTTGTATATTTTGGAGATTAATCCTTTGTCAGTTTCTTCATAGACAACTATTTTCTCCCATTCTGAGGGTTGTCTTTTCATCTTGTTTATGGTTTCCTTTGCTGTGCAAAAGCTTTGAAGTTTCATTAGGTCCCATTTGTTTATTTTTGTTTTTATTTCCATTTCTCTTGGAGGTGGGTCAAAAAGGATCTTGCTGTGATTTATGTCATAGAGTGTTCTGCCTATGTTTTCCTCTAAGAGTTTTATAGTGTCCAGTCTTACATTTAGGTCTCTAATCCATTTTGAGTTTATTTTTGTGTATGGTGGTAGGGAGTGTTCTAATTTCATTCTTTTCCATGTAGCTGTCCAGTTTTCCCAGCACCACTTATTGCAGAGACTGTCTTTTCTCCATTGCATATCCTTGCCTCGTTTTTCATACATTAGTTGACCATAGGTACATGGGTTTATGTCTGGGCTTTCTACCCTGTTCCATTGATCTATATTTCTGTTTTTGCACCAGTGCCATATTGTCTTGATTACTGTAGTTTGTAGTATAGTCTGAAGCCAGGGAGTCTGATTCCTCCATCTCCATTTTTCTTCCTCAAGATTGCTTTGGCTATTTGGGGTCTTTCATGTTTCCATACAAATTGTGAAATTTCTTGTTCCATTTCTAAGAAAAATGCCATTGGTAGTTTGATAGGGATTCCATTAACTCTGTAGATTGCTTTGCGTAATAGAGTCATTTTCACAATGTTGATTCTTCCAATCCAAGCACATGGTATATCTCTCCATCTGTTTGCATCATCTTTAATTTCTTTCATCAGTTTCTTATAGTTTTCTACATATAGGTCTTTTATCTCCTTAGGTAGTTTATTCCTAGGGATTTTATTCTTTTTGTTGGAGTGGTAAATGGGAGTGTTTCCTTAATTTCTCCTTCAGAGTTTTCATCCTTAGTGTGTAGGAATGCAAGAGATTTCTGTGCATTAATTTTGTATCCTGCTACTTTACCAAATTCATTGATTAGGTCTAGTAGTTTCCTGGTAGAGTCCTTAGGATTCTCTATGTATAGTATCATATCATCTGCAAACAGTGACAGCTTTACTTCTTCTTTTCCAATTTGGATCTTTAAAATTTCTTTTTATTCTCTGATTGCTGTGACTAAAACTTCCAAAACTTTGTTGAATAGTAGTGGTGAGAGTGGGCAACCTTGTCTTGTTCCTGATCTTAGTGGAAATGGTTTCAGTTTTTCACCATTGAGAATGATGTTGGCTGTGGGTTTCTCATATATGGCCTTTGTTATGTTGAGGTAAGCTCCCTCTATGCCTACTTTCTGAAGAGTTTTTTTCATAAATGGGTGTTGAATTTTGTCGAAAGCTCTTTCTGCATCTATTGAGATGATCGTATGGTTTTTATCCTTCAATTTGTTAATATGGTGTATCACATTGTTTGATTTGTATATATTGAAGAATTCCTGCATTCCTGGAATAAACCCCACTTGATCATGGTGTATGATCCTTTTAATGTGCTGTTGGATTCTGTTTGCTAGTATTTTGTTGAGGATTTTTGCATCTATGTTCATCAGTGATATTGGCCAGTAGTTTTCTTTCTTTGTGACATCTTTGTCTGGTTTTGGTATCAGGGTGATGGTGGCCTCATAGAATGAGTTTGGGAGTGTTCCTCTCTCTGCTATATTTTGGAAGAATTTGAGAAGGATAGGGGTTAGCTCTTATCTAAATGTTTGATGTAATTCACCTGTGAAGCCATCTGGTCCTGGGCTTTTGTTTGATGGAAAATTTTTAATCATAGTCTCAATTTCAGTGCTTGTGATTGGTCTGTTTATATTTTCTTTTTCAGTCTGTGAAGGTTGTGCATTTCTAAGAATTTGTCCATTTCTTCCATGTTGTCCATTTATTTGGCATATAGTTTCTTATAGTAATCTCTCATGATCTTTTGTATTTCTGCAGTGTCAGTTGTTACTTCTCCTTTTTCATTTCTAATTCTATTGATTTGAGTCTTCACCCTTTTTTCCTTGATGAGTCTGGCTAATGCTTTATCAATTTTGTTTATCTTCTCAAAGAACCAGCTTTTAGTTTTATTGATCTTTGCTATCATTTCCACCATTTGTTTTTTTATTTTTTTCTGACCTGATCTTTATGATTCTTTTCTTCTGCTAACTTTGGGATTTTTTTTGTTCTTCTTTCTCTAGTTGCTTTAGGTGTAAGGTTAGGTTGTTTATTTGAGATGGTTCTTGTTTCTTGAGGTAGGATTATATTGCTATAAACGTCCTTCTTAGAACTGCTTTTGCTGCATCCCATAGGTTTTGGGTTGTCGTGTTTTCACTGTCATTTATTTCTAGGTATTTTTTTATTTCCTCTTCTTTGATTTCTTCAGTGATCTCTTGGTTATTTAGTAGTGTATTATTTAGCCTCTATGTGTTTGTATTTTTTACAGAATTTTTCCTGTAATTGATTTCTAGTCTGATAGCCTTGTGGTTGGAAAAGATACTTGATACAATTTCAATTTCCTTAAATTTACCAAGGCTTGATTTGTGACCCAAGATATGATCTATCCTGGAGAATGCTCCATGAGCACTTGAGAAGAAAGTGTATTCTGCTGTTTTGGGATGGAATGTCCTATAAATATCAATTAAATCCATCTTGTTTAAAGTGTCATTTAAAGCTTGTGTTGCCTTATTTATTTTCATTTTGGATGATCTGTCCATTGGTGAAAGTGGGGTGTTAAAGTCCCTTACTATGATTGTGTTACTGTCGATTTCCCCTTTGATGGCTGTTAGCATTTACCTTATGTATTGAGGTGCTCCTATGTTGTGTGCATAAATATTTTCAATTGTTATGTCTTCTTCAATTGATCCCTTGTTAATTATGTAGTGTCCTTCTTTGTGTCCTGTAAGAGTCTTTATTTTAAAGTCTATTTTGTCTGATGTTAGTATGGCTACTCCATATTTCTTTTGATTTCCATTTGCATGGAATATACTTTTCCATCCCCTCACTTTCAATCTGTCTGTGTCCCTAGGTCTGAAGTGGGTCTCTTGTAGACAGCATATATACAGGTCTTGTTTTTGTATCTATTCAGCCAGTCTATGTCTTTTGGTGGGAGCATTTAATTCATTTACATTTAAGGTAGTTATTGATATGTATGTTCCTATCATCACCATTTTCTTAATTGTTTTCCATTTGTTTTTCTATGTCTTTTCCTTCTCTTGTGTTTCTTGCCTAGAGAAGTTCCTTTAGCATTTGTTGTAGAGCTGGTTTGGTGGTGCTGAATTCTCTTAGTTTTTGCTTGTCAGTAAAGGTTTTATTTTCTCCATCAAATCTGAATGAGATCCTTGCTGGGTAGAGTAATCTTGGTTGGAGGTTTTTCCCTTTCATCACTTTAAATATGTCCTGCCAGTCCCTTCTGGCTTGCAGAGTTTCTGCTGAAAGATCAGCTGTTAAGTTTATGGGGGTTCCCTTGTATGTTATTTGTTGCTTTTCCCTTGCTGCTTTTAATATTTTTTTCTTTGTGTTTAATTTTTGATAGTTTGATTAATATGTGTCTTGGCATGTTTCTCCTTGGATATATCCTGTATGGGACTCTCTGTGCTTCCTGGACTTGATTATTTTCTTTCTCATATTAGGGAAGTTTTCAACTATAATCTCTTCAAATATTTTCTCAGTACCTTTTTTTCTCTTCTTCTTCTGAGATCCCTATAATTTGGATGTTAGTGTGTTTAATGTTGTCCCAGAGGTGTCTGAGATTGTCCTCAATTCTTTTCATTCATTTTTCTTTATTCTGCTCTGTGGTAGTTATTTCCACTATTTTATCTTCCCAGTCAGTTTTCTGTTCTTCTACCTCAGTTATTCTGCCATTGATTGCTTCTAGCAAATTTTTAATTTCATTTATTGTGTGGTTCATCATTGTTTGTTTGTTCTTTATTTCTTCTAGTTCCTTGTTAAACGTTTCTTGTATTTTCTCCCTTCTATTTCTAAAATTTTGCATCATCTTTACTATCATTACTCTGAATTACTTTTCAGGTAGACTTCCTATTTCCTCTTCATTTGTTTGGTCTGGTGGGTTTTTACTTTGCTCCTTCATCTGCTTTTTATTTCTCTGTCTTCTCATTTTGCTTAAATTACTGTGTTTAGTGTCTCCTTTTCACTGGCAGTCCTTTCATAGGTCCCGTTGTTTTTGGTGTCTGCTCCCAGTGGGTAAGGTTGGTTCCGTGGGTTGTGTAGGCTTCCTGGTAGAGGAGCTGGTGCCTGTGTTCTGGTGGATGCGGCTGGATCTTGTCTTTCTAGTGGGCAGGACCACGTCCGGTGGATTGTTTTGGGGTGTCTGTGAACTTAGTATGATTTTAGGCAGCCTCTCTGCTAATGGGTGGGATTGTGTTCCTGTCTTGCTAGTTGTGTGGCATAGGGTGTCCAGCACTGTAGCTTGCTGGTCTTTGAGTGGAGCTGGGTCTTAGCGTTGAGGTGGAGATCTCTGGGAGAGCTTTTGCTGTTTGATATTATGTGGGGCCAGGAGGTCTCTGGTGGACCAATCTCCTGAACTTGGTTCTCCCACCTCAGAGGCTCAAGCCTGACACCTAGCCAGAGCATCAAGACTCTGTCAGCCACACGGCTCAGAAGAAAAGGGAGAAAAAAGAAAGAAAAAATAAATAATTAAAATAAAGTTATTAAAATGGAAAAAAATATTAAAAATTAAAAAGTAATTTGAAAAAGAAAGAGAGAAAGAAAGAAGAGAGCAACCAAACCAAAAAACAAATCCACCAATGATAACAAGTGCTAAAAACTATACTAAGAAAGAAAAAAAATAAACGGACAGTCAGAACCCTAGGACAAATGACAGAATCAAAGCTATACAGACAAAATCACACAAAGAAGCATACACATACACACTCACAAAAAGAGAAAAAGGAAAAAAGTATATATTTATATATATAAAAGGAAGAGAGCAACCAAATCAATAAACAAATCTACCAATGATAATAAGCTCTAAATACTAAACTAAGATAAACCTAAAACCAGAACGAAATTAGATGCAGAAAGCAAACCCCAAGTCTATAGTTGCTCCCTAAGTCCACTGCCTCAATTTTGGGATGATTCGTTTTCTATTCCGGTATTCCAGAGATGCAGGGTACAACAAGTTGATTGTGGAGATTTAATCCACTGCTCCTGAGGCTGCTGGGAGAAATTTCCCTTTCTCTTCTTTGTTCGCACAGCTCCTGGGGTTCAGCTTTGGATTTGGTCCCGCCTCTGCATGTAGGTCTGTTCCCCACCCAGAAAGGACGGGGTTAAAGGAGTGGCTGATTACGGGGCTCTGGCTCACTCAGGCCAGGTGGAGGGAGGGGTACAGAATGTGGGGTGAGCCTGTGGCGGCAGAGGCCAGCATGATGTTGTAACAGCCTGAGGCGCGCTATGTGTTTTCCTGGGGAAGTTGTCCCTGGATCACGGGACCCTGGCAGTGGCAGGCTGCACAGGCTCCCGGGAGGGGAGGTGTGGATAGTGACCTGTGCTTGCACACAGGCTTCTTGGTGGCTGCAGCAGCAGCTTTCATGTCTCATGCCCGTCTCTGGTGTCTGTGCTGATAGCCATGGCTCATGCCTGTCTCTGGAGCTCGTTTAGGCAGTGTTCTGAATCCCCTCTCTTCATGCACCCTGAAACAATGGTTTCTTGCTTCTAGGCAGTTCCAGACTTTTTCCCGGATTCCCTCCCAGCTAGCTGTTGCGCACTAACCCCCTTCAGGCTGTGTTCACGCAGCCAACCCCAGTCCTCTTCCTGGAATCTGACCTCCGAAGCCAGAGCCTCAGCTCCCAGCCCCCACCCACCCCAGCGGGTGAGCAGAGAAGCCTCTCAGGCTGGTGAGTGTTGGTCGGCACCGATCCTCTGTGCGGGATCTCTCCCCTTTGCCCTCTGCACCCCTGTTGCTGCGCTCTCCTCCGTGGCTCTGATGTTTCTCCCCCCAACCCTCCGTCTCTGCCAGTGAAGGGGCTCCCTGGTGTGTGGAAACATTTCCTCCTTCATAGCTCCCTCCCACTGGTGCAGGTCCCGTCCCTATTCTTTTGTCTCTGTGTTTTCTTTTTTCTTTTGCCCTACCCAGGTACGTGGGGAATTTCTTGCCTTTTTGGAAGTCTGAGGTCTTCTGTCAGCGTTCAGTAGGTGTTCTGTAGGAGTTGTTCCACATGTAGATGTATTTCTGATGTATTTGTGGGGAGGAAGGTGATCTCCACGTCTTGCTCCTCCGCCATCTTGAAGGCCCATTATTGTTACTTTATAAGAGGTTTTAATATCTTTTTGGGAGCCTACCTCTCCCCATTATTGCCCTGCCTTTTCCAAACCTCCTTTGATAGTATTTCCTGTTTATTTCTCAGTTATATTTTAGAAATCATCCAGAAGAATAAAGACTGGAACATGGTCCCAGTGCTTTCTTCTATATTCTTCTTCCTCTAGGCACTCAATAAACATTTCTGGAATTAATAAAAGATAGAAGAACGTATACAGAATGGTGTTTGCTGAAGGATGCCAAGGTAAAAACAAGTTTACACCTGCTTCCCCAAACCCCTGACACTTCCAAAAGACACTTGGACTCTAGGATGTGTATTTGAGAAACTCTACTCTGCTGTTGGAGGATTACTGTTTGCTCATGCATGCAGCAAATATTTACTGAGCACCTACTTTATCCCCAACATCGTTCTAGATACTGGGGATAGAGCAAATGAACAAAAGAGACAAATAAAATAAACAAATGAATATATTATATAAACCATTTATATATAGTTTATGAATATACTTATATAAGTAAATAAACACACATGTACAAAGTATGAAATAAATATATAATTCAAAAATAAATAACTACATAAAATAAATAATAAATAAAAATATAACCTCAAGTTGATATAAATGCTCTAAAGTAAAATAAATCAGGGTGAGGACATAGGGAGCGACTGAGATGGGGATAACATTAGAAGGGAGACAAAGAAGGTTTCTCAAGAGGTGCCTTTGGGCTAAGACCTAAATAAGAGGCAGGCATGGGAAGACCTGTGGGAAGAGCATTCTAGTCCAAGGGAACAGCAAGCATAAACATTCTTAGTCAGAAATAAACTTTATGCTCAAGGGAGGAAAAGATAACTATTGTGGTTAGAGTCTCATAGACAAGAGAAAGACTCTCAGCAGATGTTGCTCAGGTCTGGGTTACTCTTTGGCCCATAGACTCCCTAGTCCTGAGCTTCTATTTTGATGGCAAGCTTGCTGGGCTTGAATGAGGAAAGTCTTGGGGAAGGGTTGTTTTTTTCCCATGGTTATAAACCATTCAAGCTACACTACATGACAAGTGTCATGGCTGGCCCTTTCAGGCTGATGTTTGCAAGTCAGCATCTGTTGAGTTATTGGTTTGGAACTATCAGGCCTAGGATCACCAGCCTTTCCTCTGTTCCAGGAAAGGCAAAATCAAAAGTTGCTATCTGTCATCAAAAAGTCTACAAATAATAAATGCTGATGAGGTTGTGGAGGAAAGGGAACTCTTGTACACTGCTAGTGGGAATGTAAATTGGTGCAGCCATAGTAGAAAACAGTATGGAGGTTCTCAAAAAACTAAAAATAGAACTATCATATGACCCAGCAATTCCATTCTTGGGTGTATATCCAAAAATAAAGCCCCACTAATTCAAAAAGATACATGCACCCCAATGTTCATGGCAGCATTATTTACAATAGCCAAGATATGGAAGCAACCTAAGTATCCACCAATAGATGAAGGGATAAAGAAGATGTGATATGGCTTTTCGGGGTCTTTTGTGTTTCCATACAAATTGTGAAATTTTTTGTTCTAGTTCTGTGAAAAATGCAATGGTAGTTTGATAGGGATAGCATTGAATCTGTAGATTGCTTTGGGTAGTAGAGTCATTTTCACAATGTTGATTCTTCCAATCCAAGAACATGGTATATCTCTCCATCTATTTGTATCATCTTTAATTTCTTTCATCAGTGTCTTATAATTTTCTGCATACAGGTCTTTTGTCTCCTTAGGTAGGTTTATTCCTAGATATTTTATTCTTTGTGTTGCAATGGTAAATGGGAGTGTTTTCTTGATTTCACTTTCAGATTTTTCATCATTAGTGTATAGGAATGCCAGAGATTTCTGTGCATTAATTTTGTATCCTGCTACTTTGCCAAATTCATTGATTAGCTCTAGTCGTTTTCTGGTAGCATCTTTAGGATTCTCTATGTATAGTATCATGTCATCTGCAAACAGTGACAGTTTTACTTCTTCTTTTCCGATTTGGATTCCTTTTATTTCCTTTTCTTCTCTGATTGCTGTGGCTAAAACTTCCAAAACTATGTTGAATAAGAGTGGTGAGAGTGGGTAACCTTGTCTTGTTCCTGATCTTAGTGGAAATGCTTTCAGTTTTTCACCATTGAGGACGATGTTGGCTGTGGGTTTGTCATATATGGCCTTTATTATGTTGAGGAAAGTTCCCTCTATGCCTACTTTCTGCAGGGTTTTTATCATAAATAGGTGTTGAATTTTGTCAAAAGCTTTCTCTGCATCTATTGAGATGATCATATGGTTTTTCTCCTTCAATTTGTTAATATGGTTTATCACACTGATTGATTTGTGTATATTGAGGAATCCTTGCGTTCCTGGAATAAACCCCACTTGATCATGGTGTATGATCCTTTTAATGTGAAAGACAAATACCGTATGCTAACACATATATATGGAATTTAAGAAAAAAAATGTCATGAAGAACCTAGGGGTAAGACAGGAATAAAGACACAGACCTAGTAGAGAATGGACTTGAGGATATGGGGAGGGGGAAGGGTAAGCTGTGACAAAGCGAGAGAGAGGCATGGACATATATACACTACCAAATGTAAGATAGATAGCTAGTGAGACACAGCCGCATAGCACAGGGAGATCAGCTCGGTGCTTTGTGACCACCTAGAGGGGTGGGATAGGGAGGGTGGGAGGAAGGGAAACGCAAGAGGGAAGAGATATGGGAACATATGTATATGTATAACTGATTCACTTTGTTATAAAGCAGAAACTAACACACCATTGTAAAGCAATTATACTCTGATAAAGATGTAAAAAAAAAAGATGTGATATATATAATGGAGTCTAACTCAGTCATAAAAAAGAATGGAATTCTGCCATTTGCAACACGTGGATAGACCTAGAGAGTATTATGCTTAGTGAAATAAGTCAGAAAGAGAAAGATACTCTGTTATCACTTATATGTGGAATCTAAAAAATAAACCGATGTATATAACAAAACAGAAGTAGACTCTTAGATACATAGAACAAACTAGTGGTTACCAAAATGGAGAAGGAAGGGGGGAGGGGCAAGTTAGGGATATTTGATTAAGAGGTACAGACTACTATGTATAAAACAGAGAAACAACAATGATATATGGTACAGCACAGGAAAATATAACCATTGCTTTGTAATAACTTTAAATGGAATATAATTTATAAAAATACTGATTCACTATGTTGTATACCTGAAACCAATATAATATTGTAAATCAACTATACTTCAATTTAAAAAAATGAGTTGTTATTTGGGAGGAGATGGGTTTCCCCTCCTCCCCAATTGTTTCTTTGAGCCTAGATGGAAAAATCAGTGAAACTAGTTTTAACTATTTTGCTCAGAGTGACTGGTCATCAGCTATCCATAGTCTTTGAGAAATCAACTTCAGATCTCAGAGTTGGTTCTCTCCCTATGGATAAAGGGGAAGCTCCCACACAAGACTGCTATGTAAACAAGTAAATATCTGTCTATAATGTAAAAAGACACAATGTAAGTGTCTACAAAAATCCTATTTGTAGAGTGGAAATTCCATTAGAACATTGCTCAATAGGACTTGCATTCAGATACATCACTTGGCAAGTAATAATGGATGGCATGGGCACACAGCCTAAGAGTTTATAAAGCACTTCCACTCCCATTATTTCATTAAACTTCACAACAAATCCACAAGATGGAGGGCATTCACTTCTGTGAATGAGGGCATTCAGTGGCTTAAATCAGTGAAAGCATTTGTTTTTACTCAATATAGGGGCAGGACAGGAATAAAGACACAGACGTAGAGAATGGACTTGAGGACATGGGGAGGGAGAAGGGTAAGCTGGAACAAAGTGAGAGAGTGTCATGGACTTATATATACTACCAACTGTAAAATAGATAGCTAGTGGGAAGCAGCCGCATAGCACAGGGAGATCAGCTCGGTGCTTTGTGACCACCTAGAGGGGTGGCATAGGGAGGGTGGGAGGGAGACACAAGAGGGAGGAGATATGGGAATATATGTATATGTATAGCTGATTCACTTTGTTATACAGCAGAAAATAACACACTATTGTAAAGCAATTATACTCCAATAAAGGTGTTAAAACATTAAAAAAAATAAATATAGAGTGTTTACTCGTTCTATATTGCTGGTCAGTGGAGGATTCTGGTCCATGTCATCTTCACACAGAAACCCAGGCCAAAGGAAGCACTACCATTTTGAATGTTGTCCAAGGGGAAGAGAAGACAGTGAATCATGTGATCTCTGAAATGCTTCCACCCTAAAGTGACACACATCACTTCTGCTCCTATTTAATTGGTCAGAGCAAGTCAATGGCCACATTTAAATTAAAGGGGGCAAAGAAGTATAATAACCCCATATTCCTGAAAGTAGAAAGGAAGTGAATAGTGGTGACAGTAGTAATTTCCATCACAGCCTTATTTTACAGCCGAGAAATCCAAGACTCAGAGGTATGACATGTTGAGGGAAAGAGTTTCGAATTGTTGACCGAGCTTACAATAAAGGATGTTTAGGTATTGTTACTAAGAGATAGTATCATTTCATTTGAAAGAAGGTTCTTAAAAGTTGAGAATATGAGAACCCCAAATCGTGCCACTCACTGAGTTCCTTAAGCAGGTGATATCACTTCTCTGAACTTCCATTTCCTCATCTATAATATGCGGCTAAAAGATTAAAAAGAAAAGCTTGCAGGGTTGATTGATAATTGGAGTTAATTGGAATTAATGTGGATAAAGTGCCTGAGCCCAAACTCAGTTATTCTAACCCCAAATTTATCCTCCTTGACTCTCTTAGGTGTGCCAGAACATGGAAATCTCATGGAGCAAGTCTTAGTCCAATTCTTCTCTGTCTATTTCCCATTGTGACATGTGAATAGGTGAGAGGATAGAAAGGAAAAGGAAAACGTGAGACAAGAAGGAAGGTCAAAAAATAAAAATTAAAAAAAGAAGGAATATCATTTTTACCAAGAGTTCAGAAATACCCTTTTATACCCCATTCCCTCTCTTTACAATGCCCTCTCCTGTCTCCTTCTTCCAGTCAACCCCTACTTATCCTTCAAGACTTAGGTCAATCCAATCATTTTTCTGGGAGGTACTCCCAGACTCCCTCATGCTGAATTTGATGCCCCTTCTCTAAACCTCCAAATCACATTTTGTCTAGGTCTATCTCAGCACTTAGCACATGATGTGTAAGTATTTGGCATATAGCAAACACTTAATAAACATCTATGTAAGGAATGAATAATATCATTGTATGGCATAGAAGTATCCTGTTGATTTTTCTATCTAGCCTCATTTCTCTCTATCCATCTCCTTACCCTGCCTCACCTATTCCTCCCACCAGCACCCCAAACACACACTTGTTATTCCAGAAATACTACACCGTTTACAGACCCTGAATTCCCTCAGAATCCCCAGCCTTCCATCTTTGCACATCCTGCTTCCTCTGCATGGCATGCTCTCTCACCACCTTTCAAACCGTTAATCATCTTTTGGCAGAAGCTGAGGACATGGTAGTTTCTGAAACTAGGCCACCTGTGTTTAAGTTCCAGCTCTGGTTATTAGCTGTGTGACTTCAGGCAAATCATCTAACTTCTCTGGGTCTCTGTTCCCCTTTTATAGGGCTAATAAAAGTACCTACCTAATAGGCTTGTTATGGAGAGGAGATGAGTTACTACATTTGCATTGTTTATAAGCATACCTGGTACACAGTAACCTCTATAGAAGAGCTTGCTATTATAATTTAAATCTTAGCATCAGTACTACCTCTGTCTATGCTGGGGTGGCAAATGGTCAGGTTGCAGGCTATATTTTATTAGGATCACATGGTGTTTACATTTTATATTGCAATGCCCTCCAATTAAGTAGAAACTCTACCACTCCCTGTATCCACCTGTTTGATTCATTTGCCTGGTCTTGGAAGCTTTGGGTTTGCAATCTTGAGTAATCACATCTCTTTTCTGACCCCCTTGGACAAACTCCCACAGGTTCAGTGCATACCTCCATTAAAGCAGTTCTACAAATAAGTTCATTTGTATCATTTTTTTTAGATTCCACATATAAGTGATATCATATGATATTTGTCTTTCTCTGTCTGACTTACTTCACTTAATGTGATAATTGTTTAGGCCCATCCATGTTACTGCAAATGGCATTATTTCATTCTTTTATTATGGCTGAGTAATATTCCAATGTATATGTATACCACATCTTCTTTATCCATTCATCTGTTGATGGACATTTAGGTTACTTCCATATCTTAGCGATTTACCAATGGGGAAATTTGGGGGGAGGGATAAATGAGGAGTTTGGGATTAACATATACATACTACCATATATAAAATAGATAAACAACAAAGACCTACTGTAAATCACAGGGAACTCTACTCAATATTCTGTAATCACCTGTATGGGAAAAGAATTTGAAAAAGAATGGATATATGTATATGTATAACTGAATCACTTAGCTGTACACCTGAAACTAACACATTATAAATCAACTACACTCCAATATAAAATAAAAATTAAATTAAAAAATAAATAAATTACATGTGCCATAAATGAATGTCTGACTTGCACAGAATTATGATAGGTTATACTAATTTTGTGTGGCATATTTGTATTTAGTGATTCTTAAACACAGCATGTAAGTGCATATATAGTGGGAAAACTGTGAAAGCATGAGTACTATTCTTTTCAAATAAATCTGTGACACTGATTTCCAATTATTAAAAATTTAGAATATCAAATTAGTAGTAGTTAGAGAGAAGTTTTACACTGCTGACTAAGTTGGGAATCTTCACCTACACCTATTTTTAATCTCACAAATTATTAATTACCTGCAATATAGTCTAGATGCATTCTTTCTGTAAGACTGTTTAAAAGAACCGCATGACTGTAAATAGGGTCTGACACAATCATCACTGTGCAATAAGCCAGACAGTATAATAAACTTACCCTGTTATTTCAAACAAACAAACAAAAAAGCAGTTCTACAGCCTTCTGGTTATTTTCTTGTCTGTCTTCACTCCACTGTGAGCTTCTTGAGCAAAGGGATGGTGATCTCAGTATTGCTAGTACCTAGAAAGTTGCCTTACACAAAGAATTGCTCAATAAACACTTATTGAATGACTGACTGAATGAATGAAATGAAATGAATAGTTGATGTAGCCCCTATTGTCACTTAAGAACAGGCTTCTGGAGAGAGTTATAGGGTTTCTTTGCAGGCAAACCTAAACTCTAGAAGCCATCTGCAGAGAGCTTTCTGGTCCTGGCTGGCTGATTTAAAGAGCTCTCTTTAATTCCTTTCCTCCAAGGCCTCATCTTCTCTGACAGTCATTAATGGGATCAAACTAATGAGACTTAGCCACAAAGGCAAAAGAGGCACAACACAGCACAACTCCCTTTGCCTTTGTAAATAACTTGGAATTTGTCAGGATAAGAGCTGAGGTCTCCTAAAATGAAAAGACATGCATCCTTTTTTTGGGAAGATAACAAGCTCAGGGTTTGCACAAAATTTTCCCAAAACAGCGTTCCATCTTTAGAAGTGATGAATTGTTTTTTCTAAGTTAAGAAAGTGGGGATGTGTCCATATGTCATTTGGCTAGGACCCTAGGCTGTGTGACCCAGGCCACAGGTTTACAGGCAGAGCAGGCTTCATGGATTTACTTTACTCTGCTTGGGAAATGCACCTTTAATAGGTGTACATACATTTGGGAGTAATAGGACTGGATGTCATGCATCCCTAGTGGCTACAGTGTGATCCAGTGGAAAGATCACTGGATTTGGAATCAGACAAAGCTGGATTGGAGTCTATGGCAAACAGACGTTAATGTGGCAACCATAACCTCCACTTCTGGCACTGATATGCCTGTGTAATGCCCTCCCCTTGAGTAGGGGTGTAACCTGTGATTTGCTCCTCACCAAAAGAATATGGCAAAGGTGATGAAATATCTCTCTCATGATTATATTATGTTACACAGTCATCCCTCAGTATCTGTGGGGGATTGGTTCCAGGACTGCCTGCAGACACCAAAATCTGTGGATGCTCAAGGCCCTTATACAAAACGGTGTAGTTTTGGCATAAAACCTACGTAATCTTCTTGTATACTTTAAATCATCTGTAGATTACTTATAATAACTAATAAAATATAAATGTTATATAAATAGTTGTAAATACAGTTGCCAGAGCACAAGTTTTGCTTTTTGGAATTTTCTGGAATTCTTTTTCTAATATTTTTGATCCATGGTTGGTTGAATCCATGGAAGTGGAACCCACGGATATGGAGGGCCAACTGTTAATGGCACCATCTTGCTTGCCAACTCATTCTCCCCTTGCTGGCTTTGAAAAACAAGCTGTGGTAAATCCTACAAGGAACTGAATGCTGACAACAACCACATAAGTGGGGAAGCAGATTGTTCCTTAGTTGAGTCTCCAGACGAGAACCCAGCCCTGGCCAGCACTTTGATTGTGGCCTTGCAAGACCCTAAGCAGAGAACTCATCTAAGCCATTCCCAGAGTTCTAACAAAATAAATTATGAGATAATAAATGTTTGGTGTTTTAAGCTGCTAAGTTTGCGGTAATTTGTTACACAGTACAGCAAACCAATACAGAGTTGTACCTCTACTACTCCACCACATGACTCTGGGCATGTGCCTTCCCCTTTCTTGGCCTCTATTTGCTCATCTGTAAAATAGGAAATGATAACCATGCAAATCCTTACCCTGCCCCCTTTCCAGGGGACTTTAGAATCCAATGAATGTGGGAGCTCTTTGTAAATCATAAAGCCTGATACAAATGTGAGGAATGCCTGTTATTTTTCTTTGCAGACTCTCCAGGGCATAGCAGCTCAAGTAGATGACCTTGAAAAAAGAGAAAATGGGAAACAAATAACAAAAAAACTGCAGTGACCTTAAAATTGACACTGGCTTATCTGGCCCATGTTGGAATATATGATTTTATGAAAAACAATCCCTGTGGGTAGACTGAAACATCTCAAACTGTTTGGAAGACATCCTAGCTAGATCCTTAAGGTGTCTGGCTCCTTTGGCTTCAGACTACCCAGCAGCCAGGTGCAATGTCCCATCTGTTTTCTCTCCATCCACCCCACTCCCAGATCCTCACTTTACAGACATCAGCTCCAAAAGCTGTCATCCAATAGCCTCATTACTTCTAGGTCACTGCCTGAGGCCATGGAGGTTATATGAGGATGCAACGGCCTGAAGCTCTTGCCAGATGGAGCAGAAAGCTGCTGAAAACCGAGGGAGGGTTGAGTTCCTTTCTCTTTTTTTCTTATAAATTTATTTATTTTATTTTTGGTTGCGTTGGGTCTTCGTTGCTGTGCATGGGCTTTCTCTAGTTGCGGTGAGCAGTGCGCAGGCTTCTCATTGCGGTGGCTTCTCCTGTTGCGGATCATGGGCTCTAGGCATGCAGGCTTCAGTAGTTGTGGCACGTGGGCTCAGTAGTTGTGGCTCACAGGCTCTAGAGCACAGGCTCAGTAGTTGGGGTGCACGGGCTTAGTTGCTCCGCAGCATGTGGAATCTTCCTGGACCAGGGCTTGAACCCGTGTCCCCTGCATTGGCAGGCGGATTCTTAATCACTGGGCCACCAGGGAAGTCCCTGAGTTCCTTTCAAAACAGACCAGCAGTTCATAAGGCCACACACAGCCATTCAATCTTGTGAACCTGAGCTAGGGAAAAAGGTTTGCTGCATGCTGGGGTCACTAGACCACATGTACAGGTTGATCACCCAGCCTGCTCTTCCTTGAAATAGCAGAAATGTAGGTGTTGGTCAACCACCTCTTCAGAGACCCTGCTCCAAACCCATTCTGCCACATCGCTTGGCATAATGCATGGCATTCAAGACACTGAATGATCTGGCCCCTGCCTGTCTCTTCTTCGTCCTCCTTCCAGGCATCTTGTGGCTCTTTCGCAAACACTGGTTTAGGGCCTTCTCTTAGCCATTGGGACTCTACCATAGAATAGAGAAAGCACCCCCTCTGCCACCACCACCACCAGTAATAATAACAATAATAGCATCTAACACTTATGTGCTTCGTAAGTTTATTGCATATATTAATCCATTCATCACCACAACAATCCTATTAGGAATATGCTGATATTATCATCTCCATTTTATGGATGAGGATATCGAGGTGTAGGTCCTATTGCTAATATGTAGTGGTGCGATTTGAACCCAGATACATTGAGCAGGAAAGTATGTTCTTAATCATCATGCTATGCTTTGCTTTTGTTTACTTGACTATCTCTCCCACCAGACTGTGTGCTTCTTATAAGCAGCAATTTTGTGCCCAGTTCCCAGTACATTGTCTGTCACACAGTAGTGTTTAAAAAATGTTTATTGGATGAGTGGATAAATGAATACACAGTGAAAAGAGCACAGAATTTGAAGTCACAAAGCCTAGTGTCCAGCCTAGTAATCTATCTTCTAACAATTTTTGTGGCTTTGAGCAAGTGAGTTTACCTTTCTAAATCCAAATAGCATAGGAGCCAGGATGCCTATTTTCAAAATGAGGCACCACCACTTACCGGCTGTGTGACCTTGTGCAAGTCCCTTAGCCTTTCTGAGCCTCAGTTTCCTAAACTTTAAAATTAGATAATTGTAATAATGAGGTCGTGGCTTGTTGTGAGGGAAATATGAGTTAATACATACACAGTGCTTAGAACACTATCTGGAATGTAGAAAGTGCTTGATGCATGTTGGTCATTAATGTTATTATCACGCTTTAATAGTTTCACATATGAAAATGGGGATGAGAATATTTGTCTCACCAGGTTGTCGTGAGGATCATATGAGACAAAAGACGTGGAAATGCCCTGTCATCTTAATAGCACAATGTAGATACTACAACTAAACTTAGAAAACATCCCAAATCAGTTCAGGACCTGAAGCTCAGATTCTGTGTAGCTTAATTTCACACTCACAGGTGAATGGCAACCCCTCCAAAAGTTTGGATAAAGACACTAGTGTTGGTCTTGCCAGTGGCTTACAACTCCCAGATTATGTGTGAGCATGGTGCTATATAAATAGAGACCTTCCCTCGTGTAAATTGTGGGCCAGAAAGTCTTCCGGATATGTGGCATGTACCCCTATAAGAGGACAGGAGGTGGTCAGAGTTTGGCAGGAAGAGTGACATGACAAGAAGAAAGGACCTGTGAAGCCTTAGAAAAGTTTCCACCCTCTGCACCATCTCCACTGAGAGAGGGAAGGCACAGAGAAAATGAGGGGCTTGGGTTAGATCAATGTGTCACAGTCCAGGCTACACACCATCTACCGTGGACACCATGAGTGAGAGAGAGAAGTTGTCAAGAGGACAAGGAGTCAAGCAGTGGTCCAGCAACCCTGGTTTCCAAGAAGAAAAGGAGTAGGGAGGGAAATAACCACACATTGCTCTAAAACATCCTGGGCTACTGCGTAGGAAGGGCCCAAGAAGATGATTACAGTTTCCACGTACTAAGATTCCCAGAGACAAGGGTGGCTAGATTTTGCTCAGGCTGTGACCCTTTTTGGTCTGCCTAAGACAAGGGCCTCATCCACCCAGTTTCACTGAGGGCAAGAGGGATCTAATAACTTCAAGTGAGCAAAACACATTTTTTAACAATGAGGCAAAGGTGAAGTGTTTGGAAAAAAGCCCCATTTGGGTTCTAAAAGCCCCTTACTGCTGGCAGCTGCCGACTGAGATTTGAGTGGGAGGGCACAAAGGAGAGGGAAGGGAGTGAGAGATTTATGCCCAGACTAGACTGAGGGACTGATCTAAAGGAGGCTGTGTTAAGTATAAGAAAGTATAGATACAATGCTTGGACTGGAACCAGAGGGACAACAGTGAGTGAAGGTTGCAGACATTTTTCCTATGTGGAGGCTGGAGCAGATCTTGTAGTATTTTCTTCTTGCTTTGTAATGCCTGCACTGACTAGAATAGGAAAGACCACACAAACAGCTGACTGACTGTTTGATAGAAGAGGGGCTGCTGAGGGAGGACTTAGTGAGGTTTGGAAAGCATAGGAGACCTCAGACTGGATGTGAGTGTTCTGCTATACATCTGCAATTTTAATGTGATTTCCACAAAAACATACAGCTCCATCTATGTGGCTACCTGCTTGACTGGCTTGTACTACATCTACTGCTCAGCAACTGGATTTTAATCTGGATTTCCTGAGCACTTCATTGGGGCCTAGTCTCAGGAGAAGGAGATTATAGTAGATACAAAAAGGCTAAGACTTAGCCTTTGCTATCTAGTTGGGAAGACAAAACAAACCCTTGGGTTCCATTATAAAATATACTAAAGGGCCAAAAGAGTGAGCTCAGAGACCCCTGGAAGGTAAAATCAACTGAGCTGCTAGACCTTGAAGAATGGTTAGATTTGTGAAAGGAGAAAAGGGAAAAGACAAGAAGGGAAGGGAAGATAAACCCCGGGCAAGGTAACAACTTGAGTAAAGACTTGGAGGTTGGAGTGAGCATAGTCTGTTCCAGATACACAATCTTCATGTGATATAACACGACTCATATTCAAGACACTTCCTCCACTCTTTGATCAAACACAGCTTTGGCTATGTAGATAGATGGATAGATGTTAGAGATAGATAGATAGATAGATAGATAGATAGATAGGTAGTCCGGGGCCAAGAAACAGAACTATGTTTAAATATTCTGGGTTTATCATTAATTCACTATATACGAATTCAATAATTCACCATGACTTTGGACACATCATTTATTCTCTGTGACCTCTGCTCTCCTCTCTGCAGCAGAATGGGGGACAGGTACCCAGAGTCTTATCCTGAAGGAGATTCACCCTCTAACTAACCTCTCCATCATCCACACACTCTTTACAATGCTCCCAGGAACTCCCAGGAACCCAGAGAATAACTGTGAAGTGAACAGTGTTTCCCAGATCTAATCAGAGGCAATGACACCAAGAGCCAAAGCCCATGAGAGCCTGAGTCCCTTCTATTCTCCTGTTCCCAGGGTTAAACTTTAGATTCAGGGTGCTGCGTGGGAGAAGGGACCCCAGTGTGGACGTAGAGTCTGCATGGCTGCAGGAGAAACAGCCCTGTGTCTTTGAGAGGCAGAAGTTTCAGTCTCCCATCTTGAACCTCAAAGGCTCCCCCTTGGTCACCCTGAAAACAGGTGGGGTTGAAACTGGGCAGGCAAGAGACAGAGCTGAAGCAAGGCACCCGAGTGTCAGGTACAGAAGGGGCCTGGGGTCCATCTGTCCCCCTTCATCAGTCCTCCTCCCTCCAGGCCCTCATCAGACTCGGGCTAGAAACTCTTTCAGCTCACCTGCTCCCACCCTCTCTACCTGGTGGAGGACTCCCCTCCTCAGCCTTCCTGCCAAGCGTCCCCATCCAGTTTCCAAGTGACCTGGGACAGACCTGGAAGCTCCGTGCCTCAGCGGGCACAGGATTCCACTTGACAGAATGTTCTTCCTGCTGGTGAGCCAATCCTGCCCCCCTGTAACTTCCTTCCACACACCCACGTTCTGCTCTCAGGACAACCAACCAGACAGGGCAGCTCCTTATTCTCAGGAATGTCCTTCACATATTTGAACACAGCTACCTCTGCCATTCTTCCTCCCTAGCCAGACCCTTTCTCTCTCTCTCTCTCTCTCTCTCTCTCTCGCTCGCTCGCTCGCTCGCACTCTCTCTCTCTTTCACACATACACACACACACACAATTTTATTGATATATAATTAACATACCATACCGTACAATTTTTTATCCATTTAAAGTGTACAATTGAACACTTTTTAGTTTATTCACAGAGTTGGGCAACCATCACCACAATCAAAAAGAAATCTTGTACCTACTATCAACCCATTTCTCCCCAGCACCTGAGGCCTAGGCAGCCACTAATCTACTTCATGTCTTTATCGATTTGTCTATTATGGAAATTTTTTATAAATGGAGTTGGAAACATGGGTTTGATTCACACTCTGTGGAAATTTGTGTAAGTCACTTGACCTCTCTATGACTCAATTTCCCCAGCATACAAGATAGTAATATTGGTTTCAACTTCACAGATTAATAATGAGGCTTAAAGGAGCTAATGAATATAAAACACTTAGTAGAGGGTTTGCTTTTATTACTGCTTTTTACAAAGTGATTTTCCTGATCACTGCTCTTACCTTCAACTGATGTGTTCTCATTGGAATGGAGCAGAGCAAGACCTGGGGTGATAATGTAAGTCTTTAGGTGATATTCAACATATTTAGTAGCCCATTAAAGCATGACCCATCAGAGTGGCCTCGGCACTGAAGCAGGTCCTATATATAGGCTCTCTGTTGGGCTGGGCAGTAACTCACTAATTTCTGAACTATGAAGAGGTCAAGGGTACAGGGAATCATTAGGGTAACGGAAGATGCTCTTGGAGACTTCTGGGATACTGCTATTTACCAATCAGAATGGAAGGATTTCAATATTTTAACAACCACTATGGCTATCCCATTGTGTACGGGCTTGAGATTGGGCCTGAGCAGGACCATCATCTTCCTTGCTATGCTTCCTTGCTTGCTAACTGCACTTCTGGTTATGCAGACTATATCCTCACTGATTTTAGTAACCACCCCACACTGTGCTGAGGATTGAGATTGAAGCTCTTAAACCTTCTCTATTCAGGCTGCTGTTAAGCTCCATCATCCTTTAATAACCTCTACTAGGTGGTGTTTTGAACCTAAGTTCAGAATCTTAGATTTACAAATGTGATTCACGTTGATCATTAAGCTCCTTGAATTAGGGTGTGTGCTTCATACCAGACATTCTAGAGGGGCTTCAAGGCTGCCAGGCAGGCAGGGCTGGCAATGGCAGCAATGAGACCTGACCCCCACATTTGTTCCTTGGCTCCTCAGAAATGGAAGGGGCTCTGTTAAACCTTGCCCTTGACCATGAAATTAGAATATACTACACATTGAGAGAAGAGGAGATAGCCTGAAGAAGCAGAAGGAGATGGAAAGACTATAAAAAGGATCAAACTTTCAATCTGAACAGAGATGTGGCAATGCCAGACCAATTTTAGTTCCAAGCAGTTCTCCAGGTGGAGGCTGATCTGGGAGCAGCAGCCAGGAAGGAGGCTTCAGAAGCAGACTTAAAGAGCCTCAGGCCAAGTAGACACATTCCAGGAAATCTAACTGAGAAGTAGAGGAAGACAAATAGAAAAATGACCCTGAAATGAGGACAGCAAATGGACTTCTGGTCCAATGGTATTGTGTGAAGTAGTGGGCATCAGAGACAGGTAAATGGGGGCAGAGGTGGTATCTAGAATTTCTTCCCTGGAACCCAGACTAGCAAGGTATTTCCAATCTTGTTATTTGAAAGGTTGGGGTTTTTGCCGTTTGTCTGACTGACCTCCCATTGGTGCTGAAAGTGGGCAGAAAGAAGTCAGCTGGTGCAAACAGCTGCGGCATAGCTCTACCTAGGCTGAGGGCAGATAACCTAAGGGTCCAGTGTGGTGATGAGGGCAGCCTGTCTGGTGAGGAAGGCAGAGGCTTTTTCGAGCTAGGCAGCAGATGTGCTGAGGAGGATGGCTGGCATCTGGGGACTCGAAGAAAAAACATATCTCCTCAGAAGGCAGTGGAGCAGCTTGGAAGGAGAAGAGAGAGGGTAGTATTGCAGCTTCACTTCTTGCTCTGGTGGCTGAGTGTTGAGGGGTTGGGAGCAGGTATTCAAGAGACCATAAGATGCTCTGTATGGGCCTCTGAACAGATGCTCACTGATGCTGATGCCTACTCACAAAATTCTTGAACACTGTGTTAGGAATACTTGCTAATGAAAACCCTGACCTATCTAACAACGTAAGGGTGTCTTTCCAATGTGAAACCCCCAAATGTAGATTGGATATTTTTCTCCAGGAGACAGGACTAGGTGTCTCCATCCCCAAGGCTATGTCTCTCTTCCATTTCATCTGCTTTCAAAATGTGATTAAGAGCGGAGTCTCGCCTGGGATCAAATTCTAGCCCTGCCACTTACTGTTAACTTCACCTCTCTGCGACTCAGTTTCCTCATCTGCAGAATGGTTATAATGAGAGAATCTACCTCTTAGTGTTATTGTGAGGAATCACATTGTAGGTCACACACTTAGAGCAGAGCTTATCATGTACTAATAACTCAATATATGTTATGATTTGGATTCTGACTTATGATCTGATTTAGTCATAGCCCTTCCTGCTTTTCATCTTCTGTAAATGTCCCTAACTAAGCCACTGAAAAAATGATGTTGGCACAACGAGGGGTCTCCCTTTTCCTTCTTATCAGCCTTCCATTCAGTTCTCTGACAGATCTGGATATGTACTTCTGGCACATACATGTATATATACTGCAGTTACTGTGGTCTCACCTCTCACCTCTGCTGTACTGTTCTAGGACCACTCCTCACATCCTCTATTCTCGTATATTGCCACAGACTTCCTACCCCAGGAGGTTGCTCCTTCTATCTTTCCTCCCTTCCTCTCTGCCTTCTTCTTCCCCTACATCCATTCATCCATCTAGTCATACAAGCCAGATATCTAAGGGCATCATACTAGATCAAGAGTCAGAAAACTTTTTCTATAAAGAGCCAGATAGTAAATATTTTAAGCTGTAAGAGCTACATATGGTCTCTCTCACGACTACTCAACTCTGCCATTGTAGTACAAAAGCAGCCTTAGACAATACATAAACCAATCAGTGTGGCTGTGTTCCAATAATACTTTATTTACAAACACAGGCAGTGGGCCAATATGGCCTGCAGGCTGTAGTTTGATGGTAAGAATTATTGTAGAGCATTCCTTTTTACTCAAAACCCATCCTCTTATCCAATTCATAAAAAATATCTCAAATATGTCCACTTCTTGCAAATTCCAGTATTTCCACCCTGGACCAAGCCACTGTCATCTCTTCCTGCAAACTCCGCTACCTCCACCCTGGACCAAGCCACTGTCATCTCTTCCCTGGACCATTCACTATAGGAGCCTCCTGATTGGCTTCTCTGATTCTACTCTTGTCCTCCTACAATTCATTCTTTACATAGCAGCCAGAGTGTTCCTTTAAATTCAATCATGTTACCCTTCTAATTAAAACCGTTCAATAACTTCATGCTTTTCTTAAGTTAAAGATCCAGATCCTCACTATGGCTTTTATCATGCTTCATGATCTGATCCTGCCTAGCTTTTTAGTCTTTTCTCCCACCACTTTCTTCCTACTCACTATGCCTGAGCCACACTGGCCTTTTAGTTCTTCAAACATGCCAAGCTCTTTTATATGCCAGGACCTTTGCATAAGCTGTCCCCTGTACTAAAAATCTGCCTCCTCCTCATCCCTCCATCTCCATTAATCCATGCTTAATTAATGGCTATTTATCCATCAACGTTCAACTCAAAGGCCATTTGTTTTGGAAAGGCTTCCCTAGTCATTCCCAGACTAGAATAGGTCCCATATTAATACACTTTCAGAGCTCCCCATAATTTTCCTTCCTAGAATATGTCCCAGTTTCTAATTAAGCAGTGGTTTATGTGATTATTTGATTAAAACTTATCCTTCTTACTAGGGTGTAAACTTCATGACAGCAGAGAATGGGCCTGTCTTGTTGATTATACAGATCCAGTCTTTAATAAAACTGGTTGCATAATAAGTTTTCATTTTTAAAAAACTACTTTGTTGAGGTATAATTAGCATACAATAAACTGCACATATTAAAAATGTACAATTTAATGAATTCTGATGTATGTATATATCATGAAAACATCATTTCAATCAACATGATGCTTATATCCATCACCCCCAAAATTTCCTCTTGCCCCTTTGTAATATTTTCCTTCCCAGACAATCACTAACCTGAATTCTGACACAATAGGTTAATTTGAATTTTCACGTTTTTATTTCTTATTTTTCACAACTAGGAAGTTATTTTTACTGTTGTTATTTTTCTCATCCAATTCACCACCTCCTCTCCCCTCTTTATTTTATTGTGGTAAAATATATAGTATAGCATAAAATTTGCCATTTTAACCATTTTTAAATGTACAATTCAGTGGCATTAATTACATTCAAAATGTTATGCAACCATCACCAGTATCTATTTCCAAAACTTTTTCATCACTGCAGACAGAAACTCTGTAATCATTAAGCAGTAATTCCCCATTCTTTTTTCCCCTAAGACTCTGGTAACTACTAATCTACTTTATGTTTCTATGAATTTACCTCTTTCAGATATTTCATAAAATATTTGTTCTTTGTGTCTGGCTTATTTTACTTAGCATATTGTTTTCCATGTGCATCCAAGTTGTAGCGTATGTCAGAACTTCAGTCCTTTTCATGGCTGAATAATATTACATCATATGGATATACAGCATTTTTTATACATTAGCCTGTTGAAGAACACCAGGGTTGCTTCCACCTTTTGACTATTGTGAATAATGCTGCAATAAACATTGGTGTACAAGTATCTGTTTGAAACTAGTTTTCAATTCTTTTGAATAGGAACATGGTAATCCTATGTTTAGCTTTTTGGGGAACTGCCAAACTGTTTTTTCAGTGACTGAACCATTTTACATTCCCACCAGCAAGGTATGTGGGTTCCAATTTCACCATATCCTTGCCAATACTTGATATTTTTCATTAAAAAGCTATAGTCATCCCAGTAGGTATGAAGAGGTATCTTATTGTGCTTTTCATTTGTATTTTCCTAATTACTACTGATGTCAAGCATTTTTTATGTGCTTATTGCCATTTTTATGTCTTCTTTGAAGAAACTACTCAAGTCCTTTTCACATTTTTCACTTGAGTTGTTTGTCTTTATATGTTGTTGAATTGTAGGAGATCTTTATATATTCTAGATATTAAACCCTTATCAGATATATGATTTTCAAATGTTTTCTCTCATTCTATAGGTTGTCTTTTCACATTCTACATAATGTCCTTTAATGCAAAAATGTTTTCAATTTTGATTAAGTCAAATTTAGCTAGTTTTTCTTTTGTTTCTCATGCTTTTGTTGTCATATTGAAGAATCCATAGCCAAATTCAGGGTCATGAAGTTTTACACTTATGTTTTCTTCTAACAGTGTTATGGTTTTAACTCTTATATTTAGGTCATTGATGAATTTTTGTACATGGTATGAAATAGGGGTTCAAATCCATTCTTTTGCTTGTAGAAATCCAGTGGTCCCAGCATCATTTGTTGAGGAGACTCTTCTTTCCCCACTGAATGGGTTTGGTACCCTTGTCAAAAAATCAATTGAATATAAATGTATGGGCTTGTTTCTGGACTCTCAATTCTATTCCATTGGTCTATATGTCTATCCTATGTCAGTACCACACTGTTTTGATTACTGCAGGCTTTTAGTAAGATTTGAAATCTGGAAGTGTGAGCCCTCCAACTATTTTCTTATTTTTAAATATTGCTTTGGCTATTTAAGTCCCCTTGACAATTCTATATGAGTTTGGTGATCTGCTTTTCCGTTTCTGAAAAAAAAAGAAGGCTGTTGGAATTTTGATGGGGATTGTGTTGAATTTGTAGATCATTTTGGGTATTATTGACATTTTAACAATATTAAGTCTTCCTACACATGAACATGGAATGGCTTTCCATTTATTTAGGTCTTTAATTTCTTTCAGCCATGTTTTGTAGTTTTCAGTGTGCAAGTTTTTCATCTCTCTGGTTAACTGTATTCTTAGTTATTTTATTCTTTTAGATGTTATTGTAAGTGGAATTGCTTTTGAAATTTCTTTTTCAGATTGTTCACTGCAGGTGTATAGAAACACAACTGATTTTTTGTGTGTTGATCTCGTACCCAGCAATTTGAAATCTTTTATTAGCTCTAGTAGCTTTCTTCTGGATTCTTTGGCATTTTCTATGTATAGGAACATATCATCTGCAAGTAGAGATAGTTTTACTTCTTTCTTTTAAATTTGGATGCCTTTTTCTTCTTATCTAATTGCCCTGGCTAGAACTTCCAGTACAATGTTGAATAGCAGTGGTAAGAGTGGGCATACTTGTCTTGTCTCCTGATCTTAAGGGGACAGCTTTCAGTCTTTAGCCATTGAGGATGTTATTAGCTGTGGGCTTTTCACAAATGCCCTGTATTATGTTTAAGAAATTACCTTCTATTCCTAGTTTTCTGAGTGCTTTTATCATGAAATAGTGTTGGATTTTGTCAAATGCCTTTTCTGCATCAATGGAGTTAATCATGTGGATTTTTCCTTCCAGCTATTGATGTGGTGTATTACATTGATTGATTTTCTTATGTTGAATCACTCTCATATTCCTACCTGGCCATGGTGTATAATCCTTTCACTATGCTGTTGAATTCAGTTTGCCAGTATTTTGTTGACAATTTTGCTTCTATATTCATAAGGGATATTAATCTGTTATTTTCTTGTGATGTTTTGCCTGGCTTTAGAATCAGGGTAATGCTGGACTCATAGAATGAGTTATAAAGTGTCCCCTCCTCTTCTATTTATGAAGAGTTTGAGAAGGATTGGTGTTCATTATTCTTTAAATATTTGCTAGAATTCACTATTGAAGAAATCTGGTCCTTGACTTTTCTTTGTTGGGAGGTTTTTGATTACTGATTCAATCTCTTTACTTTTGATAGTTCTGTTGAAATATTCCTCATCTTCTTGAGTCAGCTTAGGTAGTTTGTGTATTTTGAGGATTCCATTTCATCTAGGTTATCTAATATTTTTGTGTAGAATTATTCATAGTATTCTTTTACAATCCTTGTTTATGTAAAGTGTAATCCCCACTTTCATTTTTATTTTATGTATTTATTTTTCTTCTTTTCTTTGTCAGAATAACTAAAGATTTGTTAATTTTGTTGATCTTTTCAAAGAACCAGCTTTTGATTTCATTGATTCTCTCTATCGCTTTTCTATACTCTATTTTATTTTTCTCCACTCTAGTCATTATTATGTCCTTCCTTCTGCTAGCTTTGGGTTTAGTTTGCTTTTCTTTTTCTAGTTCCTCAAGGTGTAAAGTAGGTTATTGATTTTAGATATTTATTCTTTTTAATTATAGGTATTTACAGCTATAAATTTCTCCCCTAAGCACTGCCTTTGCTGTATCCCATAAGTTCTGGTATGTTGCGTGTGTTCACTGAAGTGTCTGTTCCTTAGCTTGTTTTCAGCTAGTATTTTGACAGAGATTTCCTTGAATAAACACAGATTAAAACAAATAGACAAATACCTCCTTCAATCTTTGCAAATTGGTTCTTAGTCAAGCTTGCACAGAGCCTAGGGATCGGTCCGAAGTGAAAGTTTAGGGTTTTCTCAAGTCTTTTCTGAGCATGTGTCTTGCCCTAGGCATGCATGTGGCCTTCTAGATTCCCCTGTATGCATGGTGCTTTTGAATGTCCTAATTTCCCAAAGAAACTCTCCCCAGCTTATGTTGCCAGGCTTTAGACCAGTCTATTGTCTATTTTGAAAGTTATCTTTTGCCCCAGGCATCCATGTGTTCTTAGTTCAGCTGGCTGTGTTTTCAAGCAGTGCCCAAGGCTTTTCTGACCTGAGTTCCAAATTAGTTAGACAGAGATGAGCATCTTGTGTCAGTCCTTCAGGTAACTCCAGACAGGTTAAAACAGACATACTCAATAATTTGTAAGTAAGGTCTCTTCCTCCTCTGGAACCAGGGACCAGGATCCCACACTGGGAATATGGGCTAAGTCTGCTGCTGCCCTGGGGAAGAGGTGAGAGAAGGCAAGTAAAAGTGCTGCAAAGCTTTTCCACCATTTTTCTTGATTAAGCATTCAATTGGTGGCTGTAAACCCTTCATTATTTACCAGAGTTCTGACAAAGTTGCATCTGATTTGCTTGCTTTTGGATGTTTCTGTGGGAGCATAGAGCTCCTACAAACCCTCCAGGTGATTCTGATGCAAGATCAATTTTGAGAACTTATCTTGTAAGGCCTAAAATATTTCCTGGGGCACAATAACTGGAGCAGTTGTGGTACTCTCTGGCATCTCTATGTCAGGATTCTTTGAGAAATCCAGACCAGGAGTCCAGTGGTGAGTTGACTTCCACTCATGTCTCCCTTTTCTACTGCTCCCAAAGAGGACAGATAGTCATGGCCACTCAACATTGGCTCTACAGCCCTTATACTAGTGCACTTTTACCTAGGTGAATCAAAGTCTGAGTAAAGCCAGACCATGTATGGATGGACACATGAAATCTAGGACTTGACCTTGGCCTAATTCCACTCTATAGAGGCAAGGTTACTACTGGTTTTAATAGCCATGCAAAAGGCCATATACCCAAAACTCAGATACTAAAGGAAATTCAAGTGAATCTCAAATAAAAGATGTTCTAAGGCAGTGGAGGCTCCTGAATTTCCATGTAGGAAAAGCTTGAATAATTGTTCTGTTTGTAAATGGGCAGGGTGAGTAAAAACTAGGAAATTTGTTCTGAAACTGCATTTTAATACTATTTTGAATTAGAGTGTATGCTTCTTCTGGGAGCTTTAGGAGTGACTAGTGGAGATTATGAGTTTAAAGCCTTACTTCTGTCTTGATGCCAAGCCAGGTGAAGTTTTCTTGACCAGTAATGACTAATCATTTGCAGAAATGGACTTGAGAGTGTGGAGGAAAGGACCAGTCCTATGAGACAGAAAAAATCTCCAGCCTCACTGTTTAGGGTCAGTGTCCTCCTCCTCTATAAGAATATAGATGAAAAACCTTAGCTGGAGTCACCAGACTTGAAGGCATGCACACCCAGTCCCCTGTACGCACGTGCTCCCCTAAGAGTCCACATACCACACCCTGCACACATGCTGTGAGCCGAGACACAGCATGATTCTACTCTAAAGCAACAACAGCAAAGCATTTATGTCCAAAAAAGGGACAAGGTCACAAGAAAAAGCCTATAATAATTAACTAAGTCAATGGAAAACTCATTTAAAAATACCCCCCATGGAGGTTTAGGACAAAACAACAGCTTAGTGAATGTTTGGTTACAGTTTATAGCTATTACTTCTTTTGCCCTTGGTATACTGCTGTGATTTTTCAGCTTCCTCTGCTAATCTTGCTCAACACTAGTGATTCAAAGATTAAAGTCCAGGTATGTGAATAGCCCTATTTTCAGCTTTGATATGTGGGCTCTTCTGAGCCCGGTGGTCCCTGTGTTGATTGTTGTCAGTTTTTACCCTGCCAAAAGAAATAAAACTACAACAGTAAGAATCTAGTCGGGAAAACAGAGCCCATATCAAGTGTCCAATAGATGAAATTTAATAGGGGGAATGAAGTGGGAGAGCTGAGAGACCAACCAGGAGAAAGCGAGGCAACCCAGAGGTTAGCCATAGTAGAAACCTGCCTATCATCCCGAGGACTGCAAGAAGACAGGGAGGAGGCAGTGCTACTATAGCCTAGGTGCCAAGTTCATTGTAGAGGCTGCCAGGTAGAAGCTATAACAATTGAGGGAAGGTTCCTCAGCAGAAACTAGAACTTAGGAAGAGACGCAGCTACAGCCAAGATGCCACTTGAATTAGAGAACACTGTGCTGGATACCTTTTGTTGAACTGCTTCTCTCCCATTTGTTGCAGTCTTGGTGATACTGTCATACATGGTGCTCTGCCTAACTCTATCCAGGGCATGGATGGGTATGTGATACATGGTATACCAAACACATCCTCTCTCAGAAATTGTAATCTTGAGCTCAAGGACAGAAAATAGTTGGAACTGCTTCAGCCATATGGTGGTACCTTGAAAAGGCCACACATCCATTCCTGTCTACCTAGATCCCCAGAAACACTCTAATGTGTATTTTGTTTTATTTCCCCCAAAATCCTTTATCAAATCTTCCATTAAACTCCTTTATTTGTTCCCATTTGCTTAAGTCTGGCAATTTTTAACTATGATGCTTGCCATTCCCCTTTACATCAAGTCCTTGTTTCCAATCCTCAGAATGCCCTTCCATGCCTCCTTTGTCTTAAGGACATCTACTCATCCTTTAATACCCAATTCAAATGTTTCTTCTTCTGTGAAAACTTCCCCAGTCTCCACTCGCACCAGAAAACTTTAGTTGCTTACTCCTCTCATTTCCCATAACATTCTTTTTTTATTAATTTTTATTGGAGTATAGTTACTTTACAATGTTTTGTTAATTTCTGCTGTACAGCAAAGTGAAACAGCTATATGTATACATATATCCCCTATTTTTTGGATTTCCTTCCCATTTAGGTCACCACATAGAGCACTGAGTAGAGTTCCCTGTGCTATACAGTAGGTTCCCATTATATGCTATACAAATCTCTGTTTCAGCACTTATCATATTATCTGATTATTCCATATTTACTTGTCTGTTTCCCTTCTAGACTGTGAGTTCCTTAAGAGCAGAACCATATCTCATTTTATCTCAGGAGTCTCAGTACCTAGCTGCTTGGCACATAGTAAATGCTTGATGAAAGTTTCTTGAATGTATGAATAAGTGAATGGATAAAGTTGCCTGCATATCTCCACTGATTACAGTGGAAACCAGAGTTCTTTCCTTCTTTGCATTTAAAAGGGTTTGGAACTCATGGCTTTAAGGGCTTAAAGGGGAGAAATTATTTCAATGTACATTCCCAAGAAGAGATATAAAAGAATACTCTTATAAAGACAGGAGACAGAAGAGAGGGAGAGAGACAGAGAGAGAGAGAGACAGACAGACAGACAGAGAAAGAGAGAGGGAGAGGGAGGTGGGGAGAGGGAAAGGGAGAGAGAAGAATGAGAATGAAAAGAAGGCAGTGAGGAGTAACAGCCAATTACAAGACTGTACAAGGAAATTCTGTATGGGGTTCAGAGATATTGAGAGAGGTCTTAGTGTTCCACTTGAGATGATGGCCATCAGATTCTCTAGAGATTTAAGGGAGGTAAGTCCAACGGTATGCTGGTAAATATTTAACAACTAGTTCTCTGGGGAAAAAAAATACCTTAATTTGTAACATTTGCCAGTTTTCTTCTTGTAACTACTCCCACCATGGCCAAATTCAAGCTATCAATGTGGCATGATTGAATGCAGACTTAAGAAGAGATGCTCTGTAGCACACCGTGATATCATATTTCCACCGTATAGATAC
Source organism: Grampus griseus (assembly GCF_964374135.1). Classification (NCBI taxonomy): domain Eukaryota; kingdom Metazoa; phylum Chordata; class Mammalia; order Artiodactyla; family Delphinidae; genus Grampus; species Grampus griseus. Next base: position 44,049,093 of record NC_138999.1, on the reverse strand, counting down.
AACAGATATAAATAACTTTGAAATCATAGATCCTAATAAAATGTAGTAAAATAATTAGTGAATAATGAGTATTTATTACTTTAAATGTAAGTCTATAAAATTTAACTTTTAACAATGACTGTGTTTAACCACTTCCTTGTAAACTTCCTGAAAGTTTAACTGTCAGCTCTCATGAGCAGGTGTGAGGTAGTAGCCCAGAACTGTAGGTAACCCTATCCTTGGGCTGGCTACCTGGAACTCAGAGAAGCCCGAATAGATAGAGGTATACCAAAGTGAGATAATGATTGTTGGTTAACTATCACTATAGTATGATGGACAGGATCTAGCCTGCTAGGTCTAAAATGATGAGTGCTGGACACTGAGGGAGCAAATATATAAACATCGTGGTTTCCTGGTACCCAGAAGAGAAACTACACTTGGTAGCTCCAAATACAACACAGCTTCAAAATGGAATACTTCCAATTCATTGCATAATCTGCCTTATTGCTGAAATTTGTCTTTATAATTGAAATTGAGCCAGTGAGCAAAACAACTTTTTCTGTTGAGACCGTCTGTTGAATATCCCTGGACTGAGATGGTACTTACAAAGCTATGTTGAGAGCTATGCTCTCTGAAGTTTGTGCAACCAACAGTTTGGTCTTCTTTCTAAAGCATCCAGTTCATAAAGAATCCCCTTTTACTCAAATAAGGAAAATGTATTTGGAATGCCTAGGTTCAGACTTTATGCATGCAAGGAAAAGGTGGTACCAATTATAGTCTACCAAGAAAGTCTCACCTTCGCAAACTCGTCTCTTGGCAGTGAATTGGGCATATTTGTGGTTCCTCACTTCAACATTGTACTTTTGGTCTTCCTTAACCTTGGGATCCATTTTCACAGGACATTTTCAATATCTTTAAAAAGAACAAGGACGAAATACAGCTCAACACCTGGTATTGTAATTATAAAAGCACCTACTATGTGCTTAGCACACTATATACGTCATCTCATTGAATCTTCAAAAAAACCCAACAAGTGGATACTATTATTTTCTTATTTTCAAATGAGGAAATTGCAAATCAGTAAGTCAAAGTACCTTGCCCAAGGTCATATAGCTCATGAGAGCAGTCCTGGGATCTGAAGGCAGGTGTGTCTGATGCCCAAGTCTCATGGGCTATCCGCTATACCACGCTGCCTGAAGCGCTGTCTCTCCATTGGAGAAGCTAGTGAGAGAGCGAGGGTGATCTGTGCACAGTGTCAAACGGTAAGTAGAAAGGCATGTGTCTTTCTGGAGAGTTACATGGGAATTCTGAACTCAGGCCATAAGAATTAAAAGCACAATTAATTGAAACCAATATTTCCTTTTGAAAGTTGGTACTTCAGGGCAGCTTGTAAAGAAAGTTATGAGATAAAATCAGACATCTTTGTTCCCTTCCTCTTGTTCTTACTTTTTTTTCCCTTGCCATACTTTGGAAAGGAAAGCTTTTCCTGGTGGTTTAGCCTGCACCTCTGTTTGGCATAAAAATCTCTTTAGCCTTCATCTGAGCTGTCAGACCAACTTGCCTTCCTATTTCGTCTCTCCCTCTCTCAGCCTGAAAGAACACCTTAAGTGGAGGCAAAGGGGTAGGAGAGAAAGACTAATAGTGATGTCTCTCCTCTAACATTTCTCCTTTCTTTCTTTCCATGAGTAACACCAAATGCCCCATTTACTTACCAGGTTTACCCCAGTCCTACAGTTTTATAGCCATTTTCCCTGGGCAGTTTGTGTGTGTGTTTGCGTGTGTTTCCTTCTTCCCTATTAGCGTTCACTTCACATTCCATCCTTCTACAAGAGTGCCTCAAGCAGAGAGTTTCTTACATACATTGCTGAGGTTACTGCTAAATTTGCTAGCTGGTTCCCTTTAGAAACCCCTTAACAATGGTCTTATTTACAAAGTGCTCCAGAAAATTGAAAGAGACCATATGGATTCCATCTTAACTAAATAATTTGAATAAAATTTGAACTGAAAATTAAACCAGTTTTATTAAAGGACCCATCCTATCTTCCTTTTCATTCATGTTCTCGATTCTTCCCAGCATCTCCCTTTTTGCAGCCCTGTTAGGAGCCCAAGATCCACCCCCTTCCCCCAACCACCAATGAAACAAAACTGGCTGGAAGCATGTGGACTAGTGGTTCTCAACCCTGGTTGAATGATGGAATCACCTGGGAACTTTTAAAATTATTATTATTCAATTGTCTAGGGTGGAGCTTGGGCATCAGTATTGTTTCATAGCTTCCTAGATGATGATTCTAATCCTATTCTCTGAGCCTGTCTTCCCTGCCTCACCTTTTTCCCTATCAAAATTTGTTCTCATCTATCAATTGGGAAAAGAGCTAATAAATTCATCTGCAATAAGGCATTGATAACTGATAGAAGCTTAACATGCTAGCTGCCAGTGGGATTTTTCATTTTTATTATGAAAAAAATAAAAAGAAAAAACGCTGATGGCCTATATTTAGGCATAGGGGAAATATTTGGGTTGGAAATGTTTCCCAGCCTCCAATTCAAATTATATAAGTTAGGGTCCTCCATGTTTTTCTCTCTCTCTCACACACACACACAAATATCCATTACAAACCTTAACTAAATACAGGAAAACTGAATTCTAAAATTCAATGATAATAATTTTATTATAGTGAGAATAATGGTAATTTATTTGCAGTATTTCACCAAGACACTTATATCCAGATAAATAATGACTGGAGTTATAGGTCAGGTTCTACATCTCTTTGGTTTCTTCGCTTACCTTTATTTTGATTAAAAGAAAAAACACAATTCACAAATTAAAGTTGTTAGGAATGGCAGTAAGTATTTGGTGGCTCTGGCAGATTGTTTTGGATATTCATGTTCAGATAGAACATTAACCTAGAAATTATGAAATAATTTCTCACTACAGGCTACATTCAATACTCCATCAGACAGACAGGGAGATGATAAGCATTTACACTTAAAAGCTGAAAAGGTGAATGTTTCAACTTGGAAGATAGTAGCAAATGGATCTAATCCTTTCTTTGGCTGTATTCAGCTCTGAAAGGTATTTTTTCACATTTCATTACAGCATGTGGATGTGGTTTTAATATACACTGAATTTCTTTCTCCAATGAGTGAAGAAAATCACCAAGTCAAACTCTGGATGATTGAACCATTTGTATCACATTTGAGTCATCTAAAGAAATCCTGATACCATAAAATGGTAATATTTAAGCCCTGAAGTGATAATCCTCAGACTGTTCAAAATGCAAAATATATTGCTGAGATATACCACCTGAACAATTCTATTGAAATGATACAGATTTTCTTTGGTGTTATCACTGTCATGAAGAAATGCTTTATGTTTCATTCCTCAAAAAACTTGGGAGAATATTCTTCCCCTTGATAGTCCTCATAAATCACTGTGGAAAGATAGACTTGTGTACTTACTACCCATTTCTTCACTTAGCATCTTCACTTAGCATTTCTTCACTTAGCATTTCTTCACTTAGCATCGTGAAAAGATGAACACTCAATGGGAGGTATGTTATCATAATCCCAATCTTGACTGTTTTTTTCAACATTGAATCAAATTCAAGAGGTATATTGTTGACCACTAATTTTCTTTGAATACTTCTAAGTGTGAATTGATATTCAGGTGCAAGTTCTTTTATTCATGTGGCTGCAGTGTTCTTCCTTGTTGCATGCATAACTGCTGTTTTGTCAATTTTGATTTTAGCCCTATTTTTTTCAGTTTTTAATCATACATCACAAAATGATCTTTAAGTAAATGAATATTATCTTCTCTTGAAGGCTTATTTTTCAGTGATTAATGGAACAAAAGTTAACCAGCACTTTTCTTGAATATGTATATCAATATGCCAACTGAAAATGTCTTGTAATATGTTCACAAATTAGAAATTGTTCTTCCACTATGTCATCCAATAATATTATGCAACATATGATAGTAATGAGCCAATTGTGCCAAATATTCATTCTGAATGTTTATGAATATAATAGTTGCCACAAACTCTGTGGTTAGTATTGTAAGTTTCTTAGAAAAAATGTTAAAAGTAGTACATATACTCTAAGCAGTGCAATTTTTGTTGATGCCATTGTAGTTTGGGCCTCTTATTTCTTGTTGGTAATAATATTCATCAATCTAGTATTGGAAAGTATTATTTTCTGCTTTTTCTGGAAACATATGACTGGTTACCAGAGTGGTCCCTGTGCTTTCTATGAAAATGTTATGAAGGCTTTGGTGGCATCATTGGATCAAGTTTCCTAACACTATGATCTTCACAAAAGCCAGTGTTTCCTAATTTCTATTGCTATATTAGCAGAAATTGTTTTTCTATCATAGAGAAGCCACATATTAATCTTACTAATTATGAAAAAGTAGCATTGTAAATTAAAAGATTTTTTGCCTGCTACATCAAATCATCATATTTTCACATTACTTGTCCTAATGCACATATTTTCACATTCTATATTTATCTCAAAGTCAAATTCATTATTTATGTTTTTAATGTTACCTTGAGCTACTGTAGTTTTTCATCACTGATTTTGTACTTGAATAAACCACTTTTGAGCCATTAATATTTTGGAGGACTAGAGAGAAAATGCAAAAAGTGGTAACCATGAAACATGCAAAATTAAGACTATAGCAAATGACACGACAAATGGCACGACACGAACACCTTGTTATCTAAATGTGAGCCAAGATGAACCAATCACTGAATTTCTTTTAGTATATGGGCAGCCTCACCTATTAACACCACATTGAGATACCTAGGGGAAAAAAATATGATTAGTCAGGTGTAATCCGGCCATTATGTCCCACAAGCTCTGGCATGAAACGTAAATACATTCCATTACCACAAAGAAAACCAATTTACATATGGGGGAAATGAGTCTTAGAGAGGCAAAGTGACTTACCCAAAGTTTCACAAGTGTAAATCAAACCCAATTTGCACAAATTGGGCATTTAGCTGCCTCACTCAGGCATCAAGATAAGCATCACCTCCTTTGGCATCAATAAGGAGTGACTGAAAGAGATGGGGGTATTTACCTTGGGAAAGAGAAGCCTGTCTAGGGAGGAAGAATGGCAGAGGTAGCTGTGTTCAAATATGTGAAGGACATTCCTGAGAATAAGGAGCTGTCCTGTCCGGTTGGTTGTCCTGAGGGCAGAACATGGGTGTGTGGAAGGAAGTTACAGGGGAGCAGGATTGGCTCACCAGCAGGAAGAACATTCTGTCAAGTGGAATCCTGTGCCCGCTGAGGCACGGAGCTTCCAGGTCTGTCCCAGGTCACTTGGAAACTGGATGGGGACGCTTGGCAGGAAGGCTGAGGAGGGGAGTCCTCCACCAGGTAGAGAGGGTGGGAGCAGGTGAGCTGAAAGAGTTTCTAGCCCGAGTCTGATGAGGGCCTGGAGGGAGGAGGACTGATGAAGTGGGACAGATTGACCCCAGGCCCCTTCTGTCCCTGACACTCGGGTGCCTTGCTTCAGCTCTGTCTCTTGCCTGCCCAGTTTCAACCCCACCTGTTTTCAGGGTAACCAAGGGGGAGCCTTTGAGGTTCAAGATGGGAGACTGAAACTTCTGCCTCCCAAAGACACAGGGCTGTTTCTCCTGCAGCCATGCAGGCCCCACGTCCACACTGGGGTCCCTTATCCCACATAGAACCCTGAATCTAAAGTTTAACCCTGGGAATAGGAGAATGGAAGGGACTCAGGACACTATCTACACTTGGCAGCCAACACTGGAGAAATGTGAACAGCTGAGTGGACTCAACTTAACCCTTGGCCATTCTCAAACCACAAGACACCTTCTACTTGAAAACCTTCTAGCTTAACTCTACCACATCAGCGAATTGCAATCCCCATATCCAGTGACCTCTTTGCCTTTAAGTATAAATGCAGCAGCAATAGAACAGCATGACTTAGGATGAGGCCAAGAAGACAGGTATTACCCGGTTTGCAATTTGGTCAAAACTCTAGTATTACTGGTGTCATCAGCACACTTTTCCAAGGTAGATAGAAGATTTTAGAGACTTATTTAAACCATCTCTTCGTAATACTGTGGTATTGTCTGTATGCCTAATTATAGCTGACAAGAGGATCTCAAGGAATTCAAGAATTCTCTATGTCAGTGCTAGGGGTGGACACTGGATAGATGGCTAAGAATGCTCTCATACAGCTGGTATGCACTGTGATTAAAATTCTCGGGGGTTGGGACTTCCCTGGTGGTCCCATGGTTAAGAATCTGCGCTTCCAATGGAGGGGGCACAGGTTCAATCCCTGGTCAGGGAACTAGGATCCCACATGCCAAGGGGCACAGCCAAAAAAATAAAAAATTTTAAAAAATTATCTGGGGTTAAAATATTAACATACTTCTGTACTGGTTTGTAAATAACACTGCCCCAAGCCTCCCAAGTACTCCTTTGGCCCTGGCCACTTGAGCCTCCTCTCCCCAGGCTCCTGCCATGCCTCAACTACGGGGAAATGACTGACATGCAGGGAGCCTTCCAGATCCAGCTCCTGATGAGACCAAAGATAGTTCAATATTTTAAAATATTACCTCTGATTAAGTCTTAGGTCTTTTGTCTGGGAGAGGGGACATGAGACTTGGGGTCAACCACTTCAATCTTGAGAAGCCAAATTTGGAAGAATTTTATTGTACTATATATAAAGAGGAAATACAGAGCAACTTAGGTGCTGAAGAAGAGTCATTGAAGGACTGGGTTCTAATTCCCAACATTATGACCTGAGGTCAGACCCTTAAGCTCTTTGTAACAAAGTAGATTTAGTGTTATAAAGCTTAATGATATGTTCCAAGAGCTTCTGATGAAGGGCAAGAAAGCTTTTCTTTACATCTGTAAGTTGGGATTTGTTAATTACTGTCATTGTTCCTCTGATAGTTCTGAGTACAGAAGAGTACACCATTTTTTTCATAATGCAGTGATCGTCCTTGAAATATCTGTCACATTTAGTAATATCAGCTAACATTTACTAAGCGCTTACTCACCCAGACACTATTCTAAGCATTTTATGTGTAGTGTCTAATTTAATACAACTATTCAGGTAGACATCACTATCGTCACTATTTGATGTTGAAGAAACTGAAATCCAGGGATTATTTAACTTGCCCAAGTCACTCAGCTGATAAGTGGCTGAGCAAGGTTTTGAACTGAGGCAGTCTGACTTCTGAGCCCACATGCCTACCTGCTATGCTATATTGTATATCAACCAGGTCCACTACACCTCATTTAATCCTCCAACATCTACCTTAAGGTAGGCATCATCACCCTCATTTTATAGGCAAGGAAACTGAAGCTCAGAGATGAAACAACTTGCCTAATTTCACCCAATCAATAATCATCAGAACTGCAGCTCCAATCCAAGCGTTTTATGCCAAAGGCTGTGCTTTCTTGCCTCATGTGCTTTCCCATCTCCCAAATAACTTCCCTTCCTCTAGTACATTTATCCTTCCCTGGCTTTATGTTCTAACGGTTACCTTCAACTTACCAGATTGGTAATTCCCTTCCTGAGACCCCTGGTAACATTCAGCCTTTAACATTGACCCTATAACTAGTCTGTAATCTACCCCTCATTAAAATGTCCCCCAGATTTAGTGTCCATTCATCTTCACCTGAACCAATCTTTACTGTGATGGTTGCAAAATGATGATTTTTCCAACTCTAGCACTCCCATTTTCCAAATCCTGCACAACAGAAATCACAAAGCTGACCTTCTAAACTACTTCCTGAGCCAGTCAAGCAAACTTTTTTAATGACCTCTGTTTCATTTACAGTGCTTTGGGCTGCAACTACAGATATCTGACTAATTCATACTTAGACAATAAAGACATTTCATGAGCTCACATAACAAGAAGTATGGAACAAAGTAAATTCCCAGGTTGCTTAATTCAGCAATTCAGTGATGTCATCAAAGACCCAGGCTCTTTCCATCTTTATGCTCTACCATCCTAGGAGTGTTGTAATGTCTCTCCTTTCTTCAACACCACATATTGTCTAAAACCGAAACAATACAGAGAAGATTACATGGCCCTATATGAAGATACCTGAATTCATGAAGCAAGTCATTTTTTTCTCAAATAACTCCTTTTGTTAAACATCTTTATTGGAGCATAATTGCTTTACAATGGTATGTTACTTCCTGATTTATAACAAAGTGAATCAGCTATACATATACATATATCCCCATATGTCCTCCCTCTTGCATCTCTCTCCCACCCTCCCTATCCCACCCCTCTAGGTGGTCACAAGGCACTGTCAAATAATTCCTTTTTAATTGGGCTGTCCTCAAAATCCCTATAAAAAATTACAACCCCATCTCTGCATTCCCTCTCTTCCTTCCCTGCTTCACTTTTCCCATATCACTTATCACCATCCAGCATATATTTTATTTATTTGTTTTCCTCTCTCCCACAGTAGAATGTAAACTCCATGAAGGCAGAGACTTTTGTTCACTCTTGTATCCCCAGTACGAAGAACATTGCCTAGCACACAGGATGTACTCAATAAATATTTATTGAATTAATGAATGGCCACAAGATGACTGCTACAGCATTAACATCACATCCTCAAACAACAACGTTCTAAGGAGCAAAAAAGAGTCATGAGACAAAGAAGCTGTTTTCTTTCAAGGCTCACAGTTTTTATTAGAGAGTATATTCTTTCCTAGAAAGCCCACAACAGACTTTCCCTAAGGTCTCATTAACCAGAACTGGTCATATGCTCACTAGTAGGTTTCACCAGGCAAATGGGAATGGGATTGCCATGATTGGCTTAATCCAATAATGACACATCTTTTAAGCTGGACAAAGAACGACTCTGGGTTCTTCCTTGAACATATGGGGTGAGCATGTAAGACTGTCATTTGAGCAACCTACAATGTTTGCCATTGTAGCTGCACATACTCTTGAGAACATCATCTAGTCTCTGTTTTCCTCTCTTTCCCCCATAGCTAAGAAAGCTCTCTTCTATCTGGCCAGCTCCTATTGGACCTTTCTGTCATTTAATTCAACACCTAATGTCCAGATCTTGATCTCCAATACTATTCCCCACTAAAAGAATCAGAGGTCCTTAGAGAAATGGATGATCCCAGAGTTGGAACAGAGTAGGTACAAGATGAGCCTGGAACGTCTCATCATGCCAGAAAGTAAGGAAGTTCTGGGACTTCTCTGGTGGTCCAGTGGTAAAGAATCCTCCTTCCGATGTAGAGGACGTGTGTTCAATCCCTGGTTGGGGAACAAAGATCCCACATGCTGCAGGGCAACTAAGCCCACGCACCACAACTACTGAGCCCACACGCCTCAACTAGAGAGCCTGTGTGCCACAAACTACAGAGCCCACACGCCCTGGAGCCTGCACGCCACAGCTAGAGAAGAGAAAAACCTACACGCCACACCTAGAGAGAAGCCCGCACGCCGCAGTGAAGAGCTCGCACGCCACAACAAAAAGATCCCGCATGCCACGACGAAGATCCCGTGTGCTGCAACTAAGACCGACACAGCCAAATAAATAAATAAATATTTTAGAAAAAGAAAGTAGGGAAGTGCTCAAGAAAATAATGGGCACATATCTCAAGGACTCAGGAACCAGATATTGAAAGGGTTCCCACTGTCCAAACATAGAACAATTTGGGCACCAAAATAATTAAGAACAGTAATGAATTATAAGACATTGATGAAAAATAGGAATCCATGAGTTCATAGTGGTAACAGGAAGATAAATAAAAGGGGAGAAGGGAGGGTTCATGCTTATAGTAGAATACTGAGAATTGAGTGGTAAATGTGGAGGGAGTGCTACAGGTGGAAAAAAATCATCATTTTGCAACCATCATGGTAAAGATTTGTTCAGGCAGGGATCAATAGATACTAAATATGGGACATTTTAATGAGAAGCAGTTTATTTGCAGGCTATTAATGTGTCTTCCCACAGATGCAAGAGATAAAATATTAACTATACAATGAAATGATTGGGCAACATCTTGACACAGGTGCCACCTTGTACAATTCCCTAAGAAGGACATAGCATCACCTATGTGATATTCCTGCCTGGAATACATAACCTGAATCTAACCACAAGGAAACATCAGGCAACTAAAATGAAGGACATTACATATTTTTTAAAAGCATAGTGTGGAGAAGACGATATTCTTCAAAAATGTCAATGTCATAAAATACGTACAAAGAAATGCTGTGGAAATGTTCTAAATCAAAAGAGAGTAAAGATACAGGACAACTAAATTCAATACCTGATCCTAGACTGGATCCTATACTGACAGAAGCAAACAAAAAAAGCTATCAACAGCGGCGAGTTGCCACAACTGGAATATGGAATATCTCACATAACAAATATGGAAAGTAGATGATATTAAAGTATCATATCGATGTCAAATTTAGTGGTGATAACTGTGCTGTAGTTATGTAAGAAAGTATTGAAGTATTTATGAGGAAAAGGGCCATGATATGTGGAACATACTCTCAAATGGTTCAGAAAAAATCAACTATGACATATGTCTAGATAGATAAATAGATGGTAGATGATAGAGCAAGCAAATGATAAAGCAAATGGGCAAAATGTTGGAAATAGGTGAATCTGAGTAAAAGGTACTTGAGTCTTCTTGGTATAACTCTTATTCTTACAACTTTTCTATAACTTTGAAAACATATCCAAATAAAACATTAAAAAATAAAACATTACAGCTCATGATCCATTCCATCTTCTTTCGAAGTCTTCCCTGCTTAGTTTTGTGGGGACTCTCAGAGCTCCAGGATAGTGAAGGATGTCACCTGTGGATCTGCGTGTTTGGGCAAATATGAACGCATCCAAGTTATTTGTGGGAAATCTTCCAGGAGAAGAATAATTACTCAAAAAACATTTACTGTGTGCCAGGCACTGTGTTATATATATGCTGGGATAAAAGGTGACTAAAGTCAGCTTCTTGCCCTCAAGAAGTTCATGAATAGACACATAAGGTATGTGTCAAGTACTATAATTAGAGGAATGCACAGGTTCTAGGAGAAGCCAGAAGAGAGATCGCTTATTCAGCTGGGGGCGGGGATCAGAGTTAGCATAGGAATGTGGAGAGGTCAGGGAACTTTTCCCAGAGAAGATTCTTGAGTTAAGCCTTAAAGGGTTTAGCCTGTGGACAATGAGAAGGAGGGAAGTACATTCTTGGCACACAGAAAGGAATGAAAGAGGTAGGGTAGTAGTTAAGAACAGAGACTCTGGAACCAAAGTGCCTGGGCTCAAATCCCGAATCTGCCACTTATTAACTGCATGACCTTGGGTAAATTAGTTAGCCTCTCTTTCTCAGTTTCTTCATCTGTCACACGGGGATAATGACATTATCTACCACAAAGGATAGTTGCCAATGATTAAATTTTAAGAGATGATACGTCTGGGCCACAACCTGGCACATAATAGGTGCCCAATAAATATGAGTTCAGTTTATATCCCTTTCAGGAAACTAGAAAGTTTCAGTCAGTAGACTGCAGAGTTCATGTCAGGGAAGGTGGGGAAAAAGGAGGAAGGATGTGATGCCAAGCTAAGAAATTCATAATTTAGCCTAAAGACAATGGAAAGTTATTGAAGAGTCTTAATAACTTGATCTAATCTGTGGTTTAGAAAGGTCCTTCTGGCTTGGAGAATGAAGCAGGGTAAGAATGGAGGTAAGAAAGCCAGTGAAAAGGTCATTGCATCAGTTCAGATGACAGGAGATGAGAATCTCGGGTAGTGTAGTGAGACAGCGTTATTGAGGAGGGAACATTCAAGAGACACCATGGGAGTAGAAGTCAAGGTTAACTCCCAGGTGCCTGATTGAACACCAGGATGGATAACAGCTCCATCCTCTGTGATAGAGAAGAGAGAAAGAGAGCAAGTTTTGGGAGGTAGGGGACAAAGACGATGAGTTCACTTTTCGCCACAGTAAGCTTGAAGGGTCTGTGGGACATCCAAGTGGAGAAATCTAATCAAAGGTAAGATATAAAGGCTGGGATTCACTATCACTTAAGACTAGCAAAGCAAATTCTACCCTTTTCTACCTGTGTGGGCTTGAACTAGCTATATGTCTTTGCTGAGCCACCCTTTCCTCCATTATAAAATGACTGTAATGATTAAACTGCCCTATTATAAGTGAAAAGCAGTCTATTGAATTATAAAGTATGATACAAATGCCAGATATTTTTCTTTGGGGGAGAGCTAACACACAGAAAAAAAAAACTTACTTTTTAGATCATCTTTTAGGAAACTTTTCCCTTCTGGGGCAATAAAAAGAGTTTCAAGAAAATATAGGAACAGCCCTGTCTATCCTAAGCCTGGGTTTTTTCTCCCCTCCTAATTTATCTAGACTAAAAATGGGCTGGAAATTTGAAAATAAGTCTTCAATGGGCTGGAAGGAACCAAAGTTGAAATGAGGGACTACAGAGGCCAAAACTTGAGATAGAATTCAAGCATTCTGGGGCTAATGTCATCTGTATTGAGATCTGGCCAACTTCCAGGCACAACGGCAACATCCCAGACCCTGACTAGAGACAGCCTTGCAAGGCCTTTTGCAAAGAGCTTGGTTCTCATCTACCCTTATGGTGGTAGGTGTGGTTTGGAACTACAGGGGCCACACAACAAGTACCCTAATTCTCTGTACCACAAACTAAATTTTGTCTGCAAATCCTTAGGGACTTGTCTGCCAAAATGTACCCTTGGTTCAATGGCCTTGCCTCCTAATTTTCCTATGGAAGTCCTCATAAGCCCTCAGATTCTTTTAGAACAGAAGATATAATATTAGCTATTCAGGCTGTAAAACTGACTTCATTTGTAGAATGTGGGAGTATACAGTCTTTCTCTGGGAAGAGAGTATACAGTCTTTCTATTAAGTTCAGCTTGTTCACTTATTAATAGGTATTTTATTGGGCTGGTATTTTTGTTGCATCCCCAGACCTTGTGGCCCTGATCTTTGAGTCAATCATCTTTGAATCTATAGGCCCAGTAAACATACCAATTTCTCAAAATCTCTGTTATTCTCTGTGTGGGATAATGAGAAACTTTATTTTCCTCACCTTTAAAATAGAAACATTAATACTTACCTTGCAGGGTTGTTGTGGCTACTAAATGAGATTATACATTGAAAATGCCTACCCTCCACATTCATTCAAAAATATTTACTGAGAACCTACTATATGCCAGACACTGCTATATGCACTGAGGATAAAGCGATGAACAAAGACAAACATTACTGGCCTCATGGAGATTATATTATAGTGAAGGAAGTCTAACAAACAATTAAGTAAAATATATAATATGACAGATTGTGATAAGAGCTATGAATAAAAATAAGACAGGATAGAGGGCTAGTGGGTGCCAGACAGAGTTGGAGATCGTCACACACAGAAGGTACTTCATCACACACAGAAGGTACTTCATAAATGGTAGATATTTCTAAGTCTCTTTGGTCTCTATACCTCAAGCATTACTTGCATACAGAACCTAAGTGCCTGCAACAGCTCAAAGACACAGATCAAAACCTAACTATGGACCAGGGACTCGCTAGATTTTTGGGGTATAAAGATGAACAAGGCATGATCCACAGCCACACAGATCATTTCAATATACTATAGTAAGTGACTAGACATGGAGCGAGAGGGACAAAGGGTAGAGGAGAGTCAATTAGCACAGTCAAGGGTCAGGAGAGGCTTTCTGGAGATGTTGATGCCTAGGCTGAGACTTAAAGGTTGAGAGGAAAGGAATTTAAAAGGGTGAACTTGGTGGAAGAAATGACACCAGCAAAAGTCATGAGGCCCATGGACTAGTGAGATGAATAAGAAGGAGCTACACTGAAGTTCAGAGGATAGAGAGTGAAAGGAGATGAAACCAGAGAAGTAGGTACAAGTCAGGCAGACATGGAGAGTCAAGTCACAGACATCACTCAGAGGACAATTATGGAACAACCGGAAGTTCTTGGGTAGAGAAATGATATGGTCAGATTTGCATGTTAGTGAGATTATTTTGTAGAAAAAAAAAGAAAGTAGAAGAAAAGGGATCATGTTGCCTGCAGTTTGTAAGCTAGATTACAAGGAAGTCAAAACTAAAGGCAGAGAATCCAGATAGGACACTACTAGAATAGCCCATGTTGGAGAGGATGAGAGCTTGAATTGCAGGAGACAGAGAGGAAATGATGGATTTCAAAAATACTTAGGAAGGCCTTAGTGGCTGATTCAATTAAAAATGAAAAATCAAGGTGTCTCCCAAGTTTCTGGCTTGGGTCGATGGTGGTGCTCTGATGGGAAGTACAGAATGAAGGATGGATTCCCTGGGAAAAGATGATGAATTCTGTTTTGGATCCTCCAAACCTTATTCAATAGCTTATTTTCAAAAGATACTCTTTTGGGACCTGGTATACTTTAAGGTTTTGTAGTCAGGCATAGCTGGGTCCAGAATATAATATGGGAGTAATAATAAAAATTTACCTCGTAGCATGATAAGGAAGACAAAATGATATAATGCATATGAATTGCTTAGCACAATGCTGACACATAGTATAGATTTGATACTAGCTATTATTATCAGCCTCTTTCTTTTCTGGGCTCAGATCCCACCTCCCACTTCTACTCAACTCCGCTAAGTTTGCTTTTAAGGTTTTCTAGCTGACTTGCCTCTGACCTCTTAGCATACTCCTTTGGGGACTACCCCATGAATTTCTACAATCTGCATTAATCATCCTGTTTACTTTCTAGTTTCTTCATGGTTTTGAAAAGAGCTTCGTCTTTATTCTGCACATGTTTTCCCTGCTGAGTCACCATCTCAGGTTCCCCTTGACCTTCAGATTCATACTGCTTGCTTAGAAGGAATTTTTAACAGGTATGTCTCTCCAGGCACCAATCTACTTGTTATCAGCATGAGCATTAAATGACCCCTTTATCATCTAAATAATTTTGTTACTAGATGAGACTACCCAGTGCAGCAATTTTTCTGACAGCTACCATACATTTAACACCTATTAGGCAAGGAGCTTGAAATTTATTCTCCCATTTCATCTCTATGAACCTTCTGAGGTAGGTGCTAGTACTATTCCAATTTTGTAGCCAGAAACTAAGATTTATTTAGCATTTACATGATACCTGGTACAGTGCTAAGCACTTTGCATATGTTAACATATTTAATTCTCACACCATCCCAAAATGTAAGTACCATTATTAGCCCCATTATTCAAATGAACAAACTAAGCCAAAGACAAGTTAAAGTAACACACTTAGGGCCACACAGCTGATAGTGGCAGCTTGGGGATGGAAATATGAATGTGTTTGCTCCTGTGCCCTGCTGCATGCCACAATGGGACAAGAAAAGGAAGGGCTGGGGAGTGGGAGCCAGACTGAGTATGCATATCTGATAGGATGAGTAAGTATGGCTACTGTATATCTTTGTATTGAAAGACAAAATTAAGTCTTTTTCTTAGTTGGCTTTACTTGTAAGGTGATGATTAGGAAATGGAGTTAAGGGGGCTGGCGTTTGAAATTCCTTCTCCAACTCCTTCACACTCCTCACCTCCTACTCAAACACACATTAAAACTTCTAAAGTCAATAATCAAAGACATCGAAGTGGAGAGGAAGAGACTATCATTTGACCCACTGTCCTAATGCAATAATTTTCATTTTCTATAGTCCTTTCTAGGTTGTGTCCATATAAAGACAGTTTGACCTGGTTGTAACTATTTTGTATTTTGCTTTATTCATTTAATATTATAAAATGAACCTTTTATCTTTCCTATTTCATTTACTGACAGGTCCTAATATACATCAAGTTGTTCAACATTAACATTATTTCCAGTTTCTCATTAGTAAAAATTATACTGCATTGACAATCTTTGTGCCTATAGGCTTGTGTTTTCCTTCTGCTGAAGTCTGTCCTTAGGATAGAGTCCCCAGGGGGATTGCAATGTCAAAGGCCAAGAACATAATTATGGCTCTTAATGCAAATTACCAAATTGCTTTCCCAAAGGATCAGACCTATTTGCATTGCAGTTGTGAGAGTGCAAGCTTGTCATTGGTGGATGGAGTTTTTTATTTGCTATTTTTCTTTCCATGTTTTTAGTTGAGTCTTAAACTTTATTGTTTCAATGATTACGTATATACTCAAAATAGTGGGAAGGTGACAGGAAAATAAAAATTACCAATGAGGAATGAAACAACTGGCCACAATTTAATATCCCTTTCAGATGTATTTGTGTCCATGAGGATCTGCTAGCAGGCTGGTGTTTCAGTCATTTTCAGATCCATTTTTTCCATAATGAGATGACAGGTAGAAATATGGCCAACCTGGCAGGAGCCCCAGTGGGAAGGTTAGATGGAGAGTGGGAGGGACATCAGCCAGTGTTGAGGGACCTGGTGAGTGGCACATGTAACCAGGACACAAGAAGGCAGAATCACAGTTTAAGGATGAAGTAAAAATCATCATTGGCATCAAAGTTCCCTCCATTGTGTAATTAACGTGGTAGTGCCTCCCTCATACGGAAACTCATTTGTAGTCATACTAGTTAGAATCAAGAAGCAGTGCTGGCAACAAAGAAGGAAGGTCCAGACCAGCTGCCCCTAGGAACAATGCAGAGACAGAATGATAACAACTCTTATTCAGAGCTCCTTCCTTGTGTTCAGTATTGTATGAAATGCTTCCCCCAGCTTATCTCTAATCATCATAACAACCCTATGAGGTGGGGACAATTAAGCTGATTTTACTGATGAGGAATCTGAGGCTCAGAGAGGTTGAGTTGGCAGCCAGCATGAAGAGGTAGTTAATAGCATGATTTCTAGAGTAAGAGTGTCTAGGTCGGAATCCTGGCTTCCCCATTTACTAGTTATGTGATCTTAGACACATTACTTAACTTCTCTGCCCTTCAGTTTCTTCTACTTGTAGAAGAAGATAATAATAGAAGAACCTACCTTGTTTGCAAGGATTGAAGTAAACGATATATGCAAAGTGCTTTGAACGGTGATTGGCACATAGTAAGCACCCAAAAAGTCTGAACTGTGATCATTATTATTACCCAAGATTACCCATATTATTACCCAGTAAAGAGGAGAGCTTGGATTCTGGCCCAGATTTGCTGGCCTCCAAATGGCATCCTCTCTTCATTAAATCAAAGAGCCCACTTAGAACTAGTGTATGTTGTTAGCAAATCCTGTTTAGCCACCCAAATTATTTGCTTGCACTCTGATTCTCCTAGAAGCCACATGAGGTGGCAATGCAGGGATTTGAGTCATCTCCTAGCTCTTGTGGAACAACACCTCTTCCCCAAGGGAAAAGACCACTTCTTCCTTCTCTGTATCTATGAGGCTTGGACTAGTGGCTCATTAGGAAATGGTAATTTCCCACTAAGAGAGCCAAGGTCCTAGGTTTTATGTCCAAATACAACTCTGCCAGGGCTAAAACAAGCTTCCATTCTGTTCTGTTGTCTTTTTTTGAAAACCCAGAAGTTGTATTCAGGCTCAATTTTAAATCCTTAACCCAAGGGCCTTGCCTCAGGCCAAGTATAATGGTTAAAGTGAAATTTAAGTAGAGAGGAGCTTCTGTGAATAGCTAATCATAAGAGTTAACACTTATTAAGGACTTTAAAATGTTCTAGGTACTATTCTCAGTTCTTTACCACTTCTGTATTTAATCCTCACAACAACCCTGTATGGTAGGTACTATTCTCACTTGACAGAAGAAGAAACTAGACACAGTGGTTAAGTAAACTGGCAGAAGGTCACTTAACTAGTAAATACAAGTGCTAAGATTTTAATCTAGGGCCCTAGAGCCCACACCTACAATCACTATACACTACTGACTCTCATTAATGGTAAAGGGCTAATTAATAGGCAGAGGCTAATCTTAGTCTCTAGCATAGTGCCTGACACAGAGAAGGCATTTATTACATAATTTTAAATGAACCATTCATTATTTATATCTACTTACCATGCAACCTAGTAATAATTGTGCATTTAATTAGATAGTCATGTTATTAATTTGTCTAATTAGCAAATTAAACTATGTGCCTGGATTAGCCTTCAGTATGGCTCCATGTAATTTAATCATCCATTCAAAATGCACAGCAAAGTCATTCATCCTTCACTGGTTGAGAATACCTACTAGAAGGCAAGTCCCCATACTGTCTCCTGGGATACAGAGATAAATAGACATAGGAACTCACAGTCTAGTGCAGGAGACAGACATATATGCAAATACAAATGATACCATCTGATCAGAAGCATTGAAATGGAGAGGAACATGGGAGGACAGAAGAGGAAAACTAAGTGTGAACATATAGTGCTTTTGCTGTCCAACATGTCTTCTTCTGGTAACATATCTCATCTCACTTAGATGGGTATATCACCCAACTCTGGTGTGATGATTAATTTTAAATGTCAGTTTGACTGGGCTGAGGGATGCCCAGATAGCTGTTAAAACATTATTTCTGGATATGTCTGTGAGTGTGTCTCTGGAAGACATTATCATTTGAATCAGTAGACTGAATAAAGATCACCGTCACCAATCTGTTGAGGGCCTGAATGGAACAAAAAGGCAGAGGAAGAGCAAATTTGCTGTTTGCTTGATCTGGAGTATCCTGTCCTTGGATATTGGCACTCCTGGTTCTTAGACCATCAAAGTCAGACTGAATCATACCGCCAGCTTTCCTGGTTCTCCAGCTTGCAGGTGGCAGATCAGGGAACTTCTCAGCCTCCCTAATTGCATGATTCCTATAGTAAACAAACAAATGAACAAACAATTGGTTCTGTTTCTCTGGAGAGCCCTGATTAATACATCTGGTCATTGTTATTAGTTTGGGGATAGACTCAATGCAGAAGCTTTTGCTGGGACTATTGAGAAAGTGGGTCTGTGTTTCTACTGGGGTTGCTGAGTGGTAAGATGCAAATCTCTAGCTCTTCGTGGCTATCTTGGCCACCATGCAGAGAGAGCCTGCTTGAGAAGTGAATCAACATAGAAGAGGTCAGAGCCAAGAGATAGAAACAAATTGCAGATAACATCATTTGAGCACCTGGATCTAGCTATGCCTAAAATTACCTCTGTGCTTTTCTATTAGTATCAATAACCCCTTTCTTTTGGCTAAAGCTTATTTGTGCTGTATTTCTGTCACTTTCAAGCAAAAGAGTCGTGATTTATACAAACGTCTAGCTAGATTCTGTGTGTGTGTGCACAGGCCAGCGTATGCACACATATACACTGGTGTGTTGGTTAGTTAGGGAAGGCTTCCTGGAAGAAGTATGGCCTGAGCTAAATCTTATGTTGGTAGGAGTTACCTAAAGCAAAGGGAAATGTATTCAAGGCAGAGAGACAGCATGAGGTGGGGTGGGAGTAAAGAGTTTGGTGTGGTCGGAGGGTAAAGTGAGAGTCAGAGGACGAAGAGACAAAGGTAGAGAGCAAGGCAGGGGACAATTTTTGGAGCATTTGGAATGTCGTGTTAAGGAGATGGCAACTTGTATTTCTTATATGCCTTTTCTACAGCCTAGCCAAATTTTTACATTGCTTCTCTTTGTAATTTTTCTCCAGTAACATGTACCAACAAATAGTATGAAAGTAGAAAGCTCTCTAGGCTTGGAGTTTGGTCAATCTCAGGATCCACTGTGGATTCTGAATCACTAGAGGAGCCTCTTTGTGATGTCCTATTTGTTGGCTGCTCTAGGGGAGGCAATCTTTATCTTCCACTCCGTGATTAAGAGATATATCAAGACATCAACCAGAATGTTCTTTCCATATGACAAAAAATGCCTTTGGTCTTCCAGGCTCAGCATCACGTGTTCAGTGATGACTGAGCATCAACCATGTCCATGCCCTGTGCTAGACTTTGGGGAGCATATTGAAGAATCAGACATGGTTCCTGCCCTCAAAGAATATCCAGCCCAAGGGAGGAAACAATTACAATAAAATATGATCAGGGCCACAGTAGAGTAATATAAAGGGGGCAGTGGGTATATCAAGAAAGAATACCTTACAGGTATCGAGGAAGGTTTCTTCTACCAGTGTGATCTTTGAACTGACTTGAAGAAGGAGTAGGGGTTTGCCAGATGGACAAGGATAAAGTGGAGGGTATTCTAGGCAGGAAGAAAAGTCTGTGAAAAGGCCTAGAGGTACAAGAGAACAGATTGTGCTTAGGGTGACTGCCCCTAATTTGGTATATCTGGAGATCCAAGTGTGTGTTGTAGGGGGAGGTTGGAAGAGGGTTGTGGGTGGCAGGGGGAATAGTACTATGTAAGCAGGAGTCACAAAATAAGGATCTTAGTCAAGGGACTTAGATTTCATTCAGTAAACAATGGGGAACCACTGAGAAAAAAATTGAACAGAGGAGTGACATACAGTTTGTGTTTTAGAAAGAGCATGCTGGCTACAAAGCGCTGCAAAGTGGAGAATGGATTTGTGCCATCAGGAAGCCCAGTTAGGAATCTGTTCCAATGGTCTAGGTGTGAGATGATGATGAAGTGGTGGTGGGCAGGGAGAGAAATGGATGGATTTGAGAACTATTTTAGGACTGTAAATGACAGACCTTGGTGGCTGAGTGGATGTCAGCAGTTGGGAAGAAAAAGGGAGAAGTTAAGTATGATATCCAGATTTCTGAAGTTTAATCTGAAATTAAAACACTGAAAGAAAGAAAAAAGAAATAAAATGAATAATAATAATAAAAACACTGAAAGAAAAAACACTGAAAGTGCCCTAGATATTAAAACATCAAGTAATAGTCAGGTGCCTGACAGTTATTCCAGAATTTAGGAACCTCTTTCTTTAGCAATCTGAGCTGCCAGACTCTCAGAGAAAGGAGCCAGGCATTCCCAAATTTGAACATGAGGCCTTATGTGTGGCTTTGTTCATGTATCTCTATGGGTGAAGGGGTGGATGTATACACATCTAGGCACACGTACACATGCCTGGGACCACCTCCCCAAAGAAAATATTTGGAGGAAATCATATTTTTCTGAAGTCCATCTGACACTCCTGGACAAAGGCAACAGTTTATTCTTTCCTCTTTGGGCTAGGTCATTCTAGATTCAAGCCAAAGCAAAACGGTTTCCTCTTTAGCCAGTATTTCATAGATAGGATTCATTTCTACTTACCCTAGAGTAAAAGTAAACTATCAAAGAGAAAAAGGATATCTATATCTATATTTTGACTGTCATCTGTGTACTTCTCCAGAGCTTCATCAAAACCATAGTGGGGACTTTATTTTGCTCAAATGCTCAGTGCGTTGGTGTACCTTCTCTGTCACTTCTCTGCAGGGAAAAATGATGGAAACTTTCTGAAAGTAAAAGGGCTGGATTTTGTGTGTATATGAACATGTGATTTTTTTCTTTCCATGGCTGAAGTAATTGAGGTAAGAGTTTAATATGCACCAAAATTTTATTTTATTAATGACTAAGGAGTGATGAATGACCCGCAGAAAACAGAATTTGAGAAGTAGAATGGACTGGCTAACACACAGCTCAAAGAAAGGGGTGGCCCCTGTCCAAGCTGGGTACCATAAGAGGCCATCGTCAAGCCCACATTTTGGATCTCAGCAATTCATCTGATTTTCACATCCTTGATATGGAGTCAATCCCTGGCTGAAACTCCTGTAGAGCAATGGTAAACATTCATCACAGCCCAGCTGAACCTGTACCAGATGACTTATTTCCCCAAGGGCAAATTGAAGGTTTCCAGTTGGGCTGACATTAGTGTGAGCTTAGCACACAAACAAACCAACTCCTGCTCCAACAAGCCTTCCCGGAGAACACCAACCACAACAGATGGCAGCCTCTTGCACACACACACACACACACACACACACACACACAAAAGCTGTCTAGATTTGTCTACTAAGGAAGGAAGAAGTTCTAAATCTATAGTCTCAAACATAATACCAAACCAAGATCCTGAGATTCCATGAGACAATTGGTGTTTTTCTGAGTGGATAAAAGCATGGGTTGACCCAAATGGCAATAGAAGGAAGGATTCTTTATAAAGTTACCTAAGGAGAAACTGAAACTCCATATTTCTTCAGCAGCATGTACTTATGATTTATTTAACAAAAGTACTGTCCCAGATACAGTATTTTGTATGCTAATGTTATACTAGCTTTAATTCAAAAGAAACAGGCCTCTATCCGTAATGTCTTTCCCTAGCCCCAGGCAAAATTCCCCAGGAATGAGACTCTTTAGTAGGTTAGTCTACTTAGATTTGTCCTTTTTTGCAACCCTCACCTCCCACCTCCCCCCAACAACACACACGCCTTTAGGTGTATACTAGGTGGGGGGGAGGAGCTTGCTATTATTTTCTTGTAATCTGTATATGAAAAATACCTGCCACACTAGACTTTTTTTCCCTCTCCACTGATAATTATCATTGCCCCAGATCTCTCCTCTGTGAGAAACATTCAGAAGAGCCAGGGTAATTGTTGGGCAGGGTGGGGATAAATGGAGAAACAAGGGCCTTAGAAATCCAAGTAGAATAGTCCAATAGATCCAATTGATGAGATTAAAAATGAACACTTGGGCTTCCCTGGTGGCGCAGTGGTTGAGAGTCCGCCTGCCGATGCAGGGGACACGGGTTCGTGCCCCAGTCTGGGAAGATCCCACATGCCACGGAGCGGCTGGGCCCGTGAGCCATGGCCGCTGAGCTTGCACGTCCGGAGCCTGTGCTCCGCAACGGGAGAGGCCACAACAGTGAGAGGCCCGCGTACCGCAAAAAAAACAAAAACAAAAAACAAACCCCACTTTTTGATATCATTTATGACATAATCTGTTTCATTAAAAAATGCTTTGGGTCCCCCTTTGCCTATGAGTCAACTGGCTCAGGAATATTCTGGGTCCATCAATACTTGATTTTCCAAGAAAGCACGGAGGGATGATTAGTAAAGCAATGAATCTATTCTGTCTTTGGGTTCACCTGTAAAATGGTGACTCTAATTCTGACTCTTACCTTATTTTTCCCAAGGGAGTGAGTGATGAAATTAAGAAGATGACTTGAGTATCTTAGAAGTATGTGCCATAGTACACAAGGTAACAATCACAAAACACAGGTTAGATTTCTCTAATAGGATCATTTGCCTATGACAAATGAGAACTTCCCTAGTCTCTAAATAATCTTCAAACAATCTGTGAGGCAGCACAGAAAGGGTTTCTGAAATAGTGACTGCTAGCACACAGACAGGAAGTAGGAAGTCTGTGACCCCAGAATGGAAGGAAAGGGAAAGAAATGGAACTAAGCAGTCTTTTGAGGTAGAGCCTGCTTCTAAGGGAGAAGGTAGAGCCTGCTTCAAGAATCAGTATGATCACTGTGGGAAGATGGCCCTCAAAGCTAAGTTCAAGGAACACATCTTCATTCTGTCTCCCTCTCTCTCCCACACATACTCAGATCAACCTCCCTTGAGGACTGCATGGAGCTTGGGCCTAACACCCACGTACACTTCCTGTTATACAGATGTACAGACACAGAGGCACCTAGGCAATCAGAGCTCCATTCAGAAACAGGCCCATATAGACATTCAGAAGACAATATGGAATAGAAAGCGGACAGAGGACACACAAATTGCACAAAATGTGTTGGGTAGATATATTTGGGCGGTAGTGGTGAACATTAATACTCTCACCTACACACAAGTTCAGAACCAGTTGAGAAACATGGAAAGCAGAGAGGCAGAGTTTTAAAATATCTGTTTATTACTGTTAAAATCTGGATTGGAGAAAAAAGAATATGTAGATGTCCATAATAGGCTTCTTAATAGCCTCCCCACTTAGCTAGACAGAATTGCCAACTCACCCAAAGGTGGGGAAAGAGGCCAAGACAGTTATTCTAACAGAAGTACTCCCAAATGGAAACATGAAGAGAGCAGAATGGAGCATTCCAAACTCTTCCCTCCTCTGCAAAAGAGGAGAATATGACAGAGACATGATTAATAAAGTCATCGCAGGATGCTTCTGCAGCCTCCCTGACTTGAAATCCTGGTTTTACCATTTCCTGACTTAGTTTCCTCACTTGGAAAACAGTTACTAATACCTACTTTGCAGGGTCATTGTAATCATTGCCAATAATACATGAAAAATGTGTTGCATGGTGCCTAGCATTTAGCAATTGTCCTCTGAATGTAGGGCAAATTAAGCCCACTGAATGAATACTAAATTTTCTGCTGAAACATTGTTTCAGTAAATATGTAAGCCCTTTAAAAGAACTGTTATGGCCATACTACACAAAGTGATCTACAGATCAAGTGCAATCCCAATCAAAATTCCCATGGTATTTTTCAAAGAAATAGAAAAAAAATCCTAAAATTTGTATGGAACCACAAAAGACCCCAAATAGCTACAGCGATCTTGGGAAAGAAGAACAAAGCTAGAAACGTTACAGTCCCTGATTTTGAAATATATTAGAAAGCTATAGTAATCAAAAACAACAGGATATTGGCATAAAAAAACAGACATATAAACCAGTGGAACAGAATAGACAGCCCAGAAATAACCCCCCGCACAGACATTCAGCTAATATTTGACAAGGGAGCCAAGAACATCCAATGGGCACAGGGTAGTTTCTTCAACAAATGATCTTGAGAAGAATGGATATTCACATGCAAAAGAATGAAACTGGACCCCTATCTTACCATTCACAAAAATTAACTCAAAATGGAATAAAGACTTAAATATAAGACTGGAAATTGTAAAACTCAGAGAAGAAAACATAGGGGGAAATCTTTGTGACGTTGGTCTCGGCAACAATTTCTTGGATATGACACCAAAAGCATAGGAAACAAGCATAAGTATATGGGACTACATCAAAATTAAAAGCTTCTGCACAGAAAACACAAAACCTAACAAAACAAACAGTAGATAAGGCAACCTATAGAATGGGAGAAAATATTTGCAAACCATATATCTGATAAGGAGTTAATATTTAAAATCTATAAGGAACTCATATAACTCAACAGCAAAAAAGAGAAAGAAAAAAAGAAAAAGCAAATAACTTGATTAAAAAATGGGCAAAGGATTTGAATGGACTTTTTTCCAAAGAATACATACAAATGTCCAACAGGTATATGAAAAGATGCACAACTCACTAATCATAAGGGAAATGCAATGTCTATCACATCATACCTGTTTGGGATGGCCATTATTTTAAAAAAACAGAAATTCATATTAACCATTGCTGGCAAGGGGGTTGAAAAATTGGAATCCTTGTGCATTATTGATGACAATGTAAAACGGTGCAGCCAGCATGGAAAACAGTACAGAGGTTCTTCAAAAAATTAAAAATAGAACAACCATATGATTTAGAAATCTCACAACTGGGTATTTATCCAGAAGAATTTAAATCAGGATCTTGAAGAGATATTTGCACTCCCAAGTTTATTGCATCATTATTCGCAAGAGCCAAGAGGTGGAAACACCTAAATGCCCATTGACTGATGAATGGATAAAGAAGATGTGAGACATATGCATATATATATATATATATATATATATATATAATGGAATATTATTCAGCCCTAAAAAGGGAAATACTGTCATGCTACAACATAGATGGGCATTGAGAACATTGCTAAGTGAAATAGGCGAGTCACAAAAAGACAAATACTGCATGATTCCACTTATATGAGAAATGTAAAATAGTCAGATTCATAGAATCAGAGTGAAATGATGGTTGCCAGGGGCTGAGGAGAGGTAGGAATGGATGTTGCTATTCAATGGGTACAGAGTTTCAGTCAAGCAAGATGAAAATGTTCTAGAAATCTGCTGTACAACATTGTGCATGTAGTTAATGATACTGTACTCTACACTTAAAATTTTGTTCAGAGGGTAGATTTCATGTCATATACTTTTGCCACAGTAAAAAAATCTGATCTTTTACTAGAGTAAGGATTCTGAAGCTAGGGTCTTTAAGCCTCAGCCCAAACTATATGCAACATGGGGTGATAATGTATAGCCTTCTAGGAGTTTCTAGGGGAGAGAGTGCATAGCTTTCACTAGACTCTCAAAAGAGTCCTTAATTCAGAAAGGAGCTAGAGGCACTACTATGAGGAAAATTGTATTCAAATTTGTGTTAAAAAATAAAAAAGTTCAAAGAAGGACTGCTATTTCAATCTCCTTCCTACCAATAAAGGTAAACTGGTCAATAGATTTCTAATGAGAAAAGACTCCTGTGAGGATTTTTTTTTTATGAGGTGGAAGTAAACACCCTGTTTTTAATTTCTCTCTCCCTGTTTCTGCTGATGAATCTTTTGCCCACCTCCCCTGTTGGCTCCTTTTTAGATCCTTTGTGATCCTTCTTGACTTTTAAATACTAGCATAATATTTTAAATATTAGCATAATCCAAGGTTTCATCTAAATCTCCATTTTCTTATCATTCTGATATCCCTGCATGAGATTATCCACTCCAAATGGCTTCAACTATAATCCAAATGTGTATTACCAATCACCATTCCTCTCTTGATATGCGGTTTCCTATTTCTACCTGCTTACTGGACATTCCACCTTTTTACCCACAGGCAATTTAACATACTTTAGAGTGAATTTATCATCTGTCCATTGGCTGCACACACACACACACAGACACACACACACACACACACACGCAGAGAGAGAGAGAGAGAGAGAGAGAGGGAGGAGGAGGAGGAGAGAAATACACCCCTGGACTCTTCTCCATTGCTTTATTTTCACATGGTTCATCTCCATCATTAACTTATCATTAAGTTATAACACATATAACTATGTTTAGCCACTTGCCAGGAAGTAGTCCCAGAATTTTCAAACTGTAGAGGAACTTAAGAAATCAAGTAGCTCAATCTTTTCCATTAACAGAGAGGGGCAGTGATCTGCTTAATATCACACAGCAATTTAATGGCAGAACCAGCTTAAAATCCAGGCATCTCACATCCTACCCTGTACCCTTTCCATTACATAATCATGCTCCCACTAACTGTACTTCCAAGGAAGAATGAGATCCCTGCCACTAGCAGTAATTTTTATCAGTAAAGAAGCAAGATTATCCAGCCATCCGATGTTCAAAATGGCTACTTATGTGCTGTTTGCACCAGGGGCTGCGTAATTTATGTTCTTTTGCTCTAATAATGGAAATGATAAACTGAAGAGTACAACAAGACATCAGTGTGGAGTAAGTCTTGGAATGAAAATAGATTGGTTAAAGGCTAGCTCAGTGCTTGCTTTCATAATAAGGTTGTGAGGATTTTGACTTTTTCCTTACCAAAGTGTTTTCATATGTATTATTTCATTTTAGTCTTCAACAGGCCTGGGAGGGAGGGAGGTCAGGGCTTATTAGCTGAAGTTTATAGATGAAAAAAAATGAGACTGAAAACAGTTCAGTGATTTGCCCAAGGTCACCCATCTAATTAGTGACAAGGCCAGGGCTCACATGTGTGTCTCCTGCTTCCCAATCTCTTTTCTCTAGTCTAGACACATAATTCTAGTAGACCTTGAATGATGACCACAGATCCTGTGAACTGCACTTTATAGATTTCTATATGCTGAAACTGAAACATGCTAAGTTTTACCAAGTGACAATCATGGAGATAGAAGTCTTATCTCAAAAAGAAGACAAAGGAAAAAAATAAAAGCTCAGTTTCAAGGTGGGACAGAACAAATGAGTGTTATGTCATAGGTTGACATGCAATCAAGAAACAGCTGCCATTTTCTCAAATTTTCTGCTTTCTAGTAGGAGAAATGCAAACAAAAAAATGAACATGATTGAAAGGATTTTTGCAGGTCTAAAAATCTAAAAGATTGAAGGTGGTTCCCCACGTGAGTCATCTCTAAAGACTTTTTTCCTTTTTTTTTGTTTTTTAAAAAATATTTTTATTGGAGTATAGTTGATTTACAATGTTGTGTTAGTTTCTACTGTACAGCAAAGTGAATCAGTTATACATATCTAAGGACTTTTAAAAAGCAGGTTATAAACACCAAAACTGCAGTTTTATTAAAGAAAAGTCAGGTCACCATCATATAATGCAGACAGTCCAGGAGGCGGAGAAGAAAGGATTGGGGGAGGGAAGAGAGGCTGTGAGAGAAGTTTCAGTGGCCTGAAGGGGCACACACAGGCTGAAGTGTGTTGAAGAGGCTGTGACAGGTGAGGAAATGGAAGCAAAGAGTGACAACCTTGTCTGCAGAAAGCTGACTGTGGAAGTAAGGGTGTCATGGTGTGTGTTCTTGGCGAAGAAGAAGAAACTGCACAAGAAGAAGGCAAGAGATGGAACAGGCAATAGAGCATTGAGGGGTTCTGTGGAGTCACCACTGAGTTGTCAAAACTTTCCCCGCTACTGGGAAGCTCTTTAAAAACTCACTGCCTGAATATGGCTCCAGAGACAACACCTCAGAGAGGGGTGGTAACCGTGCCCAGGTCAAGACTGAGAAATCAGCCCAAGATTTAGTAACAAATTCACTTTTGGGGACTATTAGTGTGGGTATTTGTTTGGTCTGTTCTAAAAGCTCAGCTCAGACACTACAGCCTCAAGCATGAACAGATGAGCAGAGACGTTCTGACCCCTGTCTAAAAGCCGATTCTTCCAAAAGGCACCACATTGTTAATTGGCCAGCTTATCAATGGATGCTCCTTCCTGTAGGTTTGTTTAGGAGTGAAAACAATACTGCTAGTCATAAACTTTGCTGATTCCTGGCTTGGTCATCTCAGTGGGGCAAGTGCAAGGCCGTGCCAGGAACTCCAGATGACTGGAACATACATGAGCACAGTGCTACCCATAGACGCCAGCACTGAGCCAGGGTGCGGCTGAGCCTGGGCAGGGGGCATCCTCAAAGTGCTTCTTTATTTAAACTATGCTCCGGGGCGATGTTTCATAATGACCCCACACACCTAGCTCATACACACAGAGCAGCCTACACACACAGCCCCACTGTGTTCGCTGGCCTGCTTGCTTGACTTTCCATCCCTCTAGGCAAGGTCCACAAATTAGCAGCTTTGTAACCCTCCCAGGACCCGGTTCTCGGGACCTTCAGAAGAAAAAGGCAGTCAGAGAAACATGAACGCGCTAATCGGGAAACCAGCATTTCAGCCCACTCAGCCACGCGGGCCATCCACACTAACGACTTCCACCTCCCCTCGCCTCGGCTGGCTGGAGGGGCGGGGAACTCTGCAGTAAGGAGGAGAACCAAAGAGGGGGGCCTGCCTGAATGAAACAATGTAACAATTGATGTGAAGCCTCGCCTTGCTCCCACTCCCCAGCGATCCTATAGGCGAGGTCCCAGTGACTGCCCCTCCCCATTGCTCCGTTTTCTTGTCCATTACGCGCTATCCCTCCGCCTCTCCTTCTTTCTTTTCTTTTCTTTTTTTTTCCTCCTTCTCCTTTCCCCCCCTCTCTCCCCCTCTCTCCAGCTCCGTGTCATTTCCTCCTTGCGCTCGCTCGCTGCCCGAGCGTCTCCAGCCAGGAGAGTAGGCGGAGCAGGGCGGTGCGGGGTGGCGTAGCGCTGGAGGGCTATGGTGGTGGAGCCGCTGGGGGCGGAGGCAACGTAGCCCCCGCGGAAAAGGAGCCCCGCGGCCCTGAGCCGAGCGGAGGATGGAGAACCGGCCTGGGTCCTTCCAGTACGTCCCTGTGCAGCTGCAAGGGGGGGCGCCCTGGGGCTTCACCCTTAAGGGGGGTCTGGAACACTGCGAACCGCTCACAGTGTCTAAGGTAAGAACTGGCGGCTCTGTCCCAGCGGTGCCCAACTTTGAATGGGCGAGCGGGTGCGCAGGCTGCCGCGGGACGCGGCCCTCAGACCAACTTTGAAACTTGTTCGGTGCTGGGGATGAAAGCCCCGACGTGAAGCATTAGCTACACTGGTGGGGGGGGGTCTGGCCACCAGCCCCGGCGCGGACACCCCTTCGGGGTGGCGGGAGCGCTGGATGAGAATGCGGCCGGCCCCGGGTTAGAGCCCCGCGCGCAGACACCCTCGGGAGGGCTCGGGGGCCGATTCTGCTCCCCAGTGTCTGGGCGGCTGCTCCCCTCCGTTGGAGCTGGAGGAAGTGGTGGCTGTTGGGGGTTCCTCCTTGGAAGTTCCCGTGCCCCTGCGGGACAGCGACGGGCTGAAGGGACAGGCAAGGCGCCTTGGCACATTTCTTCAAGGCGTCGGTCCCTGGATCGACCGGCGGGTCATTTCGCCCGGGCAGGTTGCGGGGCGAGGGTCCGGTGTGGGAACGGAGATGAGGCATCGGTGGCTTTCGTCAGCCTCACTTCCCACGGCCGGACGCGCGCACATCCATTCAGCCGGTGGGGCGTTGCTGCTGCCGCTTGGGCTCGGCCTTTCCCTCCCGCCGGAGTCCTGCCCCAGCGCTGGCGAGATTTCCTGCACGTTGAGGAGAGTGGAGGAAACTTTTGCGCCATGGAGCGCAGCTGTGCCGCCGCCGCCGCCGCCGCCGCCGCCGCCGCCGCCGCCGCCGCCGCCGCCGCCGCCGCCGCCGCCGCCGCCGCCGCCGCCGCCGCCGCCGCCGCCGCCAGGGTTTGTTTGTTTTAGGAGGCTGTGGTCTGCTGGAAGCCAAGTTGCAGCTGAGGGCAGGGTAGAGGAGCTCTCCCGAGCACTCCAGAATCCCTGAGCAAGCCATCCCCCGGTAGGGGTGAGTGTAGGGGGTGGGGGCCGCGGGGGCTGTAACTGGGAAGAGAGATTTGCAGGACGACTCACCTTGAGGCGCCAGATGGCCAAGGGAGCGAACTTCACGAACTTTATCCTGTTGTGTTTTTTTTGTTTTTGTTTCTCTGAAATGCTCAAATCTGAAAAGCCCTTCCCCTTCCAACCCGCTCAAATTGCAGTTGAGGTGGAAGACGTGGGTTTGGGCTGCAGATAAAAAGATGTGGTTTCTCTGTGGGGAACAAATGTCACTTTATTGTTTTGGCTTCTTAACGTGGGTCACGTCTCAGCAGGGGGTGGCGAATGCCCCCGCCACACCCCCGCGTAACCTGTGCCCCTTTCGCCAGGCACCGGAGCTGCTGGTTAACTTGTAGGGGGTCCTTCAGGCCTTGGGGGCCACACTCTTAGCAATCCTGGGGTGTTGCCATGGGGTGTACCAATCATCTTGAGCGCCTGAGGCAAAACTTTCAGGGGCTGTCAGGGAAACCTGGGATCTTTAGCTTCCCCAAACACCAATAACCAGCCCAGATCTTCACCCAGCACCCCCTTTCCCCATACTAGTCATGTATTTCTAACCAGCCTAAGATTGCTTTGTCACCCACTGTCACGCCATTCCTTCCCCCCCACACACAAGTCACTATCCCTTTCCCTCCAATATTATCCGGAGGGAGTAATAAGCTTTTTTTTTTTAAACACTCTCAAACAACCCCTTTGAGGAGGGGAATCCTGGCCTTCAGGAATTTCTTCTAATCAAACTCCTCCTCTCCCTGCTCTTTCCACCAAGGTCAGAACTGTCTATGCAGCCCTCCATGGTCTGGCAGTTCCCCCCTTTCTTTTTCTCCTGACACCACCCACAGACTTTCCAGTCTGCCCAGACAACCTGCCTTGGAGAGGTCATTTTTCACCCCTGCCCAGGGCTGACCCATCCTGAGAAGCACCCCAGAGAGTGGTTGCTGCTGTGGTCCTGGATTGTTTTGTGAGCCAGCAGGAACATGGCAAGGGGGTGTTACTAAGTATGGGGCAGCCAACAATTTGTGGTCTGGCTCCGGGATTATTTGAGGGTAGATGAGGGTTTCCTTGGCCAAGCTGTTAAGGAAATGACTCGTGTGTTGAGAGGCAGGGTGCCTTTTAACGACTCCCTTTCTGCTGAATGTACAGTTGACCCCTATTATATATGAAGGATCATTATTACACACATTTGGATATGCAGGGGGTAACATAATTTCTCCCATTTATCCCAGATAGCTTGATTCCTTCCAGTAAAAGCCAGCTATATATAACCTGGTTAGCCCTATTACTGTATAAAGGGGCCATGGCATTTTTGTAAGGTGCAATGGTTGCCTGTATTTTTTTTCTTGCCAAGACAGTATGTGGCATAGTTCATTAATCCCCTTTTAATTTTTCTACCTTAGTTTTGTTTCCCCTTATGCTTCAGAACAATACAGATTTCTTCTTGAAAATAGCTTCAGTCTGTACACATTGGTGGGGATGGGATGGAAGGGTGTACAAAGAGAATTGTATTGACAGATTGAAAACTTGGGTTCTAATCCTTGCTCTGCCACTCACTAGCCCCAGGATCCTGGGTGCATCACTTGCCCTCCCTGGGCTTAGATGTCTTTAAAGAAGACTATGACAGTCTGGTAGCCAATCCTTTATGCCAGTGGTAGGCTCCAAATCTATAATATTTTCTACCACTTGGAGAGTTTATTTTTTTAATTATTATTTTTATTGAAGTATAGTTGATTTACATTTTTGTGTTAGTTTCAGGTGTACAGCATAATGATTCTTTTTTATTCAGGTTATATTCCATTATAGATTATTACAAGATATTGGGTATAATTCTCTGTGCTATACAGTAAATCCTTGTGGCTTATCTGTTTTATGTATAGTAGTTTGTATCTGTTAATCTCATACTCCTAATTTGTCCCTCCCCCTCTCCCTATCCCCTTTGGTAACCATAAGTTTGTTTTCTGTGTCTGTCAGTCTGTTTCTGTTTTGTATATAGATTCATTTGTATTATTTTTTAGATTCCACGTAAAAGTGATATCATACAGTATTTGTCTTTGTCTGACTTATTTCACTAAGCATTATACTGTCTAGGTCCATCCATGTAGCTGCAAATGGCAATATTTCATTCTTTTTATGGCTGAGTAGTATTCCATTATATATGTGTGTGTGTGTGTGTGTGTGTGTGTGTGTGTGTGTGTGTGTGTGTATATATATTACATCTTTATCCATTCACCTGTTGATGGAAACTTGGGTTGTGTCTATGACTTGGCTATTGTAAATAGTGCTGCTTAGAACATTGGGGTGCATGTATCTTTTCGAATTAGAGTTTTTGTTTTTTCCAGCTCTATACCCAGTAGTGGAATTGCTGGATCATATGGTAGTTCTATTTTTAGTTTTTAAAGGAATCTCTATACTGTTCTCCGTATTGGCTGCACCAATTTACATTCCCACCAACAGTGCACAAGGGTTCCCTTTTCTCCACATCCTCTACTTGGAGAGTTTCTCAATTCTTCCGGTAGTACTGCAGTTTGTGAAGGGGCATGGGGCAATACCATTGAGGGATGTATCCAGTCTTGGCAGCCTCCCACCCCAGTGACCTTTTGCACGCCAGCTTGTGTTTCCAGAGTAGGTGAGCACTGGGTTGCAGACACTCCCTGGTGGAGTCTGGGCTCAGGGAGTAGGAGAGGACTGTTTTGGTGACTCCAAATCACTTGTGATGATCTCAGGTCAGGCAGAGACAGAGGTAAGGTGCCAGAACCATGGTAAGAAATATTGGAGAACCTCCTTCGGTGTCATGGGGAAAAACACCCCATGGATCTGATGTGGTGTACATGCTTGGAGATAGCTTGTGGAACAGGTGGAGGCATCTTGGGAGTGGAGGAATTTGAGGAAAGATGATTAGTGGGAAGAGTGCATAGAGTGTGAAAGTGTATTTCATATTTGTTATGGGGGACCCTTTGGATCAGGAAATAATCAGGTTGGGGAAATCATTAGTTCCTATAGGCTCCTATGATTTCCCTGAAAGTAGGGAATTCAGCTGCCGAAGTTGTGGAGACTGGTATAGCCTTCTCTTAACAATTAAGTGACAAAAAAAGAAGAAATGTTAAAAAACAACTATTATTATTGATTATCCCATGTGTTAAGGGATGGTTTATGATTGCCCCATACAGTGTGATGTTCCCAAAGAAATGTGACCAACTAGAGAATTGGGCCCATGCCCTTGGCGTTATTGATTCCTTTGGTTAGCATCTACCTCGTTGACCCAGGGGGCCTGTCTGGATGAAGTGGAGATTCTCTTCTAATCAGACTTGGCTATTTGCTACCTAGGGGTCCCCCTCTACCCCCTCTACAGTGTAGACAGTCATCCATGAAGTTGGCTCCATGCGCTGGAAAAGATCCACTTTGGAGGGTGGGTGACCTTTTCAAGGTTCTGGCGCCAATGATTATGCATCAGATAGGGCCTCTCAGAGGCCTCAGAGATTCAAATTGTATCCTCCTGTGGTGTGTGTGCGTGCGTGCGTGTGTGAGAGAGAGTTGCTAAGCTGTAGTGTAAGATTCCTATACTCATTTTGAGTTCTTGGAAATGTGCCCTGAGGTTGGCTGAGGGTGGAGAAAAGAAAGGGTGGAGACCAATGTGGGGATGCAGGAAAAGGAGAAGGAGGAAAATTGGGGAGAAGGACAAGACATTGCAGAAACTGGCTCACCCTACATATTTGCCCTTTTCCTGGCCCATTTTTGGTGGCAGTCTCTATCTGGCACAGTGAAGGAAGTGGATGCTAGTTACTGCCCTGGAACAAAGTAGGGTGGGGTGGGGCAGTAGCCTGGAGGAGGAAGAAGCTTCACCTCCTCCACTTAGTGTGCACTGAAGTTGCTATATTATTTTATCCTCTTTGGACCCAAGATTCTATTTGCCAAATGAGGGTCGTTGGCCCATCTTTATTAGCACAGATGATGTGAAAATGAATTGGGCAAACCCTAATTCTGTGTGCCATCCTTAGCCTAGGAAAATGGCAGGACATGCTCTTTGTTTTTATACCCTCCCCCATCCCCACTATGACTTTATTTCTAGAAGAAGTACACAAAGAGGCATTTGAGATTTCAAGAGGACGTGGGTAAAGTCAGATTCAGGCTATCTTGTGGCTGGCAGTAGATTTGGCTGTGACTTTGAGTTCTTGTTGGGTGCAGAGGTAGTGTTATGTGAGAAATGGTAGTTCTATGAAACCTTCTTAGTTATGTTACAGGCCGGGCCCACCCCCAGAACAGGGCTTGGCATTCACAAAGAGACCCTTCATGGGATGTGCTTCTTGAGAGCTTAGTCCAGCCTGGTTACTTAGATGAATCTCCTCCTCATCTCTGCTTCTAGAATCAGGAAAGATGTCTACTACCTCAGTTCCCCAAATGCTCCTCTCTCAGAAAGTAAGCTTTTGGGGACATGGGGTAGGAATCCATCCAGAGAAATACAAAGAAGGTTGGAGGGAGGTAGTAAGGCAAAGAGGGTGGGTGGTATGTCTGGCAACCCTTGGCTGAGCTTTGGGTACACACTACTTTGGGGCCTGCTGGGCTGTCACAACACACCTGGTAACCTATTGCAATCCACACATGTGCTCCCTGAAGTGAAAAAAGGCCAAGCCTATTAGAGGCTTTTCCTTCTCTAAAACCTCAAAGAAAATAATTCAACTCCAGCTGGAAGACACTTGAATGTTGTCCCTTAACCAGAATTCAGATGATTTTGCCCCTTGCTCTCCTCCATCTCCTCCCAGGAATTTTTTTTTTTTTAAGAGAAAAGAGAGACTCAGATTTGAGGTTGGTGTTTATGGAGTGATTATCTGGAGGGAACATCAGAATTTTTATAGTTAGGCTTCTTCAGAACCAGGGGACAAAAATATGCTGACCTGTCTGAGAAAAGTTAATGAAGAACAGCAGAGATTAAGTGAAGGGCTGCTCTAACAAAGCACCCTCCTTCCCCGACCCTCACCAAAGGGCAGACTCAACTCAGGCCTGCTAACGGAATGCTGTTCTTTGAGGTGGCTGGAATCACAGATTAGCAGAGTGAGGAAGGCCTTGTGGAAGTCACCTGGTCTTAATCTTAACCGATCCATGTGCAGTAGCCCTGAGCTTGTTCTCCTGTGGTCATGGGGGAGCTCACTCCCTTCTTAGCCAGTCCATTTCAGTGTTGAAAAGTTTTGACTGTAGTAGACATCTTTTTCTCAGGTCGAGCTGAAATCATTCTCCATCTACCTATTCTCTATGGGTCCTATATCTCTGCCTTCTGGGACCACACAGAACAAGATGCTTTCTCTTACTTAGGACAACCTTTGGGAGGTCTGAAGACAAAGACTGTGTCTCTTTGTGTCATTTTTCTAGGCTAAAGAGCCTTAGCTCTTTCAGCTGTTCCTTACAGGATCTGAGATCCAGCCTCCTCCCACTCTGGATGCACTCCAGCCTGGCCATGTTCCTCTTGAGTTAGGGAGCCCACAGCTGAATGCAGTAACTGAGGAGAGTCTGACCAAAGTTAGGTAGGACCATTCTTTAAAAAATACAGCTGAAGACCACTTTGGCTCTTTCTGGCATCCATGCCATACGAAGACTCTGTGTCAAGCAAAGCCTTTTAGTGGAAGTATCTGTGCTGCGGCTAAGCCACACCTGCCCAAGGCCTTTACCTAGGCACCTGGGACAACTACATAAGAGATTTAGGAGGGGCACATCTCATCACTCACTATGTAGTTAGAATTGCCCCTAGCCCTGCCCCTAGCCCAGGTCAGCCTTGGAAAAAGTGTTCTAAGGGAGATGATAGGGAAGACATAAGCCATGAATTCCAGCAGCATATATATTTCTACAGAGTTACAGACAAGGAATTTGTATAATAGAAGAAGGAAGTGGCAGTTGGCGAATAGTGTCAAAATCAGACCTCTAGAACATCAGATTGATTTGATTTGATTTTTAACCAACTGCTGGCTTGGAAATTGTAGGAATAACCTCTCTGAACTTAATTTTCCCCTTCTGGAACAAATAGGTGTCTCCAAGATTGAAGATGCTGACCCTATGTGACATACAAGCAGTCTCCAACTTACGGAACCCCTCGGTGGGAATTTAGACACAGCAGTCCCCAGCCCTGTCAGATGTTTATTTCTGTGCACATTGCCACTGGCACTGGCTGCAAATCTCCTATTGTTGCTGCCATTCCTGTGTTCTGAGGTCTTCTGTCTGTACCTGGAATACCCACAAGAGTCGTTCCTTCTGGAGGTCTTGCACTGACAGTCTCGCCCCTCCCCCACACCCTCACATCTACCAGTTTGTCACCTGAGTTGGGCAAATACCTTTTCTTGCTACTGAAGCCCTGATTGGGGAGTGTATTGAAGTGGAGCTTAATCTTCATTATCACTGAAGGATGAGAGGCCTGGAGAAGAGAGTTAAAGTCTAGGAAATATGTCCCCCTGACACAGTTATTAATAGTGGCCACGTTCAGAACCGTTCTGGAGAGGCCTCTTTCATCTATAGTGTATCACTGATGAAATTACAGAAACTAACCACCATTTACAATATTCTGTCTATAGGGAACTGCATTCAAAGCTCCAAGCTGCTTATTTACGAAAGGTAATCTTGGAAAACAATCCATAAGTCAGGGACAACAAGTGCTCTAGATATCTCTGTTACATAGATGTAGATGGGTTTGGGGTTTCTACTACTATCACTGCCCAGGTGCTCATATCCTTGATCCTGGGGCCAGATTTGTGTGTACATACAGTGTATGCATCATTAAATTTCTCTCTGAAACTGAACTCCAGGTTTACCTGATTTATCTTGTAATCAGCAAGTGACCCTTTTATATTACTTATGTTGGTACCTAGATCACTTTCACTCAGTTTCTATGAAGGCAATATTTTGTTTCCTGGTGCTCCCCTGAAATTCCTGCTTCAGACAGACTTCAATTAAGTCATTAATGAACAAGTTGAGATATTATTTTTCCCTGCTAAAGACTGCGTTCCAAAGACTGGGATGGGATAGAGGTTTGTTTCCTTACACCCCTTCGCCCTATCCAGTGTAAACAGGCCAAGTGGAACGATTGTCTTAGGCATTAGTTTTGCAAGGGATGATTCGTTCTTCCTCACATCACACTGGCATGTTTACTTGGGCACATAGCCATCCTGGCTGGGCACTGAAATTGCAAAGATCAAGATGACTCCGTTTCTCAAAGAGACTAACTCCTCCCCATTGACTTCACCTCCACTCCCTCCTCTTTCAGTGCGAGTCTGTGACTACGCCATGCTATGGGATGAGCACTGCCTGGTAGCAACAGAGACAAATTTTCCATGCATCTAGGCTACCCTTCTTTCATGTCCAGTCTTTGGTTCCCAGCCCCCACCCACCAGCACCAAGTTGCTTGAGGCCTACATTTGGGACTGTCTCATTCAAGTGTCACTACTTCTTGGTTCATTCATTGTCTTCCCTGCCCGCTGTCCAAAACCCAGCTTTTTGTTGTTGTTGTTGTTTTTCTTTTTTGGTACAGTGGGCCCTTCTAGTCTGCTGTACCAGTTCTGTCCCTCTTGGCTCAGCCATACTTCCGGTGTGGGGAGGTTGGGGGAGAGAAGTTCACAGAGTTAAGGTTGATAAAGTTTGAAAACTCTCAGCAAATTGGTAGCCGGATCAGGGGGAACTTTTCTCATACTGTGTCTCTCTCTGTCCTGTTTCAGTGGAGGACTGGACCTTTGTCGCATTCCTGATATTCTCTTATCAACTCGCTGAGTAATCTTGGCATGTTATTTCACCTCTCTGTACCCTCCTGTTTCTTCTCAGCCTCTCTGAGGGGCAAGCTTCTGCTTTATTGACGGGATGCTAAGAGCTCCAGGATCTTCGCTCATGATCTAGGCTGTGGAAGTGTAAAGGCTGACTGACAGCAGGCAGTTCTTCCAGGGCTTAGCTTTTCTCCACGCTCCTACTTCCTATGTTTCCAGAAGTGGCTGTTTCCTGGTATGTTCTCAGGGACGGCGTGCCGCATGGTCTGTTAACTTTCACTCAAGTCTTTTAATGTTACATCTGTGAGGAATGCGGGAGGTGGGACTAATTTGACAGGATCAAGGGTTAAGCCCAGTGATGGACAGACCCTTTGTGGTGTCTTCTGGCCCCCACCCTAACGCCACTCAGCAGATTCCCAGCTGTATGGTCTTCTGTCTTCCTGAGCCTCTGGCAGGGAAGTTTTGAATGGTTCTCCTATACTGCCTTTCACGGTCCATCAGAAATTGATTTTTCTTTTGGGGGAGGGGGTTGGGGGTGAGATGAGGTAGACCTGGGAGGAAAGCTCGTTCAACTAGTTATTCTGGAAAGGGGTTAGAGTCTCATGGCTGCTGCCCCATCTTTGCTTATGAGAACATGACAAGCTAAAGCCTTGCCTTTGTTGGGCTGCCTTGCTGCTTTCCATTTCTTTTCGTTTGTATTTGATGTAAGTAAAACCTCCTCTGAAAACTTCTGCAGGTAGGCAGTTTTTGATGGCATATTATCTCTGACTTAGAGGGTGAGGGATGATATCTTGGAGACTCAGGGGAGAGTAAATATCAGTTCTTGACTCTCATGTTCTTTGAAGGACTTGACTGAGAGTTTGGAGCTCTGTGTTAATTTAAATTTGTAATCAGGGAGTAGCAAGGCAACAGGAGGAAAAGTGGACCAGGCAGGGACCTGGATACTCCACTTGTGTGGTTGTGCCTCATTGGATGGAGGTAATGACGTTTGGTTGGATCTCAGCAACCTCTTGAACTAAATGGGTGATCCAGGCGTAGATATGGAGGGATAGGAGAGGTAGTGGACCTGCTATGTGGTAAATACTGCTACTTCTAGGTGTTTTACATATATTCTTATTTAATTTTTACAGTAACTCTTTGAGGTAGATATTGATCTCCCCATTGTGCAGATGAGGGGACTGAGGCTCAGGAGAAGTAACAGACTCCATATGGATGAGCTGGCATTCAAATTGACTTCTGTCTGACTCCATATCCCAGACTGTTTCAACACTATCATGTTTACATAGGTGAAAGAAAGAGAGAGAAAAAGAACTGGATAAGAATATGACAAGGGGTGGGGAATGAGAGAAATTAGAGAAATGTAACTTACTGCAAAAATTGGTACTGTTAACAGTACATGCCAGTCAGGGGTCAGGGTCAAAGGAAAGGTTTTGTTTTGTTTTATTTTGTTTTAAATCTCAAGTCAGGGTAAGAAGTATAAGCTTGGATTCAGAAGACCTGAAGTTCAGTCTTCATTTTGCTGCTCAATATTTGTGTATGACTGGGCATGTCATTTTCCTCTCGGTGTCTCCATTTCCTCATTTGCAAAATGAAAATAATAAAACTTGCATTTTTTCCCCAGTAGGGAGGGAGATTGATTTTATCTTTTATCTCATATAAATACTAGATGTGTATGTGATTTAAGAAAGGAAAAGCATTCTACAGGTGTCCCTTATTAAGCAGAAATGCTCTTAAGGGAATTCTGAACTTAAAAAATTAAGTGTATGAAGTTACCAAATCTTTGGAAGTTGTATGAAATGGCAGGACATCTTTAATGTGACGTTTGCTCCTGGCAGAAGTTGGAGGACCAGACATGATTTCTGGCTAATGTTTGAAGAGACAGCAATTTGAAAGGCTGTGCTAAGCCTTGTTTGGCTCCTACCTAAGAGCTCTCAATTAAGCCTCCAATCAATCAATCAGTCCACCAGTCAACACGTTATTTGTTGAACACTTTGTAAAGTGCCTTACCCTAAACTAGAGAATACAATAGATAGCCACCATGGAAGACCTGTTCCCTGGAAATGACAGTTTTGTTGAAGAGAGGCACTACTGCAAGCCTGGGGAACAAAAACCTTAATTTAAGTGCTGAAACCATGGGCTAGGATCTAAGAGCAACATTTTAAAAAATTTATTGAAGTATAGTTAATTTACAATGTGTTAATTTCTGCTGTACAGCAAAGTGATTCAGTTATACATATACATACATTCTTTTCATATTCTTTTCCATTATGGTTTATCACAGGATATTGTATATGGATCCCTGTGCTATACAATAGGACCTTGTTGTTTATCCATTCTGTATATAATAGTTTGCATCTGCTGATCCCAAACTCCCAATCCATCCCTCCCCGACCCCCCCTTGGCAACCACAAGTCTGTTCTCTATGTCTGTGAGGAAGAGCAACAT
Source organism: Grampus griseus (assembly GCF_964374135.1). Lineage (NCBI taxonomy): Eukaryota > Metazoa > Chordata > Mammalia > Artiodactyla > Delphinidae > Grampus > Grampus griseus. The sequence continues at coordinate 44,008,317 of NC_138999.1, read as the reverse complement.
TTATTCAGTGAGAAGAGATTTCATTGCAGGCTGATGTGGTTAGGGAGCTTTGTGGAGAAAGGAAGAATTGAAGCTAGACCTTGAGGGCTATACAGGATTTAGGTAGGTTGGGGAGGAAGAAAGGCATTCATTCCAGTTAGTACAAGTGCTGCATGTCCTAAGGACTCAGGCGACAGGCCAGTTGGTTCACCCCCACAGTGAACTAAGAGTATGAGCTCCCCAAGGGCCAGGTATGTGTGGTTTCTTCATTTATTCACTTATTAATTCATGCATTAAATTTATTGAGTGCCTGTTCTAGGAGCTGAGCTATACTTCCTATGGCCTGTGAAACCAGTGCACAGCCCCACGAACGTCACTTTTATTTGCTTTCTAAAAATACTTTCATAGTGCGTACCTTGGACCAGGCACTGGTTTTCTATTTTAACACATATTAGCTCCTTTATCAATCCCATTTTGCAGATGAGGAAATTGAGGAATAGAGAGGTTAGGTAACTTGCCCAATGTGATACTGCTTGTGTGGCTGGATAAGTGGATCAGTGAGGATCTGCTTGAGTAATGAGACATAAGGGTGAATGGATTTGAGCCAGTTATTCTGAAGAACCCAGAACATTGGGCTATAGGATGGATTCAGGTTGGAAGTATGTAGCCATTTTGTTGTTTTTTGGAGGATTAGAGTTAAAGTATTAAAAATAAAGCATCTAACACAGTACCAGCCATATAACTGCTTACACAAGGAAAGACCTGTACTGAACAATTGGAGATGGCATTATAAAGGAATCAGTCATCTTGGCAACGTGCTGACTGTTGTTAACACATTAGCAAGTTGCCAGAGGTTGTGGTAATATACACCATTTGGATCTGAAGAAATGAGGGAGAGGCAGGAGTTAGAGATGAATCCAGTATTTCTAATCTAGAAGGCTCTAGGTGGTGACGGAGATTGGGAGGGCTAACCAGGTTTAGTTAAGTTTTGGATCTTCTGAGACCATAGGACCATCAGGGAAAGGAGTTCCATAGGCAGTTCAGAAAAAGAAAAAGAATTTTATTTAAGGCCACTGGTCAGTTAAAACAACAAATCATTATTTTAGGAACATAATGGTTAACACAGATGATTTACTAATCTGCTGATTGTTGTGGAAATGACTTAATTGCCAGACAATCTCATGCCCCAACAGACATTGGAACAGGCCTGCATTGTTATTTAATGGGCTTTTCTGGTCATAGTTTGGTCTTGCTATCTCCTCCAATCTGCAGGCTGCCTAGTCACCTGAGGTATTACTGGCTGAAGTTCTTTCTGTCTAACTTAGTACTTTCAAGTGATGGGGAAGTCCAAAAATCAAACAAACAAAAAATAGAAGAAGCTGTCAAAACGCCAAAGTTCAGACATGAAGCTGGAAATGTTAAAAGATTCGAGGCTGTTAAAAAACATCAGTTGTCTTGCCAAGATATTTAAAGATTGTTTTCGCTATATGAAAAGTAAAATGTGGAGGCTTCGTAAGGCAAACTCCACTGGAGTTTCAAGTCTGGATTGCATTTTTGTTGTTAGTAGTTTTATGCTCTCTGCATGGGGGAGTATTATTAATCTGTGAATATCATTGTTCATATTTCTGCAGTAGCATTGGTTCTTAAAATGTGACCTTTGAAAAAGCATTGTTAAACTTGCAAATATGATTTAATTGTTTTCAGTGGTGTCCTCACCGTACTTTCATCCTGAATTTTATATTAAAATAAAAAAGAAACTAACACAACATTGTAAAGCAACTATACTCCAATAAAAATTAATTAAAAAAAGGAAATAGGGATTTACTTCACAAATTCATTGGCTGCAAATCTGGCTGGAAAACATCACTTTATTATTAAGAGACTTCTGCACATTTGGAGTGATTATCTGACCCAAACCCTAGACTGGATGTCCTGTATACTTACAGAAAATTCTCAGGAAATGTTAACTTTCCTACCTCCTTCCTTCTTAGATTTGCTTTCTAGATCCATTACTTTTTTTTGTACAGCATCACATGCTTTTCTGCATGGTGAAAAACTGAAATTCAGAATGTTGTAAAGATGCTTGTGCCATGGAACTTGGTCTCTTCACTCCCTCCCTCCTCGTAGACAAAACTCATTTCATGCTAAAAATCTAATGGGCACGTGGGTTCGCTTTACCTAACTCTGACCAGGTGAAATAGCTTGTAATTTATATTTGAAACTGATTTGAGTATCTAGCTGCTGGGGGTGTTTTTGTGAAAAAGGCTTACCCAAGTGCTCGGGCTTTTTTTTTTTTTTAACATCTTTATTGGAGTATAATTGCTTTACAATGGTGTGTTAGTTTCTGCTGTATAACAAAGTGAATCAGCTATACATATACATATATCCCCATATCTCCTCCCTCTTGTGTTTCCCTCCCACCCTCCCTATCCCACCCCTCTAGGTGGTCACAAAGCACCAAGTGCTGGGGCTCTTGCAAGAGCCAGCTTGCCAGTTTGTCTCTGCTGTGTGAGTGCTGGTGGGAGGATGATACTCTCCCTCTCTGGATGTAAAGGGTTAAATATGTAATTTTCATGTTTTCCCATGCCTTTGGCTGGAGAAATGTGCAGTGTTCTGAAACCTGCCCAGGCCCTGCACATATTGTATCTGCTTAAGGAAGGTTTTGGCTCTTAGCCCTTCTCAGCTGCATTAGGGTTCAGGTTTCATCCTTCTCCCCTTCCAGCCACTAATAAAAGCCAAAAGAATTAAGAATCAGGGAGAGTTAATTCCCACTGCTAAGACCCAGGTGGGGCCCTTCCACCTCCCATCCCAGCTTCTAGGTTAGAGCCCTAATTTAGGGCTGAGCTCTAGTCTAAGCCTGTAAGTGACAGTGATCTGGAACAGGCCCCAGAAAAGCACTTGACAATCAGGTTTTGACTTATGTTGGCATCTCTCTCTCTCTCCCCCCCCCTCCTGCCTCCCCCCTCCCTCTCTCTCCCTTCTCCCTTTCCCCTCCAGCTCCTCTGTTGGGATCTTAGAAGAGACCAGGGGCCAAGCCAACCGATGCTATTACAGAAATGGAAATGATGTATCATAGTTCCTTTCTTCTAAACTGGGAGTTTGGGATGAAGCTTCTACTTTTTTCTTAAGTTCCTGACCCAGCTTCAGTACAACATTAGGAGTCTCATTCAGAATAAGAAATGTCATTGATATCTCACCCAGCTTAAAAGAGATGCATAGTAATGAGCTCTGAAATTGTGAGCTCAGACAGAGAAGGCAGCTTTGAAGGAGGATCTTGCAAGAGCTGGGACAGGCAGGAAGAAGCCTCCTTCTGGAACAACTACACTATTGTAGTGGCCTCTTCAATGGTTTCCCTCCCTTTGATCATCCCCCCTCCCACTTAAAATTATTTAATATTTCCCTGCTACCTCCAAAATAGAGCCCAAACTACTTTAGCCTGGTGTAGGGACCATTGTCCACTGGGCTCGAGTCTTACTTTCTAGCATTCCTTCCAGGACCCAAATTCTCAGGCAGAGTCTTTTCCTCTCCACTCCCCCCACCAACACACCTGGGAAGTTCTGTCCTCCAAATTTCCCATCGCGATGTTCTTTGAGTGGCTCGGCTTCATATTGCCGACTCAGAAGGCCTGCTCCCTTCTCCCCTCCCCTCCCACTTGGGCCTAACCTTCAAGCCCTACTCTATGCCCCAAGCGCATCATCTCAGTCTGCTCCTGGTGGATGTAATCTCTCCCTTTTTGGAATGCTGGACTTCTGATTTTCCAGTAGAAATTTTTGGGGACTTTGACTGCCCTGTGTCTGGTTTGCTGGACCAAAATCTTCTAGAGGACAATGGCTGTGTCTTCTGTATCTTTACTATCCTCAGCACAGAGCAGAGCAGATTCTCCATAATGGTTTGCTGAAAGAGTCAAGCAAAACTTTTGTACTCAGTAACTGGTCACGTCCCCCTTTCTTCTCCCCATTACAAATGAGAAAGCGAATATGACTTGAAGAGCTGGATATATTAACCGAGTTTTCCAGTCTTTCTGAGAAACCTAGTAAGTGGGGTGAGCCTTGAATGACAGACACATACGAGCTTGGGACAGAGGGAACGAACAGAGGAAGTAGTGGTACAGGTGGACATGGAGAGGGATCCCAGGTGCAACCCTGGATGAGAGGGGAGAGGGCGACAGTGGAGGCTAGGGTCATCTACCTGCTTGTCCAAGAGCTGCCTCGAGTTGCGTTTGCAGTGGTTGGGTTTCTTGCCGCTGCAACTCCTGTGCGTGAGCTGTGTTCCTGAGGCTTGCATGTGGGAGAGGCCTGCTGGCTGATGATTACAGCATTCCCTTGCTGTTGGGAAGCGTTGCTGCGAGACTCTTAAAACAGCAGCCACCCCTCTTGTTGCTATGTGTTCAGGGAGGGCAGAGTGTGAGGCTTCTGCCTGAGTCAAGTGTTTCATTGCTTCAGCTGAAGCAATATGAACCTACTGTGTGTGTGTGTGTGTGTGTGTGTGTGTGTGTGTGTGTATGTTTTCACTTTTGCTTAAGCAAGCCCTAACGTGTTCTGTCTGACTAGCCTTGGATGTGAGTCACCGTCTGGTATTTATACCCAGTGCCTTAAGTGTCCTTATTATTTGACCATGACATTCCTTTTCTCACTGTTTTACTCAAAGCTGAGAATGCTGAAAAAGGCCAAAAGGAACCTTCTCCGTCCCCCTTCCTAATGGGGGTCTCATCTAATTGGCAGCTGTCTCTGTGGAAGTCAGTTAGGTTATGTCAGAGCACTAAAGGAAACACATCAAAACTCACACTGGCAGTACTGTGACAGTTTAAGATACACTGTGGGGTCTTCTCTTAATTTGTTCCTGCCCAGACTAGTGCTAAAGAGTTTGATTGCTGGAGCAAACTTTAGGAACAGGCCTCGAAAGCGACCCCAGGGAAATGTTTATCCTCATCAGGATCGCATAGTAAGTTTGCAACGAGTACAGCAATCTGAGAAAGTCTTAGAGGAGATAATTCAGTCTTTGCAGGCGTTGGTGGAGAAACAGAATGTTAGCTTGCTCCTCACTGCTGTTCCCATTAAGGTCCTTCTGAAGTTGACAATTTTGTCTTGGGAGGGTGCTCTTAGAGTGTGGGAATGTTAACCCCATCAGGGGCACTGTTGTTATCAAAAGGACAGAGCCTCAGAGAGGAAGGACACGATTGCTAGCATGGTCATTTGGAGGCTAGGCAGGCGGTAAATCATTTGAGAATGAACTAAAAGTTCAAAGGGCAGGAGGGAATGCTTTGGGTGACCTCATAGGTGTGTGAAAAATCAAAGGGATAGCTGATGTGCTTTTATTTTTTGAGGGCTGGTTCGAAGGAGGAAGAGAATGGAAGTACACAGTAGGAAATTGGCGTCACTATTTTCATGTGCTTGGGAGTCAGCTCTGGGATGGGGATGATCAAAGCTACCATTGATTAACTGCCAATTACATTCTGGGAATTTTATGTGCATAATCTCTAATCTTATCACTACTGTAAATTGATAGGATTCCTATTTTACAGATGAAAAAAAGAGGCTCAGAGAGGCCAAACAACATTCTCAAGGTAACAAAGCCAATAAGTGGTACAGCTGTGCTTTGAACCCAGCTTGGCCCGACCCCCAATCCTATGCTTGTCCCACTATACTTTGGAATTTTGTGTCAAATCCTCTTTTTGTGCCCCACGTTCTCTTTCTAATACCAATATTAACTATTCCTCTGCCCACGTTCTGTGTGCCATAGCATTGGAGAAGAGGCAGGTCACACAGACCAGTCATTCCCAAGCTTTCCTGGAAAGTTTTTAAATATGTGAATTAGACTCTCAGGATTAAACAATATGGTGTTTGATATGTACTTAGTAGTGTCCCTATTCTAAGAGGCAGAAATTGAGGCTGAGAGAGTTTCCAAAATCCATTGGACCTGTAAGTGGCAGAGCTGGTATTCAAAATTCAGATTTTAGAGTGCCTTTTCTTCCCAATGCCCATGATGTGAGATGCTCTCACACTGGGACAGGGGAAGTGATAAACAAAAAACTCTTAAACTGTCTGATGGACAGTGTCTACTTGAATAACTTTTCTCTTTTTTTTATCTCAAACCCCAATATATCAAAAACGGAACTTGTTATCTTCCCCTTGCCAAACAGGCTCTGTCCTTGGCCTCCTGCCTCCCACTTAGCCAGCATTGAAATCTTGGAGTCACTGCTTATTCATCCTCTATATCCAATCAATCATCACATGCTGTCAGTCCTTCTTCCTTCAAAATAGCCCTCATATCTACTCCCTTCCTTTCAAATCCTGCTACTCCCACTCTCTTCCAAACCCTTATTTATTTCTGGATTTCTGGATTCCTGGCTGGCTTCCCCGCCTCTAGACTCACCCCTTTAAAATTTACCCACTTCCTCTATCTGAGAATTTTAATTTCCTTGTCTGTACAGTGAAGAAGCTGAACTGGCTGGTTGACCTTTGCCGTTCTTTCCAGCTCTGATATTCTAGACCAGCAAACCCGCCATTGACTCTCTTGTACTGCCCTCTCTCACTTGAACAGTTGCTCTGGCTCTATGCTTAGTCTTGCATAAAACTCTCCTCCATATTGTTCCTAGCATCTTTATCTGAAATCAACTTACAGTTGAAAGGAATCTTTGAGGCCTTTCAAGTTGGCCAACACTGACCCACTGCCTGACTGCCATTTATGACACCCTTGACTTTGGTTGACCAGACTGTGCTTGAACCCTTCTGTTGATGGTAAAAACGCTCTCACAAGCCAGCTCTTTGCACTGTCAGGCAGCTAGAGTTGTAAAAATCTCCTACCACAAATTGACAACAATTACTCTGCCTTTATGGCACTCTATTATTCAAAACTTTCTTCATTTTGATTTAAGTACCAACCCCTCAAGTTTGGCAACCCAAGTTCTCCATAATATGGCCTCTACCTTCTCTCCTAGCCTTAAATCCTGGATACTTCCTTTGCACTTCCTCCAAAAAAAAAAGGCTGACATTCGTCGCACACTTACTGGATGCCAGACACTGTTCTAAGTCATTTTACATGTATTATCTTATTTAATCCAAACAGCAACCATATAAATTCCTATTGTTCTTCCCCATTTTGCAGAGGAGGAAAATGAAGCATATGGAATTCTAAATGATTTACACAAAGTCTCACAGCTAGTAACTGGTAGAGCTAGGATGTTCATCCAGAAGGGCTGTTTTGAGACCCCATGTCTATAACCCCTGCCATACACAGTAAGCCCCAAATGTGACAATTCACAATTTCCTAAACATACCCAGTGCTTTGTTCATTATCTTCTTTCAACACCTTCTTAGTCCTATCTACCTGACTAAACCTTGCCTATTCTTTGAGGCTCAACACAAATTATACTTCCTTCTGGTACCATTCTACTCTATCTTCCATCCCTCCATTCTTCTTCAATTTTCCTCCCATAAAATCCTTACAGTTTTCTTCACGTCTCTGCTAGAGCTCATCATGTTCTTTCTAATGAGCAGTGTGAACCTGTTTTATATTCCTCATGGAGATTTTTTTTCATATTTTAAGTTTATATGAATTTTGCTTTCTGAATCTGGTTTCTTTCTTCAGCTCAAAATTTCATTTCTCTCATTGCCCTGTAGTTTGTACATTTGTTCCCAAGTACCATCAGTGACAGGGACAAAAACCAAACAGTTCAAGCATTGCCATCTGTAGTAATATTTTATAGTATATATTGCATAGTAATGTAATTTATATATGTATTACTTTTATATTACATTTATAAAATGTAATATGAATTTTATATATTATATTTATTATATACTATAATATTAATTATATATTATATTAAATATTTATTTATTTAAACTGAGAGCTGAATGAGGAGCAACCTAAAAATAAGGAAGGATTTTCTTAGAGCCTCTATTCCCAATATGACTGCCTTAACATTTATTACTTCTCATTTTCCCTCTTCCTAGCCCTTAACATTTTTTGCTATACTATCTACAAAGTGATATAAATTTTGCTTTTTTACATCAATGGATAGATGGATGGAAGGATAGATACTTTGCCACTTGATCTAGAGATTGTGAGTGTGTGTGTGTGAAGTGTTGGGGGAGTAGGTGGTGGTGGTGGTTGTTGGATGGTTGGAGGTAGATGCTAAGAAAAAACCCTTAATTTCCCCCCAGCTTTATTGAGATATGATTGACAAGTAAAATTGTACATATTTAAAGTGTACAATGTGATGATTTGATACATGTACACTTTTTTGGTGAGAACCCTTTCTTTTTTTCTTTCTTTTTTTTTTTTGCGGTACGTGGGGCTCTCACTGTTATGGCCTCCCCCGTCGCGGAGCACAGGCTCCGGACGCGCAGGCTCAGCGGCCATGGCTCACGGGCCCAGCCGCTCTGTGGCATGTGGGATCTTCCCGGACCGGGCACGAACCCGTGTCCCCTTCATCTGCAGGCGGACTCTCAACCACTGTGCCACCAGGGAAGCCCATGAGAACCCTTAAGATCTACTCTCTCAGCAAATTTTAAGTATGCAATACAGTATTATTAACTATAGTCACAATGCTGTACATTAGATCCTCAGAACTCATTCATCTTATAACTGAAGGTTTGAACCCCTTGACCAACATTCCATTTCCCCCACCCCCCATCCTCTGTCAATGACCATTCTACTCTCTGTTTCTATGAGTTTGACTTTTATTTTTAGATTCCACATATAAATGATACGAGGCAGTATTTGTCTTTCTTTGTCTGGCTTGTTTCAATTAGCATAATGCCCTGCAGGTTCATCCGTGTTGTCATGACACTTTCTTTATCCATTTATCTGTCAATGGACACTTAGGTTATTTCCATATCTTAGCTATTGTGGATAATGCTGCAATGAACGTGGGAGTGCAGATATCTCTATGAAATACTGATTTCGTTTCCTTCAGATATATTCCCAGAAGTGGGATTGTTGGATCATATGGTGGTTCTGTTTTTACTGTTTTTGAGGAACCTCCATGATGTCTTCTATAATGGCTATACCAATTTATATTCCCACCAACAGTGTACAAGGGTTCCCTTTTCTCCACATCATTGCCAACACTTATCTCTTGTAGCACCTTTTCATGTACCTACTGGTCCTTTGTGTATTCAGATCCTTTGCCCATTTTAAATTGGGTTATTTGTTTTTGTTTTTGTTTTGCTATTGAGTTCCTTATATATTTTAGATATTAACCCATTATTAGATATATGGTTTGCAAATATTTTTCTCCTACTCTGTAGTTTGCTTTTTTACCCTGTTGATTATTCCCTTTGCTGTGCAGAAGCTTTTTAGTTTGATGTAGTCCCACTTGTTTAGTTTTGCTTTTGTTGCCTGTGCTTTTAGTGTCATTTCCATGAAATCACTGCCAAAACCAATGTCATGAAGCTTTATCCCTGTTTTCTTCTAGGAGTTTTATGGTTTCAGGACTGTAAGTCTTCAATGCATTTTGAGTTTATTTTTGTGAGTGGTATAAGTGATAGGTTCCATTCTTTTGCATGTGGATATTCAATTTTCCCAAAAGCATTTATCGAAGAGGCTATCCTTTCCCCATTGTGTGTTCTTGGCACCCTTGTCAAAGATTAGTTGACTGCATGTGCTTGGATTTTGGTGGGCTCTCTATTTTTATTCTGTTGGTCTGTGTTTTTATGCCAGCATCATACTGTTTGGACTACTATAGCTCTGTAATATAGTTTGAAATCAGGAAGTGCAATACCTCCAGTTTTGTTTTTCTCTCTCAAGATTGCTTTGTTATTTAGTGTCTTTTGTAGTTCCATATGAATTTTAGGATTTTTTTTCTATTTCTGTGAAACTTGCCACTGGAATTTTGATAGGAGTTGCATTCAATTTGTAGATTGCTTTGGGTAATATAAATGTTTTATCAATATTAATTCTTACAATCCAAGAACATGGTATATCTTTCTGTTTGTGTCTTCAATTTTGTGTTTTTTTTTGTTCTTGTATATTCAGCTTAGTTATTCCTTTTTTTCTTAAAAAATTGAAGCATAGTTGATTTACACTATTGTATTAGTTTCACAAGTATAGCAAAGTGATTGTTTATATACATATTTTTTTTCAGATTATTTTCCATTATACATTATTACAAGATATTGAATATAGTTCCCTGTGCTATACAGTAAATCCTTGTTGTTTACCTATTTTATATATAGTAGTGTGTGTCTGTTAATCACATACTCCTAATTTATCCCTCCTCCCCTTTTCCCTTTTGTAACCATATGTTTGTTTTCTATGTCTGTGAGTCTGTTTCTGTTTTATAAATAAGTTCATTTGTATTATTTTTTAGGTACCACATATAAGTGATATCATATGATATTTGTCTTTCTCTGCCTTATTTCACTAAGTATGATACTCTCTAGGTTCATCCATGTTGCTGCAAATAGCAATATTTCATTCTTTTTTATGGCCGAGTAATATTCCATTTTATATACATATATATGTGTGTGTGTATATATCTCACATCTTCTTTATCCATTCATCTGTTGATGGGAACTTGGGTTGCTTCCATGTCTTGACTATTATAAGTGGTGCTGCTATGAACATTGGGGTGCATGTATCTTTTTGAATTAGAGTTTTTGTCTTTTCTGGATATACACACAGGAGTGGGATTGCTCAATCATATGGTAACTCTATTTTTAGTTTTTAAAGGACCCTCCATACTGTTTTCCACAGTGGCTTTACAATTTATATTTCCACCAACAGTATAGGAGGGTTCTCTTTTCTCCATTTGTGTCTTCAATTTGTTTTATAGTTTTCAGTGCATAGGTCTTTCACTTCCTTGGCTAAATGTATTCTTTTTGATGCTATTGGAAATGGGATTGCTTTCTTAATTTCTTCTTTTTTTTAACATCTTTATTGGAGTATAATTGCTTCACAGTGGTGTGTTAGTTTCTGCTTTATAACAAAATGAATCAGTTATACATATACATATGTCCCCATATCTCTTCCCTCTTGCATCTCCCTCCCTCCCACCCTCCCTATCCCACCCCTCCAGGTGGTCACAAAGCACCGAGCTGATCTCCCTGTGCTATGTGGCTGCTTCCCACTACCTATCTATTTTACATTTGGTAGTGTATATATGTCCATGCCACTCTCTCACTTTGTCCCAGCTTACACTTCCCCATCCCCATATCCTCAAGTCCATTCTCTAGTAAGTCTGCATCTTTATTCCTGTCTTGCCCCTAGGTTCTTCAGAACTTTTTTGTTTTATATTCCATATATGTGTGTTAGCATACGGTATTTGTCTTTCTCTTTCTGACTTACTTCACTCTGTATGACAGACTCTAGGTCCATCCACCTCATTACAAATAGCTCAATTTCATTTGTTTTTATGGCTGAGTAATATTCCATTGTATATATGTGCCACATCTTCTTTATCCATTCATCCGATGATGGGCACTTAGGTTGTTTCCATCTCTGGGCTATTGTAAATAGAGCTGCAATGAACATTTTGGTACATGACTCTTTTTGAATTTTGGTTTTCTCAGGGTATATGCCCAGTAGTGGGATTGCTGGGTCGTATGGTAGTTCTATTTTTAGTTTTTTAAGGAACCTCCATAGTGGCTGTATCCATTTACATTCCCACCAACAGTGCAAGAGGATTCCCTTTTCTCCACACTCTCTCCAGCATTTATTGTTTGTAGATTTTTTGATGATGGCCATGCTGACCGGTGTGAGATGATATCTCATTGTAGTTTTGATTTGCATTTCTCTAATGATTAATGATGTTGAGCATTCTTTCATGTGTTTGTTGGCCTTAATTTCCTTTTTAGATAGTTCATTGTTAATATATAGAAACACAACTGATTTTTGTATGTTGATTTTTTTTCTTGCAGCTTTACTGAATTTGTTTTTCAGTCCTAACAGTTTTTTGGTACAGTCTTTAGTATTTTCTATATATAACAAAAGGTCATCTGCAAACAGAGATAGTCTTACTTTTTCCCATCCAACTTGGATGCCTTGTATTTATTTTTCTTTCCCAGTTGCTCTGGCTAGGACTTCCAGTTCTATGTTGGGTAGAAGTCTTGAGAGTGAGGAACCTTGTCATGTTCCTGATCTTAGAGGATAAGCTTTTAGCTTAATATTTACTACTTCTCATCTTCCCTCTCCCTTACCCTTAACATTTATTGCTATGCTATCTAGAAACTGATATGAATTTTGATTTTTCACATAGATGTATGGATAGATACTTCACCACTTGAACTTGTAAAATTTAGTGTGTGTGTGAGAGAGAGTGTGTGTGTAAAAAATAGAGATAGAGAGAAAGAGAGAGAGAGAGTGGTGGCGGTAGTGGTGGTGGTGGTAGAGTGGTTGAGGGGGTGATTCTTTTTGGAGCAGAAAGTTTCCATGTTTTCTGTGCTAATAAAGCCCCTTTAAAATGCTACATCCTACACAACTTCCTCCTTCCCCTCCCCTCCTCTCTTCTTTCTTCCCTCTTCTCTCTTTCCTCCCTTCTTTTGGTAGTTATTGTGGTTTCCCATTGGTATTTTGTAAATGATTTCCATCTGAAGTTTCTGAGTTCTCTACTTGAGTGAGATATGCTTATCTAGCATGTTAGACAAGAACATGATTTACTACCCAGACAGACTAATTAAATGGGTAACACATTGGTCTCTACAGGATCAGGATACTTTTGCTAATTCCCTGTGTGTACCAATTTAATTACATTTCAGAAGTCAGAAAAATTTAAGTAGTTCCAGTTGCAGTGTTCCAGTTCACTAAGCATTAACTATAAATCACTAGTGAGTACTTAAAAAAAAATCTGTTGATGGATTGGCTGGTATTTTACATGAGTATAAGCCACCTAACCTAAGGGTCTCTAAGTTTGTTTTGCAAAGTTAAAAACGTGCTCTTGATCTCTCTCTCTGGCCCCATAATATCTTTGTCAATCCCCACCCTATCCCTATACACCTTTCATAGGGCCCCCTTTTCTTCTCCCTTCATATTTTTCAACAGACTGTTTAAGGGAGTCATAGACTGGTTGTGATTATTACTGAACCATATAGGAACCACACATCTTCTTTTTTTCTTCTTCTACTTTCTTGAATTATGGTTATGTCTTCCTAAATGAATTTTTTAAAAAAACAACCAATACTAGTTTTTAACTATTGAAGAACTTATTAGCAAGTAGCCCAGTCTTAATTTCATCATCCAGTAAAGCCCAAGTTCATAACCCCTCTTTTTTTTTCTTTTCTTTCAGCTAACACCTGAAATCTGTTCTATAGGAGGGAGATACTAGTTATTGCAGTATATATTAGTGTGCAGCCTTCATGACCCCTTATTTTTTTTGACTAACAATTTTTCTGGATTAGAAGGGTCTGGGAGTCATTATTTAGTCTCTTTTCCAGAATTAACTATATATACTGTGTAAAGTTTGGCTACAAAATAAGCATACTTATTTTTGTTTGTTTGGGAAATCAGTCCCTATTTTACAAGTATGTTAACTATTGCGTTGACGCAAATTTGACTTGATTTTATATTTTACACATTTATCGAACGATAATTGATGTATAAGAAACTATACATGTATAAATGCCTATACAGTTTGATGAATTTTGACAATGCCTATGAAACTATCACCATAATAAAGGTAATAAACATATGATTCACCTCCAAATGTTTCTTTGTACCCCTTCATAATCCACCTCCATTACTCCCAGACAACTACTTTCTATCACTATAGTTTGCATTTTCTAGAATTTTATATCAATAGAATCATTTAGTATATATTTTTTGTCTTCCTTCTTCACTCAGTATAAATATTTCTACATTTTTCCATGTTCTTGCATGTATCAACAGTTTACTCCTTTTTATTGCTGAGTAATATTCGATTGCATGAATATACCACAGTTTGCTTATCCATTCGCTTGTTGTTGAACATTTGGCTTGTTTCTGGCTATTATAAATAAAACTGCTGTGATCATTCATGTATGTGTCTTTGTGTAAACATATACTTTCATTTGTCTTGGTTAAATCTACAAGTAGAATGACTGTGTCATATGGTAGATGTATATTTATCATTTTTAAAAGCTGCCAAATTATTTTCCAACATGGTTGTAAATATCTTACACCAGTAGTGTAAGAGAGTTCCATTCCATACCAATACTTATTATGGTCATTTAAAAAAATTTAGCCATTCTAGAAGGTATGCATTGGTATTTCTTTGTAGTTTTAGTTTATGTTTTTATAATGATTAGCGATGTTAAGCATGTTTTTATGTGCTTATTTGCCATATGTGTATCTTCCTTGGTGAAGTGTCTATTTAAATCTTTTGCCTATTTTTATTAGTTTTTCTCTTCTGATATTGAGTTGTAAGAGTTCTTTATATTCTAGATACAAGTCCTTTGTTGGGTATATGTGATTTGCAAATATTTTCTCCCAGTCTGTGGCTTGCCTATCCATTTCTTAACAGTGTCATTTGAAAAGTAAAAGGTTTTTTTTGTTTGTTTGTTTTTTTTGCGGTACGCGGACCTCTCACTGTTGTGGCCTCTCCCGTTGCGGAGCACAGGCTCCGGACGCGCAGGCTCAGTGGCCATGGCTCACGGGCCCAGCCGCTCTGTGGCATGTGGGATCTTCCCGGACCGGGGCACGAACCTGTGTCCCCTGCATAGGCAGGCGGACTCTCAACTACTGCGCCACCACGGAAGCCCTGTGTTTTTTTTTTTTTTTTAAATGTCTGTGTCTCTATCTCCATCGCTGTCTAGATCTCTCTCTCTCCATCCTAGTGGGTGTGAAGTTATATCTCATTCTGGTTCTGATTTGCATTTCCCTTAATGACTAATGATATTGAGCAGCATATTTTCATGTGCTTATTGTCCATTTGTATATCTTCTTTGAAGAAATGTCTATTAAATCATCTAAATATTAAAAAAGAAAAGTAAAATGTTTTAATTTTGATAAAGTCCATTTAAATATTTTTAAACATTTTATAATTTCAGCTTTTTGTGTCCTAAGAAGTCTTTGCCTTACCCAAGGTAACTATGATTTCTCTCCTATATTTTCTTTTAGAAGTTATATAGTTTTAGCTCTTGCACTTGGGTCTAGGATCCATTTGGGGTTAATTTTTGTAAGTTGTGTGAGATAATAGCTGAGGGTTTTTTGGTTTGCTTTTTGTTTTTGTTTGTTTTGCATGTGAGCATCCAATTGTTCCAGCAACGTTTGTTGAAAAGATTATCCTTCTTCTATTTAATTGCTTTGGTACCTTTGTCAAAAATCAATTGACTCTATACACATGGACACTGTAGTATGTACCTTTGACCTATATGTTTATCTTTATGCCAAAACCATATTGTTGGTTTTTTTTACATCTTTATTGGAGTATAATTGCTTTACAATGGTGTGTTAGTTTCTGCTTTATAACAAAGTGAATCAGTTATACACATACATACGTTCCCATATCTCTTCCCTCTTGCATCTCCCTCCCTCCCACCCTCCCTATCCCACCCCTCCAGGAGGTCACAAAGCACTGAGCTGATCTCCCTGTGCTATGTATCTTTATAGTGTCTTGTATTCAAATAGTGTAAACCCTCCCACTTTGTTCTTTTTCAGAAGTGTTTTGGCTATTCCCAGTTGTTTGAATTTCCATATAAAGTTTAGAATCAACTTGTCAATTTCTATTTAAAAAGCCTGCTGGGATTTTGATTGGGATTACACTGTATCTGTAGATAAATTTGGGGAGAATTAACACCTTAACAATACTGACTTTTCCAATGTAGGAACAGGGTATATCTCTGTATTTAAATGTTCTTTAATTTATTTCAGCCGTGTTTTGTAGTTTCAATCTACAGCTCTTGGACATCTTTTGTCAAAATTATCCCTAAGTATTTCATATTTTTGATGCTATTATAAATGGTTAGTATTTTAAAATTTTACTTTCTGATTCTTGATTGCTAGTAATAGAAATGTGATTGATTTATGTATATTGATTTTGTGTCATAACCGTACTAATCTCTTGTTAGTTTTAATAGCCCTTTTGTAGATTCCTTAGAATTTTCTACCTAGCTGATCATATCATCTCTACATAAAGATGATTTCACTTCCTTTCCTATCCATATCGAAACCTGGTTTTAACCAGCAGTGTGTGAGTTAGATGTGTTATGTAACGTCTCTTAAACCTCGGTTTCCTCATCACTAATATGGAGATCTAATAGTACCTACTCATAGGGTTATTGTGAGGATTAAATGAGATAACATAGGTAATGTTACTAGTGCAGGACCTGGTAGAATATATAACCCCTAAATCTTTATCTTTGGGCCCTCCTCCTAGTCAACATCTATAGTAAGTGATATTCTCCAAACATTAATTTCCTTTTTTAATATCTGTCAATGAATTTATCCAAATGTAAAAAAACACATTGTATTGTCAGACTGTTCTAATCTTTGGAGGGGATATGTTTTCTAAGTATACTAATTGATGAAGTTGGACTTTGTTTTATTGCTATAAATTTACCATTTTAAGCCTTTTCCTGGACCTTCTCCAGCTTGATGGTATTGTCTCTGAGATGTGATGACCAGACCTGCACGCAGTATCCCAGATGAGGGCAAACCATGATGGAAGGAATTGAGGGCAGGGTGAGGTGAGGGAGTGAGGGAAAGGAACATCTCATTTTTTTTTTTCTATTCCTGATATGCGTAGACCAATACTTATTTTAGCTGAAAGAAAAAATTAGGCTGGTGTCTTTGTTAAACAGTCTACAGTGCTTTCCAGATCTCTTTTCTTATTTAGAGCTGATAGCTTGGAACCCATATTCCCAGAGGCAGAACCTATACTACAAAAAAACCCCACAAAAACATAAAAAGCATTAATTATCTTATACTTGTCCCTTTTGAGACTGTCATCTGGAGTAGCTGGGAGGTCTCTTGTTTTCTCGGCATACAAGTATAAGTAGCCAGGGTGTCAGACAAAAGCCTCTTTGGAAGTGTCCAACCATCCCCCTCATTGCACTCCCATCTCTGTCCCTCTAACCAAGAGCACTCACTGGAAATATATGAATATTTATAGAGCTGTCTGCCAATTCTACCTGCTCCCCTTTAACCTGCAGTGGGCTTCAGCTCTATTTACATGACCTTTGTGGAGCAAAATAAGAATTTTGGATTAGAAAAATGGAGATAAGGTACCTATACCAGATTGTCCTTTCATGTTAACCTCCTATTACCATCCTAGTCTAAATTAGAACCTAAAGATGTAGAATGAGGGAAAATTTGCAGCTTAACTCGATATAGTTTGATGAGCCTTGCGCTAAAGAGAATATACCCCAGTGATTTCAAATAGGCTCTAATAGTTGGAGGGATGGGGGGGTGGGGGTAGGTGGGGATAAGGGAAGGAGGATTGTGCCCAGGCATAAGTTCAATTTGAGACTTTACTGTGGGGAGGATGAGAGAAATCCTAGTAGCCTGGCTGTTTAAGTTGCCCCCAGTGATTCTGCATATATGTAGGTAGGCCCCATCTGTCTTCTAACTTATTTTCCCCAAAACTGCCTATGCAGTCAGTAAACCAAAGTTTGGCATCTCTTATGTGTAAGGTCCCATTTCTGAAACTTAGGTAATTTCCTTCTCTGCCTGTTTGTTTTGTTCTGTGTTGTTTTTTTCTTTGGGGGGGGTTGTTTGTTTGTCGTTTAGCAAAGTGACTATTTGAGATGATTATTCAATTCATCTCAAGTATAGAATTAGAAATGGAGAACAGGTATGGTCCCTGATTTCAGGGAACTTTACCCTATCACACTCCACGCTCAC
The DNA here is from genome assembly GCF_964374135.1 of Grampus griseus. NCBI lineage: Eukaryota > Metazoa > Chordata > Mammalia > Artiodactyla > Delphinidae > Grampus > Grampus griseus. The sequence continues at coordinate 43,990,578 of NC_138999.1, read as the reverse complement.
CAGATTTTTAGTTCATGTCAAGCAAAATACCCTACAGTCCACAGTTGAAATTCTTACGTGATCTGTTACCTTGAGCAAGTGACTACCATTCTTTAGGCCTCATTTCTCCTAACTGTAGTGAAGACTTAAACTAAGCACCCTGTCAACCTCAAGAATTCTTATCCTAACCTTTATTTTCCCTTTGTGAGTGTGATGTGGTGCTTAATAAATTATTTATAATGGTGATGATGATGGTTTATTTTCAGATTAAAAAATTTTTTAAAACTACCCATTTGAATCTTAACTCTGTTGGGAGTTGTAGCTTTGCAGGCAATCAAATAAAACTCTTATAATATCCAGCTATATGTTCTTGAAAAGAGATCAAGTGAGTTAGAGATGAAATAGCTGGATCTGTTTGGGGTCAACACTTTAATATTTGTCTCTATAGTCATGGTTTTTATTAATATGAAACCCTCTGAGGACACAGACTCCTGAGTTGCCACTAGCCCATATAGTGCTTTTATGCCAATTACAAAAAGATCCTCCTTTCTTCAGGGGGCATTCAGCCCTGTGTAGAGCAACAGGCTTACCAAGTGGAGCCCAGGTTCCAATTTATTCCCTCAGCTTGGGGACCTTATACAGTGCTTGGATGCTATGTGATTTCATTAATAGCGCTTTTCATAATGTCCTTTTCAGATAGGACTCATTTTTTCTTGTTTTTCTAACTCTTTAAGATTGAGTTTTCCAATCAGATCTTATCAATGCTGTCACGGACTCATTTTCAGCCGCAGCATCCTTTGAGGTTGCAATGCAATCTTTGTTTCTTCTTCCTCACTTTCTTTCCCTTTGCCTGGAATACCATATTGTTGATTCTAGGCCCCATGACCTCTGCCTACTTTTTGGTTGACTTTTTAAAACTATCTTATTAATTTAGGTGGCTAAAATTCTCTCACCTGTATGCACAGAGAATTCTGTGTCTATTTTCCTGCCCTTGATATACACAGGGCTGACTCAGTACTCTTTTGCATACTTCCTTGCCCAAGGAATTTATTACTGAACAGTCATACAAAGAGGTCCTCGCCCATGTGCCAAACACCATACTGGGAGCTCACTATGCCTCTGGCCCCTGGGCCTTTTCCCTTCACAAGATGCTCCCACTGCTTGCTATGAGTTTGGAGGACTCCCAAAGGCCCTCACTTGCCCCATCCCCCTTCCAGTTTTTTCAGCAGAAAGGGAACATTATACTGCTTTCCTAGTTTTGGCTCTAATCCCAGGCATTATCTCCCTCTGACTTCTCTTAAGAACAGTGTGGCGGTTTGTCTTAAGTAGTGGTGGTGGTGATGATAGTGCCCAGGTGAATCTCTAGGACAGGAAAGAAGAACCAGAGGTAGCAATGTCCAGGACAGGAGTGTTGCAGGCCATTGTGGGCCTCTCCTTCCTGTGTGTTTCATGTTCTCTGATTCCCACATAAAAATATCTGCACCTAATTCCTGTCCAGGGACAGTCCAGGTAGCTGGGGATACAGACAAGTTTCTATTATCCATTTCTTGGCCTGGAATACTGAGGGAGAAATCCCAGAGCCACAGATGGTTGCCTTTGGCTTACCCTCCACAAACTGTTTGCTTCATGTTTAGCTCACTGAGTGCAATATCCACAATACTATTTTAATTATTCGTATCAGTGAGCTTGTGAGCTCTTACAAAGTTAGATCTTGCTTTTCCAAAATCTGGGTACCCCCAATAGTCAAGCCATCAACTTTTACCTCATTCTTTATTATTTCTTAAAACCATAAACGATTTCTTTTCTCTATTGCCTTTAAAGCCCCCTGTTTATACACTTTAGAGAACATGGACTCTGAAGTTCTTCAGGCCTGAATTCAAGTTTAGCTGTGCAAACTCTGTCTTCTGTAAAATAAGATGACTGTCAATCTCATTGAAGAGTTGTGAGAATTCAGAATGACTATCCGTGCTAAATTCCCAGCACACACTCCATCTTGGAAATAATTCTGTAGTTATGATTGTTAATGGCCTAAATTTTGAAATCATTATCATAATGCTCTTCTAAGGCAACATTTGTAATACCTAAAACTTATATAGTGGTAACTGTGGCAGATGGTGTTTAAGGGCTTCCCATTGATTCACTCATTTAATTCTCACAACAATCTTTTGAATATGTATTAATATCTCCATTTCAAAGATGAGTAAATTGAGGCACATAGAGGTTAAGTGCCCAAGGTCACTCAGCTGGAAAGTAGTGGAGCCAGGTGTTTGATCTCAGGCTGGCAACTCCAGATTCCATGTTCTTAACTACTGTGCCATATTAAATAAATTTGATCATGATTACTTTTTTTTTTTTTTTTGCGGTACGCGGGCCTCTCACTGTTGTGGCCTTTCCCGTTGTGGAGCACAGGCTCTGGACGCGCAGGCTCAGCGGCCATGGCTCACGGGCCTAGCCGCTCTGCGGCACGTGGGATCTTCCTGGACTGGGGCACGAACCCGTGTTCCCTGCATTGGCAGGCGGACTCTCAACCACTGTGCCACCAGGGAAGCCCCATGATTACTTTTAAATATGGCCTTTAAAGCTTTTTTTTTTTTTTTTTGTGGTACGCGGGCCTCTCAGTGTTGTGGCCTCTCCCGTTGCGGAGCACAGGCTCCGTACGCGCAGGCTCAGCGACCCAGCCTCTCCGCGGCATGTGGGATCTTCCCGGACTGGGGCACGAACCCGTGTCCCCTGAATCGGCAGGTGGACTTTCAACCACTGCACCACCAGGGAAGCCCTTTGAAGCTATTTTGGGTTGATGATCAGTTACTGAGGGCCTCCTGGATGATAGGAGTTGGGACAAAGAGAAAAATGTAAGTTACCTTTTTTCTTGCTGAGAAGATTTTTTCTAGAAAAATTAAATATAGTTTGTCCTCTGTCAAAATTAATTTAATTGAAGAATAGAAAACATTACCATTCAATTCCACTTTGCTTTTTAAAAAAGTTTATTGGAGTATAGTTGAGTTACAATGTTGTATTAGTTTCAGGTGTATAGCAAAGTGATTCAGTTATACATATACATGTATTCATTCTTTTGCAGATTCTTTTCCCATATAGGTTATGTAAGTTACAACTTTTTAAACAGTCTTACCATCCAAAAAAAGGAGATGGACAAACACACGAGAGAAGCCATAAGGACAGCTTGGAAAGAGTTAATAAATCTGTCAATTAATTACAGCTGTCAATACTTCGCTTTACCTTGACGGCTTTAGGGCCTCCTAGGCCAGTGCATTTCAAACATTACTGTGCATACAAATCACTTGGATACTCTTAAATGCAGACTTTGATTCGATAGGTCTGGCTGCGGCCAGAGATTCTGCCTGTCTAAAAACTCCCAGGTGAGGCTGATGATACTGGTCCAAAGACCACACTTAGAGTAGAATGGTATGACACATCGAGGGTCTACTATGTAATATGGTGCTTTCTAGTTAAGCAAAGACATGTTGAAGACTTTTAAGCTGATTATATGGGGACTAGGGTGATAGTTGGAGAATGTTGTAGAATTGATTTAAAAATTGGTGTGGTATGTGAAGAGTACTTAGGAGTCTGAGCAAAGGATTAATATGGTCATAAAGGTGATTCTTGGTGCTTTGTGGAGGGTGGATAGTGGGGGCCAGAGTCTGGAGGAGATCCAGCTAGGAGACTAGTGTGGAAATTCAGGCAATGAGAGGGTAAATGCCTGGAGTGTGATTATGGCAGTGGAAATGGGCAGGAAGAGACAGAGATTGGCCCCAGGAGAGACTGGCTCCAAGAGAGATTGATTTCTGCAAACCACCAAAAATTTAGCACACTTAGGATCTCCTCAGTAATAGCTTAGAAGTGAATAGTACTCTGTTTGAAAAGTCACTTTCACATCCATTATCTCATTTCATCAATACAGCAACTATGGGAGATTAGTAGCTACTTTCACCCCTATTTTACAAATGAAACTGAGATAATGTAGCAGCAACTGAAACCATGTCTGAGAAAAGGCAAAGCTAATGCAAGAGAAAAGACACTGTGGAAAGGGTCACAATTATTCATCTTGTTTTTATAAACTGATTTTTTTCTCATTAAGAGTAATATATTTTGATTATAAAAGTAATGTATATTTGAGATCATACTACGTGGCTATATTGTCTGTATCCTTCCCTCAAATTCTTCCACTTAACTTGTTATGGCTCTTTTTCCTTGTCATTAGGAAATTTTTAAAACTTACTTTTAGATCACTGCATAATAATAGCCCCATATGGGTGCATTATAATTTAATTTACTACTTCCATGTAATTGGCCATTTAGGTTTGCAGTTTTTTTGCTATTATAAATAATATTGTGGAGAATATCTTTGTACATACATCTTGGTCCAAGCATCTGACAATTTACTTAAAGACGAATCAACTCTTTAAGAAGTTTTCTATTGATTTACAACTGGCTGACTTAATGCTTGATAAAAGATTGGGTCAGCAGCCTAGGGCTTGAGGAGGTTACCCAAGCATCTCTCATTGTCTCAGATGACATAGTGAGCTCTTGCTGGGCTGCCAGATTCATGAAATCATGTCTTGTAAAATTCTGCTGCATTCTGGCATCATCATTGAGCTTGACTCTCCTCATGGTGGTCCATCGGCAACAGGTATGACTACCCATTGGGCTCTGTGCTGGGGCTGGAGTGAGACAGTGGGGAGAAACAAAATAGAAGGCCTAACTCCTGCCTGTATGGGGCTTATCAGCTCTTTAGGGACAGACACATGTGGGATAATTAAGGAACAGATCAAATCAAAACACCGGGATATGTAGCTTGAAAGTCTGTAGAGAAAAGCAGATATGTTTATGCTGTTATGGGTGATTTTGTTTTCCTTTTTTTGCTCATCTCTATATTCTGAGGTATCTATATGGAAGAGTTAGGAAGGCAGTGTCGTATGGATCTGGAGGCTGAGTTGAACTGAAATTCTGTCATTTATTCCTTGTGTAACCTCAGACAAGTTATTGAACCTCTCCAAGCCTAATTTTTCATCTGTGGATTGTGGATAATAATAAGATTTATATGCAGATTTTCTCATGTGAGGAAACGATCTAAGCCACGAAGTGCTTAGTCCTGTATCTGGCACAAAGTAATGCTTATTACTAGGTAATAAGTACTGCCTAGTATTATTATTATTAATATATAATATAACATAATATAAATATAATATATATTGATATTATTTAAATAAAAGGTTAAAATATATTGTCATTTTATATGTATATGTATGTGTGTATGCATATACATATTCCTACCTATTCTGTTCTCTGTAAATATAACTATATACACACACACACATCTATATTTATAGTTATATTTAGAAAGAATAGAATAGGTAGGAATTTAAAGAAGCCTAGAAATCTAATTTTGATTGGTCCTACTTCAGGAAAGAAACTTTCCTTAGACTGCCAAGGTGAAGTTGCTGCTTCCCCCCATCCCCCACCACCACCGATGTTGGGGCCTTGGTTCCTTAGTTGTGCAGGACTGGCACTGTTCAGGGGGATGTGTTGAAAGACTACAAGTTGTGGAGCCACAGACATTTGGGTTCAAAGCCTGGAAGTTCTCTTTCCTAGCCAGGTAATTACCCTGAGTAAGTTCTGTGAAGCAACAACCTGTGTCTCCTTTTCCTCATCTGTCAGAGGGCAATCACTCTTAGGTCACAGGATTGTTGTCAGGACAATTAAATTGAGTAATAATGATTGTTTAGTCAGTGGTTGAGTGCAAATTCTATTCTTTTCATTTCTTATTGGAATTTCAGCCTGGCTTTTGCGACACCACACCCTCCACCTCTTCTCTTAGCCTGAACTAGGACCACTTCCCTCACATCTCACACCTTGATGAGACTTTGGCTCCTAACAGTATCTCCTTTTACTTGTCAGCTGTTGGTCTCATAATGTATGTTAAAATGTCCTTTTAGCTAGCTATTCAGAATTTTGCTTCCCAGACTCTGTTTCTTCAACCTCCCTTTTACCTTCCCTTGTCAGCATGCCATTTATTTCTCTTTACTTGCTTCAGACTTGCCCCACCTCCAGGTCAGTTGGGGTGGGGGTTGGGAGGTTTCCCATGATTAAAGCCAAAATTTTTTTCCAGCTTTGGAGTCCTTGCTCTGGCACTGTTCCTAAAAACTGAACTGTCTGCTGGTTAACACCCCCTCCCCCAGCCCCACTCTCTGTATTCACACCTAGAATTCTTTTCTCCTGAGTATGATCTTTAATCCAAACTGGGCCTGCCTCTGGTCTGGCTTGCTTGGTGCTGATTCCTTTTTCTTTTTTTGTGCTTCTGGTCCAACAGGCACATCAGCTGCAGTAGAAAGAGGCCCTTAGGTACCACTGACTCTCCTACTCAAAGCCTAGTGTCAGCTGTTTCTAAGGAACTAGGCTGCTAGTTAAGGCAGTCGACACCACATAGCCCTAAACATATTCTAGGCCAAAATTGGTATTTTCTCTGCTCTCTGGGCATAGCATTTTTTGAGATCCCAACCAAGTATCCAAGAACTTGGAGCAGATCCAAAGCTGCAGTTTCAGGGGCACGTTGGCACTGCTTGTTCACAGGTACCTCAGTAAGAGTACTGGGAAGCAAGTGAGGAAACAGAAAAAGATCATTCACATAGGGAGGGTGATTTAAGATGTGAGGGTCAATTTAAGAAATGATTATATGACAAAAGTACATTTTGCCAAAATGATGTTGAACAGATCAGCCTTTGTGAGTTTTTTTCAATTGTCCCTTGTATAATTCCAGGGCCGACCAATAGTTTGCCTCCTGACAAGTTAGCTTGTTTCCTTTTATCAGACCAAAGTTTTAGAACCTATAGTGTTTGCCTTTATGCCTTGGCTGCTAGGAAGCTTGGAGCAAATTTGAATTTTCAACTGAAGCACATATCAACAAAAGGTTTTCTTCTTTTAAATAAAATCATCTCCCCCTCTGTTTTTTTAAACCTCTTTTAAAACCTCTTTTAAAACCTTTTTTAAACCTCTTTTTAAACCTCTTTTAAAACCTCTTTTATGGTCCTGTGATATAAGAATTTTTATTGTAAGGTACTTCAAATCTTTTTGGATATAAGTAGGGTACCTGGTGGGTACGGCTTGTCATCCTTGATTTTTTTGCTATCCTAGGAAATAGGCAAAAGTGCAAGAGAAATTCTTCAGTCTTCCTTGGATGAGGCAACAGACCTTACAGGGAGAAGCACCCCTGCAAGCTTAGCTTAGGTAGAGAGAGGGAGCTGTGCATGGTCTTTGGTATTTCGTTTGGCAGGAGCTCTATTCTCCAGTCCCAAGCTGGTGTTTTGTGAAATTAGATGCAGATGGTTCAGGTGAAAAATAGCACATTTTAGACATTTTAATGGGTGTTGTTGCTACCTGACACCATTCTGAGACAGGAGGGAGGCTGAGGTGTCTTCTTCAGTGTGAACTTTGTAATATGCAATGATAGGGAGCTGGGGTCCTAGCTTCCTGTATCACCTCCAAGAATGTGGTTGTGAGTCCTCAGTTTGGGCATTCAAGGAGACAGGTGACCTTCAGATAGTACCTTGGAGTCCTCCACCAGAAAAGGGAGCTTGTTCTGTAGACTAGGGTTTCTTGTCTGTATTCTACCTCAAATGAGAGCCAACATTGCCTCAGGGGACAGGTGTCACCACCATCAGGTTAATTTTCCTAAAGCCCAACTTTGATAGTGTCACTTTTTTTCTCACCACTCTTCCTTGGATCTGCCTCATGCTCTCCCTTCTGATCCATCTTGTTCATTGTGCCCTTGTCATTCCTTTTAGCTAAAGCCTAATTTATTTATCAAAAAGGAAGTACCTCTCATGAAGCTGTGCAAGGAGCTTTGGTGTCAGTCAGACCTGGGTCTAAACTTTGGCTTTGTCACACTGAAATAGTGTGGGATGACCCTTTATGAACCACATTTACTCACCTGTAAAATGAGATCAAGGGTACTTCTATGATAGGGTTATTGTGAAGCTTAGTATATTAAGGCAAGATCTATCATTTATTGGGCATATAATCTTCATATCATCATTATTATCTCATGCACCCTTTAAGTCAGGTACTAGAAATAGCACACAAGACAAAAAATCATGAATTAATGGAAATTCTCCCTGAAAATCCCTTGTATTGCAATAAAGCGCTACATCTATGTATAGAACCCCAGATAGTAATGCTTTAAGTATGTGAGCCTCTGATCTGGACTAAAGAAGGGAACAGGATACTTATTCCCCTACTGGCTTTGAAGAAGCAAGCTGACATGAATGTGAGTTACCTATGAAGGAGGCCATGTGGCAAGCAAATGAAGGCAGTCTTTAGCTGACAAGCAGCAGGACTCCAAAAGCCTGCGAGGAACTGAATCCTGTCAACAGTCACATGAGCTTGGACGTGGATTCTTCCCCAGATGAGCCTCAGATGAGACCCTAGCCCTGACCAACACCTTGATTAAAGCCTTACAAATGACCCAGCTAAGCCATTCTTGGACTCTTACCCACAGAAACTGAGAGATAATAAATGTGTGTTGTATCGAGCCAAAAGAAAATAAAAGGAACAAATGGAAAGTGTTTATAGAGTTGTCTGGATATTCAAACCATTTTACCTCTATGATGACCATTATATTTCTAGTGGTGAATAGGGGAATCTGTGGAGAACTCTACAGCTTTTGTTTGTTGGATTTGTTCCTTTTTGTTTTCATATTAAACCTCTACCTTAATCCAAGTTAATAGAATTGTGGTTGTGAACATATATGCTGTATGTAAAGCACTTAGCCCAGTTTCCACCACTACCAGTAAGGACTTAATAAAATGTTAGCTGCTATTTTCCTTAGTAGTAGCAATAATAGTAATACTAGTACGATATGTGACAGCATACAGCACAGGGCCTGGTACATAGTCATTGCTCAATAATGTTGGATGGTTTTGGGTAATTGAATCCATGTATTTACTATTCTTTTAAAGTATAGTAAAGAAGGATTTGGCCACCTGCTTCCTGTCTTTCCAAGTTTCCTTCTATGGTCCTTTGGCCATTGGTCACATTTCATCATGAAGTTTGTTCTCAAATAATTCTGAAGGCCAGGAGTCTGCCTTGTTCACCTTTGCACTCCCACAGTTCCTGGCACATGATAGGTACTCAGGGAAGGAATAGATGGATGGAGGAAGCAAAGGTTTGAATCAAGCAAGGAAAACCTTGCTTTGTGAGATTTTAGGGACCAGATTTCAATTTGGGCTATTGCTGCTTTTTCTGGGCTTTTGGTACCAGGCCTTGATGGTTCTGTATATTCTTATTTTATTTATTTATTTGTTTTTGTTTTTGTTTTTTGCGGTACGCGGGCCTCTCACTGCTGTGGCCTCTCCCATCGCGGAGCACAGGCTCCGGACGCGCAGGCCCAGCGGCCACGGCTCATGGGCCCAGCCGCTCTGTGGCACGCGGGATCCTCCCAGACTGGGGCACGAACCCGCATCCCCTGCATCAGCAGGCGGACTCCCAACCACTGTGCCACCAGGGAAGCCCTGTATATTCTTGAAACCTTGCTTTGAGCTGGCAACAGTTATACTCATTATGGGGTCTCTCAGACATAAGTATAAAATATGAAATATAAAAATATAAAAATTGGCTTTGGTACATTGAGCACTTCAATGGAGAAATGGCCCTTGAGAAGGGAGATGATAGAACAGCAAATAAGAGCATGAGATTTAGAGTAAAGAGGAAACCTTGGTTCAAATCCTAGTTCTGTCACTTCTAGGTATGTGACCTTGGGAAGTCCTTTAAACCTTCTGAGCCTCAGACTCCTCATATGTAAGATGGGGGACAATATTACATACCTCCTGCTATTGTTATGAGGGTTAAAATATGTGTGTTTGAAGCTGTGGTACATAATAGTTGCTCAATAAATGGTAGCTACTACTTTTGTTGCATACCATATTTCTTCTGTTCAAAATGAATATAGCTTTATTTTCCATGTAATCAAAAACAATACTGTTTATTGTTTTAATATTAACTTAGAAGATACATAAACGTTTAAAGAAGAAAATGAAAATTACCTGCATTCTATCACCTAGAGATAACCAGATTGATAATTAGGTGTATATATATCTTACGCTAATTTTTTTCTGTTTATATACACATATTAAAAATGAGGTCATAGAATATATATTGTTTTATAGCCCACTTTTTTATACCTGACAATATGTTGCAGAAATCTTTTCCAATCTACATAATCATTTTAATGACTTTACAGTGTCACACTTTATGACTGTATGAATACTGTAAATATTTTAATCAGAACCACATTAATTTAATTCACTTCTAATGTTTTGCTATTATAAACAGTGCTACAGTGGCCATTTGTGTACATACATCTTCACACACTTGTCTAATTATTTTATTTATTAAGAGATATTCATAGAAGAAGCAGAATTGCTAGGTCAGACGGAATACACTTTAAATATCATCCCCTTCATTAACTACAGCACATACTGGGTTAATTTGTATTAAATGGAATAATGAATGGGAGGAAGCTTTGTAAACTGGCAAGTGCTATATAAGTACGAGTTATTGCATTGCAATTGTTATTGTTGGAGGCGTGGCAGAATGATGACCTTAAGGACTAGAAGGGGGGAAGGCTCAATTTCTCCCTGATTCCCATGAATCACACCTATAGGAACATGCATGCATAAGTGGGTGGTTACCGTTTATCCTAAAGGATCTATATCTTCATTCCCTCCCCCAGACTTCGAAGATGAAGAAAGCCTCTTGTAAACTTGAATTGAAAAATTGCTTTTAAATATGGCTCTTTTAACCAAATGTTCAGACCTATTTCTTTGCCAACCTTTAGTTCTAGGACAGCACTGGAATAAAGAAGGTCTCCCAAGATAGTTCTGCCCTGAGTTGTTCTGCTATGCTCTTGCGCCCCAAGCCTGAGGTCCTGGCGACTTTATTTGTGTCTGGGGGTGGGGTGGGAGCTGTGGGGGGTATCGGGGAGAAATACTTTTTTAAAGGCAAGGCTGGCATAAAAACAGAACGAAATAATGCCATTTGCAGCAACATGGACTGACCTAGAGATTATCATACTAAGTGAAGGAAGACAGAGAAAGACAAATAGCATGATATCACTTATACGTGGAATCTAAAAAAGTTATATAAATGAACTTATTTACAAAAAAGAAATAGATTCACAGACATAGAAAACTTATGGTTACCAAAGGGGAGAGTGGGGGGAGGGGAGAGATAAATTAGGAGTTCGGGATTAACATGTACACACTACTGTATATAAAATAGATAAACAACAAAGACCTACTGTATAGCACAGGGAACTATATTCAACATCGTGTAATAACCTATAATGCAAAAGCATCTGAAAAAGAATATATATATATATATGACTGAATCACTTTGCTGTACAACTGAAACTAACACAACATTGTAAATTAACTATACTTCAATTTTTAAAAATGCTTAGGAAAAAAAAAGGCAAGGCTGGTTTGTCAGCACCCAGCTTAAGGATCCCTTGGTCACACCTTCAGTGGAGGGACTCAACTTTGCTGGGAGCCTGACATTCCACAGAGCTCAGGCCAGCCTAGATACACTAACTTACCCACCCACTCCTGGCTTCCTGTTTTTCTAGCAGCCAGAGTACCTCTTGAGTGTAACTTTATTGTAAGCATTGTTGAGTAGGGGGAAGTGTGTGTTGAGAAGTCTTGAATCTGGATCTCCTCATCTAACAGCCTGAATTCTCTCTGACTTCAAAGGCTGGGCACTCATCCAGAAATGATGCTCTTGGCCCCTGCTAGAAGGTGGGGCCAGGTGTGGGAATGCAAACAGACTGTGGGGGCCTGTACGAGGGTAGAAGGCAGCAGGAGAATATGTGACCATGGTGGGGAGCAGATGCCTGTGTGTTTGGCTAGGCTCCACCTTATGAAGGGTGCTTCTTGCAGGAATGTTTTTAATGATGCCTGTCAGAGATCTTGGGCTCTTTGAAGCTCAGAGTCTGAATTGGGTGATGTTTGCCATAAGCAGTAATGAGCATGGAAATGATTTATTCTGGGACCTTGACTATATTACTATGAAATCACTGGCATACTGATGGAGCCTATTGATCCTCAAACCGTTTCCTGAGTTCTAGCTACAAATCCATTCTCTCCAGTCCCACCAAATCACTTGTCACTACTGGCTCTGTGTATGCTGCTGTCTTGAAAAGCAGCACTCTGTGGGTATTTTAGACTCATTCTTTCTCCTTCCTACCCAGGTCTCCAGCTCACTGAGCTGTGAACTTTCACCACCCCTCCCCAATCTGTTTACTTTCTCTTCTGACTGTAAGCAAACCTGTGTACATACCTTTTCGTATGTTCACATGCATTTCTGGGTATGCATGCTTGGCTCCCTGAGGCTATTTGTAAGTCTGTGTGGATGTGGATAAGCCTTCTTGTGATTGAAGGGATATCATCTGTGTATACCTCATCAGGAACCTTGACTGTGTGTTCAGTAGAGGCAGGATGGCAGGCAAGAGAGCTATTGCACTGGAGGGGAGTGGTTGGCCCTTCTTTTGGACAAGCAGCCTTGAGTCCTTAATTGAATTATGAACAGGGAACTTATCTCCCATTGTTGGGGAAAAGATGGAAGATTACACTGACTCTGGAAGAGAATGTCTTCATTTTTTCTAGAGCTTGTGGGGGTAGACTCAGATGACTAATGCGGGGTCTAGAGTCAAAAGGCCTCTTCTGTTCAGGAAAAATGTGGGTTTTGAGATGTGCAGGTGGGCTTAAGACAAGTGATGGTTTTGAATGGTTCTTATGTTCCCCATCCCCTCTAGACTCAGCCCTTTGAAGGTACAGTCTTCCTTATTTTTGCATTTCCTCTCTGGGTCTTATACAGCACAGACACTTAATAGTGAATTGATTATTAAGGCAGAAGGAGAGACTGCTAGGCTAACTGAGACTGTTGATGGCTCTACAGAGTCCCACATAACTCCCCAGGAAGGAAGGCTTGAACCAGGGAGGTCTTTTTTTCCAGAGCTGGACTTAGACAAGGGTCCTGCCCTCCCCATTTATGAAGTAATAGGCAGAATGGCTAGAACAAGTGAATGATTGTGCCATAATTAGTTTATGACCTGAGGGCATGCCAGTTTGTAGCGCTGCCAGTCTGCTAGCTGCCACCAGCACAGATATGCCTCATAAAAGTGCAAGCGAAAAAGCTATGGTACTATTCCCTGAGCCCGCTAAACCGAATGACTCAGTCCTATGAACCGAGAGTAACTGAGCTAGTACACTAACATTTCCTGAACACTGACCTTTTATATTTCCATTTTATGCAAAAGTAACCTTTATTTCTTACCGTTGTTAATCCTTGCTTTAGCTTAATTGTAATATTCCTCCCTGTCTCCCTCCTTCTCCCTCTCCCTCTCCCTTCCTCCCCCCCTTCCTTCCCTTTCTACTTTCCTTCCTCCCTCTTTGTTTTGGAAGGGGGAGCACAGTGAGGCTAGGGCAGGACGGAGCATCTGGCCTATCCTGTGACAAGAATTGAAACAATTTCCTTCTGATATGCTTAGGAAATGGCTCAGTCAGTATCTCCTGCAGGTCTCACCTTCCTCGCCTGTTGCTGGTATGGTTGTTGTCTAAATATTCTCTTCCAGTGTCCTAAGAGTTCAAGAAACCCAACTTTGGTCATGAGAAATCTATCAACCTGCCAATCTAATTCATATAAATGTGTATCAGAATGTCGGCACCAGACATCAGCAGATCTAGGTTCTGAAAGTGGGTTTTGATTCTGCGATTCCATGAGCTTTTCTTTCCTTTCCTGCCCATCAACCTGCATTGTCTTTTTATTTCAGATGCTCAACATATGGGAAGCTTTGGATCCATTAAAGTTGAATTAAGAGTGTATACTGTATTTGTTGCTGGCCAAAGCACTAAGCAGCTCATATGCATAGGCAGAGAAAAAGATTTACAGATAAAGCAATTTGCAGAAAAAGCAAAATTAAAGAATGGCTCCCATTCGCAGATTCCTTGCAGAATTATTAGGATGGTTGTTTCTGTCACACAAGCAGAATTAACACTCCTGGCCCCATCCAGGGAACAGACCCAAGGTGGGAAATTCTTCACTTTTTTTATCTTCTTGTCATCACGGCCAAGTTTTCACAGCTTAAATTTCTTCTGAATATTTTGTTTTGTTGGTTGTACTGGTCAAAATGAAGATATTATTCTCTTTTAACATTGCCAGCAATCACTTTTTCCACCTAAAATGTTCTTATTTCTATTTATTTTGAATTGCCTTTAATGTGTCTATTCACTTCTTTGGTAGGACTGGTGTCTAGATCTTTCACAAAAAGGCTCTAATATGTTTATGTTAGGGTTTGTATTTGGTCCCTGCATTGATTTCAGATTTGAAGGCTAATCATATATGGCCTTAAATAAAACCTATGACTCACAGAGAACTGACATTTTGTTTTTTACAAATTAGTTTGAGATTGGGTCCTTGATGAGAAATGTTTGCAATCGGGTCTTTGATGATAAATATAAGACTGTAATTTTTATATGTTTGTGAAATTCAAGCACATTATCTATTATTTCAAAGCAGTAGTAAGCTGTAATAAACCAAAGAAACCTAAGTTTAAATAAATGTATTTTAGTTGATAATAGGCATATGAGCATGACTCTTAATAAATGAATTTGCTATTACTTGTTCCCAAGTTTCTCTTTAATCATAACATGGCCACATGTATTCTCAAGACTTATAATTTATAGAGTTTAAGGCTATCTTTCCTGATCCGAGGTGTTTCCATATGAAAATATTTCTCGTATGAACTGAAAGAGTTTTGTTCAAAAACATAGTGTTCATGAAATGCAAACAGTTTTTACTAAAGGCCTGTAATTAAGGCAAAACCATTTGCAGTAATGTCTCACCTATCCGGGAGCTCAGAACATAGCCTGGACCCCAGTAATAAGTTAAAAAAAAAGAAGGCTTTGAGATCTTGATACGGCTGTCACAAAGCCCATGGTACAGGGGAAGAGGCCCTCATGCCTTGACTTCAGAAAGACCCACTGATCCTTAATTTAATGGGAACCTGTCATTCCCTCAGTTATAGCGGAACACAAGCAGTAAATTAGAATTGGGGGTAGCAGGCTGCATAGGTTTCAGGAGGTAGTTTACCCTAGAAATTGGCACAGTGACAGTTGACTGAGTACCGAACAACTGGGATGGAGAGAACACAAAAAGGAAAAATCTGGTAATATGGAATAGGGAGATAGCCTTCCACACAAAAATATAAGATTGTGGTATACTGTTGTGTTAATATGCCAGATTTTGCTTAGCCATTCTATTATTACTGGGGATTTGTTATTTAAAATTTTTCACTCTTATAAAAAGTGATATAGTAAACGGTTTCTGTACAAATTGCATTTCTTCTATTCAGAGTTATTGCTTTCTGATATGTTACTAAACATATAATAACCGGGTCAAAAGGTATGAGTTGTTTTATAGCTGTTGCATGTTGCCAGATTGTACTCCCAAAAGATTAAACTGTGTAAGTATTCCTATTTTCTCACAGCACTGCAGCACTGAATGTTATCATTTTTATTTTTTTAATAAATTTATTTTATTTATTTATTTATTTTTGACTGCGTTGGGTCTTCATTGCTGCATGCGGGCTTTCTCTAGTTGTGGCGATCGGGGTTTACTCTTCATTGCGGTACACGGGCTTCTCATTGCAGTGGCTTCTCTTGTTGCGGAGCACGGGCTCTAGGCGCGCGGGCCTCAACAGTTGTAGCTCGCGGGCTCTAGGGCACAGGCTCAGTAGTTGTGGTACATGGGCTTAGCTGCTCCGCAGCATGTGGGACCTTCCCGGAACAGGGCTCGAACCCGTGTTCCCCGTATTGGCAGGCAGATTCTTAACCACTCTGCCACCAGGGAAGCCGCTATCAGTTTTAATATTTTTGCTAGCTTAATAGGTATGTGTGTATACTCTCCATTTGTTTTAATTTTTATTTATTTAATGAAGCTTTACATTTCTTAATGTCATAATTTGCCATCTGTTTCCTTATTCATTTTCTTTGAACACTTATCAAGTAAAATCTATTGACCTTCTATATTTTTATCCATTCCTTATATTTTGGATAGTTCAACTTTATCATTTATATTTGTCACATATTTTTCCAATTTTGTTGCTTTCATTTTTATGTGTGCTTTATTATATTTCACTATGCAAAAGTGTTCTTTTTCACATTTATGTATTCAGATCCATTCATCCTGTCTCTGATGTTCCTTTCATTTTTCAATATTCAGAAATTTACCACTCCTCCACAGCTGGGACAAATATGTGATTCTGTCCTCCCACTCCCCCAGGGTGTTTTTTCTTTTTTGTGTTTAATTCTTGGACCCATCTGGAATTTATTGAAGTGTATGGTATGAGGTATGGATCTAAAGTAAAATCTCCATACTGATATCCAAATGTTTTAGCAATTCAATTTGGCAAATACTTCTTGAACTCCTATGTGCTAAACATTGTGCTAAGTACCACAAGGAAGTTTTTAAAAAATGAGGCAAAGTCCATGCTTTCCAAGTATGTTATCCTTTGTCTGTGTCTGTCTGCCTCTTGCTCTTCCTGTTTCTGTGAAGAATGGAAGGGTGGCAGTGGCAGTAATTACCTAGATATTTAAATAATTATAACAAAACACAAGGAAGACTATGATATAGGTATTATTAGAGAGGTTAAAAGCAAGAAGCCATGGGAATTTAAAGGAGTGAGACATTCCACACGAGACAAGGAAAGGCCTCAAAGTAGAGGTGACATTTAAGAAGGGCTCAGATGGCAGGATTTCATTCATTAATAAAACAGGTACTGAATGTCTATTCTGCTGTGCCTCATGCTGCTGCTAGGGCTAGAGATGAACAAGATGTAATCCCTGACCTCAAGGAGCTCTCAGACTAGCAAAACAGGGTGTGGATAAAGGAAACATACTAGGAGGAGGTAGTAGAAAGGGAAATGGATGTGGTAGGAGAAAGTTACAAGTTGGGGAATAATGGAGATTGAGACTGGAAAGGAAGGTTGGGGCCTCAGATGTCAAGAAGAGGCATTGATTCTTCCTTTGTTTTGGCATGGAAAAGGTTTAGAGATATGAAAGTGCCATGATCAGAGTGGATTTCTAGGCCAGTCCATTTCATTAGGAAGGCTGTTATCTCTTTGGACTGTTCTCTGAAATGTGAGTACAGTAAACGTGTGCACCATTTTGATATTTGGGTTCCTTGGCAGTATCACGTCTACCCTTTACAGTGTCTGTCAGTATGTCTGATACCACTATACAATTGACAGGGTTTGTGATATCTTTCTGACATATTGCAGCTGGTTCCTTTTTAGTAATCCTTCATTCTCTGTTTCAAGTAGTTAGGATCACCTACCTTTTGCTTAAGTTATTTAGGAGACATTTTAGAGTAAGTACACCAAGATGGCTAAAAGGAAGTGTCTGTGCTTAAAGGAATGAAGTTCAGGTATCAAGAAGATTTGGTTATAGGAAAATATTTCCTTCCCACCTTATGCTGGAAAAATGAGGGGCCAATATTCATGAAACACAAAATTAACTTGAATGTGGCTGCTTACATGAACATACACTTAATTAATTTGAGAAATGTTTTATTTCTTGTTGTGGGCATGAAGACTACAGTGTAGAAATTAAACCATTGGTAAGTGGAGCCAAGCCATCTGCTAATTTGAAAATGCGTTGTTTTCCAGCTTAATCAGAGGATTGAAAATTAGTGGCTTGGGAGCAGAACTTCCAGAGAGGCTATGTGAGGAGTTTGACAGACCCTCTTCCCAGTGAAACAACCACTTAACTGATGAAATTATCAAAAACAACACTTAAAGTCTCTGAAGTTGACTTATATATGTTGACCTCAATATATTAAGAAATATTTATTCAAGGAAATCTACTAAGTCTCAGTGAAAACAATGGGTGCCTAGTTGTCACATCTCTCCCACCCAGCTCCATGCTATGGATGCTTTACTCTGGGCAGTTGTAGCCAAAATATGGGGCTCCCTTTAGCCCCAGCTCCCAGTCACAGGGCAGTGGTTTCACCTCAGTGGGGACAGGCTGCCAACATCTCTCTTCCCACACTCTCAGCTTCATGTTGTGGAAGCTCTATTTAGGGCTGGCATGGGCAAGGAGACTGGGGTCCTCCCACCCTAGTTCCCATGTGTAGGGCAGAGGTTCCATGCTAGAAGAGGCAACCATAGAAGACCATGGGCTACCAACCTCCCACAGGTCCTGCTTGTAGGGTGGAGATTCCATACCAAGAAGGGCATACCAAGAAGATGGGGGCTCCCATCTCCACCTTCCAGCTCTTGCTTATAGGGTAGAGATATCACTCAGGGAGAATCGGGCCCTCACCACACCCTCACTCCAGTGAAACAGTATAGGAATTGTGTGCAGGGGCTTAGGCAAGACTGGAGGGTCAGCAGCTCCAGCTCTGTTAAGGGACCTGGTTTTATTTGGAACAGAGCATGGACGCACTCCTTCCTGTATTGTCAAAAACAATACAGATCTTTGTGTTGAACAAGTAGAAGGCTAATAATTCCATGAAACAAGGAGCAACAAATTAAATGGCAAACCAGCCAGAAGTTTAACAGAACCAGAGAGAGAGAGACAGCTAAAAAAGAACCCTGATAAAATCATACTTATCCCTGGGGGTGGGGAAGGCTGTGCACATATGCTACATTGCATTCCTTCAAAAACAACCTGAGTGGGCACTTGAGAGCTACTAGCCACTTCTTGAACGTGGAGCTGACTTAAAAGCATTTCCCAAGCCACACAGAGATCCATCATCAAGTTTGAAGCCTTACTGGCTCAAGGGGCATAAGCAACCTCTGACCAGTCACTAGCTGAACATTAAGTTATGCTGATCCAGGAGCAACTCTGAGGTAGTTAAAAACAAGGAAACAAGGAGAAAAAACTGAGCAGTAACATTAGAGGTTGTACAATGCAAAGGAATTAGACTTCACAAACTTAATTCAGGCAAGCCACCAGACAACAAGGCTCATAGTGGTGGTGGTGGTGGGACTAATCAGAATCTAGAATTGCTGCAATATATTATCTAAAATGCGTCGTTTTCAACAAAAAATTACAATAAATACAAAGAAACAGTGTGACCATTGTACAGGGAAAAAGTAGGCAACAGAGACTACCTTTGGGGGGCGCGGGGGGGCGGCACATGATGTACTTAGCAGACAAACACTTCAAAATAGCTATTATAAATATTTTTAAAGAACTAAAGGAATCATTTTAAAAAATGATGAAAGGAAGATATGATAACAATTAATCATCAAAGAGAATATTAGTAAAGGGATAAAAGTTATATTTTAAAAAACAGTGACATGAAACTTTCTTTTTTTTTTTTGCGGTACGTGGGCCTCTCACTGTTGTGGCCTCTCCCATTGTGGAGCACAGGCTCTGGACGCGCAGGCTCAGCGGTCATGGCTCATGGGCCCAGCCGCTCCACGGCATCTTCCCGGATCAGGGCACGAACCCGTGTCCCCTGCATCGGCAGGCGGACTCTCAACCACTGCGCCACCAGGGAAGCCCTGTGACATGAAACTTCTGGAGCTGAAAAGTACAATAACTGAGATGAAAAATTTACCAGAAGGGCTCAGCACTAGAATTAGGCTAGAAGAAGACAGAATCAGTGAACTTGAAGATAAATAATTAGAGATTGTACAGTTTGAAGAATAGAAAAAAAAGTGAAAAAAAATTTACAGAGCCCCAGAAACCTATGGGATGTTACTAAGTGCACCAACATACACATGATGGGAGTGCAAGGAGAGGAGAGGGTGAATGGAGTAGGAAAAAAATTGAAGATACAGTGGGTGAAAACTTCCAAAACATTGTAAAAAAAACATTAGTCCACACCTGCAAAAACTACCGAGGTCTACACCTAGGCATATCATAGTTAAAATGTTGAAAGTCAAAGGAAAAATCATGGGAGCAGAAAGAGAAAAAAATGACTCATCATGTATAAGTGAACCTCAATAAGATCAGTAGCTGACTTTTCATCAGAAAAAAATAGAGACCAGAGGCAGAGGGGTGACATATTCAAAGTGCTTAAAGGGGGAAAAAAAGAAAGAAAACAAGAATCCTATATCCAGCAAAACTTTCAAAAATGTAGGTAAAATAAAGACATTCTCTGATAAACAAAGGTGGAGAGAATTCATTGATAACAGGCTTGCCTTACAAGAAATATTAAAGGAAGTTCTTCAGGCAGAAAGGAAATCACATCACACAGTAATTCAAATCCACATGAAAAAAACAGAGTGCTAGTAAAGGTAATTGTGTAGTAACTATAAAATACAGTATAATTGCATATTTGTTCTCATCTTTCTTTAATTGATTTAAAAAACAATAGCATTTAAGATATCTGTATAATTGAATTTTGGGGGCTATAGTGTATGGAAATATACTTAACAATGACAGCACAAAGTAGCAGGGAGGGAAGGAAGTGATAGTAGAGCGAGAAGGTGACACCAGAGAGTACCTCAAATCCACAGGAAGAAACAAAGAGTACCATAAATGGTAAATAAGAAACTCAATTAAAAAAAAACTTTATATAGTTTTCCCTTTCTTTTCCTAGTTCATTCAAAGAGCATATGATTATTTAAAGAAACAATTATAACACTGATGTTGGGTTTGTAAAGTATATAGCCATATATGGCATTAGTAATACAAAGGAGGAGGTAGGGGATAGAGCTATAGTGAAGCGAACTTTTTATATTTTATTGGAATTAAGTTAGTATAAAACTAGAGTATGATAAGTTATGGTGTATATTGTAATCCCGAGAGCAACAAATAAGAAAATAACTTTAAGAAATAGAGTGAAAAATTAGTTTAAATGATACATTAGAAAATATCCATTTTCTATTGGTAGCATAAATGACGGAAATTTATCTCACAGTTCTGAAGTCTAGAGGTTGAAGATCAAGGTGTCAACAGGTTTGTTTTCTCTTGAGACGTCTCTCTTTGGCTTTCAGATGGCCCCCTTTTTACTGTTCTCACATGGTCTTTCCTCTGTTCACATGCATGCTTTTGTTGTCTCTTTTGTCCAAATTTCATACTCTTATAAGAACACCAGTCACATTGTATCAGGGCCCAGCCCAATGGCATCATTTTAACCTAATTACCTCTTTTAAAGGCCTTATCTCCAAATTCAGTCATATTCTGAGATACTGGGAGTTAGGACTTCAACATATGGATTTTGTGTTGACACAATTCATCCCATAACGATTGACAAACGTTTAAATATATTGATTGAGAAAAAGAAAAATGAAATTACTGATATCAAGAATGATGAGGGAACATCACTACTGAACTTACAGAAAAGTGAATAAAAATGGTAAGAGAAAACTATGAACAGCTGTATGCTAACAAATTTGATAACAGATGAAATGGAGAAATTATTGGAAAAATTAAAATTGTCACAACTGCTCAAGAAGAAATAGAAAATCTGAATAGTCTTATAACAAATAAAGAGACTGGATTAGTATTTTTAAATCTTCCCACAAAGAAAAGCCCAGGCCCAGATAGCTTCACTGGTGAAGTCTACCAAACATGTAAAGAAGAGTTAATACCAATCCTTCACAATCTCTTCCAGAAGATAGAAGAGGGAACAATCCAATGCATTTTACAAGTATTGCCTTGATTCCAAAGCCAAAGATATCACAAGAAAATAAAACTAGAGACCAATATCCCTTATGTAAAAATCCAGGACAAAATACTTGCAAACTGAACCCAACAGCATATAAAAAGGATAATACATCATGACCAAGTGGGATTTATCCTAGGAATACAAGGGTGTTTAGCATCCAAAAATCAGTTGATGTAAACATTGCATTAGTAGAATAAAGTACAAAAAGAACATGATCAATTCAATAGATGCAGAAAAAGCATTTGACAAAAATCAACACCCATTCGTGATAAAAACCCTCAAATTGGGAAGAGAAAGGAACTCCTCAAGCTGATAAAAGGGCATCTATCAAAATCCTACAGGTAACATCATATTTAATAGAGAAAGACTAAGTGTTTTCCGCTTAAGATGAGAAGAAGATGAGGATGTCTGCTCTCGCCAGTTATATTCAACATTTTACTGGAGCTTCTAGCCAGGGCAACCAGACAAGAAAAAGTAAATCTGTCTTCATTTGTAGATGACATGACCTTATACATAGAAAACCCTAAGGAATCCACTAAAAAAACTACTATAACTAATAAAGAAATTCATCATGTTTGCAAAGTACAATATCAACATTAAAAGGCACTTGTATTTCTGTACAGTAGCCATGAACAATCTGAAAATGAAATTTTAAAAAAATTTCCATTTGTAATAGCACCAAAAGTAAAATAATTAGGAATATATTTGACAAAAAGTGCAAGACTTGTACACTGAAAACTATAAAACATTAGTGAAAGCAATGAAATAAGACCTAAATAAATAGACATCCCATGTTCGTGAATTAGAAGATGATATTGTTAAGATGTCAGTACTCACCAAATGGGTCTACTGATTCAACACAATCCCTATCAAAATCCCAGGTGCCTTTTTTTTTCTTTCAGAAAATGGCAAGCAGATAGATCTTAAAATTCACATAAAAATACAAGGGACCCAGAATAGCCAAAAGCAATTTTGAAAAAGATAAAACTTGGAGGACCTACAATTGCTCATTTCAAAACTGACTACAAAGCCGCAGTAGTCAAGTCAGTGTGGTACTGGCATAAGGACAGACATATAGATTAATGGAGATCGGTTGAGATCCCAGAAATAAGCCCTTACATTTTTGATCAATTGATTCATGACAAAATTGCCAAGAAATTTCAAAGGGAAGAAATGATGTTTAGCATATAGGATTTAGCTAATAGGATTGACTAAAATTGGTATTTAGCCAATAGGCTATCTGCATGCAAAATAATGAATTTGGTCCTCAACCTCACACCATACACAAAGAATTAACTCAAAATGTATAATAGGCCTAAGTATAACACCTTAAACTATAAAACTCTTTGAAGAAAACATAGGAGTAAATCTTCATAATCTTGGGTTCCACAGATTTTTAGACATGACAAAAAAGCACAAGTGATAAAAGAAAAAATGATAAACTGGACTTAATCAAAATTAAAACTTTTCACTTTTTAAAAGATACCATCATGAAACTGAAATGTCACCCCAAAGTCTGGGAGAATATACCTCTAAATGATATATCTTCTAAAGTATTTGAATTCAGAATATGTGAAGACCTCTTACAACTTTAATACTGACTAAAAAGACAAATAACCCATTAAAAATCAGGATAAGAATTTGAATAAATATTTTTTCCAAAGAATATATACAAATGGCCACTAGCACATGAATAGATAATGCAGCATCCTTAGACATTAGGGAAATGAAAATCAAAACCACAGTGAGATAATATTTCTCACTCTTAGAATGGCCATAATAATTATTTTAAAAGACAATAACAACTGTTGGTGAGGATGTGGAGAAATTGGAACTCTCATACATTGCTGTTGGGAATGTAAAATGATGCAGTTCTTTGGAAAATGGTTTAGCAGCTCCACAAAATGTTACACGTGGAATTTCCATATGAATCAACAATTTTACTCCTAGATACCTATTTACCTAAGAGAAATGAAAGCATGTTCACATCAAAACTTGTATGTGAATGTTCATAATATCATTATTCACACTTGTCCCAAAGCAGAAGCACCCCAAATGTCCATCAAATGATGAATGGATAAAGTGTGGTATATCCATACAATGGAATATTGTTCAGCAATGAAAAGAAATGAAGCACTGTTACATGCCACTATATGAATGAACCTCCAACACATTATGCTTAGTGAAAGAAGTCAGACACATAAGGTCAAATTGTATGATTCCATTTATATGAAGTGTTTCTTTTTTTTTTTTTTTTTAAAGCAAATCTATAGAGACAAAGTAATTGGTGATTGCCTGGGGCTGGGTATGGGAATGGGGACTGACTGTAAATGGCACAAGGGTTTTTAGGATGATGGACATTCTAAAATTAGATTGGGTGATAGTTGCAAAACTCTATAAATATGCTGAAATTCATTAAATTGTACATTTTAAATGGGTGAACTTTGTCATATGTAAATTATATATCAACAAAACTTAAATGCAGTAGTTTGAGAAAATAATAATTGTGATGATTTTTATAAAGAATAAGATCACTAAAACAAATTATAAAATCTATTCCCTGATAAAGTATAACTCCCAAATTTCTATTCCTATTACCTTTTCAGAATCTTGTTCCATTTGTCAATTTCCTCCATGTACCCCTTCTGTACCCTACCATGGACCTCTTCCTTTCGATTCTGTGTCCCACCTTTTCACTTGCCTTGAGCCTATTTACCCTTCCAGAACTTCTTTCTCTCCCAGCATTATGGTTTGTGCTCTCATCTCTCTCCTAAAGTCCTTTTCTCCTGAGGTTTTATTTCATTTCCAAATCATGAGTGTTTTTCTCAAACTGCTGGTTCTATTTCTTTGACCAAAGGGGGCACATAATTTCTCCTGGGTGTATGCATTTGACATAAGCACCTGCTGTGTGTACTTGACTCTGTGATGATACTTGTGGTGGCCTATGTTGCTGATCTTTATATTTGGGGAACAATAAGAATTTTTAATGTGGCATATAAAATATTCTGTGTAGAAGTTCTAAAGAGCTATATTTCATGGCAATTTTTGTTCAACCTATAGAAAATTCTCTATTTCAAAATGGCAAGTGTGTAATTGCCTTCTCGTAGTCCCTGAGCTGTCCCTCTGTTTGGGTGTTAAGCCAGTGGTGTGCTGGTAAACAGGACCTCCAGGGAAATTAAATAAATAAAACCTGATTTGTTGAATTTGTGACTTCCATAGTGGGTATACTCCCACCATAGTCAGTTTCAAGTTATTAACATGATATTACTGAATGCAGAGGTGGGAAGCTATCCAGTCTGAGCCTTCTGGGAGGTAATTGCTTAGTCCTAATCCCACCAAAAATAGCTTGCACACTGTCTCTGAAATACTACCCAACTTAGTTGGAAGAACTTTGGGGAGAAGAGAATGAATGGTTCTGGAATACCAATTCTGTGCTAGGCACTGTGCCCTTTAAGTACTCCTCATAAACCTGTGAGGGAGATACCCATTTCACAGGTGAGTAGATGGAGGCTCAAAGAGTTAAAGTGGTCTGCCCAAAGCCCCACAGTATACTGCAGAGCTAGGATTTGAATCCCGATCATTTTGATGCCAAATCCCATGCTACTTTCATTGTACCATGGTACCTCCTACGGCAAAGCTAGCAGCAGAGAGAATGAGACAATGTACTTTTCCAGTGGTAGTGCCCCAGATATTGTTCACCTTCTGGGGATTGGACATAAGCACATCACTTGAAGTGCATTTCACTTGCTAGAGGATGTTAGGGTAATCTCTCTGTGGGCAGCAGGAAGGGAAGGTGGTGAAGACCTTGGTGTGGGGCAGGGGACTTCTAAACCCTTTGATTAATTTGAGCTAAGGAGGGACTGAATTGAATAGCCAGGAGTTCCTGACTATTCCAGAGGAGTGATAGAGGTGCTGAAGCAGCACACAATCCTTTTGGGCCTCAGGCGAGGCCTAGAATTGTCCATTTGAGGTCATTACTGTCCCTGAAGGTAGTGGTTTTCAAATCAAGTTAGGGAACATAAATGATTGAAGCAATTTTCTGAAAACAAATTCTATACCTTTTTTTTTTTTTTTTTTTTTTGTCTGCGTCGAGTCTTAGTTGCGGCATGTGGGCTCAGTAGTTGAGGCACGTGGGCTTAGTAGTTGCGGTGTGCAGGATTAGTTGTGGCATGGGGGATCTTAGTTCCCCGACCAGGGATTGAACCCGCATCCCCTGCATTAGAAGGCAGATTCTTAACCACTGGACCACCAGGGAAGTCCCCTATTTTTTTTATTAGAAATAAAACTCCATAACAACAGGAATCTTTATCTGTTTTGTATATTGCTAGATCC
This sequence comes from Grampus griseus, assembly GCF_964374135.1. Lineage (NCBI taxonomy): Eukaryota > Metazoa > Chordata > Mammalia > Artiodactyla > Delphinidae > Grampus > Grampus griseus. The sequence goes on along the minus strand of NC_138999.1, from coordinate 43,964,574 downwards.
CTGTTGTCTAGAATAGTGCTTGACGCTCAATATGTTGGATGGATGAATGGATGAATGGATGATTTGCCTCCAGGCCTGTAGCTCTTTTCCAGACCTGGCTACTACTTGAAAGCAAGTTTTTTTTTCAGAGACCTCTAAGAGACCAACACTGAGGCTCCTCACTTTTTGCCAGCTAAGGATCTCATTAGCAATTATGTAAAAACAAATGATGTTACTTGGTGATGAGATGTGTAACATTGCTTTAGGATGTCCTCTTCATTGTCTTTGGGTAGAATAGCTACCAGTTATTGAGTGTTTACAGTATGTTAGGTAGAGAGATAAGTGTTTTTCATGCATTAACATGTTAAATCCTCATAATGGCCTTATGAAAGAGACAATTAGGTCCATTTTATGGATGAGGAAATGGAGGCCTGGGGAGTTTAAATAGATTGCACCACAAGGCTGTACTCCTAGTATGAAGAAGAGCCAGTAACCAACCCCAGTTTCCCCCAACTATTAATCCTATACTTGCTCTAATACAGTACATTGCCTCTTTTTCTGTGTTACTAATCATTCATTGATTCAGGGAATATTTATTAAGTCCTAAGCTCTGTTGTATGCCAGACACTTAGACTTTCTGAAGGGAAGGGGAATCTTCTGAAGGGAAAGGGAATCATGAGTCAGAGCCATATGAATACAGCCTTTCCTTTCAAGAATGTTCTTTCAAAAATCCTAAATCTATTTAATGCTAGTTAAAGGGGCTTTAAAGGGTCACATAAGGAGTCCCAGCAATACAATTTGCCCCTCTTGGGCTTGGAGACTCAGAAGGAGGTGGAAAGGGATTGGATTAAACCCAGGGCTGAACCAACCATTCCTTGATACTTCCGTTAAAGTTCTTGTCCCTTTTGTTGTTGTTGTTCTTTTGTTCCTTCAACAAATATTTATAGGATGTCAACTATGTAGCAGGCCTGGTTCTAGGCTGGTGCTGTCCAATATAAATATAATGAGAGCTATGTATATGCCATTGTAAGTGTCAAGTAGTCACATTAAAAAAGTAAAAAGAAATAGGCGAGGGAATTCCCTGGTGGTCCAGTGGTTAGTACTCGGTGCTTTCACTGCCAGGGCCCGGGTTCTATCCCTGGTCGGGGAACTGAGATCCCACAAGCTGCACAGTGTGGCCAAAAAAAAAAAAAGAGGCAACATAAATTTTAATAATGTATAGACCTAGAGATTATCACACTAAGTGAAGTAAGACAGAGAAAGACAAATATCATATGATATCACTTATATGTAGAATCTAAAAAAAATGATGCAAAGGAACTTATTTAACAAAACAGAAACAGACTCACAGACATAGAAAACAAATTTAGGGTTACCAAAGGGTAAAGGGGAGGAGGGATAAATTAGGAGTTTGGGATTAACAGATACACACTACTATATATAACATAGATAAATGACAAGGACCTACTGTATAGCACAGGGAACTATAGTCAATATCTTGTAATAACCTATAATGGAAAATCTGAAAAAGAATATATACTTTTTTACTGAATCACTTTGCTGTACACCTGAAATATTGTAAATCAACTATACTTCAATTAAAAATTGGAAGAAATTTTAATCTATATTTAACCTAATATATCCAAAATGTTTACATTTCAACATGTGATCAATATAAAATGTTATTAATGAGACATTTTACATTCTTGTTTTCATATTAAGTCTTTGAAGTCTGGTGTGTATAATAAACTTACAAACACATCTCAGTTTAGACTAGTCACATTTAAGTGCTCAGTACTCACATGTGGCTAGTGGGTAGGTAGTGGACAGAACAGCTCAGTGCTAGGCCTTGTTCTCAGGAACACTGGAATATATTAGATACCTTTCTGTGAGGTGATGAAGAAAGGCACATTAGTGGGAATGAGCCTGATAATAATTTGTTCAGCAGAAAGCCGTTCTTTCAATTATGACCCACATGGGCTGCACATCGTGAGGTTAGAACCCCATGTAACATTAACAGTCCTTTAAGCTCCTTCAGAGTCTCCTCCACTGCTTTTGGGAGAGCACCTCTCTTAAAGCATGACATCATTTTGATTCTGCAAATATTCTCCAAGTCAGGGAGGTCATAGACCTCTGGAGAGTGGCCATGAACTGAGGCAGGAAGTGATTTAAGGTGGGAACATCAGAGTCATCAAAGAAGAGGGGCCCCTGGTATTCAAGTCCTTCAGGTGATCCAGGAGAAGTACCAACAAAGAACTAGCCTGGGAATTCTCTCTCTTTTCTATCCTCTACCCTTCCCCATACTCAATCTCTTTTCCCTGGACAGTTCATCTCTCAGGGGCTCCCTGTCTCACCTCTGTGCTCTGGAGGATATGTAATAGTATGTGTGAGCGTGTGCAGTCATGTGTGTTGCTGTCTGTGGGACTGTGTCTGTGCTGTCATAACTCAGCTGTGTAAGGGATGGATAGGTGAATTTACAGCCCCAAAAGTATATCTAGGAATAATCAAGTAAAAGAAATCTTCCTAGTTTGTGTCCTCTCAGAAGGTGACACAAATTAGTGTAGCCTGAATTTAGGCCCTGAGCTCACCTGACAATTTCTAGCGACAGACTCTCCCTGTCATTGCAGGGGCTGTCTGGCACAAAGGAGGATTCAAAACTGGAATCGGTTTTTCTCCTTTGGAAGACAATATTTTAGATCTGTTTTCTCACATAAAGGGCTTTCAGAGTTATCTTAAGTTTTAGGCAATCTTCCTTGATTGTTGACTTAGCAATGTGTTTTAAAAGAGAGCCCTTAGAGAAGGCAGGTTTCTTTTTTTAACCTTTCGGGGTAGAAAGGAAAGAAGGGATGAGAGAGTAGTACTTTTCAGGGAGCCCTTCCCAGCAGGCCTTAAGCCACATCAGGGGTTCCCTCATACTGCTTGTAAAGGCAATCTGGATAATGGGGTTAATCATCTGAAAAGCAAGACAGGTGGCCATCTTCCTGCTCTGAAACAGACACAATCATAGATTGTCTGTTGTCTGCTTTCCCCAGGGAGAAGATGTGGCTCTAAGCCAGTGCATCAAAAGAGAAGAAAAAAGGCACATTCCTTAGGATTAAGGTGTGGGTGAGACTTACCCTGTCTGCTCTATCAGAATAGGAGGTGCTTACAGACCACATTTCCCGGAGGGCTTAATCTGCTATTGAAGAACCATGTGCAGCCAGGAGTGACTAAACCTGGGTTAAAGCTAGAGGGAGATCAGGAAAAGGAATCCTTGTAAATATTGGGAACAAAAAGCATGGAATAAAATGTTTATCCTCTGTTTAGTCAAGATTTATCGAACACCTGATTAGAACATCCTATGTTATCTTCCCAGATGTAGGAATCGTAGAGACGAAAGGGGGAGGTAACTTTCACTTACAGAAATGTGCCAGGCACTTTACATATGCTTAAGGCCATCCTGTGGGGGAGATGGCATCTTACCTACTTTATCGATGAGGGGACTAATAATATCTATAGGACTTTTGTGACTTAGAGCTAGTGAGGGGGATTTCAAACTTGGATATGCCTTATTCCAAAGCCCATTCTTCCCACCGCCCTATGCTGCTGTCTTAAGTCTTACTGTTTAGCTAAGGAGACATGACATCTATTCTCAAGAAACAATCAGAGGAACGAAAGTTCTATGTTAACAATAATTAAACACTAATAATGTAAAGTAGAGACAGCATGTATTTGACATGATCAGGAACAGTTCTAAGGTCAGAGCAAACTTTGTATTCCCCTGATGGTGTTGGTTAGTTTCATGTTGGGTAGTAGGAAAATTGGACAAAGAGCTGTCAACAATACAGTCCAATGTTACTAAAGAAAATGACTATGATCACCCTCCCCCAAACCATCTCAAAAGCAAAACCTGGACCAAAATTTAACAGTGAACCCCAGCTCTGCTTGGTATGCAGAATATCATTAGCTCCTTAGCTAACATTATTTTGCCATAGTGATAGAGAAACACCCTTTTGGCAAGGCTAGGTCTGAGTTATACCAGTGGGTGAGGAAATACTAGTTCTTTATTGTTCCCCTAGGAGACATAACTAAGGATTCAATGCCTGATATTTCTTGAAGATAAAAGTTCCAATATTGTTTTGTCCCACTGTCACATCACCCTAGAAGCAACAATTTCACAGTTAATCAAAGCAGTGGTACCACATGGGTCCATCTATATTCTGAACTATGTTTAGCACAGACTCCATGATTTCAATTAGAATGATAGAATTCTCTCATTGCCTCATAAGTCTAACAAAACCAATTGTCTTATTATAAATGAATAAAGATGGGTTCAATTAACAGTGCTTCTAAAAATACATTCTTCTATATGTATGTCTTTATGAAACCTTGGGTGAAGATAACGAAGACAAGTCTTAAAATTTCATCTGCTTTTTATTGAGCAAGAAAGACATATGGAGTGTATATTAAATGATGTCTTTTAATGGCTTGACAAGTCTTAATGACCAACCTCTTCTAGTAACCCATTTCAGAACAATCTTAACCAAGCTGTGGTTGGAGAGCTTTTATTAAATGCCCAGCACTGTACTACTACTCTCTACCATTTTCCAACCTGATCATTTGCTTGAGGGTGATGAAGGATGATGATGAACATTATAAGGTTTCTTTCCTTATAGTCCTTAAAATCAACTGAGGTAAATGCAGTTAGAAATAATTCAGAGACTTGACTGCTTCAGAAGAGATATAGCTATAGAAATAGGACCTCTTGGAACCATTTTAAAAAGAAAGCTACTGACAAATTCAGAAGTTCATCCCTTTAGGAAGGGCCTGTAATAACAGCAGTAAGGATTCCTGACTGAAGCCCTTTGGACACTTTCCTCTGGAAAAGCATGGGCCTTTAGTAGCTGATGTTGGCCAGGTGGGCTGGCACATATGGCACTCCTTTCTGGTCTCTCAGTATTAGAGTCTCATTGCCTAGATTCTAGCAAAGACCTCCATAATAATCCTTCCCTTCCTGGAAGTGTTGCCTGGAGGAGGCCAAAATAATGAGGTGGCTTCCCACTTTTGTTGGTGGCTTATGACCAGCTCCAAGTCCCCAAGAAGTGTCTCTGTTGTCCAAGACCAGTTCATTGTGGCTTTGACAATCCTCAAGAGATAGATGATGGAGGTCTTCTAACAACCAGATTTCTAGTGGCAAGGTCACAGCCCAGTCTGGGGTCAGCAGTGGAAGCCAGTTCAGGGTATCAGCAATTGGTAAGCTTGCTGAAACTCTAGTTTTATTTTTTTAAATTAATTTTTATTTTATACTGGAGTATAGTTGATTTACAATGTTGTTTTAGTTTCAGGTGTACAGCAAAGTGGTTCACTTATACATATACTCATTCTTTTTCAGATTCTTTTCCCATATAGTTTATTACAGAATATTGAGTAGAGTTCCCTGTGCTATACAGTAGATCCTTGTTGATTATCTATTTTATATATAGTAGCGTGTATATGTTAATCCCAAAAGTCTAGTTTTAGAGAGAATCTCCCCATAGCAAGAATATCAAGAAGTTGATTCACCACTTCCTCACACATCCTATGCCCTAAACAATCCATACCTGACAAACTATATTCTTCAAGTACACCAAGATCTTTCCCACTGCTTTGTCTTTGCACATGTTGTACCCTTTCTAGAATATCCCCATCTCCTTTTTACAGAACTATTCTAGCATTGTTCATACTGGGAAGTAAATCATCTATGAGGAGATCTCTCTGTTACATTGTGATCTTTTCAAAGGTGGGAATTGTATCTTATTATCTCTGTTATCTCCATTAGCCAGAACAGAGACTGGCATACAGCATGCTGAACCAGGTAAATGCTGATTAAGTAACTGAATTATTTATCCAGATGTGGCTGGGGTTGCATATTTCTGAATTCCATTATCAGTAGGCTTTATTTAGTATCATACCCTGTGTATGTGTATTTCAGGGACCTCTTGTTTAATGGAATGATTAAACTTTTTGAGCTTTTTTGTTTGTTTCTTTGAGCAAAAGGTACATTTGTAGCCTTCAAGTGAATTGGTCCAATTCCCAGATTCCAATGGAACACCACTGGCTCCCTCTTGTGAGGCAGTCTCAGAATTTCTCCTATAATTAATTTCTTAGGAGGTCTGTGGACAAGTACATCTTAGTAGAGTTGTTCTGGGTCTGAATGCTTTGGCTTCTAAGTGTTGTGAACCAATTAGTTACTTCTTAGAAAACATTAAGACCTTCACTTGACAAGGGTAAAGAAGCCATTCTAGGAATCTTGACCAGCTCAAAAATCTGAGCACCCTGGAGTTAAAAGGCTTCCTGAAGGTCATCTTTATAACCTAATCTCACAAAGCAATTCGTACCAGTTTTGAGTTGCTCCCCCTTCTAGAGGTTTCTCTGTCTTTTAGAAGATTATTCCTTTTAAGGGACTAAAATCTGCCTCCAACTGGTCCATACAAAATGATCTCTACCTTCTTAATAACTAACTGCCTTTTGGGTAGCTAATGACAGTGTTGGATTCCTCATATTTTTTAAATTCAGTTTTTTCAATATTTTTGAGCACCTTCCTAGTGCCAGGCACCCTGGTCTAATCTTCTCCAGGTCCCTCAACTGTTTCCCATGTATCAGGTTCCTCTGAACCACTTCTATAGATAATTTCCACCTTGTCACTGGCTCCAAAGTTTGGAACTTGTTACATGATATTCTTGTTAAATGATTCCCATTATTCCAGCCAGTCCAGATCTTTAAGTTCCCATCATATGTGAGACCTGCCATGTTCTAGGTGAGTCTGCTCTTTTAGTTAATCAGTATAAGTACCCAGTTATGGGACTTTGAAATAGTACCTCTCCTGAAACAGTATGGTATAGTTGAATTGGAGGACACCAGATCTGTTTTCAATTTATTTAACCTCTTTGGGACTCTTTGAGTGCTAATTATCCTTCCTTCATAGGGTCATTGTCAGGATTCACGAGATACTATCTATAAAACATTAAGCACTGTGCCTGAGCACTTAGTGGGTACACAATAGAAGTTAATGTCCCTCTCTTCCTGCCAGTTGGTCCTGCCTACCACTGCCCTCTACTGAGGAGAGTCAGTAACTGCTTTGAACTTGCATTTCTGGTTTGAGCCAAGTAGCTCTGTTCCATTCACTCTCTTTTCAGCCCTTTAAAGAATGGCAGCCGCATGGCACAGGAATATTGGCTTGGTGCTTTGTGACAGCCTGGAGGGGTGGGATAGGGAGGGTGGGAGGGAGGGAGACGCAAGAGGGAAGAGATATGGGAACATATGTATATGTATAACTGATTCACTTTGTTATAAAGCAGAAACTAACACACCATTGTAAAGCAATTATACCCCAATAAAGATGTTAAAAAAAAAAAAAAGAAAAGCACTAAAAAAAAAAAAAAAAAAAAAAGAATGGCAGTCTTATATGAGATGTAACATAAACTGGTAGACTGGACTCAATTTTGAGAAAGTAGTTCTTGTAAAAATATTGCAGTAGATATCTTTGCCAATTTCTGACACAGCACAACTGAATTAGAGTTCTATATTGCATGGATAGCTATTGGTGAGACTTTTTTTTTAAGTATTATAAGATCCCAAGGTGCTAATCATTGATGTTTGGAATGTCATCCAATTTCTGTTGTTCATTGTCATGTAAACAGTAAAATCACAGCCTGAATATGAATTTCATTCACAGGTCTTCTGGATAATATGATTCCTGTGTTCTTTCTGAGAAGGAACATTTATATGAATTGGTATTTTAATTCCTCTGACAGGATGATGTAGGTTTGCATAAGAGCAATAAAAATACAGGGACCCAAGTGGTTCTTAGTGCCACACTAGTGAAAGGTCACATCGTTAGAATTACCTTCTATGAGAGGATTTTGGGGTGTGGAGGGAAATCCCTAAGCCTGGCAATCAGACATTATAGTAGAGTGAACAGAGGGTAGTCTTGGTGTCAGATCTGAGTTTGAATCCCACCTCAGCCATTCACTAGCTGTATGATCTAGGACAGGTCCTTTGACCTCACCTTACCTCAGCTCTATCTTGTATAAAATGGGGAACAATTATACCAAGTATTTATTGTGAGTATTATAAATGAGGTTAACAATTCTGTACCACTTAGCACAGTGCTTGGCATATGGTAGGCAAGCAATAAATCATTGCTCTTAGGATCGATTCCAGTTAATAGCAGTTAAGCCCCTTGGAGCTGCAGTATCATTTCCCTATTGGAGAGTGAAAAGAGTAATATCATGTACATGATTTGGGGATTCAATTCCTGGGTTCACGTAGAAACTAAGCCACCCTGAGTCCTTCAGATTTTGCTAGAAGTTTATAATCATTCACCTGAAGGGCAATGGGAATACACTGGGTTGTTTAATAGCCCTTGGCGGCATGTGGGCAAAAACAGTGAGAAGAACCCTGGGGAGTAATGTATTGCTTGTTCTCTTGCCCACAATTCTTTAAATGCAAGTACTTGGATTTATCAACCCAAGCAGGAGTCAAATGCTGCTGCCATTTTGGGGTTCTATAAACGTATATTCATGAATCTGGTGAGCCAGTCACCAAAGCTCCCTTTAGGGAGGAGGGAGGTTACTGGAATCTTTGTTTCCTGTTGAGGAATCTTGCCCTAGAGACAAAAAGAAAATCCCTAAAATATTCTGCTCACAAGAAAAGAGCAATCTGGCTGAGGTGGGTTACTTAGTAAAGGATAAACTTAGCCACCAACCAGCTTTATAAATTAAAAATAGGCCCAAAAATTAATCTATAGTGACAGAAAGATGATCCCTGTGGAGGGGGCCAGGGAAGGGTGGGTGGCAGTTCAAAGGGCAGAAAGAAACTTTTGGTGTTAATGAGCTTTGACATATATTCACCGTCTTGATTATGGTGATGGTACATACATATGTCAAAGCTCATCAAATAATAAACTTTAAACATGTGCAATTTAGTGTATTTCAACTGTACCTTAATAAAGCTCTTACTTAAACCCAGTGCCTATAACACCTGGCATGTAGTAAGTGCTCGCTAAGTATGTTCTTGAATTAAGATAAATAATTGTGACAGACCAACTTCTGGAATGGTTGTGTGAGAAGCTTAGCAGACACCCTCACTAGTGAAATAACCATTAAACTGGTAAAATTTTTATCAGAAACAACTGTTTAAAGTGTCAGGAAATTGGTTTAAGGGCATGCAACAAATTGAGAAGCATTTATTTAAGAACATTTATGGAATCTTGGTAAGAACAATTGTCATACGTGACATTTGATCCAGGACTTGCTCCTACTTCTCCTCCTAGCTTTATATTGCGGAAACTTTATTCTAGGTGGGCACAGCCAAAAGGCAAACAAACAAACAAAAAGTACAGGGGCTGTCTTCTTCACTAACTCCTGGTTATAGGGTATAGTTTCACTCCAGGATGGGCAGGCTGCTAGTGACTCTAATTCTACCCTCCAGTTTTATGTTGTGGAAGATTTATTCTGGGCGAAAATGGCCAAGAAGATGGAGGGCTCTCATCCCCGGCCCAGCTCCCACCCTTAAGATGAAGTCTGTTTCCTAGGCAGGTACAGCAAACTATGAGAGGCAGTTGGAGAAGACTGCCAACTCCTATTTTCTCCCTCCCAGGTCCAGGGCAAGAACCCAGATGTTGTACTTGTCAGACAAGGACTTCAAGGGCTCATAGGGCAGAGGTGTCACTCCAGAAAAAGACAGGCTGCCATATCACACTTTTCTCACCTAGCTCCAGCATAGTTGCACAGCCTATGGAGGCTGACTTTCTTTAGAACAGAGCATGAAGGAACTCATGCCTAAAGGTGTTGTTGAAAACCATAGAGATCATAGTAGTGAAAATTAGAAAAGCAATTATATATTAGTAGCAGACAGAATAGAGCAGACCAGCCAGACATTTTGCAGAGAGACCTAGGGAAAGAAACCATCAAAATGGGCCCTGCTAAGATCAAACTTATCCCTAGTTTGGGCTGTACACATGCTGTACGTAAGAGCAACCCATGCAGGGGCAACCAGAAATGTTATTTGTGAACTGCTGGATTCTGTTTGAATGCAGGGTAGAATCAAAACCTCCCTGAACTATGAAGGCATTCCACAAGCCATACAAAATACTTTGGCAAAGGGTACAAGCTTTACTGGATCTGGGTGCCTAAGAAAAACCTTTGACCACTTGATCACAGGCTAAAACTAACTATGCTGAACCAGAGGTGACTCCCAGAAAGCCAGGTTTAAAAATAAAACAAAGGGGAAAATGAGCATGATGTCAGAGGTTGCACACTGCAGAGAAAATAGACTTCAGCGAGAATTAGTCCAGGCAAGTGATTAAACAAATAGAGAAAAACAAAACAAAATAGAAACAGAAATAAGACCCAAGAAGGGGAGGTAAGCGGAATCCAAGGTTACTACAATGTATTATTTATTTATTTTTTAACTTTTTATTTTATATCGGAGTATAGCCAATTAACAATGTTGTGATAGTTTCAGGTGCACAACAAAGGGACTCAGCCATACATATACATGTATCCATTCTCCCCCAAACTTCCCTCCCATCCAGGCTGCCACATAACATTGAGCACAGTTCCCTGTGCTATACACTAGGCCCTTGTTGGTTATCCATTTTAAATATAGTGGTGTGTACCTGTCATTCCAAAACTCCCTGATTATCCCTTTCCCCCATCCTGCCCCCCTGGTAACCATAAGTTCGTTCTCTAAGCCTGTGAGTCTGTTTCTGTTTTGTAAGTTCATTTGTATCATTTCTTTTTAGATTCCACATATAAGGGATATCATACGATATTTCTTTTTCTCTGTCTGACTTACTTCACTCAGTATGACAGTCTCTAGGTCCATCCATGTTGCTTCAAATGGCATTATTTCATTTTTTAATGGCTGAGTAATATTCCATTGTATATATATACCACATCTTCTTTATCCATTCCTCTGTTGATGGACATTTAGGTTGCTTCCATGTCTTGGGTATTGTAAACAGTGCTGCAACGAACATTGGGGTGCATGTATCCTTTCAGACCATGGTTTTCTCCAGATATATGCCTAGCAGTGGGATTGCAGGGTCATATGGTAGCTCTAATTTTAACTCTATTATTTAAAATATCTAGTTTGCAATAAAAATTATGAGCCTTCCCACCCCCCCCCAAAATAACCCAGGAAAGTGTAACCATGGAAAGGAAATAAGTCAGGTAATAGAAATTACTTTTGATGGAGCCCAGATGTTATATTTGTCAGATAAGTACTTCAAAGTTGCTATTATAAATATATTCAAAGAAGTAAGGGAAAACATGTTTTATGATCTAAAGGATATATAATGGTGATGACTAATCAAATAAAAAATATCAATGAAAAGATAGAACGCATTTAAGAAAAGAACCACATGGAAATTCTGGATAGTAAAAGTACAATAACCTAAATGAAAAAATCATAAAAGAGGATCAACAATATATTTTACATGGCAGAAGAGAATTAGTGAACTGGAAAACAGATCAATAGAAAGTATACATTCTGAAGAAAATAAAAAGAATCAAAAACTTGAACAGACACATGTAGAATACAAGCACAACAACAAATGTGTAATGGGAGTGCCAGAGGAGAGGAGAGAAGGGGCAGAAAAATTATTCATAGAAAGGATGGCTTAAAAGTTTCCAAATATGATGAAAGACATTTATCTAAACATCCAAGAAGCTCATGAACTCCAAGTAGGATAAACTAAACAGATCCACACCTAGAGATATCATAGTCAAGATGTTGAAATTCAAAGCCAAAGAGGAAAATCTTGCAAGTAGCAAGTGAAAAAAGACCCATCACAGAAAGGAACCCCAGTAAGTTTGACAATTGACTTCTCATCAGAAACAATGGCTATCATGGGATGGGGGGATGACATTTTCAGCATGAAAAAAATCAACCAATAATGCTATATCTGGGAAAACTAACTTTAAATTTGTAGATTAAATAAAGATGTTCCCAGAAAACTAAATATGAGGAGAATTTGTTGCTAGCAGACCTGCCTTACGAGAAAAAGTAAAAGAAACCCTTCAGGCTGAAAAAAAAAAACAATAATGGACAGTAATTTGAATCCATACAGAAAAAAAAAGTGCTTATAAAGTAATTATGAAGTAACTATAAAAGACAGTATAATTACATATTTCTTCTCCATATTTCCTTAGTTTATTTAAAAGACAATAGCATACTGAAACAGCAGTGAGCACACTTAGCACCAAGATTTTAGATTTTAGTACCATTCTCCAATAAAAGGAACCAGGGATCTTTGGAAGAATGGCTGATTCTAGGACTGGGCTAAAAAATATACAAGATGAGCCTGAAGAATCTTGTAGTGCCAGAAAGTAAGGAAGTGCTCAAAACAAAACAAGAACCACACACACACACACACACACACACACACACACACACACAGTGAAGGGGGTATGTGAAAGGGACACTGAAGTCAACTGAAAGAGGTCCTAATGGCCAAAGCTGAAACAACTTGAGCAGAAAAAACCCCAATAAATTAGTAATGGACTATATCTCAAGGTATAAAATAAATATCCATGAGTCTATATGGGTATAAATAAATGATTGAATAAATATATAAATGGGGAGAATAGACAACTCTTTCATGCAGAAGAATCCCAAATAATTTATGTTGATACTCTTCTCTCAGGTACATGGAATATAACTCTACACTCTTTAAGTCAGGCCTGTGTATAGTGACTTCCTTGAAAGAGTACAGTATGGAAAAGGAGAAAAGAGTAATATATAGTGAAGAAAGCTGACAAACACTACCTCAGCCAGGTGATAAAGGTTAACATCAACAGTATTAAGTCATGTTGATAGTATGTCCCTTGATATGATGTGATGAAAAGGGCATTGCACTTTTGTGATCTTCCCCTCAAAAACCCATAGCCCCAGTCTAATCGTGAGAAAAACATCAGACAAATACCGATGGAGGAACATTTTATAAAATACCTAACCAGTACTCCTCAAAAATGTCAAGGTTGTCAGAAACAAGGAGAGTATGAAAAACTGTCAGAGGAAAGAAGAGCCTAAAGAGATGTACCAACTAAATGTAATGTTGTATCCTGGATGGCATCCTGGAACAGAAAAAGGACATTAGGTAAAAACTAATGAAATGTTGAATAGTATGGACTTTAGTTACTAATAATGTACCAATATTGGTTAACTGGTTATTACAAATGTACCATATTAATGTCATACATTAATAATAGGGGACATTGTGTGTGGGGTGTATGGGAAATCTCTGTACTATCTTTGTAATTTGTATATCTAAAACTATTCTAAAATAAAAGTTTATTTTAAAAGCAATAGCACTAACATCATACTTAATGATGATAAGCTTTCTCATTAAGATCAGAAACAAGGAAAAGATGTTCCCTTTCACCACTCCTTTTCAACATTGTACTGGAAGTACTATATAATGCAGTAAAATAATGAAAGGTATACAGTTTGGGATGGAATAAAGAAAACTGCTTGTAGGTGACATGACGGTATATATCAAAAATCTGAAAGAATGGACACAAAAAACTTGGAATGAATAAGCAGTTACAGCAAGGTTGCAGGATACAAGGTTAATATAGAAAAGTAAATCACTTTCCTATATATCAGCAATGAACAAGTGAAACTTGAAATTAAAAACATAGCACCATTTACATTAGCAGCCCCCAAAATGAAATACTTAGGTATAAATCAAACAAAATATGTACAAGAACTATATGAGGAAAACTACAAAAAGTCTGATGATATTAAAAAAGAACTAAATAAATGGATAGATAGTCCATGTTCATGGATAGAAAGACTCAATATTGTCGAGTCATTTCTTCTCAAATTGATATATAGATTCAATGCAATTCCAATCAAAATCCCTCCAAATTATTTAGTGGATATCAACAAACTAATTCTAAAGTTTGTTTGGAGAGGCAGTAGACCCAGAATAACCAACACAGTATTGAAGTAGAACAAAGTTGGAGGACTGACACTACTTGACATTAAGATTTTTAAAAAAATAAATTTATTTATTTATTTGTTCGTTTTATTTTTGGCTGTGTTGGGTCTTTGTTCTGTGCGCGGGCTTTCTCTAGTTGCAGTGAGTGGTGCACGGGCTTCTCATTGTCGTGGCTTCTCTTGTTGCAGAGCACGGGCTCTAGAGCGCAGGCTCAGTAGTCATGGCACACGGGCTTAGTTGCTCCGCGGCATGTGGGAATCTTCCCGGGCCAGGAATCGAACCCGTGTCACCTGCGTTGGCAGGCAGATTCCCACCCACTGCGCCACAAGGGAAGCCCGACATTAAGATTTACTATAAAGCTACAGTAATCAAGAAAGTGTGGTATTTGCAAAAGAATAGAAAAATAGATCAATGGAGCAGAATGGAGAGCCCAGAAATAGGCCCACATAAATATAGCTCACTGATTCTTTTTTTTTTTTTTTACAAAAACATCTTTATTGGAGTACAATTGCTTTACAATGGTTTGTTAGTTTCTGCTTTATAACAAAGTGAATCAACTATACATACACATATACCCCCATATCTCCTCCCTCTTGAGCCTCCCTCCCACCCTCCCTATCCCACCCCTCTAGGTGGTCACAAAGCACCGAACTGATCTCCCTGTGCTATGCGGCTGCTTCCCACTAGCTATCTATTTTACATTTGGTAGTGTATATATGTCCATGCCACTCTCTCACTTTGTCCCAGCTTACCCTTCCCCCTCCCCGTATCCTCAAGTCCATTCTCTAGTAGGTCTGTGTCTTTATTCCGGTCTTGCCGCTAGGTTCTTTTTTTTTTTTTTAGGTTCCATATATATGTGTTAGCATACGGTATTTGTTTTTCTCTTTCTGACTTACTTCACTCTGTATGACAGACTCTGGGTCCCTCCACCTCACTACAAATGTGCCATATCTTCTTTATCCATTCATCCGTTGATGGACACTTAGGTTGCTTCCATGTCCTGCCTATTGTAAATAGAGCTGCAATGAACATTTTGGTACATGACTCTTTTTGAATTATGGTTTTCTCAGGGTATATGCCCAGTAGTGGGATTTCTGGGTCGTATGGTAGTTCTATTTTTAGTTTTTTAAGGAACCTCCATAGTGTTCTCCGTAGTGGCTGTATCAATTTACATTCCCACCAACAGTGCAAGAGGGTTCCCTGCTCTCCAAACTCTCTCCAGTATTTATTGTTTCTAGATGTTTTGATGATGGCCATTCTGACCGGTGTGAGATGATATCTCATTGTAGTTTTGATTTACATTTCTCTAATGATTAATGATGTTGAGTATTCTTTTATGTGTTTGTTGGCAATCTGTATATCTTCTTTGGAGAAATGTCTATTTAGGTCTTCTGCCCATTTTTGGATTGGGTTTTTTGGGTTTTATTGATATTGTAGCTCACTGTTTCTTGACAAAGGAGCAAAGGCAATACAATGGAGCAAAGATAGTCCTTTCAACAAATGGTGTTGGAACAACTGCACATCCACATGCAAAAAAAAAGAAAATCAAGACAAAGACTTTATACCCTTCACAAAAATTAACTCAAAATGGATCATAGACTTAATGTGGAATGTAAAAGTATAAAACTCCTAGAAGATAATATAGAAGAAAACCTAAATGACTTTGGGTAAGGTGATGAATGTTTAGATAAAACACCAAAGGCATGATCCATCAAAAAAATAATTTATAAGCTGGGTTTCATTCAAAATTAAAAACTTCTGCTATGCAAAAGACATTGTCAAGAGAATGAGAAGACAAGGCCACCAGACTGGGAGAAAATATTCGCAAAAGCATCTTCTTTATCCATTAATCTATCAATGGACACTTACAATATCTTGGCTATTGTAAATAATGCTGCAGTGAACATGGGGTGGGGTGCACATATCTTTTCGAATTAGTGTCTCCAATTTCTTTGAATAAATACCCACAAGTGGAACGGCTGGATCATATGATAGTTTTATTTTTAATATTTTGAGGAACCTCCATACTGTTTTTCATAGTGGCCAAACAATTTTACATTCATACCAACAGTGCACAAGGGTTCCCTTTTCTCCACATCTCCTCCAGCACTTCTTTTTTCTCTCCTTTTTGATAATAGCCATTTTGACAGGTGTGAGGTAATACCTCATTGTGGTTTTGATTTGCATGTTGATTTGATTGGTTATGTTAAGCATCTTTCATGTGCCTGTTGGCCATATGTCATCCTTGGAAAAATGTCTATTCAGATCCCCTGCTCATTTTTTAATCACCTTTTTTTTTATTGGGTTGTGTGAGTTCTTTATATATTTTGAATATTAACCCCTTATGGGATATTTCATTTATAAATATCTGCTCCCATTCAGTACACTGCCTATTTGTTTTGTTGGTGGTTTCCTTCACTGTGCAAAAGCTTTTTAGTTTGATATAGGTCCATTTGTTTATTTTTGCTTTGTTGCCTTTGCCTGAAGAGACAGATCCAAAAAAAAAATATTTCTGAGACTGATAACAAAGAGCATAAGTGTATGATTTCTTCTACAACTTTTGTGGTTTCAGGTCTTAAATTTAAGTCTTTAATCCATTTTCAGTTTATTTTTGTAAAAAAGTGCCCCATTTTCATTCTTTTGCTTATAGCTGTCCAGTTTTCACAACATCATTTATCAAAGAGACTTTTTCCCATTGTATGTTCTTGCCTCCTTTGTCATAACTTAATTGACCATTTAAGTGTGGGTTCATTTTTGAGCTCTATTCAGTTCCAGTGATCTATCTCTTTGTTTTTGTGCCAGTACCATACTGTTTTGATTACTGTAGCTCTGTAATATAGTTTGAAACCTGTTTGGTTCTTTCTTAAGATTGTTTTGGCTATTAGGGGTCTTTTGTGTTTATGTACAAAGTTTAGAATTACTTGTTCTAGGTCTGTGAGAAATGCCATTGGTATTTTGATAGGGAATGCATTGAGTCTGTAGATTGCCTTGGGTAGTATGGTCATTTGAACAATACTAATTCTTCCAATCCACGAGCATGGTATATCTTTCCATGTATTTGTGTCATCTTAAATCTCTTTCCTCAGTGCCTTGTCATTTTCTGAATATAGGTTTTTACCTCCTTAGTTGGATTTACTCCTAGATATTTTATTCTTCTGGATGCAATTATGAATGGGATTGTTTTCTTAATTTCTATTTCTGCTAGTTTATGTTGGTGTATAGAAAAGCAGCAGAGTCCTGGGTATTAATTTTGTATCCTGCAACTTTACCCAATTCATTAATGAGTTCTAGTCGTTTTTTGGTGGTATCTTTACAATTTTCTATATATAGTATTATGTCATCTGCAAACAGTGATGATTTTACTTCTTCCTTTCCAATTTGGATCCTTTTTATTACTTTTTCTTGTCTGATTGCTATGGCTATAACTTCCAATACTATATTGAATAAAAGCAGCAAGGGTGGGCATCCTTATCTTGTTCCTGATCTTAGAGGAAGTGCTTTCACCTTTTCACCATCGAGTATGATGTTAGCTGTCGGCTTGTCATATATGACCTTTATTATGTTGAGGTATGTTTCTTCTATAGCTACTTTCTTGAGAGTTTTTTTTATCATAAATGGATTTGGATTTTGTCAAAAGAATTTTCTGCATTTACTGAGATGATCATATGATTTTTACTCTTCAATTTCTTAATGTGGTTTTTCATATTGATTGATTTGAAGATATTCCAGAAATGGACAAGCTGAATATTCATTCATGCATTCATATCCATTTAATGTTAATTCTAAAATAATATTGAATTGCACGTACCCTGTCTAGGCAAAATAATCTTGAAAAAGAAGAACAAAGTTGGAGGACTCACACCTCTTAAATTCAAACTTAGTACAAAGCTACAGTAATCAAGACAATGTGGTACTGGCATAAGGAAAGACATATATAGATAAATGGAATAGAATTGAGTGTCCAGCAATAAAATCATACATCTATGGTCAATTACCATATGATCCAGCAATTCTACTCTTAGATATCTACCCAAAAGAAATGGAAACATATGTCTACACAAAAACTTGTACATGAATATTCTTAGCAGCATCATTCCTCATAGTCAAAATGCAGAAATGCCCAAATGTCCATTAATGGTGACTAGATAAACGAACTGTTATACATCATATAATGGCATACTATTTGGCAATAGAGATAATTGAAGCACTGATACATGCCACAATATGGATGGAACCACAAAAACATGCTAAGTGAAAGAAACCAGGCACAAAAGACCATACATTTTATCATTCCATTTATAAGAAAGGGTTATCTATAGAGACACAAAGTGATTAGTGGTTGCCTAGGACTGTGGGTAGGAACATGGACTGACTGAATATGAGCTCAGTTTCTTTCTTGGGGGTATGAACATGTTCTAAAATTAGATGTGGTGATGGCTGCATAACTCTATAAATGTGCTAAAAACCTTTGAAATATACTTAAAATGGGTGGATTTTATGGTATGATAATTTTATGGTATACAAATTGTATCTCAACAAAGCTATTCATTAAAAATTATAAATAATTGTTCCCCTAAATGCTGCACATTGTCGGAAGACTTCAGCTGTACTTTCTCACTATATCTTTTTTTTTTTCTCATTTGTAATTTTAATCGAAGCATTGCTATTCATTTTTTAAAGTCTTTCCTTATAAGCACCAAATTTTAATACCTATGTCAATTTGGGGGGAAAAGAAACTCCCGTCAAGAGCTTCCCTCCAGAAGAAAACAATGATGTTCATTCCTCCAAACAATCAAATTCGAAGTCTACCAAAACAGAAACAAAAGAAGCCCACACAGAAAAACAAAAACAAAAATCACATTCTAGAGGTTCAGTGCATTTAGCAGCCTTCACTGTGCTGTCTAATCATCCTTCAAAAAAATAACACCCTATTTCATCAAAATATACATTTTCCATTTGATTTTTAAATTAAAATATAATTAAAAAAAGGAAACTTGAAGGAATTCACAATTAATTGCCTGACTCCTTTCGATGTCATGTACAGCATATGAAGGTCAGGAAGGCTATTTGCAGCACACATGATTAGGGGAAATTGATTTTCAAGGTTTAGCTTTCTTCCAAACAGTGTAAAATACACACAATTCCAAGTATGAAGGGACACAGATGATCTCCTTCGAGAATTCCACAGGACAATACAGGTGCCCCAGCTGTTCTTCATAGAGTGACAGGGCTTCAGTCAAATTGACACAGTTCCCCTGTGTAAAATATTTCCCATCCTGTTTCAATACTTTCATTGAGAGGTCAAGAATCAGTCTGAGAAACTCCCATGTGGAATCTTCTTCCGGAGATGTGGAGATTGGAACAGCTGTCAAATCATTAATCACATAATCAAACTCTCCCTTCTTTGACGTACCTCTTCAGTACTGGAATACAATCTTCTATTAGAACCTGATAGCAGTCTCCTTTAAGATTGTCTAGGACATCACCACATGTTTTTCGCATGTATTTCTTACATCCGTCAGTCACCATTTGGTCAATCTCTACCATAGTGACCATCTTTGGTTTCAGTTTGACTATTTCACATAATATGCCCCCATCTCCGCCTCCTAGAATCAGTACATCTTTGCCAGTGTAATCTTCTTTGCCGCTGCCCATGATGGCCCGGGTATACGCCAGATCACTTTCCGCCAAATTAGCATCCCCACTGAGGATGAGAATATTTCCAAATTGTTTTGAGTGTAAAATTTTAATGTTCTGGCAAGGTGAGTCTTCATCATACACCCCTTCATCTATGTCGTACTCAACCAGGCGGCCATCTGCAGTGGGCCAGTATCTGTCAATGGCCCCTCCTCGAACTATGGGTGGTAATCGCTTCACCCGCTCAGTACTGTCCTGACTCAATTCTTTCATTCTTTCTTCTACTTTTTTTTTTTTGTTCAAAAGACTGTCAACTTCTTTGCCTTGCGCATCACCGTCGTAACTCTGAAGGTCCAGCAACACCAATCCATGCGGGTAAATTCTCAAATTGGCAAAGCTGCCGTTTTTGTTTACGTAGGTCGCTAAATAGCCATGGTCCTGCCAGGTGTGCATCGACTCCATCATCCCCTGCTCCTGGAAGATGGACTGGAGGCCTTTCAGAATGGTCTCACCATCAGCTTTGGTGCCGAGCATGAAGTCAAGGGTGCTGTGCTGTGCTGCTGCCATAGTGAGGCGAGGCCCTGGGCCATGCCTGGGGGAGGCGGCCAGGGAGACTGGGGGGCCGCGCGGCGTGTCAGGCTGCGGCCGGTGGGGAGTGCGCTGCGCCAGGGAGGCTCTCTCATTATATCTTAAGGGAAATGATAGAAAGGGAGTGAGATGGAAAATAAAATAAAACCTGTTCCACTAGTCTTTTTTTATATTGCAGTATAGTTGATTTACAATGTTGTGTTAGTTTCAGGTGTACAGCAAAGTGATTCAGATATATATGTGTGTGTGTGTGTGTGTGTGTGTGTGTATAAATTCTATGTATGTGTATATACTTTTTCAGATTCTTTTCCCTTATAGGTTATTAAAAAATACTGAGTATAGTTCTCAGTGCTATACAGTAGGTCCTTGTTAGTTATGTATTTTCCACTAGTCTTTTTTATACAATTGGAATTTCAAGAATAAAGTTGTCCATGAGTAGGAATCTACTGTTCTCAGACTGGGAGAGATATACACATGACCTGGCTTCTCATCTAGGCTCCATTTCAGAATTGTACAGTTATATATAGAGGGAAGCCTGGGAGGTTTTTGTAAGATCCTCCAGTTCTTGGGGAGCATGGGCTTCTGAGGAGTGCATTGTTGGCTGCCTTTACCTGTAAAGTGCTTTTGGTTCATTTTAGTGCTTTAATTTCCATAGTTAACAGGAAGAGCCCACACCTTGCAGGCTGTGCTGGTGCTATACAGCTGCTGATGACCAGAGCAAAATCAATCTGAGTGCTGATTGCAGAGGAGCCAAGGGCTGCAACTAGCCTGCATGTCAGGGGCCATGTCCCTTAGGTAGGCTTTTGCCTGACTTCTATACACTTGCCCTAGCTGAAACCCCACTGCCACCCCTCCACAGCCACATTCTCTGGCCTTCTCTGAACATTGCTATGAGCCCCCACACTGGATTTCCTTCCCTCCTCTGGACTTTTCCAGAAACATCTTTTCTGCATTGCTGCAAATTTTCATTTTCTCTCACCCTCTGCTATTACTTAACTCAAGGACAGAGGAAATATTTGCAGTCCAGAAACACACATAATAAAAAAAGAAGAAAAAGAAAAAAAGAGAAGAAGCCCCAAACCCATCCCAAATCTTTAAGAAAACAATCCCATAGGGTTTGGTTTTGAATTGCCATGCAATGTGGGGAACGTGAAACATGTGTTCATCAGGGCCCTTTCTGCTTGGAGCCTACCTGACTTCTCTCCTCCCTCACCAGACTGCTGGGCTAGGCTAGGCTCAGGGGAGCTACAAAGCCACCAGCTTAGAAGATGGAGACAAATGGCAAGTCCCCAAGGGACAAAACAAGACTTGTTACTAATTTTGAGGCCAAAGCAACACACGCAGTGTTTAAGGGCTGTGGGGGTAGATACTGCAAAGCCTGGAATCCAAGCTTTGAAGTTAGACTGAGGCTGACTTGCAATGACTGTTCTGGAGGCAGCATTTTATGAGCTGGGCCTCCATTTGTTTCACGACCCTGACTCTCGCCTTGACTGTTACCACACGTTCCCAACTTGGTCTCCCTGCAGCCAGTCAGTGCCTCTTCCAAACTGTCTGCCCACATGGCTGCCTCAGTGCTCTTTCTAAAACAGAGGTGTGATCTCTACTCCCTCTCTTCTAGTATTTTTTATCTCCTCAGAGAGAAAACCACATTCCTTAACATGATAGATGAGACCCTTTATAAACTGGCCTCAACTGCTCTAGCCTCGTGTTTCATCACCTGTACTCACTCTCAAGTAACCCCACAAAACTATTTACCATTTTCCCGAATGTGCGTTTTTCTTTCCTTCATCGGCCCCTTTGCATCTGCTATTCCTTCAGCCAGGAATGAATACCGTTTTCCTCTTTTTCTCCATTAGACGATGTCTCACTCATCATTTAAGACCAAGTGCTCACTGGGAGTGGTTTTCAGCTTTTTTCTTGTTGCCAGAGCTCACTGAATATACCTGAGGAAGGCAGAGTGGTGCAATGGAAAGAACCCAGAATATGCAGTCAGCCAGACTGTGTGATGACAGGTAAATGACTTAATTTCTCTCTGAGCTTCAGTTTCCTCACCTGTAAAATCAGAATGTGAATCCCAACAGTACAAAGTAGTTGATGTTTATAAGTGCCAAGAACAGTACCTAGTACATGGTAGGTACTTGGGCAATGTTACACGTTATAAAAGAGGTAGAAAAATTATTCCTTCATTCTCAGTTGGGACTCTATGGAGGCATTTCCCTCCATGCAAACTAGTGGGTGGTGTTCTCTAGGACCTGCTTTACCTAGTTCTCTTCTTGAGGTTCACCTGCCTTTGGCCACCCTCATATCTAAAGGGTGTTTTGCAAGTATCCTGCCCGCTTGGGAGCAGCCATCAGCTGCCTTCCCATTCATGTCCCTTAGAAATCTAAATGGGCAGGTATGAGAGGGGAGGGTAACATTTTAGTGCCTCTTTCTTCTCTTCCTCATGCCCTGCTCTTGTCCTCAAGCCTCAAAGAGATTGTCAAGCAGTCACTCCACGTTGGCCTCATTCTTTCCTGCAACCTGCTCCCTAGGCTTTTTTCCGCAATTGGGATTTCAGAAATGAAATTGTCCATGAATAGGAATCTACTGTTCTCCGGTTGAGATGGACATACACGAGCTCATTTCTCATCTGGACTCTATTTCAGAAATGTACACAAGATGTCAAAAATATACCACTTGGAACCAGAGCAATATTTATTTTTTAAAAAATTAGAGGGAAA
Organism: Grampus griseus; assembly: GCF_964374135.1. Lineage (NCBI taxonomy): Eukaryota > Metazoa > Chordata > Mammalia > Artiodactyla > Delphinidae > Grampus > Grampus griseus. Next base: position 43,941,681 of record NC_138999.1, on the reverse strand, counting down.
AAAGTTGCCTTGCTTCAGTTCCTACTGGAATGTACAATAACTATGTGCTGATGCTGCACTTTGAAGGCATTGATTTAGTTATCCTCAGGGTCACTGGATGAGTGGTGCATGGATACACACACACACACACACACACACACACACACATTCAGAGTGCTTTGTTGTGAACTGGGAATTTCAGGCATTACAATGCCAGAGTAAGGCTCTATTGGATCCAGCTATTCATTAACAATGCTTTATTAAGTGTTCCCTTGTGTGCCAAGCCTTGTGCTAGGCAGGGAGAAAAAAGAAGCCAGGGAACCAGAAGTCACAGATGGAGAAATCAGAACACAACAGGAGAGAATAAAGAAAGCACTAAGGCAATAATACAAACTAAATATTAAAGGAGAAGGGGTTGAGGTTACTGAACTGGTGTCCCAGGGCAGATTTCCTGGAGGGGATGGTAAGACTTGAGCAGGGCCATGGAGGATAGGGTTGGAGACTCTTGAGTCATCCACAGTACTCTCTTAGCAATGTGCATTAGAATTAGTATTTGTTTGCAGGACGTGGGAGCAAGAATGATCAGGAATTATTCTGAAGGAGGCCGCCACATGGAAGGTTGAGAGAAACAGGAGACAGAGGCAGAAGAACAAAACAGAGACAAGAGGCAGAAGGCATCTTAGTCCTAGTGGTACCACCGACCCATTACGAGTGACCTTCTTTCCAAACCTCAGTTTCCCTATCTATACATTGGAACTAAATAATACCAGTCCTATCCACCTCCCAGGACCATTGTTAAGAAAACAAATGAGATAATTGTGTGACTATGCTTGGAAAATTAGAGAGGACGATCCATAACATAGGTTGGTATCATGAAGGTAGATGTTTATACTGCAACCACTCTCCTGCATCTGGGAATAGGATGACCTCAATATTTAAATGAATTTTTCTTGGCAGGCCTCTTACTTGCCATAATTATAGCCTGCCAGCCACTAGTTGAGTGTGTATACTTAAACAGGGCCTGTCACACAAGTGTACACGTGTATGTATTTGTGTATATATGTGTTTGTATGTATAAGCTTGCAATGGGCTAGGATATTGGAGCCATGACAGCAAAAGACTGGAGAACTCTTAGGAACAAAGGTGGTATATAGAGATGGGGATTTGTGCGAACATCTTTGAACATGCTTACAGAAATACATGCCCTGTTGCCACTGCAGTAAGCCCTGTTATCTATCTTCCTTGGTGTATTGCAAAGCGTTTCTACTTGTCTCCCTGGCTGCATGCTGCCCCAATCCAGTCCATCCTCCATACTGCTGCTAAAGTGCCCTTTCCAACCCACATGGAATTCCTGGGCTCCTGGATTCCCACAAGGTAACATACATGTTCCTTCACATGACATTGAAGCAGGACGCTGATATAGTCACACCTCTTGTTAAAATTGTGGAATATTTTAATACCAGCTGCTCCTCTTTGTCCCCTCAAGATCCCTCCTTCTGCCCTGTTCCCCACTCCTGGACCCATTTTTAACCTCCGCAAGACCCAGCAACTAAAGGGATAGTGCCCAGCACAGCAGGGAGCCTGGAGGACACTGTTTCGTGTGTTGATCTGCATCTGTTCTGCTTGGTCAGTGCTCCTGATGTTCTGGTTTTTATTTTTAATTTTTATTTTTTTACATCTTTATTGGAGTATAATTGCTTTACAATGGTGTGTTAGTTTCTGCTTTATAACAAAGTGAATCAGTTATACATATACATATGTTCCCATATCTCTTTCCTCTTGCGTCTCCCTCCCTCCCACCCTCCCTATCCCACCCCTCTAGGTGGTCACAAAGCACCAAGCTGATCTCCCTGTGCTATGCGGCTGCTTCCCACTAGCTATCTATTTTACATTTGGTAGTGTATATATGTCCATGCCACTCTCTCACTTTGTCACAGCTTATCCTTCCCCCTCCCCATATCCTCAAGTTGATGTTCTGGTTTTTAAATATTTTGAGGATTCTCTCTGCATTCATGGTTCATCTCATCCCAGATCATCTTTCTGGCCTCATCTCTCACAAGTTCTCCCCACAGATGGCAATAACACTGAAATTCTCATATTCCATGTCTGGATTGATACACCTGTCTCTCTCACTGTATTGGAAATTTCTTGCAGGCAGAGACAGTGACTCCATCATGTAGTCCCATAGCCTAGCTCAGAACCCAGAACATAGTAGTAGACACTCAATACATGCTTGTTTCTTAACATAGAGAATGCTGGTAGATGGAACTGTTCTGTTTGTAATCCTCTAAACTACTCCAGGGTCCAGACCTGAAGCTGATGCAAGGCACTTTCCTGGTCTTACTACATACATCCTGAATGTTATTCACATTTCCAATATCCTTGAGTTGGAGGGAAAGAGCAAATACTATTTCCATTCTCTTACTGCAAAATGGAAATATTTCAAGAGTGTGTCTCAACCACACAATGAATGCTTAATAGAATTGAGACGTACAGTCATGTCTCTGAAACTTTCTCTTACTGACAGTGCTGTAAAGCCCTTTGGGATTTGGGGGTGAAAACTGCTGTCCTAATGTCAGTAGTTGTAGACCACTGACTTCTGGGGAGATGCTGGCTTGCAGTCTCTCTAAGGGGGGCCTGAGGCCTATCTGTTGGAACTGATGTAAATGTTCTTGCCCCTTCTCCTCCAGCACTGCCAGGGAAGATACCAGTTTGTGGGGTTGGGGTGGAGAATACATTACATCTCTCTTGATTTCGTTGCCAGCTTCTGCTTCATTAACATGGCTTCATAACTGGTGGTCCCTTGAGCAAGAAGCTAACTTTTGTTTCAGGAACCTCTCTGACAACCTTTCTTCCCCACTCCCACAAGAATAGTCCACTGTAGCCAGCCAAGCTGTAAGGACTGTAGAGAAGACCAGGCTGGGAGAATGGCTGGGCCCCATCTTCAAAGCACTTAGTCAACAAGCCTCATCCATCAGGTATGCTTAGGCTGCAAGTAACTGAAACTGACTGTAACTGGAAATTATCTCACATAACAGGAAGTCCAGGGAACGGGTAGGCTTCAAGATGGGTTGATTCAGCTGCTCATAATGACTGTCAGCATGTACCAGGGTTACCTTGTTCTTGTCCAGCAGGAGAGAGAAGAATCTAATAACTAGGAAGTCCAGGAAACCATGTTGGTATCCAACATTCTCAGTTCCATCTTTATAGATAGTAGAGAAACATGGGCAGTGTAGAGCAGTAGGGTAGATTCAGAGTACCCACTGAGTTCACATTAGCTGTGTGGCCTTGCAAAAGTCCATTAACTGCTGTGAGGCAGTTCCCTTACATGTCAAATGACAATTGTTTTATCTGATTTGGTTCCTAACAAGCTCATGGTGGGGATCATGTGACATAATGCGAAAGCATTTGGTAAGCCAAATAAAGTACCACATATCTTTTTTTAAAACATCTTTATTGGAGTATAATTGCTTTACAATGGTGTGTTAGTTTCTGCTGTATAACAAAGTGAATCAGCTATACATACACATATACCCCCATATCTCCTCCCTCTTGTGTCTCCCTCCCACCCTCCCTATCCCACCCCTCTAGGTGGTCACAAAGCACCAAGCTGATCTCCCTGTGCTATGCGGCTGCTTCCCACTAGCTATCTATTTTACATTTGGTAGTGTATATATGTCCATGCCACTCTCTCACTTTGTCACAGCTTGCCCTTCCCCTTCCCCGTGTCCTCAAGTCCATTCTCTACATCTGCATCTTTATACCTGTCCTGCCCCTAGGTTCTTCAGAACCATTTTTTTTTAGATTCTGTATATATGTGTTAGCATATGGTATTTGTTTTTCTCTTTCTGACTTACTTCACTCTGTATGACAGTACCATATATCTTTAAGCCCTTTAAAAATTACTTTTATCAGAGAAGATATACATAGAACACCTACTGTGTATAAGGTACTGTTAGATTACAAGGTTAAAATAAAACTCAGTTAATACCCTCAAGTTCCCCCAAACTGTCCAACATACATCTACTAAGCACCCATAGGTGCTGGGGAAACAGATATGAGAAAGACCTAGTCTCTGTCTTCGGGGAGTTCCCAGTAGAGCAGAGGAGACAGACTCACGAACAGACAACTTCAGTACAATGTGGTAAGTGCACGGAACAGTAGAGGTGAGTGTAGAGAGCTCTGGGAGTACGTAGGAGTTATTAACCTATCCAGGCTACACAGGGAAGGGATAGGAGTAGTGTTGGGAGCTTATAAAGCGATAAGAAGGTAAGAAAAGAACCATCTGGCATAGATAACTATATAACAGTGCCCCCCAAACAGCCTTCTTACTTTATACTTGAGGAGCAAACTAAGGAGTAGAGTCTGTAGAAAACAATGGAGTGACGAATTCTTTCCTCCCTCGTCTCCATATGTTGTGGTTAACCCACCACATATGCTCCCTAGAGGTTCCAGTCCACATCTACAGTCTGAAACCTAAGCATCTCCATGCATAATGGGGCCTCAAGAAATGTCATGGAACACTGACTCTCATTGACAGAACAATATCCTCCTAAGTCGCTTCATGATCTGCTATAGCATATCCTCTGGGGGTTGCAGAAGATTGGACCTCTAATCACTGGTTGGGGCATGTGTATCAGCTTTTTCAGAAAAGATTATTTGGCTGAAGAGCCTCACATATCCTATCATAAAAGTTACAATTCTCTATCCTATGTTGCTGTCTTAACATACCTTAAACTAAAACTGTATTCATAAAGGGTTTATATACATTTTAAAAACAACAAAATATCCTTTAAATATAAGGCAATCTTTTAGTTTTTCTCACGTGCTGTTTTCATCAACCTTATCAGTTCCCTGAACCTGCTGGTTGTGCTGTGGAGAGAGGGTATATAAGGCCTGTGGAATCTAATCCTTGTCTTTCTGTGTCTGACTTATTACACTTAGTATGGTAATCTCTAGGTCCATCCATGTTGCTGCAAATGGCATTATTTCTTTCTTTTTTATGAGAAAGACAAATGTCATATATTGCTTATATGTGGAATGTAAAAAAATGATACAAAGGAACTTATTTCCAAAACAGAAACAGACTCACAGACAGAAAACAAACTTATGGTTACCAAAGGGGAAAGGTAGGGAGGGAGTACGGGATTAAGAGATACACACTACTATATATAAAATAGATAAACAACAAAGACCTACTGTATAGTACAGGAAACTATATTCAATATCTTGTAATAACCTATAATGGAAAAGAATCTGAAAAAGAAGTGTATATACAGATATATATATATATATATCTGAATTGCTTTGCTGTGTACCTGAAACTAACACAACATTGTAAATCAACTATACTTCAATAAAAATAAAAATTAAAAAAAAGAATCTAATCCTTGAACAAGACTTCAGGGTTAGATGTTGAGTCTCAGTGACAAAGCCTTATATGTCACCACTTTCTTGTGTAGAGATATTTGCTGCCCAAGGCTATTGCCTCCTAAAACTTAGCCTAATTAGAGCCTGATTGGATTTGGCCACTAGAAAGCCTGCTGCACTTTTGATGCACGGTTTCCTGTGCTCCAGAGAGCTCTGCTGTTCAGAGGCTCATAAAGCACACTCCTGGACAGCTTTTCAGGCCCGGGTTTCTGCTCCTTGGCCGGCTCTGTGCTTTATTACCTCCTGAGGTACTTACCCACTTGCCTGTTCTCAAGTTACTTCCCCAGGCCCACAGTTTGACAGTGCTTTCCTAGTGGACACAGCCAGCCTCCTTGTTGCCCCAAACCAGCTGGAGGACTTGCAAAAGCCAGAAGCAACCACTTGCATGGGCCTGGCCTTGAAAATGGAACACCTCACCTTTCTCACACCAATTAGTGAAGTTATTATTCTCCCTACTGAACAGATAAGAAGGCAAGTTTCAGAGAGGTGAAGTGACTTGCCCGAGTTCAAACCTTTACTAAATGGCAGACCCAGGATTTGCACTCATGCCTAACACACAGTAGAGTCTCAGCTCATGCATATTGTTTATGGAATGAATAAATGAATGAACAGTCTTTTAGAGAGCTATATCCAGGAGCAACTTTTGGGCCTGTTGGTATGTGTTTCTGACATTTTATAACTGAATTTTTCAAACATACAGAACAATTGAAAGAATTTTACATTGAACATTCAAATACCCATCATTTAGATTCTATTATTAATGTTATACTGTTATATTTATTTGATCACATATCTGTCCGTTTATTGATTCCCTATTTGCATCCATCAATCCCTATTATTTTCTGATGCACTTCAAAGTAAACTGAAGACATCAGTACAGGTCTCTATAAACATTTCAACATGCATATCATTTATCCTTGTTCATAGTTTTCTTTTTTTTGAATTTTATTTTTTTTATACAGCAGGTACTTATTAGTTATCCATTTTATACATATTAGTGTATATATGTCAATTCCAATCTCCCAATTCATCACACCACCACCCGCCACTTACCCCCCTTGGTGTCCATACGTTTGTTCTCTACATCTATGTCTCTATTTCTGCCCTGCAAACTGGTTTATCGATACCATTTTTCTAGGTTCCACATATATGCGTTAATATACGATATTTCTTTTACTCTTTCTGACTTACTTCACTCTGTATGACAGTCTCTAGATCCATCCACGTCTATACAAATGACCCAATTTTGTTCCTTTTTATGGCTGAATAATATTCCATTGTATATATGTACCACATCTTCTTTATTCATTCATCTGTCGATGGGCATTTAGGTTGGTTCCATGACCTGGCTATTGTAAATAGTGCTGCAATGAACATTGGGGTGCGTGTGTCTTTTTGAATTATGGTTTTCTCTAGGTATATGCCCAGTAGTGGAATTGCTGGGTCATATGGTAATTCTATTTTTAGTTTTTTAAGGAACCTCCATACTGTTCTTCATAGTGGCTGTATCAATTTACATTCCCACCAACAGTGCAAGAGGGTTCCCTTTTCTCCACACCCTCTCCAGCATTTTCTGTTTGTAGATTTTCTGGTGATGCCCATTCTAACTGGTGTGAGGTGATACCTCATTGTAGTTTTGATTTGCATTTCTCTAATAATTAGTGATGTTGAGCAGGTTTTCATGTGCCTCTTGGCCATCTGTATGTCTTCTTGGGAGAAATGTCTGTTTAGATCTTCTGCCCATTTTTGGATTGGGTTGTTTGTTTTTTTAATATTGAGCTGCATGAGCTGTTTATATATTTTGGAGATTAATCCTTTGTCCATTGATTCGTTTGCTAATATTTTCTCCCATTCTGAGGGTTGTCTTTTCATCTTGTTTGTAGTTTCCTTTGCTTTGCAAAAGCTTTTAAGTTTAATTAGGTCCCATTTGTTTATTTTTGTTTTTATTTCTATTTCCCTAGGAGGGAAAAGGATCTTGCTGGGATGTATGTCATAGAGTGTTCTGCCTATGTTTTCCTCTAAGAGTCGTACAGTGTCTGGCCTTATATTTAGGTCCTTAATCTATTTTGAGTTTATTTTTGTGTATGGTGTTAGGGAGTGTTCTAATTTCATTCTTTTACATGTAGCTGTCCAGTTTTCCCAGCACCACTTATTGAAGAGACTGTCTTTTCTCCATTGTATATCGTGCCTCCTTTGTCATAGTTTAGTTGACCATAGGTGCGTGGGTTTATCTCTGGGCTTTCTGTCCTGTTCCATTGATCTATGTTTCTGTTTTTGTGCCAGTACCATATTGTCTTGATTACTGTAGCTTTGTAGTATAGTCTGAAGTCAGGGAGTCTGATTCCTCCAGCTGTATTTCTTTCCCTTAAGACTGCTTTGGCTATTCAGGATCTTTTGTGTCTCCATACAAATTTTAAGATTTTTTGTTCTAGTTCTGTAAAAAATGCCATTGGTAATTTGATAGGACCTGCATTGAATCTGTAGATTGCTTTGGGTAGTAGAGTCATTTTCACAATGTTGATTCTTCCAATCCAAGAACATAGTATATTTCTCCATCTGTTTGTATCATCTTTAATTTCTTTCATCAGTGTCTTATAGTTTTCTGCATACAGGTCTTTTGTCTCCCTAAGTAGGTTTACTCCCAGGCATTTTATTCTTTTTGTTGCAATGGTAAATAGGAGTGTTTCCTTAATTTCTCTTTCAGATTTTTCATCATTAGTGTATAGGAATGCAAGAGATTTCTGTGCATTAATTTTGCATCCTGCAACTTTACCAAATTCACTGATTAGCTCTAGTAGTTTTCCGGTGGCATTTTTAGGATTCTCTATGTATAGTATCATGTCATCTGCAAACAGTGACAGATTTACTTCATCTTTTCCAATTTGGATTCTTTTATTTCTTTTTCTTCTCTGATTGCCGTGGCTAGGACTTCCAAAGCTATGTTGAATAATAGTGGTGACAGTGGACATCTTTGTCTTGTTCCTGATCTTAGAGGAAATGTTTTCAGTTTTTCACCATTGAGAATGATGTTTGCAGTGGGTTTGTCGTATATGGCCTTTAATGTGTTGAGGTATGTTCCCTCTATGCCCACTTTCTGGAGAGTTTTTATCATAAATGGGTGTTGAATTTTGTCAAAAGCTTTTTCTGCATCTCTTGAGATGATCATATGGTTTTTCTTCTTAAGTTTGTTAATATGGTGTATCACATTGATTGATTTGCATATATTGAAGAATCCTTGCATCCCTGGGATAAATCCCACTTGATCATGGTGTATGATCCTTTTACTGCATTGTTGGATTCTGTTTGCTAGTATTTTGTCGAGGATTTTTGCATCTATATTCATCAGTGATATTGGTCTCTAATTTTCTGTTTTTGTAGTATCTTTGTCTGGTTTGGTATCAGGGTGATGGTGGCCTCATAGAATGAGTTTGGGAGTGTTCCTTCCTCTGCAATTTTTTGCAAGATTTTGAGCAGCGTCGGTTTTAGCTCTTCTCTAAATGTTTGATAGAATTTACCTGTGAAGCCATCTAGTCCTGGACTTTTGTTTGTTGGAAGAGTTTTAATCACAGTTTCAATTTCATTACTTGCGATTGGTCTGTTCATATTTTCTGTTTCTTCCTGGTTCAGTCTTGGAAGGTTATACCTTTCTAAGAATTTGTCCATTTCTTCCAGGTTGTCCATTTTATTGGCATAGGGTTGCTTGTAGTAGTATCTTAGGATGCTTTGTATTTCTGTGGTGTCTGTTGTCACTTCTCCTTTTTCATTTCTAATTTTATTGATTTGAGTCCTCTCCCTCTCTTTCTTGATGAGTCTGGCTAATGGTTCATCCATTTTGTTTATCTCCTCAAAGAACCAGCTTTCAGTTTTATTGATCTTTGCTATTGTTTTCTTTGTTTCTATTACATTTATTTCTGCTCTGATCTTTATGATTTCTTTCCTTCTGCTAACTTTGGGTTTTGTTTGTTCTTCTTTCTGTAGGTCCTTTAGGTGTAAGGTTAGATTCTTTATTTGAGATTTTTCTTGTTTCTTGAGGTAGGCTCGTATTGCTATAAACTTCCCTCTTAGCACTGCTTTTGCTAGATCCCAGAGGTTTTGGATCATCATGTTTTCATTGTCATTTGTCTCTAGTTATTTTTTGATTTACTCTTTGATTTCTTCAGTGATCTCTTGGTTATTTACTAACATATTGTTTAGCCTCCATGTATCTGTGGGTTTTTTTCCCTGTAATTGATTTCTAATCTCATAGCATTGTGGTTAGAAAAGATGCTTGATATGATTTCAGTTTTTTTAAAATTACTGAGGCTTGATTTGTGACCAAGGATGTGATCTATCCTGGAGAATGTTCCATGTGCAGTTGAGAAGAAAGTGTAATCTACTGTTTTGGGATGGAATGTCCTATAAATATCAATTAAATCTCTCTGGTCTGTTGTGTCATTTAAAGCTTGTGTTTCCTTATTAATTTTCTGTTTGGATGATCTGTCCATTGGTGTAAGTGAGGTGTTAAAGTCCACCACTATCACTGGGTTGCTGTCGATTTCCTCTTTTATAGCTGTTAGCAGTTGCCTTATGTATTGAGGTGTTCCTATGTTGGGTGCATAAATATTTATATTTGGTATATATTCTGCTTGGATTGGTCCCTTGATCATTATGTAGTCCTTCCTTGTCTCTTGTAACATTCTTTATTTTAAAGTCTATTTTATCTGGTATGAGTATTGCTACTCCAGCTTTCTTTTGATTTCCATTTGCATGGAATATCTTTTTCCATCCCCTCACTTTCAGTCTAGGTCTGAAGTGTGTCTCTTGTAGACAGCGTATATATGGATCTTGTTTTTGTATCCATTCAGCAAGCCTGTGTCTTTTGGTTGGAGCATTTAATCCATTCACGTTTAAGGTAATTATCGATATGTATGGTCCTGTTACCATTTTTTAATTGTTATGGGTTTGTTTTTGTAGGTCCTTTTCTTCTCTTGTGTTTCCACTTAGAGAAGTTCCTTTACCATTTGTTATAGAGCTGGTTTGGTGGTGCTGAATTCTCTTAGCTTTTGCTTGTCTGTAAAGGTTTTAATTTCTCCATCAAATCTGAATGAGATACTTGCTGGGTAGTGTAATCTTGGTTGTAGGTTCTTCCCTTTCATCACTTTAAATATATCATGCCACTCCCTCTGGCTTGTAGAGTTTCTGCTGAGAAATCAGCTCTTAACCTTATGGAAGTTCTCTTGTATGTTATTTGTCGTTTTTCTCTTGTTGCTTTGAATAATTTTTCTTTGTCTTTAATTTTTGTCAATTTGATTACTATATGTTTCGGCATGTTTCTCCTTGGTTTTATTCTGCCTGGGACTCTCTGCACTTCCTGGACTTGGGTGGCTATTTCCTTTCTCATGATAGGGAAGTTTTCGACTATAATCTCTTCAAATATTTTGTTGTGTCCTTTCTCTCTCTCTGCTCCTTCTGGGACCCCTATAATGCAAATGTTGTTGCGTTCGATGTTGTCCCAGAGGTCTCTTAGGCTGTCTTCATTTTTTTTCATTCTTTTTTCTTTATTCTTATCCACGGCAGTGAATTCCACCATTCTGTCTTCCAGGTCACTTATTCGTTCTTCTGCCTCAGTTATTCTGCTATTGATTCCTTCTAGTCTATTTTTCATTTCAGTTATTGTATTGTTCATCTCTGTTTGTGTGTTCTTTAATTCTTCTAGGTGTTTGTTCTTTAATTCTTCCAGGTCTTTGTTAAACATTTCTTGCATCTTCTCGATCTTTGCCTCTGTTCTTTTTCTGAGGTCCTGCATCATCTTCACTATCATTATTCTGAATTCTTTCTCTGGAAGCCTTCTTATCTCCACTTCATTTAGTTGTTTTTCTGGGGTTATATCTTGTTCCTTCATCTGGTACATAGCCCTCTGCCTTTTCATGTTTTCTGTCTTTCTGTGAATGTGGTTTTCGTTCCACAAGCTGCAGGATTGTAGTTCTTCTTGCTTCTGCTGTCTGCCCTCTGGTGGATGAGGCTATGTAATAGGCTTGTGCATGTTTCCTGATGGGTGGGACTGGTGGTGGGTAGAGCTGGGTGTTGCTCTGGTGGGCAGAGCTCAGTAAAATTTTAATCTGCTTGTCTGCTGATGGGTGTGCCTGGGTTACCTCGCTGTTGGTTTTTTGGCCTGAGGTTACCCAACACTGGAGCCTACCCGGCTCTTTGGTGGGGTTAATGGCAGAGTCTGGGAGGGCTCATGCCAAGGAGTATTTCCCAGAATTTCTGCTGCCAGTGTGCTTGTCCTCACGGTGAGCCACAGCCACCTCCGCCTCTGCAGGAGACCCTCCAACACTAGCAGTTAGGTCTGGTTCAGTCTCCTATGGGGTCACTGCTCCTTCCCCTGGGTCCCGATGCACACACTACTTTGTGTGTGGCCTCCAAGAGTGGAGTCTCTGTTTCCCCCAGTCCTATCAAAGTCCTGCAATCAAATCCCGTTAGCCTTCAAAGTCTGATTCTCTAGGAATTCCTCTTCTTTTTGCTGGACCCCCAGGTTGGGAAGCCTGACGTGGGGCTCAGAACCTTCACTCCAGTGGGTGGACTTCTGTGGTATAAGTGTTCTCCAGTTTGTGTGTCACCCACTCAGCAGTTATGGGATTTGATTTTATCATGATTGTGCCCCTCCTACCATCTCATTGTGGCTTCTGCTTTGTCTTTGGATGTGGGGTATCTTTTTTGGTGAGTTCCAGTGTCTTCCTGTCAATGATTGTTCAGCAGTTAGTTGTGATTCCGGTGCCCTCCCAAGAGGGAGTTAGCGCACGTCCTTCTACTCTGCCATCTTGAACCAATCTCCTCTTTTTTTCTTTTGAGGTAACATTTGCATACAATGAGATATACAAATCTCCAGTGTACCATTGGGTGAGTTTTGACACACTTTGCACCTGTGTATCCCAAACCCCTATCAATATATAGAACGTTATCATCAACACAGAAATTTTCTTTACATATGTTTCTTTTAACTGTGCTGTACAGCTTCCTTAACTGAACCAGCAACTCCACTGAAAGGTAGACGTCAATGATTCTAACTGGGAGGATGTGTTGAGATTGCTTTTCCTTCATTGACTGATGCTCTGGGAGTGAACCAGGTGGCACTTAACAGGATTTGGTCCTCAGGTCCCTTTACTTTGATAAATTTCACCTGGAAGCACTTCTTCTCCTTTCAAGCAAACATTTGTGAAAGGTTGCCAGTTGGTTATGGCTATTAACTTTATCAGTTTAAACTGAAGTGAAACAATGAATAATTTGTTTTATTTTATTGTAATTTAATGTCAGTAATGTATAAGGGCCTGCTCTTTTCAGCAGGGACTCTTTCATCTGTGTTTTTTTAAAAGTAAAAGTAATGCTGCTAAAGATAAAACGTTCCCAGTTTGGATGTCAAAGTGAACTCTAGTCAGTTCCTTGAAACTCAGATCAGGGCTAAGAGTTGAAATATACATAGGACACCCAAAGGAGTGTGTGTGCCTGAGTAGGATCTAAATGAGAAACCCGAAGGTCCTTTGCCCTATTTGAAAGAGGCCTATTGGAACAGATAAGCAGGGTTACCTCCTTGAAACCCAGGCTTCGAGTAATTGGTATGTAGTAAGAGTCAGGCTATTCTATGATCTGGGGATTGTGAAAGGCATTTAGGCTGAACTGGCAGAGATATTGATGGGCCTACCAAACATGCCTGTGGCTTTGGTCCTTTTGGTTAATAGTACTGTTGCTGGTGGGCAATAGGATCATCACCTCTAGGACTTCTGATCCAGGAATTTTCACAATTTAGAGTTTATCAGAATCACCCTGAGGGATTGAAACACAAATGGCTGGGGCCCACCCTCAGAGTTCATGATTCAGTACACCTACGGTGGGTTCGGAATATCGGCATTTTTAACAAGCTCCCAGGAGACCCTGGTGCTGCTGGTTCAGGGACCACACTTTGAGGACCATTACTTGAATGAATGAATGAATAGGATCTCTTGTACAAGACTGCATTATTCCCCTCTATAACCTTATGGTATTGTTTATAGTTGGACACAATAAATAGGAACAGGCACACCCTACACTACACTACTGTATAGGGTGTGCCTGTTCCTACTAAGTTTTAGAATTGGCAGGGGATACTGGAGAAGACACACACATTACTTCTTTCTCCAACCTCCACAGCAGGGATTTCAGTTTGTACTGGGCTTATTATGACCCTGGCTTCTTCACACTCCTAACTGATCTTTCTGCAGACAAGGAAAGAACCCAGGCCTTAAACCACATGGCACAGTTTTCACTCCCTCCTGTGTTGGGACCCTTAGAAAGAGATAATATGTGGCTACGGAGACCATACGTACCAGATTTCCTAGGACAGCTCTGATTTCACATATTATATCCTCTTGTCCCCATAAATATAATTGGCAGACCATGTCCTGCTCTGGGTTCAAAAAATATTGTTCCCATATGCATGGCTTAGGTGCCCTGGGGAGCCAAAAGCAAGTCTTCCCCTTCTTTCTTGAGATTGTGGCGGCCAGGGCATAAAGCTTGGCTCATAGAAAGGGCTAAAGAATTGGGGTAAATCTAAACATCTGAGATCAGCAACAAGCTGCTTGTTGCTCCTTTTTTGACAAGCGTCTCTCAGTGATCCCTGTTACAGATCCTTGAATGTTATGAATATGAGATTCTGAGTGCTGAGAGGGACTGAATTGGACCTCTGGCTGCCTCTCTCTCCTCCTTCCCCCGCCCTCTGGAAGGACCACACAGAAATAGCCCAGACAGAAGAGCCACTCCAAAGAAGGAAATTCCACATCCTTCATTGACCAACCACTCAGTCTAATATTTACCTACTTTCTCTGGCAGGAAGTTCTTCCTTCTTGCTAACATCAGTCCCTCTCATTGTGATTTCAGTTTCTCTTCCCTTGTTCTGCTTTCAATCAAAATTGAGAACAGCTGGTCCTCACCCTCTACATTCTTTATGGCTTAAAAGTCATTAAACCATCCTTCCTGGGCCCAGGTTTAACCATCCTTGGAGCTCCTTTATCCTTCCTGCATGTATCTGACTTGCCAACCGTTTAATCATCTTTGCCATGGGGAAGCAGCTTAGGCAGTTTGGACCAACAGTGCAGCAAAGCCTAAAGCTTTATGACTTGTGCTAATGGCCATGCTAAATGTTTAGTAGAGACTATTTTCAAGCACACAATTGTGAACAATTTAAAGTGGACTGTACATGGAACCCATTTCCTCTCCCAGCTCCCCCAACAGGGCCTCCCCTTAGCAGCTGAAATGAGTTAGTGGCAATCAGCACAGAGTAGGAATCCTGTGGTTTCTGCCCTTCCCTCCTGCTGGTTCTATGGCAGCTAGTCTCTTAAAATAAGCTTTCTCCTTAGTATGGCCAGTAAATGTGACTTTGGAATCAGTTGGGCAAAGGGTCTAGGAATCACATTAGCCAAAGAGCAGGAGGTGCTAGTGCCGAAGCTCCACGTGAGGTTTAGGAGAGGCTGGGGGAACAAAGGTGAACAGGGATCTGTGAGAGAGATTGGATCTGGAATGTTTGCTATCTACCGGATGATTGCACCTCAGGGTTGGACATGCCTTTTTTTGCAAGTTTGCGGAGGACTTGTCTGGCCTCTGTTTGTGTACTTGGCCTTTGTCCACTGCACCAACTCTGTGAAAGTGATGCCAGATCTGTGGCAGAATCCCAGCCTCAGGGCCAGTTTGGTTCTTAAAGAGAGGAGGGTAACTTGCCACATGAAACGACTCTCTTTGTCAGGGGGGTTACATGCCTTCGGTGGGATGCATTACTGAGCTGTTCATGTGCTGTTTTAGGTCACGCTGTAGGGTGGGTTCAGGGCCTCTGCTGATCAGAATGAAACAGATCTAGCTGATGGCGCTGCACAGGAAAAGCATAGGGCCAACTGATACTTGTCCTGTTCTCATCTTCTCACTCTTGGCCCCTCCTTATTAATAAAACCTTAAAAGCTCTCCTTTTCATAAATGCTAGCCAGGCAGTTTGTCTCAGCAAAGCTATAGGAGCAGTTAATATACCCAGCCATAAAGAAGGAAGAGAAAGTGACAGAGAAAAAAAAAAAAGAAGTTGGCATTTGTATGAGAGTGTCATTGAAGGCTTCATCACAGATACACTAAAGACTTAGGAACAGAAATTGTCTTGGGGTGGGGGTGGAGAGAACAGCTTGATTGAAGCATTAGCTGCCTTGGCACTGAGCCAAGGCAAATTGCCAGAGAACCATTAAACTCTTTGTAATTCCATATAATTCACAGCAGCCACAGGTAATCTGAATCAGACCTGACAAAACTTCCCTATCACTTATTATCCATTAGTGCTGAATGCATACTACAGATATTTAAACTTTTTAAAAGTCATATCATGACGGCCATATTTTCTAAAACCCAAATCAGGAATCCTGGCTTCATAAAGGATTTTTTTCAGACTTGTGAATATGTTTATATGAAAAACCTCACAAAAGTATAAACACTAAATCACACTTAGTTAAACACTGAACAAATGGCCTTTAAGGAGGGAACTATAGTCATATGAAATTGGGTCAGGGCTAACTTACATTCAAACATTGGTGAGGGTCCCATACACACACCTTTTTAGGGGTCTGAGGGAATTGGTTAACTAAGCACTAAATCAAATTAGAATTTGGTTTATGCCCATCGTCTGGATTTGCTCTTAAAATTTCCAGGGATGGTAGACTGAAAGAGCCTGTTGTAATTTCTGTACACAGGAAGGTGGAGTAGATGTTACTTTGAATTCCCAGATGCTGGGAGCAGTTAAATCTCTCAGTGTTCACGTCTGTTTGTGAGGGCTTGTGTGTGTTTTGAATTAACTTCCTAAGGCTGGGAATGTTACAAACTAAGCAGAATCATATATGGATACAAGGTATTGTTGCCATGCACCTAAATTTACTTAAAAGTTTCATTCCTCCCACCAAATTAAGAGTCTAGCATTCACCTCTGGGCACTCACCAAGAAGAGGAGATGGTACTGATGAACCTATTGCAGGACAGGAATAAAGATGTAGACATAGAGAATGGACTTGAGGACATCGCAGGGGGAGGGGGAAGCTGGGGCGAAGTGAGAGTAGCATCTACATATATACACTACCAAATGTAAAATAGTTAGCTAGTGGGAAGCAGTAGCATAGCACAGGGAGATCAGCTCGGTGCTTTGTGACCACCTAGAGGGGTGGGATAGGGAGGGTGGGAGGAAGGCTCAAGAGGGAGGGGATATGGGGACATATGTATGCATATGGCTGATTCACTTTGGTGTACAACAGAAACTAACACAGTATTGTGAAGCAATTATACTCCAATAAAGATCTATTTAAAAAAGAAAAAGAGGAGATGTTTAGCTCAAAGGATAATAATTCTGAGCCAATAATAACAATGCTTTTTAAAAGGCTTGGAAACCTAAAGTGCCTCTTTAACCAAAACTCTGCGTTTCTAGTTAAGGATCATGACTAGCAATATACCCATGGAGAACAAAACTGCTTTGTCACAAAACTTGCAGAAGAAAATATCTGAAGCCTAACAGATTCTCTATCTTGGGCAAGTCACGTAACATCCCTGAACCTCAGTTACATGATCGGAAAAGTGAAAATAATGTTATTTGTCCAGAATCAGGCAAATGAGTGGGGCGATATCCTGAGGTCCCTTCTAATTCTAATTTCAACAGTTATTGAGCAAATACTATGTACTCAATACAGACGTTTGTTTTCCTAGGTCCAGTGATAGAACTGTAAAAAGACATTGTCTGACTCTCTCTCCCACTATAATGCAAGTATCCTGACAGAAAGTAAACACATATAGGAATAAATAAAATAATGCAAAATGATAAATTCTGTGAAGAAAATAAAACAAGGTAACGTGATGGAGAATGATGGGGATTGGGGTGGGGGAAACAAAGAAGGAATCTACTTGATATTGGTGGTCAGGAAAGGCCTCTCTGAGGAGGTGGCATTTGAGCTGATAACTGAATGATGAAAGGAGCTACATAAAGATCTAAGAAAGAATGTTCTCAACCGAGAGAACAGCAAATGCAAAGGTCCTGAGGTGAGGATTGGCTTGACCTCTCTGAAGAACAGAAAGTTTGGTATGACTGCAGTACATGTAGGAAATGAGACCAGAAAGGCAGACATAGCCAGGTTGTGTAGGGCTTCTAATCTGTTGCTATTTACACTGTAAGAATCATTCCTTGGTCTCTCTGATTCAATTAGTAAACATAAGTGCCAGATGTTAATGATAGGGCTGCTTGATATTTACCCATAAGAAACCCAGGAAGAGGCACTGGCGGAGGGGGGTGGATGTGGGGGTTAAAACAGAGAATGAAAGCTCAAATTCTTGGGGGAGAGAGAGGTGGGGATGGAAGAGTGAGTGTGTACACAAGGGAAATGGTTAGGGAGGGCTGGAGAAAGCTTGGAGGGAGGAGGAAAAGCACCAGAGTGACCTTGGCTATGAGAAACACCCTCAGTGCCTAGGTTTGTGGAGTCCACTGTCAGAAGGGTCAACCATTATAGGGGAAGGGGCAGGGCTCTGCCTTTGTGTTTAAAATCTTAAGTGGGGGAGTGAGTAGGGCAGGAGGTAAAAGTTTGGTTATTTCTTTTCATCGAGCCTTAACCTGAAAAGCAAGCCTGCTAATCAGGAGAAAGGCTTCTGTACTGCTTTACCCTTGTTGATTCCTCAGACCTTGAACTCAAATGCCCATTATTTCCTCCTTATTTTCTTCCCCAACAAATCCTGGCATTGCAAAGGGAAATGTGCTCTGATGTAAGAGTCCCTATCCAACACTAACACACGAACAATTGAGTACATTTTCTCTCTCTTTAGGTTTTTTCATTTGTGGAAACTCAGTTTTGTTTTCTGTTATTGACGCATCTCACTGAGCGGAAAAGAGATGGTATGTCACTTCTCAGCCACCACGTGAACAGGACAGTAGCTTGGAACACAACAGTATGGGTGGCT
Source organism: Grampus griseus (assembly GCF_964374135.1). NCBI lineage: Eukaryota > Metazoa > Chordata > Mammalia > Artiodactyla > Delphinidae > Grampus > Grampus griseus. The sequence goes on along the minus strand of NC_138999.1, from coordinate 43,923,307 downwards.
TACTTGTTCCCAGATTTGCAGCACTATGTGAAAGCAGCGGCAAGTGTGCCGGTTTAATTTAAAATTGGATCTGTCCTAGGGTCAGTAAGGAATGGTATTGTTATTCCCTTTGCAACATGTATATATACCTTGGTAGGTTATTTCTGTGGGAGTTGTTTGCTTTGGTAGCAGTTATGCAGAAGGATGAGAGGAAATTAAATGCCTCTTTTCCCCCCTCTTTATCTAATACTGTTCCAAGGGCTAAGTGAAGACCAAAGATTCAAATCACTGCTGGGGGAAGGGGACCTGGGCAGAGGCAAACAATGTTCTGGGAGCAGAATGCAGGGGCCCAGCTGTGGGCAATAGGAAGCAAGCCCCCCATCGCCCCCCCCACCCCGCTGCAACCCCTTGGTCCACGTCTGGTAGAGGGCACACAGGTGCCTAGGAAGTTGGACAAGTGGGTTCCAGGCGGTAGAGCTGGCCTAGTGGTTTTCAGAGGCAGCCTTTTGTCCCTTCCCTGAAGGGTGTTAGTCCTTTGGTCTTTTTCTAGTCAGAAATGACTAATGTGGGGTATGTGCACTCTTTAGAAACTGTCTTTAGCTTTTTGCATAATGGGTTATAAATAAATGGCTTCAGGGAACCAGAAATGAGTTATTGAGTGAACTTGGCTATGGGATGGTTCAGATTCTAGATAGTTAATCACATTCTCTTGGGCTGGAAGGCTGTATCTAACCCATTCACATTCAGCTGGAAAGTTAAAAAGACACTTTTGATCAACTTGAAGAATAGTTTTAACATCAAAAATAGGTTGGTACTAGAGAAAGAAAGATTATATTAATCCAAGAAGAATAATTTCCATCTCTGTGTAGTAATCTGGTGATAAAAGTAACACCCACTTTTATTTTTAATTTGGGCATTTCTTACAAGCATTCATGCACAGTTCATAAACGCCAATATATTAATGTGTCCTATTTACAGTGTTTTTATATTAGGTGGTATATAAAAGACTGTTTTGTCTTTTCAGCCCCCTGGGCTCAGCAGCTAGATCTGCATTACTGTACTCTCTTAATGCTGGGTGGCATCATGGACTTTCTGGTTTGTTTTAGACTTATGTTTTAACCCTATACAAGGGAGCTTATATCATGGTTGTATACAGTGAACTCTTGCTGGTAACTGCTTCTAGAAGTCAGGAGCAAAGTCCTTAACATGCTACCATATCCTTTTGTCAAGTTTCTTCAACCCCGGTCCTCCCTGAACTCCCTCTACCACATCAGCTTTGCAAGGTTCTTTGCTCACTTGTACCACTGAAATTCATAGCTTATTAGACAGCTAAGAAGCATAGGTAATCCAGTAGGAAGCAGTAATGATACCTGAATAAGAGATTGTTGCCTCTGAGACAATGGCCTGACCTAAAGTTCTGCTTCTCAGAGTGGGTAGCAGGAGCCCTAGGGACCATGACAAAGAGAGGTATCTGGGAGAGACAGGAGGAACAGAAGTGGATGGCTCCAAGATTAGATGAGGGATTGATTCCGGTTTTATGATATGTCAAGATAGAAACTGGCTGGTGATTTAAAAAAACACTTTTCATCTTTACCAGTTGGCAGGTAAGGAAAACAAAATGTTTGTCTTCATTTTTATTTCCTACATAAATCATCCACCTTATTGGAAGGGTGGGTGTAGGAAGAAGAGCAGATGAATACTGTCTCAAAGCCCAGTGGAACAATGGGCAAATTCATAAATTATAGGCCTATTGTAAAGACTTACCCTTTAAGTGAGATGTTTTTGCCTTGATTAAAGCTATGAGTATGTGAAAATAGTGCCCAATCCTTGGGCCCTACCTCAGAAATATAATCTGTATAGTGTAGAGTTCTTAATTTTTAAAATTCTTTCTTAAATTAAGGAATTATATATATATATATAATACATATATATAAAAAACACATATCTCAGTGAATTTTTTTTTTTTTTTTGCGGTATGCGGGCCTCTCACTGCTGTGGCCCCTCCCATTGCGGAGCACAGGCTCTGGATGCGCAAGGCCCAGCGGCCATGGCTCACGGGCCCAGCCACTCCGCGGCATGTGGGATCCTCCCTGACCGGGGCACGAACCCGTGTCCCCTGCATTGGCAGGCGGACTCTCAACCACTGCACCACCAGGGAAGCCATCAGTGAATTTTTAGATGTGTATATTTCCATGTAATCAGTTCCCAGATTAACATGTAAAACATTTCCAGCACCCCTGAAACTTATGCTCATGTGCCTTCACAGTCAGTACACCCTTTCAAGGTAACTACTAGTCTGAGTTTTATCACCATAGATGAGTTTTGTCTGTTCTTGTCCTTTAAGTAAAATGGAATCATACAGTATGTATTGTTTCAGTCTGGTCTCTTTCACTCAGTGTAATATTTTGCTAGGCATCCATTTCGTTGCATGTATCAGTAGTTTGTTCTTTCTTTATTTTTATGAAGTGTGCTACTTTGTGTGTAGGTATGTCTTGGATTATTCCTAGTTTTTGTCTATTGTGAATAAAGCTGCTATGAATAATCAAGTCCTTTTTTTTGTGGACACATATGCTACTTTCTCTTGGGGATACTTAGGTATGGAATTTCTAGGTGCTAGATTAGGTACACAGATTTCCAAAGTGGTTGTACAATTTTACACTCCCACCAGAAATGTGGAGTTCATATTGCTGTACATACCTTTTTAGTGAAGTTCCTGTTCAAGTCTTTTGCCGATTGGTTGTGTTTTTCTAATTGATTTGTATTTCTTTTTATATTCTGAATGTAAGTCCTCTGTCAGATATACGTATTATGAATATGTTTCCAATCTGTGGCTTGGCTTTTCACTTTTTCAGTGACATTTTAAATGAACTTATTTTTTAATTTGATGAACTCCAATATAACACTATATCTTTTATGATTATTGCTTTTTGTATCCTGCCCATAAAACTTTGCCCACCTCAAGGTCATAAAGATATTCTCCTATGTTTTCTTCTGAAAGCTTTATGGTTTTAGCCCTCTCATTGAAGTCTATGATCTGGCCAAAAAATTTTTAGTAAAAATTTATATCAGTAAAAATGTTTTGAGCATGTTTCCCCAATATACATAATTTTATTTATGGATGATACAATCTACCACCACCAATATTAAATACTAATAAAGTTTTTTTTTTTTTAAATTTATTTATTTATTTTGGCTGTGTTGGGTCTTTGTTTCTGTGCGAGGGCTTTCTCTAGTTGCGCGAGCGGGGGGCCACTCTTCATCGCGGTGCGCGGGCCTCTCACTATCGCGGCCTCTCTTGTTGCGGAGCACAGGCTCCAGACGCGCAGGCTCAGTAATTGTGGCTCACGGGCCCAGTTGCTCCGCGGCATGCGGGATCTTCCCGGACCGGAGCATGAACCCGTGTTCCGTGCATCGGCAGGCGGACTCTCAACCACTGCGTCACCAGGGAAGCCCCCTAATAAAGTTTGGTTTTTTAAAAATTAGATAAATATAAACAGAACTTCCATTATCACCCTTTCCAGTAGATCATTTGTGCATAGCCTGGGATATATAAATCCACCCTGGAGACTACTGTTCTAAACCACCAAAGGCTAAATAACATTTTTGACAAACACTGATAACATTAATGTCAGCAAAAGACTTCAGTGTTAACAAATACCTAGAGTTGACAAAGTGTGAAGAGGACCCCAATGAGCATATTTGCTGATAATGTAAGAAACTCTGAGTTTGCTCTTGCACAGTGGTGTTTGTTCTCCCTTGCCTGACTTAGAGAGACAGCAAGACTGATCTGACTTGGTAGGAGCAAAGACAGACTTGCTTTTGGTCGCTGATGTAGGGTACAGTGCTCTTGACTCCCTATCCCTTTTCTCATTACCAAGTTCCTAGAGCTGAGCTTGGCTCTGGACTGACTTTTTGGCAAAGATACTTAGAATTTGACTTGGGGTAATCCCCGGGGAAATTTAATGATTTGGAGCTTAGAGAGCTTTCCTTGTGAGGATTAGTAAAATAGATGGTAATTAAGCAGCTGGGGAGGAAGGAGCTGTCTGTAAGGATAGGTCATACTGTGGGGCACAGCATAGCTCCCTTGGTCCAAGGTCAAGAGAGCCGATGGGCGTGATCCACAGAACTGAACATTCTGGGGCAGCCCCTTGTAGGATTCTTAGCTGGTAAGGTAAAGAATATCTTTTCCTTTGATGTCCACCTCCTCAGTCTAGTTCCATATAGGACTTACTATTTAGAACCATGCCTACTTACATCTTTTTAATTGGGTGATGTTTTTGAATTCTCATTTATTTGAGAGAGGTTTTTGTTTTCTGTTTTGCCTTTTGGGAAGCTGGGGTAAGGTAGAGAAGATGAAATTAGGAACAGCAATTTCTTATTTTTCAAATCTAGACTACTTTGGAATTTGGGAGGAATTTTAAAGGGAGAAAGTTGCTAAAAGAAACAAGTTAGGGCAGGCAGTTTGTCTGCAACCCAGGATCAGACCGTTGAAAGTCATGGCAAAGAAAGAGATCACAGAGGTTTCAAAGCCTGTATCTCCCTTTTCCAGGTCACTCTGATTGATCTCTCCTAGCATGGTCAGATTCTAAGGGCTACCAATGGGGTAAGAGAGGGCAGATCAGAAACAGCCCCCAACTTGTGGTCTGTTCAAGTCAAACTAAGTTTCAGAATAAGCACAGACTTTATTATTTGATGATCCTACTTCCTAATAAGTTAAACTTCTCAAAGACAGATTATCTCCATCTCTACATTTTCTCTCTATTGATTCCCCAGAAAAGGCCAAATTGCTGAATTGGTGTCTGGAGTGTCACTAAAAACTTGAAAATCTTTCAAAAAGTGATAAAAAGACATTCAGAGGATATACTTATTTTAAAAAAGCAATATAACTATTGTATTCTAGGTGGACCTTTTCCATTTATGTAGTAAAAAAAATCAATTCATACAATTAACTATGTTATTTGCCTTCTTAGACAATGGACACGCTGGTGGAGGTAGGAGAACGGGCGGGTACAGTGGTCCCTAGGTATCCGTGAGAGATTGGTTCTAAGACCCCCACGTGGATACCAAAATCCATGGAAGCTCAAGTACCTTACAGGTGGCCCCCCCGTGCATGGGATTTTGCATCTGTGGATTCAGCCAACCAGATGAACCCGTGGAATGCCGGAACATCCTGCGGAACATGCGCCGTGGCATAATTTGGCCAGAAGCTCCTAGAACTGGCCAACAAAGTTTCAGTTAATGCCTAGTTTTTCCAATAAATTTATTGTAGCAAGCAGAGGTATTCACAATCATGCCATTGACTTTTAATACTGCTCTTACACTATTGTAATAAGCATTCAATACTTGCTGGTTATTGTTGCAGATGGTATGTCTCCTGCTGATGCATTTTTCCCCCAAGATAAACCTGGCTTAACTTTTCTTTCCTTCACTTTCTCATATTTCCTAGTTTAGTCAAGAGACCCAAGCAAGTATCTGCTAGTATCTTTTATTTAGTATAAAAGCTACTAGAAAGCCAGTAAGTACTGTTAGGTCCATTTTCCTTTGCCTTTACTCTCAAGCGGCCAATTTGTCACTTTGTTGACAGTTATTAGAGCACTTCGTGCTTCATAGAAGATCCATCAAAAATTTCCAATTCATCAGCTCATTAGCACAAAATGGGGCTTCAGGAATCTCTTTCTCTCAGTGTCCCAACTGTGCTTTTATAAGTGTTCAAACCTTGATGGACCACTCTGAAACAATGGATAAAGACCACAGGGAAATGAGAGATGGATGTTGATTAGTTTCGAAGGAGTGAAACGTAGGTGAAGGCAAAGCACAGTGGGATTATCTGTGTCAGCAGAATGGTAATGCATGACTTTGCTAACTGTACACAGGTCACTGAATGTCAGAGCTCCACAGGTCGTCAGAGACCATCTAGTCAGACCCCCACGTTTTACCAGTAAGGGTGAAAGAGGCCAAAAGAGGGGAAAGGGACTTGTCCAAGGTCAATCAGCTCTTCCCAACTTTCCAGGCAACAGCTGGCTTTTGGCTATATGACCTTTATGCAATCAATTTTCAATTACTTGGACCACTCACTGCTAGCCCAGCAATCACTTGGATAATCCAAAATGACACATAAGTTAACCATCGTTTACATTGGGCTTTGTGGTGTGTGTTTATACTGACATTCCAATGCGTCTGGGTCCAATCTGAGAACTCACAACACTTCAAATGAAACAAGAAAGCCACCCTGAAGGGCTGATTCAGGAAGAGCTGGAAAGTTGACCAGCCTTACTGAATGGACAGCATCAAATGATGCTATACAGCCCTCTCAAGAAGGACATGTTATTCTCAACATGTTTGTTGATTAACACCTCTTCTGTGCCCCAGCCAGAGTTACGAGTGGCACAGTGGGAAGGGGAAAAAAATCTTTTATAGGAGAATATACATATTGTTTCCCCTTCCTTCCTTCTTCCCTTCTCCTCCCCTCCCTTCTTCCTTTCCCCTCCCCTCCCCTCCCCTCCCTTCCCTTTCCTTTCCTTTTCATTCCTTTTCCTTGCTAGAAAAATGAACAGCTGCTTTATCTTCTATATAAACAAATATGTGGTTGAGCCATCGACCTGGAGAACTGGCTATCAGGATGCCAAACAATAAATGGAAGACATGCTGGATCCCAGGAATCTAGAGGTGGAGGGGGGAGGAGGAAGACCTGTGAGCAATATTTTTTAAAAGAGTCCAAAAGTTAGGAGGAATAAGAAGGAATCTGTTGTATAGCTCAGTAAATGCCCTGGGTTTGGGAAAGGGCTAGTTTGGGGTATAGTCCAAGAGCTCTTCAACCAAATGGAGTTTCATTTCCTGATCTGGACCTGTCTGTACTTTGGGATTTGGTGCCATAATTTGCTGGTTTGTTGTCTGCGAACCCTCAAACTTGTGCTAAAATGGAGTTATTATTATTCATGTTCTGAAGGTGATGCTGCTGGTGACTGAGAAAGGGCATGGAACAGAAAAAGGGGCATGGACAATTGGCTTGAGGCTATAGTCCAAGAAAGAGTCCCTGCAAGGATTCAGATAGTGGCAAACAAAGTGGCAGTAGGGAATGCAAAATGCCTGATCTTTTGCTGCAGCCATAATTAAGCATTTTAGTTTAAAAGGTACCCCTCTTTCATTTTCTGGTCTAGAATAAACAAATCTTATTGATGTAACAAAGTGCTTAATTAACCTGAGGTGGTACTTAATATCAATACATATTGAAGGAAAGACTTGCCACGGTTAACAGTAATATGGATAATTGAGTTATATGAATTTAAAAATGGGTAGAGTGAATTAAGACTAATGTACATCAACAGGAAATATCTATTAACATTCATTAGTTAGACTCTTGTTTGTGGTTCTTTGTTAGCCTAAGGAAGCCCTTTCAAATGGCTGATGATGCCTGTTGAAAGTCCTGCCTGATGCTGAGGGCCTTCCATGGATGCCAAAGGAATGAATCATTCAAACAGAACTTCTGAAATTCAAGTACAGCGCTTTGCTTCTTCTTCTTTTTCTTTTGGTAGCAGTGACTGTGAAGTAATAATGATAATGACAATGGAAATAAGAGTGTGATCCTACTTAATTTGCTGAGAGTTGTTCCCCATTTACCAATATTGGCTTGTTTTTTCTCGAGTGGTGGCCCAGGTATTGGAACAAAGGTATATATATATGTTCAATGTCACTTGGCTAACCTATGATTTGTCAGACAAAGGTTAATTTAAAAAAATTGTTGGGTTAGCAGCAATAAATTTAATAACAGTCTGTGATTTAACTCAGAATTTCAATTTATTTGATGGGATTTTTAAAATCCTGAATTAACATATTTTTCTGAACTCAGGAGGTCTCATCTGCCAAATTGCACATGAACTGGCCAACCTAAAGCTCAGCAATATTCTAACTTACATGGTGTGGGGATAGATTGGAGGGATGCTATAAAGGACTGAAAGAAAGATTGGAACAAGAGTAGAAGTAAATGTAAAAACACCTGCAGCAAAGACCAGCCCTTAGTTGCGCCATTTAGAACCTGCCTTTCCCTAAGAATTGTATGGTTTAATCATCCTCAAATCTTTTGCTTCTGAGAGAAACAAACAAACACCTCTTCCTGATTCCATTAGTGGGTTGGACCTTTTTTCACCTGCCCAGCTCCATGGACATATGAACTTTAGATGGTAACCCACCCCTGAATCTGGGAGCTATGTGTACTTTGTTCATTTCTGTATCTCTAGCACTAAGCACGTTGTCCCCTGCATACTAGAAATTAACCAAAATCTTGAGGATGGATTAATGGATGGATGAGATGACTCCTACCACCATGGATGGAATTGATGTTCCAATAGGTGGAACTCACCTTTGTAGTAGAAGAAATGTCACATACAAAAGTAGCCGTAAGTAAGGATCCTTGGGGGAACATTCTGCTTTGCTTTGCTTTTGCCTACCCTAGTGGCTATTATTTCTTCCTTTGCTTTCAATGCCCACGCCCCAGCCTGACTACATTCCTGCCAAGATTGCCCTTGACCAATGGAAATACTGTAGGCTATGGTGGAACAGTGAACACCCATGTTCCCAGCATTTGGTCAGTGCCCACTGTCAACAACATACTTGTTGAAGAGATATAGATAAATGATCAGTTACTTTGTATCTTTTGGATTTGCAATTCCACTCACAGAAGGTTGAGCTGGAAGCCACCTTCAAGGTCTTCAGAGTCAACCCCTTGCTCCCAGATCCTTCACATACTAACAACCCTGTGAGGTAGGGTTGCTTATTATCTGTATTTCACATATGGGGCCATTGAGACATGGAGATGTTAGGTAACTTGCTTGGAGTCACAGAGCTAGGAAGTACTAGAGCCAAGATTCACACTCAAGTTTGTCAGACTTCAGAACCTGCCCAAAGAGAGAAGGACTTGCCAAAGGTCATTTTGCTGAATCCTAGTTCTTCTGGCTCTAATTTGTGTGCACAATTTGCTATTCCATGCCCACACTGTGGAGTTCCTTCGAACATCGTTTTCTTATTTAGAAGTACTTGTCTCCCCAAATGGACTGTTGGTTCCTCCAGGGCACAGATTGCATTATATCTGTGTTGTTTTCTTCCTCAAGGGCTTGCCCAAGATTTGCCTTCAGTAAATAATGGCCTATAATCAGCTTCTTAGCTGCTCCCTGGAGGGTCTTGGTGCCATCCCCCAGGACTATTTGTGGCTCAGAAGTTGGGAGGAGCCAGGAAGTAGAATTTGGGGGAAGGAATCGCCTCACCACCTGCTTTCTTTTTTGTCCTCTGCAACACAGATTGAAGATGGAGGCAAGGCAGCCTTGTCGCAGAAGATGAGGACTGGTGATGAGCTGGTGAATATCAATGGCACACCATTGTATGGCTCCCGCCAAGAGGCCCTCATCCTCATCAAAGGCTCCTTCCGGATCCTCAAGCTGATTGTCAGGAGGTAAGGCACAGGGAGATTTGCTATTAGGTGCAGGAGCCGCTGAAACCACTTGGTTGGTAGAAAAGCCTCAATAGAGGCATGTCTCTATCAATATCAAGGAAAGAGGTGTTTCATGTGAACAGAATTTTGCAGACAACTGAAGCAAAATGGCATAAGAGAAAGGGCCTTTGGTTCAAATCCTGGCACTATCTCATACTACCCATGTCATCTTGCATAAATTTATTTTACCTCTGAAAGACTCACTCTCCTCATTTGCTTTTGAGAGAACTAAATGACTCAATACACACCAAGGGCCTACCTAACCCAGTGTTTTTCTGTATCCTCCATCATAAAAGACTGCCACTGCTGAACCACATAGATTTAAAGAGATCCTACTCCCAGCCATGGTAGGCACTCTGGAGGCTGTGGCAAATTCTAAGACAGGAAGCCTGCCCTTGAGGAGTGTACAGTCTAACAGGGGAGAAAAGACACACATAAGACAAATTAATTAGCAATACATTGTTTTAAAGAAAGCCGTAAAGGAGATTCCACAGGGCGAAGGGTGATTGTCAAATGAATTGTTCAGACAGAAATTGCTATTAGAGTTCAAGAGAAAGAGAAAGCACGTCAGAAGAGATGGTTAGGGTAAGACTTCATAGAGGAGGTAGAATCTAAGCTAAAAAACAGGTAGAATTTGACAAAGAAACCATCAGGAGGGGAAAAGCTTTCTAGGTAAGTAGAGTGGCACAAGCAGGAGGAAGACAAGGACATATTTGGAAGATAAGGACAGTCATTCTACTGCTGCCAAAGCATCCACCTATAGGTGAGCTTACCATAGGTCTCCCTTTCATTTTGCTGCTGTATCTTTGTTCTCTACTCCTGGAGCTCATACTTCTCCCTTTCTGTTAGTTTCCTTTATGTTATACACATGCCTAAGTTTTTCCATCTTAATTATTTTTATTAGAAAAAATTTTGTGTCTTCCTGTATTCATACTTCCCCCTCTGGCTTCTGCCCCATCTTCTTCTTTTTGTTCATATCCAGTCTCTCAAAAGGCGAGTCTATACTCACTGTTTCTACTTCACCTACCTTCACCTACCATTTAGCTTTCCACCCACTGCAGTCTGAATTTGACTCCCAGAAGTCCACTGAAACTACTCTGTCAAAATATATGTATTACCTCCTAGTTGTCAGAGTCAATGGGTTATTTCTAGTCTTTATCATATATGACTTACATATGGCGTTTGACATTGTTGCTCTGGATTACACCCTTCTTTGTGAAACTCTCCTGCTTTCAAGATACCCCATTTCCTTGTTCTTTTTCTATCTCTCTGTTCACTTTTTAAAATGAGGTTCCTCTACCACCTGCTCTTCCTCTGCCCATCCCTTAAATGTTGGTGTTTCCCCTAGTTCTACCCTTTCTAATTTCATCAATATACCATGGAAAATCTCACCCGGTCCCCGAGTTTCAATTATCATCTGTGTGTGGATGACTAGATCTCTAATGCCCCAGACCCCTATAACCAACTTCTACTAGACATTTATACTTAGATGTCTCAGAAGCATTTCACACAAAACATGCTCAAAACCTAATGCATCATCTTCTTCTCCTCGCAAGCTCCTTATCTCAGTGACTGGGACCACCATGCCCTTAGTCAACCAAGCCAGAAACACAGAAGCCATCTTTAATTTTTCCGTTGTTCTCCTGCTCTATATGCAAATGATTTATCCCGAGGAGAGAGTACTTAGGGGGAAAGATTTTGAGTTAGTAAGGGTGAAGTTTTATAGGATCCCATTGATTTATTATATTACTTGCTGCTACATAAGACTAAGCCATGCCTGCCCATGTACCTAGGTAAGAGGTGACATGTTAAATAATGTCTTATACAATAGACACATTGTCACTGACTCAGTATTGGATAGGTCATAGTTTAGGTTTTAAATAAGGCTTCTTAAAGGGGCAGATTGGTGAATTTAGAAGTTTTTGTTTTAGAATCAGATAGACGCATGTATGCTACTTCCTGGTTCTGTCACATGGGAAATAATAGTTCCTATATAGGAGGATGACGATTAAGTGAGGCAATTTATGTAAAATGCCTTTAACATAATAGGTTCTCAGTGAATTTCAGTCCCATTCCTTTCCCTAGGGTATAAAAGAAGCATAATTGGTAACCAAACACCATTATGAAATAAGGAGATCATCAAACTGTATTGTGCTTTGCAACCTAACCTTCAGAGACAAGATTTGCTGGGAAACCATTAGGGGTGAAAAAGATCTGACAGGAAATAAAGCCCCTTGAGAAATATTGGTTATACAGAGGTACCAGCACTTAGAAGGAATGTAGACATGATCCGTATTGGCTTCTGAACCAGTCCTAAGAATGAGAGTGTTCAGGTGTGTCACTCACTCATCCTCCCTTGGTGAGCTCCATGTCTTCTTTCTCCCTGCTGTGGTGACATCTGCCACTACCAGTCACTTAAGAGTGGCTATAATTATGGCCTTGGAGATAATCGGGCCCTTTGGTTTTCATGGTGTGGCAGGTCCTATGGCTCCCAGAACCTACGTTGTCTACCCTTTCAGCTTCTCCGTCTCAACCCCGATTGGAGGAGGCGTTCAATGACATAATTTATTAGGTGATGCTGCCCTCTTGTGGAAAACTTAACCTTCACCTATGGACTACCCTGGGGATGGTGTAGGACATTATTCCTTCTTTCCTGGTCCAAGTTATTCTTCTAATTTATGAAAGAGCTCTCAGCACATAAAAGAAATGTGATCTCCATGAAATTTAATATTTAGCCTAGTGTTTTATACTAAGGTAGAAAGTCTTTGGTTTGAGTAAAGCAATCAACTGACAAAGATTCAACACTGAGCTTTAGGTCTGAGCTTGAGTGTTTGTGGATGAATATAAAGAAGGAACTTCAGAAAATGGCTTATTCTGAAAAGCCAGCCCAGCTCTTCCTCCTATATTGCTCTTTAGATAATGGTTAACTAAGTCATAAATCTAGGTGTTGCCCTCAACTCTTCTCACTTGCCTCAAGCCACTTCAATCCAAGTTATTCCAAGTCTTGATTATTCTACTTGCTAAAAACCTCTCTGTAGCCCTTGTCTTAATCCAATTGTTCATCATTTCTTACCTGGACCATTGTAATAGTCTTCTCACTGGCTTCTTATCTTGTAGTCTCACCTCCTTCCAATCAATCCATTCTCCAAATAAGCATCTAATCATGTCACTTATCTATTTGAAAAAAAGAAAACAAAACAGGACCAATAACCATACAATCACATTGGTCCCAAGAGATAGAAGATACAGACTATATTAAGGATTTGTATTCATGAAACCATTCTTTGAGGGAAAAAAAGGATCTAAATATGTAAAGAAAAAACCTGCAATAAAAGAAGAAAAATTATATAAATGTCTATATGGGAAACTTTAACGTAATTTAACTATATCAGATAAAGTAGACCTAAAATATATACTTTAAAAGTTTGAAAACCATAATTCATAGGGTCTAATTAATAAATGTCAAAAACTGTATTCTATAGACAGTGAATACACTATATTTTCAAATATTCTGGTAACATTTAAAAAAATGATCATTGATATGCCACAAAGAAAACCTTTGCAAACTCTTGCAAGTAGACACTTTCTCTGTTCTCTGATGATAATGTAAAACTTTTATAAACTTGAAAACAAATTTAAACAAAAGTCTTCGACTGCATGAATATTTCAGGACACAATTTATATGCAAGTATTAGCTCAAAGAAACACTGGCAGACTAATAAAAAATAACAAAAACGAGATCACGACTTATCAAATCTTTGAGAGCAATATTCAGGAGTAAATTTATAGCCTTAAATATTTCATTATTAAATATGAAGAATGAAATTATGTGACTAAGAATCCAATATAATATGAAGCCGATGGGTAGGGTTTTTTTTAATTAAGTAGATAAGCCTCTAGCAAATTTAATCAAGAAAACAATGATGAATTATAAATAAAATTTAAGTGATAAATGGAATATAAGAGCAAATACAAAGGTTTCTTAAATTATAGGACACTACTAAATTGTACCTTAATAAATTTGAAAATCTCAGAGAAATTTAAAATATCTAATAAATATTAAATGGCAAGCATTATTGAGAAGTTGCAAACTAAATGGACCTGTAATTGTAGAAACATAGAAAACAATCATCAAAGAGAAACTTCTACAAATACTTTAAGGTCAGATGTATTTACCAGCAAGTTCCTTCAAACTTTCTAGGAATAGACAAATTCAATTCTATAGCAGTGTTATACAGTTGAACATCTTGAAGAGTTATTCACATTGGTTTTGAAGGTAGCATCACTCTGATACCAACATCTGACAAACTGCTCCAAAAAGAACATTCTATCCAATTTTTTTTTTTTTTTTTTTTTTTGCGGTATGCGGGCCTCTCACTGCCGTGGCCACTCCCGCTGAGAAGCACAGGCTCCGGACTCGCAGGCCCAGCGGCCATGGCTCACGGGCCCAGCTGCTCCGCAGCATGCGGGATCCTCCCAGACCGGGGCACAAACCCGTGTCCCCTGCATCGGCAGGCAGACTCCCAACCACTGCGCCACCAGGGAAGCCCTCTATCCAATTTTTGAACTTAGATGGAAAACCTATGAATGAAATTCTATCAAATCTACTTCAGTAATGTTGGACAATAACAATTCATTGCAAATGTTAAAAGATAATTTTTAAAAAGATAAAATCTTAACTCATAGCGATAGAAAAATGCACGTGTTGAAGATTTTTATTTAACAGTAATAAGGATATTGTAAGGTGTTACAACCAGTTCAAAGGATAAGTCAAAGAAGCACAAATTTAATTTAAAAGTAGACTACATTAACCAATGAGGAGCTATAAGGAGAAATATATCCCATTCACAATAGCAACCAAACACATACAATTCTTAGAAATGACCTTAGTAGGAAATATGTATGAAAGCAAGAAGTTGTTTATGCTGGAAATTACAAAACTGTCCAGAAAGAGAAAATGTGTAGACGCTATTTTTTATCACATGGGTAAAGTCTCAGGGCACTGTTGTAATGATAAAATTAAGACACAATTTGATGGATAGTATATACACATGCCCTGGTTTAGGCATGCTTTCCACAGACAACTTCTAAACCATTATTCTTCTAAACTCACACAAAAATCCCTTTTGAAATTCAGACAAGCAGGCTTTATCATTTTCATTTCCTTACCAATGTCATCTATCAGCCTGCAGGTCATTCTCCCACTTCTGTTTTATACTTTGGCACCTGCTTCACCATCATCTTCTCTACCCCAGTTTCTGCTGTCATACTGAAAGATTTCATTGTTCTTGTAAAGAATCACAAACTTTAGTCTTATGGGTCCTTGATCTCAACTTCAGAGATAAACCCTTCTATATCAGCAGCTCACTCCCCTGACTGTACCATGGACTGTGCCAACCTTTCAGTCAACAAATATTTATTGAATGTCTAATCTAGGCTAGAGTCTGGTGACTCAATCATGGAACCCTGACACCTTCCAGTCTTTCTCCATTGGAGTTCCTTATCTGAATCACAGAAGAAAGAAAATAAGTTGAGTGACCATTATCTCAGTTTTCCCAAGGATGGCACATAACTAGGAGTGTGCTAGATGCAGAAGAGAGAAGTTAATTCATTACATACAATGGATTCTTCAGGGCTGTGTTTCTTACTGGCGAGCATCACTTAGAAACTTGTTAGAAATGCAAATTATTGGGCATTACCATAGACGTACTGAATCAAAACTCTGAGGGTGGTACTCAGCAATATGTTTTAACAAACTTTCCAGGTGTAAAGCTTACAGTTTGAGAACCACTGTCTTGAGGGCTTCGGGCTTAATTCTCAGGAATCAGCTGAGAAAGACTAAATTCAACTCTCTGATAACAACCTTACTCCTTCTAGCTTTCACATACCCCATTCCCTTTACAGCTGCTCTTCAATATCTAGCCCTCAAATATCATTTTCCACTATTCTGTGCTCACGACTATATCTCTAGTTCTGATCTCTCCCCAAAGCTCATATGCATAGCAGCCTGGTAAACATCTCTACAGGAAAACCCAGCAGGAACTGAAAGGCAATGTGTGTAAATCTGAACTCATTATCTGGTTTATAAAACTCTCTCCCTTTCCAATAGCAGTTGGTGGTACTTTCATCCATCTAGCCATCCAAGTGAGAAACCTGAGTCATTTTTGACTCCTTGTTCTCCCTCACTAAGCCATGTTGATTTAACCTCTTAGACACTTCCAGAATTTACACTGCTCACTCCATTTTCACCACTATTGCCCTTCTCATCTCTCCCCTGTACTATTTCAGTAGCCTCTTGACTGTCTCAGATCTGTCTGCCAAGGTGTTGCCACAGAAGTAAATCTAAAATACAGATTCAATTATATTAATCCCCTCCTGGAAACTTGTAAGTGGCCTTCATTGCCCAGAGGCATGGTAAATAAGACATTGTATATCTTCATCCCTACCCATACCTGCAACTTCATCTGACACTTGTCTTTTGTGCTAGAGCAATACCATTCCCCAAGAATTTCATGCTGTTTGTCACCTCTGACTCTGATCATTCTCTGCTTTCTATTGGAGCATACTTTCCTCTTCCTTTCCTTAGTTAATGCCTTCATATTGACCATTAAGATTCAGCTCTGGGGATGTTTCTAGGGTACTTTCTTTGATGCCTTGGGTTGAGTTAGGTGAACTTTCTCTGTCTCCCATAGAACTCTAGTAGGTTTTATCACATTGTGTTGAAATAATCTGTTTCTATGTTTATCTTCCCCATTACACCAGACCAGGAGTTGGCCAACTACAGCCTATGGGCTAAATCCAACCCACCACCTTTTTGGGGATGGCTTGCTACTAAGAGTGTTTTTTAAAATGTATTTTTAAATGGTTGGGGAAAAGAAAGAATAGGATTTTATGACATGTGAAAATTATATGAAACTCAAATTTCAATGTCCATAAATAAAGTTTTATTGGAACAGAGCCATGCCTATTCATTTACATATTGTCTATAGCTGCTTTCACACTATGATGGCACAACTCAGTAGTTGTGACAGAAACTGTCACAACTGAAAAGCCAAAAAAATATTATTTTGCCCATTACAGAAAAAAATGTGCTGACCACTGGACTACAAGAACCATGAGGGGAGCGGCTGCTTCATATTCATTGTTGTGTCCTCAGCACCTAGTACACCTTATGGCACATAAGAAGGACTCAGAATTTTTTTTTAACATCTTTATTGGAGTATAATTGCTTTACAATGGTGTGTTAGTTTCTGCTTTATAACAAAGTGAATCAGTTATACATATACATATGTCCCCATATCTCTTCCCCTCTTGTATCTCCCTCCCTCCCACCCACCCTATCCCACCCCTCTAGGTGGTCACAAAGCACCGAGGTGATCTCCCTGTGCTATGCGGCTGCCTCCCACTAGCTATCTATTTTATGTTTGGTAGTGTATATATATCCATGCCACTCTCTCACTTTGTCACAGCTTACCCTTCCCCCTCCCCATATCCTCAAGTCCATTCTCTAGTAGTTCTGCGTCTTTATTCACGTCTTGCCCCTAGGTTCTTCATAACCTTTTCTTTTTTTAAGATTCCATATATATGTGTTAGGATACAGTATTTGTTTTTCTCTTTCTGACTTACTTCACTCTGTATGACAGATTCTAGGTCTATCCACCTCACTACAAATAACTCAATTTCGTTTCCTTTTATGGCTGAGTAATATTCCATTGTATATACGTGCCACATCTTCTTTATCCATCCATCTGTCGATGGACACTTAGGTTGCTTCCATGTCCTGGCTATTATAAATAGAGCTGCAATGAACATTTTGGTACATGACTCTTTTAGAATTATGGTTTTCTCAGGGTATATGCCCAGTAGCGGGATTGCTGGGTCGTATGGTAGTTCTATTTTTAGTTTTTTAAGGAACCTCCATACTGTTCTCCATAGTGGCTGTATCAATTTACATTCCCACCAACAGTGCAAGAGGGTTCCCTATTCTCCACACCCTCTCCAGCATTTATTGTTTCTAGATTTTTTGATGATGGCCATTCTGACCGGTGTGAGATGATATCTCATTATAGTTTTGATTTGCAATTCTCTAATGATTAATGATGTTGAGCATTCTTTCATGTGTTTGTTGTCAATCTATATATCTTCTTTGGAGAAATGTCTATTTAGGTCTTCTGCCCATTTTTGGATTGGGTTTTTTTGAGATGGAGCTGCATGAGCTGCTCGTAAATTTTGGAGATTAATCCTTTGTAAGTTGCTTCATTTGCAAATATTTTCTCCCATTCTGAGGGTTATCTTTTTGTCTTGTTTATGGTTTACATTGCTGTGCAAAAACTTTTAAGTTTCATTAGGTCCCATTTGTTTATTTTTGTTTTTATTTCCATTTTTCTAGGAGGTGGGTCCAAAAGGATCTTGCCGTGATTTATGTCATAGAGGGTTCTGCCTATGTTTTCCTCTAAGAGTTTGATAGTGTCTGGCCTTACATTTAAGTCGTTAATCCATTTTGAGTTTATTTTTGTGTATGGTGTTAGGGAGTGTTCTAATTTCATTCTTTTACAGGTAGCTGTCCAGTTTTCCCAGCACCACTTACTGAAGAGGCTGTCTTTTCTCCACTGTATATTCTTGCCTCCTTTATCAAAGTAAAGGTGACCATATGTGCGTGGGTCTATCTCTGGGCTTCCTATTCTGTTCCATTTGGGGTCCTTTGTGTTTCCATACAAGTTATGAAATTTGCCAGTGGTAGTTTGATAGTGATTGCATTGAATCTGTATATTGCTTTGGGTGGTAGAGTCATTTTCACAATGTTATTTCTTCCAATCCAAGAACCTGGTATGTCTCTCCATCTATTTGTATCATCTTTAATTTCTTTCGTCAGTGTCTTATAATTTTCTGCATACAGGTCTTTTGTCTCCTTAGGTAGGTTTATTCCTAGATATTTTATTCTTTTGGTTGCAATGGTAAATGGGAGTGTTTCCTTAATATCACTTTCAGATTTTTCATCCTTAGTGTGTAGGAATGGAAGAGATTTCTGTGCATTATTTTTGTATCCTGCTACTTTACCAAATTTATTGATTATCTCTAGTAGTTTTCTGGTAGCATCTTTAGGATTCTCTATGTATAGTATCATGTCATTTACCAGCAGTGACAGCTTTGCTCCTTCTTTTCCGATTTGGATTCCTTTTATTTCTTTTTTTCTCTGATTGCTCTGGCTAAAACTTCCAAAACTATGTTGAATAATAGTGGTGAGAGTGGGCAACCTAGTCTTATTCCTGATCTTAGTGGAAATGATTTCAGTTTTTCACCATTGAGGACCATGTTGGCTGTGGGTTTGCCATATATGGCCTTTATTATGTTGAGGAAACTTCCCTCTATGCCTACTCTCTGCAGGGTTTTTATCATAAATGGGTGCTGAATTTTGTCAAAAGCTTTCTCTGCATCTATTGAGATGATCGTATGGTTTTTCTCCTTCAATTTGTTAATATGGTATATCACGTTGATTGATTTATGTATATTGAAGAATCCTTGCATTCCTGGAATAAACCCCACTTGATCATGGTGTATGATCCCTTTAATGTGCTGTTGGGTTCTCTTTGCTAGTATTTTGTTTAGGATTTTTGCATCTATGTTCATCAGTGATATTGGCCTGTAGTTTTCTTTCTTTGTGACATCTTTGTCTGGTTTTGGTATCAGGGTGATGGTGCCCTCGTAGAATGAGTTTGGGAGTGTTCCTCCCTCTGCTATATTTTGGAAGAATTTGAGAAGGATAGGTGTTAGCTCTTCTCTAAATGTTTGATAGAATTTGCCTGTGAAGCCATCTGGTCCTGGGCTTTTGTTTGTTGGAAGATTTTTAATCACAGTTTCAATTTCAGTGCTTGTGATTGGTCTGTGCATATTTTCTATTTCTTCCTGGTTTAGTCTCGGAAGGTTGTGCATTTCTAAGAATTTGTCCATTTCTTCCAGGTTGTCCATTTTATTGGCGTAGTTGCTTGTAGTAATCTCTCATGATCCTTTGTATTTCTGCAGTGTCAGTTGTTACTTCTCCTTCTTCATTTCTATTTCTATTGATTTGAGTCTTCTCCCTTTTTTTCCTTGAAGAAGACTCAAGACTTTTTTTTACACATCCTGATGTAGGAAAGTAGGAAAGTAGAGAATATGAGTAATTGGTCCACTTGATAGTTTTCATGGTCACCTAAATTGGCGTATGAGATTGCATTCAGTCTCTTATGGATATGGTTATTTGTGAGCCTGTTTTTATCTGATCAGCTCTAGGTTCACTGATGAAAAAAAGCCAAAAAATCTAGTTTTTTTCCCTGCAAACCTGATGTCCAGATCTTCTACCAACATGATTAGGAGAAGGAACCATATTTTGGGGCTTTGTCCAGGCTACCTGCCACCCTCTCTAGCTGATCTTTCTCTGTTGTGATTATGCCTCTGCCATCTACAGTTATTAAATGGAAGGGGTTTAACTGTTAAAACTCATTAAAACTGTATTTGTCCTGTCATGTATTAATATACCAAGGATAGGCGGAGCTTCACAGTTGACACAGTGTTAGAGAAGTCCTGGAAAGGCAAGAGATGGAAGAATCGACACACTATTATAAAACAGGGATAGGTAAACTATGGTCTGTGGCAAAATCTGGCCTGCTACCTGTCTTTGTAAATAATGTTTTATTGGAATACAGGCATTTTCATTCATCTACATGTTGCTTTTATACCACAATGGCACAGTTGAGTATTTCTGTCAGAGGACATATGGCCCTCAAAGCCTAAAATACTTACTACCTGGCTCTTTATAGAAAAAGTTTAAAGCATCCTCCAAAAAGAAGCATCCTCCAAAAGGAAGGTATAAACATCCTCCAAAAAGAAGACCTTGAGACTATCTAAAGGTTAAAAGGACTGAAGGAGAACCACCACTGTCTACAAGTGAAACTGCATAAAAAAAAATCACAGAATGTTTAAACCAACAAACATGTGAGGCCAACTGATGAATTCTTGAGATTCAATTATTCTTTTGAGTTTGGGTGATGATGTGGTTGGTATAAGGCAAAATGAATTGTATTTGTGTTCATACAAGTATGTGTTTGCTTGCTTGCTTCCTCCTATTCAAAAGATATACACACTACTATATATATAAAAAAAACAAGGACCTACTATATAGCACAGGACCTATATTCAATATTTTGTAATAACCTATAATGGAAAAGAATCTAAAAAAGAATATGTATGTATGTATATATGTATGTTTATATATATGTATAGATACACACACACACACACACACACATATATATATATCTGATTCACTTTGCTGTACACCAGAAACTAACACAACATTGTAAGTGAACTATACTTCAATAAAAAGATATATATTTTAAAATTTTTATTAGAGTATAGTTACTTTACAATGTTGTGTTAGTTTCAGGTGTATAGCAAAGTGAATCAGTTATACATATACATTAAGAAAGATATGTATTGAGTGCTTCTATAATCTAGATAATGAGCTAACTGCTGGGGATACCATAAAGAATAAAACAGACACATTCCCTGCCCATATGTAGCTTATAGTCTATTGTGTTTGACCTTAGCATGACTTTGAACAAGTTTACATAACTTCTTTGAGCCATTCTTTTCCCTCCTGTATAATCAGAATGCTAATGCCTCTTTTGCAAGTTTGTTATAAGGATTAAATGAGATTTTATATATATACATTTTCCCAAGTCATTCAAAGAATATTTATCGAGTGCCAACTATATTCTAGGCACTATTCCAAGTATTGGTGATACAGCAGTTAATACAGTAGATTTAAAGAGAAAATCTTGCCCTCATGGAAATTGCATTTTAGTCAAATATATGAAAGTACCTGAAGCAAAGTAGGATTTAATGATTGTTCTTTTCCTTTTCCCAATAAATAAAAAGATGGCAGTCCTTATCCTTCAGTACTGACTTTAGCAGGGAGTACAATACTGGTTAAAACTATGTCACACAGATTTCCTTTTAATGGCTAGCACTTTTAACAACATAGATGAGGTGTTATTATCAATCATAATAATAATTTTCAACCAGAATAATCATTAGGTTGGATAGCACAAGTTGTGAAAAACAACTAGTTCCAAATTGGTTTACTTCTCGTTCCTTGCATGTGCCTCTCTGCCTTTTCTATGTTGTTCCTTGACCTAGAAAGTTTTTCACCTTTCTCTGCTGAACCAAAGACTGGCCATACACTAAAGTCAAGCTGCAATCAAAGGAAAATGTACTGTCAGAGCTAAAAGAGGTCTCTCTAATCATGGTATTTAGCAACCCCATTTTATACGTGAAAAAAATGCCCAGGACAGGAAAAGACTCTAAGTTCACATAGCTTAGAAGTGACAGAGGTAGGACTAAACAAGCAGCCTCTGCTTACCAGTTAAGCATTTGTTTCACCATTTTTGGGATGTCTCACATTTGCTACCACCTCTAAGAAGCCTTCCTGCACTTGAGGGAGACATCATCTTCTTACACCCAAAGTACCTTCACTGTCCTAACCTTTACCTTATCTTTTCCCTCTGCCAACTCTTTTATGAATTGATCCACATCCAAGTGTTTCACCTCTCTCCTAGATGCAGGAGACTGCCAGATACCTCTGCCCAACTTTACCTTCTTTCTGACCTGCAGACTTCCATTCCAAAGTGTGTATTACCCCTCACCCAACTTCCCCACCTAATATCTCTATTTCTGACCATGGCATATTTCCCACCCCTGTAAGTCAAGCTCACAACTGTAGAATCCTCTTCCATTCCCTTTTTCATCCCCAACAGTCCCCAAGCCCTTTCTGAGCTTCTTCTGCAGTGTTTCTAATATCCAACTCATCTATCTCCTTTGCCTTCTTCCTGCTACTGCCAGGGACTCATTACCTCTTGTCTGGATGCCCTCTAACCCATTCTCTGCAATTCTGCCAAATGAATCTCCCTAAAGCACATCTATGTATTCATTTCAATCAGCAGTAATTGTGCTCTGGGTAAACCTCATGAATTATGAGATCTCAATTGTGCTTAGCCTGGGTCATGTCATTCCCTTTCTCAAAAAAAGATGCAATTGCCTCCAGAATTAAGTCCAGCCACTTCATTCCAGCATTGAAGACCCTGTATAGATGGGTCTAAAGGACTTTTTTTCTATCCTCATCTCCCTGAAACTCAAGGGATATGCATTTGAAATGTTTATCTCCTCATTTGGACATACCCAATTCTTTCACTTGTGGCCTGGTCCTCATTCCCCTCTACTTCCTGGAGAAATTTTGCACTTTTGATTCCCACTCTCCTTTTTTCACATATTATCAGCCTGTTATCCTTCTCTTTGCCCTGAGTCCACCCTCTATGTCTGCAAACCGGCTCAGATCTTTCCCATCTTGAAAATAACCTTTGTCAGACCTATGTTTATCTTTAGATATTACCCTTTTTTTCTTTCATAGCTAAATTACCTTGTCTACACTCACTGTTCCTACTCTTCCACTTTCCATTCACAACACAACTCATAAGAATCTAATTCTGTCCCTCACCATGTTCCTCAAGTGACTCTGGCCAATATTACCAGTGACCTGTTAATTATTTAAAGCAATGAACTTTTTCCTATTCTTATCTTACTTCACCTCTGCATTAGTATGCTAGAGCTGCTATAACGAATGTACCACAAACTGGGTACATTAAAACAACAGAAATTCTTTCACAGTTCTGGGGGCTAGAAATCTGAAATCAAGGTGTTAACAGGGCCATGCTCTTTCTGAAGACTCCAGGAAAGAATCTTTCCTTGCCTCTTCCTAGTTTCGGGTAGTCGCGAGCGACTCTTGGTGTTCCTTGGCTTATAGGCACATCACTTTAATCTCTGCCTCCTTCTGTGCATAGCATTTCTTTGTGTCTGCGTCTGCATGGCCTTCTTATAAGGACACCATTTATTGGATTTATGGCTTATCTTAATTTTGTATGACCTCATCTTAACTAGTTACATCTGCAAAGGCCCTATTTCCAAATATGCTTGCATTTTGAAGTTCTGAGTGGACATTAATTTGGGGGGGAACACCATTCAACCCAGTACAGCCTTTCCTCAGTACTTAACACTGTTGAACACTGCTTCCTTCTCAAAATTTCCTCTTCCTATGGCTCCAGTAATACTATATTTCCCCTATTTTTTCTTTGTTTTTTTTCTTTTCTATTCCTCCACTCCCCTTAAGTATATATTCTCCAGAATTCTACACAAGGTTCTCTACTCTTCTCACACTGTACAATCTGGGTGATTTTAATTCATTCTCATGATTTTACTTAGCAAGTAAGACTTCTAAATATCTCATTCTATCCCATACTACTCTCTCATATATCCCACTGCTTTCTGGATATTTGTATGCCCCCACAGATATCTCAAAATCTCCACATGTATGTATTAAATTTATTAACCTCCACCTCCAACACCTGACGAAATCTGCTTCTCCTCCTGTGTACCTCTGTATAAATAAATAGTTCCCAGTGAACTCAGTTTTCTCAACTACTCAGTTCTGTATCTAATCGACCAAGTCTTGGCAATTTTTACCTACTGAAAATTTCTCACATTTCTCCTCACTTATGTGTTCACTGCAATAGTCCCTCAACTAGTTTATCTACCTCTAGTCTTTCCATGCTCTCCACCTCCTGAATTGAATCTTCTCCACTCTACAACCAGAGTCTTCTTTTTAAACTTGAATCTGGTTATGAAACCCTTACTCACCACAACCCTTCAAGCTTCCCTATTATGTTTAAGATAAAATCCAAACTCCTTAATTTGGTTGAACAAGGCCCTTTAGAATATAACCGTATTTATCTCCACACAAGTTTCCAATCTATGCTATGCCCATGTTCAACTGCAGGTACTCTCCAACTATAACATCATCGCCCATATCTCTGTGTCTTTTCACATTCTGCTCCTTCCTGGCATGATGACTGCTCCCTCCTCTTGTTTGCTTAGCTAACTCAAGTTTTGACCAAGGCTTTGCCACTTGTAAGACTCTTTCCTTAGCTCTTTCATCCCTGGACTGTATTAAGTTTTCCTCCCATAAACAACACCCGCTGATTTCCTCTGTCTAGAACTGCTTGTTCTATATTGTAACAGCCTGTTTACTCATCCATTTCCCCCTATGAATTTTGGGTGGTGTCCATGTGTTATGTATCCTTGTATCTTTGACATAGCCATCATAGTGCCTAGCAGGGATACAAGTTCAATACTCATCGAATAGCTAATTGAATTGAATGAATGTGTGCCAGGCAAGGGCAATCAGGGTTACCAGAGTGAGGATTAAAAGCTGAGAATCCCAGGGGTGTTGGGTTGTCAGACTTCCAAATACTTGAAAATTGAGGTGGTGGGTTCAAGAAAATAAATATGAGTCAAAGATGAGTGCAGAGTTTCTTGCTTAATAGGCTAGATGGAGTTACAAGAACTAGGATTTATTGAGTCCCTACTAGACACTGCACATTTGACCCAGTATTTTATATACATTATATCAGAAGGAAGTAAAATAATGAGCTCAGTTTCTATTAAAGCTCAGTATCTATTAGATATCTATTATCTATTAGAGCTCAGTATCTATTAAGACCTCTTAGTAGAAATGTCCAGCAGTCAATTGTAATTATAAGTCTTGGGTATAGAAAAGAAATAAAGATGCAATAATTAGATTGAGAGTTAGTTGGGTAGATTGTAATTGAAACCTTGGGGGATGTGGGAGGGATCTTCCAAAAAGGGCAGTATAGAGGGGAAGGGAAGAGGGATGGACAAAATCCTGGGGGACGTATACTTAAGAGCTAAGCACAGGGAGAGAAACCCTTCCTTCCTTCCTCCCTCCTTCCCTTCCCTTCCTTCCTTCCTTCCTTCCTTCCCTCCTTCCCTCCCTCCCTCCCTCCCTCCCTCCCTTTCTTCCTTCATCAGACAAATATCTACTAGGGCCATACTCTGTGCCGGGTACTCTTATAGGAACTGGCGATATACCACGGGACAAAATAGTTTTTTTTCTCATGAAGCTGATACTCTAGTGGGGATAGAGGAAGTACACAATAATCACAAACAAGTAAACATATTATATAATATCAGTTTGTGAGAAGTGCTATAAAGGAAAACAAATAAGTGTAAGAGCATATAAAATGACTAAGTGTGGATATAATGGGGACAGAGGAGGCTTTAGCTAGTTCAGGGAAGGCTTCTCTGAAGATATTTGAACTAAGAATCAAATGATGAGAGACAGGCAGCCATATAAAGATCTGGGAAGAAGAGCATTCCAGGCAGAAGGATATCAAGTATAAAAGTCCTTAAATGGAAAAATACATGATGTATTCAGGAATCAGAAAGAAAGCTACTGAAACTAGAGTGTAGTAAGCAAAAAGGAGCATGAAAGGAGATGAAATTGAAAAGGTAGTCAGGAACACAGTCACATAGGGCCTTGTAAGCTCTGGTAAGGAGTTCAGATTTATTCTAATTGCAGAGCAAACCTGTTCTAAGCAGGACAGCACTATGATTTGTTTTGCACTTGGAGATGAACACCCTGGCTGCTGTATGGAGAACAGACTGTAGGGGGCAGAGAGGAAGCAGGGAAATTTGTTAGGAGGCTAATTAATTCAGGCAAGAGGTGGTTATGGCTTGGCTTGGATTTTAGTAGTGGAAATAGTGAAAAGTAGTTGGATGTGGAATTCGTTTTGGAGGGCTTGTTAATGGATTAGGTTTGACTTGGGCAGCGTTGTGGTATGGAGTGGGTAGGTAAGGAATAAAAGGTTCCTTGGTTTTGGCCTGAAAACCAAGGTGGGAAAACTGAAGTAGGAGAGACTGGAAGAGGAACAAGTTTGGTGAGTGGTAAGAAGGAATAGGAAATA
The DNA here is from genome assembly GCF_964374135.1 of Grampus griseus. Taxonomy (NCBI): domain Eukaryota; kingdom Metazoa; phylum Chordata; class Mammalia; order Artiodactyla; family Delphinidae; genus Grampus; species Grampus griseus. The sequence goes on along the minus strand of NC_138999.1, from coordinate 43,896,997 downwards.
AATAGCTTGGTTTTATACGTGTTAAGTTTAAGATGTCCATTTGACAGCTACATGCTAATATTTACTAAGAAATGACATAGATCTCAGGAATTAAGTCAGTGTTAACTATTTTAATTTTAGAATCACCCTCTGATAAAGCTTTGAGACTAGATGAAATCTCTAATGGGTTAAGTGTAGACAGCAAAGAGGGGAGGTCCTTGGACTGAGCCTTGGGGTACTCCAATATTTAGAGGTAGGGCAGATGAGCAACCAAAAAAAAAAAAAAAAAGCTGAGAAATGGCCAGTGTGGTAGGAAAAAACCAAAAGAGAATGGTGTCTACAACCCAAGTGAAGAAACTGATTAAAGGAAGAGGGAGTAGTCAACTGTGTCAAATGTTGATGAGACATTGATTCTGAGAATTGACTATTGATTTTGGCAACATGGAAGCAATTGGTAACCTTGACAATGGACTGTTGGAGATAAAAGCCTGAATGGATTATTTCATTAAAGAATGGGAAGTGAAGATAATAATAAGTCCCTACGAGTTTAGCTGTGAAGGGGTACGGAAAAGTGGAGTATTAGCTGGAAGGGATTTGGGATCAAGAAAGGGAGATTTAATATTAACCATCTAACTATTTAATATTAAATATCTGACTGCTAATGGGATAATCCAGTAGTGAGGGAGAAATAGTTGGTGTAGAAAATAAGGGATAATTTCAGCAGCAAAGTCCTTGGGAGGTCTGAGCAGAAATGGGGGCTTGAACTTTGATTTTAAAAAATAAGCATAATGATCTATATTAAGAAGAGGTAAAGCAAGGTAGGTTGGTAATGAAGTGATGGAAAGATGAGGATGTTCTCTTTTCAATACGTCTCTTTTTAAATCAAACATAAGGGGAAGCCATCAGCTAAGAGTGAGAGGAGAAAAGGGGTGTAAAAGAGAAAGAAAGGACAATCAGAGATGTAGGAGACATATGGGAGAGTGGAAACCAAGGGCAGGGGGAGGATTTCATGAAGGAGCAGGCCATCGATCAATAATGTTAAATGCTCTTGCATTGAAGTTGTATGAATATTGAAAAGAGGCTATTGGGTTTGCTAATTAGATGACTGGTTGACGTTGGCAGAAAAGACTTCATTAAAATATTAGAGGCAGAGGCCCAATTTCAGTGAAGGGTAAACAGGATATAAGGAACTGTATTTGTAAACAATATTCTTTAGTAAAGGAGGTAGGCTCCTAGAGTAATGAAAATAAAAACAAAAATAAACAAATGGGACCTAATTAAACTTAAAAGCTTTTGCACAGCAAAGGAAACCATAAACAAGACAAAAAGCCAACCCTCAGAATGGGAGAAAATATTTGCAAACAAAGCAACAGACAAAGGATTAATCTCCAAAATATACAAACAGCTCATGCGACTCAATATCAAAAAAAACCCAAAAAACAAAAAACAATCCAATCAAAAAATGGGCAGAAGGGCTTCCCTGGTGGCGCAGTGGTTGGGAGTCTGCCTGCCGGTGCGGGGGGCGTGGGTTCGTGCCCCGATCCGGGAGGATCCCACGTGCCGCGGGGCGGCTGGGCCCGTGAGCCATGGCTGCTGGGCCTGCGCGTCCGGAGCCTGTGCTCCGCAACGTGAGAGGCCGCAGCGGTGAGAGGCCCGTGTACTGCAAAAAAAAAAAAAAAAAAAGGGCAGAAGACCTAAATAGACATTTCTCCAAAGAAGACATACAGATGGCCAACAAACACATGAAGAGATGCTCAACATCACTAATTATTAGAGAAATGCAAATCAAAACTACAATGAGGTATCACCTCACACCAGTTAGAATGGGCATCATCAGAAAATCTACAAACAACAAATGCTGGAGAGGGTGTGGAGAAAATGGAACCCTCTTGCACTGTTGGTGGGAACGTAAATTGTTACAGCCACTATGGAGAACAGTATGGAGGTTCCTTAAAAAACTAAAAATAGAATTACCATATGACCCAGCAATCCCACTCCTGGGCATATATCCAGAGAAAACCATAATTCAAAAAGACACATGCACCCCAATGTTCACTGCAGCAGTATTTACAAGAGCCAGGTCATGGGAGCAACCTAAATGCCCATCAAAAGACGAATGGATAAAGAAGATGTGGTACATATATACAATGGAATATTACTCGGCCATAAAAAGGAATGAAATTGGGTCATTTGCAGAGGCGTGGGTGGACCTAGAGACTGTCATACAGAGTGAAGTAAGTCAGAAAAAGAAAAACAAATATCATATATTAATGCATATATGTGGAATCTAGAAAAATTGTATAGATGATCTTATTTGCAAAGTAGAAATAGAGACACAGACGTAGAGAACAAACGTATGGATACCAAAGGGGAAAGTGGAGTGGTGGGATGAATTGGGAGATTGGGATTGACATATATACACTATTGATTCTATGTATAAAATAGATAACTAATGAGAACCTACCGTATAGCACAGGAAACTCTACTCAGTGCTCTGTGGTGACCTAAATGGGAAGGAAATCCAAAAGAGAGGGGAGATATATATACGTATAGCTGATTCACTTTGCTGTACAGTATAAACTAACACAACATTGTAAATCAACTATACTCCAATAAAAATTAAAAAAAAAGAAAAGGAGGTAGGGAATAATAAGTTGGAGAGAACGTTCTATTTATCTTCTTTATTAGACTGTGAATTCCTTGAGGAAGAGGAATATGTCAGATTCACATGGTATACCTAGTAACTTATACAGGATATGACACTGCTGGTTTTCAATAAAAGTTGAGTATGTGAGTGAATGAATGAATTCTGTACCCAGATAGAGTCAATGAAATCTTCTAAGATGTTCTTTTGAGAAATTGGATCTGTTTTACTACCCTCAAAACAAGTGGTTGGAAAAAATAGCTAAAGAGGTGCTTCTGTACCCTAGAGGAATAGAAGAATGGAGATGACAAAGGAGGAAGTTCAAATGCAATCTGTGGTGTCTGGACACCCACACCACTGCCCAGTGTATAGGTGGAGACCTGGAAGGTCTGACCCCAGAACTGCAGGAACTTAGATGGTGTTTTCTGCATAGGGTAGGAAATACGGAGGTGGCTAGAAGTTGTGACGGGGCTGCAGAGTTTCCTTTGCCGATGTTAGCTTAAGAGTCAGCCAATTGACTCTTGGGGAGGGGAGGGAATAGGGTGTGATAGCCATATTTGAAGGGTATAAATACAACAACAAATGAGGAATTGCAGAGATTGGGATCAGGGTTGATCAGAGCATAATTAGATGAAATCAAGACAAGGAATATTTTGGCTGACTATCAGAGAAGCCATCTTGACACTGAAAATTACTGGATTGTGGGCTAACCTTTGAGAGGAAATAGTGGAAACCCTGCCACTGAGTCATTTATAATTATTTACAATTAGGCAGGACAATGTAGTTGAGAAATAATGTGGCATAATACAAGGAGTGGTTTTGCTCTGTTCCCAGAGGGATGGACTGGATATGACCTAATAGCTTTTTCCTACACTAATTTGGTTGATTGTGTCAGAGAAAAAACTGGTTGATCATTTTGTTTTCCTGCTGTTGAGTGACTCATACCTGAGTTGACCACAGGGTTATAACAAAGAGAATGTCCATTGATTAGGCAGGGACAGAATATGGCTGAAGACAGAATATGGAATGGGGGGCCAAGAGGTTGGAGGAGAAGACAAACTTCTTCAAAACTTGAAGAGTTGGTTAGGAACAGGTAAAGCTCCCTAAAATTAAGGCCTTGTGTTGTTTACCATTGATTTCAGGACATGGATCCAGAGCCTGGAGTATAGTATTTGAGGAATAAATAGCTGATGTATTAATTAATGGCACCTTGGGAAGAACACTTAGGAACACCAGTATAATACAAGCAGTGGACTGATAGATTGAACATGTTCCTTAACATATTTGAATCAGCTTTCTCATTTCCTTTTCAATGGGTGCTTCTGAGGATGAAATAAGAGCATGTAGATAAGATGCTTGGCATTTAGCACCTTAAAAAGTATTAGCTCTAGTTCCTCTTTATTTTTCCAGACTCAATGTCTCCCAACAAGTCAAACTTTCTGTTTTATGTTTTACCACATTGGAATAAAGAAACTTATACCTTTTCTCTTAAAAAATCGTAGATATTGATGTTAAAACAGCTTAGCTTAACATTAACCGACACAGCAGGCAATTTTAGAGCAATTTTTAAAAACAATAAACAGCTAAGGCACTATCGGGTATGATACTCCTTCACTTTGCTTTTATCAACTCAAGCCCAGATCTTAATGCTAACAAAATAAAAAAGCTCTCTGGCAACATGTCCTCATCCTTGGGACTGGGTCAGTATCCAAAACACCCGGGGCTGCCGCTCTCAGTGATTAACTGTAATTCACACTATGTTGGCCACAGATAAGCTGCTCCACTGGCCTTAGCTGTTGGAGCTAACCAGTGGAAGAAATTCTAAGTTTACCTTTTCCACCTCCTTGCTTCCGGATTTCCTTCTATCGTTTTTTTGGTCCTTCCACACCAGACAGAATTTATAAATAAAAGAATAGCTTCATTAAAAATGTATAAAAATCTCTTTTCTCTCTTGTCCTTAAGCAGAAGGTTATTTTCTCTTTTTCTCTTTTGTATTTCTTCTCTTCCCTCCACTTTGCTGCTTTGTGAGCTGGAGTTAGGAGACACTGGTTTAATTTGGATACAATAACTGGGCTTAATTAATATCCCAGGGCAGGTCATTTCCTTTAGCAACGCTGCCTGACACTTTTTTTCCTCTGAAATGTTTATTCCAAAGGCTTATATCCCTTGCACAGAACAGAATGTTTTGGACAATATTTAAACATAGTTTTTTATCAGAGGGTTAAAGTGATCCTATCATAACAGCTAAAGATGGGTGCAGAGAATTTGGTGAGCAATCTAGGAAGTGCAGTAAAATGATTCATGTATTGAAAAGTCATTCAAGTGAAGGCTTTGTAAAAGAAGCAAGATTATTCAACCCAGAGAAGATAAAATTTTCAGACCCTGAGAAATAGCCACTTACCATGGATGGTTTAAAAAACAAAACAAAACAAAAAAATGCTGACTTAACTCATTCCACAAACAATTTAATGTTCATGGAGGAGTTTTGCCTTGTAAAGTAAATAAGCCTTGTGTTGGATTCTTTATATATTTGTTTTGCAAGACAGGAAGACATGATTTAATAATTGCTTTTAAGTATTGAAAAGTATTCTCTAGGAAAAAAAATCCACATTTCTAGAATGCTAGGAATTGAGTCCCATGGTCTCCTCTATCCACCCCCTTTTCCCTGTCGACCCTAAGACTTCCCGTCAGCCACTTTATTTTTCTTAAAAAAATCTACTTTCCCATGCTGTCCATACCAGAAAATACATTCTGTGACACACACAACAGGATGTCTAACTGTTTTCTTTTTCCGTTAAGGACAGCACAAGAGGAAATGGCATCATTTGTAGCAGAAGGGATTTTAGCTAGGTCTTCTAGAGGACTTCCAAATCACTTTCTGTAGTCAGTGATAATTTACCAAAGAAAGCTATGGAATTTTCTTTACTGACCTCAGCAGATCCTTACCTCCCCAGAGATTCCGTGCTGAGACAGAACAGGAGAAGGGAGTTGGCAGCAATGGCTGAGAAATGGATGAACTACAGCCTTTTCATCTCTTTATTTTATTCAAGCCAGAGTTCTCAAAATGCATTGAGGGGAATCTAAACTACTTTTGTGAAGACTGAATGGCAAGCAGTCAGAAAAGAATATTTGGACTTTGCTCCGTCAGTTTCTTTTTGTCCCTCACATGTACACACACCCCCAGCTTCCCAGTCTGTCCTTTCAACATGTAACGTGATTTATTACCATGGCTTCAACTACCTGAATCCTGATTACTCTCCCATTTACATCTCTAGCCCAGAACTATTTTCTGAATACTAGCTTCATATTTCCAGTTGTCAAAGGACATTTCTGTCTAAAAACAGTTACCTCAACCTCAACATTTCTTGATATTGCCCCTCCAAAAACAAGAACCCCTCTTCCTTTCCTGTTCCTTATTTCATTTAATAGTCCTAGTCACCTAACGTAGGACGTAGAGGAACATCTTGATCCCTCCTTTCTCTTGGCTACCCATTTCACTTTTATCTAATCAGTTACCAAATCCTGTTGATTCTACCTCAAATATGTCTTCTTTCACATCTCATGCTTTCAGCCTCTTTGAACATCTTAATCATTCCCTGAATATACAACATCTTCTTTTCTTTTAATTTGATTTAATTTTTACTGGCGTATAGGTGATTTGCAATGTTGTGTTAGTTTCAGGTATACAGCAAAGTGATTCATATATATATATATTCTTTTTCAGATTCTTTTCCCATATAGGTTATTACAGAATATTGAATAGAGCTCCCTGTGCTATGCAGTAGGTCCTTGTTGATTATCTATTTTATATATAGTAGTGCATATATGTTAATCCAAAGCTCCTAATTTATCCCTCCCCCTGCCCCATGTTTCCCCTTTGGTAACCATAAGTTTGTTTTCGAAGTCTGTGAGTCTGGTTCTGTTTCGTAAATAAGTTCACTTGTATCATTTTTTTTAAGATTCCACATATAAGTGATATCATATGATATTTGTCTTTCTCTAACTTACTTTAGTATCTTCTAATGACTCTTTGCCATTTACAGATACATTTCTCTCTGCTTGGAATAGTCTCCCATCCCTTCTTTACCTGGTAAGCCTCTACTCATTGTAAAGGGCCCCACTATATATTACAAGCCATTCCTCATTCCCACAGGAGAGCTCATGGTTCTCTCCTCTGTGCACTTACCGTATCTCATCATACCTATCAGTTTAGGTATCTCTTTTCCTACTAAACTATGAGCACCTTGAAGGCAGGGACTGCATCTTAATCATATTTAAAATCCCAGCATTTAATGATCTGTGATAACAATAAAGAATGAATGATGTAACCTAAATCCAATTTATCAAATTTTCTTTTAATGGATCAGTCCTTTTGGTGTCAAGTTTAAGAATTATTTGCATAACCCTAGATTCCAAAGATTTTTCCTTTTTTTTCTAAATTTATGGTTTTATTTTTACATTAAATCCATGATCCATTTTGAGTTCTTTGTGTGTAAGTGTAAGACTTATGTTTTATTTTTACATTAAATCCATGATCCATTTTGAGTTATTTGTGTGTAAGTGTAAGACTTATGTCAAGGTTCATAAGTCTAATTGCTTCAACACCATTTGTTGAAAAGGCTATCTTTCCTCTATTAAATTGTTTTTGCAACTTTGTCAGAAATAAGTGGGGCATATCTGTTTGAGTCTATTTCTGGATTTTCTATTTTGTTCTTAGGCCCCTGTCTTTCTAGAATAATTGTGTCTATACCTACAAAAACAATCTTGGTGAGATTCTGACAGGAATTACATTAAATCTGTATATGAATTTTGGGAGAACTGACATTTTTACTATGTTGAGTCTTCTAATCCATGAACACAGTGTGTCTGTTTACTTAGATCTTTGATTTCTTTTATCAGCATTGTTGTCGTTCTCAACATACACATCCTATACATGTTCTATTAGATTTACACCTAAGTATTTCATTTCCTTTGCAGCAATTGTAAATGATACTTTAAAAAATTTGTTTCCTCATGTCTGTTGTTAATGTATAGAAATGCGATTGCTTTTTGTGTTGATCTTGTATGTCTCAAACTTGTTGAACTTGGGAGTTCCAGGAATTTCCTTTATTTGTTTTTGTTTTTAGATTCCTTGAATTTTCTATGTATGTCATCTATAAATAGGGACAGTTTTATTTCTTCCTTTCCAATTTGAATGCCTTTTTATTGCTTTTACTTGCCTTATTGTGCTGGCTATAAATTCCAGTGCTATTTTGAATAAGAGTGGGGAGAGTGGATATCCTTCCCTTGTTTCTTATCCTGGGGGGAAAGCATTGTCTTTCATTATTAAGTATGATGTTAGCAGTAGGATTTTTGTAGATGCTCTTTATCAAGTTGATGGAGTTCTCCTTTATTCCATGTTTGCTGAGAATTATCATCAATGGATGTTGGATTTTGTCAAATGCTTTTTCTGTGTGAATATATGATTGTATGAGTTTTCTTCTTTAGCCTATTGATGTGATATATCACATTGACTGATTTTTGAAAATAGAACCAGCTTTACATCAGAGGAATAAACCCCACTTGGCCACATTATATTATTCTTTTTATATATTGCCAAATTCTATTTTCTGATATTTTGTTAAAGATTTTTTATTACCTGCGTCATTATTCATGCAGTCTGTAGTTTTATAAATCTGTCTTTGTCAGGTTTTTATATCAGGGTAATACTAGCTTCATAAAATAAATTGGGATTTATATTATCTGGAGGATACTGTGTAGAATTGGTGCTAATTCTTCTTTAAGCATTTGGTAGAATTCTCTAGGGAAACCATCTGGGTTTGGGGATTTCTTTAAGGAGAATATTTATTTACAAGTTAAATTTCCTTAATAATTATGGGACTATTCGAATGATCTATTTCACATTGGGTAAGTTGTGGTAGTTTGTAGTATTCAAGGAATTTGTGCATTTCATCTAAGTTGTCATATTGATGTGTATAAAGTTGTTCATTGTTGTCTTTTTTATATCTGCAAAGTCTATAGTGAGAGCCTTTGTTTCAGTCCTGATATTGGTAATTTGTATCTTGTCTCTTTTTTCCTTTGTCAGTCTTGCTAGAGGTTTGTCAATTATATTATCCTTTTCAAAAAATCAGCTTTTTTATGCATTGATTTTCTCTATATTTTTACTTTAAATTTCACTAATTTTTGGTCTTATCTTTACTACTTCCTGTCTTCTGCTTGCTTTGGGTTTTTCTTTTTCTAGCTTTTTGACATGGGAGCCTAGATTATTGATTTGAGCCTTTTTTCCTTTACAAATATAAGCATTTAGTGCTATAAATTTTCCTCAGCACTACTTCATCTGTGTCACACAAATTTTGATATGTTGTATTTTCATCTTCATTTAGTTAATGTAATTTGTATTTCTCTGGAGAGTTCCTCTTTGATCCATAGATTCCTTAGAAGTATATTGTTTAGCTTCCATTTGTTTTCTACAATAGTATTCATTCCTAGTTTAATTTCACTGTTTTCAGAGAATATGCTGTGTATGACTTCAGTTCTTTTAAATCTGCTCAGGTTTGTTTTATATCCCAGGATATAGTCTATCTTGGTATATGTTCCATGAGCACTTGAAAATAATGTACATCCTACTGTTGTTGGGTGAGGTAGTCTGTAAATGTAGATTGGATCTTGTTGGTTTATGGTAATGTTGAATTCTTCAGTATCCTTGATTATCTTCTGTCTAGTTGTTCTATTAATTGCTGAGAGAGGAGTGTTGAAGTCTCCAAGTATAATTGTGGATTTGTCTATTTTTCTTTCTAGTTCTATCAGTTTTTGCTCATGCATTTTACAGTTCTGTTGTTTGATGCATACACATTTAGCGTTGTTACTTCGTCTTGGTGGGTTGACCCTTTTATCATTTTGCAATGTCCTTCCCTTTCTTCGGTAATTTTATTTTCTCTGAAACCTGCTTTACCTGTTATTAATATAGCCATTCCTTCTTTGTTTTGATTAGTATTCACATAATATATTTTCCTATCCTTTTACTTTCAACCTGCCTATATTGTTTTATTTGAAGTGAGTTTCTTTTGATGGTATGTCATTGGGTCATGTGTTTTTATGCACTCTGCCAATCTCTTATCTTTTAATTGGTATATTTAGACCATTTGCATTTAATATAATTACTGATAAGTTAGGGCGTAAGTAAAATATTTTGTTTTTCTTTCTCTTTGTAGTCTTTGTTTTTCTTACCTTACTGTGGGTTACTTAAACATTTATTAGAATTCCATTTTTATTTATCTCTAGTTTGGGGGTATATCTCTTCATATAGCCTTTTTAGTTGCTGCTATAGGTATTATATTATATATACATAAATTATCCCAGTCTATTGGTGTTGTCACTTTACCATTTTGAGTGAAGTACAGAAAACTTATCTCCTTTTACAACCCTTTATCTCCCAACATTTATAATAAAATTGTCTTCAATATTTATGCTACATACATTTACAACCATATCAGACATTGCTATAATTTTTGTTTCCACCATCAAACATAATCTAGAAAACTCTAGAGGAAAAGGAAGTCTATTGTTTTTACCCAGTTTTTTGCCTTGTTTTCTTCCTTCCTGAAATTCCAGGGTTTCTTCTTTTGTCATTTCCTTTCTTTTAGAGAACTTCCTTTAACTATTATTTTAGAGTAGGTCTGCCAGTGATGAATTCTCTTAGTTTTCCTTCATCTGGGAATGTCTTGATTTCCCCTTCATTCCTGAAGGATATTTTCTCTGGATATAGGATTCTGGGTTGATAGTTCTTTTCTTCCAGCAGTTGAAAAATATTGTGCCAACTTCTTTCTGGCTGCATTGATTTATGATGGGAAATCATATGGCTTTCAAATTATTTTTCTTATACAGGTAAGGTATTATTTCTCTCTCTCTGCTTTTAAGATTTTCTTTTGTCTTTAGCTCAGACTTTTGTCTAAGATGTGTCTTGGTATGAATTTCTTTGGGTTTATCCTGTTGGAGTTTGCTTAGCTCCTTGAGTTTCCAGGTTTAGGTCTTTTGCCAAATTTGGGGAGTTTTCAGGCGTTATTTGTTCAAGTACTTTTTTTAGTCCTGTCATCTTTCTTCTCTTTTTTTAAGACTCCAATGCCATTAATGTTAGATATTTCATTATAGTCCCACAGGTCCCTAAGGTTCTCTTTATTTTTCTCAGTCTATTTTCTTCCTGTTGTTAATACTGGGTAATTTTTATTATTCTGTCTTCAAGTTCACTGATTCTTTTGTTCCCTTCATTATGTTGTTGAGACTATACATCTAGTTTTTTATTTTGAATATTGTACTTTTAAGTTCTAAAATTTCCGTTTGGTTCTTTCTTATAGCTTCCATTTCTTTGCTAAGAATTTCTGTTTTTTCATTTGTTTCATATATGTATATATTTGATCACTGAAGCATTTTTATTATGGTCACTTTGTCATATGATTCTAACATTTTTGTCATCTTGATATTGGTGTCTATTGATTATCTTTTTAAATTCAGTTTGAGATCTTCCTGTGCTCTTTGTATGACAGGTGATTTGCAGTTGAAATCTAGACATTTTGAGTATTATGTTGTGAAACGTTGGGTCATACTTAAACTTTCTGTTTTAGCTGGCTTCTTCTGACACCACTCTGGCAGGGGAAAGGGGTTGCTGCCTCCTTGCTGCCACATGGAGGTAGAAGTCCAGGTTCCCTATTGGAATTTATTAATACCCAAGGAGGGAGGCTCCTTTCTCTTGCTAAATCTGTCCTTGGTGCTCCCCATGTGACCTCCTCTGACACCACCTCAACAGGGAGAGGGAGTGCCTCCTTGTTACCACAGGTGGGATTACATGCCCACGTTCCTTACATGGTCTCCATGACAATGGAGAGAGGAGTGGATAGAGGAGGGCTTGTTAGCACCCAGCATGGATGAGAGTCCTATCCCAGAATTCAGCCTTTTCTGCCACCACCTTGGCCGTGATGATGTCAGAAAAGACCTTATTATAGCATGGCCAGGGTAGAAATCTAGGCTGTCCATTCAGCCTTTGTTGGCATGAGTAGAGATGGGGCCACAGTTTTTCTGTGGTATTTGGCTGGAATAGAGAAGTTATATCTAAAAGTTTTCTGTCTTGCTAGTCTACCCCTCTCCTGGTTCTCTGGATAGGAAGAGCAGGCTTCTGTTGGGACTTATTTTGTCTGTGCCCATTCAGCATTTCCAGTTTGTTGCCTCTCAGATCCAAGCCTTGGCTATATAAGGCAAAAAGAAAGCCCAGGGAACTTACAACCATATTGTTCCTTGGAAAGGAAGGTCCTTTGTCAGTCAGCTTTTTTAATGTAATAGATGTCTTCTTCATTACCTTAAGACTCTTCTAATTGGATTGTTTGTTTTTTACTATTGGGTTTTAAAATTTCTCCATATAGGCTAGATACTAGTCCTTTGTTGATGTATGTTTTGCAAATATTTTCTCCTAGTGAGTGGTATCAGAGGAAAACATATGAGAGTCTTCTTATGTTTGTCTTAGTGTCCAAGATTTTTAGTTGTACTTTGTGGAAGGAATAAGGAAAAGTTCATCTACTACATTTTCACAGAAGTGGAAGTCTCAATAATGTTTTAATTCCTCATCCTGAGATTGTTAAGCCTTACCTCCCCATATTGTCAATTAATTCAAAATTAATAAATGTCTAAATTGAATAAATGTCTTTATTAAAAATCAATATCTTACAAAAAAAATGAATCTAGAAACAGACCTTACACCCTTCACAAAAATTAACTGAAAATGGACCATAGACCTAAATGCAAAATGTAAAACTATAAAACTCCTAGGAAATAACATAGGAGAAAACCTAGATGACTTTGGGTATGGTGATGACTTTTTTTAGATGCAACACCAAAGTCAGGATCCATGAAAGAAATAAATGATAAGCTAGGCTTCATTAAGATTATAAACTTCTGCTCTGGGAAAGACATTGTCAAGACAATGAGGAGAAAAGCCACAAACTGAGAGAAAATGGTTTTTAAAAATACATCTGTTATCCAAAATATGCTAAGGGCTCTTCAAACACAACAATAAAAAAAAACAAACAACCTAATTTAAAAATGGGCCAAGGACCTGAACAGACAACTCATCAAAGAAGATATACAGATGGCTAATAAGCATATGAAAAGATGCTCCATGTCATATGTCATCAGCGAAATGCAAATTATAACAACGAGATACCACTACATACCTGTTAGAATGGTCAAAATCTGGAATACTGACAATACCAAATGCTGACAAGGATGTGGAGCAAAAGGAACTCTCATTCATTGCTAGTACAGTCACTTTGGAAGATTGTTCGGCAGTTTCTCACAAAACTAAATATACTCTTACCATAAGATCCAGCCGTTGCACTCCTTGGTATTTACCCAAATGAGATGAAAACTTATGTTCATTCAAAAACATGCACATGGGTGTTTATATAAGCTTTATTCATACTTGCCAAAACTTGGAAGCACCAAGATATCCTTCAGTAGATGAATGGATAAATAAACTATGGTACATCCACACAATGTAATATTATTCAGCATTATATATATGTGAGTTATCAAGCCATGAAAAGACATGGAAAAATCTTAAATGCATATTATTAAGTGAAAGAAGCTGATCTGAAAAGGCTATATAATGTATGATTCCAGCTATATGACATTCTTGAAAAGGCAAAACTATAGAGACAGTGAAAATATCAGTGGTTGCCCAGGGTAAGAGGGAAGGAAGGGAGGGATGAAAAGGCAGAACACAGGATTTTCAGGGCAGCGAAACTATTCTGATGACACTCTAATGGTGGATACATGTCATTATGCATTTATCCAAACCCATAGAATGTACAACACTGAGAGTAAACTATGTAAACTATGGACTTTGGGTGATAATGTTGTATCAAGGTAGGTTTATCAGTTGTAACAAATGTACCACTTTGGTGGAGGATATAGATAATGAGGAAGGTTATGCATGTGTAGGGGCAAGGGGTATATGGGAAATCTCTGTAACTTCTTAATTTTGCTGTGAATCTAAATCTACACTAAAAAATAGTCTTTTTACATTTTCTTTTCTAAAAAAATTTTATTGTAGTATAGTTGATTTACAGTGTTGTGTTAGTTTCAGGTGTACAGCAAAGTGAATCAGTTATACATATAAAAATCCAATGTCTTTTTTACAACAACTAAACTAAGCAAACCTTAAGCACCAAAAGTGTTTCTTTTAGCTGATGAAAGAAACATATGAATCCTGAAGGCAGTCAGTATTTTATTTTTCACCAGTCCTTATTACTTAGCTTCTTCAAACCCCAGTCTTAAACATGGATCCTAATGAGTATGCCAACCCTGGATCTTATTGCAAGTGTCCAGATCCCTTCTGGGGATTTGTCTCTGAACTGCCAGCTCTGGACTTCAGGCCAGTTTCTATTTTGAGTGAAAACTTCAATCTAGCAAGAGTGCATTGATTGCTTTCCAGCTAATCAAAGGGAAAGCATTGGTTGGCCGTTCTGGCATCCTTGTTCAGCTAAAAATGATTATGTCTCTGGCTCCTAATTCAAAGATATATTCTTCCTTTTTTTCCTGTGATGAGGGTGCAGAATTATCCTTCAATTTTGTTAAGTATAAAGTTAATGTGTGCCTTTGAATAGTCTTTGAGAAGTTATGAAGGGTAGTTTTTCTCTCTAGGGGAAGGAGCAGAACATCACCTGCCCTTCTCTTTCTCTCAGTCATAAAATTTGTGTGATTTAAATTTACATACAGTTGGTCTTCCCTGGTGGCGCAGTGGTTAAGAATCTGCCTGCCAATGCAGGGGACACGGGTTTGAGCCCTGGTCCGGGAAGATCCCACATGCCGTGGAGAAACTAAGCCTGTGCACCACAACTACTGAGCCTGTGCTCTAGAGCCCCTGAGCCACAACTACTGAAGCCCACGAGCCACAATTACTGAAGCCCGGGCGCCTAGATTCCGTGCTCCACAACAAGAGAAGCCACCGCAATGAGAAGCCTGCGCACCGCAACGAAGAGTAGCCCCCACTCGCCGCAACTAGAGAAAAGCCAGCACGCAGCAAAGAAGACCCAACACAGCCAAAATAAATAAATAAATAAATTTATATAAATAAATAAATTTACATACAGTGAAAGTTACTTACCTGAGGTTATCCCTCTTTGCACTTCAGGAATAGATTTCTTAAAGTACTCATGGCCCTTCCAACAGAATGGAACATTTGAAACAAAAATTCAAAACTAGTCTTGGTACATGAATTTTGTATGAAATTAGGAAAATTTTCTCTTGTGATATCCTTCCTTCTCTCTCTCTTTGTGTGTGTGTGTGTGTGTGTGTGTGTGTGTGAGAGAGAGAGAGAGAGAGAGAGAGAGAGATTCTTTGCTACTCTGTACTTCTTGGGAGAAGCTTGAGGTTTAATAAAGAAAAGTTTAAGGATGAGTGGAGGGAATTCCCTGGTGGTCCAGTGGTTAGGACTCCACGCTTCCATTGCAGGGAGCCTAGGTTCAGTCCCTGGTTGGGGAACTTAGATCATGCAAGCTGCACAGCCAAAAAAAAAAAAAGGATGAGTGGAGAAGGGCACTCATGAAGTGATAGAGAGTATGGCTGATCTCTTATATGTGATTCAGGATCACGATTATGATGAATCCTTCCAAACACGAAGAATGAAGAATTGCTAGAAGCCCTTTGTCATGCCACAGTAAAAATAATTTCTTCTTTCCTCCCTAATGATTATCAGGGTAAACACTTGCAATAGCCATTGGTTTGCCATAACTGGACAGGGAAAGTAGCTCTGCGTTGCCTGTGTATTATATCCGAGGATCTAAGTGGCTTGCTTGGCCTGAAACCTTGTGTGATCATGAGAACTTAATTAGTAATAGCACCCTTACATCTACTGAATCCTTACCAAAGTTTTACAAAGTATGTATTATGTGAGGAAACCAAGGCTCAGAATGGACATGTCAGTTGTCTTAAGCCACATAGCTAATAAGTGTCAGAGCTGGGACTCGAATCCAGTCTCTGTGTGTGACTCCAGAATCCATCTCTTTCTCCTGTATTAACATTGCTGTGAATTCCAGTCATAGGGACTATCATAGTTCTACAACTCACTGAGATAGTGCTGTATCAGTTCTCTACCAAGTAGTTGGTTTGAAAATGTTAAGACCAGTAAGGATGAACTGAGTTCTCCACAGGGCTTTGGATTCAGGCCGAAGGGTTTCTCCAAGGTGCCTTCCCACCTAAGTCTGAAGAGGTACAGCCAGAACCATGATTACTTTCAGATTTAATAGACATTCTGTAAATGTTAGTTCTGTCCCCCTATCCCAGCACTTACTGTGGGTCAGATGCAGTGCTTGGAGCTCTCAAGTGCATCATGTCATTTAATCATCACAGCTCTCTTATGAGGTATAGGGATGAATATATCCCTATATTACAGATGAGGAGATGGAGGTACAAAGAAATGAAATAACTGACATGTCCACTATCTCATAGCCAGGTCAATCTGACTCCATAGTATATAGTTAGCTGTCTGTAATACCTCATTGGTTCCTACCTACCTGCTTACCTACTATTTTGCTTCTGTCTCTGTAACATTTTCCGAGGCTTTAAATTTTCCGAGGCTTTAAATATATTGGTTGAGATCTTCAAGAAATCCTTGTATGACTTTAAAAATCCTTATGCTGTGCATGCTTTCTCCCTTGCTTCACCCTGTTAGTATTATCCTCAGCAGTAACCTTGCACTCCAGTAGAGCCCAGAGCAAAAGGAAGTGTAAGAAGTAGTCTGAGAGGACAAATGAATCTTTCTCAGTCATCCAGGCTTAAGCTTTGCCTTGACCTGGGATACTTGCTAATCTTGACAGAAGAATAATCTGAGTTAATTGGCTCTTAGATAGGGTGAGAGTTAAGATTCTAGGAATGGGTCTGTTTGCAGCTGAACTGATGGGTTTTGGCACCTAAATAAAGACATCCAGTAGCCGCCTGCTGGGTGAAGGCATCTTCCTTTCTTACCTGAAGCTGGGTCAGTCTCAGTCAGTGGGAAAGTGTTGTCATTTGTACTCTGCATTCCTCCTGTTTCTTTGGGTTGTGCTATGTTTAATAAAGCATGCATTAGGAGATATTGAAAAAAGAGTTTTTAATCTAGTCTTTTTCTCCCAGAAAGTTTAAATTGCCCCCAAAGTGCGTGTGTGTGTGTGTGTGTGTGTGTGTGTGTGTGTGTATAGACCAAATATCACTGAAGAAGTTGACACCTTATTACATGTAGGTTATTGCATTTGTAGAACAAAATCTCCTTTAAGTGATATATCTACTATGTGTCATAAAAATTAATTCACTTGATGTGAGTGTGTTTTCATTTTGGGTGTCCTTAATAGGGAAATATATTCTGGTAGATTACAGTGTTTCTAAATAATAAATCATAAACACCAATAAAAGAAAATAGCTAAAATGTGCATATTTGAGAGTCGATTGTATGTTGATTAACCTTATGTGCTTTTGCCATAATTCTTACTATTGCCATTTTCCTTTGCTGGCAAACAATTCATTTTTGGAACATAAGATGCATAATTATGAATGTTAATATAGCACCCTGCTGCATCTCATCTCTATTTGCATTATGCCACAAGTTTACTTCGGGGACACACAGGTACTTTCTCTCATTATTCATAGTAACTGTAATTAGACACTAAACTTGAGATATAAATATATTTATTATTTACCTATTTTGTTAGTCACAATTTTTTCTTACATCAAGACTATAGAAAAACCATGTTTATAATTCAACTAAGAACCATAGGAGCCTGTTTAAAAATTAAAAATGAAAGAAAGGAATCTGTATTATGGAGGATAGAGCAGTGGACTTGGGGGTTTTCATTGTAGGCTCTGAGTACTCAGTAGAAATACTGGACAAGTCTTTAACCATCTCATAGTCTTGTACTTATGAGTAATTCAGGGCAGTAATTCCCACCTGACAGGGATCTGGTAAGGATTAAATAGGTACTTCATGAGATTGTGCCTACAATAGTACTTGATACTGGGTAATAACTAGTGAATGTGTACTGTTTTTAATATGACATTTGAAAGTGAAAAAGAAAGTAGGCATTTTCTAAACATTAATTCACCAAATATCTCTTTAAATACCAAGTTCTCATGATATGATTTCATTGATTTAATAAGTGTTTTTGAGTTTGAGTGCTTAGCATGTATATAGCAATATGTTAAACAATGTAGTGGGGCTCACAGCAGGAGTATGTTCCACCCCTGAACTCTAGTGGATGGAGATAAGACATATATAGGTAAAATGGTTGAGAAAGGAAGTAGGTGATTGACAAAATGAGTGATACCAGCAGCAAGTGGTTATGAAAATTGGAAGAAGAACATCACAAGGAACTTGAACAAAAGAAGGGGAGGTTGGCTCAATTCCTAAATGGTATGTGGGAAGGCATGAAGAGAGAATGGAGAGAAATGTAGATGCAGGTTTGAGGAATATTAAGAAAGCCCATCCAAATTTACCCATCAGTGAGAGGTAAATTTGAACTAATAGAAGGCCCAGTAAAGCAAAGTTTATCTAGTAGGCAGTGAGGAGTCATTGCAGGATTGTGAATAGGTGAATAGGAATGAAATTTGTATTTGTGGGAAATTGGTGTGGGTTGGACTGGATGTAGGGAGGCCATGTGACATGCCTGCTTTTGCAAAGTAGTGACAGTAGGAATGGACAGGACGAGTTAATGGGGGAGATATTTCAAAGCCAGGACTTGGTGAGTGATTCAATATAAAGGCCGAAGAAGAGAAGGAAACAATGGTTACAAGGTTTGAGCCAGTCAGACCTTTAAGGATTTAAGACAAAATAAAAAGATAAATTAGGAAGAGCTAGGCTTGATGTCAGTGTTTGTTTGGTTTTTGTTTTGTTTTGTCTTTAGTTTGAGGGGATTGATGGGATATGTAGAGATTCAACTGGCAGTTGTAGAGCATAGGTAGAAGTGGTGTGTTGTTTAGGTCCAGATCAGGACCAGAGATTGTCCTAGGCCTATTGAATGTTACTCCTAATCTAAACTGATCTCAATTACACATAAATATCTTCTGGTGGTCACTTCATCCTAAAAATATCAGCTCTCATTAACTTTCATCCTCCATTTTCTTCTTCTCATTTTCTCACTGAAGTGTGCCTTCTTCCACTACATGACAGTCTTCTCTATAGTTCCAGATGAATTAGTATCCTGCAGATTGAGAAAAAAAACATCAAGGAGCATCTCTTTTTTCTCCTTTTCCAGTGGGCAATTTTTCAATAGCAGTTTTTCAGCAGTACAGTGGAAGGAATACAATGGAAGGTACATAGCCATTGGTATATAACAGCACTGGTGTCAAATCACATATCAGCTGGCTGACCTTTAGCAAGTTAGTTAACCAAAATTTCCTCATCTTCAAGATAGGAATAATGGTATCTACGTTATAGAGTTATATGAGTAAATGAGGTAATATGTATAAAGCCCTTTGAAAATAGTTGTTGCTTAATTAATATTGGCCCTATTGAACTTTTTTCTGGAAATTTCTTCTCTTTGATTATTAAATATATCTTTCTCCTGGTTTTCTTACTACTATTTTCAGCTCTCTTTCCTTAATTTGTCTGTTAACTACAGTATACCTTAGAAGAGTGGTCCTCAAACTTGAGTGTGCATTAGAATCCTCTGGAGGGTTTGTTAAGGAACATATTTCTCCCCCCACCAAGTTTCTGTTCCAGTCAGGGTCCAAGATGTTCTCAGGTAATGCTGGTGCTGCTGGTCTGAGGACTGAACTTTGAGAACCACACTAACCTAGAGTTCAGCCTCAGACCCTCTTTTTCATTCTATGGACTTTTCTTGAGAGGCTTTAGGTATCACTGATGACTCTCAGATTTCTATATCCAGAGAAGACCACACTACTAGACGCCAGATTATCATTTTCAACTGCATGTTACACTTTGCCACCAAGTTGTCTCCCAAACATATCATAATTCAACATGCCCAAGCTGATTCTAAAGTACATATGGAAATATAAATCTGTAAGATTAGTCAGGAAAGGTCTGAAAAAGAAGAGTAATAAGGGAGAAAGGAACCAGTCCTGTTGAAACATATTATAAAACTACAGTTATTAAAATAGTTTGGTACTACCACATGAATACAGATCAATGGACCATAATTGAGCCTAGGAATTGATCCAAAGACATAATTTAGATATTTTAATATATGATTTTATTATTAAATATTAAAGGTCTCTCTAAGCAAGACACAAAGGAAGCCATAAAGGAGAAAATTGTTAAATTTGACTACATGAAAGTTAAAATTTACAGCACCACAAAAATACAGAAACAGAATCCAAAGACAAAAAACTGGGAAGAAGGATTTGCATCTGATATGGGAAAGGGCTGGTTCCCTGTATATATAAAGAGCTCTTGAGATTGAGAATCACTTAGAAAAATACCCATAAACCATTATTAAAAAAGAGGAGAAAAGGACCTAAACAGCCAGTCCAGGGGAAAAGAAAATTGGCTTATAAAAATAAACAGAAAGATGCTCAGCAACACTCATAATTAAAGGAATATAGGTTAATTTAAGCAACAGCCCTCACCTTAAGATACAACTTTCACCAGTCAGAATGGCAAAAATCAGAGCATGTAATATACAATTTTTGGCAAGCATGTGGAGAAATGCACACTCTTACACCCTGCTATATACCTTGCTACTCAAAGCATGACCCTTGAACAAGCAGGATCTGCATGAACTGAGAGCTTGTTACAAATGCAGCCCCATCCCAGACCTACTAAACCAGAATCTGCATTTTAACGAGATCCCTAGGTGATTTGTTTGCACATGAAAGTTTGAAAAGCACTGCTCTAATACACTGTTGGAGGAAATGCAAATTAGCATAACCTCTTTGGATTTCAGGAGACTTTATCACAATTAAACATTCATATGCTCTGAACCAGAATTCCAGTTACAGGAATTTATCTAACAGATATAATCATATATGTGTGTGAAGAGATGTTCAAAGATATTCATTGCAGCATTATTTGTATTAACAAAAAATTAGAAACAACCTTAGTTTTCATTAATTTGGTAAAGGTTAAATGAATTATGAAAAAGTCACACAAGTGCAACACTAGGCAGTTATTAAAAATTTGTGAAAAAGTACATGCAGATACAAAATTATCTCCAAGATATATTGTTAAACACTAACAAGCAAGGTTCTGAACAGTATTCTAGTATGCTTTTTTTTGTATTCTGTTATTATAATTCCGATTTTACAGATAATGTAAGTGAGGCAGAGATGTTAAATAACTAGCCCAAGGCCACACAGCCAGCAGTGGCAGATTCAAATCTAGACAGTCTGGTTCCAGAGCTTATGTTCTTAACAGTATGCCATACTGCTGCTCTGGGATAAACAAGAACCTGTTAATGATGGTTTCCCCCAGAGTATGGGGAACTCATTTTTCATTGTATATGCTTTTGTACTGTTTGAATGGTTTACCTTTTGCAAGTATTGATTTAAAAAATAAAAACTTAAAAATCGACTTGTCCAAAATTGGACTAATTTCCCTCCCCACTCTTCTTGGTGGCAGACTCAATTATTTGCTTGTTTGTTTGTGTTTTAATCTTTCAATAAGGTTTTATTTTCTCCATAAATGTCTTACACATTTTTATTTAGATTTATTCCTAGGTAGTTTTTTTTTCCATTTTATTTTTTTAGGATTTCTTAGCATCATTCTTATTACTTTTTTTTTTAACATCTTTATTGGGGTATAATTGCTTTACAATGGTGTGTTAGTTTCTGCTTTATAACAAAGTGAATCAGTTATACATATGTTCCCATATCTCTTCCCTCTTGCGTCTCCCTCCCTCCCACCCTCCCTATCCCACCCCTCCAGGCGGTCACAAAGCACCGAGCTGATCTCCCTGTGCTATGCGGCTGCTTCCCACTAGCTATCTACCTTACGTATGGTAGTGTATATATGTCCATGCCTCTCTCTTGCTTTGTCACAGCTCACCCTTCTCCCTCTCTATATCCTCAAGTCTGTTCTCTAGTAGGTCTGTGTCTTTATTCCTGTCTTACCCCTAGGTTCTTCATGACATTTTTTCCCCTTAAATTCCATATATATGTGTTAGCATATGGTATTTGTCTTTCTCTTTCTTTTTTTTTTTCTGACTTACTTCACTCTGTATGACAGACTCTAGGTCTATCCACCTCATTACAAATAGCTCAATTTCATTTGTTTTTATGGCTGAGTAATATTCCATTGTATATATGTGCCACATCTTCTTTATCCATTCATCCGATGATGGGCATTTAGGTTGTTTCCATCTCCGGGCTATTGTAAATAGAGCTGCAATGAACATTTTGGTACATGACTCTTTTTGAATTATGGTTTTCTCAGGGTATATGCCCAGTAGTGGGATTGCTGGCTCATATGGTAGTTCTATTTTTAGTTTTTTAAGGAACCTCCATACTGTTCTCCACAGTGGCTGTACCAATTCACATTCCCACCAGCAGTGCAAGAGTGTTCCCTTTTCTCCACACCCTCTCCAGCATTTATTCTTTCTAGATTTTTTGATGATGGCCATTCTGACCAGTGTGAGATGATATCTCACTGTAGTTTTGATTTGCATTGCTCTAATGATTAATGATGTTGAGCATTCTTTCATGTGTTTGTTGGCAGTCTGTATATCTTCTTTGGAGAAATGTCTATTTAGGTCTTCTGCCCATTTTTGGATTGGTTTGTTTGTTTTTTTGTTATTGAGCTGTATGAGCTGCTTGTAAATTTTGGAAATTAATCCTTGAAGTGAGAAATATGGCAGACACTCTGGGCTCCTTCCTCTACCCCTCATATTTTGTCCAACTGGGAACCAAGATTTATTGGTTCTACCTCCTAGACCATTCTCAGACAAGCCTCAAATCTGCCTTGCCACTCTATCCCTGAATCATAGATCACTTTGGACTATAACATTCATTTCCTAACTGGTACACCTGCTTCTTTTCTCCCTAAAAATGTTAGCAGATACATCTTTCCAAAATGCAAATCTGATTCTGCCATTGTCATGCTTACAATTTTTCACTGGCTCCCCAGTGCCTGTGGGAAAAGTCCAAACTCATTAGCATGGCAACCTGGGTCTTCTGCGTTCTGGCCCAGCCTGCCTCTCTCTCTAGCCTTACCTCCCACCACCCCTCCTCATACACCCTACTATTTTTTCCCACATTTCCATGATTTTTACATACTACTCCTTCTATAAAAGTATGTTTTATCTTGGTAAATTCCTACCCTTCCTTCAAGACCAGACCTCAAGCATGACTTCCTTTATGTGGGTTTTTCTGGCCGCCGGCTATTAGACATTATGTATTCTGTACTAGGCAGGTTAGGATACCCTAAAGTCCCGTGGCCTCTCAGTTTCCCACAGGAAATGTCTCCACTATCAAAGCACTCCTGTCTGAATGCTGTGCATTCACATTCCTCATGGACTCCCAACATGGATGCAGTATCCTGCAGCTGTTTCTCTAGCTCTCTCCCTAGCTAGTTCAGTCTTCTCCCCAGGTCTCCCATAGGCCCCAGAACTCTTCTTGGTCACCCAGGACATCTGGGAGACTTTTTCTTTTATTCTCAATTGTAGATTCATCATGCCCCCCTTCCCATCCTTCTATCTCTACCTGTAGGTGAGGCAGGTTAGAATAGTGGTTAAGAACATGGGCTTTGGAGCCAGGCTGCCTGTGTTTGAATACGATCCCTGTGACTTTGCAGTTCTGTGATCTTGGGCAAGTTACTCAACCTCTCCAAACCTCTGATTTTCCTCTCTGCACAATGGAGATGAGTAGCACCTGCTTCATAGGGTTGTTATGAGTATTAAATATTTTAATATTTGTAATACATAGTGAACACTATAAGTGCTTTTGATATAAAAATGCCTAAAGTATGGCGTGGAAGAATCTTTTTAAATTGGCATAAGAGGCAGGCCTTTTTCTCCTTTGGAGCCCTTTTCTACTAAAGATGGCTGGTTAGTATTAGGAACAAGTATGCATGAGTCAGCAAGAATCCCCACCCCGTTTCAAGTCTCCTGTAATTCTGGCTTGTTTCCCTAAATGGATGACAGATTGAAGCTTCCTGAGGGCAAGGATCATAGTGTAGACTTTTTAAGACTCCTTGGCACCTGTTAAACACATGATAGACACATTTATTCCCATCAGTCTTACAATTAAATCCAAGTCCTTACAATGACCCACTCACCTGGCCCTTGGCTCCTTCCTCAACCTCGTTTCCTACGCTTCTTTGTCTTGTTCATTCTCCTCCAGCCACACTGGCTTTCATGGTTCTTGGACCATGGCAAGCTGATCCTACCTTGGGACCACTGCCCTGGCTGATGCCTCTGCCTAGAACATTCTTCCCTCAGATATTCACCTGGCTCCTTCCCTGACTTTAAGTCGCTGCTCAGATATCACCTCTTAATAGAGGCCTTCCCTGACCACACTCTAAAATAGAATCGGCCCTCACATAGCCCTGTCTGACAGTTTACCCCTTACCCTGCTTTCGCTGTCTTCATAGCACTTAGCACTACCTGTCATATTATATATTGAGTTGAGCCCCCTGAGGTCTGTCTAGTCTGTTTTATTCATTGGTTTGTCCCCAGCACCTTGAACAGTGCTTTCTTGGCTCTCAATAACTAATGAATGAAAGAATCAATGAATGAATAAATAAAGGAATGAATTCAATGCAAGTACCTGTGTAGAAAGGGAAATACAACAAATTCTGTTCACTCCTAGAATTTTGAAAATTTTATAATTTTCAGTCCATGATTCTGTCTTTCAGCTTTAGCATTTTCAAATTAAATCCATATCCATGTATGGGTTTTGTTTCAATTTTATAAACATCACCTTGACAAAAGTTAAAATCCAATATAAATCAAGTCCAATTTTACAAAAAAAATGCTGATTTGTTTGTTCTCCATCCCATGGGGAAGGAATGTGTATGATTGTGTGTGTGTGTGTGTGTGTGTGAGAGAGAGAGAGAGAGAACGAGAACAGTTACCTGCAGTGAGGAAATTGGGTAGGGAGTAGGTTGGGGAGGTGGGAGTAGGGAGTCCAGGTTCCCCAGAAGGAAAATAATTTTGCAAATTGCTGTCTATTTTTTCTAAATTGTTGCTTCCAAATCCATTAGAAAACCAAACTGAAATCCAAAGAAATGAAAAGCTTGATGAACTAGAGGTTCGTAAACGTAAATACATCAGATCAGGGAATTTCTCAGCGGCTCATGCAGAGCATTGTGAAACCATGTGAAAGCTTTATGAAGAGAAACTTCAGCAAGGGGGACAGATATATGGCAGCTGCTTGCCAGCTCATATCTCCACTCAACACGGGAAGTTGTGATGTGGGAACTGCCCTCTTGGTTCTGGGATGCGCCTTGCCATGAAGTAGAATGTTCCTGCCCCTGGAGCCCAAATTCTGTTCAAGCAGCTGCCCTCTATTGTGTACATAGCCACTGGAAGTTGAAGGAAGGTTCCCAGGCTCCCTTGGAAGACAAGACCCCACATAAGTCAAACCAGCAGCAGCCAGTATTTTAAAGAAGCCATTTGAAAATCTGTTTTCAAATGTATGATAGCATTCTTTAGAGTGATGTGTCTCAAACTTGAGCGTGCATCAGAATCACTTGGTGTGCTTGTTAAAATTCAGATGGCTGGGCTCTACTCTCAGAGTTTCTGATTCAAAAGGTCTGGAGTGGGGCCCCAGAATTTCATTTCTTACAAATTTCCCAGGTGATGCTGATGCTGATCTATTCGACAGACTTTGAGAACTACTGTTTAGGGACAAAAACACAGGAATTTGGAAGCAAAGAACTTGGATTCAAGCCTTGTATGATTTACTTCACCTCTGAACTTGAGTTTTTTCTTTTCTAACATGGAGTTTATAAGGTTGTTGGAAGGATTAAATAGAATGGTGTCTATGAAAGTTCTTTGTGAACTGTAAATATTAGCAGTTAAACGGCTTCACAAATAGTACTTGCTGCCACCACCCCCCCCCCCAGCAGATTTTCCTGTGCTTTGTCCCCTCTCCACACAACTTTGTCCCACCAAGTCCATCAGGCGCCTAGGAAAAACTAAAGCCAAGAAGGCCCTGAGTAGTAAAAAAAAACTTTAACCCACTGGGCATGGCCATAATGCTGACCTTGACTTGGCCTCCCTTTTCCTCTGACTGGCCTCTTCTCAACTTGCTCCTCGTTCTTCCAGCCCTGGCCACCTCTCACAGCAAAGAACAGCAACTAGTGCTGACATTGGGGTAAAAACTGTCAGATGGAATTTTTTTTAATTAGTAGCATAAACAGAGGAATCCACTGCCAAGCAGGAAAGCATTTGTTGGGGAAACCATTTTACTAGGTTGGTGGGCTCTGAGCTGATTTCCCTGAGGGCAAAATCCAGATGTTTGAAAGAGTTAAGTGGAATCATAAGTATAATTGCAGATTTCTAACTTAGGAATGTGTCAGACAGTTGTATTAGACAGTTGCCAGGGTAAATGATATGTCTGTGTAGAAAGGTGTCCTTTTTCTTTGGAAACCTTTTCTCATTCAAAACTAATACATGTGTAGTGTAGAAAATTTTGAAATTTTCTAAAGGTATAAAGAATTAAAATGACCCTTAATTCTGCCACACAGAGATAAATACTTAGTGGTAAGATATTGGTACATTTTCATTCAGCCTTTTAATATGTGTATGCTTATACATGAATATATGTGTATGGATATATATTTTTTGAATTGGGCTGGTACTACATAGAGGTTTGTATACTGTTTTTTCACTTTTGTAATGGCAGACTATTATTCCTTCCTGTAGATATACAGTACTTCACCTAACTTCCTAAATGTTGAACAGTTAGGATATTCCTAATTTTACATTATAAATAACCCTGCATTCGATGACACTTCATGTACATAAATCAATGTGTGCATCTCTAATTGCTCTCTTAGGATAGAATCCTTGGAATGGAAAGATTAGATTAAAGGTAGGAACATTTTTAAAAACAGATATAATTCACCTACCATAAAATTCATTACTTTTAAGTGTGAGATTCAGTGATTTTTAGTATATTTACAAGGTTGTATGACCACCACCACTGTCTAATTCCAGAAAAAATAAGCAGTGCTTCACAAATTTGCATGTCATCCTTGTGCAGGAGCCATGCTGATATTCTCTGTATTGTTCCAATTTTAGTATATGTCAGCTAAAGCAAGCACTGTAGGAACATTTTTGTCTCTTGATGACATATGGCAAGTTTCCCTCTAGTAAATGTATACCCAATCCATTCCCATTCAGCAATGTATAAGAATGCCTCTTTCCCTGCAACTTTGCTGACACTTAGTTAAAAAAATATATTGCCAATATCATTGAAAAAGGCATTTTATTGTTTTGTATTTTTGATTAGCTCTTCTTCCTCTGTAACTGTTCTGTAGAGATATGTCATCCACCCTCTTTCCTTTGCATGCATTTACCATGGGCAGTCACATCCACTGCGACAGCCTCGGCTGCCTCCTCTCTGTGGATAATGATCACATGTCCATACCCTGCCCTAACCTCTTTCTGGCACTGCAGCCCAGATGTCAAGCTGCTTGCTGGACATGACTATCTACATTTTTTTTAACATCTTTATTGGCGTATAATTGCTTTACAATGGTGTGTTAGTTTCTGCTCTATAAGAAAGTGAACCAGCTATACACATACACACGTTCCCATATCTCTTCCCTCTTGCGTCTCCCTCCCTCCCACCCTCCCTATCCCACCCCTCTAGGTGGTCACAAAGCACAGAGCTGATCTCCCTGTGCTATGCGACTGCTTCCCACTAGCTATCTACCTTACGTATGGTAGTGTATATATGTCCATGCCTCTCTCTCGCTTTGTCACAGCTCACCCTTCCCCCTCCCCATATCCTCAAGTCCGTTCTCTAGTAGGTCTGTGTCTTTATTCCCGTCTTACCCCTAGGTTCTTCATGACCTTTTTTTTTCTTAGATTCCATATATATGTGTTAGCATATTTGACAGCATATCAAACACGCTCATGTCTAAAATCAAACTCATGACTCCTGAAGCCAGCTCTGGCTCTCAACTTCCCTATCTGGATTAGTGATACCACCATTCTCTTAGGTGTTTCATGGTCACCTTAACTCCTCTCTCTACTCCATATTTAATTAGTAGTCCAAGCTTCTTGATTCTGTCTTTTGTGTCCTTCCTCACATCCTTCCCTTCTGCTTCACCCTCACTGTCACTGCTCTACTTCTACCTTTTATTATGTCTATTACACTAGCCTACTCACTTCACTATGCTTTCAGTATTTATCCATATAATTCATTCTACATGTGGCTATGAGAATAATCTTCCTAACATACGCTTTTACCATGTTGCTTTCCTATCCTGGAACCTCCAAAGCCTCTCTCTCGCCTATTGGTAAAGTAAATGCTTTATCCTGACACTTAAGGCCCACCGTGTTGTTGCATCATTCTAATTTTACTTCCTGTGTGCCTTACAGAAACTGTGTTCTTCCTTCAGCATATTCCTGCTTTATCCACTCTTGTTTTTGCAAAACCTGGCATGACCTCTTCCCCAGTCTCCTCCAGCTGAAATTGTCCTGAGTCTTCAAAATCAGAGGCTTTGTGAAGTCTTCCTTGATTCAATTAGCTGTACTTTCCCCTTTTTTTCCTCATTGTCTGGTTTTAGACAGCAATTTTATAGTGTTTTCAACAAAAAATTAAGGAAGCTTGCTTAATAATGTTTTTATTACATGAGTGGCTTTAAATTTTTATTGAAATATAGTTGATTTACAATGTTGTTGTGTTAGTTTCAGGTGTACAGCAAAGTGATTTGGATATGTATGTATGTATGTGTGTGTGTGTTCTTGTTTTGGATTCTTTTCCATTATAGGTTATACAGGATATTGAATATAGTTCCCTGTACAGTAAATCCTTGTTGTTCTCCTTTTTAAAACTCTCATTTTGTTAGCATTTCCTTTATGACACGATATTCTGCCCTGTTTAGTTACTTAGCTATTTTTATTCACCCCCTACCACACTATAAATTTCTTGAGCACAGGAATTATATCTTCTTCATTTTGGCATGTTCCATAGTACCTCTCCAAGCACGTTAAATGTAGATAGGAGCTCCATAAATGCTTGAATAAAAGAATGTTAAAGACTGCCAACTTTTTTTTTTAAGAACTACTAATGACTCAGTTTCGGGAATGAATTCTGTGCTAATGTACAGATGCCAGACAACCCAAATGTCATGGCTTATTCTTCTTTTTCCCTCACTATCCACAGCCAATCCATCAACAAATACTGTAAGCTCTACCTCTTCAAGATACCTCTAATCAAACCTCTTTTCTCTACCCCTACTGCTTCCTCCCTAGAACAAATCACCATTATCTCTTACCTATAAGAGCCTTTTTGAACTGGTTCCCTGGCTTCTACTCTTGTCCTGCCTAAATCTATCAGCCAAGTGAGATTTTTATAAAACTTAGATCATGGTAGTCCTCTGTTTAACAACCTCCAGTAACTTACTTCCCACTACACTGAGAATAAAACACAAACTTCCTATCTTGGCCTTTGGAAACTCCATGATCTGGCCTTGGCACTTCACCAACCTCATGTCCCTGTACTGTCTACCTTGCTCACTGTGCTCCAGCTCTGCTGAGCATCAGCCATTCCTTACTGTCATGTTTGCTCAAAGCAGAGTGAGTAGGTTCTCTTGGTTCTATTTAGGTCCTCACTGTTATTGGACGTTGTCTTTGGGCTTCATGCCTTTAGCAGTGGAGATGACTCAGGGAGTGGCCAGAAGCAATTCTAAAGGCTTTGAGACTTGACTTTAGGCAAAACTTTGGTGGAGTCCATCATTTTGATGAAAATTGGTACTCCAATACTGAGTTTGAGCTGAAGGAGGTGTTTGGCTGAAAGGGAAAAAAAAGAAAA
Organism: Grampus griseus; assembly: GCF_964374135.1. Taxonomy (NCBI): domain Eukaryota; kingdom Metazoa; phylum Chordata; class Mammalia; order Artiodactyla; family Delphinidae; genus Grampus; species Grampus griseus. The sequence goes on along the minus strand of NC_138999.1, from coordinate 43,867,416 downwards.
TCTTATATTATTCCTGTAACCTTCTTCCCAAGGGATGCTACAAATATTTCTGATAGAAATTGGAGCTGGAGGACAAACATCCTCCACCTTCTTTATCACCCTGGGTGTTGATTTAGGAAATTGGTCATCACAGCAGAAGCTGACTCAACAGATGGGGTTCTGTGAACCTATTGTCATTTTCTCTATGTGCTCCTCTGAAGTCTCCCTCAGGCCTCTGGTGTTGCACCCTTAGCTTTTGTATATAAGGGAAGAGAGAAAAGCCCTCTTTGTTATTCAGATTCTTGACTTGCTCCCCTTGCTTCTAGAAGCTATGAAATATGCACCATCCACCTCCTTGCCTTTGGGATCATTGACAAGAAATAGTCTATGATGGGTATTTGTTATCAGATATACATAGATAGAGTATGCTTCACAGCCCACTCTGAAAGAGAATTCCAAGTACTGTGTTTCTAAACTACTAAGCATTTTTCTAGCCCCTAATATTTGCAGAGCTCTCCCACGTCATTCATATGGTTGCTTCGTGCCAACCTTCTTTGGAAAAAGAGGTGTCCCTGTGTTTTAAAGATTCCAATGTGAAAAAGTGGAGAAATGAAAGCAAAAGTTCAAGTGTAAAGGCCCTAACCAGATGAGGGTATTGCTCTTTACTTGGAAAGCCACAAGACACCCCTTGACACATAGCACAGCATTTCAGGGAGTCTTTACTCCCACCCCAATATCCCTTTCCTTTCTTATTCACTACCCTGGGTTTCCTTTAAGCCATGAATGGATCCTGAGGTGGAGGCTGGAGAGGGGGATCCAGCAGGTTTACATGAAAGTACTTGACCTGGCTATTCCAAGAGGTGAGGGGAGGTAGTCCCTTCTACGTAAAGTACCTGTATCTCAGATGACCCAAATTATAGCTCCCCAACTGACAAGAAAGGCCTTGTCCTAAAAGTTCTCTTTTAAATTATACATACATATATACACCCACATACACATAGATATACACACAGATACACACATACATACCCATACATGTATACAGACATATACATTCACACATTTACATACACATACATGTTCTCCCTTGGTTGGGTCTGTATAAGGAAGGTCTCCAGATCACCAGGTTTCAGGGTCCCTCAGGTAACAGTGTGAGGGTAAGAGGAGGCCTTCAGGGCTCTATATCCGAGGGATATCTCTACAGTGATCAAGCGACTTTTGCCTCCTTCTGTCAGATAAACAGGCCATGCATTGTTCTGTCCCCCAGCTGTGTGCGGGCTTCCCTTCCTGCTGAGCGGGCCAGAATGAGCATGGATTCCTTCATGTGGGGCAGGTGGAATGTACAGTTTTGGGGTGAGGAAGGCTGGAAGAGCCACAGAAAGTAAACGGAGCTAATCAAGGACACTCTTTTGTGCTTCTCCTTATCTAAACACTTTCAAAAAATGAAAGAGCCTGCAGTAGGTATGGGCCAGACCTCAGGCTAAGCATAACCCCAAGCAACAGGGGCCATATTTTTCTTCTTGCCCTGGGTTGGATCAGAGCCACGGTTCTCTTTCTGCTTGCCCTCTACCCTCCTCCCTCCAAGTAGTTCTTGAGGGGTCTGCTGGGAGCCAGGCTCAGAGACTGGTAGTGCTGTCAGAAGGTATTGGGGTGACACCCCACTACAGCAGCCAGTGGTTGACTCCTTCTAGAATTGGTCCACCTCCCTCCCCTCACCTCTCACAACAGCCTTTATGAGGCCTGTTCTGGGAGCCAGCTTCTGACAGATCTGCCACTTCTGCCTGCATGTGCTCACCCTCTTTGCACCCATGCCAAGTTCTTATCCTCTGAGTGCTTGGAAAAGAAGCAGTCATCTTTTCCTTCCCCTGAACATAGGAGGTGATACTTGCTCATGTTGTCTGGAACTTAGCTCTGCTAAGTGAGAGGGTACTTCTTTTACCTCCACCCCATCTCCCAGCCTCCTTTCTAAATCCCAAACTGGCCAAACTGCTCACATTACTCTCTAATCATCTTCTGCCCAAGGATTTCTTCAGTATATGCTATCTGTGCCCATCTGCCCATCATATCACCTCCTCTGGTGACTACCCAACTGTCATGCTCCACCCTGCCTCCCTACCTGAGCCAGTCCCAAGAACGTGCTTGCACCTTTAATCAAAACTTCCTCAGCCCACCTGGCCACTGACAGGGCCAGACTGCTATCAAATTTGTTATTCTTTACTTTGTTAGGAAATGGGGGGTCAGGGAAGCATTTTTATGGACTGGGTTCCTGAGTGGAGAGAGGAAGGCACTTGACGACCAGATTAGGGAAGGCTGGGTACCCAGGCCTGAATATTGACATTAGAAGGGACTGTTTATTCTGATGCTGTTTCAGACCAGGGGTTATTCCCTAGTGTACTGCTAACGCTAAAGGTATTATATTCCCTAGTGTATCGTCAGAATGTGGTTATCACACTGGCAGCATCACCATCACTCTAGAGCTTGTTAGAAAGTCAGAATCTGGAGCCCAGTCTAGAGCTACTGAATCAGAATCTGATTCAAGATGGACAGGTGATTAGTCTGGCCACTGAAGTTTAAGGAGTGCTACTCTAGAGAACTAGGCTTGGCATTTGAACATTCTCTTAAGTAGTCCTTTTGCTCTCCTCTTCATCTGGCTTGATGACATTCTTTTTCTAGCCACTAACAATACCCTTCCCATTATTATTTGGGGTAGAGGATAATATTAATAACGGATATCATTTATTGAATGCCTATCACGTGCCAGGCATGCACTACAGATGAGGAAATTGAGGCTCTGTGACACACCCAAGGCCAAACAACTAATGGGTGGGAAAGCTGAGACTCCAAGCCAGATCCACATGCACATAAAATCCCCAAACTTCCCCCTTACAATACTTCTAACTACCAAAGGAGGGCTTTGGCACCTGCCTTTTGTGGAACAGACAAAAGTCCACCCAAACCTCCCTAGGAGGTACAGAGGGAAGAGAGGGGAAGGTGCCTCCCGGCATGATTTTCCTAGAAAGCGAAGGCCCTGGCATCATTCTTGTCCTGAGGAAGCTCACATAAACCCTCTCAGGGGCCAGAAATGGCTGGAATTGGGACCAGAGGCCAAGGGAAACTGGAGTGGGGATCCAGGAATATTATGAAGGGAAAACCCTAACTCTAAATCCCCAACAGAAATCAAATTCTGATGCCTGAGCTTGGGCTTAGTGTGTGCAACATACTCCTGTGGGGCTGCTCTGGGTTCTGGCTGTTGCATAGGTCATTGAGGACATCATGTGGACCCCCAGGCTGGGGCCTGGGACTATTACATCAGAGCATGCCATAGTTGGATGGGTTGTTTGTGACAATGGACTTTAATGTTTTATTTTGCAGAGAGGAAACAGAAGCCCATAGAGGGGGAGTAAATTGCCAGAGGTCAGAGCAAAATCATGGCAGAGGCAGGGATGCTTACTCCAAGCAGCACTGTTGTGGAGTTGGAGGCTCTGGTGTGAAATGCAGTTTCCTTTGGGTCTGCTCAGGTGCCTGTTGGACGTGCAGACCCTGAAAATACAGCTCAGAATGGTTTGTGAATCTTTCTATCTCAGCAGGACATTCATCTTGGGAGATCTCTAGGTTACTTGCCCCTATCTATGTAAAATCAGCTGTAGTGCTACTTGCTTTTCTGGACCTGGAGGCTGCTGGGCCTGGCTGATCTGGGCTTTCCTTTTCTGGGGCCCAGAGGACCTGCGGAGATGGCTGGGTGGGGTCAACCCAGTCCAGGAAGCACAGGAATTCTTTTAAGTGTATGTGTCTGGGGTATTTTTCTCCCTCACTTACGTGTATTTTTAAAAATTCTTTTTAGACACCCGCTTTATCTTTCCCAAACATCATTTCCTTGCTCCTTTCCTGAGTTCTAGCAGTGGCTGGGGGCCCAGCTTCCTTATTGGCCTCTGAGCTGTGGAAGAGGGCGGGCCAGGGCTCAGAGGAGGCTGGAGTAGGGAACAGGGGGGCTGTTTATGCTGCTGGAACTGCCTTTCATCCTTCCCTTTGCCACCAGGGTGCTGGCTGGTTTCTGGAGCAGCGTCTTCACTCCTATCCAGCTCTTGACACTGGCTTTCATTCCCTAAGGCTGTGGCCTCCTCTAGGCCCAACCAGGCTGATGGCCATACCTTGCCTTCAGTGCTACTCCTTTCTGTTCTTGGAACTGGGACCTGGCTGTGCTTGAGCCCCTTGAATCACACTCAGGGGCTTGGGCTGATGGCCCCTCTTGTCAAGAGGACTTAAAGGAAGGCAGATGGGTTTCTGCTAAAGGAGGATCCAGCCTGCAGAAAGAAGCCCAGGGGGCTGGCTGGAGGGGTTATTGAGGAGCATCTGAGCTGGCTGGATAACCAGCTCTCTCCTAAGCCATCTCCCCATCCTGGGCAACTTCTATGGTAGGTACTACTGGTAGCCATGGCCATCATGGCTGCTGCTCCCTCTTCCCCCTTTGGCTTTCTTTCTTCAATATCCCGTTTTGCTTCCTAAGAAAGGAATTTGGGGGTAATGAATGATAGGGTGTGTGTTTAATGATAGTGCCTTAGGAGAAAGGGGTTGTTGCCTCCACAGCTAGGCCTGGAGCTACATGGTTGGTGGTTGGCATTTTCTTACCTCTGTGCTTATTTCTCCTCATCCTCTTTCCCCACTGCCTAAGGAGGGGATGGTTTCAACTTTAGGACTACTGAGACTTCCCTTTTCTGACTGCTTCTTGAAGGAATGGCTAGGAGAAGCCTTAGGTGTATAAGCTTTTTGAGATAGATCCCTCTTTGGGGAGGCGGGGTCGTGTGGTATCCTAAAAAGGGTTGGAGGACCTGAGCCTCATTCTCAACTGCTGGTTACTAGCTGTGTGTTCTTGGCAAAGCAGTTCAGCTCTCTGTGTCTCTGTTTCTGCATCTGTAAAGGGGCCATAATAATAGCGCTTACTGATAAGGCTGGAGTGAGGATTGAATCAGCTAATGCATGCAAAGTGTGCAGTGCCAGGTACATCTTAAGTATCCAATAAGTGGTCCCTGTTGTTATTTTTTTTAAGTTAATAGTGTTATGTTTTTATAAGTTAAACTATGCTGAGTGATTTCACACATGGGACTGCATTTAATCCAGACGTTAACTCATGAGTAAGGGATGGTGATCGTCTCCATTTTACAGATAAAGAGTCTACAACAGAGAAGTGACTTGCCCCAGGTCACACTCCTAGGATTGGAATGTGAGTGTGGACTGACTCCAAGTCTAGGCCTCTTCAGGAAGAATAACAGGCCAAGTATTAGACCCTATAGATAGTTTCCTCTCCTTTCCTAATCTAGGGCTAGAAGGCTCCAGCTCTGGCTACAGTTCCTCCACTGGGATTTTCCTCCCTGCAGCTTGTGCTTTTCTCCCAGTGGTCCCAAAGCCCCCACTGCCTTGCTTCTGTCTCCTTTAGGGTTGTTTCCCACTCCTGGAGAAACCCTAGAGAGAGTAAGAGCCTTTGTAAGCTATCTTTCAAAGTGTGGCAAGGGAGTGATGCTAGTGGAACCCCTTGACAGTGGATGGACAAATCTGGATGGAAGTACTCTTAAACCATCGAGAAGGAAAAGTCTGAGCTGACAGCCCTTAATATAGCACCTACTACATATTGACCACTTGTTATGCATCAGTATGTGTCCCAGATGCTTTGAGAATATTCTCTCTCATCCCCACAATAACCTAGCCAGGTAAGGATTATTGTTTTGGTTTGGTTTGGTTTTTTTTTGGATAAGAAAACTGACTAAAGCTCAGATAGGTTAAGTGACTTACACAGAATCACACATCCAAAATGGTAGTTAGGCTATGAACCTAGTAGATCTGTCTCACTTGTTTTTGTCTCGTTGCCTGCTGGCTTGGTATAGTTGGTAGGATGAGACTAACGTACATGAAATGATGATGAGCAATATCAAACATTATATTATGATGGGCTAAATTGTGGGGACTAGATTACTAAGGACAAGCTCCCTGGAGTAGACATTACTCGAGCAGTACCTTGAATAACAGGTGGGATTTAGAGTAACAAAATGAGAGAGGGCATTCCAGGCAGAGGGAACATTCACGGTAACAACTGAAACCCCATTCTAGGCAGTTGACATTCATGGTCTCATTTGATTTTTTTACAACTCCATTAACTAGGTACTCTTATCCCCACTTTACAGTCATGGAAGCTAGAGCTCTGAGAAGTGAAAGCACCTGTCTAAAGCAACAGAGCTTTTAAGTGGTGGATTCCAACCAAGGTCCAATTCCAGAGCCTGTGCTAGATTCTACTAGAAAACCAAAAGCAGAGGCACAAAGCTGGTTGCAGGGTATGATCGGAACAGAGACATGAGAGGTTGGGCTGGGTGGGTAAAGATAGCTTATAAAGGGCTTTGAAAGTCTGATCCAGTTTACACTTGCTGCAGGAAAGGTTAAGAAATAGGGAACTAGTGAAGATTCTTGAATAGGAAAGTGCCACAATCCAGTTGTTGTCTGACATGATACGATCTAAAAGCAGTGACTGGAGGTGGAACAAGGTGAGACTGGCTGGCAGAATAACACAGCCATAACACAACACATTTTGGGTTTTGTTTTTGTTTTTTTGGACCTTTGCTCTTTATTTTTTTCTTTACACCTTTATTGGAGTATAATTGCTTTACAATGGTGTGCTAGTTTCTGCTTTATAACAAAGTGAATCAGTTATACATCTACATATGTTCCCATCTCTCTTCCCTCTTACGTCTCCCTCCCTCCCACCCTCCCTGTCCCACCCCTCTAGGTGGTCACAAAGCACCGAGCTGATCTCCCTGTGCTATGCGGCTGCTTCCCACTAGCTATCTATTTTACGTTTGGTAGTGTATATATGTCCATGCCACTCTCTCGCTTTGTCACAGCTTACACTTCCCCCTCCCCATATCCTCAAGTCCATTATCTAGTAGGTCTGTGTCTTTATTCATGTCTTACCCCTAGGTTCTTCATGACATTGTTTTTTTTTCTTAAATTCCATGTATATGTGTTAGCATACGGTATTTGTCTTTCTCCTACTGCCTTACTTCACTCTGTATGACAGACTCTAGGTCCATCCACCTCATTACAAATAGCTCACTTTCGTTTCTTCTTATGGCTGAGTAATATTCCATTGTATATATGTGCCACATCTTCTTTATCCATTTATCCGATGATGGACAATTAGGTTGTTTCCATCTCCTGGCTATTGTAAATAGAGCTGCAATGAACATTGTGGTACATGACTCTTTATGAATTATGGTTTTCTCAGGGTATATGCCCAGTAGTGGGATTGTTGGGTCATATGGTAGTTCTATTTGTAGTTTTTTAAGGAACCTCCATACTGTTCTCCATAGTGGCTGTACCAATTCACATTCCCACCAGCAGTGCAAGAGTGTTCCCTTTTCTCCACACCCTCTCCAGCATTTATTCTTTCTATATTTTATGATGATGGCCATTCTGACCGGTGTGAGATGATATCTCATTGTAACTTTGATTTGCATTTCTCTAATGATTAATGATGTTGAGCATTCTTTCATGTGTTTGTTGGCAGTCTGTATATCTTCTTTGGAGAAATGTCTATTTAGGGCTTCTGCCCATTTTGGGATTGGGTTGTTGTTTTACTGTTATTGAGCTGAATGGGCTGCTTGTAAATTTTGGAGATTAATCCTTTGTCAGTTGCTTCATTTGCAAATATTTTCTCCCATTCTGAGGGTTGTCTTTTGGTCTTGTTTATGGTTTCCTTTGCTGTGCAAAAGCTTTGAAGTTTCATTGGTCCCATTTGTTTATTTTTGTTTTTATTTCCATTTCTCTAGGAGGTGGGTCAAAAAGGATCTTGCTGTGATTTATGTCATAGAGTGTTCTGCCTATGTTTTCCTCTTAGAGTTTGATAGATTCTGGCCTTACATTTAGGTATTTAATCCATTTTGAGCTTATTTTTGCGTATGGTGTTAGGGAGTGATCTAATCTCATACTTTTACATGTACCTGTCCTGTTTTCCCAGCACCACTTATTGAAGAGGCTGTCCTATCTCCACCATACATTCCTGCCTCCTTTATCAAAGATAAGGTGACCATACGTCCATGGGTTTATCTCTGGGCTTTCTATCCTGTTCCATTGATCTATATTTCTGTTCTTGTGCCAGTACCAGACTGTCTTGATTACTGTAGCTTTGTAGTATAGTCTGAAGTCAGGGAGCCTGATTCGTCCAGCTCCGTTTTTCGTTCTCAAGATTGCTTTGGCTATTCGGGGTCTTTTGTGTTTCCATACAAATTGTGAAATTTTTGTTCTAGTTCTGTGAAAAATGCCAGTGGTAGTTTGATAGTGATTGTATTGAATCTGTAGATTGCTTTGGGTAGTACAGTCATTTTCACAATGTTGATTCTTGCAATCCAAGAACATGGTATATCTCTCCATCTATTTGTATCATCTTTAATTTCTTTCATCAGTGTCTTCTAATTTTCTGCATACAGGTCTTTTGTCTCCTTAGGTAGGTTTATTCCTAGATATTTTATTCTTTCTGTGGCAATGGTAAATGGGAGTGTTTTCTTGATTTCACTTTCAGATTTTTTATCATTAGTGTATAGGAATGCCAGAGATTTCTGTGCATTAATTTTGTATCCTGCTACTTTACCAAATTCATTGATTAGCTCTAGTAGTTTTCTGGTAGCATCTTTAGGATTCTCTATGTATAGTATCATGTCATTTGCAAACAGTGACAGCTTTACTTCTTCTTTTCCAATTTGGATTCCTTCTGTTTCCTTTTCTTCTCTGATTGCTGTGGCTAAAACTTCCAAAACTATGTTGAATAAGAGTGGAGAGAGTGGGCAACCTTGTCTTGTTCCTGACCTTAGTGAAAATGCTTTCAGTTTTTCACCATTGGGGACGATGTTGGCTGTGGGTTTGTCATATATGGCCTTAATTATGTTGAGGAAAGTTCCCTCTATGCCTACTCTCTGCAGGGTTTTTATCATAAATAGGTGTTGAATTTTGTCGAAAGCTTTCTCTGCATCTATTGAGATGATCATATGGTTTTTCTCCTTCAATTTGTTAATATGGTGTATCACGTTGATTGATTTGCGTATATTGAAGAATCCTTGCATTCCTGGAATAAACCCCACTTGATCATGGTGTAGGATCCTTTTAATATGCTGCTGGATTCTGTTTGCTAGTATTTTGTTAAGTATTTCTGCATCCATGTTCATCAGTGATATTGGCCTGTAGTTTTCTTTCTTTGTGACATCTTTGTCTGGTTTTGGTATCAGGGTGATGGTGGCCTCATAGAATGAGTTTGGGAGTGTTCCTCCCTCTGCTATATTTTGGAAGAGTTTGAGAAGGATAGGTGTTAGCTCTTCTCTAAATGTTTGATAGAATTTGCCAGTGAAGCCATCTGGCTCTGGGCTTTTGTTTGTTGGAAGATTTTTGTTGTTGTTGTTGTTGTTGTTGTTGTGGTACGCGGGCCTCTCACTGTTGTGGCCTCTCCCGTCGCAGAGCACAGGCTCCGGACATGCAGGCTCAGTGGTCATGGCTCACGGGCCCAGCCGCTCCACGGCATGTGGGATCGTCCCTGACCAGGGCATGAACCCGCGTCCCCTGCATCGGCAGGCAGACTCTCAACCACTGCGCCACCAGGGAAGCCCTGTTGGAAGACTTTTAATCACAGTTTCAATTTCAGTGCTTGTGATTAGTCTGTTCATGTTTTCTATTTCCTCCTGATTCAGTCTTGGCAGGTTGTGCTTTTTTAAGAATTTGCCCATTTCTTCCAGGTTGTCCATTTTATTGGCATAGAGTTGCCTGTAGTAATCTCTCCTGATCCTTTGTATTTCTGCAGTGTCAGTTGTTACTTCTCTTCCATTTCTAATTCTATTGACTTGAGTCTTCTCCCTTTTTTTCTTGATGAGTCTGGCTAATGGTTTATCAATTTTTTTACCTTCTCAAAGAACCAGCTTTTAGTTTTATTGATCTTTGCTATCATTTCCTTCATTTCTTTTTCATATATTTCTGATCTGATCTTTATGATTTCTTTCCTAATGCTAACTTTGGGTTTTATTTGTTTTTCTTTCCCTAATTGCTTTAGGTGCAAGGTTATATTGTTTATTCGAGATGTTTCGTGTTTCTTAAGGTAGGATTGTATTGCTATAAACTTCCCTCTTAGAACTGCTATTGCTGCATCCCATAGGTTTTAGGTTGTCGTGTCTCCATTGTTATTTGTTTCTAGGTATTTTTTGATTTCCTCTTTGATTTCTTCAGTGATCACTTCGTTATTAAGTAGTGTATTGTTTAGCTTCCATGTGTTTGTATTTGTTACAGATCTTTTCCTGTAATTGATATCTAGTCTCATAGCATTGTGGTCGGAAAAGATACTTGATACAATTTCAATTTTCTTAAATTTACCGATGCTTGATTTGTGACCCAAGATATGATCTATCCTGGAGAATGTTCAATGAGCAGTTCAGAAAAATGTGCATTCTGTTGTTTCTGGATGGAATGTCCTATATTATCAATTAAGTCCATCTTGTTTAATATATCATTTAAAGCTTGTGTTTCCTTATTTTTTTTCATTTTGGATGATCTGTCCATTGGTGAAAGTGGGGTGTCAAAGTCCCCTACTATGAATATGTTACTGTCGATATCCCCTTTTATGGCTGTTAGTATTTGCCTTATGTATTGAGGTGCTCCTATGTTGGATGCATAAATATTTACAATTGTTATATCTTCTTCTTGGATCGATCCCTTGATCGTTATGTAGTGTCCTTCTTTGCCTCTTCTAAAAGTCTTTATTTTAAAGTGTATTTTGTCTGATATGAGAATTGCTACTCCAGTTTTCTTTTGGTTTCCATTTACATGGAATATCTTTTTCCATCACTTCACTTTCAGTCTGTATGTGTATCTAGGTCTGAAGTGGGTCTCTTGTAGACAGCATATATATGAGTCTTGTTTTTGTACCCATTCAGCCAGTCTGTGTCTTTTGGTGGGAGCATTTAATCCATTTACATTTAAGGTAATTATTGATATGTATGTTCCTATTCCCATTTTCTTAATTGTTTTGGGTTTGTCATTGTAGGTCTTTTCCTTCTCTTGTGTTTCTTGCCTAGAGAAGGTCCTTTAGCATTTGTTGTAAAGCTGGTTTGGTTGTGCTGAACTCTCTCAGCTTTTGCTTGTCTGTAAAGGTTTTAATTTCTCCATCAAATCTGAATGAGATCCTTGCTGGGTAGAGTAATCTTGGTTGTAGGTTGTTCTCCTTCATCACTTTAAATATGTCCTGCCAGTCCCTTCTGGCTTGCAGAGTTTCTGCTGAAAGATCAGCTGTTAGCCTTATGTGGATTCCCTTGTGTGTTATTTGTTGTTTTTCCCTTGCTGCTTTTAAAATGCTTTCTTTGTATTTAATTTTTGACAGTTTGATTACTATGTGTCTTGCCATGTTTCTCCTTGGTTTTATCCTGTATGGGACTCTCTGTGCTTCCTGGGCTTGATTTACTATTTCCTTTCCCATATTAGGGAAGTTTTCAACTATAATCTCTTCAAATATTTTCTCAGTCCCTTTCTTTTTCTCTTCTTCTTCTGGAACCCCTATAGTTTGAATGTTGGTGCAGTTAATTTTGTCCCAGAGGTCTCTGAGACTGTCCTCAGTTCTTTTCATTCTTTTTTCTTTATTCTGCTCTGCAGTGGTTATTTCCACTATTTTGTCTTCCAGGTCACTTATCCGTTCTTCTGCCTCAGTTATTCTGCTATTGATCCTATCTAGAGTATTTTTCATTTTATTTATTGTGTTGTTCATCGTTGCTTGTTTCCTCTTTAGTTCTTCTCGGTCCTTGTTAAATGTTTCTTGTATTTTCTCTATTCTATTTCCAAGATTTTGGATCATCTTTACTATCATTATTCTGAATTCTTTTTCAGGTAGACTGCCTATTTCCTCTTCATTTGTTAGGTCTGGTGGGTTTTTATCTTGCTCCTTCATCTGCTGTGTGTTTTTCTGTCTTCTCATTTTGCTTATCTTACTGTGTTTGGGGTCTCGTTTTTTGCAGGCTGCAGGTTCGTAGTTCCCGTTGTTTTTGGTGTCTGTCTCCAGTGGCTAAAGTTGTTTCAGTGGGTTGTGTAGGCTTCCTGGTGGAGGGGACTAGTGCCTGTGTTCTGGTGGATGGGGCTGGATCTTGTCTTTCTGGTGGGCTAGTCCACGTCTCTTGGGGTGTTTTGGGGTGTCTGTGGACTTATTATGATTTTAGGCAGCCTCTCTGCTAATGGGTGGGGTTGTGTTCCTGTCTTGCTAGTTGTTTGGCATATGGTGTCCAGCACTGTAGCTTGCTGGTCGTTGAGTGAAGCTGGGTGCTGGTGTTGAGATGGAGATCTCTGGGAGATTTTCGCCATTGATATTATGTGGAGCTGGGAGGTCTCTTGTGGACCTGTGTCCTGAAGTTGGCTCTCCCACCTGAGAGGCACAACACTGACTCTTGGCTGCAACACCAAGAGCCTTTCATCCACACGTCTCAGAATAAAAGGGAGAAAAAGAAGAAAGAAAGAAAGAAAGAAAGAAAGAAAGAAAGAAAGAAAGAAAGAAAGAAAGAAAGAAAGAAAGAAAAGAAAGAAAAGAAAGAAAGAAAGAAAGAAAGAAAGGAAGGAAGGGGAAAGAAGGAAAGAAAGGAAGGGAGGAAGGAGGGAAGGAAGGAAGGAGGGAAGGAAGGAAGAACGAAATGAAAGAAAGAAAAAGGATAAAATAAAATAAAGTAAGATAAAATAAAATAATTAAAATAAAAAATAATTATTAAGAAAAAAAATTTTTTTTAAGTAAAAAAAAGACAGAACCCTAGGACAAATGGTGACAGAGAAGCTATACGGACAAAATCTCACACAGAAGCATACACATACACACTCACAAAAAGAGGAAAAGGGGAAAAAAATAGTAAGTCTTGCTCTTAAAGTCCACATCCTCAATTTGGGATGATTCGTTGTCTCTTCAGGTATTCCACAGATGCAGGGTACATCAAGTTGATTGTGGAGCTTTAATCCACTGCTTCTGAGGCTGCTGGGAGAGATTTCCCTTTCTCTTCTTTGTTCGCCCAGCTCCTGGGGCTCAGCTTTGGATTTGGCCCCGCCTCTGCGTGTAGGTCGCCAGAGGGCGTCTGTTCTTCCCTCAGACAGGAAGGGGTTAAAGGAGCAACTGCTTCCAGGACTCTGGCTCCCTCAGGCCTCGGGGAGGGCGGGGCACGGGGGCGTGGCACGGGGGCGCAGCGGAAGTGGCTGGCGGGCCGTTACACCAGCCTGAGGCGCGCTGTGTGCGGCGGCAGTGGCCGGCGGGCGTTACACCAGCCTGAGGCACGCAGTATGCGGCGGCAGAGGCCGGCGGGCCGTTACACCAGCCTGAGGCGCGCAGTATGCGGCGGCAGAGGCCGGCGGGCCGTTACACCAGACTGAGGTGCGCTGTTTGTTCTCTCGGGGAAGTTGTCCCTGGATCCCGGGACCCTGGCAGTGGTGGGCTGCACAGGCTCCCCGGAAGGGAGGTGTGAAAAGTGACCTGTGCTCCCACACAGGCTTCTTGGTGGCGGCAGCAGCAGCCTTAGCGTCTCATGCCCATCTCTGGGGTCCGCGCTGTTAGCCGCGGCTCCCGCCCGTCTCCTGAGCTCCTTTAAGCAGCGTTCTTAATCCCCTCTCCTCGTGCACCAGGAAACAAAGAGGGAAGAAAAATTCTCTTGCCTCTTCGGCAGGTCCAGACTTTTCCCCAGACTCCTGGCTAGCTGTGGTGCACTAGCCCCCTTCAGGCTGTGTTCACGCCGCCAACCCCAGTCCTCTCCCTGGGATCCGACCGAAGCCGAGCCTCAGCTCCCAGCCCCCGCCCGCCCCGGCGGGTGAGCAGACAAGCCTCTCGGCTGGTGAGTGCTGGTCAGCGCCGATCCTCTGTGCGGGAATCTCTCCGCTTTGTCCTCCGCACCCCTGTTGCTGCGCTCTCCTCCGTGGTTCTGAAGCTTTCCCGCTCCGCCACCCGCAGTCTCCACCCGCGAAGGGACTCCTAGTGTGTGGAAACTTTTCCTCCTTCACAGCTCCCTCCCACTGGTGCAGGTCCCGTCCCTATTCTTTTGTCTCTGTTTTTTTCTTTTTTTCTTTTGCCCTACCCAGGTACGTGGGGAGTTTCTTGCCTTTTGGGAGGTCTGAGGTCTTCTGCCAGCGTTCAGTAGTTGTTCTGTAGGAGTTGTTCCACGTGCAGATGTATTTCTGGTGTCTCTGTGGGGAGGAAGTTGATCTCCGCATCTTACTCTTCCGCCATCTCCCCACAGTCTCCAACACAGCATTTTGGACATAAAGTGTTAAAGGCTAGAACAGGAACTGTGGGTGGCGTGCTCTGTGGAGGAACAAAATGATTATGTGGAATAGCCTCAATGAAAATAGTGGTGGGGAGCTGGGGGAGAGCTAGAAAGAGGAAAAGCCAAAGAGATACTGTAAAAGAAGGCTCAGTAGAATTTAGTTAAAGACTGGATGGTTGGTGCACTCAACTTCAGGAATGCTGGATGTGGAAGAAGGGCCCAAAATAAGAGAGGTGCCGTGCTCTCCACTGTATCCTCGTGCCTAGAAATGTTGTACATGGTACCTAGCACATACTACTAGTACATAGTACTTCTGTGAGATGCTTTATAAATCGTTGTTAATGGATGACTTCTGGGTAACAGCCACTGGAGAGATTTCTAACATCATGGTTTTGTGTGTGAAACTCTGGAGCAAGTGCCTCCCCACAAGGTCTTCTAGTGCCTTGAGCCTCCCTGCTGGGCACTCTGAATCCATAATAGAACAGTGTGGTTAAATGTGGGAGCCTCACCTCCTTTCCTTCCCATAAGTTTTAGCCACTGCTACTGACCTGTGGCTCTGGTTCCTGCCCTTTGGTAGGCAGCTTCCCCTGCCCTTCCTCTTACACCTCCTTCTCTGTGTCTGGCCTGTTACCGCTCAACACATGTTTTCCTCAGCAAGGTCATTCTCCTCAGGACTACCTTTTTAGGCCTTAGCCCTCTAGAGCTCAGCACAGCTGGGATATTCTGTGTTTCCGCTGGGGTGAGGGGCATTCCCAGCTATGATGGAATCAGCTTGAGTCTGTCTACTACTGCTCCTGGGAGGTAGAGAGCTGATTTATCCCCCTCTATAACAAGAGTGTTGAAAACATGGGTCCTTATCTTAGTCAACTCTGCTCCCTCAGTGTGTCTAATATGGAATCTGCCACGGTAAATGAATGAATAAATTAGTAAATAAGCTATCATCTATTTATCTCTCCACCATCTCCTTTATTTATCATGTTTCTCTTACTCTGTCATTATTTTGTTCTGTCATTATTTTGTTCTCTATCACCCATTTCTCTCTGTGTAGTTCCTTATAGTCTTTCTCAGACTTTTTTTCCTTTCTGTCATTTATTTTTCTCTGTACCATCTCTCCCTCTTATCTCTGTCATCTGCCTGGTCCTTCTGACATCTATCTTCCCTTGTTTCCTCTCCCCTCCCCTCCTCTCCTCTCCCCTCCCCTCCCTTTCCCTCCCTCTCTTTCTCTCTCCTTCCCCCTTCCCTCCTCCCTTTCCCATCTCTCTTATTCTCCCCCCTCCCCTCATTCTCTCTCATACTAATCATCTCTTTATCTTCTGGCACTACCCATGCCCCATACATGCTCTTCCCCATCCCATTCTTCCCCACTTGCAAGAGTGGCATCTATTCATGTGAAATATACCAGAGCACAGGGATGGGTCCTGTAGAAGCCAGTCAGTGCAAGAGTTGTGGCTGCAGCCTCCAGCACCAGACAGATGCTGTGGTTGTATCCAGAGCCTTGGCCTCAGACCCATTTCCCTTTATTCACCCCTGTCCTGCTGAACAGCCAGTCTCCCCTGTCAGCCTAGCACACCATCCACCATCTCGTTCTATTCTCCCTGGCAGGAGTTGGGGCTCCTTGCCACCCTTTTGCCTACAAACTTGGGGATCTCACCTCTGTGCCCATCTTATCCTTCACTCTCTGAATGTCTTTACCATGCTTTATTTGAATTAGGTCTTTCTCTCTCACTAATCTGTAAGTTCTCAAGGGCAAAGCCATATTTGATTGATCTCTGTATCCCCAGAGGTATGTACAGATGGTACACAAGACACATACAACAAATGCTTATCAAATGAATAAGCCAAAAATTGGCAGCCAATTGGTGTTGACTTGCTCAAACTTCTCAGTCATTTACCTATCCCTTTCTTAGAGAAAAATGGGGAGATTGGCCAGAATGATTTTTTTCTCAGAGAAAACTTAGGGTGGGCACACTATTCATTGGGAAGCAGCACTCACTTATTCCACAAATATTTATTGAGCATCTACTATGCATCCGGCACTGCTGTACACGCTTGGGATACACCCATGAGCAAAAGAGCCCTGTGACGCTAACATTCTGTATCTCCAGGCATTGTCCTTGGGGTGAAGGAGATTTGAGTACTGAGAGCTGAGGGGGTGGCCACTAAGATTCCTACATCAGCTCCTTGCAAGATGTTCTACTTCATTTAAGGGAAAGAGGGGGTGGGGGCGGAAGCTGCCTGGGAAGTGATTTCAGCTCTGGTTCCCTAAGTTGACTTCCTGTCCCTTTCTTACTGTAGGAGGAACGCCCCCGTCAGTAGGCCACATTCATGGCATGTGGCCAAGCTGCTGGAGGGATGCCCTGAAGCAGCCACCAACATGCACTTCCCTTCTGAAGCCTTCAGCTTGTCCTGGCATTCCGGCTGCAACACGAGGTAAGTCTAGAACCCTCCCCTCAAGATAGGGTAGAGGCTAGATCACCCAGCCACTTCCTCTCCTCTGCTCTCATCCCCGTTGGAGGCTGTAGAGCCCAGAGTGCTATCCCGGAAAATGGGGTGGGTTTCCAGTGTGCCTGGCTTCTGGTCCTCGTCTACTGAGAACTATCTGTGACTTTGGGACAGTCCCTTTCCTTTTAAAAAATGTTTCCTTGAAATACTGACCTCACTCGACTTGCAAAACACCACTTTCTCCTCCTTTTCTCCTTATTTCCTTTGCAGTCTCTTTCCCTGGCTCCTCTGCATCATCCTGGTCTCTGATATCGGTGGCCCTGGGGCTGGGTTCTGGTCCTCTTCTCTAGCTACAGTGACTCATGGTGACCTCATCCATTGTTCCTCTCATCCCAGCTCTGTCACAGAACCAAAGCTTTCAGAATGGGAACCTCCCTGAATAGCAGGGTCCACCTGCAATGAGGATCTCTCAATTTAGGGTGCTTGGGATGGTCTGTGGTTGAAAGAGCTGCCCAGCAGACTCAGAGAACTTTCTCAGCAAGCCCAGAGCCAGCAAAGCTGCTGGCCTCAGCTGCCTTTTCCCTTCCACAACAAGATCTTCCCTCTGAGAAGGGATTTCTGTTGAGGAGGCTCAGGGAAGCTAAGGGTTGAGTTTGCCCTGACTCGGTGTCTTTATTTGGCATCGGAAGTCAGGGGCTCAGGGAGGAGGCAGAGGCAGTTTTGTTCTGGGAGAATACACAGAAATACATTCTGAGCTTGGCTCCTGTTTGAGTGGGGGTGTGGCTGTTTTCAGCAGGAAGGGTGGTGGGTTGGGTAGCAGATCTCCTTGCCAAGGAGTAATTGATGGATTCCTAGCCAAGAGGTCAAGTAAGTGGAGTGGCTAAGGGGCAAGGCAGGGAGCAAGAATTAGGAAAGGCTGACCTGGGGGATCTTGTGGGCTCCCGCCACTGCTCAGCTCTGGTGTTTGGAACTGTGGCCTTTCTGAGGGCAGCCTGCAACCTCCTGGGTTTCTAGCCACAGGGTGTTACTGGCATGACTTGGCTCATTTTGGCTTTGTGTGTGGGAAATGGTACTTAAAATTCAAGATTGTGTCTGATCCTAGTCCCTTCTTTGTTCTCCCTGGTTTGGCTTTGCCATGGGGGATGAGGGTGGCCTGGGTGGGCAGGGACCACTATAGTATCAAAAGTCATAGTAGAGAGGATGCTGATAACAATAGCCATGAAAACAACAATCAAGAGAGCAGCAGCTCCAGGTATTGAACCTTCACTAGGTGCCCAGGCTGCGACAAGAGCTTCACTTTTATTATCTGGTTTCACCCACAAAGCAACCCTCTGATACAGATATTACTATTATTTACATTTAACAGACAGTGTAGCAGAAGACCTAGGACATTAGACTCGTAGAGGCCTGGGTTCAAATTCCAGGTCTGCTTCTTTAGCTGCTGTGTGAGCTTGTCAGTTTACTTTCCCTCTCTCAGCTTCAGTTTTCTCATTTGTCAAGTGGAGATAATAATCTCTCCCCTTCAATTTGAAATGAGACATTGTAAAGTGCCTGGCACATTGTAGGTTCTTGGTAAATGGTGAGGATTACTATTACCAAGAAAAGAACAGGGGGACACCTAAATTCTGGCCCTGTCTGGGCCATGAACTAGAGCTGGGCGATGTTGAGAAAATCACATCCTCACAATCACTTCCCTTTGCAGGGCTTGCTTGACACCAATGATTCTCAAAAGCATATGGTCCCTGAACCAACAGCACCAGCATCACCCAGGAACTTGTCAGAAGTAAAATTCTCAGGATCCACCCAGACCTAAAACTCTGGACATGAGACCTAGTCACTTGTGTTTTGATGAGCCCTCTGGGTGATTCTGATACATGCTCAAATTTGAGAACCACTGATTTACAAAATGGGCTGGCTGAAATTAAATCAGCCCTTTAGGGCCCCTCTCAAATGCTAATAGTCCGTGCTTGTTTCTCTTAGCAGAGAGCTATAGCTGACTCCCTGGGGACAGCAATAGTCCAGAAGCAATTCTAGACTCACTGAAGGCAGAGAAACAGAGCACAACCCTCAGTGGAGTTCTCACACTGTTAGTCTTTGGGATCTTGCCCTATCCTTCTTCCACATATCATCTTGTCTCCCATTTTACCACATTTCTGTAGTACCCCCAGTGTCCATCTGTTCCCCTGTTTCCCTTCCTTCCTCTTTTGCCTTATCTCTCACTTGTGACATGGGTGCCTCTGGGTTGTCCTGCTTCTCCCATGGCAGGGCTGGCCAAGGTGGGAAAGGGATCTGGTGACGTAACTAACTGGTGTGCCCTGTGTCTTGCAGTGACGTGTGTGTGCAGTGGTGTCCACTCTCCCGGCACTGCAGCACTGAGAAAAGCAGCTCCATTGGCAGCATGGAGAGCCTGGAGCAACCAGGCCAAGCCACCTATGAGGGCCACCTCTTGCCCATTGACCAGAGCACATACCCCAATCAGCGTGACTCAGCCTATAGCTCCTTCTCGGCCAGCTCAAATGCCTCTGACTGTGCCCTTTCCCTCAGGCCAGAGGAGCCAGGCTCTGTGGACTGCATCATGCAAGGCCCAGGGCCAACCAAGGCCCCTAATGGCCAGCTTAATGTGGCTGAAACCTCAGGAGGTGGCCGGCATACCAGTGGGAGCCACTTGACTCCTAGCTCCCAGATATCATCCCGTCCACAGGAGGTCCACCACTCAGGGCCTGCCAAGGCTGCCAGGGGTCCACCACAACCTCCAGTGAGGCGAGACAGTCTTCAGGCCTCCAGAGCCCAACTCCTCAGTGGAGAGCAGAGCAGGGCTTCTGAGCTTGTGGACTCCTTGCAACAGACGGAGAAACCTAGCTTGGACACCATGCTATCCCCAAGGAACCCTAACAGGTTCTGCTGCCTCAGCGGGCAAGACCAAGTGACAAATGAGGGCCATCAGAACTGTGAGCTCAGCCAACTTCCTGAATCCAGCCAGAAGGGCTCTGAGCATCTACTGATGGAGGCCTCGGCCAAAGCTGTTGGATTCCCAAAAGCATATGACAAAGCTTCCAGCACAGATTCCAGCCCACTTAACCAGGCTTCAGCAGAACTAGCTAAGGCTTCTTCTTTTGGCAGCCCTCCACACCTCACAGGACATCGCCATAGTGCCCCTGAAGAGCTACTGGCGTCCCACTTGCAGCATGTGCACCTTGATACTAGGGACAGCAAGGGGACGGAGCTTCCAGCTGGGCAGGATGGGCAGGAGTGGACTCTATCCCCTTTGCACAGTAGCCACACAGGCAAGAAAAGCCCATGTCCCCCTGCAGGAGGAACCCAGGACCAGCCCAGCAAAGAAAGAAAGACCAGGCCAATGGATGATAGACTTCTGGGTTCGGGGCATCAGAGCCCAAGCAGTTCCCCACATGGAGAGGCTGATGGACATCCTCCAGAAAGAAGTTTCCAGGACCCAAACAGAGCAAGCAGAGCTGACAGTGAATTGGCCAGCCAGCAGTCCTCTGCCTCTGGCTCCCTTGTTCAACAAACCACTAAAGTAGCTGGCCGCACAGAGACAACTGAAGAAGGGGACAGTGAGCCCAAGGAGTGTGGCCGGGTGGGTGGTAGGCGAAATGGAGGGACCCGGGGCCGCTCAATACAAAACCGGCGGAAGAACGAACGTTTTGCTACCAATCTACGTAATGAAATTCAGAGGAGGAAGGCCCAGCTCCAGAAAGGCAAGAGTCCCTTGTCACAGCTGTGTGACACCAAGGAGCCAGTGGAAGAGACCGAGGAGCGCCTAGAAAGTCCTCCACTTCCTGCCTCTAACTCATCCCTTCTATCTTCGTATAAAAAACCACCTAGCCCCAGAGACAAGCTCTTCAACAAGAGCATGATACTCAGGGCTAGGTCTTCAGAGTGCCTCAGCCAAGCCCCTGAGGGCCATGAATCTAGGACGGGCTTGGAGGGACGAATGAGCCCTAGCCAGAGACCTGGCCAGTCCTCTTTGAGCCTGAACACCTGGTGGAAAGCATCTGACCCATCCTCCTCAGACTCTGAAAAAACAAATGTTCACCGTGGAGTCCGTGGAGGTCACTGGAGATGGTCGCCAGAGCACAACCTGCAGCCACATGTGGCACTAGCCGTGGAAAACTCTTCCAACCCAGGTGACAAGGAATTGAAGGCTTCTACTGCCCAAGCTGGGGAGGAAGCCATCCTCTTGCCCTTTGCAGACAGAAGAAAGTTCTTTGAAGAGAGTAGCAAATCCTTATCGACATCTCATTTGCCAGGTTTAACCACTCATAGCAAGACTTTTACCCAGAGACCAAAACCTGTTGACCAAAACTTCCAGCCAATGAGCTCCAGCTATAGGGAATTGAGGCGCCATCCCATGGACCAATCATATCACTCCACAGACCAACCCTGTCATGCCACAGACCAATCATATCATTCCATGTCACCCCTTCAGTCAGAAACTACCACTTACAAAGAATGTTTTGCAAGCAAAGGTCTAGAACAATCCATGTGTTGTAAGCCACTACACTGTGGTGATTTTGATTACCGCAGGACGTGCTCTTACTCCTGCAATGTCCAGGGAGCTGTAGTCCATGACCCTTGCATTTATTGTTCTGGGGAAGTCTGCCCTGCTTTGCGAAAGAGAAATATGATGCCAAACTGCTGCAACTGCCGGTGCCACCACCACCAGTGTATCCGGTGTTCAGCTTGTTATCATAATCCCCAGCATGGTACCCTTGAGGACAGCAGCTTGGCACCTGGCAACACTTGGAAACCCAGGAATCCAACAGTGCAGGTGAGGACTTGACTCTCGGATGGGTGAGCTTCATTATTCTCTTTGTGAGGAGAAAGCTAGGTAAATCATTTGAAAACGTAACAATTATAATGTCTTAAAATTATATAGTGCTGGGTCCACCAGGTGGTAGCTTACTAACCTTGGGCAAGACATTCAGTGATCAAAATTGCACTTACCTCATCTTTAGAGGTAGAATAAAATAACTTTTGCTTCACAAAATGAACACAACTGGGCTTTATATCCTGACTGTATAATTGGTATCTGAGTGAACTTAAGCAAGTCATCCAGCCACCAAAAGTTGTAGTTATGTGATTCTTTTTAAAGGGAAAAAGAAAAGAATTTTTACCTCATAAAATGGCCAGTACTAAATAAAGTCTTATTACCTCATCTCTAAAGTGGAGGAAAGTAATGGCTGCCTCATGAATTAGTTGGGTGGATCAAATGAGATTGTGTAACACAGAGTGCCAGGCTCAGTGCCTGATCCAAAACAGCATGTATTCCCTTCCATTTCCTGCTTTAAAATATATTTGGAGCTGCAAAACTTGCAGATGTCTCCCAGGCTTTGTTTGCAGAGACCCAGGTCTAAATTGGCTGTTGCTGTACCCTGGTTATGACCTACAACTCTAATACAAGCCACCACCATCCCTCAGGGTATCTGTGGAAGGACTCCCTATGCTGTTGCCAGCTTACCACCAGATTCCTTTCCCATGGCTTTCCTAGTGCCACCTTTTGGCTGGTGCATTCAAACCAGAAGTTAGTTCCTGTGTTGAACTGTTTTTGCATAGGCCTACACTTCTGAAAGACTTACTGTATGAAATTGCTCAATACATATTCTTTGAAGAAACGAAACTTAGGGGTAAAGAAGCCTTACACAGAAGAGTACATATTCTACTATTCCTTTATATAAAGTTCTAAAACAGCTATTCTATGGAAAAAAATTTCAAAACAGTGGTTGCCTGTGGCAGGCAGCACAGAGATTGACTAGGAAAGGGCATGAGGGAACTTTGTTGGGTGATGATCTATATCTTGATAAGAGTTTGAGTTACACAGGTGTATACATTTGCCAAACCTTAACAGATGTACACTTAATGTTTGTGCATTTCGCTGGAAGTAAATTTTGCCTAAAATACTGTAAACAAATATCAAACTTTAATGATATGTATGCTTGAGCTTTTGAAGTATATTGATTTACACAACTTATTTTCTAGTTTTCAGCATACAGATGTTGCACATATTTTGTTATATTTATCCTTAAGATTTCATGTTTTTGCTGCCATTGTAGATACTATTGTTTTCTTAAGGTCAAGTTAAAATTCTTTACTATTATGTAGAAATGCAATTTAATTTTGTATATTTTCCTTGTATCCTGCAACCTTGCCAAACTCACTTTTCTTGGTAGATTTTAAAAGATTTTCTACATAGACAATCATGTCATCCGTAAATATAAGTAATTTTGTCTTCATTTCCACTGTGTGTGGCTTTATTAGGAGAGGAGGCCCCTATTGCACTGTCTAGGACCTCCAATACAGTGTTTAGTAGAAGTGGTGAGAGCAGATATTGTTACTTTATTCCCAATTTTTCACTATTAAGTTTGATGTTAGCTGTAGATTTTTTTGTAGATGCCTTATAACAGGTTGAAGAAATTCCCTTTTATTCCTAGTTTGTTGGGAGAGCTTTTATCAAGAGTGGATATTGAATTTTTTTCAAGTGCTTTTTCTGTATCTATTGAGATGGTCATACAGTTTTTCTCTTTTAGTCTGTTGATATGGTGAATTACATTGATTGATTTTTGAAATAAGAACCAGGCTAGCATTGCCAGAATAAATCCCACTTGGTCATGACATCTTATCCTTTTTATATATTACCAGATTTGATTTGCTAGTATTTTGTTAAGGATTTTTGTCTATGTATATCACGGATTTTAGTTTGTAGTTTTCTCGTGATGTCCGAGTCTGTTTTTTCTGTTTGTTTGGGTTTTTTGGGGGGTTTTCTTTTGCGGTACGTGGGCCTCTCACCGCTGTGGCCTCTCCCATTGCAGAGCACAGGCTCCGGACGCGCAGGCTCAGTGGCCATGGCTCACAGGCCCAGCCGCTCCGCGGCATGCGGTATCCTCCCGGACCGGGGCATGAACCCGTGTCCCCTGCATGGGCAGGCGGACCCTCAACCACTGCACCACCAGGGAAGCCCGAGTCTGGTTTTCATATCAAGATACTGGCCTCACCAAATGAGTTGGGAATTGTTCTCTTCTCTCCTATTTTCCGGAAGAGTTTGCATAGAACTGGTATTTTTTTTTCCTTGAATGTTTGGTAGAATTCATCATTGAAGCCATCTGGGCCTAGAGTTTTCTTAGTGGAAAGATTTTTGACAACAAATTCAATTTCTTTAATAGATATAGGGTTATCTGGGTTATCTATTTCTTCTTGAGTGAGCTTTGGTAGTTTGCCTTTCAAGGAATTTGTCCATTCCATTTAAGTTTTCAAATGTATGGGGATAAAGTTGTACTTTGAAATGCATCAAGAATTTAAGATGGATTTGTGGATGGATAGAGGAGTGAATAGATATGTGATAAGGCAAATACAGTAAAATACTAACTGTAGAAACTATACAATGGTGAATATATAGGTGTTCATTGTAAACTTGTTCAACTTTTCTCAGTGTTTGAAAATATTCATAATAAAATGTAGCAGGAAAAAAGGAGAGGAAATATAAAATAATGGTTTAAGGGCATGATGCTGAAACCAGACTACCTGGGTTTGAATTCCTAAGCATTCCCATCTAAAAAAAATGGAAATGATAACAGTACCTACTTCATAAGTTGGTTGAGAGGATTAAATGATGTAACATGTGCAAGGCATTTAGAACAGTAACTACCAGATAGTAATCATTTTTTAAAGGTTAGTTATTATCTTTTAAAATAAAGGGAGATTTGGGTTTACCTTGAGAAACTTTTGCTGAAACAAGGACCTGCAAGTAGACAATGGAGAAAAGGGGCTGAAGTTGGGGGTGGGGATGGGGTAAGCAGATGACAGCTGCAGAACGGTCATCCTAGGGCCAGTAACTCCATAAGGGAAGGAGGTGAGATTTGCAGGTTGCAGCAGCTGACAGTAGCAATGCAGGTGTGCATGTGCCCATACCATGCCTCTCCTTTTGTACTCTGAGGGAAGGACACATTGGTTTCCTAATGTCTGTTAGATTAGATAAGTAGGTCTGCTTAGACGCTAGGCTTTCAGACATGTGGACAGCCGTCCAGAAGCCACTTCATGCCCATTTCTACCCCTGCCACCTGAGCTCACCCTCCCTCCAGACATGGGGAAAACTTGTAGATGCGTTAGGATACCCCAGCTCAGGTGGCTAAGGTAGTTGTGATGGTGGCTATCTGAAGTAGGGTTGAGATCCTGCTCTTTATGGCCCCTGGAAGAGGATGGGGAGTCAATTGGATCCTCTTTGGTGCTGTTAAGAGAACTAAAATCAGCACACACCTAAATCCCTCATGCTTCATGCCAGTTAGTTCTGCATATATTATCAAAGTATTTCATTTAACAACTATATGAGATACATTATAATAGGATCCCCATTTTACAGCTGAGAAAGCTGAGGCTCAGTGAGATCACACATCCTGCAAGTGGTGAAGCTAGGATTTGAACAACATAATGATAATTAACATTTGAGTGTCTATGGCGTACCAGGTGCTGTTCTAGGTGCTTTACATGTGTCAACTCATGTCATCCTCAAAGCAGTCAAGAAATAGATACTGTTATTATTATGATCACTATTAAATAGCTGGGGGAAATGAGCTAAGAGGAACTCGGTAGTTTGCCTGAGGTCACACTCAGTGTGGGATTTGAATCCATGTAGTGTGGCCTCAGAGGCCAAGCTCCTAGTTGTGCTACACTGCCTCTCCAAAAGCTGATTGCAAAGCCCAGGCCCTCCCCACTCTGGCAGGATGCCTTCTAGCAGTATAACTTCCACTAGGGCAACAAGTTCCTACCACAGTCAATCCCCATCTGCAACAAGCCATGGAGATATCTGCCTCTTTGATTCAAAGAGTGCAGACAATTTACAGCAACCTAAGTGGCTCAGTGAAAAAAAAAGTAAGGTGATACTGGGGAGTTGAGGAGATTGAGAGTTGGGACAGGACTTTGGTTTGGCCACTTCTATTTACTGAGCACTTCCCACAGGGCTAGACAGGGCATGGACAGGAAATCCTGGCTCCCACTGTGGCAAAATGAGGAATAGTGTCTTTGAAAGCAGGGACATCTTACAAGGGCATCAAGGCAGAATCTGAGTTGAACAAGTGGTTTTTGATGCTCTCACATGACAGGTACAGGCAGGGATTGCTCTGGTCCTCTGAAAGCTGTGAAACCTCATCGTTTCCATGGCTACTAACGTCCAGAACCTCCTATGTGCCGAGTGCTGTGCTAAACATTCTCTATACACATCCCATTTTATCCTCACTCCTGGGAATCCAGCAAGGCTAGATAGCCTAGTCCTTATTTGCCAGACAGGAAGCTGAGGTTCAGGGAAGTGACATAACTACCCTCAAATAATGAGTATCTTAGTCAGAATGACTGACAACCAGGTGTCTTACCCCCAAAAGGTAGTAATTTTTTTTTTTTTTTTTTACTGAGGCAAAGTTAATAAAACTTTGAATGGGACCAATAATAGCATTGGAGAAAGCGGGACTTTGGAAGATCAGTGAGGTTTAGGAAAAACTGTGCATTCCCGTTGGGCTAAGTTCTGAGTCACTAGGTAGAGGGTATGGAATGCTGAAATCAGGGAGAACGTCAAAGGCAAATTTGCATTAGGCTTGGAGCTAGAATAGGAAGCAAGGACGTTTTTACAAATGGCATATGTGGCTTGGGCTGCAGGGAAAAGAATGCTTGGGCAAAGCCCTTAAGAACAATATGCCCAGGGTGAAGAGTCTCCTCCTGTAATATGGGGGATGAGTGCTCCCCAGAAATAAGCCCACCTCAGCCACTGTCAGCGGATCTGGAACGAGGAGGAAGGGCCCCTGAAGTACAGGGTGGGCTAGGACAGGGTTGTAGCAGCAGGAGCTTTAGGCCTCAAAGCCTCCTCAAGGGCTGCGGCTTCCAAGAAGTTGCTTTCTATGGTGGAAGAGGCAAGAGGAACAAGCAGGTTCACTGGGAAGAACAAAGAGATTTTCTTTGCAAGAGCCAGAACAAACAGCAAACATGCTAAACTGGTTTTTAATGTGGTTTGGGAGGGGAGTGGAGAAAGAGAGGGAAACTCAGAGTTTCTAGACCACATTGTCCAGGTCCTTGAGTGCTGTCTTAGACTCTGCATGCCCCCAGCAGCCCAGCAAGCCTCCTGACAGAAAGGCAGCCCTCTAGGTACATAGTTCTGTAGCCTGCATGGGAGAGTAGAAGGAACCAGCTGTGGGGGTGGGGAAGAGGGGGTGGGCCTGGCCCAGGACAAGCTCCTGACCTCTTTACATTTTTGAAGCCATCTATATACCTGGCTGTCCAGAGCTCCCTAACTTATCAGAATTTTGCTTTGCAGGACTTTCCTGGGGACAAATGGATGCCAATAACAGGAAACAGGAAGACCAGCCAGTCAGGGAGGTAAGTGACCGCTCTGGGAGTTGGGGTGAGTTAGTACCTCTGAGGCTTCTGTGGAAACTGGTAAGGTTTTCTGTTTTCTATTTGCTCTGTTTCCTTTGAGGAACCTTGTCTGGTGTCAGTACAAAGGCCTTGGTGCTGTAAGATGTAATCCAGCCTGCCCACCAGGCAGCTGGGCTATAGACCAAACTGATGGGTAGCACATTTTGGAATACGTAAAAAGGAGTATTGTGGGACATTGTGCCCATCAGCTCAGAGGCCTGAGGCAGGTGCCCAGGCACAAGGACATGGGGACCAGACCATGCTAAAACACAGATGGGAAGGTATAAACTATGCTTGCCTTCCAAGCAGCCACTGGGTGGTTGGAGGGGCCAGAGAGGAGGTAAGACTGTCCAGCCACTGCTGTGCCTTTGCCTCAGAATGTTTCTTGGGTTCTGCCACCTTTCTTTTTATAGGGCTTGTTGAGAGATTAAGGTCTGTTCATTAAAAATCCAAGGCAGATCATGCTAACAATAGGTTAGAATTCCTAAAAGAAGGCAGGGACATTTTTACAAATGGTATGTATGGCTTGGGCTAGAGGGGAAAGAGTTGCTTCTGCAGAGCCCTTAAGGAAAAAAGAATGCCCAGAGTGGAGAATCTGTTCCTATAATGTGGGGAACATGGCACCTGGCACTTATGCTCCAAAGACATGAGCCCACCTGTCATAGGTGACCATGTGGAGGAGACAGTTACGTCCTCCAGGTTGCTCTCCATCAGTCTGGTTGGAACCCCTTTTGTGAAATTGTTTGATATACTCTTTCAGCTAGTTCTTCTGCAGGACAAGAGGCCCGTAAATTGTATTGATTCTTTAACTCAAACTCCAGGAATAAAGGAGGGACAGGGAAGACGGCTCTTAGCTGCGCCTCTGTGGGGGCACCTAGGAAGAGGGCTAGAATCTGGATCCCCTGACCTCTGAAAAGCCCAGGGTTCTTTCCAGTGGTCTATATTATCCCCTGTGATTTGGTGGTGTAGTCAGGAATAAATTGGGCTTTCTTTTGACTCCAGAGTCTGGGAAACCTATTGGTTTTCTGATTGGCAATGGAAAGAGAGGAAGCCAACATTTACTGATCACCAGCTAAGTGTCAGTCACTGGGCTGGATCTTTTTATAACCATAATCTCATTTATTCTCCACAACAGTTAATTTTACTACCTATTTTATAGATGAGGTCCACAGAGGTTATATAACTTAGTTGAGGTCGCACAGCTAGTAAGTGATGGAGCCAGGACTCAGACTCAGGTTTGTCTGGCCCCAAAGTTCATGCTTTTTCCATTATAACTGCTTCAATTAGGATCCCTAAGGAAACGCTTCAAATGGACCCCTCAGTATCATGTCTCAGGGACCTAAGACCTGGGTGGGGATACTGTGGGATTCTGTGGCTGGCCTTGATTCCCCACTGTTCTTGGAGAAATCATTTCAGTCTAGTGGGTCTGCTGAGTTTCCCCTACTAGACTGAGACTGTCGAAAAAGGAGACCACACCTTGGTCACGGATGTATTCTCCATGCCTAGCACGGTGCCTGACACAGAGAAGTTGCTCAAGATGTATTTGTCATTTGCTTGCCAAATGAAGAAACAGCCTCCTCCACCATTGAATAGATAAAATGACACAAAAATAATAATGCCAACTAACATTTCTTGAGCACGGTACTCTATTCTAGGCACCATTCAAAGCGCTTTACAAATATTTATTTACCACCATAACCTTAAGGGGTAGGTACTGTTAGTTTCTTCATTTGACTGAGAGAAGAAACTGAAACACAGATAGATAAATTCAGTTGCCTAAAGTCCCACAGCTAGTAAGTTGACTAGACCCAGGTAGTCTAGCTTCAGAGACACTATACTACACTATGGTGCTTCTCCAAAATGGCTCTCTTACTAATCAGCCAGTCAAGGAAGGGGACTTTATTTAAAACCTAGTATATGTACTGCCTGTTTCTAGGCAAGCAGGGAAATATTAGAGGAAGAGCATCAGGAAGCATGATGCCTGCCCATCCCCAGCTTGAGCAAGGAAGACTAATCCACACAAAGTTAAGTAGCAGTAATAATAAATTACCAGTTGCAAAACAACCTATGTGCCACTAGCTAAGTTACACATATCCTGTTTTATCTTCCCCAAAACTGTCAGGTAGGCATTATTATAACTAGGGCAGTGATTCTTGAACTTGAATGTGCATTAGAAATACCTGGAGGGCTTGTTAAAAAAAAAATCCAGATACATGATAGCTCCCACCCCGCCCCCAGGGAGTGTGATCCAGTAGGTGTGGAATGGGGCTCAAAATGTGTATGTCTAACAAGCTCCCCAGGTGATGCTGATGCAGCTGGTTCTGGGATCACACTTTGAGAACCAATGATTCAGATAAAGAATCTGAGGTTCAGAGGAGCTAAGTAACTTACTCAAGGTCTCACAGATACTAAAGGGACAAGCCAGGTTTTCAACTCAGGCTAGTTGCTATAAGATGAAAAAGTGTCAAATACATGGTTTAAACAAGAAAAGGCTGGCACATGGTAAGGGGCCAATACATGATAAGTATCATTGTGCCCTATTTAAGTTCATTGGAGGGTAAGAAAACTAAAGGCTGGGGCCTATAGGAGGAAAGGCCCAGAGGGGAAACTAAGCAGGCTGTATTGGAGGAATAAACCCTGCTGGTTGTTAAGAGTTCTGGCCTTATCATTAAAAAGTCTACAAATAACAAATGCTGGAGAGCATGTGGAGAAAAGGGAACCCTCCTACACTGTTGGTGGGAATGTAAGTTGGTACAGCCACTATGGAGAACAGTATGGAGGTTTCTCAGAAAACTAAAAATAGAATTACCATGTGATCCAGCAATCCCACTCCTGGGAATATATCCGGACAAAACTATAATTCAAAAGGATACATGCGCCCCGATGTTTATAGAAGCACTGTTCACAATAACCAAAACATGGAAACAGCCTAAGTGTCCATCAACAGATGAATGGATAAAGAAGATGTGGTAGATATATACAATAGAATACTACTCAGCCATAAAAAAGAACGAAATAATGCCATTTGCAGCAACATGGATGCAACTAGAGATCATCATACTAAGTGAAGTAAGTCAGAAAGAGAAAGACGAATACCATATGATATCACTTATATGTGGAATCTGAAATACGGCACAAATGAACCTTTCTACAAAACAAAAACAGACTCAAAGACATAGAGAACAGACTTGTGGTTGCCAAGGGGGACGTGAGGAGGGAGAGGGATGGAGTGGGAGTTTGGGGTTGGTAGATGCAAACTATTACATTTAGAATGGATAAACAAGGCCCTACTGTATAGCAAAGGGAACTATATCCAGTCTCATGGGATAAACCATAATGGAAAAGAATATAAAAAAAGAATGTATATATGTGCATAATTGAGTCACTTTGCTGTACAGCAGAGATTGGCACAACATTGTAAATCAACTGTACTTCAATAAAAAAAAAAGTTCTGGCCTTGAAGTCAGTCTGCCTGGGTTCAAATCCAGGTTCTTCTGTTCGCTAGCTGTGTGAATTTGGCAAGTGGCTTTCTCTTCCCCCCCACTCCCACCCCACCCAGCTCCTCTCTTTCACCCCACCCCATCGGTTTCCTTATTTGTGAAATGGGGTAAGAGTGCTTACCTCCTGTGACTATTGTGTGGAATAATTGAGTTAATATATGTAAAGCATTTAGGACAAAATCTGGCACCATAAACCCTCAGTAAATGTTAGTCGTAATGAGGAGGAGGAGGAAGAGGAGCAGCAGCAGCAACAGTAACAGTAGAGAAAAAGGGTAAAGAGTGAAGTATTGCACCAGGATAGTTAGGCCTTGAAAACTAGGTAGGATGGCAAATATGGAAGCAATTGAAGGTTATTGATCAGGTAAGTGACATGGTAAATATGGCACTTCAGATAATTTGGCAGCATTTGCAGCCTAGATGGGTTGAAGAAAGACCAATTAGGGGCAGTGATCCAGGCATGAATGAGTGTGGCCTTGTTTTGGGAAGGTGGGGGTGCAATAGGAATGTAACAGAAGGGATAGATAAATATGTGGATATTCGGGGGAAAATGTTTATTGCGAAAGCAATATTACAGGAAATTAAAAACAGAAGAAAAAGTATCTTTTTTTAAACATCTTTATTGGAGTATAATTGCTTTACAATGTTGTGTTAGTTTCTGCTGTATAACAAAGTGAATCAGCTATACATATACATATATCCCCATATCTCTTCCCTCTCGCGTCTCCCTCCCACTCTCCCTATCCCACCACTCTAGGTGGTCACAAAGCACCGAGCTGATCTCCCTGTGCTATGCGGCTGCTTCCCACCAGCTATCTATTTTACGTTTGGTAGTGTATATATGTCCATTCCACTCTCTCACTTCGTCCCAGCTTACCCTTCCCCCTCCCCGTGTCCTCAAGTCCATTCCCTAGGTCTGCGTCTTTATTCCTGTCCTGCCCCTAGGTTCTTCAGAACCATAGAAAAAGTATCCTTATTCTTACTACCCTAACACCCTAATTGTTTTCATTTCCCTGCCAGCCTTTATCTATAGGTGTAGAGATTTGCGGGTGGGGGGGTCATGATTATAATAACTATGTAGATGTGATTTTATGTGTCCTGCTTCTTTTTTCCTCACTAAGCATTATTTGGTGAACAATTTTTCCTGTTGCTATAAAGCCTTCCTCAATAGTTATAAATTTTAATGGCTGCATAATATTTCACCAGCTTAATGTGCCCTAATTTGCTTAATCATTCCCAAACTGGTGGATAATTAGGTTGTTTCCAATTTCTTGCTATTATAAAGTAATGCTGCTAAAAAATTTTGAGCAGCTATAACCTTTTTCTCATTTTGAATTATCTCATTAAAAACAGTTATACAGAGTTGGGGTTAGTTGTTGAAAGAAAATTAGCATTCTTATTGTTCTTGATATATTTCACCAAACTGCTTTCCCTGGAGGTGTTTTACTCTGCCATTAACAACATAGGAGAATACCAGTTTCCCCTAAAATTTGCCATCATGGAAATTTTTCTTTTTCTAATACAATAGGTATACATGGTACATATTATAATTTTAATTTGCTTACTTTGATTATTCTGGTTTGAACATTTTTCATGTATTTAATATTTGCATTGATTCCCATGTGAATTGTTGGTTCAGATAATTTGCTCACAAATACGTGACAACTTTTGAGAGAAAAGTAAAAAGAACTTGGGAATGAAAGGAGTTAAGCCAAAAATAATTTTCTGCCCCAGTGTCTTTAGAAAGAGAAAATTATTGATAGAGTGGGGGCAGGTGACAAGGGGACCTGGTTTGGTGGAGATAATAAGTTTGAGTTGGGATATGTTGAATTTAAAGTTAGTGAGGAAGACAAGGGGATGCTTTTGAGGAGGCCTGTTGATCACCCAGCCAGCGGGGGTAGGATGAAGAAGAATAGCCAGCAAAGGGGATTGAAGGGGCAAGCATCTGGAGTAGTAAGAAGGAGAAGTATGCCAGTGTACCGTCACAGACGATAAAGAGAGGACTGCTATTGGCTTTGACGGTTTGGACACACAAGTGACCTTCGAGAAAGCAAACTTAGTAAAATGGTGGGCATAGAAAGCAGATGGCATAATGGTCTGTAAAGGGGATGCATACAGAAGAAATGCACACAGTTTTACACATCCTAAATTCACCTTTTAAGTGTACAATTCAGTGAGTTTTGGTAAATTTGCATGCTATTGCAATCATCACCACAATCCAATTTTAGAACATGTCTATCTCCCTAAAAAGATCACTTTTGTTCATTTCCAGTCACTCTCTATTCCACATTCAGCCTCAAGAAACCACTAATCTACTTTCTGTCTCTATGGATTTGCCTATTCTGTATGTACCTTTCATATAAATGGAATCATACAATATGTGGGCTTTTGTGTCTGGCTTCTTTTACTTAGCAAGCTTTAGCAGTTCATCTTTGTTATACCATATATCAGTATTTCATTCTGTTTTTTGCCAAGTAATATTCCATTGTATGGACATACCACATTTTATTTATCCATTCATCCATTAATGGACATTTGGGTTGTTTTCACTTTTTTTGTGAATAATGCTGCTATGACCATTCACATACAAATTTCTATGTGGACATATGTTTTCAATTCTCTTGGGTATATATTTAGGAGTAGAATTTCTGGGCCATATGATAACTCTGTTAACTTTTTAAGGAACTGCCTAACTGTTTTCCAAAGCAGCTTCCACCAGCAAAGTAGGAGGGTTTCAGTTTCTTTTCATTAATTTTAATACAATGATTATGTGCTACTATGTGATTAGTAAAAGGGTTTAAAAGAAGAGTGCTTGAAAAGACATTTATACATTTTAAAATGTTTAAAAAGAAGTTGGCTAGGAAAAGGAAGGAGAGAAATGGGGTGGTAGTTAGAGGGGGAGATAAGGTTTAAGTTAGTGGTTCTCAAAATGTGGTCCTAGGACCAGCAACCTCAGTATCACCTAAGAACTGAAGTAGAAATGCAAATTATTGGACCCCACCCAGACCTACTGATTCAGAAACTGGGACATGGCCCAGAGATGTGTGTTTTAAGAAGCCCTTCAGGCAATTCTGATGCAAGCTAAATATGAGAACCTCTGGTTTAAGTGATGGTTTGATCAGGATTTGGGAAACTGGTTTAAGTTTAAAAACAGAAAGGAGAGGTCAATGGAAAGGGAAAGAAT
Organism: Grampus griseus; assembly: GCF_964374135.1. Classification (NCBI taxonomy): domain Eukaryota; kingdom Metazoa; phylum Chordata; class Mammalia; order Artiodactyla; family Delphinidae; genus Grampus; species Grampus griseus. The sequence goes on along the minus strand of NC_138999.1, from coordinate 43,833,616 downwards.
ATTTTTGCTGAATATGGAGGCAGCAGATCATAGTTTATGATCTCAAGGAAGATGAGAAGGCCTAGGAAAGGTCAAGGGCAGAGATGACATTTAAAGAGGAGAAATCCTGATGGAGCTTCCACTTACCTTCTCCCCACTACACACACATTTTTTAACATTTCTTATATCATTTCTGTCACAACTGGAATGATGGGTGTAGGTGGGAAAATCAAATGTATATTCTTGAGCCATTCTCTGCCTGGAAGCCTGCAACGAATTTTAATTCCAGGTAGTTACACTCTTGGTTGTCTCCCTCCACAGTTATTTAGTTTGCATGCAGAGAATGCAAACACATTTTGATATTAGCAGGAGGGAAAAAAACATTGGTGAGTAGATCTGCTGGGAGAAAAAGCTACATAAATGTGAAGCATTTAAAAGCCCAAAGAAATTATTTCCTAGATTATCTCATTTGGTTTTCCATACTTATAATTGCCTCCTGTGATCATTTCCATTTTTCTACTTTGCACAGACCTTTCGAATGTGTAGAGTGTTTATATATATATATATATATATATATATATATATATATATATATAAAACCACAGTTAATCCTCAAAGAAACTCTGTGAAGCCTTATTTTTCCCATTTGACTGATAAGGAAGCTGAGACTCAGGAAAGGTATTATTATACTATTATTAAAAACAACAACCACAAAAGATATAATAGCTAACATTTATTAAGTGTTTATTGGGTATCAGGCACTGCTCTAAGCATTTCACATGAATTATTTTATTTATTACTAATCATGACCCTATGAGATAGTTACCATTTATTGACCCAGTTTTACAGATGAGGAAACTTACTCACAGATAGATTAAAGTCACTTGCCCAAGGTCAAACAGGCATCTGACTCCAGAGCCCATTACTTCTGGGATTATACAGCAACTACGTGACAAAACTAGACTATTACCCAGGTTTTTCAGTTCACAGCCTAGGGCTCTCTTCCTTCTTTTTAACATACCACATCATGAGCAGAGTGTGGAATATCCAGTACACATTTCCTATTTGGCAGTTGAGTAAAAGAAAACGGATAATTCAGAATTGAATCTCATTTCATTAGGAATAGTACACTTTTCAAGAAGGCTTTACCAGCTAAGAAGAATGCAACCTTCAGAGGCATGAAAGGATTTGTCAAAGAGTGTGACAAAGTGAATTTAAATACTTGGGTATTAATTTAATCGTGGGCACACAAAACCTATTCAAGGAAAATTATAAAACTCTAATGGGAGAAATAAAGACATGAATAAATGCATAGCTATACTCTGCTTCAATTTGGGAAGACTAATATAGTAATGATTACAATACTCCCTAAGTTAATAATATATAGATGTAATGCACTACCAATTAGAGTCACTGTGGTATACTATGTAGAACTTATCAAATTCACTGTAAAATTTATCTGAAAGAATAAGTGGGCAGGAAGACCAAAGAATACATTTATTTAAAAAGGTAATGGTGGTTCAGCAAACATCATCCTCAATGGTGAAAAACTGAAACAATTTCCACTAAGATCAGAAACAAGACAACTCAACTTGCCCACTCTCACCACTATTATTCAATATAGCTTTGGAAGTTTTAGCCACAGCAATCAGAGAAGAAAAAGAAAAAAGGAATCCAAATCGGAAAAGGAGTAAAACTGTCACTGTTTGCAGATGACATGATACAATACAAACAGAATCCCAAAGATGCTACCAGAAAACTGCGAGAGCTAATCAATGAATTTGGTAAAGTAGCAGGACACCAAATTAATGCACAGAAATCTCTTGCATTCCTATACACTAATGATGAAACATCTGAAAGAGAAATTAAGGAAACACTCCCATTTACCACTGCAAAAAAAAAGAATAAAATACCTAGGAATAAACCTACCTAAGGAGACAAAAGACCTGTATGCAGAAAACTATAAGACACTGATGAAAGAAATTAAAGATGATACAAACAGATGGAGAGATATACTATGTTCTTGGATTGGAAGAATCGACATTGTGAAAATGACTATACTACTCAAAGCAATCTAAAGATTCAATGCAACCCCTATCAAACTATCAATGGCATTTTTTACAGAACTAGAACAAAAAAATCTTAAAATTTGTATGGAGACACAAAAGACCCCAAATAGCCAAAGCAGTCTTGAGGGAAACAAACGGAGCTGGAGGAACCAAATGCCCTGACTTCAGCCTATACTACAAAGCCACAGTAATCAAGACAATATGGTACTGGCACAAAAACAGAAATATAGATCAATGGAACAGGATACAAAGCCCAGAGGTAAACCCATGCACCTATGGTCAACTAATCTATGACAAAGGAGGCAAGGATATACAGTGGAGAAAAGACAGTCTCTTCAATAAGTGATGCTGGGAAAACTGGACAGCTACATGGAAAAGAATGAAAGTAGGACACTCCTTAACACCATACACAAAAATAAACTGAAAATGGATTAAAGACCTAAATGTAAGGCCAGATACTATAAAACTCTTAGTGGAAACCAGAGGCAGAACACTCTGTGATATAAATCACAGCAAGATCCTTTTTGATCCACCTCCTAGAGAAATGGAAATAAAAACAAAAATAAACAAATGGGACCTAATGAAACTTAAAAGCTTTTGCACAGCAAAGGAAACCCTAAACAAGACGAACAGACAACCCTCAGAATGGGAGAAAATATTTGCACATGAATCAATGGACAAAGGATTAATCTCCAAAATATACAGGCAGCTCATGCAGCTCAATATCAAAAAAAAAAACAACCCAATCGAAAAATGGGCAGAAGACCTAAATAGACCTTTCTCCAAAGAAGATATACAGATTGTCAACAAACACATGAAAAGATGCTCAACATCACTAATCATTAGAGAAATGCAAATCAAAACTCCAATGAGGTATCACCTCACACCAGTCAGAATGGCCATCATCAAAAAATCTAGAAACAAATGCTGGAGAGGGTGTGGAGAAAAGGGAACCCTCTTGCACTGTTGGTGGGAATGTAAATTGATACAGCCATTATGGAGAAGAGTATGGAGGTTCCTTAAAAAACTACAAATAGAACTACCCTATGACCCAGCAATCCCACTACCGGGCATATACCCTGAGAAAACCGTAATTCAAAAAGAGTCGTGTACCAAAATGTTCATTGCAGCTCTATTTACAATAGCCAGGACATGGAAGCAATCTAAGTGTCCATTGACAGATGAATGGATAAAGAAGATGTGACACATATATACAGTGGAGTATTACTCAGCCATAAAAAGAAACGAAATTGAGTTATTTGTAGTGAGGTGGATGGACCTAGAGACTGTCATACAGAGTGAAGTAAGTCAGAGAGAGAAAACAAGTACCATATGCTAACACATATATATGGAATCTAAAAAAAAACTGTTTCTGAAGAACAGAACAGGTATAAAGTTGCAGACGTAGAGAATGGACTTGAGGACACGGGGAGGGGGAAGGGCAAGCTGGGACTAAGTGAGAGAGTGGCATGGACATATATCCACTACCAAATGTAGAATAGATAGCTAGTGGTAAGCAGCAGCATAGCACAGGGATATCAGCTCAGTGCTTTGTGTCCACCTAGAGGGGTGGGATATGGAGGGTGGGAGGGAGACACAAGAGGGAGGAGATATGGAGATATGTGTTTATGTATAGCTGATTCACTTTGTTATACAGCAGAAACTAACACACCATTGTAAAGCAATTATACTCTAATAAAGATGTTTTAAAAAAAAGCTAGTGGTGGTAGACTTACCCTATCAGATTTTAAAGTCTGTCATAAAGTGACAGTCATTAAAACCATATGATAGTGGGTTGAAAAAAAGTCACACAGTGAAATTAAATAAAAAAGAGAGATTCTAGGAACAGATACTAAGACTATAGAGCACACTGGATGCAACCGTGAACTTTGGAAAGCAATCATCTGTCTTCAATAAATGTTGGGAACTGTAGGTATCAATATGGAGAATAATTAACTTAGAGCCACAGTGCGTAGAATACTCTGTAGTAAATTTCAGAAAGCAGACCAGTTGAACAGCATATTCACTCCAGCTACGGATGGAAGATAAATTTGTGCCTGTTAAACGGAGGATATCATCAGAGACAAGATGGATGGTTTCAAATATTTAAAAGTTGGCGGAAGAAACCTTTGTACAACAAAATGTAATAAAAAGCTAAATAGCAGAATGAGGAAAATGTCTGGGGTCAGCATCACAGATAACAGTTGACTGTCCGAAAAATGTAAAGAATGGATACAGATATAGGAGGTCGGCTTTCAAATTCAGCTTCATAAAAGGGCAAGGAAAATGAACAGCCAATTTACACATGAGGAAATAAAGGCAGTAAAATCACTGCCTGGAAAAGTACAACCTCTCTACCAATTAAAGAAGTGCAAATAAAAACAACATCAAGGTTTCACAACCTGCTTATTAAATTATCAACAATTAATGGAAATTATAAATAGAAATTACAAAACCCTATCTTGACAAGACTTAAGGAAACAGTATGTGTTTTGGGGGGCAGTATAAATTGGTTCAGTTTTCCTAAAAGACAGTCTAGAAATATGTGACAAGAGTTACAAAACTGTTTGTACATACTCCTTGATCCAGCATACCCCCAAGGAAATAACCTAAAAAGGAAAAAAATAATTTTTTAAAGATATTTAAAGTAGTGCTATTTATAATCATGGAAAATATTTACTAATCTAATATATCATCATGATGGAATAGAATATAGCCATTAACAGTGACAGGTATACAAATATTGGGTCTTATACAGAAAAGGGTATTTGTAATAGTATTAACAACAAAAAATGCTAAATTCTAAACTCACATGTTGAATCTGATAGTAGCCTTGCACAAAGAAGATTCAGAAAATCATCTGGTAAAATGTAAATAGCTGGAGTTGAATGCACATGGTGTTCTTGGGGTACATGTCAAGTTGCTGGAATTCATAATAAAAAAGAAAATCTGAAGAAGAGGCAGCCCACATTGGTTTGATTTAGGCCTGCAAAGTTAAAGATCAAGGGCTTTAGAAAAATCCCCATACCAATGACAGACTCTTACTTACCGGACATGCTTGATCTCTCTGTTAGCTAGAATTTGTTTTGCTAGAATTCTCCATCAACCAGCACTTCTGCTTATCTAAATCTGTGAGAACTTGACATTTCTGAGGGGGTACATCACCAGACATTTGTGAATCTTCAAATTTGTCACCATTATTACAACATAGAACCTCTCCACCCCCACTAATGAACATTTTATTATCTGACTCAGAACCATTACTTTCTCAAGACCATTACATTTCTCTTCACTTCCATCATCAGCACTAGTTTGCAAATAGTTTGCATTTCAGTGCCATTATTCACAGAGAAGCACATATTCTCTCTACCATGGTTACTCCACACCTATGTACCTTGTTAACAAATAGAGACCTATCAAACCACATTGAGATGGGAATGCCAAGTGGTTGACTAGGCTCCCTCCTTTGCTTGGTGACTTGCCCTACAAAGCAGTATTGTGAGGCCTTGCAAGTCAACTTCATACCCTTTGCAAAATGACCAGTTATTACACTTCATGGATCTTTAGGGCTACTCTCAAAGGGTTAAAACCTCGAATGTTAAATATGTTCGTGCCAAAGAACTACTCTATGATAATTGTCATTCATAATTGAGCACCCAGAATACCTTTTAAACTGAGATAAAATCATGTTCTTTATAACTTTGGTGTTAAGTCTATTCCACTGTATTTTAGGTCTTCGAAATTTAGTACATTAACATCTGGTATATATGAGGACTTAAATATACAAAAATTGCTCTCTTCCCCTGGCACATCCATTGTTTAATGATTGTGGGGCACCGAATTTCCTTAAATAGCATCAGGATTCCCAGAGCTTTATGGACCTCCCATTATTTTATTTTATAAATCTTCTCGCACTTGTTACATGGGTGATATGTATATAGTTAATTAAAATGCATTTAGTTTTGAGAGCTTTTTTTTTTTTTTGGCTGCATTGGGTCTTTGTTGCTGTGCATGGGCTTTCTCTAGTTGCAGTGAGTGGGGGCTACTCTTCCTTGCGGTGCGTGGGCTTCTCATTCTTCTCATTGCAGTGGCTTCTCTTGTTGCAGAGCATAGGCTCTAGGCACACAGGCTTCAGTAGTTGCAGCACACGGGCTCAGCAGTTGTGGCTCACGGTCTCTAGAGCGCAGGCTCAGTAGTTGTGGCGCGTGGGCTTAGTTGCTCTGCAGCATGTGGGATCTTCCCGGACCAGGGCTCGAACCCGTTTCCCCTGCATTGGCAGGCGGATTCTTAACCACTGCGCCACCAGGGAACTCCTTGAGAGTTTTTTTTAATGGCTTTATACCTCTTAAGATACCCTGGTGAGTTGGGAACCTGGTAGATAATGACTGTTTAGAGCAGTGGATCTCAAAGTGTGATCTGGGACCAGCAATACCATCATCATCCTGGGAATTGTTAGAAATAAAAATTCTCCACTCTGCCCCAGACCTACCAAATTAGAAATTCTGGGGGTAGGACTAAGCCAACTGTGTTTTAATAAGCCTTCCAGGTGATTCTGATGCATGTTCAAGTTTCAGAACCACTGCCTATTAGAGAATAGAGCCTCAATAACCTCGGCCAGCCTGATCCTCCATTAAATTGTTCTCATGGATATCAAACCCTCCAGGCCCCTCCACAGTGTGTTACGTGCTGCTAAAATGTCTTTTATTAAATCTCTTGAGAAGGTTATGAGAATGCTGAAGAGGCAGCATGTTGTGCTGGCAAAAGCACGGGCATTGGAGTCAGATGGACCTTAGTTGTAACTTCTCCTGGCTGCTTATTCTCTTTATGTTCCCTCAGTTGTTTAACCTCCCTGAGTCTCATTTCTAACATGGGCAAGAGGATACTCAGGCTGGAAGATTGTCTTCAGGGTGAAACGAGATGGAGTCTGTTAACTGTCCAGTGCTGTGCCTGACACATGGTGGACTCTGAGTAAACAAGAGTGGTCATTACCATCCCTTAGCACCATGTCTGTGACACTATGTAGGGTTCAGAGGAGTAATGGAAAGACCTTCTTGGAAACTCCAAGTTGGAGTCATTGGAGAGAGGAATCTAAGCTTCACCCAGGACAGCCCCAGTATAGCAAGGACTTCTCTGATTTCTTCAAAGGACACTTTGCAGCAGGCTCCTGGGGGCTGTAGAAGGCTCAGAATGAGTCCTGCCACTTGTATTTGCTGTTGCCAGACTAATTGTTCCTTGCTTGAAGTTCTGTGGCCCCAGAGGCAGAGAAGCGTGGCAACAACAAGCTCTCTGGGCCCTTCTCCCCTCCCTGTGTAGCCTCCTTGTATCTCACTTCCTGGATCTTGTAAATATTTCCTTCAGCAATAAGCTGGGAGTGGCTGTTTCTCTTGGAGCAGTCTTATCTTTTGGCTGCTGGGGAAAGGGGAAGGGGAGAGGGGCTGGGACTGTGCACTCTTGCTGCTGAGATCCTGGAATGCCAAGCTATTGTGGTAAGGTTAAAAATAAAAATTCCAAACAAGAAAACTTCAAAAGGCCTAAGGAGGAGGCGGGAGGAGATTTTTCAGTCTCTGAAAATACTGGTTTTCATTTTCAATTACTATGAGCCCCTCCCCCCCCCAAAAAAAGATAGTAACAAAAGGGGAAAATCTATTCATCAGAAGAACAGGCAGCCTGTGCCAAGAGGAAAAGAGAAGAACAGCCCAGAACTTGGCACACGATTTGCTTTTGTTTTTGAGATGTAGGCTCCTTGCTGGTGTCAACAAAGCCCTTTCTCAGACTTAGCTTTCATGCTCCCTCCCCTCTCTTCAGCAAGGAGTTAAAGTCTTTGAGAACACCTTGGGGATGAATGTAGTGCAAGTACCTTTTGCCTTAACTCAGGAGTCCTTGCTTCAGTGGGATTTCCCTTGGAGCCAGATAAGGCAAGTTCCAGTCTGGACACTACTACTTCTTACTAGCTGGGAAAATTAATGACACTCTCTAAGCCTCAGGATCCTCACCTGCAAACTGGCAAAAATGGTAATTACTTCAATGAGCTGGTGTGAAGATTAATAGAAATACCTGCATGAAAGTGCCTACAAAAGTGTGTGACACATAGTAAGTAAGATGTAAGAAACCATAGTTCTTTTCCCTTAATTTAGCTCCTTATCCTCCACTCTAGGGAAGAATCATTACTTCATCCCAAAGAAGAGTTGTAGATTTAGATTTCTGTGCATATAGGTGGCTTGAGCCCTTTGAAACTAGGGCCTCTAGAGACCAATATCCTTGGCCTGAGCCTGACACACTTCAATGCAAGCCTCCCATTCACCAGTCTGCTTCAGCTATTAGTGCCTGGAAAGCAAGGGCTACGGGTTTTGCTCCCCTGAGATCTGGTCACCTTGCACAGTGTAATACTGAATGACAGCTTGGATGACTTGTACACACATTGGCCCAGCTGGTCCCATCGAGGGCAGTGCTTCCCCTTTTCTGGAGTCTTGCCTAGTTCTGCTCCCTTGATGTAAATGACTCTGCAAGGTTCAGGCTGCCCTTACACAAGCTGTGTCAGTGGGAGAGCAGTGCTTTTGAAATTAGGATTGATGCAGAGAATAGCAATTTCCAGGTTGCCTTGCTAGAGCCTAATGCCTCAGGATAGTGTCACAGTGCCATAAATCGGGGCACCAAATGTCCCTAGAAGGGTGTGCTCTTTTCTTCCAACTGGTTCTGGAGTTGGCTACTTAAAGGTAAATTCTGTAATGCTGACATAAGTGATTCGTACCTAAACAAGACAACATAGAATATCTAGTCTTGTTGATCGTCACACTGCTTTTAAGCCTAAACTTGCCTTTTATTCTCTCTCCCTTTTAGTAGATGAGAAGAGTGAATGAATGAGCCTAGGATTAAAATCCTTGGTTATCTAGGGCCTCCTGGCTCGGCAGCCATGTAGCTGAGCTGGGACTCCAGGACTCTTGGTTTCTTGGCTATTGAGTAGGGCTGAACATTAACCAGGGGACAGTGCAGTTCAACTCCCTTGATGGGAACAAGGAGCAGGGCTGAAGCATACAGCAGTGAAGGCTGTACACTGCACAGTTTGCACAACCATATGCAGTGGCCCTAAGGACTTCACTCTAATAATAAGCATAGTTCTGTCATTTATTAATCACTTTTCCATGTACCCAGCATCATTGCTAGGTCCTTTTTATTTTATATGGTCAATCCTCACAGCAGGTTTGTTAAGATAGATATTTTACTGAAACTGAGGTAAATTAAATACTTTCCTCAAGGTCATGCAGCTTTTGGGTTCTGGAGGCAGATTTTTAAATTTTACTGAAATTCAGACCCAAGTCTTTCTAACACTGTGTTCTTTGTGCTCTGCTCTGTTGCCTTTCCTGTGCCCTGGCAAGGAAAGAGTGGTAAATTTGATGACTATCATGGAGCAGGGTTTTTCTCACCACAGCTGCAGGACATTGGCCCAACTTGAGCCTTTGGAGACGTTGCTTTCACCACCTGCATCTCATAAGATCTAGATTTGAGATGAAGGTGGGGAAGAACAGGAGAGGCAAGGACAGAAGGTAGGAATGTGTGTGCTGAGGGGTGGGACACATACTGTACAGATTGGAAACCAGCCTAACTGGAACAAATAACTCTATCCCCAAACCTCTACCTCCAAACCACAACACTCCCATCTTTTTCACCCTGGACCTTTGTTTCCATAGTATGATCCCTGAACCACTGGTATTAGAATCCCTTCGGGAAATTGTTTAAAATGTAGATTCCTGGGCTCCACCACAAGGTACTAAATCTCAATTTCTATTGATAGAAGTGGAGCCGAGGAATTTGCATTTTAAACAACATCTTCAGGTAATTCCAATTAAGAGCCACTTCGATTAGGAACAACTGCCTCAGACCAATGGTTTCCAACTTTTTGGATCATGCACCCTTCTCAGAAAGAATTGTTTTGAGCATTCACCTTTAATATATGTTGGTAGTTTATTAATAAATTACTTATATCTACTAATGTTCTAATATTTATGTTTTTAAATGCAAAAAACGGTGAGTTTTGCATTAGTATTCTTCGATGAGAATGGTCTCTGGTTTTCCTTTATGTATGTTCTAGTTGCTAGGTTTTGGTATTGATGTTATGCAGGATTCTTTTCTTCTCCCCCTGTTCTCTAGATTCCAGAATCTAGAAAGTGTAAATAGCATTGAGGTTGTCTGTTACTTGAAGGTTGGTAGAATTAACACAAGACCATGGGAGTGTGCTGTTTTTTTGGTCAAATTTATCAAATTTTTTCCTATGATAACCTGTGGTTTAGATATTTTCGTTCTTCTGCAATTAGTTTTGGTAATTATGTTTTCCTAGAAAACTAAGTTTTCAAATCTGTTTTCATAGAGTAGAGCAAAGTGTTCTCTTACTCTTTTCATTTACTTTGTAACTGTGGTTATTTCTCCATTTCTAATTTTGTGCATTTAGGATTTTTAATTAGATTAGCAAGAGGTTTATCTGTTTTATGGTTTTATATTTTCTTTTGAAGAAAGCTTTTGGCTTTAATTATTAGTTCTATTATTTGTTTTCTAGTGTATTAATTTCTGCCATTAGTTTTATTTCTGCTTTGCTTAGGTCTATTTTTGTGGCTCTTAACTTCTTTTGTTGAAAGCATAATTCATTTGTTTTAATTTGTTTTTATGTATTAATATAAGTATTTAAGACTATCAGTTTTCCTTTAATCATTGTTTTAATCAACCACATCCTCTTCTGATATTTTCATTGTTGTTATTTGTAGGTAGTCTACAATTTTAGATTAGATCTCCTCTTTGACTAGAGTGGGGGATATTTTCTCCCTTTTATTTTCTGTGTGCTAGAAGTATTTGTTTTTCATTTTGCTATTAATTTCTAGTGTTATTTTATTGTGACTGGATACAGTTTTGTCATCAGCTGAAAAAGTCTTATATTTTGTTTCTGCTTTTTCTACCTTTGCATTTTCTATATATTTGCTTTATGAATTTTGATGCTATGTTATTTGGTACATAAAGATTCAGGGTAATTAGATCTTAATTGTGTTTTCTAATCATTAATATTATAGTGCCCTTCTTTGTCTTGTTTATTGCTTTTTCCCTTTAATTCAACTTTTTTTATGATATGAGTATCATGGTCCTTGGGGTTTTTTTGGGAATTAGCTCAGTTATTAAATATTTATGGAATGCCTACTATGTGCCAGGCAGTAGGTACCAGATGAATGAGACACACAAGATCTCTGCCCTTGTGGGGGTGTATGCTCTGAGAAAGGCAAAATAGAAAAATGATAATTAAGGATAAGTTGTCTCTACTTTAGATAAGGTGGTCAGGAAAGGCCTCTGTGCCTGATAGCATTTATCATCCTATTACTTCCCACTCACCACCTTGTTTGTTTGTTTCCTGAGGGGGGAAATGCCAGGTGGAACAGTCTGTACACAAGGAATTATTATAATCTTAAGGAGCTATAGGTGGGCTAAGGTCCAAATGAGAAGAGAATGGGGATGTGTGGCTATGAATTTCTGATCCACATGAGGGATGAGCTAGCCAGGATGGGGACTGCAGATGAGGGGAATGAAGGAGATTTTGCTTTCCATTCTATCTGACCTGGGCCACCATTATGTGTATTATTATTTTTTGAGGAAATATTCTCAGTCTTCATTGTGACTACTGAATGGATATTCTGTCTGATGATTTAATTGAACTGCTGGAATTTCCTGTCACTAGGCAGTACTTAGCATGATGCTGATTGCTCACAGACTATAGCAGGAAACCAGATCTTCTGGCTTAGAGGGCTTAACTCTTTAAACTCAGAGATTAAAGAGATGTCCTTTGCTTTGGTCCCTCTTTATTATACAGAAGTTTAACTCTTATACATATTTAACTAAACCTGGACTTGTTTTCCTTGCATATACTTTTCTATTACTTATGAGATGAGAGTCTTATTTCACCTCACAAGTCATAGTTTTTAAGCTTTCTGATAGTTTTTTCTTATAACTATGTAATATATATATACATATATACACATATAACACATATTAAAATTTTATACACACACACACACGCACACACACCCTGAACTCTTGAATCTGAAATTTATTTTGGTATATAATATATGGTGCAGCTCCAAATAATACTGCTCTGCAATTGTCTCAAAAATATCTATTAAATAATCTTTATCTTCTTGTTATGGAAGGTGAATTATATATGACATTTTAATAAATAGTTTGATATGTTTCTGGACTTTCAATTATGTTCTATTAGTCAGTAAAACAGTTTTAATTATAATTGCTTTATATTATGCTTTATACCTTACTTACCCCCTATTTCTTCTGTAGCAAAATATGTTTTTTATTATACAGTAGTCCCCATGTATCTGTGGGAGATATATTCCAAGACCCCCAGTGGATGCCTGAAACCACAGATAGTACTGAACCCTATATATACTATGTTTCTTTTAAATACATCATACTGATGATAAAGTTTAATTTGTGAATTAGGTAGAGTAAGAGATTAACAGTAATAACTAATAATATAATAGAACATTATAACAATATACTGTAATAAAAGTTATATGAATTCTGTCTCTCTCCTTGATCAACTTCCTCAACTCTGCCAGAAATGTGGCAGTGGCTTCTTCATTGACAGATGCAGCCTTTCCAGTAACTTTCCTGTTTTTCAGTCCAAACCTATTCCTAAATCTTTGTAACCATCTCTTACTTGCAGTAAATGGCTGAAGTCACTTGTTTCAGGGGATCCCTTGCTGAAGTCTTCGTATAGGCTCCATGTTTTCTGGCGCAACACATTGCTGTCAGTCAGAACATGCTTTCTGTTCATATCTTCCATCCACAAATTTAATGCCTTTCCATCTTACCTAAGCCCATGTCATGCACTCTGGCTGTAACTTTTGCAGTTTGAGATATGACAGCAGGCACGAATTTCTTTTTCCTTCTTCACGATTTGATGGATACAAGATTCGTTCTTACCATAGATCTTAGCAACCTCAGCATATGATTTTTTCCCTTTCCTTATTAAGTCAAGAACATTCACCTTTTCACTTAAAGGAAGCACTTTACGGCTTCTCTTTGGCAGATCTAAATTGCCAGCATCTCTACTCTTAGGCCTTGGGGCCATTATTAAGTAAAATAAGGCTTACTTGAACACAAGCACTGTGACACTGTGACAGTCCATCTGATAACCTAAGACAGCTACTAAGTGACTAATGGGTGGGATCCGCTGGACAAAGGGATGATTTAAGTCCTGGGAAGGATGGAGCAGGATGGCGGGAGATTTCATCACACTACTCAGAATAGTGTGCACTTCAAAACTTATGAATTGTTTATTTTGGGAATTTTTCATTTACTATTTTTTGGACTGTGGTTGACTACAGGTAGCTGAAACCTTGGAAAGTGAAACAGTGGACAAATGGGGACTACCATATCCTGCTTTATTTTGCAAGTTAACACAAAAATTCTATAGTTAAAAGTCCTGGTGAGAATTCGGATTGGAATTGCATTAGAAGGATATATTTTAAATCCAAAATAGCAGATATTTGTGAATGGCCTGCTCGATGTTTTTTGGTACAAGTATAAGAACATGGACAGAAAGTATACATGCCAAATTCATGATGTAGCTTGCATGTAGAGAGGTAGCAGGGGAATAGAAGTGGGGAGTGAAACAAAGGATATTATTATTTTAAAAATTCATGAAGCATAGATGGTAAAGTATTAAAATGTGCTAATTGTGGGCAGTAGGTGGGAACATGAATATTTATTATAACAATCTCTGTATGTTTTTAAACATTTGAAATGTTTCATAATTAAAAACAAAACAAAAACAACAGATGTAGCAGGATAACCACACTTGCAAGCCCCAGAACACAGCACATTTGTGTGGGGTGGTGTGTATATCCAGACTTTGGAGTTAGACTCTCCATGTTCAAATCCTAGCTCTGCCACTTACCAGCTTTATGACCCTGAGCAATGACTTAACCTGCCCATGCCTCAGTTTCCCCAGATACAAAATCAGGACAATAATAATAGCTACTTCCTATGGTTATTGTGAGCATTAAATAAGTTAAGACATGGAAAGCACTTAAAACAGTGTCTGGCACTTAGTATGCACTCAGTAAGTGTTAGCTATCAGTATTATATAGCATATATTATTATTACTACACTTACTACCTATATTATATTGTTTTGCGGCTGTTTTAAATTTTACATAAATGATGTTATCCAAAATTATGGGACCATCTGCAACGTGCTTGCTTTATACAACCTTTATCTGCTGTTTTGCAGGGAAATGGCTCATTCCAAGGCTAGCTTTTCATGGGCAACCCCCTTCCATCCTTGCTTTGAGAACCCAGCACTGGACTTGTCAAGCTACCGAGCAATCTCTTCTCTTGAGCTCCTTGGAGACTTCAAGCACTCCTCAAAAAAACCAGAGGAAACCTCCGTTTATGAAGAGGAGAGCTCCCTAGCCTCCATGCCCCGCCCACTGCGGGGCCGGGCCTTCTCAGAGAGCCACATCAGCTTGGATCCTCAGAGCTCCCGGGCCTGGGGGCAGCATAGGAAGGAGCTCTTTACCAAAGTTGTTGAGATCCAGCCAGATCCTCTGGGTGCCAGGAAGAAGGCCTTTCCTCCTCCTCGCCCTCCTCCTCCCAACTGGGAGAAGTACAGGCTCTTTCGTGCAGCCCAGCAGCAGCAGCAACAGCAGCAGAAGCAGCAAAAGCAGCAGCGAGAGGAGGAGGAAGAGGAGGAGGAAGAGGAAGAAGAGGAAGAGGGGGTGAAGGAGGAGGGGGAGGAGGAAGAGCTGCCACCCCAGTATTTCAGTTCAGAAACCACTGGTTCCAGTGCCCTCAATCCTGAGGAGGTCCTGGAGCAGCCCCAACCCCTGGGCTTTGGCCACCTGGAGGCTTCAAGGCAGGGCTCACAAAGCCTTCCAGCAGAGCAAGAGTCCTTTGCTCTCCATTCCAGCAATTTCCTGCCTCCAGTAAGGGGCCATTTGGGATCTCAAGCTGAGAAGGCTCTGCCCCCTTGCTATTATGGCATTGGTGGGCTTTGGAGAACATCAGAGCAGGAGACCACTGATTCCCCCAAGTAAGTGCTTATGAAAGACATTAGGTCCCTGAAGAGGTGGCAGCATGAGTTTGAATTCCACCTTCACCATTTGCCAGCTGTGTGACCTTGGGCTGGTCAATTAAACTATTTCCAGCCTCAGTTTTCTCACCTGGAAAATGGGCATGATGATACATGGTTGTTGTGAATATGAGGATAATCCACGTAAAAGACATAGCCCCATACTTAGCACATAGTAGGTACTCAGTAAATGTCATTGATGTTCTTATCCCTAAATATCACTATCAAGGTACTATATTTATTTTTTTCTAGTTTGTCTTTAAGGTATGCATCAGTGTCTGGCCCCTGAGCAATAAGGCATTAAACCGTTATTGCCTTGTGGCCTTTTCCAGAAGCCTGGCTCAGGTCCTTTTCTGCCTTTTCTGCTGCTTGCTCTCTAGAACAAGAGGCCAGCTCACAACCTGACCTGCCTCTGCTCTAGGACCTGTCTGAGCTTCTAAACTCTTCCCCCACCCCCAGCATCAAAGGTGTTCCTGGGGTTGGATGCTTTATGCCCTGACCATTCCTTACAACAGCCAAAGGCATTCTTTTCATCTTCCACTTTCTCCATCACCCCCACCCTTGTTTCCTCTGCCTCTTTGCATTTGCTTCAGTGGGCAAATGGTAGTACCAAAAGTGGTAGTTGACAGGGTCAGCTGTCTGGGCAGAGAGGCTGCAGAAGGAGTATACTCTGGCCACAGAACTGTTCCCTTCACTGTGCCAATGCTCATTGGCATGCCCCACAATGTGTGGTTGTCCTCTTTGCTCCAAAACAAAAGAGCTTTGGCTTTTGGCTCTGCTAATCCTCCTGCAGAGAGCTCCACGGACTCTCTGCTGGGGATGGGGATGAGGGGCAGGTGTCTATCCTTTCAGTGCTTCCTTTAAATACCTTTACAGAAGGAACTTGCCTGAGACTTGTTGCTATTAGAAGTACCTTGTTATTGTGTCTTTTACTGATGGACAAATCCATTACTTGGCTATCTGGAGCTAGTTGACAAGTTTTCCAGCCTAAGGTGCCACAGGCACAGCACTTACAGGGCCTGGCTCCCAGACACTATGAGAATTTGTCAGATCCCTAGTGGCTGCTTCTCAAGCTGCCCATCTAGCTGGGGGGTATTCTTATTGTAATTAGAAAACATTTGTGGAAAGTGACTGTGGATTGTTACCTATCACAGCAGAGAGAAGAGA
Organism: Grampus griseus; assembly: GCF_964374135.1. Classification (NCBI taxonomy): domain Eukaryota; kingdom Metazoa; phylum Chordata; class Mammalia; order Artiodactyla; family Delphinidae; genus Grampus; species Grampus griseus. The sequence goes on along the minus strand of NC_138999.1, from coordinate 43,817,282 downwards.
AGGCAACCTAGCACATAGTAGGCACTTAATATTTCTGAAGAAAGAATGAATAAATGAATGAATGATCACATATTAAGCATTTGATATGTGTCAGACACTGCTAGCCATTTTATATCTATTATTTCATTGAATTCTCCCAACAGCCCTATGGGCCATTATTATCCCCATTTGACAGATGCGGAAACTAAAGCTGAGTAAAATAAGGGACTACCTAACTCAGAATTACACAGAAAAGACTCAAAGCCAGATCTTACTCCAAAATCTATGCTTCTTTTGCCATCCTAGGCAGGCTCTCTTAGGGAGATCTGGTTCCTGCAGTAGCCAGGCCTTTACTTAGACCTCCTGTCCCCTAGAAGGCAATGTGTACCAGAGGTAGTAGTTACAGGCCCCAGGCTTACCCCTTTCAGCCTCCTAGTCCTTCCTCCTTTATGTACCTCCATTCATCTTGGCACCTTGTCCAGAGAGAAGGAAATTGCTATTACTAGAGATCTTGTAACTTGTTGCACAGATTTTTTTTTTCTTAATGACTATGGGATGCAAGGGGAAACATTTGTTTGCATACAAGCCTGGCTTGTGGCTGCAAAAAGTCAATTATAGATGCTTCTTTGAGTGATGGAAATTTAAGGAAAAACATCATTCCCGACATAGCTAATATTTTTTGCCTCTTTACTATGTGCCAAGCATTGTTCTAAGCACATTTGTTTATTGACTGATTTAATCTTCACAACAAGCCTATGAAATAGATACCATTAGTTTCCTACAGTTTTTAGATGAGAAAAGTGAGGCACAGGGATATAAATTAAGTTGCAGAAGATCACAGGTAGCCAGAACCCAGATAGTCTGGCTCACTGTGCCAACTACATCACCCCAGGATCTCTGGGCTCCTCAAGAAGATCCTATTCCAGACCCTCAGAGAGCACAGGGTTCTACCCAGCAGGAAGTGCCTTTAAGGTTTTGTAAGGGAAAGTAGTGTTAAGGGCAAGTAGATGTGTAATATTTTGAATCTAAAATGCAAAAAAAAAAAGACATCCTAATTTCAGCCACGTTAAACTAGAGTCTGTAACCCACATACTCTTTAGTTACAAAATGTCAGGATACATGTAGAAGCAGGTGAGTGGAATTATTGAGCATTGGTTAAATCTGATAACTCTGATTCAAGTACAGGTATAGTTTGCTTTATGGACTCTATGCATTTTCTCTCAGTGCTCTGGAGAAGGAATCTTATTTTTGCAACAAAGTTCATTATCAAGGTCAAATTATGTTCTCATAGATCTCCTATAACCTCTGCCCTATTAATGGAGAGTATGAGGAAAGGAGCCCTAGAACACAGTGCCTGATATGATACACTATAATATAATACAGGGCCATGTCTGCTAGGGAACTGAGTCTCTAATTAGCACATCCTTTTTCAAAATTTTTCTCCAGTTTTATTGAGATATAATTGACAGATAGCCACATCCTTTTTTTAAAAAAAATTCTGTGCTTTCTTTCAGTACTTTCTAACTTTCAACTCGCACACATGCCCCTAAATATTTTTCTTATAGGTAGGAATTCCCTAAATTCATACATTTATATTTCCTCCAGAATGTTCTCTCTTCTCTGCTAACATAGATACAGTCCAGCCAGAAAATTCCTTACATGCAGGGTTTTATGTGATGTCAAGTTGACCCTGTGGCAGTATAGTATAGTGGCTAAAAGCACAGATTCTGGAGTTAGGTCACCTAGGTCTAAATCACGGGTCTGCCATTTACTGTCGTGATCCCGGGAAAGTCACTTTACCTCTCAGTGCCTCATGTTCCTTATCCATAAAATGGTTGTCATGAGCATTACATTTTATGTCTATATTTACACACACACACACACACACACACACACACACACATATATCTTAGTACAGCTCCTGGGCATAGTAAGCACTATGTGAATGTTAGCTAGTAGTGCTCTTTTATCAGTGCTATCAGCTTAAAAACCTACATGTAAAATGAATACCTAGGATGAGCAATATTGGCATGCCCAAATTTCTTTTGTGTGATGAATTAGGAGACAGCATAGCATGAATCAGTAAATAGCTGTGGAGCCTTTTACCCATTATTTTTGACCTTTATCTAAGAGCTGCAAATAGCTGCAAAAATGACTAATGAGTTTCTCCTATTTTTCCTTTCAAACAGCTAGAAGTTAGTGAAGGGGCAGTGACACAGACAGGTGGAGGGTAGGGATGGCTGGTAGGCAACAAGAACATAGTGGGGGTGGGTCTCCCCTTTACATAAACCATAGGTGGAATTATTTGCCTCTCCATCACTGAACCCTAACATTGAAGCATTTCATTTCTTTCCTCACATCAGACCAGAAGCTTTGATGGCAGAAGAGTCCAAACCTAAGCCAGCATGGAGCCAGAGCTACTTCTTTCCTGAGGAGAAGTTCTCTTTCATGGGCTGGGGCTCCGAGAAGCAGCACCTCAACCCCGCAGCCTTCAGTGAACCCAAGACAACAGGGTCTGCTGTTACACTTGTCAAGCCCCTGGGCACCACTGGTTCCATTTCCCCCCATTTCATTCTGCAACCATGGAGGAGGCTGGGACCATTGGGGATATGCCAGAAGTTGAGAGGTGTTATCCCTTCTCAGGCCAAAGGCCTGCCCCACCTCAGGCAATCTCAGAAGAGCTCATGAGAGATGTGGTGGGCTGTAAAAAGTCTCTGGCGGGGGTGCTAAACTCATCCTCCAACACGGTGACCACTGCTGAGGTCATAGGTGACCTCTTTGCTATGGGAGAGATGCAGTGGAGGGGTTATTTCAAGCAGGAGTGGCACCACCAGGAAAGGTGAAATGATGAGCGTGTCCAGGAAAGCCATGGAGTGCCTTTATAAGCAAGCAGACTAGATAGAGCCAGGTTGGGCTGGCATCCAGGATGGGTAGGATGGAGCCCAACAGCCTTAGAGGACAAATAGCTAAGGTCTCAGACATGTCCCTACCACCTAGCCCCTCCCGTGGGATCCATATACTGGGACCCTGAACCAAGGGGAATCATTGATGATCAGAAGCCTGGAACTTTAGGGGCCTTCTAGTTTTTTCTGGATTTTATTGGGGTGTTAATGACCAAACCCATTGATCTCTAAAGAAGTCCCCCCAGCTGTGGAAGTCAGGGATGTAGAAATAGCCTTCTAAGTTCTTAAAGTTGACCTTGACTTGGTTTCTAGAGAGCCTTCACATGGCCTGTTTATGTTTGAACAGTGCCTCCCCATCCATTATTTCCTTATTTTATAACTCCTTGGTGAAGCAGGGTCCCATTTTATAAATGAGGAAATTAGGAAGCAGAAAGGTCAGCAGGCTGTCAACAGAGGTGCTCAAATGGTCATTTTTTGTTTCCACAGACAAGAGTTTCAGCACTTCTCACCTCCCCACGGTGCCCCAGGGATCCCTACCTCTTATTCAGCTTATTACAATATTTCTGTGGCCAAAGCAGAGCTGCTGAACAAGTTGAAAGACCAACCCGAGATGGCAGAGATTGGCCTGGGAGAGGAGGAAATTGACCACGAACTGGCTCAAAAAAAGGTGAAGTTTTTGGCATGCCTTAGAGATTTACTGCATTTAGCTTGAGTGTGTCTGGAGGTTGACCTGCCCTCTACACAATCCAGAGTATCTTGGTACATTCCTGTATTTTCAATATGGAAATCAAATAGCCTGTCTAGGTTTCTCACAAATGCAACTGCAGTCTCTTTTTGATCCAGTCAATAATAGTAATAATATTATAGTAATCATCATCATCATCATCACAGTGTCTCTCAAATCCTAAAACCAACTCTATAAGATAGACGTTACTGTCTTCTTTTTACCAGTTGAGAGGACCAGATTGCCCAGGGTTACAGACTAAGTGTTGATCCAGGACTCAAAGTCAAGACTGTCTGACTTTCTGCTCTGAAATAAGCCAGCCTTGTAAGTAACTCGCTACCCAAGGTACATCAGAGTTTTTGCCAGTGAGTGCTAACCAATGGCAGCCATTGATTTTATTCTGTGTAACTTTCAAAGAGAGAGCAGACTGGCCAAGAAAGAAAAGCAAAAATTATAGGCCAGTCAACTTTAATATTTATTTGCAAGAATAGTCAATCATCTCTTAAAAGTACTAAAATAGACAAATGGAGATGATGTTGTTCTGAAGCCTCCCCTTTCTTCCTCTAAGTACCACTAGCCTGGGTTTCTAATCAAATTCCTGGAATCACTTTGCCCTCCCTGCACTTACCCCTTTTATTTCATAAGCAAATAGGGTTTCCACGGCAACCTCAAAGGCCCAATTTACCACTTTGTAGACATCGGAACTCAATGCAAATTGCTCTTCTGCTCATATTTCTTATTCAGGACATGACCTGTACAAAAGCTCAAGGCCATTTGCAAGAGACCCCCACCACTTTCCAGTCTGAAGCAAAATGTCAAGGAAAGAATAGGAAGCATGGTGGCATCAAAGTTTTATTGATCCAGGTGCCTGCTTCCTTGGATTCCATGTTTCCTAAATATGACAGGGCTGCTCCTGGCTCACTCAGGATTTTTTTATTAGGAGCAAACCTAATAAATGTCTGATGAGGAGAAAAGAGACATGATCAGAAATGGCAAAACACAGAACAGCAGATAGTGACTTGAAGTGATTGTGGGTGGGCTAAGACAGTTTTTGTCTCTGAGGAAAATAGGTGAGGAAGGTCACCAATTTGTAATATCCCAGAAAAGCCACTCAGCTCTAGCTGGGTCTGTGATGACTCCACAGCTGTATCCACTACCCTTTCCCCAGAGTTGAAGTTCAGGTTATAAAGCCCCAGTGCTGAGAAACAAAGGGCTCTGTCCACTTTCTTCCTTCCAGATCTATGGGACCTAAGAGCTGGGGGTAGGTAGGTGATTTTCCAAGTTGATCATTTGGCCCCCAGCCCTCCCTTGTCCCTGGCACTGAGTTTTGTTTGGGAAAGCAGAGGGTGCGGATATAACTGGGAGCTTCTTGGCATCTAATTGTGTTGCCTCATTCATATCATTGATCCTTAATTTCCAGTGGGTTTTGGAAATTTCCCTAAATGTAAACCTATTACACTTTACGCTAAGATAATGGTGAGCTCCTGACTTTTGACCAGTTCTGAATTATGACACCTGGCCCAGACCCAGAGCAGGCTCTCTTGTCCTTTGTCACCTCGGACATCTCTAAATAAAGGACGAGAAAAGAACATACTCTACATAACTACAAGCTTATGCTCCCAGAGTGCCTGAGCAGGAATAGTAATAAAACACTGAAGCATACTTCCTATATAGAAGACACTATTCTAAGCATGTAGTATGTATTAAGTCATTTCATTCTCATAACAACACTATGAGGTAAGTAATATTGTTACCCCATCTTTTAGATGGTGAAATTGAGGCACAGAGAGGTTGAGTAACTTGCTCAAGTTTACACCATTACTTTGTGGCAGAGCTGGGGTTCAAACCCAGGTAGTCTGGCACTAGAGTCCATGCCATTGACCATAATGCAATACTGACTGCAAAGGCTGGGAGCAACCTGGGACAGGTCTATTCTTGTCAGGACCTTGCAGCTAGACAGGTATCCATTAGCTCAGAGTGCCAGGTGGTGGTGGTGGTGGTGGTACTAGTAGTAGTAATAGTAGAAGTAGTAGTAGTAACAGCATCAATAAACATATATTGAGCACTTAATGTGCCACGCACAATACTAAGTACTTTACTTCTATGATCATATCTAACCCTCACAACAACGGACGGTTGGTGGGGGGCACTTCTTCAATTTACAGATGAGGAAACAGAAGTCTCAGTGGGATTGGGTATCTTGCCCAAGGTCACACAATTTGGAGGATGTGGAATTGGAATCCAGGCATCTCTGACTCTAAAACTCCACTCTACCACACTACCTTCCTGTGAGTGCAGTCCCACAACTGGTTACACCTATAGGGGAGACAAATCAGAAGACACAAGCAGTCCTTCCCTTGAGAAACTTACAGTCAGTAGTGGGAGAGGGATCAGATGCACACACAGGAAACAGAAAGTGAACAACCTCAAATTACACTCAAGGTTCTCATTCTAAAAGACTGGAGAGTTTAGAAAAGAAAAAGATCATTGAGAGAGGAGTTATGGGGGCAGGGGCTTCCAGCAGGGAGGGTAGGGGCAAAGCTGGGCTCTGAAGAAAGAATGGGAATAGCCAAAGTGAAGGAAGAGATAAAGAGCCGGCAGAACTGCATAAGCAAATCAGGAATATAAGAATGAGTGTTGTGAACACAGCATGAGGGGCTAATCCTCAGAGGTTCTGAGGAGTGAGATTAGAATGGTAGGGTGAGGCCAGACTGAATCATAATCATAGCAGCTGCTTTTATTGAGCACTTAGTCTGTGCTAAACCCTTGGCATGCATTATCTCATTGAACCCTTATTACAATTCAGTGAAGTAGGTACTGCAGTTACCCCATTCTGCCAGATAAAGAAAGCAAAACTCCATACAGAAATTCACCTAAGGTCACACAGCTAGGAAGTGGCAGAGCTAGCAGTCAAACCTAGTCATTGTGACTCCAGGACTCACACTTTTATCCAAAAGGCCTCAAGAGCCAAGCTGAGTGGTGGAAGATCTAGCACAGTGTCATCAACATCAGAGGTACTGAAAGGGATTGAAGGAGAATGAATGAAGTAATAGGCAAACACTTGATGGCAGTGCTTTTCTTACCTATGCTCTCACAAGCATTTCTGTTTATTAAATAGCCTCAGCAAGTATTTAGTAAGTTACATTTGGCAAATGAGAATTAGCCAATGGGTACCACTCATCTAATGCCAAGAAGTTTGGTGGTGACAGAGATTCCTAGCAGATCTGAAGAGATGGGAAAGAAGGTGCCTGTCCAGAAAACTGGAATTGCTCACGACTTGCTCAGGTTTCCTTTGTTTCCAGTGACTAGGGTAGAGCCCGCCTTCGGTTATTTAGATCTCTAAACAGTGGTTCCAGGGACAGATCCATTTCTGTCAGTCCCCATTCTCATCCTTTGCTTCTCCTGTTTATTTCTCCTAGGTTCAGCTCATCGAAAGCATTGGCAGAAAACTTTCTGTCCTGCAGGAGGCCCAGCGAGGATTGCTGGAGGACATCACTGCCAATTCTGCCCTTGGGGAGGAGGTGGAGACCAACCTAAAAGCCGTCTGCAAATCCAATGAGTTTGAAAAATACCGTTTGTTTATTGGGGACCTGGACAAAGTAGTCAACCTGTTGCTGTCACTCTCTGGTCGACTGGCCCGTGTGGAAAATGCTCTCAACAGCATCGATTCAGAGGCCAACCAGGAGAAGGTAGGGTTGAGGTCTCCAGGGTGTGGATGGAGGGAAGTGCCATCTGCTTCTTCCCAGGGATCCCTCTTTCAAGTTTGGCTAGTCTGGAGGCAGCAGAGCATAGTGTGAAGAGTATGGGCACTGGCTTTTAAGTGGAAATTCTGACTTTACCACTAAGTAACTGTGTGATTGTGGGCAATTCACTTAACCTCGCTCTGTCTCCATCCCTTCAAAAATAGGGTAAACACACTACCTACCTCATGGGGTTGTGAAACTTAAATTGGATAATCCATGTTAATGACTTAAAACATAGCCTGGAACAAGATAAACACTAAATCATTGCTAGTTGCCAGTAGTAGTAGTAGTAATAGTAGCAAGTAGTTGAGATTGGGAGTCTGTCAATTTCATAGGTTGGGACACTCTGCATAATTCCTGAACCCAAATGGCATTGCCTTTTTCTATCCAGTGGTTCTTGGATACAAATTTGAACCCACAGTGAAAGGCACATATGCTTGTGTATACACACATGGATACATACACACACACACACACACACACACACACTCACACAGAGACACACACTGTTTTGAAAGTATCGTCACAGCGATGTTTTTTTTTACCAGATGGAAGGTGTACGAGCTGGCTTTGTCAGAGCCTTCCCCCACCCCAATCCCAGTGGTGGTCCACAGATTAACAACAGTTTAGAGATAGAAAGAGGTGATTGCTCATCCCCCATCCAGAATTGCTGTCATGTTTATCCTCCCCTTGCTACAGGAAAGAAAGGCTTTTGCATGAAGGTGGACTTCAGGGCAAGAAATCTAGGACTGATCACTGAGCAGAGGGGCTAGTGGCTTTGTGGGAGCATCACTGGTGGAGCACTGGGTCGGGCAGATGACTGGTCATTGGGATAGCCTTATTGGTCTTCTGCTTCCCCAGTTGGTGCTGATAGAGAAGAAGCAGCAGCTGACAGGGCAGTTGGCAGATGCCAAGGAGCTGAAGGAGCACATGGAGCGCCGGGAGAAGCTGGTGTTTGGTATGGTCTCCCGCTATCTGCCTCAGGACCAGCTCCAAGATTACCAGCACTTTGTGAAGATGAAATCTGCTCTCATCATTGAACAGCGAGAGCTGGAAGAGAAGATCAAGCTCGGGGAAGAGCAACTCAAATGTCTCAGGGAGAGCCTACTCCTGGGGCCCAGTAATTTCTAATTCCACCAGCAGACTGCCTGCACCATCCCTGCCCCGCCATAATGGGAAGCGCTTTCAATCCTTGTTAGCACTTTGTTAGCAGGTAGATAACAGTTAGTTAGCAGTTTGTTCCATATTCTCTACCCTGGACGTCTCTCACTACCCCTTAACCTAGCAGTGTTCCCAACCAGCTAAGAGGACCTGGGGAGGCACCAAGCTTCTACCCAAGGGAGTAGAAGCAAGACGCAGGAGCTGCAGCAAAGTGTGATCGTACAACCACACTCTCCTTCTCACAGTTTGCATGGCCAAGCATTCACCACACACAGGACCAACAAAATGCCTTCATTATCCTTTGTACTAGGACACCAGGAACATCATGTACTCAGCCCCACACACACACACCATCATCAGCCTTTGAAGTCTCAGAGAGAAGTTGCCTGTGCAGCTCCACTCTTCCCCAGGGCTCGTGGCCCAGCCATTTCCCACAGAGATCTGGCTGTCTTGAGGGCATTCACCTACCACCAGCTTCAGGGCCTCACCCCAGCTTTGCAGTAGGAAGCACAGAAGGAGAAATGACATTTAACAGAATGTGAGCAGAGGTTGGGAATCACCTGATGCCCTGCTAGAAGGAGCTATGCTTAAACAAACTGGCTCTACCCCTGCCTTCCCCATTACCTAGCTGAGGGGGAGGAGGACTACCTTCAGCCCCAGCTAGTGTGGCCCTCATCCTGTCCTAAGACTTTGGCCTACCACTTCCTGTTTCATCTTGCCTTTTCACTGCTGGGAGTTACAGGTGCCTACCCTAAGGGCTTCACACTATGGGCCATGAATAGTTCTACTAAAGCTAACTTCTGGATACATGTTTTATTATTGGGGGGAGGGGGTTGTTGTTATATTTTAAATGGCCTTTTGATTTTATTTATTTTTATGTCTTGATGGTTTTTTTCTGTTTTTTAACTAATAAGGTAAGAAGAGGGGAGTTGGAGAGGGAAAAGTTAGCCCAGAAGGAAAGCATTTTCTGCAGATCAGCCTGAATTCACCATGGCTAGGTAAGCAAGTGCCAAGGCCTTGAATTCTTCCCACCATAGCTAACAAGTGTCTAAGGAAGGAGTTCTCACTTCGAACTCAGTTTCCCCACTATGGCCTGGCCATATACTTCCCTTGAAGTCTGGATGACCATGAGCTTAGAGTTCCCCAACAGGCTTCAACTGCTTCTTATTTTTTCTTGAAACCAAAGAAATCTGAAAGGGACAAAGGTTCACCCATTTCTCTACCATTTCCAAGCTAAGGAAGGCGTAGAGGTGACCTCAGGAAGAGCTCCTCTATCTAATTGTTTTCTTATCCTGTGGCCTGGCTCGAGTAGCCGAAATTCATGGTAGCTGGAAGCTTCAGCCAGGGCCAGCCCGCCAGAGCAAGTTATAATCCAGCCAGGATCTTAGGCACACAAATAATGAATGCTGCTGCTGTGGCCACCCGGTAGCCAGTTTCTATCCTGGAAAAGCCCTCAGGTGGGTGATGGCAGGAAGGGAGTTGTGGCCAAATGCTGCCCTGTTACCCAGCTCAGTCTTCTGTTCCTTGCTAACTGGGGCCCATGCTTGGTATTGCACAGCCCTGTGCAGCCAACCCGGCATTGCCATCGCTTCTAGTTACTGCTCAGTTCCTCAGGGTCCTTGGAGGTTAACTGTAGCAGCAGGGGTGCCTCATTCAACCAAAGAATTTGCCAAGGAACTTTGCTGCTGCTACAAATACTGGTTGCTAGCTTCCGTTTCCTCTTCATTGTATTTGGAAACAATGGAAGAATCTTGGCCAGCAGGGTGTCCTGTGGGGAGGGGTGCCCTGAGTATGCTCAGTACACTGCTGCTGTCAGAACCACTGTTAAAATGTCAACCTGCCATTCTCCCATCAAGTGGAGGATTCTACTCTGTTCAGGAAGGCTGATGGCTTATAAAGGGCTAGGTTTACCTAAGCCAAGGTTGCATGAGATGGGGGAATGCTTTGAATAGAGGCTGTGGTTGCCATCTTTTTTTTTTTTTTTTTTTTTCTGTAAACAGGCTCTTTAACAGTGAGCAGGCAGAGATGTCCTGTATTGGGGAGGATGAGGCCAATGTAGCCCAACATTCTAATATTTTTTTTTGCCAGAACAGCTTTTTGGGAATATAGCCCAGGGAAAAAAGTGGCCACTTACCTGGACACCATGACCATGGTCTGGGCTTTTCTAGTCAGCATTAGAATGATTGTATCTTAAGTTTATCAGACTAAAAGTACTATTAACTTTGTTATTTGTGTCCCTTATCCCACCTCCAATTATTCTAAAGTTAGGATCAGAGTACAAGAATGCTCATTTTCACACGGAGTTTCCAAAGCACTTAATACTGTATTGAGCAGTGAAGCTTGGCAGACAAAGGTGAACTACCAGACAGGCACAGATGCCCCACAATGCTGACGTGGCAGGCCCATCATGAGTGATAGCACTGCAAAGCCGCCGGTATTACCTGAGATGCAGTATCTCTTGCCCGTTCTCATTTCCTGTGCTCAGCCCTCCACCAAGGCCTGCCAGGGAGTAGCAGTTTGGAAGGCAGGGCAAGGGATTTCCCCGTATAGGCCACAGTGGGTAATGTGTAAGCACAGTGGTTGAAATTTAGAGAGGAATCAGTGTAAGGGGCTCTGGGTAATTGAGTCTCCTTGAGTCCCACCAGCTGCAGACTCAGCCAGGGTAGAGCAGTAAATGCTCAAGGGGAAGCCAAGAAAAAGGACAGAAACACTGAAAAAAAAAGCCCTAGAAAGTGAGAGACTGGAAACTGAGGAACAGAGAGGGTGAAAAGATGAAAAGCCTCTTTCAAGGCCAGATTCAGGTTCTGTTTTCCATTTCACCTCATGTGCCAAAAAGCTGCCGAGGGGCACCGGAGCCACAGCCTTAACCCCAGCCTCCCTAAAGGTGCTGCTCTGCCAGTAGCAGGCCCCAAATGGAGGAAGCTGGGCACATTTCTGGCCACTTTCTCCTGTCTGAAGCTTGATGTCTCCCTCTGTCTTTGCCAAAGGAATTGTCTATGCCAATAATATTTCTGTAACAGCATATTGTATTCTTTGAAGATTAGTAGGTCTTTAGAGGGGGGTGGGGCAAGGGGCAATTTCTATAGAGAAAGAAACAGTGTTTGTTGTACAAATGTTGGGGGGGTCATCTATCCCATGTGAAGCTATTAGTTTTCTGAATCTTATTGTTTCTGCGTTTATGTCCTCCACCACTCCCTTCTTGGCTGACATTGATATGCCTGCCAGATTGTCATCGAGGGTCATACTTCAATAAAAGGTGCTAAGGACAAAAAAAAAAATTATCTCACGTGTTTTGACTAAGGTCATGGAAATTCCCTAATATTCTGCTGAAAAGTATTGGAAAGGAATTTGGTCACCTATCCATAGTCCTTCATAGGTAACCGTATGATCAGAGCCTTACCCACATCCCTAAACCCTTACGCTGGCCCCTCAGGGATAGCATTGATGCTACACCATTCATTATTCCCAGTACAGTAACTGAGAATTCAGGAAGAGTCAACAATAGGCATGATCTCAGGTGTAGACCTCAGCAGTATACAGAGCCCAGTTCTGGAGTCTATCCTGATCAGAGGTGAGCCACTTTCTAGACCTCCTCCAATCTTGAGTTCTCTCTACTAGTATCATCTGACTTCTACCTGATAGTTCAGTCTCACACCTTTACTCTTAGTCACTGATCAGCTTTCCAAGATAACCTCAAGATTTAGACCCAAATATACTCCAGGCAGCTCCTCTGACCCTGAAAATCTTACTTGCCCCCCCATCCATACATTATTGATATCCCAACTGATCTCCTCCTATTCCAGATATCCAGTGCAGTAGAGTAGAAAGAGCCCAGTTTGGGTATTAGAGTGAACTGTGTTCAAATCCTGATTCTGCAACTTACTTCTTATTCTATGAATCTGGTTTATTTGCTCAACTTCTGAGTTCACTTTCTTATCTGTAAAATGGAAACAATAATATGTATCTTTCTTACAAGACTGTTGTGGCTTAAAAATAATAAATGATAGCCACCAGCTATATACTAAGAGGTTGTTTGTTAGAAAGGCAGAATCAATCCCAGGCTCCACTCGAAACTCAATGATAATAGTCTGCATTTTAACTAGACTCCCAGGAGATTCATGTGCATATTAGAAGTTGAGAAGCACCAGCTTATCACAAATAGGCTCAGTACATAGTAACCATCATTCGAGTCCTGATTTACTCAGTTCATTCTTTTCCAACCCAGACACATTCTTGCTCTTCTCACATTGCTCACAACTACCTGCCTAAATGAGTTTAGCAAGGTCTCAGGATACAAGGCTGATATATAAAATCACTTCTGTTTCTATACACTAGCAATTAACAATCTGAAAACAATTTCATTTATAGTAGCATCAAAAAGAATAAAATACTTAGGAATACATTTAACAAAAGAAGTATAAGAATTTTATACTGAAAACTAAAAACATTGTTGAAAGAAATTTTTAAAAATCTAAATAAAGGCACTCTATGTTCATTGATTAGAAGAGTTAATATTGTTTAGATCACAATACTCCTCAATTGACCCACAGATTCAGTGCAATCCTTATGAGAATCCCAGCTGGTTTCTTCGCATAAATGGAAAAGTCAAACCTAAAATTCATATGGAATTGCAAGGGACCCAGAATAGTCAAAACAATCTTTAAAAATAACATAATTGGAGGACTCACACTTAATTTCAAAATCAAATCTCACTACAGAGCTACAGTAATCAAGACAGTATATGTACAAGGATAGACATATAAATAAATGGAATAACATTGAGAGTACAGAAATAAACCCTCATATTTATGGTCACTTAATTTTCAATAATGGTGCCAAGACAATAAAATGGAGAAAGAATAGTCTGTCAACAGATGATGCAGGGACAACTGGGTATCCACATGGAAAAGAATGAAGTTGGATCTCTTCCTTATACCACACAACAAAATTAACTTGAAATGGATTATAAAGCTAAATGTAAGCATTAAAATTACAAAATTCTTAGAAGAAAACATAGGAATAAGTCTTCCTGACATTGGGTTAGGCAATGATTACTTCAGTAGAACTCCAAAAGCACAACTGACAAAAATATCAATAAATTGGGGGCTTCCCTGGTGGCGCAGTGGTTGAGAGTCCGCCTGCCGATGCAGGGGACATGGGTTCGTGCCCCAGTCCGGGAAGATTCCACATGCCGCAGAGCGGCTGGGCCCATGAGCCATGGCCGCTGAACCTGCACGTCCGGAGCCTGTGCTCCACAACGGGAGAGGCCGCAACAGTGGGAGGCCCGCGTACCACACACACACACACACAAAAATCAATAAATTGGAATACATCAAAACTTTAAACTTTTGTGCTGCAAACAATGCCATCAAGAAAGTGAAAAGACAATCCACATAATTGGAAAAGTATCTAATATTGAGCTTTTATTCAGAACATGTAAAGGACTCTTACAATGCAAAAATAACCAATTAAAAATGGGCAAAGACTTTTTCTTTTTATCAGAATAGATGTTTCTCCGAAGAATATATGCAAATGACCAATAAGCACGGGGAAAAATACTCAACACTAAGGAAATACAAATCAAAACCACAATGAGATACCAGTTCATACTGACTATGATGGCTATAATAGAAAAGGCAAACAATAACAAGTGTTGGTGAGGATATGGAGAAATTGAAACACATACATTGCTGGTGGGTAAAATGTAAAATGATGTGGCCATATTGGAAAACAATTTGGCAATTTCTTTAAATGATAGACATAGACTTTCCATATGACTTAGCAATACCACTCCTAGGCATATAGCCAAGAGAATTGAAAACAGGCATTCAAACAAAAACATGTACACAAATGTTCAAAGCTGCATTATTCATAACAGCCATAAAGTAGAAACAACGTAAATGTCCATCAGCTGAGGAAGGGATACACAAACTTTGTTGGGATATTATTCTGCCATAAAAAGGAATGAGGTACCGATACCTGCCACAACAATGGATGAACCTTGAAAATGTTATGCTAAGTGAAAGAAGCCAGTCACAAAAGATCACATATTGTATGATTCCATTTATATGAAATGTCTAGAATAGGCAAATCTACAGAGGCAGAAAGCAGATTAGTGGCTGCCAAAGGCTGGTAGTCTGGGAGAAATGATTGCTAATGGGCATGGGGTTTCTTTTTGGGGTGATGAAAATATTCTAAAATTAGATTGTCATCAAGGTTGCCCAACTCTGTGAATATACCATAAACCATTGAATTGTACACTTTAAATGAGTGAGCTGTATGGTATATGAATTATTTCTCAATAAAAGTGCTTTTTTAAAAAAGAAAAACACTTTGGCCTATTTCTGTCAGTCTCATTCCTATTGACAAAAATCTGAATTGATGGTAAGCATGTAGTTCATGCCTGAGCCTGAAAGATACAATATTCACACCATTTGTGTTTTGGGAGGGAGCTTGTCATTACATCCTTCCCCTTGCAGACTTGGCAGACCCAGCAACACAAGGAGTAAGAGTAGTCTCAGCGCTATCTCATGACTTCAGCAGGAATAGTAGGGATGGGACCTATTGGGGAAGAGGGCAATCTTTCTAGGCAAGGAGTATGGTAGAGTAGATAAGGACTTCAACTCTTTAGGCAAATAAATCAGGTTTTAGATCCTGAGTCCATCAACTTACTATGTCACCTATACAAGTTACTTGACCCCTCTCAAGCTTCATCTCTAAAAGGGGGCTAATAAAAAGCACTACCTCAAAGTGTTATGAAGATTAAATGAGATAATCCACATGAAGCACCTAAAATAATGCCTGCCATACAGTAAGCATTCAGTAAAGGTTAGCTGCTAGATTTATTATTTTTATTGAGGTGAAATTGAAGCAAAACCATATAAGGAAAAATAAAGCACCCTCAGCTTTGGAATCAGACAGCTCTGTTAAGGTGACCTGGGGAAGTCACTTCATTTATGGGGCTTTAAGCTCCCTGTAATAATGAGTATAATAATCCTTCTCTAGGGAGGCAGTTTAAAGCCTAGACACTGGAACCCACACCACCTGGTTTTGAATACTGTCTCCACCACTTACAAGTTGTGTGACTGTGAGCATATTTAACTTCTCTGTGTGTGGGTATCCTCTTCTGTCCATTGGAGGTAACAAAAATACTTAAACCTCCTTGGGTTGGTGTGAAGAATTATTGAGTTAATCCGTGTAAAGTGCTTAGAATAGTGCCTAGCATACAGTAAATACTCAATGAATATTAATGGTTGTTATAAAGCTAAAGTAGGAAACAAATGAGATCCTTGGTAAAGCTAGGCATGTAGTAGGTCCTCAGTAAAAGGTGGTTCCCTTCCTCACCCATCCTGCTCTGTGAACCAGGTCAAGATTTCCTCGGACTTGCAGAGAAAATGTTTCAGACTAAGGAGGTCCTCATGGTAAGTAGAATTTTCTGGCAGGCTCAATACTACCATTTGATGGGAACAATGCCATCTATTAGCTGCCTGCAAGATGACCACCTATATTTCTAAGAACATACCCCATTCAGAGCAGTAGGGAAAGAATTATTTTGCCTGTGGACTACTTGGGCTCCAATTTAAGGATGGCTTAGGGAAATCAACTTCTCCTCAAACTTCCTCTTTAGATTTGGTGTCAACTTAAATGTCATTGAGTTCCCTACCCTAGGTTAGGCACTTTTACATATGTGCCACTATTTTTTTCTAGCTAGATATACAATTTTAAACAAAAATTCTCATTTAATCCTTACAATATCTCTGTGACATTTAAACACTTCACTAAATAGAGATTCAGAAGTAAACAAAACAGACAAATTGTCCACCTTCATGAGGCTTCCATACTAATGAGACAATTACATAATGCTTTATATATAGAAATATACACACATAATCATTTTTTACCCTAGTAGAGCAAGACAAAACAGACTTTTCCTTGATTCCACAGCTATTAGCAATAGGTTAAATTCATGACTCTCTTTGCTACTGTAATAACTAAAATATTTTATGTTAATTTTAGCAGTGATATTCTTATTTTCTGACTGAATGGAATTTGTAATGGGATATTTTAAAAATGCCTAGCAAAAGGATGGCAAACCCCTGTCCCTGAAGAAGTTGGATTTAAAGATGGTTTAGACAGAAAGGTTGAATTCCACTATTAATAAAGACAGCTAACTTATATCACATGGAACTAATGCCCATTTTGTGCATGGTTCAAACATAACCACAGGCTAAAGCGTTCTGGCAAAAGCCTCTCTGCTACTGGGCAATATAAATCTTAAAAGACCATGCTCTGTTTGTAAACTAAGTTTCTTAAATATGTCCCTTCATCCTGGATTTGCTCACTGCTGCTAACTGAGTGAAACAACATGGTTTGAATTTCCATTTTCCTCTCAGCTACTGATTTTCCATCTAAAAAGGATAATTAATGGAACTCACTTCTTTGGGTGCTGAGTTGGTCATATTTTTTACAGAGAAATAATTTGGGAAAAGGCCATGAGTGACAAATCTTTCCAACTTGAAAATGCATTAGGTTAAATGTGAATAAGTCAAAGTGCTGGAAAAAATCATCTGTACCCTGATTTGTCCACATTTTTTAGTTTGAGAAAGGTAAAATAGCAGACCAAACCCATTAGTAGATACAATAAATGATAACTTCTAATTGAGAGAAATCTCTTATTTTGGCTAAGCTTAAATAGCTACTGTTTAGAAGTCTCATACATGACTATATATTTAAACACCTTTTACAAATAGGAAAGCTTTATTTTTCTTTCAGAAAAGTAGGCAATGGTAAGAGTGAGGAGAGGCAGATAGAGAAGAGTAATGAGACTGTGGGTAAATTAGATAATGCAATGCATTTAGAACATAATTTTGGTCACTTTCACACAGCCTGGCAGCTATTAAGTAAGCCTGTTGTAAGAATCAGACAAATCCGGTTTTGACAAACAGCCTAAAGCATGTCTGTTACTGAACAATCTGAAAATGAGGAAAATCACATGTCTTCTGGACCTTGCTGTATTGGCACTCAGACCCTTAGACATAGAGCTAGCTCTGCCCTCCCTCTGAGACCTAGAGTTCCATTGTCAGGTCTGTGAAGCGGATACTTCTGGGGTTATTAAAGAAGTAATACCCCTCCTGGCTCCAGGCTCTGAATATAGGGTGCATGTAACACCACTCTCCACACCTGACCCCCAAATGGCATACAAGGCCAGGTCCCTCTAATTGGCCTCACTGCCCACAGGATAAAGTCCTGACTCCTTGCATACAAGGCCATTTGTGATCTGTCTCCTGTGGACCTCTCTCTTCTCCAGCTAGGACTCCTGACACCTCCTCACATTCATCCTCCACTCTAGCCAGTTCTCCAAACATGTCATGCAGTCTAATCCCTCTGTGCCTGCAGAAAGACAGGTTCCTCTGCCTGAAAATCCCTCCCCTGACTTCACCCATTTAACTAATTCCAGCTTGTCCTTCGATGTCAACTCAGAATTCACCTCTTTCAGAAACATCCCTTAATTATACTAATAAGAGTATATGATATTTGGATAAGATAATAATGTTTTCTGTCTCTTGCTTTAGGCTGTGGGCTTTTTGAGGGCAGAAAGTAATTTAGACCACCAACACTTTTCACACTGGACCTAGCTCATTGTACACATTTCAGAAATAGACGGTAGTAATATTTTATGAGAGGGAGGCAATCATGAAGTCTTTACTGTGAGCTTCATATTCTGGAGATATTTTATACTGGCTTCTCTGCCTCAACACAATTATTAAATATTGGAGTGTCTTTTTTTTAAACATCTTTATTGGAGTATAATTGCTTTACAATGGTGTGTTAGTTTCTGCTTTATAACAAAGTGAATCAATTATACATATACATATGTTCCAATAACTCTTCCCTCTTGCATCTCCCTCCCTCCCCCCCTCCCTATCCCACCCCTCTAGGTGGTCACAAAGCACCGAGCTGATCTCCCTGTGCTATGCGGCTGCTTCCCACCAGATGTCCATTTTACGTTTGGGAGTGTATATATGTTTATGCCACTCTCTCACTTCGTCCCAGCTTACACTTCCCCCTCCCCATATCCACAAGTCCATTCTCTAGTAGGTCTGTGTCTTTATTCCCGTCTTGCCCCTAGGTTCTTCATGATCATTCTTTTTTCTTACGTTCCATATATATGTGTTAGCATACGGTATTTGTCTTTCTCTTTCTGACTTACTTCACTCTGTATGACAGACTCTAGACCCATCCACCTCACTACAAATAACTCAATTTCGTTTCCTTTTATGGCGGAGTAATATTCCATTGTATATATATGCCACATCTTCTTATCCATTCATCTGTTGATGGACACTTAGGTTGCTTCCATGTCCTGGCTATTGTAAATAGACCTGCAATAAACATTTTGGTACATGACTCTTTTTGAATTGTGGTTTTCTCAGGGTATATGCCCAGTAGTGGGATTGCTGGGTCATAGGGTAGTTCTATTTTTAGTTTTTTAAGGAACCTCCATACTGTTCTCCATAGTGGCTCTATCAATTTATATTCCCACCAAAAGTGCAAGAGGGTTCCCTTTTCTCCACACCCACTCCAGCATTTAATTTTTGTAGATTTTTGAATGATGGCCATTCTGACGAGAGTGAGATGCTATCTCAATGTAGTTTTGATTTGCATTTCTCTAATGATTAATGATGTTGTGCATTCTTTCGTGTGTTTGTTGGAAATCTGTATATCTTCTTTGGAGAAGTGTGTATTTAGCTCTTCTGCCCATTTTTGTAATGGGTTGTTTTTCTGATATTGAGCTGCATGAGCTGCTTGTAAATTTTGGAGATTAATCCTTTGTCAGCTGCTTCATTTGCAAATATTTTCTCCCATTCTGAGGGTTGTCTTTTCGTCTTCTTTATGGTTTCCTTTGCTGTGCAAAAGCTTTGAAGTTTCATTAGGTCCCATTTGTTTATTTTTGTTTTTATTTCCATTTCTCTAGGAGGTGGGTCAAAAAGGATCTTGCTGTGATTTATGTCATACAGTGTTCTGCCTATGTTTTCCTCTAAGAGTTTGACAGTGTCTGGCCTTGCATTTAGGTATTTAATCCATTTTGAGTTTATTTTTGTGTATGGTGTTAGGGAGTGTTCTAATTTCATACTTTTACATGTACCTGTCCAATTTTCAGAACACCACATGTTGAAGAGGCTGTCTTTTCTCCACTGTATATTCTTGCCTCCTTTATCAAAGATAAGGTGACTATATGTGCGTGGGTTTATCTCTGGGCTTTCTATCCTGTTCCATTGATCTATATTTCTGTTCTTGTGCCAGTATCATACTGTCTTGATTACTGTAGCTTTGTAGTATAGTCTGAAGTCAGGGAGCCTGATTCGTCCAGCTCCATTTTCCTTTCTCAAAATTGCTTTGGGTATTCGGGGTCTTTTGTGTTTCCATACAACTTGTGAATTTTTTTGTTCTAGTACTGTGAAAAATGCCAGTGGTTGTTTGATAGGGATTGCATTGAATCTGTAGATTGCTTTGGGTACTAGAGTCATTTTCACAATGTTGATTCTTCCAATCCAAGAACATGGTATATCTCTCCATCTCTTTGTATCATCTTAAATTTCTTTCATCAGTGTCTTATATTTTTCTGCATACAGGTCTTTTGTGTCCTTAGGTAGGTTTATTCCTAGATATTTTATTCTTTTTGTTGTAATGGTAAATGGGAGTGTTTTCTTAATTTCACTTTCAGATTTTTCATCCTTAGTGTATAGGAATGCTAGAGATTTCTGTGCATTAATTTTGTATCCTGCTACTTTACCAAATTCATTGATTAGCTCTAGTAGTTTTCTGGTACCATCTTTAGGATTCCCTCTATGCCTACTTTCTGCAGGCTTTTTATCAGAAATGGGTGTTAAATTTTGTCGAAAGCTTTCTCTGCATCTATTGAGATGATCATGTGGTTTTTATCCTTCAATATGTTAATATGGTGTATCATATGGATTGATTTGTGTATACTGAAGAATCCTTGCATTCGTGGGATAAACCCCACTTGATCATGGTGTATGATCCTTTCAATGTGCTGTTGGATTCTGTATGCTAGTATTTTGTTGAGGATTTTTGCATCTATGTTCATCAGTGATATTGGCCTGTAGTTTTCTTTCTTTGTGACATCTTTGTCTGGTTTTGGTATCAGGGTGATGGTGGCCTCGTAGAATGAGTTTGGGAGTGTTCCTCCCTCTGCTATATTTTGGAAGAGTTTGAGAAGGGTAGGTGTTAGCTTTTCTCTAAATGTTTGATAGAATTTGCCTGTGAAGCCATCTGGTCCTGGGCTTTTGTTTTGGTGTTAGGGAGTGTTCTAATTTCATTCTTTCCCATGTAGCTGTACAGTTTTCCCAGCACCACTTATTGAAGTGGCTGTCTTTTCTCCATTGTATATTCTTGCCTCCTTTATCAAAAATAAGGTGACCAGGGGCTTCCCTGGTGGCGCAGTGGTTGAGAGTCCGCCTGCCGATGCAGGGGACATGGGTTCGTGCCCCGGTCCGGGAAGATCCCACATGCCACAGAGCGGCTAGGCCCATAAGCCATGGCCGCTGAGCCAGCACGTCCGGAGCCTGTGCTCTGCAACGAGAGAGGCCACGACAGTGAGAGGCCCACATAACGCAAAAAAAAAAAAAAAAAAAAAATAAGGTGACCATATGTTTGTGGGTTTATCTCTGGGCTTTCTGTACTGTTCCATTGATCTATATTTCTGTTTTTGCACCAGTACCACACTGTCTTGATTACTGTAGCTTTGTAGTGTAGTCTGAAGTCAGGGAGCCTGATTCCTCCAGCTCCATTTTTCTTTCTCAAGATTGCCTTGGCTATTCAGTGTCTTTTGTGTTTCCATACAAATTGTGAAATTTTTTGTTCTAGTTCTGTGAAAAATGCCATTGGTATTTTGATAGGGATTGCATTGAATCTGTAGATTGCTTTGGGTAGTAGAGTCATTTTCACAATGTAGATTCTTCCAATCCAAGAACATGGTATAGCTCTCCATCTATTTGTATCATCTTTAATTTCTTTCATCAGTGTCTTATAGTTTTCTGCATACAGGTCTTTTGTCTCCTTAGGTAGGTTTATTCCTAGGTATTTTAATTTTTTTGTTGCAGTGGTAAATGGGAGTGTTTCCTTAATTTCTCTTTCAGATTTTTCATCCTTAGTGTATAGGTATGCAAGAGATTTCTGTGCATTAAATTTGTATTCTGCTCCTTTACCAACTTCATTGATTAGCTCTAATAGTTTTCTGGTAGCTTCTTTAGGATTCTCTATGTATAGTATCATGTCATCTGCAAACAGTGACTGCTCTTCTTCTTTTCTGATTTGGATTACCTTTATCTCTTTATTCCTCTCTGATTGCTGTGGCTAAGTCTTCGAAAACTATGTTGAATAACATTGGTGAGTGTGGACAACCTTGTCTTTTTCCTGATCTTAGAGGAAATGGTTTCAATTTTTCACCATTGAGAACAATGTTGGTTGTGGGTTTGCCATATATGGCCTTTATTTTGTTGAGGTAAGTTCCCTCTATGCCTACTTTCTGGAGGATTTTTATCATAAATGGGTGTTGAATTTTGTTCAAAACTTTTTCTGCATCTATTGAGATGATCGTGTTGGTTTTCGCCTTCAGTTTGTTAATATGGTGTATCACATTGATTGATTTGCGTATATTGAACAATCCTTGCATTCGTGGGATAAACCCCACTTGATCATAGTGTATGATCCTTTTAATGTGCTGTTGGATTCTGTTTGCTAGTATTTTGTTTCCCCTAGAATTTTTATGGTTTCAGGTCTCACATTCAAGTCCTTAATCCATTTTGAGGTATTTTTTGTGAGTGGTGTAGATAGAGCTGTCCAATTTCATAGTTCTGCATGTGAATATCCAATTTTCCAGCACAATTTATTGAAGAGGCTATTCTTTCCCCATTGATTATTCTTGGCTCTCTTGTCAAATATTAGTTGACCATATATGCATGGATTTATTTCTGGGCTCTTCATTCTTTTTCATTGGTCTAGCTGTCTGATTTTATGCCAATACCATACTGTTTTGATTACTACAGTTTTGTAATAACGTTGAAATCAGGATGTGTGATGCCTCTAGCTTTGTTTCATCTCATCTCTCGGTTTCTTGACAAACGGCAACGCCTGTTACCAGGGTAACCAGACTGGTACAACATCTAATTGAGTCCGGAAAGCTCCAGGAAGAAATGTCTTTTTACATCCAGTTCCGGAAGCTTCTGCTGGTGCTGGGCTTGCTTTTCGGCTGAGCCCGACCCACTTCTTTTCCAGGAAGGCGCCCGCCTCCCTTTCTACACCTGTCGACTTCTAGAGTCTATTGAGAGTTTTTATCATGAGAGGATGTTTAACTTTCTCAGATGCTTGTAATGCATCTGTTGAGATAATCATATGATTTCTGTCTTTTATTTTATTAATGTGGTGTGTCACATTTATTATTGTGTATGTTGAGCCATCCTTGCATCCCAGGGATAAATCTCACATAATCACTGTGTATGATCCTTTCAATATGCTGTTGAATTCATTTTGCTAGTATTTTGTTGAGAACTGTTGCATCTATATTCATTAGGGATACTAGTCGGTGGTTTGCTATCCTTATAGTACCCTTATGTGGCTTTGGTATCAGGGTAATGCTGTCCTCATAAAATGAGTTGGAGACTGTTTCTTCCTCTCAATTATTTGGAAGAGTTTGAGAAGAGTTGGCATTAATTCTTTCTTAAATGTTCGATAGATTTCACCCACACAAGGCCATCTGGTGCTGGGCTTTTGTTTATAGGAAGGTTTTTGATTACTGATTCAATCTCCTTACTTGTTATTTGTCCCTTCAGATTTTCTATTTCTTTATGATTCAGATATGGTAGTTTGTATGTTTCTAGGAATTTTTCCATTTCTTCTAGGTCATCCAAATTTTTGGCATATAATTATTCACAATAGTCTCTTATTATCCTTTGTAATGTCTGTCCTTTCATTTATAATTTTATTTATTTAAGTCCTCTTTCATTTTTTCTTAGTGTAGCTGAAACTTTGTCACTTTTGTTTATCTTGTAACCCAGAGAAAACCATAATTCAAAAAGACACAGGGACCCCAATGTTCATTGCAGCACTATTTACAATAGCCAGGTCATGGAAGCAACCTAAATGCTCATCAGCAGACGAATGGATAAAGAAGATGTGGTACATATATACAATGGAATATTACTCAGCTATTAAAAGGAATGAAATTGGATCATTTGGAGAGACGTGGATGGATCTAGAGACTGTCATACAGAGTGAAGTAAGTCAGAATGAGGAAAACAAATATTGTATATTAACACATATATGTGGAACCTAGAAAAATGGTACAGATTAACTGGTTTACAGGGCAGAAATTGAGACACAGATGTAGAAAACATGTACAGACACCAAGGGGGAGAAAGTGGTGGTGGTGGGGTGGTGTGATGATTGGGAGATTGGGATTGACATATATACAATAATATGTAAAAAACGGATAACTAATAAGAACCTCTGTATAAAAAAGTAAGTAAAACAAAATTCAAAAAAACCCAAAATCTTGATTTTGTTGATCTTTTCTATTATTTTTCTAATTCTCTATATCACTTATTTTTACATAATCTTTGGTATCTCCTTACTTCTGCTAAATTTGGGTTTAACTTGGCTTTGTTTTTCTAGTTCCATGAGGTTGTTTATATGAGATCTTTCTCTCTTTTTTTGTAAATTTATTGGAGTATAATTGCTTTACAATGGTGTGTTAGTTTCTGCTTTATAACAAAGTGAATCAGTTATACATATACATATATCCCCGTATCTCCTCATTCTTGTGTCTCCCTCCCACCCTCCCTATCCCACCCGTCTAGGTGGTCACAAACCACCGAGCTGATTTCCCTGTGCTATGCGGCTGCTTTCCACTAGCTATCTATTTTACGTTTGGTAGTGTATATATGTCCATGCCACTCTCTCACTTTCTCACAGCTTACCCTTCCCCCTCCCTATATCCTCAAGTCCATTCTCAAGATGGTATGTGTCTTTACTCCCGTCTTACCCCTAGGTTCTTCATGACCATTTTTTTCTTTCTTAGATTCCATATATATATATATATATACGTGTGTGTGTGTGTGTGTGTGTGTGTGTGTGTGTTAGCATACGGTATTTGTTTTTCTCTTTCTGACTTAGTTCACTCTGTATGACAGACTCTAGGTCCATCCACCTCACTACAAATAACTCAATTTCATTTCTTTTTATGGCTGAGTAATAGTCCATTGTATATCTGGGCCACATCTTCTTTATCCATTCATATGTTGATGGACACTCAGGTTGATTTCATGTCCTGGCTATTGTAAATAGAGCTACAATGAACATATTGGTACATGACTCTTTTTGAATTATGGTTTGCTCAGGGTATATGCCCAGTAGTGGAATTGCTGGGTCGTATGGTATTTCTATTTGTACTTCTTTAAGACACTTCCATATTGTTCTCAATACTGGCTGTATCAATTTACATTCCCACCAACAGTGCAAGAGGGTTCCCTTTACTGCACACACTCTCCAGCATTTATTGTTTCTAGATTTTTTTATGATGGCCATTCTGACAGATGGGAGATGATATCACATTGCAGTTTTGATTTACATTTCTCTAATGATTAATGATGTTGAGCATTCTTTCATGTGTTTGTTGGCAATCTGTATATCTTCTTTGGAGAAGTGTCTGTTTAGCTCTTCTGCCCATTTTTGGATTGGGTTGTTTGTTTTTATGTTATTGAGCTGCATAAATGGCTTGTAAATTTTGGAGAATAATCCTTTGTAAGTTGCTTCATTTGCAAATATTTTCTTCCATTCTGAGGGTTGTCTTTTGGTCTTGTTTATGGTTTCCTTTGCTGTGTGGAGGCTTTTAAGTTTCATTAGTCTGATTTGTTTATTTTTGTTTTTATTTCCATTTCTCTAGGAGGTGGGTCAAAAAGGATCTTGCTGTGATTTATGTCATACAGTGTTCTGTCTATGTTTTCCTCTAAGAGTTTGATAGTTTCTGGCCTTACACTTAGGTCTTTAATCCATTTTGAGTTTATTTTTGTGTATGGTGTTAGGGAGTGTTCTAATTTCATACTTTCACATGTACCTGTCCAGTTTTCCCAGCACCACTTATTGAAGAGGCTGTCTTTTCTCCATTGTATATTCTTGCCTCCTTTATCAAAAATAAGGTGACCATATGTGCATGGGTTTATCTCTCGGCTTTCTATCCTGTTCCTTTGATCCATATTTCTGTTTTTGCGCCAGTACCATACTTTCTTCTTTTTTTTTTAACTTTTTTCACTTTTATTATAATGCTGCAATAATAATCTTTATGGAGAATCTTTCCCCCCAGGTTGTGAGTTATTTTCTTTTTTTTTTTTTTAAACATCTTTATTGGAGCATAATTGCTTTACAATGGTATGTTAGTTTCAGCTTCACAACAAAATGAATCAGTTATATATATACATATGTTCCCATATCTCTTCCCGCTTGCGTCACCCTCCCTCCCACCCTCCCTATCCCACCCCTCCAGGCAGTCACACAGCACCGAGCTGATCTCCCTGTGCTATGCGGCTGCTTCCTACTAGCTATCTACCTTACGTTTGGTAGTGTATACATGTCCATGCCTCTTTATTGCTTTGTCACCGTTTACCCTTCCCCCTCCCCATAGCCTCAAGTCCATTCTCTAGTAAGTCTGTGTCTTTATTCCTGTTTCACCCCTAGGTTTTTCATGACATTATTTTTTTCTTAAATTCCATATATATGTGTTAGCATACGGTATTTGTCTCTCTCTTTCTGACTTACTTCACTCTGTATGACAGACTCTAGGTCTATCCACCTCATTACAAATAGCTCAATTTCGTCTCTTTTTATGGCTGAGTAATACTCCATTGTATATATGTGCCACATCTTCTTTATCCATTCATCCGATGATGGACACTTAGGTTGTTTCCATCTCTGGGCTATTGTAAATAGAGCTGCAATGAACATTTTGGTACATGACTCTTTTTGAATTATGGTTTTCTCAGGGTATATGCCCAGTAGTGGGATTGCTGGGTCATATGGTAGTTCTATTTGTAGCTTTTTAAGGAACCTCCATACTGTTCTCCACAGTGGCTGTATCAATTTACATTCCCACCAACAGTGTAAGCGGGTTCCCTTTTCTCCACACCCTCTCCAGCATTTATTGTTTCTAGATTTTTTGATGATGGCCATTCTGACTGGTGTGAGATGATATCTCATTGTAGTTTTGATTTGCATTTCTCTAATGATTAGTGATGTTGAGCATTCTTTCATGTGTTTGTTGGCACTCTGTATATCTTCTTTGGAGAAATGTCTATTTAGGTCTTCTGCCCATTTTTGGATTGGGTTGTTTGTTCTTTTGTTATTAAGCTGTATGAGCTGCTTATAAATTTTGGAGATTAATCCTTTGTCAGTTGCTTCATTTGCAAATATTTTCTCCCATTCTGAGGGCTGTCTTTTGGTCTTCTTTATGGTTTCCTTTGCTGCGCAAAAGCTTTTAAGTTTCATTAGGTCCCATTTGTTTACTTTTGTTTTTATTTCCATTTCTCTAGGAGGTGGGTCAAAAAGGATCTTGCTGTGATTTATGTCATAGAGTGTTCTGCCTATGTTTTCCTCTAAGAGTTTGATAGTTTCTGGCCTTACATTTAGGTCTTTGATCCATTTTGAGCCTATTTTTGTGTATGGTGTTAGGGAGTGATCTAATCTCATACTTTTACATGTAGCTGTCCAGTTTTCCCAGCACCACTTATTGAATAGGCTGTCCTTTCTCCACTGTACATTTCTGCCTCCTTTGTCAAAGATAAGGTGACCACATGTGCGTGGGTTTATCTCTGGGCTTTCTATCCTGTTCCATTGATCTATATTTCTGTTTTTGTGCCAGTACCATACTGTCTTGATTACTGTAGCTTTGTAGTATAGTCTGAAGTCAGGAAGCCTGGTTCCTCCAGCTCCGTTTTCCTTTCTCAAAATTGCTTTGGGTATTCGGGGTCTTTTGTGTTTCCATACAACTTGTGAATTTTTTTGTTCTAGTTCTGTGAAAAATGCCATTGGTATTTTGATAGGGATTGCATTGAATCTGTAGATTGCTTTGGGTAGTAGAGTCATTTTCACAATGTTGATTCTTCCAATCCAAGAACATGGTATATCTCTCCATCTATTTGTATCATCTTTAATTTTTTCATCAGTGTCTTATAATTTTCTGCATACAGGGCTTTTGTCTCCTTAGGTAGATTTATTACTAGATATTTTATTCTTTTTGTTGCAATAGTAAATGGGAATGCTTTCTTAATTTCACTTTCAGATTTTTGATCATTAGTGTACAGGAATGTGAGAGATTTCTGTGCAGTAATTTTGTATCCTGCTATTTACCAAATTCATCGATTAGCTCTAGTAGTTTTCTGGTAGCATCTTTAGGATTCTCTATGTATAGTATCATGTCATCTGAAAACAGTGACAGCTTTACTTCTTCTTTTCTTATTTGGATTCCTTTTATTTCTTTTTCTTCTCTGATTGCTGTGGCTAAAACTTCCAAAATTATGTTGAATAATAACCGTGAGAGTGGGCAACCTTGTCTTGTTCCTGATCTTAGTGGAAATGGTTTCAGTATTTCACCATTGAGGATGATGTTGGCTGTGGGTTTGTTATATATGGCCTTTATTATGTTGAGGAAACTTCCCTCTATGCCTACTTTCTTCAGGGTTTTTGTCATAAATTGGTGTTGAATTTTGTCGAAAGCTTTCTCTGCATCTATTGAGATGATCATATGGTTTTTCTCCTTCAAACTGTTAATATGGTGCATCCCATTGATTGATTTGCGTGTATGGAAGAATCCTTACATTCGTGGGATAAACCCCACTTGGTCATGGTGTATGATCATTTGAATGTGCAGTTGGATTCTGTTTGCTAGTATTTTGTTGAGGATTTTTGCATCTATGTTCATCAGTGATATTGGCCTGTAGTTTTCTTTCTTTGTGACATCTTTGTCTGGTTTTGGTATCAGGGTGATGGTGGCCTCGTAGAATGAGTTTTGGAGTGTTCCTCCCTCTGCTATATTTTGGAAGAGTTTGAGAAGGGTAAGTGTTAGCTCTTCTCTGAATGTTTGATAGAATTTGCCTGTGAAGCCATCTGTTCCTGGGCTTTTGTTTGTTGGAATATTTTTAATCACAGCGTCAATTTCAGTACTTGTGATTGGTCTGTTCATATTTTCTATTTCTTCCTGGTTCAGTTTCAGAAGGTTGTTCATTTCTAAGAATTTGTCCATTTCTTCCAGGTTGTCGATTGTATTGGCATAGAGTTGCTTGTAGTAATCTCTCATGATCCTTTGTATTTCTGCCATGTCAGTTGTTACTTCTTTTTCACTTCTAGTTCTATTGTTTTGTGTCTTCTCCCTTCTTTTCTTGATGAGTCTGGGTAATGGTTTATCAGTTTTTTTTATCTTCTCAAAGAACCACCTTTTAACTTTATTGATCTTTGCTATCATTTCCTTCATTTCTTTTTCATTTATTTCTGATCTGATCTTTATTATTTCTTTCCTTCTCCTAACTTTGGGGTTTTTTTGTTCTTCTTTCTCTAATTGCTTTATGTGTAAGGTTAGGTTGTTTATTTGAGATGTTTCTTGTTTCTTATCGTAGGATTGTATTGCTATAAACTTCCCTCTTAGAACTGCTTTCACTGCATCTCATAGGTTTTGGGTCATCGTGTTTTCATTGTCTTTTTTCTGTAGGTACTTTTTGATTTTCTCTTTGATTTCTTCAGTGATCTCTTCGTTATTAAGTAGTGTATTGTTTAGCCACCATGTGCTTGCATTTTTTACAGAATTTTTCCTGTAATTGATATCTTGTCTCATAACATTGTGGTCCAAAAAGATACCTGATACAATTTCAGATTTCCTAAATTTACCAAGGCTTGATTTCTGACCCAAGATATGATCTATCCTGGAGAATGTTCCATGAGTACTTGAGAAGAATGTGTATTCTGTTGTTTTTGGATGGAATGTCCTATAAATATCAATTAAGTCCATCTTGTTTAATGTATCATTTAAAGCTTGTGTTTCCTTATTTATTTTCATTTTGGATGATCTGTCCATTGGTGAAAGTGGGGTGTTAAAGTCCCCTACTATGTTTGTGTTACTGTCGATTTCCCCTTTTATGCCTGTTAGTATTTGCTCTATGTATTGAAGTGCTCCTATCTTGGCTGCATAAATATTTACAATTGTTATATCTTCTTCATTTACATATCCCTTGATCATTATGTAGTGTCCTTCTTTGTCTCTTGTAATAGTCTTTAATTTAAATTGTATTTTGTCTGATATTAGAATTCCTATGCCAGCTTTCTTTTGAATTCCATTTGCATAGAATATCTTTGTCCATTGCCTCACTTTCAGTCTGTATGTGTCCCTAGGTCTGAAGTGGGTGTCTTGTAGACAGCATATATACGAGTCTTGTTTTTGTATCCATTCAGACAGTCTATGTCTCTTAGTTGGAACATTTAATGCATTTACATTTAAGGTAATTATCGATATGTATGTTCCTATTACCATTTTCTTAATTGTTTTGGATTTGTTATAATAGGTCTTTTCTTTCTCTTGTGTTTCCTGCCCAGAGAAGTTCCTTTAGCATTTGTTGTAAAGCTGGTTTGGTGGTGCTGAATTCTCTTAGCTTTTGCTTGTCTGTAAAGGTTTTAATTTCTCCATCAAATCTGAATGAAATCCTTGCTGGGTAGAGTTATCTTGGTTGTAGGTTTTTCTCCTTCATCACTTTAAATATGTCCTGCCCCCACCCCCCCCCCCCGTCTTTTGGCTTGCAGAGTTTCTGCTGAAAGACCAGCTGTTAACCTTATGGGGATTCTCTTGTGTGTTTTTTGTTGTTTTTCCCTTGCTGCTTTTAATATTTTTTCTTTGTATTTAATTTTTCATAGTTTGATTAATACGTGTCTTGGTGTGTTTCTCCTTGGATTTATCCTGTATGGGACTCTCTGTGTTTCCTGGACTTGATTGACTATTTCCGTTCCCATATTAGGGAAGTTTTCAACTATAACCTCTTCAAATATTTTCTTAGTCCCTTTCTTTTTCTCTTCTTCCTCTGGGACCCATATAATTCGAACGTTGGTGCATTTAATGTTGTCCTAGAGGTCTCTGAGACTGTCCTCAGTTCTTTTCATTCTTTTTTCTGCTCTGCAGTAGTTATTTCCACTATTTTATCTTCCAGGTCACTTATCCGTTCTTCTGCCTTAGTTATTCTGCTCTTGATCCCTTCTAGAGAATTTTTAATTTCATTTACTCTGTTGTTCATCTTCGTTTGTTTGCTCTTTAGTTCTTCTAGTTCCTTGTTAAATGTTTCTTGTATTTTCTCTATGCTATTTCCTAGATTTTGGATCATCTTTACTCTCATTATTCTGAATTCTTTTTCAGGTAGACTGCCTATTTCCTCTTCATTTGTTAGGTCTGATGGGTTTTTACCTTGCTCCTTCATCTGCTGTGTGTTTTTCTGTCTTCTCATTTTGCTTAACTTACTGTGTTTGGGGTCTCCTTTTTGCAGGCTGCCGGTTTGTAGTTCCCGTTGTTTTTGCTGTCTGTCCCCTGTGGCTATGGTTGGTTCAGTGGGTTCTGTAGGGTTCCTGGTGGAGGGGCCTACTGCCTGTGTTCTGGTGGGTTAGCCTGGATCTTGTCCTTCTGTTGGGCAGGCTCGCGTCTGGTGGTGTGTTTTGTGTTGTCTGTGGCCTTATTATGATTTTAGACAGCCTCTCTGCTAATGGGTGGGAGTGTGTTCCTGTCTTGCTAGTTGCTTGGCATAGGGTGTCCAGCACTTTAGCTTGCTCTTCGTTGAGTGAAGCTGGGTCTTGGCGTTGAGATGGAGATCTCTTTGTGATTTTCACCGTTTGATATTACGTGGAGTTGGGAGGTCTCTTGTGGACCAGTGTCCTGAAGTTGGCTCTCCCACCTCAGAGGCACTGCCCTGATGCCTGGTTGGAGAACCAGGAGTACTTCATCCCCCCGGAAAAAGGAAAAAAAAATCTTTGCTCCCAATGTCCCCCTCCTTTATTAGAGATGATTCATTGTCTATTCAGGTATTCCACACATGCAGAGTACATCAAGTTGATGGTGGAGATTTAATCTGCTGCTCCTGAGGCTGCTTGGAGAAGTTTCCCTTTCTCTTTGTTGTTCACACTGCTCCAGGTGTTCAGCTTTGGATTTGGACCTGCCTCTGCGTGTAGGTCGCCAGAGGGCGTCTGTTCTTTGCTCAGACAGGACGGGGTTAAAGGAGCAGCTGATTCGGGGGCTCTTGCTCACTCAGGCCAGGGGTGGGAGGGGTATGGATGCAGGGCGAGCCTGCGGCGGCAGAGGCCAGCATGACTCTGCACCAGGCTGAGGTGTGCCGTGTGCTCTCCCGGGGAAGTTGTCCCTGAATCACGTGACCCTGGCCGTGGTGGGCTGCACAGGCTCCCAGAAGGGGAGGTGTGGATAGTGACCTGTGCTTGCACACAGGCTTGTTGGTGGTGGCAGCAGCAGCTTTAGTGTCCCATGCCCGTCTCTGGTGTCCGTCCTGATAGCCGCAGCTTGCGCCAGTCTCTGGAGTTCCTTTAAGCGGCACTCTTAATCCCCCCTCCTCATGCACCAGGAAACAAAGAGGGAAGAAAAGGTCTCTTGCCTCTTCGGCAGATCCAGACTTTTTCCTGGACTCCCTCCCAGCTAGCTGTGGCACACTAGTCCCTTCAGGCTGTGTTCATGCAGCCAACCCTAGTCCTCGCCCTGGGATCCAACCGAAGCCCGAGCCTCAGCTCCCAGCCCCCATCCACCCCGATGGGTGAGCAGACAAGCCTCTCAGGCTGGTGAGTGCTGGCCGGCACCGCTCCTCTCTGCCGGAATCTTTCCGCTTTACCCTCCGCACCCCTGTTGCTGCACTCTCCTCTGTGGCTCTGAACCTCCCCCGCTCTGCCACCCGCAGTCCCTGCCTGTGAAGGGGCTTCGTGTGGAAGGCTAGTGTGTGGAAACCTTTCCTCCTTCACAGCTCCCTCCTAGTAGTTCAGGTCCCGTCCCTATTTTTTGTGTTTGTTTTTTCTTTTTTCTTTTGCCCTACCCAGGTACGTGGGGAGTTTCTTGCCTTTTGGGAGGTCTGAGGTCTTCTGCCAGCATTCAGTAGGTATTCTATAGGAGCTGTTCCACATGTAGATGTATTTCTGATGTATTTGTCAAGAGGAAGGTGATCTCCGTGTCTTACTCTTCCACCTTCTTGAAGCTCCTTGATCTTTCTTTTTTTTAATGTAGGCATTATAACTATCAACTTCCCTTTCAGGACTTCTCTTGCTTCATCCTATATGTTTTGGTATGTTGTGTTTCCATTTTCATTTATTTCAAGATATTTTTGATTTCCCTTTTGATCATCTTTGACCCATTGATTGGTCAGGCATGTGTTGTTTAATTTCCACATATTTGTGAATTTTCCAGTTTTCCTTATTCATTGATTTCTAGTTTCATATCATGTGGTCAGAAAAGATACTTGATACTTTTTCAGTCTTTTAAAATTTGCTAAGACTTGTTTTGTGACCACATATGATCTATCCTGGAGAACGTTGCATGTGCACTTGAGAAGGATGTGTGTTATGCTCATTGTGAATGGAATGTTTGGTATATGTCTGTTAGGTTCATTTGGTCTAAAGTATAGTTCAAGTCTAATGTTTTCAGATTGATTGTCTATCTGGGTGATCTATCCATGGTCAAAACTGGTTTATTGAAGTCCCTATTGTTATCATACTGTTGTCTATTACTCCCTTCAGATCTGTTAGTGTTTGCTTAATATTTTTAGGTGCTCTGATGTTGGGTTCCTATATATTTACAATTGTTATCTTCTTGATGAATTGAGCACTTTTTCTCATTACAATTTTTGACTTAAAATCTGTTTTCTCTAAAGAATGAAATTTTTCCATTTGCACCAACATGATGGACTTGGGGGGATATTATGCTAAGTCAGATAAGTAAGACAGAGAAGAAAAATACTCTATGATATCACTTATATGTGGAATCTAAAAAATACAACAAACTAGTGAATAAAACTAAAAAGAAGCAGACTCACAGATATAGGGAATAAACAGTGATTACTAGTGTGGGGAGAGAAGGAGAGAGGGGCAATATAGGGGTAGAGGCAAAAAAAAAAGGTTATTATGGGATTATAATGAAATCATGTGTGTGAAACATAAAAATTGTAAAGCACTTTAGAATTTTAAAAATCTTTCATTCAATAAAAAAAAATAAAGTTAGTTTTGTCTGATATTAGTACCCCTGCTCTCTTTTGGTTTCCACATCCGTGGAATATCTTTTTCACACCTTCACTTTGAGCCTATGTGTGTCCTTGAAGCTGAAGTGAGTCTCTTATAGGCAACATATAGCTGGGTCTTGTTTTTACTTAATCATCAAGTAACTTTATGCCTTTTGATTGGAGAATTTAATCTATTTACACTCAAAGTAATTTTTGATAGGTAAGGACTTACTATTAAAAGCTTATTAATTGTTCTCTGGCTGTTTTGAAGTTCCTTTGCTCCTTTTTACTTCTCTTACTGTCTTCCTTTTCAATTGATGATTTTTCCACAGTAATGTACTTTGATTCTCTTTTCTTTATTTTGTGTTCATGTATTATAGGATTTTTTGTGTGTGGTTACCCTGAGGCTTACTGGAAACATTTTATTGATATAACAGTCTACTTAAGCTAATAACAACTCAATATTGGTTGCATACAAAAACTCTACCCTTTTGCTCCCTCCATTTTATGTTTTTGATGTCACAATTTACATGTATTTATATTGTGTAGCCATTAACAAATTATTGTAGCTATATTTTAAACATCTTTATTGGAGTATGATTGCTTTACAATGGTGTGTTCGTTTCTGCTTTATAACAAAGTGAGTCAGCTATACATATACATATATCCCCATCCCCCTATCTCCTCCCTATTTTTAATACTTTTGTCCTTTAACTTTTATACTAGAGTTATGTGGTCAACATACCACCCTATTACAGTATTAGAGATTTCTAAATCAGACTATATACTTAACATTACCAGTTTGTTACACATTTTCTTATGTTTTCATATTACTCATTAGCATCTTTCCATTTCAGCTTGAAGAACTCCTTTTAGCATTTCCTGTAAGGCAAATTTGGTGGTGATGAACTCCCTCATCTTTTGTTTTTTCGAGAAAGTCTTTATCTCATCTTCATTTCTGAAGGACAACGTTGCTAGGTAAAGTCATCTTGGTTGGCAGCTTTTTCTTTCAGCACTTTAAATATATCATCTCATTCTCTCCTGGTCTTCAAGGTTCTGCTGGGTTCCCTTGTATAAGAGATTTTTTTCTCTTTCTGCTTTAAAAATCTCTTCTGTATTAGCTTTTAGACAGTTTTATTATAATGTTTCTTAGAAAAGATTGTTTTGGATTGATATTATCAGGTGGCCTCCTAGCTTCATGAATTTGGATATCCAAATCTCTCCCCAGGTTTGGGAAGTTCTCAGCTATTATTTACTTAAACTTTCTCCTTCTCTTCTCTTTCTGGGATTCCAATGACACCATAGATTGTTTATTGTAATGATGTCCCATAAGTCCTATAGACTTTTTCATTCTTTTTTTCTTTTTGTTCCTCTGACTCAATAATTTCAAATGATCTGTCTTTGAGCTCATTGATCTGTTTGGTCCCATCTGATGATGAAGCTCTCTATTGAGTTCATTTCAGTCACTGTATCCTCAGCTCCACAATTTTTGTTTGGTTCTTCTTTATGTTTTCTATCTCTTTGTTGGACTTAATTTTGTTTTTGTATTTTTTCCTGACTTTGTTAAATTGTTTATCTGTGTTCTCTTATAGCTCTCTCAGCATCTTTAGAAAAATTACTTTGAATTCTTTTTCAGACAATTCACATAACTCCATTTCTTTAAGGTCAGTTACTAGAAGTTTACTATGTTCCTTTGGTGGTGTCATATTTTCCTGATTCTTTGTGATCCCTGTAGTCTTGCATAGGTTCCTGCACATTTGAAGATTCAGTCACTCTTTCCAGACTTTATGGACTGACTTTGGTAAGGAAAGGCCTTCACTTGCAATTGAAGCATGATGGAGCATGATGTGACCCTGGATTTGGTGGTGAAGGGCACAAGTTCAGGGGCATGTGGTGGCTCCAGGTCTGAGTGGAGTCATGATGTCTTGTCAGCTCAGGCTGCTGGGATCCACAGCATCAATAAATGTGTGGTGAGCACTGTGGGGGCTTGCAGTGGCTACAGGAGTTGTTGGGGTCCTCAGCTGTACCTCCAGGCCTAGCAGCTAGAGACCAGGGCAGGCAGTGGTGGTAGCTGGAGCTGGTGGCATGCACATGCTTGGCTATGGGGGCCAGCTGCAGGTGCCTGTATAGTGGGAGGGGCTTCTTGCAGACATACACACAGTGGTGGGGGCCAGGGCCAACAGTAAGGGACTGGGCCAACTGTTGGTTCACACTGGCAGCTGTGGAGGACCTGGGTATTGGCATGCATTCCTGTTGCTGTAGGGTCTTCCCATGAGTGCACATACAGCAGTTGAGGCCAGGGAAGGAAATCAGCTAGAGTTATGCAGGTGCAAACCTGGAGGGGCTAGTAGCGGGTGAGACCAGTTGTTCAGGCTAAAGACAGGAGACAGGACAAGAGCCAGGTCCACAGCAGTTTCAGGGGCCTTGTTTGTTGGCATGCACTATAGTGGCTGCAGTGTCTCCACATGGGTTTGTGCCCAACAGTGGATGTGGGTGATGAGGGTCAGGCCAGGGGTATGCAGGTGCATAGCTAGGGGATGGGGGAGGCTAGATGCAGGTGAGCCCATTGGTGGCTCACCTGGATATAAGGCCAGTGACTGGATATAAGGCCAAATCTAGACCCATAAGCAGCTGTGAGGACCTTGACTGCAGGATCTTGCCATGGGCACAGACGTAGCAGTGATGAGAGGCAGGGTGTCGGCGTGCTAGTGCACTGCTCGAGGGACTATCCCCAAGCACTCATATAGCAGTTAGGGTCAGCCACAGGCATCTAGACTAGTGTCTTGCATTCACATGGCTACAGAGGCCTGGGCTGGCTGCTGGTACAGATCTCAGCCTCCAGCAGGAGCGGGTAGAGGGAGCTGGGAGGGTCTTGGGTAGCTGGCATCTGTGAATGCGAATACCTGCGGAGCAAAAAATGGTGAAATCTGCAGGAGGGCCACACAGGCTGTGCTGGCCATTGGTTTCTTTAGTGGCAAAGGCTGCTGGGTCCTCTATAGAGCAGGCCACTGGGAACCATGGACTCTCCTGCTGCATAGCTAATACTGGTAGCCCTGCTCTCTTTCTTGTTCCTTGCCACCTCTATATGTCTCAGCTTTGCCAGTCTCGGTGAGAAAAAACTGAAATGGGTCCTTGAAAGGGTGGGGAAGCTGGTCACTCACTGCATTCTCCCTTTCCTAGCAATGGAACTGTTTCTAGCTGGAGAGTTACTTCTTGGCACTGAGTAATGTCAGCTTGGGGGATGGGATGATGCAGGCAAAATGAAGCTGTTGTTCCTTCTCTTTTTGTGTGGTTATTCTTAGGTTTTTTGTTCCACTGTGTTGCTGAAGTCTCTTCAGTGGACTCTTGTGGTCTCCCAGAGCTGTTTCTGTTTGTGGCTAGCTATGTAATTGTTGATCTTTGTGGGAAGACAGAGGCTTGGTATTCTACTTCACCATCTTGATGACATCACTCCTAAGCTTTGGCTTTGATATTTGCAGACTGAATAGCCAATATATTCTTCAACTTTTAATTAATTAGTTTATGTTGTGGCAACAAACAATTCCAAAATTTCGATGGCTTACAACAAACATTCCCAGTGATTCTTACATGAGGGCTAATGGTTAATTACAGCTTTGCTGTTTGGCTGGGCCTCATGAATCTTTTCATTCAGTGACCCAAGCTAAAGGTACTGCCACTCCCTTTGGCCCACTCTTCTCTTGTTGGAAAGCTAAAGCTTGAGGGAGACAGAGCCAAACCATGAAAGGGTATTTAAACCTTCTTTTCTGATGTGAGGTATACCATATCCACTATATTAGTTAGCTATTGCTAAATGACAAATTACAAAAAAGTTAGTGGCTTACAACAACACATTTATTGTCTCACATTTCCTGTGGGTCAGGAGTCTGGACATTGCTTAACTGGATCCACTGCTTAAAGGTTCACCACCTACTTGCTGGCTGTAAGCTGAAGGCTACCCTCATCTCCTAAAGGTTGCCCTCAGCTCCTAGAGGTCGCCAACAGTTCTAGATGCTGTTTGCAGTTCCTAGAGGCCTCTCCACAGTTCCTTGCAATGTGACAACAGGGCTGATGACTTCATGAAGCTAGAAAGAAGAGTCTCTAAAGTAAATCTGCTAGCAAGACTAGATCTTATATCATGTAATATAATCATGGAAGTGACATTTCATCACCTTTGCCATATTCCATCAGTTAGAGGCATATTACAAGTCCCACCCAAACTCAAGGGGTAGGGATTGCAAAAGGGCACGAACACCAGGTAAGGATCACGGAGACAATTCTAGAGTCTGTACACCACATTTACTTACATTCTATTGACTGAAGTAAGTCACATGGCTGGCCAATCCCCTAAACGATGGGGCAGTAAGGTATACTCGGCCTACAGGGTGGGGAAGGAATAAATAATGTTGAGTATGTAATACAATCTACCAAAAACTTAATTTCTGGCATTCTTAAGCTTGTGTGTAATCAATAATCATGTGATAACCTGTCATATTCATTACCATAATAATGATAGCAATATAAACAAGGGAAGTCAGTAAGACTTATTGTTAACATCTTAATATTCACTTTTTAAAAACATATTTATTGGAGTATAATTGCTTTACATTGTTGTGTTAGTTGCTGCTGTAAAACCAAGTGAATCAGCTATACGTATACATATATCCTCATATCCCCTCCCTCTTCTGTTGCACTCCCACGCTCCCCATCCCACCCCTCTAGGTGGTCACAAAGCATAAGCTGATCTCCCTGTGCTAGGTGGCTGCTTCCCACCAACTATCTATTTATCGTTTGGTAGTGTATAAATGTCGATGCAACTCTCTCACTTCAGCTCAGCTTAACCGTCCCCCTCCCCGTGTCCTCAATTCCATTCTCTATGTCTGTGTCTTTATTCCTGTCCTGCCCCTAGGTTCTTCAGAACCATTTTTTCTTTTTATATTCCATATATATGTGTTAGCATACGGTATTTGTTATTCTCTTTCTGACTTACTTCACTCTGTATGACAGACAGACTCTAGGCCTATCCAACTCACTACAAATAACTCAATTTCATTTCTTTTTATGGCTGAGTAATATTCCATTGTATATATGTGCCACATCTTCTTTATCCATTCATCTGTCAATGGACACTTAGGTTGCTTCCATGTCCTGGCTATTGTAAATAGTGCTGCAATGAACATTGTGGTACATGACTCTTTTTGAATTATGGTTTTCCCAGGGTATATGCCCAGTAGTGGGATTGCTGGGTCATATAGTAGTTCTACTTTTAGATTTTTAAGGAACCTCTATACTGTGTTCCATAGTGGCTGTATCAATACACATTCCCACCAAGAGTGGAAGAGGTTCCCTTTTCCCCACACCCTCTGGAGCATTTATTGTTTGTAGATTTTTTGATGATGGTTATTCTGACTGGTGTGAGGTGATACCTCATTGTAGTTTTGATTTCCATTTCTCTAATGATTAGTGATGTTAAGCATCCTTTCATGTGTTTGTTGGCAATCAGTATGTCTTCTTTGGAAAAATGTCTGTTTAGGCCTTCTGCCCATTTTTGGATTGGGTTGTTTGTTTTTTGTTATTGAGCTTCATGAGCTGTTTGTAAATTTTGGAGATTAATCCTTTGTCAGCTGCTTCATCTGTAAATATTTTCTCCTATTCTGAGGGTTGTCTTTTCATCTTGTTTACAGTTTCCTTTGCTGTGCAAAAGCTTCTAAGTTTCATTAGGTCCCATTTTTAAATTTTTGTTTTTATTTCCATTTCTCTAGGAGGTGGGTCAAAAAGTATCTTGCTGTGATTTACTTCTTAGAGTGTTCTGCATATGTTTTCCTCTAAAAGTTTTATAGTATCTGGCCTTACATTTAGGTCTTTAATCCATTTTGAGTTTATTTTTGTGTATGGTGTTAGGAAGTGTTCTAATTTCATTCTTTTACAAGTAGCTGTCCAATTTGCCCAGCACCACTTATTGAAGAGGCTGTCCTTTCTCCATTGTATATTTTTGCCTTCTTTATCAAAGATGGGTGACCATATGTGCATGGGTTTACCTCTGGGCTTTCTATCCTATTCCATTGATCTATATTTCTCTTTGTGTGCCAGTACCATACTGTCTTGATTACTGTAGTTTGTAGTATAATCTGAAGTCAGGGAGCCTGATTCCTCCAGTTCAGTTTTTGTAAAGCAATTATACTCCAATAAAGATGTTTAAAAAATAAAATAAATTCTTTTTCTAGTTCTGTGAAAAATGCCATTGGTAGTTTGATAGGGATTGAATTGAATCTGTAGATTGCTTTGGGTAGTATAGTCATTTTCACAATTAACAGTCACTTTTTTTTTTTTTTTTTGCAGTACGCGGGCCTCTCACTGTTGTGGCCTCTCCCATGGTGGAGCACAGGCTCCGGACACGCAGGCTCAGTGGCCATGGCTCACGGGCCCAGCCGCTCCGCGGCATGTGGGATCTTCCCGGACCGGGGCACGAACCCGTGTCCCCTGCATCGGCAGGCGGACTCTCAACCACTGCGCCACCAGGGAAGCCCTAACATTCACTCTTAAACATAGATAAGCATTTTTAGATGGAATTTGAAGAGAAAGTATTGTCATATATTCTATATGTTTTACTTCTATCAATCAGTTGAAGAATAAATATATATCTAATATGGCAAAAGTAAAATATAACAAAAACTAATGCTGGTTGTAACAACTGTTAGTTTTACCTCTATAAAACTTAAGAACTTTCAGATAGTTAAATAGAGAAGTATATTGGTGGTTAATAAAAATTTTTAAATAGTGTACTCACTAGATAACCTTAGGAAGAATAATATATCAATTTCAAACTATAAAGTCTGTAAAATTTTTAAGTAACAGAGATCCAAATATATTATAATTCTAAACTGTAGACTTGTTTGAGGTATTAGCATTCATAATACTAAACAAAATAACCTTTAAGTATATACTTAATGTTTAGTGATTAATTTCATTATTCTTTCAAGAAAAAATACCTTATTTGGAAATTGTTCACATCTTATGAGGATGGCTTAAAACCAGTATGTCAACTTTTCCATCTCAAATTTTTCAAGGAAGGAAAGTCTCAAAAATGCAGGTTAAAGAATTCTTTCCAAAGGAAATGACAAACTAAAACCCGAAGGATTTAGCCAGGCAAAAGTATAGTGAAGAAACTGGAGGGAAATTCTAAGTAGAGGGGGTGGCATATAAAAGAATGAGAAGGCTGAGTACATGTTAAGGGGCTGAAGTGCTGTGAGGAAGGTATATTAGTTTACTATCCTACCACAACTTAATGACCTAAAACAACATACATTTATTATCTCACAGTTTCTATGTGTCAAGAATCCAGGCAAAGTTAAGCTGGGTTCTCTGTAAGGCTGAAGTTAAAATCTTAGCTAAGGCTGGGCTCTAATCTAGAGGTTTAACTAGAGAAGGGGCCACTTCCAAGCTTAGTCCAGTTGTTGGCAGAATTCTTTTCCTTGTGGCTTTAGGAATCACGGCAGGTTGCTTCTTCCAAGCCAGCAATGAGGGGGGGTGGGGGGAGAGAGAGAGAGAGAGAGAGAGCGAAAGTGAGAGAGAGACTCTATAAAAGTCAGCTAGTGGTATGGCCAAGATGGCAGAGTAGGAAGATCCTGAACTCACCTCCTTCTAAGGACACACCAAAATTACAACTATTTACAGAGCAACTATCATTAATAACTGAAGACTAGCAGAAAATATTTTCTACAGCTAAACATATAAAGAGGGAATCACAATGAGAATGGTAGGAGGGAAAGAGACACAGTATAATCA
The DNA here is from genome assembly GCF_964374135.1 of Grampus griseus. Classification (NCBI taxonomy): domain Eukaryota; kingdom Metazoa; phylum Chordata; class Mammalia; order Artiodactyla; family Delphinidae; genus Grampus; species Grampus griseus. The sequence goes on along the minus strand of NC_138999.1, from coordinate 43,775,689 downwards.
AGACCCACACCCCCAGGTAGGCAACCCACAAATGGGAGGATAATGGCAATTGCAAACGTTCTCCTCAAGGAGTGAGGAGTCTGAGCCCCATATTAGTCTCCCCGGCCTCAGGGATCTTGCACTGGGAAGACAAGACCCCAAAACTTCTGGCTTTGAAGGCCAGTGGGGCTTGCATATAGGAGAGCTGGAGAGCTATAGGAAACAGACTTTATTAAAAGGCACATGAAAATTTTCATGTGCTCCAAGTTCCAGCACAGAGGAAGTCATTTGAAAGTAACCAAGGTCAGAAGCATTTGTTGATCTTGGAGAGCCTCCTAGAGAGGCAGGTGGCAACTGGGACTCCCTCTGAAATCATAGATGCTGGCAGTACCAACTTTTGGGAATTCATTCTACCACGAGGACACTGGTGCTGGCAAGCATCATTTTGGAGTCCTCTCTCTAACCTAAGAGCACCAGGGACTTATTCACCCACCAGCAAGTTGGCACAAACCCTGGGAAACACAGGCCCCACAGCCAGTCACACTGTGTCCCCAGCCCTGCCCACCAGCAATCCAGTACCAGCACCAGAACCCTCTGGGCCACAGAGCAAGCCATGCTGGGACCCAACCCTGCCCATTAGTGGGTTGGCAGCCCCATTTAAGGCAGGGCCTGGCAGCCAACCAGGTCAGGGTTCAGTCCTGCCTACCAGTGCACATACAGTAGTCAGGCCCACCACAACAGAGCTTCCCACCCAACCCACATAGGGGGAAACCCCTAGAGCACATAGCTCTGGTGACCAGAGGGGAATGCACAGCTAGGCCCCATAGGATGTCTCCTACCTAAGGCCATTTCTCCAAGATCAGGAAATGTAACTAACCTACCTAATACATAGAAATAAACAGAGAATTAGGCAAAATGAGGAGACAAAGGAATATGTTCCAAACTAAGGAGTAAAACCAAACCTCAAAAAAAAAAAAACCACTAAACAAAATGAAATAAGCAATCTACCCAATAAAGAGTACAAGGTTATGATCATAAAGAGGCTAAGTGAACTTGGGAAAAGAATGGGTGAACACAATAAGTTTAACAAAAAGTTGGAAAATATGAAGTAAAAACAAACAGAGCTGAAGAATACAACTGAAGTTAAAAATACACTAGAAGTAATCAGCAGTAGATAGGTGGTACAGATGAACCTATCAGTGAGCTGGAAGAAAGAGTAGTGGAAATCACCCAAGCTGAACAGAAAAACCAATTTTAAAAAATAAGGACAGTTTAAGAGACCTCTGGGATAACACCAAGCATGCTAACATTTGCATTATAGGGGTCCCAGAATGAGAAAAGAGAGAGAAAGAGACAGAGAACTTACTTATTTGAAAAAATAAGAGCTAAAAAGTTCCCTATCCTGGAAAAGGAAACAGGCATCCAGGTCCAGGATGCACAGAGAGTCCCAAACAAGATGAAGCCAAAGAGGTCCACACCAAGACACTTTATTTTAAAACTGGCAATAAAAAAATCCCACTACTGGGCATATACCCTGAGAAAACCATAATTCAAAAAGAGTCATGTACCACAATGTTCATTGCAGCTCTATTTACAATAGCCAGGACATGGAAGCAACCTAAGTGTCCATCAACAGATGAATGGATGAAGAAGATGTGGCACATATATACAATGGAATACTACTCAGACATAAAAAGAAATGAAACTGAGTTATTTGTAGTGAGGTGGATGGACCTAGAGTTTGTCACACAGAATGAAGTAAGTCAGAAAGAGAAAAACAAATACCATATGCTAACACATATATATGGAATCTAAAAAAAGAAAACGGTTTTGAAGAACCTAGGGGCAGGACAGGAATAAAGATTCAGATGTAAAGAATGGACTTGAGGACACGGGGAGGGGGAATGGTAAGTTGGGATGAAGTGAGAGAGTGGAAATGACATATATACACTACCAAATGTAAAATCGATAGCTAGTGGGAAGCAGCCACATAGCACAGGGAGATCAGCTTGGTGCTTTGTGACCACCTAGAGGGGTTGGATAGGGAGGGTGGGAGGGAGTGAGACACAAGAGGGAGGGGATATGGGGATATATGTATACATATAGCTGATTCACGTTTTTATACAGCAGAAACTAGCACAACATTGTAAAGCAATTATACTCCAATAAAGATGTCTAAAAAAGTGTCAAAAATTAAAAGTAAAGAGAGAATCTTAATAGCAGCAAAAGAAAGGCAATGAGTTATATTCAAGAGAACTCCTGTAAGACTATCAGCTGACTTTCAGCAGAAAATTTGCAGCCCAGAAGGGAGTGGCATGATATATTTAAAGTGATGAAAGGAAAAAACCTACAACAGAGAATACTCTACCTGGCAAGGCTATCACTCAGATTTGAAGGAAAGATCAACAGTTTTACAGATAAGCTAAAGCTAAAAAAGTTGAGACCCATTGAATCAGCTTTACAAGAAATGTTAAAGGGACTTCTCTAAGCAGAAAAGAAAAGACCCCCACAACTAGAAATATGAAAATTATGAAAGGAAAAATCTCACTGGTAAAGGCAAACATACAGTAAAGGTAGTAAATTATCTACTTATAAAGCTAGTAAGAGAGTTAAGAGACAAAAATAGTAAAATCAGTCATATCTACCATAAGTAGTTAAAGTGATAAAAGAAAATTACATGATGTCAAAACATTAAACGTGTTACGGGGGATTAAAATGCAGGGTTATAGGATGCATTTGAACTTAAAATATCATCAACCTAAAATAATCATATATATATATATATATATATATATGATTGTATATATGCTGTTATACATGAACCTCATGGTAACCACAAGCCAAAACTCTGTAAGAGATACAAAAAATAGAGAAAGGAATTCAAACATAAAACTAATAGTCATCAAATCACAAGGGAAGAGAAGAAAAGAACAAAAAAATACTATAAAAACAAGAAACAATTAAGAAAATGACAATAAGTACATTCCTATCAGGATTTACTTTAAGTGTGAATGGACTCAATGCTCCAATCAAAAGTGGCCAGATGGGTACAAAACAAGACCCATATATATGCTACCTACAAGACACTCACTTCACATCTAAAGACACACACACTGAAAGTGAAGGGATGGAAAAAAGGTGTTTCATGAAAATGGAAACAAAAGGGAAGGTGGGGTATCAATCTTTATATCAGATAAAATAGACTTTACAACAAAGACTGTCACAAGAGACAGAGAAGGTAATTACAGAGAGACCAATCCAACAAGAAGATATAAAATTTGTAAATATATATGCACCCAAAATAGGAACACCTAAATAGATCAAATATTAACAGATATAATGGGAGAAATTGACAGTAACACAATAATAGTAGGGGACTTTAACACCTCACTTACATCAATAGACAGATCATCCACACAGGAAATCCATATGGAAACATGGGCCTTAAATAATACATAGAACAGATGGACTTAATAGATATATGTAGGACATTCCATCCAAAAGCAGCAGAATACACATTCTTTTCAAGTGCACATGAAACATTCTCCAGGACAGATCATATGCTAGGCCACAAAACAAGTCTCAGTAAATTTAAAAAGATCAAAATCAAATCAAGCATCTTTTCTGACTACTATGGTATGAGACTAGAAATCAACTACAAGAAAAAAACTGCAAAAACACAAACACATGGAGACTAAACAGTATGCTGCTAAACAACCACTGTGTCACTAAAGAAATCAAATAGGAAATCAAAAATTATCTGGAGAAAAATGAAAATGGAAACACAATGATCCAAAAATCTATGGGATGCAACAAAAGCAGTTCTAAGAGGGAAGCTTATAGTACCTCTTAGAAACAAGAGAAATCTCAAATAAACAATCTAACCTTACACACAAAAGAACTAGAAAAAGAAGTACAAAACCCCCAAAGTTAGAAGAAGGAAAGAAATGACAAATATCAGAGCAAAACTAAATAAAAAAGAAACTAAAAAAAATAGAAAAGATCAACGAAACTAAGAGCTGGTTCTTCTGAAAGAAAGAAATTGATAAATCTTTAGTCAGACGCATCAAGAAAAAAAGAGAAAGGGTCTAAATAAATAAAATCAGAAAGGGAAGAGAAGTTACAACTGACACCACAGAAATACAAAGGATCACAAGAGGTTCCTACTAAAAATTATACATCAATAAAATGGACAACCTAGAAGAAATAGAAAAATTCATCAAAATGTATAATTTCCTAAGGCTGAATTGGTAAGATATGGAGAATATGAACAGATAGATTATCAGTAATTAATTGAATCAGCAATTTTAAAAACCTCCCAACAAACAAAAGGCCAAGACCAGATGGCTTCACAGGTGATTTCTACCAAACATTTAAAAAAGAGTTAACACCTATCCTTTTCAAATTATTCCAAAAAATTAAAGAGGAAGGAACTCTTTCAAACTCATTCTATGAGGACAGCATTACCCTGATACCAAAACCAGATAAAGACACCACACAAAAGAAAATTACCAGCCAATATCATTGATGAACATAGATGTAAAAATTTTCAACAAAATATTAGCAATCTGAATTCAACAATACATTAAAAAGATCATACACCATGATTAAGTGAAATTTACCCAGGGATGTAAGGATTGCTCAATATCCACAAATCAATCAATGTGATATACCACATCAACAAAATTAAGCACAAAAATAATATGATAATCTCAATAGATGCAGAAAAAACTACTGACATAATTCAACATCCATTTATATAAAAACTATCCACAAAGCGGGTATAGAGGGAACATACCTCAACACAATAAACCTACAGCCAACATCTGACAGTGGTGAAAAGCTGAAAGCATTTCTTCTAAGACCAGGACATTTCAAGGATTCCCACTCTCACCACTTTTTTCAACATAGTATAGGAAGTCCTAGTGAAAGAAAGAAAGAAAGAAAGAAAGGATGGAAGGAAGGAAGGAAGGAAGGAAGGAAGGAAGGAAGAAAGGAAGGAAGAAAAAAAGAAAAATAAATAAAAGGAATACCAAATTGGAAAGGAAAAAGTAATACTGTCACTGTTTGCAGATGACAACAATGCTATATGTAGGAAACCCCAAACACTCCCCAAAAAACTATTAGACTAATAAATTAATTTAGTAAAGTTGCAGGACACAAAATTAACACGCAGAAATCTGTTGTGTTTCTCTAGAATAACAACAAACTATCAGAAAGAAAAATGAAGAAAACAATACCATTTATAATTGCATCAAAAAGAAGAAAATACCCAGGAATAAATCTAACCAATGAGGCAAAAGACCTGTACTCAGAAAAATATAAGACAGTGATGAAAGAAATTGAAGATGACATAAATGAAAAGATATACTGTGCTCATAGGTTGGAAGAATCAATATTGCTAAAATGACCATACTCCCCAAGGCAATCTACAGATTCAGTGCAATCCCTAGCAAAATAACAATGACATTTTTCACAAAACTAGAAAAAATAATTCTAAAATTTGTATGGAAAAACAGAAGACCCCAAACAGCCAAAACAATCTTGAGAAAGAAGAATGGAGCTGGAGGAATAATGCTCCTTGACTTCAGACTTTACTATAAATCTACAGTAATCAAAATAGTACGGTACTGACATAAAAACAGACATATAGATCAATGGGACAGAGAGCCCAGAAATTAACCCACATGTATATGGTCAATTAATCCACAACAAATGAGGCAGGAATATACAATGGGGAAAAGACAGGTTCTTCAATAAATGGTGTTTGGAAAACTGGACAGCTCCATGCAAAAGAAACAAACTGAACTTTTTCTCACACCATATATAAAAGTAAACTAAATGAATTCAAGACTTAAATGTAGGGCCTGAAACCATAAAACTCCTAGAAGAAAACTAGGCAGTATGCCCTTTGACATCAGACTTAGCAATATATTTCTGGATTTCTCTCCTCAGGCAAGGGACAAGAACAAAAATGAACAAATGGGCACTGGAGATGAGCTGGTGCCCATGCCCAGGCCACTCAGATCTCCCAGCTAGACACTGGAAATAGATTTTGATGGTATAGGACCTCTTTCACTTGACCCTAGATGGCAGAGGACTAAGATGTGGAGATCACCTTCCTCCCCATAAATATATAAAAAATGCAACTACAGGTGGAACAACTCCTACAGAATACCTACTGAATGCTGGCAGAAGACATCAGACTTCCCAAAAGCCACGTGGCTGACAGGATCTTGGTGCTCTGGCTGGGTGTCAGGCCTGAGCCTCTGATGTGGGGAGAGCCGAGTTCAGGAAATTGGTCCACCAGAGACCTCCTGGCCACATGAAATATCAAATGGTGAAAACTCTCCCAGAGATCTCCATCTCAACACTAAAACCAGCTACACTCAACAACCAGCAAGCTAGAGTGCTGGACACCCCATGCCAAACAACTCACAAGAGAGGAACACAAACACATCCATTAGCAGAAAGGCTGCCTAAATTCATAATAAGTTCACAGATACCCCAAAACACACCACTGGACACGGTCTTGCCCACAAGAAAGACAAGAACCAGCCTCATTCTCCAAAACACAGGCACCAGTCCCCTCCACAAGGAAGCCTACACAACCCACTGAAAAAGACTTACCCACTGGGGGCAGAAACCAAAAACAATGGGAACTACAAACCTGCAGCCTGTGAAAAGGAGACCCCAAACACAGTAAGTTAAGCAAAATGAGAAGACAGAGAAATATGCAGCACATGAAGGAGCAAGATAAAAACCCACCAGACCTAACAAATGAAGAGGAAATAGGCAGTCTACCTGAAAAAGATTTCAGAGTAATGATAGTAAATATGATCCACAGTCTTGGAAACAGAATGCAGAAAATATAAGAAACATTTAACAAGGAGCTAGAAGAACTAAAGAGCAAACAAACAATGATGAACAACAAAATAAATGAAATTACAATTCTCTAGAAGGAAGCAATAGCAGAATAACTGAGGCAGAAAAATGGAGAAGTGACCTGGAAGATAAAATAGAAGAAATAACTACTGCAGAGCAGAATAAAGAAAAAAGAAAGAAAAGAATTGAGGACAGTCTCAGAGACCTCTGGGACAACATTAAATGCACCAACATTTGAATTATAGGGGTCCCAGAAGAAGAACAGAAAAGAAAGGGACTGAGAAAATATTTGAAGACATTACAGTTGAAAACTTCCCTAATATGGAAAAGGAAATAGTCAATCAAGTCCAGGAAATGCAGAGTTCCACACAGGATAAATCCAAGGAAAAATATGCCAAGACACATGCTAATCAAACTATCAAACATTAAATACAAAGAAAAAATATTAAAATGAGCAAGGGAAAAGCAACAAATAACATACAAGGGAATCCCCATAAGGTTAACAACTGATCTTTCAGCAGAAACTCTGCAAGCCAGAAGAGAGTGGCAACACATATTTACAGTGATGAAAGGGAAAAACCTACAACCAACATTACTCTACCCAGCAAGGATCTCATTCAGATTCGATGGAGAAATTAAAACCTTTACAGACAAGAAAAAACTAAGACAATTTAGCATCACCAAACCAGCTTTACAACAAATGCTAAAGGAGCTTCTTTAGGCAGGAAACACAAGAGAAGGAAAAGACCTACAAAAATAGACCCAAAACAATTAAGAAAATGGTAATAGGAACATACATATTGATAATTACCTTAAATGTAGATGGATTAAATGCTCCAACCAAAAGACATAGGCTGGCTGAATGGATACAAAAACAAGACCCATGTATATCCTGTCTACAAGAGACCCACTTCAGACATAGGGACACATACAGACTGAAGGTGAGGGGGTGGAAAAAGACATTCCATCCAAATGGAAATCAAAAGAAAGCCGGAGTAGCAATACTCATATCAGATAAAATACACTTTAAAATAAAGAATGTTACAAGACATAAGTAAGGACACTACATAATCATCAAGGGATCAATCCAAGAAGAAGATATAGCAATTATAAATATATATGCACCCAACATAGGAGCACCTCAATACATAAGGCAAATGCTAACAGCTATAAAAGGCAAAATCAACAGTAACAAAATAATAGTAGGGGACGTTAACACCCCACTTTCACCAATGGACAGATCATCCAAACTGAAAATAAATAAGGCAACACAAGCTTTAAATGACACATTAGGAGACGGGGAAGGTGGGGGAAGAATAAGACGTGGAGATCACCTTCCTCCCCACAGATACATCAGAAATACGTCTACACGTGGAACAACTTCTACAGAACACTTACTGAATGCTGGCAGAAGACCTCAGACCTCCCAAAAGGCAAGAAACTCTCCACATACCTGGGTAGGGCAAAAGAAAAAAGAATAAACAGAGACAAAGGAATAGGGATGGGACCTGCACCAGTGGGAGGGAGCTGTGAAGGAGGAAAGGTTTCCACACACTAGGAAGCCCCTTCACGGGCAGAGACTGCGGGTGGCGGAGGGGGGAAGCTTCGGAGCAGCGGAGGAGAGCGTACCAACAGGGGTGCGGAGGGCAAACTGGAGAGATTCCCTCACAGAGGATTGGTGCCAGCACTCACCAGCCAGAGAGGCTTGTTTGCTCACCCGCCGGGGTGGGTGGGGCTGGGAGCTGAGGCTCGGGTTCTGTCGGGAGTTCAGGGAGAGGTCTGGTGGCATGAAAACAGCCTGTAGGGGTGAGTGCACCATGGCTAGCTGGGAGGGAGTCCAGGGAAAAGTCTGGACGAGCCGAAGAGGCAAGAGACTTTTTCTTCCCTCTGTTTCCTGGTGCGCGAGGAGAGAGGATTAAGAGTGCTGCTTAAAGGAGCTCCAGAGACGGGCGTGAGCTGCAGCTAATAGTGCAGACCCCAGAGACGGGCATGAGAGGTTAAGGCTGCTGCTGCCACCACCAAGAAGCCTGTGTGCAAGCACAAGTCATGCTCCACACCTCCCTTCCAGGGAGCCTGTGCAGCACGCCACTGCCAGGGTCCCGGATCCAGGGACAACTTCCCCAGGAGAATGAACGGCGCACCTCAGGATGGTGCAACGTCCTGCTAGCCTCTGCCACAGCAGGCTCGCCCTGCACCCCGTGCCCCTCCCTCCAACTGGCCTGAGTGAGCCACAGCCCCAGAATCAGCTGCTGCTTTAAACCCGTCCTGTCTGAGTGAAGAACAGACACCCTCCGGTGACCTACACGCAGAGGTGGGGCCAAATCCAAAGCTGAGTCATGGGAGCTGTGCCAACAAAGAAGAAAAAGGGAAATTTCTCCCAGCAGCCTCAGAAGCAGCGGATTAAAGCTCCACAACCAACTTGATGTACCCTGCATCTGTGGAATACCTTAATAGACAATGAATCATCCAAATTGAGGAGGTGGACTTTGAGAGCAAGATTTATTATTTTTCCCCTTTTCCTCGTTTTGTGAGTGTGTATTTGCATGCTTCTGTGTGAGCTTTTTTCTGTATAGCTTTGCTTTCACCATTTGTCCTAGGGTATCGTCCATCCATTTTTTGTTTTGTTTAGTTTTTTTACTTTAAAAAAAACCTTATTTCTAATTAATTATTTTTTATTTTAATAACTTTATTTTATATTATTTATTTTATCCTCTTTCTTTCTTTCTTTCTTTCTTTCTACTTTTTCTCCCTTTTATTCAGAGCTGTGTGGATGAAAGGCTCTTGGTGCTGCAGCCAGGAGTCAGTGCTGTGCCTCTGAGGTGGAAGAGCCAACTTCAGGACACTGGTCCACAAGAGACCTCCCAGTTCCACGTAATATCAAATGGCAAAAATCTCCCAGAGATCTCCATCTCAACACCAACACCCAGCTTCACTCAACAACCAGCAAGCTACAGTGCTGGACACCCTATACCACACAACTAGCAAGACAGGAACACAACCCCACCCATTAGCAGAGAGGCTGCCTAAAATCATAAAAATGCCACAGACACCCAAAAACACAACACCAGACGTGGTCCTGCCCACCAGAAAGACAAGATCCAGCCTCATCCACCACAACACAGGCACTAGTCCCCTTCACCAGGAAGCCTACACAACCCACTGAACCAACATTAGCCAATGGGCACAGACACCAAAAACAATGGTAACTACGAACGTGCAATCTGCAAAAAGGAGACCCCAAACACAGTAAGATAAGCAAAATGAGAAGACAGAAAAACACACAGCAGATGAAGGAGCAAGATAAAAACCCACCAGACCTAACAAATGAAGAGGAAATAGGCAGTCTACCTGAAAAAGAATTCAGAATAATGATAGTAAGGATGATCCAAAATCTTGGAAACAGAATAGAGAAAATGCAAAAAACATTTAACAAGTACCTAGAAGAACTAAAGAGGAAACAAGCAATGATGAACAATAAAATACATGAAATTAAAAAAACTCTAGATGGGATCAAAAGCAGAATAACTAAGGGAGAAGAACGGATAAGTGACCTGGAAGATAAAATAGTGGAAATAACTACTGCAGAACAGAATAAAGAAAAAAGAATGACAAGAACTGAGGACAGTCTCAGAGACCTCTTGGACAACATTAAATGCACCAACATTCGAATTATAGGGGTCCCAGAAGAAGAAGAGAAAAAGAAAAGGACTAAGAAAATATTTGAAGAGAATATAGTTGAAAATTTCCCTAATATGTGAAAGGAAATAGTTAAACAAGTCCAGGAAGCACAGAGAGTCCCATACAGGATAAATGCAGGGAGAAACAGGGCAAGACACATATTAATCAAACTATCAAAAATTAAATACAAAGAAAACATATTAAAAGCAGCAAGGGAAAAACAAAAAAATAACACACAGGGGAATCCCCATAAGGCTAACAGCTGGTCTTTCAGCAGAAACTATGCAAGCCAGAAGGACTGGCAGGACATATTTAAAGTGATGAAGGAGAAAAACCTGCAACCAAGATTACTCTACCCAGCAAGGATCTCATTCAGATTTGATGGAGAAATTAAAACCTTTATAGACAAGCAAAAGCTGAGAGAGCGCAGCACCACCAAACCAGCTTTACAACAAATGCTAAAGGAACTTCTCTAGGCAAGACACACAAGAGAAGGAAAAGACCTACAATAACAAACACAAAACAATTAAAAAAATGGGAATAGGAACATATATATCGATAATTACCTTAAATGTAAATGGACTAAATGCTCCCACCAAAAGACACAGATTGGCTGAATGGATACAAAAACAAGACCCATATATATCCTGTCTACAAGAGACCCACTTCAGACATAGGGACACATACAGACTGAAAGTGAGGGGATGGAAAAAGATATTCCATGCAAATGGAAACCAAAAGAAAGCTGGAGTAGCAATTCCCATACCAGATAAAATAGACTTTAACATAAAGACTATTAGAAGAGACAAAGAAGGACACTACATAATGATCAAGGGATCGATCCAAGAATAAGATATAACAATTGTAAATATTTATGCACCCAACATAGGAGCACCTCAATACATAAGGCAAATATTAACAGCCATAAAAGGAGAAATTGACAGTAACACATTCATAGTAGGAGACTATGACACCACACTTTCACCAATGGACAGATCATCCAAAATGAAAATAAATAAGGAAACACAAGCTTTAAATGATACATTAAACAGGATGGACTTAATTGATTTTTATAGGACATTCCATCCAGAAACAACAGAATGCACATTTTTCTGAACTGCTCATGGAACATTCTCCAGGATAGATCATATCTTCGGTCACAATTCAAGCCTTGGTAAATTTAAGAAAATTGAAATTTTATGAGGTAGCGTTTTTGACCACAACCCCAAGAGACTAGATATCAATTACAGGAAAAGATCTGTAAAAAATACAAACACATGGAGGCTAAACAATACACGATGTAATAACCAAGTGATCACTGAAGAAATCAAAGAGGAAATCAAAAAATACCTAGAAACAAATGACAGTGGAGACACGACAAACCAAGGCCTATGGGATGCAGCAAAAGCAGTTCTAAGAGGAAAGTTTATAGCAATACAATCCTACCTTAAGAAACAGGAAACATCTCGAATACACAAACTAACCTTGCACCTAAAGCAATTAGAGAAAGAAGAACAAACAAACCCCAAATTTAACAGAAGGAAAGAAATCATAAAGATCAGATCAGAAATAAATGGAAAAAAAATGAAGGAAATGATAGCAATAATCAATAAAACTAAAAGCTGGTTGTTTGAAAAGATAAACAAAATTGGTAAACCATTAGCCAGACTCATCAAGAAAAAAAGGGAGAAGACTCAAGTCAATAGAATTAGAAATGAAAAACAACTAACAACTGACACTGCAGAAATACAAAGGATAATGAGAGATTACTACCAGCAACTCTATGCCAATAAAATGGACAACCTGGAAGAAATGGACAAATTCTTAGAAATGCAAAAGTTGCCAAGACTGAACCAGGAAGAAATAGAAAATATGAACACACCAATCACAAGCACTGAAATTGAAACTGTGATTAAAAATCTTCCAACAAACAAAAGCCCAGGGCCAGATGGCTTCACAGGCGAATTCTATCAAACATTTAGAGGAGAGTTAACACCTGTCTTTCTCAAACTCTTCCAAAATATAGCAGAGGGAGGAACACTCCCAAACTCGTTCTACGAGGCCACCATCACCCTGATAACAAAACCAGACAACGATGTCACAAAGGAAGAAAACTACAAGCCAATATTGCTGATGGACATACATGCAAAAATTCTCAACAAAATACCAGCAAACAGAATCCAACAGCACATTAAAAGGATCATACACCATGATCAAGTGGGTTTTTTCCAGGAATGCAAGGATTGTTCAATAAACACAAATCAAACAACGTGATTCACCATATGAACAAATTGAAGGAGAAAAACCATATGATCATCTCAATAGATGCAGAGAAAGCTTTTGACAAAATTAAACACCCATTTATCATAAAATCCCTGGAGAAAGTAGTCATAGAGGGAACTTTCCTCAACATAATAAAGGCCATATATGACAAGCCCACATCGTTCTCAATGGTGAAAAACTGAAACCATTTCCACTAAGATCAGGAACAAGACAAGGTTGCCCACTCTCACCACTCTTATTCAACATAGTTTTGGAAGTTTTAGCCACAACAATCAGAGAAGAAAAGGAAATAAAAGGAATCCAAATCAGAAAAGAAGAAGTAGAGCTGTCACTGTTTGCAGGTGACATGAAAGTATACACAGAGAATCCTAAAGATGCTACCAGAAGACTACTAGAGCTAATCAATGAATTTGGTAAAGTAGCAGGATACAAAATTAATGCACAGAAATCTCTGGCATTCCTATACACTAATGATGAAAAATCTGAAAGTGAAATCAAGAAAACACTCCCATTTACCACTGCAACAAAAAGAATAAAATATCTAGGAATTAACCTACCTAAGGAGACAAAAGACCTGTATGCAGAAAATTATAAGACACTGATGAAAGAAATTTAAGATGATACAAAGAGATGGAGAGATATACCATGTTCTTGGCTTGGAAGAGTCAACATTGTGAAAATGACTGTACTACCCAAAGCAATCTGCAGATTCAATGCAATCCCTATCAAACTACCACTGGCATTTTTCACAGAACTAGAACAAAAAAATTCACAAGTTGTATGGAAACACAAAATACCCTGAATAGCCAAAGCAATTTTGAGAAAGGAAAACGGAGCTGGAGGAACCAGGCTCCCTGACTTCAGACTATAATACAAAGCTACAGTAATCAAGAGAGTATAGTACTGGCACTAAAACAGAAATATAGATCAATGGAACAGGATAGAAAGCCCAGAGATAAACCCATGCACATATGGTCACCTTATCTTTGATAAAGGAGGCAGGAAGGTACAGTGGAGAAAGGCGAACCTCTTCAATAAGTGGTGCTGGGAAAACTGGACAGGTACATGTAAAAGTATGAGATTAGAACACTCTCTAACACCATACACAAAAATAAGCTGAAAACAGATTAAAGACCTAAATGTAAGGCCAGGCACTATAAAACTCTTAGATAAAACCATAGGCAGAACACTCTATGACATAAATCACAGCAAGATCCTTTTTGACCCACCTCCTAGAGAAATGGAATTAAAAACAAAAATAAACAAATGGGACCTAATGAAACCTCAAAGCCTTTGCACAGCAAAGGAAACCATAAAGAAGACGAAAAGACAACCCTCAGAATGGGAGAAAATATTTGCAAATGAAGCAAGTGACAAAGGATTAATCTCCAAATTTTACAAGCAGCTCATGCAGCTCAATAACAACAACAACAAAAAAATCCAATCCAAAATTGGGCAGAAGACCTAAATAGACCTTTCTCCAAAGAAGATATACAGTTTGCCAACAAACACATGAAAGAATGCTCAACATCATTAATCATTAGAGAAATGCAAATCAAAACTACAGTGAGATATCATCTCACACCAGTCAGAATGGCTATCATCAACAAATCTAGAAACAATAAATGTTGGAGAGGGTGTGGAGAAAAGGGAACACTCTTGCACTGCTGGTGGGAATATTAATTGGTACAGTCACTATGGAGAACAGTATGGAGGTTCCTGAAAAAACTACAAATAGAACTGCCATATGACCCAGCAATCCCACTACTAGGCATATACCCTGAGAAAAACATAATTCTAAAAGAGTCATGTACCAAAATGTTCATTGCAGCTCTATTTACAACAGCCGGGAGATGGAAGCAACTTAAATGTCCATCATTGTATGAATGGATAAAGAAGATGTGGCACATATATACAATGGAATATTACTCAGCCATAAAAAGAAACGACGTTGAGTTATTTGTAGTGAGGTGGATGGACCTAGAGTGTGTCATACAGAGTGAAGAAAGTCAGAAAGAGAAAGACAAATACCATATGCTAACACATATATATGGAATCTAAGAAAAGAAATGTCATGAAGAACCTAGAGGTTAGAAGGGAATAAAGACACAGACCTACGAGAGAGTGGACCTGAGGATATGGGGAGGGGGAAGGGTAAGCTGTGAGAAAGTGAGAGAGTGGCATGGACATATATACACTACCGAACGTAAAACAGATAGCTAGTGGGAGGCAGCCGCATAGCACAGGGAGATCGGCTCGGTGCTTTGTGACCACCTAGAGGGGTGGTATAGGGAGGGTGGGAGGGAGGGAGATGCAAGAGGGAAGAGATATGGGGACATATTTATATGTATAACTGATTCACTTTGTTATCAAGCAGAAACTAACACACCCTTGTAAAGCAATTATACTCCAATAAAGATGTAAAAATATAAATAAATAAATGACACATTAAAGAAGATGGACTTAGTTGATATTCATAGACATTCCATCCAAATACAGCAGAATACAGTTTTATCAACTGCTTATGGAAAATTTTCCAGGATACCTCATATCTTGGGTCACAAATCAAGCCTTGGTAAATTTAAGAAAATTGAAATCATATGAAGTGTCTTTTCGGACCACAATGCTATGAGACTGGATATCAATTACAGGTAAAATCTGTAAAAAGTACAAACACATGGAGGCTAAACAATACACTACTAAATAACCAAGAGATCACTGAAGTAATCAAAGAGTAAATAAAAAAATACCTAGAAACTAATGACAATGAAAACACGACAACCCAAAACCTATGGGATACAGCAAAAGCAGTCCTAAGAGAGAAGTTTATAGCAATACAATCCTACCTCAAGAAACAAGAAATATCTCAAATAAACAACCTAACCTTACACCTAAAGCAATTAGAGACAGAACAAAAAGAACCCAAAGTTAGCAGAAGGAAAGAAATCACAAAGATCAGATGACAAATAAATGAAAAAGAAATAAGAAAACGATAGCAAAGATCAAAACTAAAAGCTGGTTCTTTGAGAAGAAAAACAAAATTTGTAATCCATTAGCCAGACTCATCAAGAAAAAAAGGGAGAAGATTCAAATCAATAGAAATGAAAACAGAGAAGTAACAACTGACACTGCAGAAATACAAAGGATCATGACAGATTACCACAAGCAACTCTATGCCAATAAAATGGACAACCTGGAAGAAATGAACAAATTCTTATAAATGCACAACCTTCCAAGACTGAAACAGGAAGAAATAGAAAACATAAACAGACCAATCACAAGCACTGAAATTGAAACTCTGATTAAAATTTTTCCAACAAACAAAAGCCCAGGAACAGATGGCTTCACGGGCGAATTCTATCAAACATTTAGAGAACAGGTAACACCTATCCTCCTCAAACTCTTCCATAATATAGCAGAGGGAAGAACACTCCCAAACTCATTTTATGAGGCCTTCACAACCCTGATACCAAAACCAGACAAAGATGTCACAAAAAAAGAAAACTACAGGCCAATATCACTCATGAACATAGATGCAGAAATCTTCAACAAAATACTAGCAAAAAGAATCCAACAGCACATTAAAAGGATCATACACCATGATCAAGTGGGGTTTATCCCAGGAATGCAAGGATTCTTCAGTATACGCAAATCAATCAATGTGATACAGCATATTAATAAACTGAAGGAGAAAAACTAGATGATCATCTCAATAGATGCAGAAAAAGCTTTTGACAAAGTTCAACACCCATTTATGATAAAAACTCTCAAGGAAGTAGGCATAGAGGAAATTTCCCTCAACATAATAAAGACCATATATTACAAACCCTCAGCCAACATCGTTCTCAATAGTGAAAAACTGAAACCATTTACTCTAAGATCAGGAACAAGATAAGGTTGTCCACACTCACCACTATTATTCAACATAGTTTTGGAAGTTTTAGCCACAGCAATCAGAGAAGAAAAAGAAATAAAAGGAATCCAAATCAGAAAAGAAGAAGTAAAACTGTCACTGTTTGCAGATGACATGAAAGTATACACAGAGAATCCTAAAGACGCTACCAGAAAAGATACTACAGCTAATCAGTGAATTTGGTAAAGTAGCAGCATACAAAATTAATGCACAAAAATCTCTTGCATTTCTCTACAGTAATGATGAAAAATCTGAAAGAGAAAGTAAGGAAACACTCCCATTTAGCATTGCAACCAACAGAATAATATAACGAGGAATAAACCTACCAAGGGAGACAAAATACCTGTATACATTAAACTATAAGACACTGATGAAAGAAATTAAATATGATACAAACAGATGGAGAGATATACCATGTTCTTGGATTAGAAGAATCAACACTGTGAAAATGCCTCTACTACCCAAAGCAATCTACATATTCAATGGAATCCCTATCAAACTACCAATGGCATTTTTCACAGAACTAGAACAAAAAAATTCACAATTTGTATGGAAACACAAAAGACCCCAAATAGCCAAAGCAATCTTGAGAAAGGAAAACGGAGCTGGAGGAATCAGGTTCTGTGACTTCAGACTATACTACAAAGCTACAGTAATCAAGACAATATGGTACTGGCACAGAAACAGAAATATAGATCAATGGAACAGGATGGAAAGCCCAGAGATAAACCCACACACATATGGTCACCTTATCTTTGATAAACTAGGCAAGAATATACAATGGGGAAAAGACAACCTCTTCAATACATGGTGCTGGGAAAACTGGACAGCTGCATGGAAAAGAGTGAAATTAGAACACTCCCTAACACCATACACAAAAATAAACTCAAAATGGATTAAAGACCTAAATGTATGGCCAGACACTACAAAAATCTTAGAGGAAAATGTAGGCAGAACACTCTGTGACATATATCACAGCAATGTCTTTTTTCACCCACCTCCTAGAGAAATGAAAATAAAAAGAAAAATAAACAAATGGGACCTAATGAAACTTCAAAGCTTTTGCACAGCAAAGGAAACCATAAACAAGAGCCAAAGACAACCCTCAGAATGGGAGAAAATATTTGCAGATGAAGCAACTGACAAGGATTAATCTCCAAAATATACAGGCAGCTCATGCAGCTCAATATCAAAAAAACAAACAACCCAATCCAAAAATGGGCAGAAGACCTAAACAGACATTTCTCCAAAGAAAATATTTTCCAACAAACACATGAAAGGATGCTCAACATCACTAATCATTAGAGAAATGCAAATCAAAACTACAATGAGGTATCACCTCACACCAGTCAGAATGACCATCATCAAAAAATCTACAAACAATAAATGCTGGAGAGGGTGTGGAGGATATCGAATCCTCTTACACTATTGGTGGGAATGTATATTGATACAGCCACTATGGAGAACAGTATGGAGGTTCCTTAAGAAACTAAAGATAGAATTACCATATGATCCAGCAATCCCACTACTGGGCACATACCCTGAGAAAACCATAATTCAAAAGGAGTCATGTACCACAATGTTCATTGCAGCTCTATTTACAATAGCCAGGACATGGAAGCAACCTAAGTGTCCATTGACAGATGAATGGATAAAGAAGATGTGGCACGTATATAAAATGAAATATTACTCAGCCATAAAAAGAAACAAAATTGAGTTATTTGTAGTGAGGTGGATGCACCTAGCGTCTGTCATACAGAGTGAGGTAAGTCAGAAAAAGAAAAACAAATACCGTATACTAACACATATATATGGAATCTAAAAAGGAAAAAAATGGTTCTGAAGAACCTAGGGGCAGGACAGGAATAAAGACGCCGACATAGAGAATGGACTTGAGGACACGAAGAGGGGGAAGGGTAACCTGGGACGAAGTGAGAGAGTGACATGGACATATATACACTACCAAATGTGAAATAGATAGCTAGTGGGAAGCAGCCGCATAGCACAGTGAGATCAGCTTGGTGCTTTGTGACCACCTAGAAGGGTGGCATAGGGAGGGTGGGAGGGAGATGCAAGAGAGAAGAGATGTGGGACTATATGTATAGGTATAGATGATTCACTTTGTTATACAGCAGAAACTAACACACCATTGTAAAGCAGTTATACTCCAATAAAGATGTTAAAAAAATAAATTGAAAAAAATTTTAAATCAAATTAATAAATATATCTATCATACAATCCAGCAGTGCCACTTTTGGGTATTTACCCAAACAAAACAAAACCCACTTATTCAAAAAGTTATGTGTACTCTGATGTTCCGTGCGGCATTAGGTACCATAGCCAACGTACGGAAAGAAACTAAGTGCCCATCAATAGATTAAATGGAATGTTACCTAGCCACAAAAAGGAATGAAATCTTGCCATTTGCCACAACACTGATGGACCTAGAGGGTATTTTACTAAGTTAAATAAGTCAGATGGAGGAAGACAAATACCATATGATTTCACTTATATGAGAAATGTAAAAATAAAACAAATGAACAAACATAACGAAACAAATAGAGATACAGAAAACTGGTCTCTGCCATAGGTGAGGGAAGTGGAGGGATGAGTGAACTAGGTGAGAGATATTAAGAAGTACAAACTTCCAGTTATAAAATAAATGTCAAGGTGATGTAATGTTCTGTGTAGGGGATATAGTCAATAATATTGTAATAGCTTTACATACTGACAGATGATAACTAGACCTATCGTGGTGATAATGTTGTAATGTATAAAAATATCAAAATATTATGTTGTATACCTGAAACTAATACAATAAGTCAATTATACTTCAGTTCAAAAAATAAAAATAAATAAAATAAGTTCGTTAGCAAGACAGAGTCTTATGTAATGTAATGTAGTCACAGGATTGACCTCCTATCACCTTTGTCATAGTCTGTTGGTTAAAAGCAAGCCACCTGTTCTGCCCACATTCAAGCGAAGGGGATTACACAGAAGTGTGAATACCAGGTGATGGGGATCTTAAGGGTCTACCTCAAAACCTGTTCACCACACAGACGCATGGTGGTGCTAGTTAGGTGGTAGAGGTTCACCTAATTCAGAGTTTGGACAAATGCTGCTTGGCCAGGTATCAAAAACAATATTCAGCCAAAGCTAAGGCCAAACACCCAAATCCTCATTATATATTGAAATTCTTGTATACAAGAGTAAATTTGAAATTGTATCAAAGTATTAATCGTAAATTTATTATTTGTTAGCAGTCAATTTTTTAAGTTTATTATTATAATATGGGAATAACATTTCCAAGCACTGTCACACTGCCTACCATACTGTTGACCTCTCCTTCATAACATTTTTTTCTCCCACAATTTTACATTTATTTGTATGACTAGTTGATTAATGTTTGAGTATTATGCTGAACTCTAATCTCCAGAGGAACAGGAGCCAGTGTCCAGTTTTGCTTATAGCAGTACTTTGGTGGAATATGGTTCTCCCCCATATCCCCCTTACTCCTACCTATCCTCACCCCTCATGGGAAGGGAGACTGTTAGCATCATAAAAGTACATTTAAATGATTCCATCAGAGATGATCACTAAATAGCAAGAGAGGGGTTTATGAACAAGGAAGTTCAGTTAAGGTTTTTAATAATTGTGAAAATTTGGAAGCAACCTAAATGTCCAATAGTAGGGAAATTGTTAATTATAACATGGTACATCTAATCCATGCAAAAAGAATGGATACTATTCTTTCCTTTTTTTAGGTAGTTACCCTTTCCAGATATACAGAATACAAACGAGACTGCTGCCCAAGCAGTACCATCTGCACTTCCTAATAATAGTGTAGCAAAAACTTCATGTACTTTGAACAGACCTAGGTTCAAACTCCAATTCTACCAATCTTGGATGGCTAAATGGAGGTCTCTCTATCCTGAATGAGGTTTGCCTAAAGCAGTGGTTTTCAAACTGTATACCTTGAAGCAGCAACAGTAGCCTCACCTGGGAACATGTTAGAAATGCAAGTTTTCTAGTCTCAACCCAGACCTACTGAATCAGAATCTATGGGGATGGGGCCCGGCACTCTGTTTTAACAAGGCTTCCAGGTGATTCTGATGCACACTCAAGTGTGAGACCCCAAATTCAAGTCACATTTGTTTTACCCATCCCATCCTTAGTTATATTGGTCTCCAACCACAAGGTGGCAACCTCTGTCTAAAGTCCTATGGGTTGATCAATGGTTACAGTAAATGTATCTGGTCTCGTCACCTAACTGTCCAAAATGAATGTGATATAGGGATGTGAGAGAGAAGTGGGAGATGAGAGAAGGAACAGAGAGATGGAATGAAGAATAGGGCTGGAGGGGGCTTTATCTTCACTTTTAACATAGCAAGTTAAGGATGAGGTAGTAGTGGTGGTGGTGTCAGTGGTGCTAGTATCAGGTTATTTTCCACCTAATAATTCAGCTCATTCTGGGTACAAAACAATGCGCATGAATGTTGGAGTGTCTGTGGACAACCAATTTCATCTATGCTTTTCATCCTTTAATACACAGACACTACTCAAAGACAAGCACCTCCCCACACCATCACCTACCCTCCTCCTACGTTCGTACTCTAATCATGAATTCCTTATCCATTTTTCTTCCCATTATTGATTTCCCTCTTTTAAAACCTTTCCATAGTTCTACCTGTAACTCCGTTGCACAGTAAAGCAAGCTGAGCTCGTGAAAATGTACTTTGTTGCCCTCCTTAAGTGAGACTTGGTACTCCCCTGAAGATTATACTTTCCAAATAGCCCTCTCTGGTGAAATCTATTTTCTTATTCCCCATAAATTATATGGTTTGACAAAGAGGGTAGAGAATGGGAAATCCCAACAACAGAAGTCTCAAAGGAAGATAAAATTTCTCATCTCTGGCAATGGAATCCATGCAGACATGACACCCAGCACCTTAGATTCTCAGTTGTGTTGAATGCCTCAATCCCATTTCACTTCAGCCACTGTCACCCATGACTACACAGTGGATCTTTATAGGAAATCCACATTGGAAATCTTTTTTGACTCATTTATCTTTTTCTTCTTTCCTGCTTTCTATAGGATAGATGGAATTTTATTTTCCTGGTTTAAAAGTTATACATTCTATTGTTGTTCTTATTGTGGTTTCCCTTAACATCTATGTTTATTTACCCCTATTAATTTATCAGTGTATTTTCCTCTTAACAATACAAGTATTTGAAAATGTTCTTATGTCCTTTGCATCCCATCACACCTTCCCCATCATTTTGATAATGTTTAAAACTTTAGTTCTGGGCTACTAGGGATATGATTTTTCTTCTTTCTGCTCAGTATTTTTAATTTTTCACATCAGCAATAAACTATACCATGATATTAAATCACCCTTACTTCCCATATCTCTTGCAGTATTTCTTTTTATCTCTTCTCATTTGAAGACCTCCTCCAAAACTGTCTTCAACAAGGATCTTTGTGTGGCAAGCCTTCTGAGACATTGTATGCACCCAAATATTTTTATTACTCCACTACATTTAAATAAAAAATGATTGAATATAAAATTATAGGTTAAAAGTATTTTAAACATGATAGATTCAGTCCCTTAAAAATATTACTTGATTGTTGTATTTAATTTTGCTAATAAGTGATATCAATTTAATTATTTCCTTTGTAGAGAATTTTACTTTTCTATCTGGAAGATTTGAGAAGTCTTTGATATTCTTAAATGCCATTAAAATGTGTGCATATGTGTACATACATATACATATACATATACATATATACATATATATATACATATACAGGTTTTACCTTATCTCTCTTAGTCTGTGTCAGCCAAAATGTGTTTAAGGAATGGGGAAAAGAGAGCCCCAGGTACCACAGAACCTGTTGATCATTCCCATTTGCTGCTATGATCAAGGCTTCATCTTGATACTCTTTGAAATAAGCAGCACTGTTGAGGAGCCAATGTCCCCAGGTTGTAATCTACCAGCCTTTGGGATTTGAAAGGGATGGAAGAGTGAATGTCCAATTAGGTAATCCCCACCTGTTTTCAACCTTCCACTCAACCAAACAGGGCTTTTTTTTGCTGCCTTATATACTCTGATATATCCACAAATACTGTTAACTGTAGTTTGGGATGTTACTATTGATTTCTATAGTGAGGGTAGATAATGTAGGTACCATGACAGAAGAAATACAAGAGCAAAACAACAAAAGCTTTCATTAAACTTATCCTCTTACTGCTGCCTCCAACTACCCTCTATTCCAGACTGGTAAAAACAAAAAACAAAAAAAACACAGCTATGCAGATTGAAGCCACCACAAACAAATGGCTTCTTTTCTCAGTTGGGCCCTCTGGCACCACTCGGCTTCCTCTCCCATTTGTTCAGTGCCTATTCAAATCGGCACCACACTCATCAAACCCCTCCAATCCCTCTTCTTTTCAGCAATGGGCTGAGAAACTGCACCTTATGCAACCCCAGAAGTACTCTCTCATATGTGAATGGCAGTCCTAGAACACAGTATAGAACACAGTGAAAATTATACCTCTAGTTGTGCTAGACTTTGGCCCTGCAAGGACTTTGAATCCTATGTCAAAGGTAAATGAAGACAGTGAAATGACAAGAATGGAAAATCAGGCCAAATCTCTAAATCCAGTGAACATATGCTTCAGGAATGAAGCAGAAATCAAAACATTCTCAGGCGAAGGAAAACTAAGAGAATTTTTCATCAGTAGACCTATGCTGTGCCTAAAGGAACTTCTTGAAACATAAAAGAAATATAAAAAAAGGAATCTTAGAACATCAGAAAGGAAGAAAAAATAATGGAAAGATAAAATTACGGGTAAATGTAATAAACTTTCCTTCTCCTCTTGACTTTTCTAAATTATGTTTAATGGTTGAAATAAAAATTATAATATTGTCTGATATGATTCTCAATGTATATAGAGGATATAGTTGATAAAATTATAGTATGAATGGGAGAAGGTGTATTAAAACTAAAGGGAAATACCTCAATGTAACTAATAAAATGTATACATAACCTGTAGACTTTGATAAGTTATGTAATATGCACAGTATTATATAATATCTACACCAATTACTTAAAAAATCTATATGAAGAGATGCACTAAAAAATACTAGCCAATTCAAAATGGAATTCTAAAAAATCTTGAAGTAACCCACAGGAAAGCAGGAAAAAGGAAACAGAAATGAAGAGTAGAGAGAACAAAGGGAACATGAACCCCACCACCACCACCAAGCACACACATAAACAGTGAAGGACTTAAGCCCTAACATATGGATAGTTAAATTAAATGTAAATTATCTAGGGACTTTGATTGGACAAGAAGGCAAAGACTCATCTCTCCCCGTTTCTCTCTGCTAAGTACAACTGTAACATGACATAAGAGGCAACCATGGGAGGACTCTGGATGGTGGAGAAAGGAAAGTAGACTGGCTAAAGACTCCAGTGCTGGAGGAAAGATACAGCAGGTGGGTATCTTACAACTCCTCACTCAGTAACAGAAGGCCACCCAAGCCTGGCATCTCCTGACCCTAACATATTGGATGAAGGTGACTCAGGCAGGTTCATGCTTTCTCCAGATTAAATGGGAGTTATGCTGACAATTCCAGTCAGGTCCAGTGGCAGTGGTAAGGGTGATCATGTGGGAGCTCCAAAAATAAAAGGTGGCCAGGGGAAATAATCTTTATTTCTGTGAGCCAGAGAGTTTCTTCTCTCACCTAGAGATGCCCAGTGGCCCCAGTGGCATCAGCAGGGGTAATACCACTACAACAAGTGGCCCAGCCTGGAAAACATTCTTTGTATTCTGTAGTTGAAGACTCCCTTTGCCCACCTAGAGACACTGATAGACCTGACAGCATTGGGAGTGGGGAATCCCACCACCACAAGTGGCAAAATTCAGGAAGGACAAGCACTGCTCACCTTATATAAAATATCCTGAAAAATGCACATTATTAGAGAAGAAAGCAGTTTTGCCTGGGATTGTGAATGGGAGCAGGGCTTGACTACAAACAGATTCAAGAAATTGAGGTTGGGGAGTGGTGGTAAATGTTCTAAAACTGGATTTGGTGATGGCTGCATAACTCTATAAATTTACTAAAAATATTGAAATGTATACTTACAATAGTTGAATTTTATGGTATGTAAATTATACCTCAATAAAACTGTTTTAAACTCACAGCTAACTAAAACTAGAAAGAACTTCTTTAACCTAATAACATGCATCTACTGATATAATCATAATTAATATAAAAGATTGAATACTTTTCCCTAAGACCATGGAAAAGACAAGCATCCTTATTTTCACCACTCCTATTTAACACCATATTGGAAGTCCTAACTGGCGTAATAATGCAAGAAAAATAAAAATAAAAGGCATACAGAATATGGAGGAAGAAATAAAACTATCTCTATTCACAGATAACATGAGAAAATTCCATGGAATTTACAAAAAAGCTACTAGAACTAATAAATGAGTTTAACAAGGTCTCTAATTGCATTTCTATATTATTAGCAATGAACAATCAGAAGTCAAAGTTTATTTTAAAAAAAAAAGTATAATTTACAATTGCACCAGAAAACTTAAATTCTTAGGTTAAAAAAAACTAACAAAATATGTTCAGGATATGTACACTGAAAGCTACAAAACATTTGAGAAAAATATCAAATAAAAACTAAATAAATGTATATATTTATTATATTAATAAATATTAATATATTAATATTTATATTAATGGATTGGAAACCATATTAATGGATTGGAAAATTCAATACTGTTAAGAGGTCAATTCTCCCAAATATCGATCTATAGATTCAATGTAAACCCAATTAAAATCCCAACAGGATTTTTTTCTAGATATTAACAAGCTGATTCTTAAATTCATATTGAAAGGTAAGGAAATGAGAATAGCTGAAACAATTCTGAAAAAGAAAAAAATTGAAGAACTCACAGTATCTCACTCATTTCAAGCCTTAACTATTAAACTATGGTAATGAAACCAGTGTGATATTTGGAGGAATCAGTCTATCCAATGTTAAGGCTAACTATATAGCCATAAAAATCAAGGCAATTATTGTATTGGCAGATACACAAATCAATGGAACAAAACAGAGAACCAGAAATAGTCTAATACAAATAGGGTCAACTGATGTTTTACAAAGATGTGAAGGCAAGTTAATGGAAAATGATCATTTTTTCAACAAATGGTGCTGGAACATTTGGATATCCACATATTAAAAAATGAACCTTGATCTGTACCTCACACTTTATATAAATATGAACTCAAATGGATCATAAGCCTAAATTTTAAATGTAAAATTATAAGACTTAAAAAAAATAAAATTTTTGTGACCTTTGATTAGACCAAGGGTTCTTATATATCTCACCAAAAGCACATGCTATTAAAGAAAAAATTGATAAGTTGGAACTCATCAAAATTAAAACCTTCTGCTCTGTGAAGAACCCTGTTAAGGGAATAAAAAGACAAACCACAGAAAATATTTGCAAAACTGATATCTGATAAAAGACTTGGATCCAAAATATATTAGGAACACTTGAAACTCAGTAAGAAAACAAATGACCCAATTTAAAAATGGACAAAAGAGCAAATACCTCACCAAAGAAGATATACAGATTGCTAATAAACATGAAAATACACTCAAAATGATATGTTATCAGGGAACTGCAAATTAAAATGACACATCACTACACACCTATTAGAATGGATAAAATCCCTGACAATATCAATTGCTAGTGAGGATGAAGAGCAACAGGTGCTCTCATTAATTGCTAGTGGGAATGTAAAATGATACAACCACTTTGGATGACAATTTGGCAGTTTCTTGCAATGCTAAACTTAGTTTCATCATGTAGCCCAGCAATCCTGTTCCTAAATATTTACCCAAATGCTTTGAGAATTTATGTCCACACAAAATCCTGCATGCAAATGTTTATAGCAGCTTTATTCATAATTTCAAAAAACTGTTAGCAGTCAAGCTGTCCTTCAAGGTAAATGGATAAACAAACTGCAGTACATCCATGCTGTAGAACACTATTCAGCAATTAAAAGGATTGAGCTGTTACTTCTCCTTTTTCATTTCTAATTCTACTGAATTGAGTCTTCCCCCTTTTCTTCTCGATGAGTCTGGCTAATGGTTTACCAATTGTGTTTATCTTCTCAAAGAACCAGCTTTTAGTTTTATTGATCTTTGCTATGATTTCCTTCATTTCTTTTTCATTTATTTCTGATCTGATCTCTATGATTTCTTTCCTTCTGCTAACTTTGGGGTTTTTTGATTTTTGTTTTTCGTTTTTGCGGTATGCGGGCCTCTCACTGTTGTGGCCTCTCCCATTGTGGAGCACAGGCTCCGGATGCGCAGGCTCAGTGGCCATGGCAAACGGGCCCAGCCACTCCGTGGCATGTGGGATCTTCCCAGACAAGGGCACGAACCCGTGTACCCTGCATCGGCAGGTGGACTTTCAACCACTGTGCCACCAGGGAAGCCCGAACGTTGGGGGTTTTTTGTTCTTCTTTCTCTAATTGCTTTAGGTGTAAGGTTAGGTTGTTTATTTGAGATATTTCTTGTTTCTTGAGGTAGGATTGCATTGCTATAAACTTCTCTCTTAGGATTGCTTTTGCTGCATCCCATAGATTTTGGGTTGTCGTGTTTTCATTGTCATTTGTTTCTAGGTATTTTTAAATTTCCTCTTTGATTTCTTCAGTGATCTCTTGGTTGTTTAGTAGTGTACTGTTTAGCCTCCATGTGTTTGGATTTTTTACAGCTCTTTTCCTGTAATTGATATATAGTCTCATAGCATTGTGGTCAGAAAAGATACTTCATATGATTTCAATTTTCTTTAATTTACCAAGGCTTGATTTGTGACACAAGATATGACCTATCCTGGAGAATGTTCCTTGAGAAGAAAGTGTATTCCGTTTGTTTTGGACAGAATGCTCTATAAATATCAATTAAGTCCATCTTGTTTAATGTGTCATTTAAAGCTTGTGTTTCCTTATTTATTTTCATTTTGGATGATCTGTCCATTGGTGAAAGTGGGGTGTTAAAGTCCCCTACTATGATTATGTTACTGTCGATTTCCCCTTTTTTAGCTGTTAGCATTTGCCTTATGTATCGAGGTGCTCCTATGTTTGATGCATAAATATTTACAATTTTTATGTCTTCTTCTTGGATTGATCCCTTGATCATTATGTAGTGTCCTTCTTTGTCTCTTCTAATAGTCTTTATGTTAAAGTCTATTTTGTCTGATATGGGAATTGCTACTCCAGCTTTCTTTTGGTTTCCATTTGCATGGAATATATTTTCCATCCCCACACTTTCATTCTACATGTGTCCCTAAGTGTGAAGTGGGTCTCTTGTAGACAACATATATATGGGTCTTGTTTTTGTATCCATTCAGCCAGTCTATGTCTTTTCGTTGGAGCATTTAATCCATTTACATTTAAGGTAGTTATCGATATGTATGTTCCTATTACCATTTTCTTAATTGTTTTGAGTTTGTTATTGTAGGTCTTTTCCTTCTCTTGTGTTTCCTGTCTAGAGAAGTTCCTTTAGCATTTGTTGTAAAGCTGGTTTGGTGGTGCTGAATTCTCTTAGCTTTTGCTTGTCTGTAAAGGTTTTAATTTCTCCATCAAATCTGAATGAGACCCTTGCTGGGTAGAGTAATCTTGGTTGTACGTTCTTCCGTTTCATCACTTTAAATATGTCCTGCCCCTCCCTTCAGGCTTGCAGAGTTTCTGCTGAAAGATCAGTTGTTAACCTTATGGGGATTCGCTTGTATGTTGTTTGTTGTTTTTCCCCTGCTGCTTTTAATATTTTTTCTTTGTATTTAATTTTTGATACTTTGATTAATATGTGTCTTGGTGTGTTTTTCCTTGGGTTTATCCTGTATGGGACTCTCTGTTTTTCCTGGACTTGATTGACTATTTCCGTTCCCATATTAGGGAAGTTTTCAACTATAATCCCTTCAAATATTTTCTCATTTCCTTTCTTTTTCTCTTCCTCTTCTGGGAGCCCTATACTTCAAATGTTGGTGTGTTTAATGTTGTCCTAGAGGTCTCTGAGACTGTCCTCAATTCTTCTCATTCTTTTTTCTTTATTCTGCTCTGCTGTAGTTATTTCCACTATTTTATCTTTCAGGTCACTTATCCGTTCTTCTGCCTCAGTTATTCTGCTGTTGATCCCTTCTAGAGAATTTTTAATTTCATTTATTGTGTTGTTCATCTCTGTTTGTTTGCTCTTTAGTTCTTTTAGGCCCTTGTTAAATGTTTCTTGCATTTTCTCTATTCTATTTCCAAGATTTTGGATCATCTTTACTATCATTATTCTGAATTCTTTTTCAGGTAGACTGCCTGTTTCCTCTTCATTTGTTTGGTCTGGTGGGTTTTTACCTTGCTCCTTCATCTGCTGCATATTTCTCTGTCTTCTCATTTTGCTTAACTTACTGTGTTTGGGGTCTCCTTTTTGCAGGCTGCAGATTCATAGTTCCTGTTGTTTTTGGTGTCTGCCCCCAGTGGCTAAGGTTGGTTCAGTGGATTGTGTAGGCTTCCTGGTGGAGGGGACTGGTGTCTGTGTTCTGGTGGATGAGGCTGGACCTTGTCTTTCTGGTGGGCAGGACCATGTCTGGTCGTGTGTTTTGGGGTGTCTGTGACCTTATTATGATTTTAGGCATCCTCTATGCTAATCGGTGGGGTTGTGTTCCTGTCTTGCTTGTTGTTTGGCATAGGGTGTCCAGCACTGTAGCTTGCTGGTCATTGAGTGGAGCTGGGTCTTAGCATTGAGATGGAGATCTCTGGAAGAGCTTTTGCCATTTGATATTACATGGAGCCAGGAGGTCTCTGTTGGACCAATGTCCTGAACTCACCTCTCCCACCTCAGAGGCACAGACCTGACACCCGCCTGGAGCAACAAGATCCTGTTAGTCACACGGCTCAGAAGAAAAGGGAGAGAAAAAGAAGAAAGAAATAAAAAATAAAATAAAATAAATTTATTAAAATAAATTTTTTAAAAAATATTATTAACAATAAATAAATATTTTAAAGTAATAAAAAAGAAAGAAAGAAAGAAGAGAGCAACCAAACCAAAAAAGCAAATCCACCAATGATAACAAGTGCTAAAAACTATACTAAAAAAGAAAAAAATAAAAGACAGATAGAATCCTAGGACAAATGATGAAAGCCAAGCTATACAGACAAAATCACACAAAGAAGCATACACGTACACACTCACAAAAAGAGAAAAAGGAAAAAAAATATATAAAGGAAGAGAGCAACCAAATCAATAAGCAAATCTACCAATGATAATAAACTCTAAATACTAAACTGAGATAAACATAAAGCCAGAAACAAATTAGATGCAGAAAGCAAACCCCAAGTCTACAGTTGCTCCCAAGGTCCACCACCTCAATTTTGGGATGATTCATTGTCTATTCAGGTATTCCACAGATGCAGGGTACATCAAGTTGATTGTGGAGATTTAATCTGCTGCTCCTGAGGCTGCTGGGAGAAATTTCCCTTTCTCTTCTTTGTTCACACAGCTCCTGGGGTTCAGCTTTGGATTTGGCCCCACCTCTGCATGTAGGTTGCCTGAGGGCATCTTTTGGGAAGTCTGAGATCTTCTGCTTGTGTTCAGTAGATGTTCTGTAGGAGTTGTTCCATGTGTAGATGTATTTCTGATGTAGTTGTGGGGAGGAAGGTGATCTCCATGTCTTACTCCTCTGCCATCTTGAAGGTCTCTCACCTCAATAGGATATTTGGTGATTGTGTGTTTAGATAATGAAACCTTGATTATATAATATATGTGGTAATGCAAAGGGCCAAAAATATCCATGGCACACTTAACGTAGAAGAATAAAGCAGGATAACTTGCTTTACCAAATACCAAGACTTATAGAGCTATTGTCATTAAGTACTGGCACAAGTATAGACAAGTAAACTGAGACACACTAGAACACACCAAAGCACTCTCACATATATGGATACTTATTTTATGACAAAATGGTATTAGAAAGGAGTGGATGAAGGAAGATTGTTTTTTTGATAAATGGTGTTGAGACAATGGGGTATCCATATGGTAGACAAAATTAAGTGGAACCCTATTTCATACCAACACCAGGTAGATTATAGACCTAAAAAGCAAGTGGCAAAACTATACAACTTTTTGAAAATTATATATGAGAATACCCTCATACCCTTGGAGTAGGGAGAAAATATTTGCAAAATATGTAACCCATAAGGACTTGTATCCAGAATATATATTTAAAAAAATTTCCAACACATCGATGAGACAGACAGCCCAATAGAAAAGTGAGGAAAAGACTTGAAAAGTCACTTCACAAAGAAGGAAATACAAATGATCAATAATCATAAAGTACACCCATTTGTATATATAAAATTTTAAAATATGACAAATTATAGAAGAAGATATGAATCAATAGTAACTTTTAGACACTATTGGTGGGAATGTACACTGGTACAAGCACTTCATAAAACAGTTTGGCATTATCAATTAAAATGGAAGATATACTTACACTATGACCCAATAGGTATATCCTGGGTAATTAACAGAACAGAAATGTGTGAACATATACAAAAATGGTATGAAGCTTTATTCATAACAGCCAAAAACTAGATACAATCTAAATTCCCTTTAATGTGGAAGGACAAATTTTTCTGATTTATATAATAAACTGCCATACCTCTGTGAAAATAAAGATATTATAGTACATGAAACAACATGGATAAATCTCAGAAATATAATCCAGTCATAAATTTCAAGACAGATAAAATTTAACCACAGTGTTTAGGGATGCACACCTAGGTGGTAAAGGTATAAAGAAATGCTAAAAAATCACACCATATTTAACTTTTAGCAGGGTGGAGGGGTGTGTGATAAGAAGGAACACAGGTAGGAGGCCCTTCCTGGGTGCTGACTTTGTTTTTTCTCTTATCCCAGTGATGGTTATACATGGTATTCACTTTGTCATAATTCATTGAGCTATATACTCACGATTTATGTATGATACTTACATTTCACTATTTTAAAAAATCCTTAAAAACAAAAAATGGAGGCTATCTGACAAACTTTCTCAGCTTGCCACCCCCCTTGCTGGTAAATGCATCTCTGTGTACACTCATTGTTGCCTTTTCCTCTCTAGCCTCAAAGGTAAGGCATCTCTTCTGTCTCCTCTGAGCCCTTTTGCCACCAAATTGTCCTCTTTCTCCAACATCTTTGACCTCTCATTTCACTGCTTCATCCTATAAATATGCTAAAACAATCTAATATGTCCCCACATTTTTCTTTCCTTCTTTTTCCCATTCCACCTTCCTTTCTCTCTTCACAAACTTTAAAAGGTTACTTTACACACACTCTCTCTCCATTTCATTCTTCAATCAATTGAAATCTGGTTTCCACACTTTGTCTCACTGCCCCCACTCTCTTTAAGTTCAACAATGACCTCCTTCCTAATCATCATTGGCTAAGTTTCAGGTGTCATCTTTTTTGGCCCTTTTTATTGTATTTGATATTAGTAACCACATTCCTTGAAATCCTCTCCCGCTTTGGCTTCCAGGACACTGCCCTTTCTTGGATTTCCTTCTGCTTCTGTTACTATTACTAAGAAAAAATATATTTTATAGCTAACAGTCATATATATTTCTATGTCCTCAGCAACTTTCTAGGCATTTACATATATTAACTTGTTTAATCCTCATACAACCTTATAAAATAGATACTATTGCTATCATATCTTTTTACAAGTAAAGAAATGGAGGTACCTAAGGTCATCAAGATAAAGTGGCAGGGGTGGAATTTGAACCTAGGCAGTCTGAATCCAAAATCTGTTCTCTTAACTTCTACCTCTCTTGCGTACACAGTTGCCATTGAAGGTTTTCTTTCCTCTCTCTATTATTTAACTGTTGGTGTTCCCTGGAATTTATCTGCTCTTCTCACTCTAAAAGTTCTCTTTAGCTAATCTTGTCCACTCTCAGGATTTAAAAGACCATCTATAAGGCAATGATCCCCAAATCTATACCAACCACCCTGACTCCTCTGCTAAGTTCAGGACTGGCCTCATGCATCCTGTGGAAGGTCTTAGGGCCACATGCTTAGAAGGATCCTGCACTTGGTTTAATGCTCTATTGTCACTGCTTTGAAATTCTTTTTTTTTTAATTTTTGAATTTCATTTTATTTATTTTTTTATACAGCAGGTTCTTATTAGTCATCAATTTTTTTTTAGTCCATGAAGATTATCAGGTTTATTGAACAATGTAAGTAACATGGAGTTGCTGAGATTGCCAACAGCCATATGTCCTCTTTTTCCTCCATTATCTTGATAAATACACAATAAGAGCGAGTAAATGGAAGCAAAATAAGTATGTAGCAAAAGAGGCATAAAATTTTTATGATGTGATTATAGTTGTCACCAATAAAATTGGTATCAGATGTGTTACATTCTAAAAAGAACATAAATGCTACATTAGTTTAATAACAATCAAAACATCATTTTTACACCAAATAATACAAGTAACTATAAAACATAAAGGCCATATACACATGTGCACAGGAAGCAGAAAATTGGAATTCACAGTCAATTGTTTTTATTTCATAGCTTAATATTTCAAGGTGAAAAAACTTGTAGTATTATGTGTCCACTATTCTATGGAAATTTATCCACTTTCCCCAAATAACTCACGCCAATTCTCACATCATGGCGGGGGTGGGGGTGGAGTGACAGGTAGAAAAATATCATTATAATGATCAGACATAGACATGTAAAAGTAAGTTAAACATTGCAATCATATCAAGGATGGTAGAGGGCATGGGTTGAGAGAGCAAAGACAGTTATATTTTGGAAAGTTTATACTTATGACATTCTTGAAAAGAAATTTTAGTACATTCTTTTAGAGATCATCAATTAATGATCAATCCTCCTATAGATTATTTACTATGTAGGAAACAGACAACTCAGGATTTTAACCCAACTGAAATTTTCAAGCGTATATCAAGTTCATTTTCTTTTAATTAAAAAAAATTTATTTAACATCTTTATTGGAGTATAAGTGCTTTACAATGGTGTGTTAGTTTCTGCTTTATAACAAAGTTAATCAGTTATACATATACACATGTTCCCATATCTCTTCCCTCTTGCGTCTCCCTCCCTCCCACTCTCCCTACCCCACCCCTCTAGGTGGTCACAAAGCACCAAGCTGATCTCACTGTACCATGCGGCTGCTTACCACTAGCTATATATTATATGTTTGGTAGTGTATATATGTCCATGCCACGCTCTCACTTTGTCACCGCTTACCCTCCCCCTCCCCATATCCTCAAGTCCAGTCTCTAGTAGGTCTGTGTCTTTATTCCCGTCTTGCCCCTAGTTTCTTCAGGACCATATTTTTTTGTCTTAGATTCCATATATGTGTGTTAGCATACGGTATTTGTTTTTCTCTTTCTGACTTACTTCACTCTGTATGACAGACTGTAGGTCCAACCACCTCACTACAAATAACTCAATTTCGTTTCTTTTTATGGCTGAGTAATATTCCATTGTATAAATGTGCCACATCTTTACCCATTCATCTATTGATGGACACTTAGGTTGCTTCCATGTCCTGGCTATTGTAAATGGAGCTGCAATGAACATTTTGGTACATGACTCTTTTTGAATTATGGTTTTCTCAAGGTACATGCCCAGTAGTGCGATTGCTGGGTCGTATGGTACTTCTATTTTTAGTTTTCTAAGGAACCTCCACACTGCTCTCCATAGTAGCTGTATCAATTTACATTCCCACCAACAGTGCAAGAGGGTTTCCCTTTTCTCCACACCTCTCCAGAATTTATTGTTTCTAGATTTTTTGATGATGGCCATTCTAAATGGTGTGAGGTAATACCTCATTGTAGTTTTGATTTACATTTCTCTAATGATTAATGATGTTGAACATTCTTTCATGTGTTTTGTTGGCAATCTGTATATCTTCTTTGGAGAAATGTCTATTTAGGTCTTCTGCCCATTTTTGGATTGGGTGGTTTGTTTTTTAGATACTGAGCTGCATGAGCTGCTTGTAAATTTTGGAGATTAAGCCTTTGTCAGTTGCTTCATTTGCAAATATTTTCTCCCGTTCTGAGGATTGTCTTTTCGTCTTGTTTATGGCTTCCTTTGCTGTGCAAAAGCTTTTAAGTTTCATTAGGTCCCATTTGTTTATTTTTGTTTTTATTTCCATTTCTCTAGGAGGTGGGTCAAAAAGTATCTTGCTGTGATTTATGTCATAGACTGTTCTGCCTATGTTTTCCTCTAAGAGTTTGATAGTGTCTGGCCTTACATTTAGGTCTTTAATCCATTTTGAGTTTATTTTTGTGTATGGTGTTAAGGAGTGTTCTAATTTCATACTTTTACATCTACCTGTCCAGTTTTCCCAGCACCACTTATTGAAGAGGCTGTCTTCTCTCCACTGTATATTCTTGCCTCCTTTATCAAAGATAAGATGACCATATGTGCGTGGGTTTATCTCTGGGCTTTCTATCCTGTTCCATTGATCTATATTTCTGTTTTTGTGCCAGTACCATACTGTCTTGATTACTGTAGCTTTGTAGTATAGTCTGAAGTCTGGGAGCCTGATTCTTCCAGCTCCAGTTTTCGTTCTCAAGATTGCTTTGGGTATTTGGGGTCCTTTTTGTTTCCATACAAATTGTGAAATTTTTTTCTTCTAGTTCTGTGAAAAATGTCAGTGGTAGTTTGATAGGGATTGCATTGAATCTGTAGATTGCTTTGGGTAGTAGAGTTATTTTCACAATGTTGATTCTTCCAATCCAAGAACATGGTATATCTCTCCATCTGTTTGTATCATCTTTAATTTCTTTCATCAGTGTCGTATAATTTTTTGCATACAGGTCTTTTGTCTCCTTAGGTAGGTTTATTCCTAGATATTTTATTCTTTTTGTTGCAATGGTAAATGGGAGTGTTTTCTTAATTTCACTTTCAGATTTTTCATCATTAGCGTATAGGAATGCCAGAGATTTCTGTGCATTAATTTTGTATCCTGCTACTTTACCAAATTCATTGATTAGCTCTAGTAGTTTTCTGGTAGCATCTTTAGGATTCTCTATGTATAGTATCATGTCACGTGCAAACAGTGACAGCTGTACTTCTTCTCTTCCGATTTGGATTACTTTTATGTCTTTATTATTCTCTGATTGCTGTGGCTAAAACTTCCAAAACTATGTTGAATAAGAGTGGTGGGAGTGGGCAACCTTGTCTTGTTCCTGATCTTAGTGGAAATGGTTTCAGTTTTTCACCATTGAGGACGATATTGGCTGTGGGTTTGTCATATATGGCCTTTATTATGTTGAGGCAAGTTCCCTCTATGCCTACATTCTGGAAGGAGTCATCAATTTTATACACATCAGTGTATACATGTCAATCCCAATCACCCAATTCATCACACCCCCACCCCCACCCTCCTTTGAAATTCTTAATAATTTTTGAACAAGTGGCTCTGCATTTTAATTTTGCAATGGGACTTGAAAATTATGTAGCTGGTCCTGCCTAAGCTTCTGACATATATTCAACTGCCCAGTGTACAGCTCTACCTCTCTGTCAAAATCTGCACTCATGTCTTTCCTATCTGAACCTTTCTCATATTCTATCTGGTATCCTATCTTCAGTTGATGCTAACATCCAGTCACCCAACGCAGAAACCTGAGAACCATCTTTCATTTCTCTTTGTCACTCCATCTCTACATCCAATCCTGCCAGGACCTGCCACCTTAACTTTCTACCTTTTCCTTGAATCATCTTTTCCTTTTCATTACTGCTGCCATTATCTTTTGTCTAGAATACTACAATGCTCCTCTTTAAAAGTTTGTCCTACTTCTAGTCTTACCCTTTCAAACCCATCTTTCATAATGCTACCAAGCAGGGCTACCACATTGCATAATTCCAGGTAACATCATTCACACTGTACAATATAGTAGCCTTACTAACAAGACTGATTTTTCTTAAATGCAAATATGATTATGTTAGTACCCTTCTGTAAACTCTTCAATGGCACCCCAGTAATACAGGATAAATTCCAAGCTCCTTAGCATTCCATTCAAGCATTCCATGATCCAGGCCTCAACAATGTCTCCTGTCCTTCATCTCATGTTCTATCAATACAGACCTATGCTCAGAATTCCCTGTTCACACCATGCTTTTTTCTCTGCCTGAAATGTTCTCTCCCCAGCCTTCTATTCCTTAACCCTTTTCATCTGGGTAATTTCTATTTCTGCTTCAGAACTCAGTTCAAACAATCTCATTCAGGAAGCTTAGTCTGAAGCTTAGTCTGAAGCTTAACCCTCAACCCCAGGCTGGTCTAGGAATCCCTTCCTCTATCATAGCACTTGTAACTTGTAACACTCTATGATCATTGTTTGTTTATATTCCCCCACCTCTGAGTATAAGCTTCTTAAGAGCTGATACTCAGTGTTCTCAACACCTAACCAAGTGTTAACCCAGGCTGAATTGACCCAAACAAAGACAAACTCTACACTAACCTCAGGATAGTAAATGTTTTTTTCAGAAATCCTCTTAGGACTGTTCAAAATGGCAAAGAGTATGCAAGTAGCCCCATCAGAGAGGAAGAAAATGATAAATATATCCAGGTCTTATATGAAGCTAGTATGCAGTATTTCAGTCATACTGATTGTAAAAAATATTGAAATATTTTCATACTAGCCATTAAATAGCTATTTAGTACTGAGGCTCTCCAACTCCTTCCACCACTCTTCTGGGCCCTTCCCTAAGATTCTCCCAGACCTCTCTGCGATCCAGCCCAACAGTGGCTCCCAGAACCCTGCTCTAGCACTAATGTCTCTTCTGATTGATTATTGCCCCTGCTAAGCCAGTTGTTAAAATATTTTGAAGATTACCTCTAAAATTACACTTCCTCAGTTGTGAAGCACTTCCTCTCACAACATTTTCAGCTAATCTTTACGTTTCAGAGTCCTAGGGACCCTGGTTGCTAGGCTTAGACCCTAAGCCGGATAACCAAACATCCACTAGAAAGAGTACACGACATTCAAACGGATATGTAGCATTATCAGGACTGATGTTTTTCAAGCTTTCTCTGGCATTGGATCACCCCCTTTTTTCTTTTTTTTTAAAATAAATTTATTTATTTATTTGGCTGCTTTGGGTCTTTGTTGCTGTGCGGGGGCTTTCTCTAGTTGTGGTGAGCGAGGTCTACTCTTCGTTGCGGTGCACGGGCTTCTCATTGTGGTGGCTTCTCTTGTTGTGGAGCACAGCCTCTAGGCATGTGGGCTTCGGTACTTGTAGTGTGTGGCCTTCAATAGTTGTGTTCAAATAATTAGTATCTGAACTAGGTCTCAGTAGTTGTGGTGCATGGGCTTAGTTGCTCTGTGGCATGTGGGATCTTCCCGGACCAGGGCTTGAACCTGTGTCCCCTGCATTGACAGGCAGATTCTTAACCACTGTGCCACCAGGGAAGTCCTCCCCCCTTTTATTCAAATAAAATTTTTATGTGCATGGCAGGGCAATATACTACTAAGTTAATGTCCAAATACCTTTCTCTTTTCAGTAGAATGTATTAATAAACAAAACATGGAACCAGAAGGTTTGGAACAAATCCAAGGTTGTAGCATATTTAACAAGCTCCTTGTTGATTCTGATACACACTGAACGTTCATCTAAATTCATCATGGAGATGGGATGAGTTGCCAAGATGGAGAGGGCACACACTAGCCTGAAAGAGGAACAATGAGATCTTTGTTGCCAGAGCCTGATTACCAGGCTCTCTTGGACTGCCTAAGCCCCAAGATTCTGATATAATCGAAGGGAGGTGAAAGGATCCCACAAAGCAATTGATATTGGATTTCTGGCCAACACTGCTGAGTGGGAAGTCAAATAGGACATGTTAATTTTTTCTAATTTAATCCATTTAGATTTTTATTGCACTTTAAAAAATGGATATATATGGCAGTTCATCTAATAAGCCTAATACATGAGTTAAAAACCAATACTGTTTTGGCTTCTAAATATAATACCAACTCTGAAGCTACACTTAGTTCTGCAATAAATCTTTAGGTTTGTGTACCTCAAAGTGGCTCAAACATGAAACTTTCAAAATTGTACTTATAATCACAAAGCTTCTGTATTCAAAGTTTATCCCAACACCAACAGTAATATAAAATGAAGCAAGACTACAGTTACAATAAAATTCTATTTTTCTCTATTTCACAAATCAGAGAATCAATTTTATTTTAATTAAGCATTTAAAACATGTTATCTTATTTTTCATTAGACTCTTAATTTGAGATAATTATAGAGCCACATGGAGTTGTAAGAAATAATCCAGAGAGATCCTGTGGACCCTTCATTCAGTTTCCCCCAATGGTAACTATAGTACAGTACCACAACAATGATATTGACATTGATATGATCCACTGATCTCATTCAAATTTCTCCAGTATTACTTGTACTCATTTAAGTATATATTTAGTTCTATACAATTTATCATTTGTGTAGGTTGTGTATCGACCATCATAGTCAAGATACAGAATAGTTCCATCACCACAAGAATCTCTTGTTTTGCCGTTTTATAACCATATCCACTTCCCTCTCTCAACCCTCCCCAGAACCAAAACTCTAAGTCCTGACAACTACTAAACTGTTCACAATTTCTATGATTTTGTCATTTAAATTTTTTTCCATAAATGGAATCATACTGTACATAACTTTTGGGGATTGCCTTTTTTTATTCAGCATAATTACCCGGAGATATTTTTTCTATTAATATATTTTTCAGTTTGCATTTGGTTCTTTTTTATAACTTCTATTTCCTTGCTGAGATTTTCTATTTTTTCATTTGTTTCTAGCATGCTCATAATCGCTCATTGAAGCATCTTTATAATGGCTTCTTTAAAATCTTTGTCAGATAATTCCAACATATGATTCATCTCTCTGTTGGTGTCATTCGATTGTCTTTTCCTTTTAAAGTTGTTTTCCTGGTTCTTGGTATGACAGGTGATTTTTTAATGTATCCTAGATATTTTGGCTATTGCGTTAGGAAAGTCTAGTCCTATGTAAATCCTCCACTTTAGCAGGCAGTCTCCTTGTTTAGTTTTAGCATGTAAGTCCTAGCCGATTTTTGTGTTCCATGATTCCAGTAACAGTTTAATCTTCAGAGCATTTGCTGTGCTTTGATTGGCTTGGATTAACTGGTATCTCTTGGGCTCCCATTGGTCTGTGCTGGTTCGGCTTGTGGAGGCAGAAGTTCCTTCCCCAGGATAGATTGTGTGGTGTCTCTAATTGGGGAAAGGGAGTCTCCATGAAGAAGAACACTTTCTGCACTTGGGCCACTTGTTGTTGCTGGATCCCTCCACCCAGGGCATCCTGGCCAGTCTGTGTTGGGGAGGGGATTCTCAGGACCATGGATGCAAAGAAGCTTCCAGGCTGGATCACTTGTTCTAGAGGGATCCCGCTTGCAGAAGACTCCCTGGCTATCCAGTATCTCTCAGTGGGGAAGGGAATCTCAAGGACCACAGAACAAAGGGGTTTATTTCCAGGATTTATAGTTACACCTAGTGGGGAGGAGACGAGAGCAATGATTCTATGCCATCTTATCTGGACCAGAAGACCTCTTTATTCTCTTTTATGCTAGTTAAGATGTCTGAGTATTGAACTAATCTCTTTCTTTTTATAAATGGTATAGAGCACTTAAAAATTATTGTTTTGCTCTACGTTTAAGAAACTTAACTTCATCTCTCATTTCTACAGCCAACTGGGTTATTCACCAATAAATTAACTGAGACATTCACTGGTGTTTTATTCAATATTATCACTTAGAAAAAATTTTTCTTGAAGTGTAACACAAATACAGAAAAGTGAACGAATTTTAAGTTTACACACCACCAAATTACCACAAAATTAACACATTAATATAGTATTACTTTTGATTAAAAAATAACGTGGATATCTATTTCACAAAAATGTGAACATACTTAACACTACTGAACTGTACACTTAAAAATGATTAAGGTGGTAAATTTTATGTTATATGTTTTTTACCAAATTAAAAAAAAAAGGAATCTGTGGAGACAAAACACCTAACTTCTGAAAAATACCAACAATGCCTCCACACTCACAGCCTAGCAGAGGTGACTGGAGCAAATTCCTAGTATGTCTTCAGCTCCTTTTCCTCCTACATATTCAGTCAAACAGTTATTGATGGTTTTCATCTATGAAAGAAAATAAAGAAATGTGGCATCTGTTGCACCTTAAGTGTTGTGGGAAAAGCAAAGCACAGCTGCTCTAGCTGAAGTCAGGGTGGTATAGCAGCCCTGCCGTTTTCACTTGACTTTTCATCACACAGTCATCCTGTCAACAGGACTGTTGTGAAAATTAAGTGAAATAAAATAGGTGAAAGGTCTTCTACATGGCAGGTGTTCTTTAAAAGTTTGTTGAATATGGAGACAAATGAGAGGGTAATACAGACTCATAAACACAGGCTGCGGACATCTCTAAAGAGGAAAACCAGGGAAGAACAGTCAAGAAGTAGGACTTACTTTGTGTGCGAAGCATCATTTTTGGATAATGATTTATAAATGATATCCCATTTAACCCTCTACAATTAATGCTAAAGAACTATTAATTTTCCCACTTGACAAATAAAAAAACTGAAGCTCAGTAGGGCATATATCTTTTTGGATTATAGTTTGCTCCAGATATATGCCCAGGAGTGGGATTGCTGGACCGTATGGTAGCTCTATTTTTAGTTTTTTAAGGAACCTCCATACTGTTCTCCACAGTGGCTGGACCAGTTTACATTCCCACCAACAGTGTAGGAGGGTTCCCTTTACTCCACACCCTCTCCAGCATTTATTGTTTGTAGATTTTTTGATGAGAGCCATTCTGATGGGTGTGAGGTGATACCTCATTGTATCAATAGTTTTGATTTGCATTTCTCTAATAATCAG
The DNA here is from genome assembly GCF_964374135.1 of Grampus griseus. NCBI lineage: Eukaryota > Metazoa > Chordata > Mammalia > Artiodactyla > Delphinidae > Grampus > Grampus griseus. The sequence goes on along the minus strand of NC_138999.1, from coordinate 43,733,929 downwards.
TGATGTTGGGCATTTTTTCATGTGCTTTTTAGCTATCTGTATGCCTTTTGGAGAAAACCATAATTCAAAAAGATACATGCACCCCAATGTTCATTGCAGCACTATATACAATAACCAGGACATGGAAGCAACCTAAATGTCCATCAACAGAGGAATGGATAAAGAAGATATGGTACATACATACAGTGGAATATTACTCAGCCATAAAAAAGAACGAAATACATTTGTAGCAACATGGATGGACCTAGAGATTGTCATACTGAATGAAGTAAGTCAAAGAGAGAAAGACAAATATCATATGATATCACTTATATGTGGAATCTAAAAAAAAAAGGGTACAAATGAACTTATCTACAAAACAGAAATAGAGTTACAGATGTTGAAAACAAACTTATCATTACTGGGGATAAAGGGGGGAGGGATAAATTGGAAGATTGGGATTGACATATACACAGTACTATATATAAAACAGATAGGGCTTCCCTGGTGGCGCAGTAGTTGAGGGTCTGCCTGCCAATGCAGGGGACGTGGGCTCGTGTCCCGGTCCAGGAGGATCCCACATGCCGCAGAGTGGCTGGGCCCATGAGCCATGGCTGCTGAGCCTGTGCGTCTGGAGCCTGTGCTCCGCAACGGGAGGGGCCACAGCAGTGAGAGGCCCGCGTACTGAAAAAAAAAATCAACAAAAAAACAAAAAAACAAAAAAAACAGATAACTAATAAAGACCTACTGTATAGCACAGGGAACTCTACTCAATACTCTGTAATGGCCTATATGGAAAAAGAATCTAAAAAAGAGTGGATATATGTATATGTATAACTGATTCACTTTGCTGTACACCTAAATCTAACACAACACTGTAAAACAACTATACTCCAATAAAAAAATTAAATTAAAAAAAAGAAAGATTAGTGCAACTAGGCCTATGGACACAAAGTTTAAAAAATAAAGTAACAGAACCAGGATTTGAATATCTACTCTTCTAGCCTAGTTACAAAGCCAAGCTTGTCCAAAGAATAAGGCTCAAACCCATTTTCATGGAGTGCAATAATCCAGCCCCAGCAGATCTTCCCAGCCTTCTCTCTCCACTTCTCCACCTTGTATTTTACACTCTAGTAACTGAATAATCAATCCCTCTCTCATCCTTACCCCCTTAACCAACCATTGCACCTTTACATGCTGCTGTTTCTCACTTCTGTGCTTTGTTCCTGATGCCCTCAACTTGGCATCCTCTCCCTCTCCTATTTACATGGCTAAGTCACCTCTTCTTGGAAATCTTCTCAAATCCCCATTGTCACTGTCTCCTTAACCTGCCCACCCTCATATACTCCCACTATTCTCTTTGCTTATTTATATTGAATTGCTGTTGTATATTTACTTCTATGTGAGCTCCTTGAAGGCAAGAACCATTTCTTATTCATCTATATTGGTCTAACATGATTCCTGGAACATACTTGTTATCCAATAAATGTTTGTTCAATGAATAAATGATTGAGTGAACAGATAAATGACTCTAAACAGTGTTTTTTCCTCTTCAGCCATTCATCTATCTTGTTCTGAATTTTGGAACCATATTCTTGTGCAAACCACCTCTGCAGTTATTATTTATTTAATATTTTTCTTTAACTCAAGTCACTTTTCAATATTTTTAATCAACTTAGCCTTGTTCTAAGCAGTATCTATAGAATCATGGGCTGTATGTATATACATATACATATCTCCAATACATATTTCAGTTACATTAAGATGACTATTGAAATTTTTAAAATGCTTATCCTTTTACCTCTTAAATCACCTTGTGACCCTCCAGTGGTATACATACCATGCTAAGGAAATAATCACCTAACGTCACTGCTGCTGTTGCATGCAGCCTGGATCTGATGGGCAGAGGAAGCTGGGGAGGTAAATGGCAGCTGGATACCCTTGTGCTAATATAACTAGGGCAGGTGACTGAGTCAATACTGAGACGATCTTGACTAAGGAAAGAAATCCCTAAACAGCAGCAGTTGCCCATGACACTGCTTGACCAGTCTCTGGAGTATGTAATCCCAGACTTGACCCTGGGATGTCCATGTGATGCAAGGGGTTAAGCCCAGCTATTCCTGGCCCCATCACAATGTACCTGTTTTGTTAAAATTGAGTTCTGGCCCCAAGTTGTGAGTTCAAGCCTTCCCCGGGTGGTACACAGTGTGTAGTACTGAATATGAGACAGTATAGCCTAGTGCTGATTCTTAACTGGATGACCTGGAGCAAATTTTCTGAACTTAAATTTTCTCACCTGTAAAATATGTATGTTATATATATACCTCATGCAATGATTCTCAATCCTGGCTGTACATTATAATTATCTGGGGAGATTTTTTAAAAATATTTTTTTCAGAAATTGTAATTTAATTGGTGCAGTGGAGCTTGGGCCCTGATACTGCTTTTCAAGTTGTCCAATGTGCAGCTAAGGTTGAGAATCACTGAGTTGATTGGAGAATTAAATGAAAGCATTTATAAAGCACCTGGAACATGGTAAATACACAAGAAATGTAAGCTATTATTAATGTTATCATCATTACTAACAGGCTTATTCTTTGGTTATCCTTTCTAGTTTCCATTCTGGTAGCCTATCCACAACATGCCTTACTCTGAGAAGCCCACACATCTCCTGCCCCAAAGACCAGGCCAGCTGTCTGAATCATGTTTTCTGATGATGGCTTTGAACATCATCCTCTGCCTTCATAGCACAACCTCTGTGCCTGGGACCACACGTATTCCACACACCCTGATTGAAACCACCCATGACCAGGTTTCTGGGTGATTGTGAACAAGCCCCCTGGCCTGCTTCTCTGTAGAATGAGGTAGAGCAATGGCAATCACACATTGCCTCCCCCCTCCCTTATCCAGGGACATCAGGTTACAAGAGAACAAGCTGTTCTTCTATCTTAGTAATGGGGTGGGGGAAGGGGATGAGGCCAGCTGTATGCATATGAGTCGCATATGAGCTGCATATGAAACTCAGGTGAGTTTTCTGTTATGGAGGGTGTTTTTCTTTTTTTTCCCATACCATCAGTGACTGAAGCTGGTTTTGAGCCTAAGGAAGGCTGTTAACGTGACTACATGCTAATGATCATCCTAAAGGCAATAGTTAATGTTTATTGAATGTCATGCACTGTGTCAAAGTGCTTATATAAGGATGATCTTATTTAATCTCCAGAGCAACCCTTGGAGACAAGGTCTATTTTTATCATCTTCATTTTTCAAATAAGAAAACTAAGAGGCCCAAGAGAGGTTAAGTAGCTTGTCTGAAGGTAGCAGGTGAGAGATCCCAAGAAATCTGGCTCTAGAGACTGTGCTTTTACTCAGATTTCTGAACTTAGTCCTAGAGATGCAAAAGACCTGAGAGATCTCCCAATCCAACCCCCTTATGTTATCAGTGGGGGCAACTGAGAACCAACTAGGGAAAGGAACATTTTCCTGAACCATGGGCATATTTTAAGAAAATTCATTTAATGAATACTTATTGAGCACCTAATGCCAGGTCCTGTGCTGGGTGCTAAAGATACAGAGTTTCTAAAAAAAACAAAAATCCTTGCCCTAATGAAGCTGATATTGTAGGGGAGAGACAGTCTATAAACAAACTAGCAAAATAAATGTAGTATATTAGAAGTTGATAAATACTACATGAGAAATAAAACAAGGAAGAGGCAAAAGGAGTATAGGGGTGACTGAAAATTTAAACAGAGAAGTCAGGGAAGATCTCACTGAAAAAAGACATTATTTTAATTAAGACCTGAAGGAGGTTAGGGAGTGAATTATTTGCATATTTGGGAGAAGATTTTTCCAGGCAGAGCTTGCTTATGTCAAGGACCAGCAAGGAAGAAAGTGTGGCTGAAGCAGAGTGAGCATGAGGCAAAGTAGTGGGACCTAATATTATAGAGATGAAGAGGAGACAAATCATGCAGGGATTTGTAGGCCATTAAAAGACCTTTGACTGTTACTCTGAATGAGCTAATAAGTCATTGGAGGATTTGGCGTAGAGGAGTGATATGATCTGACTTGAGAATTGAAACTATCCCTCTGGCTGTTGTAAGGAAAATAGGGAGGTGAGTATGGAAGCTATAGTGAGTGAATGGTGGCTTAGAACAAAACGGTAGTGGTGAAAAGGATAAAAAACGTGGCCTATTTTTGAGAAAATTTGAAGGTAGACCCAGTTGTAAGGAAGAGTAGTTGTGAAGTGTGAGAGAAAGAGAAAAGTCAAGAATGTCTGGTTCAGACTCCTCCATCACACTCCCTGTTGGGCCCAAGGATTTCTTTAGCCAAGCAACTGCCATTAATTTTCATCCTGTCTTCCTGTCTTAGTTTTGTTTTTTTTTAAAGCAATTTCTCATTCTAACTCCTCTTGCTATTTTAAGATGTTGGGGGTAGGAGTTTATTAATTAATTAATTTATTTTTGCTGTGTTGTGTCTTCGTTTCTGTGCAAGGGCTTTCTCTAGTTGTGGCAAGCGGGGGCCACTCTTCATCACGGTGCATGGGCCTCTCACTATCGCGGCCTCTTTTGTTGCGGAGCACAGGCTCCAGACGCACAGGCTCAGTAGTTGTGGCTCACGGGCCTAGTTGCTTCGTGGCATGTGGGATTCTCCCAGACCAGGGCTCGAACCTGTGTCCCCTGCATTAGCAGGCAGATTCTCAACCACTGCGCCACCAGGGAAGCCCCCTGTCTTAGTTTTAATCCAACTCCTAGGATACTCTGGAGAGTCTACTGTCATCTTAGGGAATCATGGGAAAAAGACGAAGCCAGCAGAATTATTGAGCCACTGTAGTAAAGGTGAGGCAACTTGGTCTGAGGTGCCCTATTCTGATCTGAATTATCTGCCCCAGGACCACTGTGAGAAAAGAGAATATTCTGAAATTTGAGACCATTTGTGCTCATTTGCCTGCTGGATAAGGCAGTCATTATGGCCTGAACAGGAAATGGTGCAACTCCCCCAACCCCTCCTGCAGATGGTCAGCAGAGGCCTACTTGACAGTCTGCAGACAGAACCCCAGGGGGAAGAATCCACTCTACTCCAGTTAGAGGTCATCTTTAAGAAGTGCTTCAGATCCCATGGCAGACATTTAGAATCCAGAATGGGGTAAACTCTTTGGTTTTCTATTTTAGGTGACAGCTGTACGTTAAGATATTTGCAGACACATGAAAAGTAAAAGGTTTTGCTCCTCCTCTCCTCCCTGATTTTTGAGTCCTGACTACCAGGATTTATAGTTTCAAGATTCTTGAGAATAGCAGCTAATCCTAGTCATGCATGCACCTCTAACAACTGCATTTCCAGGAAGATATTTGTCAAGTTAAGAGTTTCCTTAGCAGACCCCAAAAATAAAATGACACTTCATTAGAGAGGAAAGAGGGTGTACAAGGAAATAAAGGGAGATCAGAGTCCCACCAGGGTCCCTGGGCCATGCGTTTCCACAGTTATTCACTCCTATCTTCCAGAACTGGACTGGTGTAGATGAAAGGGATGGGGCAACGCAGACATCTCCAGAGTCTAGCAGTGACATATGGATCAATATCAATAAGAGAAGTTGAACTATAGCTTCCTTCCTTTCTAGCTGTCCTCAGCCCAGTGGTAATACCCCCAGAGGGATCACTACCCCTAGGAAGGGTGGGTACACATGTGGGGCAGTTTCCTTAGCCTAAGCCAGCCTTTGGTCATCCTTGCCAACTGGAAGGCACCCCCAATCCAAGGCTGTAGGGTTTTCAGTAGTCTGAGCCACAAGCTACCAGGAGAAGAAAACGATTTTTTTTAAGTGAATGTTTTCACTAGAAATTCCACTTTGATGGGCCTTTGAGGACTCACTGACTAAAAAACTTTAAAATAATTATTTTGAAAGCTCTGCTGTGTACTGTACAAGTCCTAAAGTAATAGTCATAGCCTCTATTAATGGTGACCTACTCTGTGCTGGATACATTATAAACTTTTATTCATTTAATCTTCACGGAAACCTAACAGAATTAGCATTGACATACCCATTTGAAAGGTGAGGAAATGGAGGCCACCACTGACTTTGTCCTGTGTCACATAACTAATCAATGGCAGATTCAGCGTTTAAAGCTGGGTTGGCCATGCTTGTTCTACAATTGTTGCAAGTGTTTCTAGAATACAAGACCCTTTGATGTTGGCTCCCTCCTTACCTATCAAACTCTCCTATCTCATGGTTACCCCATGTGGGCCTCTATCAGCACACACCCTCATGAAAATATCCTGCACACTCCAGGAGGTAAATAGGGTATTAGTTAAGATGTAGGCTCTAGAACCAGACTGTCTGGATTCATAATGCCATTTCAGCCACTTTCCTGTGGTGTGGCCTCAGGTTCCTTATCTGTAAAATTGTAATAATAATAGTCTCTACTTCATTGGGTTGTTTTGAGGATTAAATGAGATAGTGCACGTAAAGCTCTTAGAATGGTGCTTGGCACAGAGTAAGAATTCTTTAAGTATTAAGTAGTATTATTGCTGGCTCTGGGTCTTTCCTATTTCTGTTACATTTTCTTTGAAGAGTTCCCAGGATCTTCTTTCCAGGTACTTCTTAACTAACCTTCAGCTCAAACCCCACATCCTCCAAGATTTCCCTGACCATCACAACTTTCCAGTACTTCATATCTGGACATATTACCCACTCTGTGTTCTCAGTCCCTAGGCTATGCTTTGAACCTAGAAGGTACTCAATAAGTCCTTATGGAGATGTATAAATGTGTGAATAAAGGAGTCATGTTGCTAGCTGTTTTTCTTTTGTGAAGACTCTTCCCAGCTGCCCTCCCCCCTCCTGCCCAATTAAGCAATGCAGGCATTCCTCTTCTTTTATAGTTTAGTTTAACAAGGCTTGGATTTCAGGGTAGGATATTTTTGCCCAGGCAACTTGCTCATTTCTTATTCTCTGCCTGGTCTCCAGGAGACAGATTAACCTAACTTGCTAACACTTTGCCTTCCTGACTGGGTGCCTTAGCTACATAGTGAGAAAAGTGTATCTTTCCTTCTTTTTTTTTCTTTTTTATTTTACCAGTTTGAGGATTTGAGGGGATTATGGGGGATTCTGATTTGAGGTTTTGAAGCTTCTCTTCCTAGTCCAATTCATTCCACTCTGTACTTACTCTACCTGGGTGATCACATTCATTCACATAATTTTAATTACCACTTCTCTGTTAATGGCTCCCACGCAGTGTTGTGCTGGTAAATATTTAACCACTGGTTTTCTGAGGGAAAAAAAAAAAACTTCTTGATTTGTAGTATTTGCTAATTTCCCTTGTGTAAATACTTCCACCATGGTGGATTTCAAGTTACCAACAGAACACAGAGATGGGAAGAGATACAAGATAGCATACTATCATATAACATTTCTACCATACAAATCCAAAACTGTGGGCTTCCCTGGTGGCGCAGTGGTTGAGAGTCCGCCTGCCGATGCAGGGGACACGGGTTCATGCCCCGGTCCGGGAAGATCCCACATGCCGCGGAGCGGTTGTGCCCGTGAGCCATGGCCGCTGAGCCTGTGCGTCCGGAGCCTGTGCTCCGCAACGGGAGAGGCCACAACAGTGAGAGGCCCGCGTACTGCAAAAAAAATAAAAATAAAAATAAAAATAAAAAAATGTAAATAACCTCAAGAGCATAGAAAATAATAAAATAAATAGGAAGTGGTGAGTTTTGAGTATTTACCTTTGTTTTTAATAAATTTATTTAATTATAAGTTTATATAATTTAATTTTAAATAACTGTTATGTTTGACAACCAGCTCATTAAATCCCTGAAAATTTAGCAGTTTCTCATGAGCCATTACAAGTTGGCTCCAGCCCACCACTGCTCCCATGTGACTGTCTCCCAAACATATGTCTGCAGCCCAGATTGCTCTCCTCAATTCCAGACCTATGTACACAATCCACAATTCAACTCTACTTGGATGTTCAACAGACACCTCTAACACATTTCAACAATTACATTCTCAATAAATTCCCACTGTCCGAAGTCTACCTTACACTTTGTCTTCCCTGTCTCAGAAAATAGCACCACTAGTCACCAGTCACCCAAGCCAGAAACCTGGGAATCATCTTTGGCTTCTTTTTCTAAGCTACTCAATATCCCTGAGCCTTTTCAATCCTAACTTATTAGCCCCTCTCCCCCTGCTATTGCCTTAGTTTAGGCTTCTTCATCTCATGCCTAGAACATGACAGCAATCTCCTAACTGGTCTCCCTGAATTTCCACCCTTTCTCCCTACTAATCTATCCTACACTAAATGACTAGAAGGAAATTCAAACCTCACCATGTCATTATCAAGCTTAAAACTCCTCAGTGAAGATTGACTTCCAGACCACTCCCCAGTGAAACTGGTGAAAAGTATTTTAAAAACAATAATTTAAATCTCTGGAAATGGTCCTAAGGGCAAACAGCAAATGAAGAAACATCTATTCAAGAAAAGCTGCAAAAATTCAGTAAAAAAGGTGAGAATCTGTGGTATTTGCACCAAGATCACACCCTCCATCCCCCTCCCAGCACAGCAAAGTGAGTAACTGCACTCTAGACTTCTGCAGCTGATAACACAAGGTTCCCTCTACCCCATCTCCCAATCAGAGGGCTTTCTTCCCACGAGAAGCAAGACTTCAGCGTTTCTCATCCTGCCCTCAGGTACCTGTTGCTAAGGATAAATCCTGGGTGACTGTGGTCAAAAAGTGGTGTCTCACTTTTTCCACCCAGCCCCCACTCGTGGCATGGAGACTCTGCCTTGAGGAGACATGCTGAGAATACTGCGGCCTTCATCATCCTTTCCCTGCCTCATTAAGTGGTAATTACATGGCAGGAGAGGAAAGCTGAGAGGACTTCAGGTTACTAACTGCCCCCATCCACCAAGAGATCAGCTCCTGGAGCGGGAGTGTTACTCAGAGAGAAGCTTGCCATTTCCTCACTAGCTCCAGAGCATTGGCTCAGGGATTTTGCCTGGGGGTGGGGGGAAGAAGCAAACCATAAAAAAGATAGATCCTGATCTCTTACCAAAGGAAATGATTCTGTTTGCAACAGAGCTTGAAGATGTACAAGGCTAAGGAAACTCTCAAGAGCAGTGGAGGTTGCAGTGAAAAGCAATTGGGAGGACTGGGAGGAGGTTCAAGGATTTTAATAAAGATACAGTCTAGGCTGTGAGCAGGCTAGTTTGCAGGACAGAACTGGGGGATAAGACAGCTGTGAGGAGCCCTCTTAGGGTCAGAACAAATATCAAACACTGAACTCAGAAACTATTGCTTCTGAGAAAATGGAAATCCTGGAGTTTAAAAATATAATAATTGGACTTCCTGCTTCTGGTTCCTCCTAAGGAGCTGGGAAGTTGCCACTCAATCCTAAAACAAGTAAGAAGCTGAACAGACCAAAACATCAACAAATCTTCTTGGATCCATAAAAGAAATGAAGACACAAGGCAAACTTTTGCCGCCAGCGTTAGAGAGACAGGCAAATAAAGGCTCTCACAGATTACTGCAGCAGAGACTCACCTGCAGAAAGCACCAGGGAACCAGTGCCCGCCTAGGAAGTTCTGAACTGTAATTGACGAATTGCTGGAGTCTGCGTGCAGAAAACTCTGAAAGTTAAAAACTCCATGGGGACCCAGTTGTGGTAGGGTCCCACAGTATTGTGGGATTTACCTCCAGGATCTCAACCAGTTTCCATATTATCAGAGAAAATCCCCTCAGGCTTCTAGCAGAGGGAAGGGAAAAACAACCATTCTGAAATACACCAGAGAACTGTTCTTAACAAGGCCTGCCCTCAGCAGAACCTAATTAACCAGAGCCTAACCTGCAGGAGTATTATCAGAACTTCTCAGGGGAAGAGAAATATCCAAATCTAGCTGTTGCTAGCCATCCTCTCCCACCTAAGGAGGGAGAAAAAGACTGAGAAACAGTCGTGAAGTTCAAAGTCCAGAGGTATAGGCACATTAAAAGACTGGGACCTAATCATAGAACTATAGAATGCTTCCCCTCCCCACCCCACTTCACCACCACATTACTAAAGGCCTATTTGCAACATTTTTTTTTTTGAGGTACGCGGGCCTCTCACTGTTGTGGCCTCTCCCGCTGTGGAGCACAGGCTCCCGACGCACAGGCCCAGCGGCCGTGGCTCACGGGCCCGGCTGCTCTGCAGCATGTGGGATCTTCCCAGACTGGGGCACGAACCCGTGTCCCCTGCATCGGCAGGCAGACTCTCAACCACTGCACCACCAGGGAAGCCCTTTGCAACATTTTTTAACCTGGTATATCAGGTCCAGCTATCAAGAAAAAATTACAAGGCAAGTCAAAAATTAAAAACACAGTTTGAAGAGACAGAGTAAGCAATAGAACCAGACATGGCAAGGATGTTGGAATTACCAGACAGGGAATTTAAAACAACTGTAATTAATATGCTAAGGGCTTTAATGGATGAAGTAGACAACATGCAAAAATACATGGACAATGTAAACAGAGGGATGGGAATCCTAGAAAGAATCAAAAAGAAATTCTAGATATAAGAAAACTCTAGATATAAGGAAAAAAAACCTCTAGATATAAGAAAAGAAAAATTCCTTTGATGGGCCCCTTAGTAGACTGGATATGGCCAAAGAGAGGATCTCTGTGCTAGAGGATATACCAATAGAATCCTCAAAAACCTAAGAGAAAACAAATACTGAAAGAAAACAGAACAGATATCCAAGGACTATAGAATAACTTTTGAATTGGAATATCAGAAGGAGAAGAAAGACAAAAAGGAACAAAAGAAATATTTGAAACAATGATGACTGAGAATTTCCCCAGATTAATGTCAGACACCAAACCATAGATGCAGGAAGCTCAAAGAACACTGAGCAAGTTAAATGTCCAAAAAGCTATACCTAGGCATATCATTTTCAAGTTCCAGAAAGTAAACCATAAAGAAAAATCCTAAAAGAAGTCAAAGGGGAAAAAACACCTTACCTATAGAGGAACAAAGATAAGAATTACATCCAATTTCTCTTCAGAACCATGCAAGTGAGATGAGAGTGGCATGAAATATTTAGTGTTGAGAAAAAATAACTACCAACCTAGAATTCTGTACCCAGCAAAATTATTCTTCAAAAGTGAAGGAGAAATAAAGACTTTCTCAGACAAAAAACAATTGAGGAAATTTGTTACTAGTAGATCTACCTTGCAAGAAATGTTAAGAGAAGTTCTGTGGAGAGAAGGTAAATAATATAGGTCTAAATCTTGGATCTACATAAAGAAAGAAAAAGCATCAAAGAAGGAATAAATAAAGCTAAAATTAAAAGTTTTATTTTTCTTAATTGATCCAACAGGTAACAGCTTATTCAAAATAAAAAATAGATACAATGTATCAATTATGTATGCTAATGTATATATCTTATATATATATGCTTATATATGCTTATATGTAAAATGAATAACAAGAATGATACAAGAGACAGGAAGAAGGATTATTTTGTTATTATAAGATACAAATGTTATTTGAAAATAGACTTAGATTAGTTATAAATGTATATTGCAAACTCTAGGGCAACCACTAAAAAAGTATAACTGATATGCTAAGAAAGCATAAAATGCTCAACTAAAACAACAAAAGGCAGAAAAAGAGTGGAAGACAAGAATAGGAAAAAAGAACAAAGGCAACAGATCAATAATAGTAATTAATATAGTACATAGTAATACCATATCAATAATCACTTTTATCTTTTAATTGAATATTGTTGATGTACAATATTATATTAGCTTCTGGTGTAGTACATAATGATTGACATTTGCATACATTATGAAATGTGAAATGACAATCATTATGGAATGATCACGACTATAAGTCTGGTAACAATCTGTCCCTATACAAAGTTATTACAATATTAATGACAATACATTTTATGCTGTATATTACATCCCCATAACACATTATATAATTGGAGGTTTGTATTTCCCCTACACATATTTTGCCAACCTCCACAAGCCCCTTCACTATGGCAACAACCTGTTTGTTCTCTGTATCTATGACTCTGTTTCTGTTTTGTTGTTTGTTCATTTGTTTTGCTTTTTAGATTCCACATATTAGTGAGATCTTGTGGTATTTGTCTTTCTCCCTCTGACTTATTTCACTTAGTATAATACCCTCTAGGACCATCCATGTTGTCACAAATGGCAAGATTTCATTTCTTATGACTGAGTAATATTCAATTATAATATATAACATCTTCTTTGTCCATTCATATATTGATGGACACGTATTGCTTCCATATCCTGACTATTGTAAATAATACTGAAAAGAACATTGAAGAGCATATAACTTTAGGAATCATTGTTTTTGTTTTCTTTGGGTAAATACCCAGAAATGGAATTGCTACATCATATGGTAATTCTATTTTTAACTTCTTGAGGAAACTCCATACTATTTTCCATAGTGGCTGCACCAATTTACAATCCCGACAGTGCATGAGGGCTCCCTTTTCTCCACATCCTAGCAAAACCTTGTATTTGTTGTCTTTTTGATGATAGCAATTCTGACAGATAGATGTGAGGTGGTATCTCATTGTCATTTTAATTTGCATTTCCCTGATGATTAGTAATGTTGAGTATTTTTCATGTGTCTCTTGGTCATCTGTATGCCTTCTTTGGAATAATGTCTATTCAGGTCCTCTACCCATTTTTTACTAGGTTTTTTATGTTGAGTTGTGTAAATTTTTTTTTATATATTGGATAATAACCCCTTATCAAATATACATTTTGCAAATATCTTCTCCCATTCAGTAGGCTGCATTTTCATCTTGTTGATAGTTTTCTTCACTGTGCAAAAGTTTTTTAGTTTTATTAGGTCCCATTTGTTTATTTTTGCTTTTGTTTCCCTTGTCTGAGGTGACATAGTCAAAAAAATATTGCTAAGATGGATGCCAAAGAGCATACAGCCTATGTTTCCTTTTAGGAGTTTTATGGTTTCAGGTTTTATATTTAAGTCTTTAATCCAGTTTGAGTTTATTTTTGTGTATGGTGTTAGAAAGCAGTTTGATTCTTTTACATGTAGCTGTCTGGTTTTCCCAACACCATTTATTGATGAGTCTGTCCTGCCTAATTTGTCATAGATTAATTGACCATAGATGTATGGGTTTATTTTTGGGCTCCCTATTCTGTTCCATTGATCTATGTGTCTGTTTTTGTGCCAATACCATCCGGTTTTGATTACTGTGGCTTCATAGTATAGTTTGAAATCAGGGCGTGCGATACCTTCAGGTTTGTTCTTCTTTCTCAAGATTATGTTTTGGTTATTGAGGGTCCTTCATGTTTCTATACAAATTTTATGATGACTTGTTCCAGTTCTGTGAAAAATGTCTTTGGTATTTTGATAGAGATTACATTATATCTATAGATTGCTTTGGGTAGTATGGTCATTTTAACAATATTAATTCTTTCAATCCACGAGCGTGTATCTCTCTATTTGTTTGTGTGATCTTCATTTCTTTCATGTGTCTTATTGGTTTCCAAGTACAAGTCCTCTTTGCATAGATTTATTCCTAGGTATTAATATTTTATTTTTTTGACGTGATCATAAATGGGATTGTTTTCTTAATTTCTCTTTCCGATAATTTATTGTTAGCCTAGAGAAACACAACAGATTTCTGTATACTAAATTGTATCCTACAATATTACTGAATTCATTTATTAGTTCTAACAGTATTTTGGTGGCATCTTTAGGATTATCTATATATAGTATCATGTCATCTGTAAACAGTGATAATTTTACTTCTTCCATTAATATTTGGATTTCTTTTATTTCTTTTTCCTGTCCAATTGCTGTCGATAGGACTTCAAATACTATGTTGAGAAAAAGTGACTAGAATGGGCAAACTTCTCTTGCTCCTGATCCTAGAGGAAATGCTGTCAGCTTTTCACCATTGAGTATGATGTTGGCTGTGAGCTTGTCATATGTGGCTTTAATTATGTTGAGGGATGTTCCCTCTATAATCACTTTGTTGATAGTTATTATCATAAATGGATGTTGAATTTTGTCAAAAGTTCATCTATTGAGATGACTATACAATTTTTCTTTTATTGTAAATGTTGTGTATCACATTGATTGATTTGCAGATATTGAACCATCCTTGCATCATTGGAATAAATCCCACTTGATCATGGTGTATTATCCTTTTAAAGTACTGTTGAATTTGGACTGCTAATATTTTGTTGAGGATTTTTACGTCTATATTAATCAGTGATACTGGCCTGTAATTTTATATTTTTGTGGTGTCTTTGTCTGGTTTTGGTATCAGGGTGACATTGGCCTTGTAGAATGAGTTCAGAAGTGTTCCTTCCTATTCAGTTTTTTGGAATAATTTCAGAAGGATTTGTGTTAACTCTTCTTTAAATGTTTGGTAGAATTCAAACATGAAGTAGTCTGGATCAGGACTTTTGTTTACTGGGAATATTTTTTTTAAATTACAGATTCAATTTCATTACTGGTAATTGTTGATATTTTCTATTTCTTCAGTCTTGGGAGATTGTACATTTCTAAGAATTGTTCCATTTCTTCTAGGTTGCCCATTTTTATTGGCATATAATTGTTCTTAGGAATCTCTTATGATCCTTTGTAGTTCTGTGATGTTGGTTGTAACTTCTCTCTCCTTTCTGATTTTATTTATATGGGTCTTCTGTCTTTTTTCTTGATGAGTCTGGCTAAAGGTTTATCAATTTTGTCTATCTTTTCAGAGAACCAGATTTTAGTTTCATTGATCTTTTCTATGTCTTTTAGTCTCTATTTCATTTATTTCTGCTCTGATATTTATTATTTATTTTCCTTCTACTAAGTTTCCTTCTACTAGGTCTTGTTTGTTGTTCTTTTTCTAGTTCCTTTAGGTGTAAGGTTAGATTGTTTATTTGAGATTTCTCTTATTTCTTGAGGTAGGCTTGTGTCACGGTAACTTCCCTCTTAAAGCTGCTTTTGTTGCATTCCATAGGTTTTTGGATTATTGTGTTTCCCTTTTTTTTTTTTTTTTTTTTTTGGTACCTGGGCCTCTCACTGTTGTGGCCTGTCCCGTTGTGGAGCACAGGCTCCGGACGTGCAGGCTCAGCGGCCATGCCTCACGGGCCCAGCTGCTCCGCGGCATGTGGGATCTTCCTAGACCGGGGCACGAACCCACGTCCCCTGCAACGGCAGGCGGACTCTCAACAACTGTGCCACCAGGGAAGCCCTGTGTTTCTCTTTTTAATTGTCACCAGATATTTTTTGAGTTCCTCTTTGATTTCTTCAGTGGTGCATTGGTTGTTTAGTAGTATATTGTTTAGTCTTCGCATGTTTGGATTATTTGCAGTTTTTTTCTTTTAGTTGCTTTCTAGTCTCATTCTGTTGTGGTTGAAAAAATGCTTGAATGATTTCAATTTTATTAGCTTTATTGAGACTTGTTTTGAGCCTAGCATGTTATCTATCCTAGAGAATGTTCCATGTGCACTAGAAAAGAATGTATATTCTGCTGCTTGGGGATGGAATGTTCTATATATATGTATTAAGTGCATCTGGTCTAACATGTCATTTAAGACCAGTGTTTCCTTATTGATTTTCTCTCTGGATGATCTGTCCATGATATAAGTGAAATGTTAATTTCCCCTACTATTATTGTGTTACTGTCAATTTCCCCCTTTATATCTGTTAATATTTGGTATATGTATTTAGGTGTTCCTATTTTGGTTGTATATATATTTACAAATGTTATATCTTCTTGTTGGATTGATCTATTTATCATTATGTAATGTCCGTATTTGTCTCTTGTTACAGTCTTTGTCATAAAGTCCATTTTATCTGATATAAGTATTGCTACCTCAGCTTTCTTTTTGTTTCCATTTGCATGAAATACCTTTTTCCATCCCCTCACTTTCAGCATGTGTGTGTCCTTAGATCTGAAGTGAGTCTCTTGTAGGCAGCATATATATGGGTCTTGCTTTTTTATCCATTCAGCCATTCTGTGTCTTTTTTTTTTTTTTTTTTTGCAGTACACGGGCCTCTCACTGTTGTGGCCTCCCCATTGCAGAGCACAGCCTCCAGATGCACAGGCTCAGTGGCCATGGCTCACAGGCCTAGCCACTCCGCGGCATGTGGGATCTTCCCGGACTGGGGCACGAAGCCGTGTCCCCTGCATTGGCAGGTGGACTGTCAACCACTGCGCCACCAAGGAAGCCCCATTCTATGTCTTTTGATTGAAGAATTTTGTCCATTTATATGTAAAGTAATTCTTGGTAGGTATGTTCTTATTGTCATTTTTTAAACTGTTTTCTGTTGGTTTTGTAGTTCTTTTTTGTTACTCTCTTCCCTTATGACTTGATAACTACCTTTAGTATATGTTCAGATTCCTTTCTCCTTTGTGTATGTATCTACTGTAGGTTTCTGGTTTGTGGGTACCATGAGGTTCATACATAACAACCTATATTTATATATACATGATTATTTTAAGTTGATGGCCTCTTATGTTTGAACACATTCTAGCAACCCTGCAGTTTTACTCCCCCATCCATGTTTAATGTATTTAATATCATACTTTACATCTTTTTGCATGTGTGTATCCTGTAACTACTTATTATAGACATAGATGATTTTACTACTTTTGTCTTTAACCTTCCTACTAGCTTTATGAGTGGTTGATTTACTATCTTTGCTGTATGTTTGCCTTTACCAATGTGATTTTTTTCCTTTCATAATTTCCATATTTCTAGTTGTGTTCTTTTCTTTTTCTGCTTAGAGGAGTGGTTTTAACATTTATAGTAAAGCTGGTTTTGTTGTGATGAACACTTTTAGCTTTTGCTTGTCTGTAAAACTCTTGATTTTTCCTTCAGATCTGAATGATAGCCTTGCCAGGTAGAGTATTCTTGGTTGTAGGTTTTTCCCTTTCATCACTTTAAATATATCATGCCACTCCCTCCTGGCCTACAAAATTTCCACTGAAAAGTCAGCTGTTGTCTAATAGGAGTTCCCTTCTACATAACTAGTTGCTTTTCTCTTACTACTTTTAAGGTTCTCTCTTTATCTTTAATTTTTGCCATTTTAGTTATGTGTCTTGGTGTGGACCTTTTTGGGTTCATCCTGTTTGGGACTGTTTGTGCTTCCTCAACCTGGATGTCTGTTTCCTTCCACAGGTTAGGGAAATTTTCATCTATTATTTCTTTAAGTAAGTTATCTGCCCCTTTCTCTGTCTCTTTTCCTTCTGCTATGCCTATAATGCAAATGTTAGTAAGCTTCATGTTGTCCCAGAAGTCTCTTAAATTATCTTCATTTTTTTCAATTCTTTTTGTTTTTTTCTGTTCAGCTGGGTGTTTCCACTGTTCTGTCTTCCAGTTCGCTGATCTGTTCCTCTATGTGTGTCATCTAATCTACTTTTGATTCCTTCTAGAGTATTTTTAATTTCAGTTATTGTAGTCTTCAGCTGTTTGGTTCTTCTTTATATTTTTTACTCTGTGTTAAATTTCTCACTGTGTTCATCCATTCTTCTCCTGAATTCATTAATCATCTTTATGAACATTATTTTGAACTCTTTATTGAGTTGATTGCTTATCCCCACTTTGCTTAGTTCTTCTGAGATTTTGTCTTATTCCTTTGTTTTGAACCTATTTTTCTGTTATCTCAGTTTACCTAAGTTCCTGTGTTTATTTCTATGTGTTACA
This sequence comes from Grampus griseus, assembly GCF_964374135.1. Classification (NCBI taxonomy): domain Eukaryota; kingdom Metazoa; phylum Chordata; class Mammalia; order Artiodactyla; family Delphinidae; genus Grampus; species Grampus griseus. The sequence continues at coordinate 43,716,268 of NC_138999.1, read as the reverse complement.
TAGGTTGGTTACATTTGCTGATCTTAGACAAGTGGACTTATGTAGGCTATGTTCTACTGCACTCAGCAGCACACTCCCCTCTGGTCACCAGAGCTGTATGCTCTAAGGGTGCTCCCTGTGTGGGCTATGTGGGCCCTTATGTTTTAGTGGGGCCATCTACTGTGGGTGCACAGATGGGTGTGGCTGGCCCCTGGCCCAGTTGGCTTTCAGGCCCTGCCTCATACTGGTCTGCCTGCCCATTGGTGGGCAGGGTCAGGTACTGGTGCATCTGGTTGTGCAGCCAAGTAGATCTGGAAGTAGGTGGCTACAGGTCCAAGGGGGCCCAGGACTGGTGCCAGTTTGCTAGTGACAGGTAAGCCCCCAGCATTAACAGGCTAGAGGACAGACTCCAAGACTATGTTTGTCAGCACCAGTGTCCTTGTGGTAGTATAAGCTCCCCAAAATGGCTTCCACAATGTCTGTGTCCCCAGGGTGAGTCCCATTTGCCTCCAGCCCTTCAGGAGGCGCACCAAAATCAGCAAGTGGGTGTAACTCAGATTCCTTTCAAATTACTGCTGCTGCACTGGGACTTGGAATGTGTGAGAGTTTACATGTGCCCTTTAAGAACAGAGTCTCTGTTTCCTACAGCCTTCCAGCTCTCCTGTACACAAACACTGCCAGCCTTCAAAGCCAGACATTCTGGGGGCTTGTCTTCCTGGTGCAGTACCCCCAGGCTGGGGATCCCGATGTGGGGCTTGAACCCCCTTGCTCCTTGGGTAGAATTTCTGCAGTTGTGATTATCCTCCCTTTTTGTGGGACACCTACCCAGGGGTGTGGGTCTTGACTATAGTGCATCTCTACCCCTTCCTCCCATCTTGTTGTGGTTCCTTCTTTATATCTTTAAGTGTGGAAGATCTTTCCAACCAGTCTTCAGTTTGTTCTCATAGATAGTTGCTCTGTAAATAGTTATAGTATGCCCGTTGTAAGGAGGTAAGCTCAGTATCTTCCTACTCCAAAAGTTTGGCCACACCTCTCAATAATCACTTTGAATATCAATGATCTAAATTCACCAGTTAAAAGACAGATTATCACAGTAGATTAAAGAACACAACTCAGCTATATGTTGCCTACAAGAGATCCACTTTAAACATAAAGATACATGAAGATTAAAAATAAATGGATGGAGAAAAATATACCATGCTAACACTTACTAACTAACTAGCACTTATGCACAGCAAAAGAAATGATAAACGAAATGAAAAGACAACCTACAGAATGGGAAAAGCTTATTTGTAGACCATATATTTGATAAGGGGTTAATATCCAAAATATATAAAGAACTCATACAACTCAACAGCAAAAAAACCCCACTAATAATCCAATTAAAAATGGGCAAAGGACCTGAATACACATTTTCCTAAAGACATACAAATGGCCAACAAGTACATGTAAAGATGCTCAACATCACTAATCATTGGGAAGTGCTAATCAAAACTACAGTGAGATATCACTACATGCCTGTTAGAATGGCTAGCATCAAAAAAGAAATAGAGTTATCAAATCTGGTGAGGATGTGGAGAAAAGGAAACCCTAGTACACTGTTGATGGGATTGTAAAGTGTTACAGCCACTTTGGGAAACAATATAGAGGTTTCTCAAAAAATTAGAAATAGAACACCACATGGTCCAGTAATTCCACTTCTGGATGTATATCTAAAGAAAATGAAAACACTGTATCCAAATATACACACTCTTGTGTTTATAGCAGCATTATTTACAATAGCCAAGACATGGAAACATCCTAAGTGTCCATCGACAGATGAATGGATAAAGAAGTTGTTATGTGCACACACACACACACACACACGCACACACAATGGATTATTCATCCACAGAAAGGAGGAAATCCTGCCATTTGTGACAACGTGGATGGACTTTGAGAGATTATGCTAAGTCAGACTGAGAAGGACAAATACTGTATGATCTTACTTATATGCAGAACCAAAAGAAAAAGAAAACCTCATAGAAAAAGAGATCAGATTTGTAGTTACCATAGGCAGGTGACAGGGATGTCAAATTGGAGGAAGATGGTCAAAAGGTACAAACTTCAAGTTATAAGTGAAATAAGTACTTGGATGTAATGTACAACATTTTGTACAATGTATAACACTGCTGTATGGTATATATGAAAGTTATTTAGAGTGTAAATTCTGAAAGTTCTCATCACAGGGAAAAAATTTTTTTTGTTTTGTTTCATTGTTATTTTTTTTAAATCTATATGTGATGATGGATGTTAACTAAACTTATTGTGACAGTTATTTCACAATACAGTAGTCCCTCCTTATCTGTGGGAGATACTGTTCCAAGATCCCCAGTTGATGCCTAAAACCGTGGCTCGTACTGAAACCTATATATGCTGTGTTTTTTGCTATACATACATATGATAAAGCTTAATTTACAAATTAGGCCCAGTAAGAGATTAGCAAAAATAACTAATTATAAAATAGAACAATTATAACAGCATAATGTAATAAAAGTTATGTGACTTGTCTCACTCTTTTTCTCTCTGAAAACATCTTGTTGTATAAATGTAATGTCTTTTCCATCTTAACTATGCACTTATCATGCACTATCACCATACATTTTGCAGTTTGATGTACAACAGCAAAACTTGCATGAATTTCTTTTTTCTTCTTCACAATTTCATGGATAGAAGATTTGTTCTTACAGTAGATCTTAGCAACCTCAACATATGATTCTTTTTTCCTTATTAAGTCAAGAACTTTCACCTTTTCACTTAAAGGAAGCACTTTATGGCTTCTCTTTGGCATATCCAAATTGCTAGCATCACTGTTCTTGTCCTTTGAGGCCATTACTAAATAAAATAAAGGTTACTTGAATGCAAGCACTGTGATTACCTCAACAGTTGATCTGATAACTGAGATGGCTATTAAGTGACCAACAGACAGAACACACTGGACAAAGGGATGATGAGTCACATCCCAGGCAGAAGGAAGCTGCATGGTGCATCAGACAAATAGATAAAGAAGATATGGTATATAACGAATGTTACTCAGCCATAAAAAATGAAATTCTGCCATTTGCAACAATGAGGATGGACCTAGAGTATATTATGCTTAATGAAATAAGTCAGACAGAGAAAGACAAATACTATATGTTATCACCTATTGTGGAATCTAAAAAATAAAACAAACAAATGTATATAGCAAAACAGAAACAGACTCAGAGATATAGCAGACAAGCTAGTGGTTACCACTGGGGAGAAGGAAGGGTGGAGGGACAAGACAGGGGTATGAGATTAAGAGATACAAACTACTATGTATAAAATAGATAAGCAACTATATATAGTATATTGTATAACACAGGGAATTGTAGCCATTATTTTATAATAACTTTTAATGGAGTATAATATGTAAAAATACTGAATCACTGCTGTACACCTGAAACTAATATAATATTGTAAATCAGCTATACTTGAATTTAAAAAATTTTGTCACACTACTCAGAATGGCATGCAATTTAAAACGTGTGAGTTATTTATTTCTGGAATTTTCTATTTAATATTTTCTGACCACAGTTGACCACAGGTAACTGAAACCATGGAAAGCAAATCTGCAGATAAGGGGGACTACTATATATGTAAATCAAATTATTCTGCTATACACCTTAAACTTATACAGTGCTATATGCTAATTATATCTCAGTAATGCTGAAACAAATGTAAACTCCCTGTGCCGATAAATATTCCCACCCAACTTTCTTTCCTCTTTAAATGGATTAAAACTTTTCTGTCACTTTTATTCCCTAGCACCAATTCATATTTATATCTAAGTATTTTTATCTCTTTCTGTTCCACTTCTTTCTCTCCAGTCCCACCATTATCATATTTTTCTTTAGCTTGAATAGCTTATGCTTGATCTTTTGCAACAGTTCTCTCTACCTCCATCCCTCTCTGTCCTGTCACCAGTTCCAACTACCCAATGAAGATTACTCAAACAAAAATGTAATCACATTTCCATATGACATGCACAAGAATGTTTATAGCAGTGCATTTGTAATAGCTCCAAACTCCGTATATCAATAGGAGAATCGACACATATATTGTTCTATAGCCATACAACGTAATAATACACTGCTTATGAAAATGAATGACCTATACCTGCAAGCAATAAATGGATGGACCACAAAAAATGTTGATCAAAAGCTACAATACATAGAATAATATGTTATATATTGATAATTCCACTTCTATAAATTTCAGTAATGGGCAAAATTAATATATGGTGATCAAAATAGGATAGTGGTTTTTGTTGGTCAGTAACAGTGGCTGGAAAGAGCACAGGAGGCCTTTTGGGGCTGGGGAATAGGGGGAAGATAAAGTTCTGCTTCTTGATGTGTTTTGGTTACATGGGTAGGTTCAGTATGTGATTATTTATTACCTTATTACCCATGTGCTTTTCTGTATATACATTATAATTTAATTAAAAAGTTTAGAAAATTATAAAATTCTGGAGTCAATAAATCTTTACATGAATCTGATTGTACCACTCCTTTTCTGAGCTAGGTACAATAGAATGAGCACAGGCTTTTGGCATCTGACAGACCTGAGTTAGAATACCAACTCTTCCAGATAATTGTGTAACCTTGGACATGTCATTTCATCAATCCTCAGTTTTCTCATCTGTAAATTGGGAATAATAATATATACCTTGATTATATTCCATTGTCTTGATGCACTACAGTTTATTTATTCATTCACTTACTGAAAGACATCTTGGCTGTTTCCAAGTTTTGGAAGTTATGAATAAAGCTGCTATAAACATCCAGATGCGGGTTTTGGTGGGGACATAAATTTTCAACTCCTTTGAATAAATACCAAGGGGGAAGATTGATGGAGCATATGTTAAGAGTATATTTAGTTTTGTGAGAACCACCAAGCTATCTTCCAAACTGGCTGTACTATTCTGCATTTCCATCAGCAATGAATGAGAATTCCTGATGCTACACATTTTCTCCAGCATTTGGTGTTGTCAGTGTTCTGGATTTTGGCCATTATAATACGTGTATAGTGGTTTCTAGTTGCTTTAATATGTATTTTTCTGGGGGTATATTTTTATATGCTTATTTGACATATGTTTTTATTCTTTGGAGAGGTGTCTGTTAAGGTCTTAACCCCATATTTTAGTCCAGTTGTTTATTTTCTTATTGGTGAGTTTTAAGAGTTCTTTGTATGTTTTGGGTATCTCTCAGGATTTTTTAACTCTCAGGATAGTCCACACTGAACCTCTAGCAATTCATTGAAATTACCATTTAAGTGTTCCTCCCATTTCCTTGCTCAAGCAGTTTCTGCTCCTGGTAAGCTGTGATCTGCTCCTGGTAAGCTGTGATAGGTCCCTATCTCTACAGATTTGGGGATAGCAATTTGTCCTGTCACCTCAACTCTCTGATAGATCTAAGAAAAGTCATTGATTTTCAGTTTGTTCAACTCTTATTGTGAGGGTGGGAGTGACCATTTCTAAGCTCTTTACATGTTGGAACTGAAACCAGAAGTCCTCTGTTCAAGCATTTTTATAATATATGCTTTGTTACATAATCCAATGTCTGTGCCATCTTGTTTGCTTCTTTTCCCACATGAGTTGAGATTTTCATTGTTCTTTGTATATTAGTAATTTGGGATTACAATCTGGACATTTTAAATACTCGGTTGTGGGACTCTGGATCTTGTTTACATCCTATGGAAAAGATTGACATTTTATTTAAGCAGATACTTGACCTTGTTTAGTTCAAGCCACAATTTCCAACTCACTTTCTGTAGGCTGCGGTTGCAATGTCAGTTTAGTTTTCAAAGACTTTGCAGTGCTATTTGTATCTGTCCTATGTGTGCACCACCCAGTGGTCAGTCTAGAACCTGGACTGTGATCTGTTCATTATCTCAGTTCTCAAAATCTTTATTATGCTAATGGAAATAAAACACATGCATGGGCAAGTCAGGATTGAGCCCAGGAGTTCGAAAACCTTTTTATGGGATCATTTTCACATACTTCTTCTCTGCTATCTCCCTAGTGTTTCTGGTTCCCTGGGTCTCCCCTTTTCTGTCTCCCATCCTCAAACTGCCCAATTCTGTGATTGTGATGCACCTAGGTCCAACCAACAGGAGAATCGAGAGCATGTAGAATAATCAATGGAATTTGCCCTGGCTTTCTTGGCATCACAGCTCCACTGAACAAAGCACAGACTTTTGTTTTCTCATAGATTTGGATCCTACGGTTTCCTGTTGCCATTCGCATTCACTGCTACCTTCTCCGCCACCGAGGAGCCACTTGTGAGCTGGGGCATGATGAAATGGAGAAAAAGGAAAGAAAAAAAGAACCAGGGGATTTCTTCTTCTCTCTGAGTTCAAAAAGCTCCCATTTTCTTTCGTTGATCCAGGAGTAGAGTGTTTTTTCCTATGTCTCTCTCTGTACTACAGTGCTCACTTTTAGGTTTTAAGTTGCATTGACTTAAGGCCAGAGGATTCCAGAGGAGGAAAAATGGTAAATTTGCAACTAGTTCAATGTTACTTTGATTTCTGGCAGTTTTCCTCTGCTGATATTTACTTTTCATAGTTCTCAAATAACTGCATATGAATTCTTTCCAGGTTTTATAGTTATATTCAATTGGAGAGAAAGGCTGGCATATATTTACTCAATCCTACCTGGAATCAGAATTCCTTGAGGAAAAATTTTGAAGCATGAATCAGATTATGTCATTCCCCTACTCTCAATCCATCACACTTACAATAAATTTGAAACACATACTTCTAAAATGTAGTGACAATATATCCAGCTGGTTTCCCAAGATGCAATGTAGAAACAAACAGAAATTTCATTTTATGTATATCAATATCAACCCCAATCAACAAAAAGACGAATTCTTGCTGTTCATATGATACACCATCTGATTTCAAGTAGAAGGAGGAAGAGAGAAACAAATATAGTAAAACTGAAGTCACAGAAATGAGATAAGAGCTTTCCAAGGAGAAATAGCTAGCTATCTGCTGAACAAGTGAGCTCAGAAATAATTCTATGAAAAGTTTCACAAGATATAGAGCCCTGTGACCTGGAGTGGTCTTAGAAAGCCTCATGGAGGAGATAACACTTGCGAGAACCTCATTCATTCAACAAACATTTATTGCTAATTTTTTATCTGCTAGCACTTACCCTGACATTTCTTTTTTCTGTCGTTCCCACTTCGACTTGTGGATGCCTTGACTTATTTAACCATAACATTTTAAGCACTCAGAGACTATTTATGAAATGCAGCATTAGAATTAGTGTTTAAGAGCACAGGCTAAATATTATATAATGCTTGCAAAGTATTAAGCATAGAGTCTGGCATGTAATAAACTCTTAATACATGATAGCTGCTATTATTGAGATCTAGTATAAATAAATATACATTAGGTATACACTGGGCAATGCCTTCAAGGTTAGTTATTATTTAAATAAATGGAAAAATAAGGCATGGTATATTGTGTATGTTGCAGTGAAAGGGGGGCTATAGAGGGAGCATGAAAGATGGTATGAGGGCAGAAAAATTGAGTTCATAATAAGAGGCTGGTGAAATATGCCACTTTGTTTTAAATGAAAACTTTGCAGAAGTTAGTAATGAGGTCAGAAGATCAAGAGCCTTGGGCATTGGGTCAGGGATTCTCTTTTTATGGCAGGTTCTTGTTAGTTATGTATTTTATACAAATTAGTGTATATATGTCAATCCCAATCTCCCAATTCATCCCACCACAACCCCCACCACTTTCCCCCTTTGGTGTCCCATGTTTGTTCTCTACATCTATGTCTCTATTTCTGCCTTGCAAACCAGTTCATCTGTACAATTTTTCTAGATTCCATATATATGCATTAGTATACGATATTTGTTTTTCCTTTTCTGACTTACTTCACTCTGTATGACAGTCTCTAGGTCCATCCATATTTCTACAAATGACCCAATTTCATTCCTTTTAATGGCTGAGTAATATTCCATTTTATATATGTACCACATCTTCTTTATCCATTCATCTGTCGATGGGCATTTACATTGCTTCCATGACCTGGATATTGTAAATAGAGCTGCAATGAATATTGGGGTGCATGTGTCATTTTGAATTATGGTTTTCTCTGAGTATATGCCTAGGGGTGGGATTGCTGGGTTGTGTGGTAGTTCTATTTTTAGTTTTTTAAAGAACATCCATACTGTTCTCCATAGTGACTGTATCAATTTACATTCCCACCAACAGTGCAAGAGGGTTTCCATTTCTCCACACTCTCTCCAGCATTTGTTGTTTGTATATTTTCTGATGATGCCCATTCTAATTAGTGTGAGGTGATACCTCATTGTAGTTTTGATTTGCATTTCTCTAATAATTTAGTGACATTGAGCAGCATTTCATGTGCCTCATTGCCATCTGTGTGTCTTCTCTGGAGAAATGTCTATTTAGGTCTTTTGCCCATTTTTTGACTGGGTTTTTTTTTAATATTGAGCTGCATGAGCTGTTTATATGTTTTGCAGATTAATCTTTTTTCCGTTGATTCATTTGCAAATATTTTCTCCCATTCTGAGGTTTGTCTTTTTGTCTTGTTTATAGTTTCCTTTGCTGTGCAAAAGCATTTAAATTTCATTAGGTCCCAATTGTTTATTTTTGTTTTTATTTCCATTACTCAATGACAATAAAGAAACAACTCAACTGAGAAAAAGAAACAAAGAACAAGTGCAACAAATACAAAAGAGTTACAAATATGGTAGATATTAATCTAACTATGTCAATAATCACTTTAAATGTGAATAGTTTACCTACACGAAAGGACACCATCAATAAAGTGAAAAGACAATCCATGGAATGGGAGAAAGCATTTGCAAATTATATACCTGTGAAAAGACTTGTATGGAGATTACAAAATAAATTTTTAGAACTCAACACTAAGAAGACAAATAACCTAATTTTAAAATGGGCAAAGAATTTGAATAGGCATTTCTCCAAAGAAGATATACAAATTGCCAACAAACACATGAAAGAATGCTCAACATCACTAATCATTAGAAAAATGCAAATTAAAACTACAATGAGGTATCACCTCACACCAGTCAGAATGGCCATCATCAAAAAATCTACAAACAATAAATGCTGGAGAGGGTGTAGAGAAAAGAGAACCCTCTTGCTCTGTTGGTGGGAATGTAAATGGATACAGCCACTATGGAGAACAGTATGGAGGTTCCTTAAAAAACTAAAAATAGAACTACCATATGACCCAGCAATCCCACTACTGGGCATATACCCTGAGAAAACCATAATTCAAAAAGAGTCATGTACCACAATGTTCATTTCAGCCCTATTTACAATAGCCAGGACATGGAAGCAACCTAAGTGTCCATCGACAGAAGAATGGATAAAGAAGATGTGGCACATATATACAATGAAATATTACTCAGCCATAAAAAGAAATGAAATTGAGTCCTTTGTAGTAAGATGGATGGACCTAGAGTCTGTCATACAGAGTGAAGTAAGTCAGAAAGAGAAAAACAAATACCGTATGTTAACACATATATATGGAATCTAAAAGAATTTTTTAAAGGTTCTAAAGAACCTAGGGACAGAACAGGAATAAAGACACAGACGTAGAGAATGGACTTGAGCACACGGGGAGTGGGAAGGGTAAGCTGGGACAAAGGGAGAGAGTGGCATGGACATATATACACTACCAAGTGTAAAATAGATAGCTAGTGGGAAGCAACCACATAGCACAGGGAGATCAGCTCAGTGCATTGTAACCACCTAGAGGGGTGGGATAGGGAGGGTGGGAGGGAGACGCAAGAGGGAGGAGATATGGGGATATATGTTTTTGTATAGCTGATTCACTTTGTTATAAAGCAGAAACTAACACACCATTGTAAAGCAATTATACCCCAATAAAGATGTTAAAAAAAAAAGGAAAAAAAAATATCTGGAATCACAACTAGCTTAAGCATAAGTACAGAGTATATTTGTAAACTCAAAAAAATACTAAAGCAATTATTAATAAATAAAAACCTATATAAAAAGAAAAATCAAAAAAATGAAGAAGAGGGCTTCCCTGGTGGCACAGTGGTTGAGAGTCCGCCTGCCCATGCAGGGGACACGGGTTTGTGCCCTGGTCCGGGAAGATCCCACATGCCACAGAGCAGCTAGGCCCCTGAGCCATGGCTGCTGAGCCTGTGCGTCCGGAGCCTGTGCTCCGCAACGGGAGAGGCCACAGCAGTGAGAGGTCCACGTACCGCCAAAAAAAAAAAAAGAAGAAGAAATTAGTAAACAATATGAAGAGGAACCAAACAACAGAAGCTCTAAGGCGGAACTTTAAGCTTCCTTTGACACTATTAGTTGGGGAATAGATGTGACCAATCCTCTATGTTGGTGAGAGAAAAAGAAAATAATAGTGAATCTTAATAAAAAGCAAAAATTTGGAGTAAAAAAATAAATAAAGTGAACTTACAATCAAATATATGCTAGAAATAAGAAAATTTAATATTAGCACAAGGAAAGGACAATGGATAACAAGGTTAGTGGTAATATCTTAAGTTAGTATGTCATGTTTTCATTATTACCATCTCAGTAACTCAATCTTATTAAAATAAGTTAAAAACTGAAAATATAATTTTAAAATATTGTTTACAAAGACTTGCACAATATTACTGAATCTTAATTTCAGTAGAAATTTTTACATACATCTCTTTGAACATCACACGCAAATGTCAAAATATTGACTCAGTGAGAAAATATATGAGAAGGTATTTGGGACATTAAGTTATTTTCATTTGAATTGACTCAGAGTGAAAGTCAAAATATTTCTGTTTAGGAAAAGAAAGTAACTGCAGTTTTTGTTCCAAAATAGTTCATTTAAATAGAAGCCTCCTACTTATGAGTGTGTTGCCTTCTAAATAGTAATGTGTAAATCAATTATTTGAACATTGGAATGTATTTTCCCTTGCTGTAATGTAATAAATGGTGGCTTTGTTACTTTAAAAATAAAATAAAATGGGCAAAGTATTTGAATAGGCATTTCTCCAGAGAAGATATACAAATGACAATAAGCATATAAAAAGATGTTCAGCATTATTAGTTATTAGGTAAATGTAAATCAAAACCACAATGAGATAACACTTCACATGCATGAGTCACTTATAATCAAAAAGACAAAAAATAATAAGTATTGGTGAGGATATGGAGAAATTGGAAACCTCCAATTACATTACTAGTGGGGATGTAAAATGGTTCAGACACTTTGAAAAACATTTGACAGTTCCTCAAAGTGTTAAACATAGAGTTACCATATGATCGAGCAAACCCACTCCTAGATATTCACCTAAGAGAGTTGGAAAAAGTCCACTCAAAAACTTGTATATGAATGTTCATAGCAGCATTATTCATAATACCCAAACTTCAATCAACTGGTGAATGAAAAAAAAATGGTATGCTTCCATGACAGAAGAGTTGGCAATAAAAGGAAATGAACTATTGGTATATGGTACAATGTGGATGAACCTTAAAAACATTATGCACATATTCTTTCATATATTGAAAGAAGATAGTCACAGAAGACCACATATTTTAGGATTCTGTTCATATGAAGTGTCCCAAGTAGCCAAATCTATACAAACAAATTTGTGGTAGGTTAGGGCTGGAGGGAGGGAGGAAGGATTGGCAGATGGGGAGTGACTGCTAATGTGTAATGGGGGTTATTTTTTACATATGAAACTTTAAGAAAGTAAAGATTCACAGGAAGTTGCAAAGATAGTACAAAGATATTCCATTTACTCTTCACCCAGTTTTCTCTAATGTTTATAACTTACATAATTATAGTGCAATATCAAAACCAGGAAGTTAACATTGCTACAAAGTGTGTTTATACACTTGACCCTTGAACAACATGGAGGTTAGGAGAGCTGACCCTCCATGCAGTCAAAAATCCATGAATAACTTATAGTTGACCCTCAATATATGCTGTCCCACTGCATCCGTGTTTCCTTAATATCCATGGTTCTGCATCCTTGGATTCAACCAAGTGCTGATCATATAGTACTGCAGTATTTACTACTGAAAAAAAAATCCACATATATGTGGACCTGCATGGTTCAAACTCATGTTGTTCAAGGGTCAACTGTAGTTCTGTCATTTTATCACATGTGTAGATCCCTGTAAACACCACCACAATCAAGATAAAAAAGCTATTCTGAGGGCTTCCCTGGTGGCGCAGTGGTTGAGAGTCTGCCTGCCGATGCAGGGGACACGGGTTCGTGCCCTGGTCTGGGAAGATCCCACATGCCGCGGAGCAGCTGGGCCCGTGAGCCATGGCCATTGAGCCTGCGCGTCCGGAGCCTGTGCTCCACAACGGGAGAGGCCCACATACCGCAAAAAAAAAAAAAAAAAAAAAAAAAAAAAAAAGCTATTCCGGGGCTTCCCTCGTGGCGCAGTGGTTGAGAGTCCGCCTGCCGATTCCGGGGACACAGGTGCGTGCCCTGGTCCGGGAGGATCCCACATGCCGCGGAGTGGCTGGGCCTGTGAGCCATGGCCGCTGGGCCTGCGCGTCCGAAGCCTGTGCTCCGCAGCAGGAGAGGCCGCAGCAGTGAGAGGCCCGCGTACCGCAAAAAAAAAAAAAAGCTATTCCATCACTACAACTATCTCCCTCATGTTACCCCTTTATGATTACATCCACCAACTCTATCCCCTAAATCTTTATTCTCTGGTAACCACTAGTCTGTTTTCCATCTCTATAGACTGTTGCATGACTGGAATGATGCAGTATATTATCTTCTGAAACTATTTTTTTTTACTCAGTGAAATACCCAGGAGATCCATCCAAGTTGTTACATACATTAGTAGTTCATTACTTTTTATTACCACATAGTATTCATACTATTGATGTACCAGAGTTTGTTTAACCTTTCACCCATTTGGGCATTTATTTCCTTTTTTTTTGGTTATTACAAATAAATCTACTATGAGCAATTGTGTACAGGTTTTTGTGTGGATATGTTTTCATTTCTCTGGAATAAATACCCAAGAATGAAGTTAATTTTCTTTTGTTTGCATTTTTTCGAGTATGTTCATGATTGTTCATTGAAGCATTTTTATTACAGTTGTTTTAAAATGTTTGTTAAATAATTCTAACATCTGTGTCATCTTGTTAGCATCTGTTGATTGGTTTTTGTCAATCAAGTTGAAATCTTCTTGGTTCTTTTATGTTGATGATTTTCAATTGAAACATGGACATTTGGGGTATTCTGTTATGAAAGTCAGGATCTTATTTAAATCTTATGTTTTAGAAAGCCTCCTCTGACACCACTGTTTTTGTGCCACCTCATTACTGCCAGGTGGGTGTGGAAGTCCAGGTTCCCCACTTGGTTTCTGTTGACACCTGGTAGGAAGGGACTACTTGTTACTTCTGGGTGGAGGTGAGAGTTCAGTGGCACAATGTCATTCCTTGGGTCCCAAGGGCCCGTAACTGTTCTACCTTCTTTATTCCACCTTTTCAATACATCTAATTTTTATTTTACATATAATGTCCATGATTTTATCTGTACTTAGTTGGAGGAATATGGAAATGTATGTCTATCTTTCCTGAAGTATACATACGAGGCATTTCTTTTTAGGGTGGTGAAAATTGCATAACTCTGCATGTACTAAACATTGTAGACTTTCAAAGCATGATTTTTATGGTATGTAAATGATATCTCTATAAAAAGTGGAAAACAAAACAAAAATAAAAAGAAGTGAGGAAACTGTTCAGTAGCCAGAGGCATAAATGATGCAGTTTAGTTTATTCTAGAGTAGATGTTAAGGAAGGCACAGCCTCTGTTTCTGCATCCCAATACTCCATTTGTCAATGACTAGCCCCAATGTCACAACTTTTATGTCATCCCATCCACAAAACTTTTCTCCATGGCATTTGCTGAGTGACAACATTAGCATTATAACAGACATTATGATAGGTATGGTCACATTCAATCATCCCAAAGATCCTGCATGGTAAGTCATCACCATTTTAAAGTTGAGGAAACTATGGTTCTATGAGGTTAAGTGACTGATCCAAAGTCAAACAAATAAGAAGTGAGGAAACTGGTATTTCCACTTGTCTTTTTTATAGTGTTCTTCACTTTCTGCCCTACATTACAGATATTTGTGTATTTATATAATTATCTCTACTAGGTTTCAAACTTCTTGAATAAAGGAATCATGACTTATTCACATTCGGATGTTTTGCATTGCCTAACATGTAAGTGTTGTAGTTGATACTGAAATGTTTCTAAAATGAATGAATGTATGGCTACAGTAAAGTTTATTAAATAAAAAATACTGTACAGCTGATGCTATTATCTTCCCCTGACAAGTAAAGAGGAAGCCTTCTTTTAGAGGCCCCAAATAATTCAGGCATGGGATGAGTGCTCCTGCTCAGTGCCTCCACAGCCCCCAGGGTTTAACTCCATCATATAAATCTTTCCACACTAAACTATAAATCTCCCTTTGTATGTCTGTCTCCCACTAAACTGTGAGATCCTTGAAGACAAGAATTTTGTCTGAATGATCTCTGTATTGGTAATTTCTGGGCCTTCAACACCCTGGACAGAGTTTGATAAAGAAAGTTTGCCCAATGGATAAATGCTGAATAAAATAATGAAGTCAATCAATCTCTGTAATGCAGTTCCCAGGAGGGTAATAAAAGGAAATGTACTTTTTTTCCCCTCATCACTCCATCCAATCTATCATCCTGTCCTAATGGCTCCACCTCCAAAATATATCTCAAATCCAATCAAATTTAACTTAGTCCTCCACTGCTACTACCCTAGTAAAACTTAACATTTTTAGACAAGACTATTTTAGAAGCTTCCCAGCTGCTCTCCCTGCTTCTATACTTGACGGCTACAATCAAACCTTCAAACAGCAGGCAGAGGAATCTTGTTTTTTTGTTTTTGAGGGATTTTCATTTAATTTTTTAACAAATCAATTACCATCTTTGTTCTTTTACTTTTTGAAAAGTTCTCCACCTATCACCACCACAATCAGGATATTAAATGGTTCCATTACCACCAAAAATTAAATTCAGGCTCTGCCTTTATGTGCACACACGCACACACACACCCCCTGGAAACCATTGATATATTCTTTATTACTCTAGTTTTATCTTTTCAAGAATGTCATATAAATGGAATCATACAATATGTAACCTTTTGAGACTTGGATTCCTTCACTCAGCACAATGTCTGAGATTTGTCCAAGTTGTTGCATATATCAATAATGCAGAAAAAGCTTTGGACAAAACTCAGCACCCATTTATGTTAAAAACTCTCCAGAAAGTGGGCATAGAGGGAATCTACCTCAACATAATAAAGGCCATATATGACAAACCGACAGCAAACTTCATTCTCAATGGTGAATACTTGAAAGCATTTCCTCTAAGATCAAGAACAAGACAAGGTTGCCCACTGTCACCACTAGTATTCAACATAGTTTTGGAAGTCCTAGCCATGGTAATCAGAGAAGAAAAAGAAATAAAAGGAATGCAAATTGGAAAAGAAGAAGTAAAACTGTCACTGTTCGCAGATGACATGATACTATACACAGAAAATCCTGAAAATCCTGAAAATGGCACTATTAGAACTAATCAATGAATTTTGTAGGGTTGCAGGATACAAAATTAATGCATAGAAATCTCTTGCATTCCTATACACTAACACCAAAATATCAAAAAGAGAAATTAAGGAAACAATCCCATTCACCACTGCAAAATAAAGCATAAAATGCCTAGGAATAAACCTACCTAAGGAGGTAAAAGACATTTACTCAGAAAACTATGAGACACTGATGAAAGAAATCAAAGATGACACAAACAGATGGAGAGATATACCATGTTCCTGGATTGGAAGAATCAATATTGTGAAAATGAGTATACTACCCAAAGCAATCTACAGGTTCAGTGCAATCCCTATCAAATCACCAATGGCATTTTTCACAGAACTAGAACAAAAAATCTTAAAATTTGCATGGAGACACAAAAGACCCCCAAGAGTCAAAGCAATCTTGAGAAAAACAAAACAAAACAAAAAACGGAGCTGGAGTAATTAGACTCCCAGACTTCAGACAATACTGCAAAGCTACAGTATTCAAGACAATATGGTACTGGTACAAAAAGAGAAATATAGATCAATGGAAAAGGATAGAAAGCTTAGAGATAAACCAATGCACCTATGGTCACCTAATCTATGACAAAGGAGACAAGGATATACAATGGAGAGAAGACAGTCTCTTCAGTAAATGGCTCTGTGAAAACTGGACAACTGCATGTAAAAGAATGAAATTAGAACACCCCATTACACCATACACAAAAATAAACTCAAAATGGATTAAAGACCTAAATGTAAGGCAAGATACTATCAAACTCTTAGAGGAAAACATAGGAAAAACACTCTTTGACATAAATCACAGCAAGATCTTTTTTGACCCACCTCCTAGCATAATGGAAATAAAAACAAAAATAAACAAATGGGATCTAATGAAACTGAAAAGCTTTTGCACAGCAAAGGAAACCATAAACAAGATGAAAAGACAACCCTCAAAGTGGGAGAAACTATTTGAAAACGAATCAATGGACAAAGGATTAATCTCCAAAATATATAAACAGCTCATGCAGCTGAATATCAAAAAAATAAACAACCCAATCAAAAAATGGATGGAAGACCTAAACAGACATTTCACCAATGAAACCAAACAGATGGCCAAGAGGTACATGAAAAGATTCTCAACATAACTAATTATTAGAGAAATGTAAATCAAAACCACAATGAGGTATACCTTCACTCCAGTCAGAATGGCCATCACCAAAAAATCTACAAACAATAAATGATGGAGAGGGTGTGGAGAAAAGGGAACCCTCTTGCACTGTTGGTGGCAATATAAATTGATACAGCCACTGTGGAGAATAGTATGGAGGTTCCATAAAAAACTAAAAATCTAATTACCATATGACCCAACAATCCCACTACTGGGCATATACCCTGAGAAAACCATAATTCAAAAATACACATGTACATTGCAGCACTATTTAAAATAGCCAGGTCATGGAAGCAACCTAAATGCCCATCCACAGATGAATGGTTAAAGAAGATGTGTTACATATATACAATGGAATATTACTTAGCCATAAAAAGGAACAAAATTGGGTCATTTGTAGAGATGTGGATGGACCTAGAGACTGTCATACAGAGTGAAGTAAGTCAGAAAGAGAAAAACAAATATATATTAACACATATATGAGGAATTTAGAAAAATGGTACATATGAACCAGTTTGGAAGGCAGAAATAGAGACACAGACATAGAGAGTAAGGACACCAAAGGGATAAGGGGGGTGAGGGATGAATTGGGAGATTGGCATTGAAATATATACACTAATATGTATAAAATAGATAACTAATGAGAACCTGCTGTATAGCACAGGGAACTCTACTTCACCTCGCTGTACAGTAGAAACTAACACAACATTGTAAAACAACTATACCCCAATTTAAAAAAGAAAGAAATAAAAAAATAGTTAATTATATTTCATTGCTGAGTAATATTCTATTGTTTGGATGTACAAGAGTTTATCTATTCACCTGTGGAAGGCTATCTGAATTGCTTCCCTTTGTTTGGAGATTATGAATAGAGCTGCTATAAACACTCATGTATAGATGTATATGTGAACATAGTTGTTGTTGTTTTTTCATTTCTCCAGGAATGGGATTGCAAAGTCATGTGGTAAATCTATGTTTAATTTTATGAAAAACTGCCATACCTTTTTCCATGGTGGCTATATCATTTTGCATTGCCATAAGAATTGTATGAGAGCTTCAGTTGATTGCTACTTTCACCAACAATCGGCATTGCTGGTAATTTTTATTTCAGCCACTCTAGTAGGTGTGTAGTGGTATCTCATGGTTTTTAACTCTCATTTTCCTAATAGCTAAAGATATTGAATATCTTTTTATGTGCTTATTTGACATCCTCATATCCACTTTGGTGAAGTATTTTTTCAAGTTTTCCCCCCACTTTTTAATTAATTTATTTACTTATTTATTTTTGGCTGTGTTGGGTCTTCATTGCTGCACGTGGGCTTTCTCTAGTCTGCAGCGAGTGGGGATTATTCTTCGTGGTGGTGTGCGGGCTTCTCATTGCGGTAGCTTTTCTTGTTGCAGAGCACAAGTTCTAGGTGCACAGGCTTCAGTAGTTTTAGCACATGGGCTCAGTAGTTCTGGCTCACAAGTTCTAGAGTGCAGGCTCAGTGGTTGTGGCACACGGAATTAGGTGCTCCATTGCATGTGGGATCTTCCCAGACCAGGGCTCAAACCCATGTCCTCTGCATTTGCAGGCGGATTCTTAACCACTGTGGCACCAGGGAAGTCCACATTTTTTTTTAACATCTCTATTGGAGTATAATTGTTTTACAATGTTGTATTAGTTTCTGCTGTATAATAAAGTGAATCAGTAATATATATATATATATATATATATATATATATATATATATATATATATATCCATATACCCTCCCTCTTGTACCTCCCTCCCACTTTCCCTATCCCACGCCTCTAGGTGGTCACAGACCACGGAGTAGATCTCCCTGTACTATGCTGCTGCTTCCAACTAGTTATCTATTTTACATTTGGTAGTGTATATATGTCAATGCCACTCTCTCACTTTGCCACAGCTTACCCTTCCCCCTCCCCGTGTCCTCAAGTCCATTCTCTATGTCTGCATCTTTATTCCTGTCCTGCTCCTAGGTTCTTCAGAACATTTTTATTTATTTATTTTTTTGGATTCCATATATATGTGTTAACATATGGTATTTGTTTGTCTCTTTCTGACTTGCTTCACTCTGTATGACAGTCTCTAGGTCCATCCACCTCACTGAAAATAACTCAATTTCATTTCTTTTTATGGCTGAGCAATATTCCATTGAATACATGTGTCACATCTTCTTTTTTTCTTTATATCTTCATTGGAGTATAATTGCTTTACAGTGGTGTGTTAGTTTCTGCTTTATAACAAAGTGAATCAGTTATACATATACATATGTTCCCGTATCTTTTCCCTCTTGCATCTCCCTCTTTCCCACCCTCCCTATCACATCCATCTAGGTGGTCACAAAGCACCAAGCTAATCTCCCTGTGCTATGCGGCTGCTTCCCACTAGCTATCTATTTTATGTTTGCTACTGTATACATGTCCATGCACCCTCTCACTTTGTCACAGCTTACTCTTCCCACTCTCCATATCCTCAAGTCCATTCTCTAGTAGGTCTGTGTCTTAATTCCTGTCTTACCGCTAGGTTCTTCATGACATTTTTTTTCTTAAATTCCATATATATGTGTTAGCATACGGTATTTGTCTCTCTCTTTCTGACTTACTTCACTCTGTATGACAGACTCTAGGTCTATCCACCTCATTACAAATAGCTCAATTTCGTCTCTTTTTATGGCTGAGTAATACTCCATTGTATATATGTGCCACATCTTCTTTATCCATTCATCCGATGATGGACACTTAGGTTGTTTCCATCTCCTGGCTATTGTAAATAGAGCTGCAATGAACATTTTGGTACATGACTCTTTTTGAATTATGGTTTTCTCAGGGTATATGCCCAGTAGTGGGATTGCTGGGTCATATGGTAGTTCTATTTGTAGTTTTTTCAGGAACCTCCATACTGTTCTCCATAGTGGCTGTACCAATTCACATTCCCACCAGCAGTGCAAGAGTGTTCCCTTTTCTCCACACCCTCTCCAGCATTTATTCTTTCTAGAATTTTATTGATGGCCATCTTGACTGGTGTGAGATGATATCTCATTGTAGTTTTGATTTGCATTTCTCTAATGATTAATGATGTTGAGCATTCTTTCATGTGTTTGTTGGCAGTCTTTATATCTTCTCTGGAGAAATGTCTATTTAGGTCTTCTGCCCATTTTTGGATTGGGTGGTTTGTTTTTTTGTTATTCAGCTGCATGAGCTGCTTGTAAATTTTGGAGATTAATCCCTTGTCAGTTGCCTCATTTGAAAATATTTTCTCCCATTCTGAGAGTTGTCTTTTGGTCTTGTTTATGGATTCCTTTGCTGTGAAAAAGCTTTGAAGTTTCATTAGGTCCCATTTGTTTATTTATGTTTTTATTTCCATTTCTCTAGGAGGTGGGTCAAAAAGGATCTTGCTGTGATTTATGTCATAGAGTGTTCTGCCTATGTTTTCCTCTAAGACTTTGATAGTTTCTGGCCTTACATTTAGGTCTTTAATCCATTTTGAGCTTATTTTTGTGTATGATGTTAGGGAGTGATCTAATCTCATGCTTTTACATTTACCTGTCCAGTTTTCCCAGCACAACTTTTTGAAGAGGCTGTCCTTTCTCCAATTTATATTCCTGCCTCATTTATCAAAGATAAGGTGACCATATGTGCGTGGGTTTATCTCTGGGCTTTCTATCCTGTTCCATTGATTTATACTTCTGTTTCTGTGCCAGTACCATACTGTCTTGGTTACTGTAGCTTTGTAGTATAGTCTGAAGTGAGGGAGTCTGATTCGTCCAGCTCCGTTTTTCGTTCTCAAGATTGCTTTGGCTATTCCGGGTCTTTTGTGTTTATATACAAACTGTGAAATTTTTTGTTCTAGCTCTGTGAAAAATGCCAGTGGTAGTTTGATAGGGATTGCATTGAATCTGTAGATTGCTTTGGGTAGTACAGTCATTTTCACAATGTTGACTCTTCCAAGCCAAGAACAAGGTATATCTCTCCATGTATTCGCATCATCTTTAATTTCTTTCATCAGTGTCTTATAATTTTCTGCATACAGGTCTTTTGTCTCCTTAGGTAGGTTTATTCCTAGATATTTTTTTCTTTGTGTTGCAATGGTAAATGGGAGTGTTTTCTTGATTTCACTTTCAGATTTTTCATCATTAGTGTATAGGAATGCCAGAGATTTCTGTGCATTAATTTTGTATCCTGCTACTTTGCCAAATTCATTGATTAGCTCTAGTAGTTTTCTGGTAGCATCTTTAGGATTTTCTATGTATAGTATCACGTCACCTGCAAACAGTGACAGCTTTACTTCTTCTTTTCCGATTTGGATTCCTTTTATTTCCTTTTCTTCTCTGATTGTTGTGGCTAAGACTTCCAAAACTATGTTGAATAAGAGTGGTGAAAGTGGGCAACCTTGTCTTGTTCTTGATCTTAGTGTAAATGGTTTCAGTTTTTCAACATTGAGGATGATGTTGGCTGTGTGTTTGTCACATATGGCCTTTATTATGTTGAGGAAAATTCCCTCTATGCCTATTTCTGCAGGGTTTGTATCATAAATGGGTGTTGAATTTTGTTGAAAGCTTTGTCTGCATCTATTGAGATGATCATATGTTTTTTCTCCTTCAATTTGTTAATATGGTGTATCACGTTGTTTGATTTGTGTATATTGAAGAATCCTTGCATTCCTGGAATAATTCCCACTTGATGATGGTGTATGATCCTTTTAATGTGCTGTTGGACTGTGTTTGCTAGTATTTTGTTGAGGAATTTTGCATCCATGTTCATCAGTGATATTGGCCTGTAGTTTTCTTTCTTTGTGACCTCCTTGTCTGGTTTTGGTATCAAGGTGATGGTGGCCTTGTAGAAAGAGTTTGAGAGTTTTCCTCCCTCTGCTATATTTTGGAAAAGTTTGAGAAGGATAGGTGTTAGCTCTCCTCAAAATGTTTGATAGAATTCACCTGTGAAGCCGTCTGGTCCTGGGCTTTTGTTTGTTGGAAGATTTTTAATCACAGTTTCAATTTCAGTGCTTTTGATTGGTCTGTTAATATTTTCTATTTCTTCCTGATTCAGCGTTGGCAGGTAGTGCATTTGTAAAAATTTGTCCATTTATTCCAGGTTGTCCATTTTTTTGGCATAGAGTTGCTTGTAGTAACCTCTCATGGTCCTTTGTATTTCTGCAGTGTCAGTTGTTACTTCTCCTTTTTCATTTCTAATTCTATTGATTTGAGTCTTTTCCCTTTTTATCTTGATGAGTCTGGCCGGTGGTTTATCAATTTTGTTTATCTTCTTAAAGAACCAGCTTTTAGTTTTATTGATGTTTGCTATCATTTCCTTCGTTTCTTTTTCATTTATCTCTGATCTGATCTTTATGATTTCTTTCTTTCTGCTAACTTTGGGGTTTTTTTGTTCTTCTTTCCCTAATTGCTTTAGGTGTGTGGTTAGGTTGTTTATTTCAGATGTTTCTTGTTTCTGGAGGTAGGATTTTATTGGTATAAACTTCCCCCTCAGAACTGCTTTTGCTGCATCCCATAGGTTTTGGGTCGTTGCATTTTCATTGTCACTTGTTTCTAGGTATTTTTTTATTTCTTCTTTGATGTCTTCCGTGATCTATTGGTTATTTAGTAGTGTATTGTTTAGCCTCCATGTGTTTGTAATTTTTACAGATTCTTTCCTGTAATTGGTATCTAGTCTCATAGCGTTGTGGTCAGAAAAGGTACCTGATACGATTTCAATTTTCTTAAATTTACCAAGGCTTGATTTGTGACCCAATATATGATCTATCCTGGAGAATGTTCCATGAGCACTTGAGAAGAATGTGTATTATGTTGTTTTTGGTTTGAATGTTCTATAAATATCAATTAAATCCATCTTGTTTGATGTGTCATTTAAAGCTTGTGTTTCCTTCTTTATATTCATTTTGGATGATCTGTCCATTGGTAGAGTGGGCTGTTAAAGTCCCCTACTATGATTGTGTTACTGTCGATTTCCCCTTTTATGGCTGTTTGTGTTTGCCTTATGTATTGAGGTGCTCCTATGTTGAGTGCATAAATATTTACAATTGCTATACCTTCTTGGATCGATCCCTTGATCATTATGTAGTGTCTTTCTTTGTCTCTTGGTACAGTCCTTATTTTAAAGTCTATTTTGTCTGATATGAGAATTGCTACTCCAGCTTTCTTTTGATTTCCATTTGGATGGAATATCTTTTTCCATCCCCTCACTTTCAGTCTGTATGTGTCCCTAGGTCTGAAGTGGGTCTCTTGTAGACAGCATATGTACATGTCTTGCTTTTGTATCCATTCAGCCAGTCTATTTCTTTCTGTTGGAGCATTTAACCCATTTACATTTAAAGTAATTATAGATATGTGTGTTACTATTACCATTTTTTAAATTGTTTTGGGTTTATTATTGTAGGTCATTTCCTTCTCTTGTGTTTCCTGCCTAGAGAAGTTCCTTTAGCATTTGTTGTAAAGCTGGTTTCGTGGTGCTGAATTCTCTTAGATTTTGCTTGTCTGTAAAGCCTTTAATTTCTCGGTCAAATATGAATGCGATCCTTGCTAGGTAGAGTTATCTTGGTGGTAGGTTTTTCTCCTTCATCACTTTAACTGTGTCCTGCTACTCCCTTCTGGCTTGCAGAGTTTCTGCTGAAAGATCAGCTGTTAACCTATGGGGATTCCCTTATGTGTTATTTGTTGTTTTCCTCTTGCTGCTTTTAATATTTGTTCTTTGTATTTAATTTTTGATAGCTTGATTAATATGTGTCTTGGCGTGTTTCTCCTGGGATTTATCCTGTATGGGACTCTGTGTGCTTCTTGGACTTGATAAACTATTTCCTTTCCCATATTAGGGAAGTTTTCAACTATAAACTCTTCAAATATTTTCTCAATCCATTTCTTTTTCTCTTCTTCTTCTGGGACCCCTATAATTCGAATGTTGGTGCATTTAATATTTTCCCAGAGGTCTCTGAGACTGTCCTAAAATCTTTTCATTCTTTTTTTCTTTATTCTGCTCAGCAGTACTTATTTCCACTCTTTTATCTTCCAGGTCACTTATCCGTTCTTCTGCCTCAGTTATTCTGCTATTGATCCCTTCTATAGAATGTTTAATTTCATTTATTGGTTGCTCATCACTCTTTGTTTGCTCTTTAGTTCTTCTAGGTCTTTTTAAAATGTTTCTTGTATTTTCTCCATTCTATTTCCAAGAGTTTGGATCATCTTTACTATCATTATTCTGAATTCTTTTTCAGGTAGACTGCCTATTTCCTCTTCATTTGTTAGGTCTTGTGGGTTTTTTCCTTGCTCTTTCATCTGCTGTGTGCTTCTCTGTCTTCTCATTTTGCTTAACTTACTGTGTTCGGGGTCTCCTTTTCGCAGGCTGCAGGTTCGTAGTTTCCATTGTTTTGGGTATCTGTCCCCAGTGGCTAAGTTTGGTTTAGTGACTTGTTTAAGCTTCCTGGTGGAGGGGACTTGTGCCTGTGTTCTGGTGGATGAGGCTGGATCTTGTCTTTCTGGTGGGCATGTTCACGTCTGCTGATGTGTTTTGGGGTGTTTGTGGCCTTATGATTTAGGCAGCCTCTGTGCTAATGGATGGCGTTATGTTCCTGTCTTGCTAGTTATTTGGCATAGGGTGTCCTGCACTGTAGCTTGCTGGTCGTGGAGTGACACTGGGCCTTGGCATTGAGATGGAGTTCTCTGGGTGATTTTTGCAGCTTGATATTACGTGGAGCTGGGAGGTCTCTTGTGTACCAGTGCCCTGAACTTGGCTCTCCCAACTCAGTGGCACAGCCGTGACACCTGGCTGGAGTACCAAGAGCCTGTCCTCCACACAGCTCAGTATAAAATGGAGAAAATAAAGGAAGAAGGAAAAAAAGAAAGGGGAAGATAAAATAAAGTTATTAAAGTAAAAAATAAAAAATAATTATTAAGAAAAATATTTTTTTAAGTAATAAAAAATAGTGGTCAGACAGAACCCTAGGACAAATGGTAAAAGCAAAGCTATACAGACAAAATCACACACAGAAGCATACACATACACTCTCACAAAAAGAGAAAAAGGGGAAATATATATATATATCATTGTTCTCAAAGTCCACCTCCTCAATTTGGGATGATTCGTTGTCTATTCAGGTATTCCACAGATGCAGGGTACATCAAGTTGATTGTGGAGATTTAATCCTCTGGTCCTGAGGCTGCTGGGACAAATTTCCCTTTCTCTTCTTCTTTTTTTTTTTTTAAATTTATTTATTTAATTTATTTATTTTTGGCTGCGTTGGGTCTTCGTTGCTGTGCACGGGCTTTCTCCAGTTTCGGTGAGCAGGGGCTACTCTTCGTTGCGGTGTGTGGGCTTCTCATTGCGGTGGCTTCTCTTGTTGCAGAGAACGGGCTCTAGGCACACAGGATTCAGTAGTTGTGGCTCGTGGCCTCTGGAGTGCAGGCTCAGTAGTTGTGGCGCACGGGCTTAGTTGCTCTGCAGCATGTGGGATCTTCCCGGGCCAGGGCTCGAACCCGTGCCCCTTGCATTGGCAGACGGATTCTTAACCACTGTGCCACCAGGGAAGCCCCCTTTCTCTTCTTTGTTTGCAAAACTCCCAGAGTTCAGCTTTGGATTTGGACCTGCCTCTGCGTGTAGGTCACCTGAGGGCATCTCTTCTTCACTCAGGACAGGGTTCAAGGAGCAGCTGATTCGGGGCTGTGGCTCACTCAGGTCGGGGGTAGGGAGGGGTATGGATGCAGGGTGAGCCTGCCGCGGCAGAGGCCACCGTGACATTGCACCAGCCTGAGGCACACCGTACGTTCTCCTGGGGAAGTTGTCCCTGGATCCCGGGACCCTGGCAGTGGCGTGCTGCACAGGCTCCCCAGAAGGGAGGTGTGGACCGTGACCTGTGCTTGCACACAGGCTTCTTGGTGGCAGCAGCACCAGGCTTAGCGTCTCATGCCCGTCTCTGTGGTCCATGCTGATAGCCGTGGCTCGCGCTCGTCTCTGGAGCTCCTTTAAGCAGCGTTCTTTATCCCCTCTCCTCACGCACCAGGAAACAGAGGAAAGAAATTGTCTCTTGTCTCTTAGGCAGGTCCAGACTTTTCCCCGGACTCCCTCCCGGCTAGCTGTGGTGCACTAGCCCCCTTCAGGCTGTGTTCACGCAGCCAACCACAGTCCTCTCCCTGCGCTCGAACAGAAGCCTGAGCCTCAGCTTCCAGCCCTGCCTGACCCGGCGGGTGAGCAGGCAAGCCTCTCTGGCTGGTGAGTGCTGGTCGGCACTGATCCTCTTCGCGGGAATCTCTCTGCTTTGCCCTCTGCACCCCTGTTGCTGCACTCTCCTCCATGGCTCCGATGCTTCCCCCCTCCACCACCCGCAGTCTCCGCCCGTGAAGGGGCTTCCTAGTGTGTGGAAACCTTTCCTCCTTCACAGCACCCTCCCAATCGTGCAGGTCCCATCCCTATTCTTTTGTCTCTGTTTTTTCTTTTGCCCTACCCAGGTACGTGGGGAGTTTCTTGCCTTTTGGGAGTTCTGAGGTCTTCTGCCAGCATTCAGTATGTGTTCTGTAGGAGTTGTTCCACATGTAGATGTATTTCTGATGTATTTGTGGGGAGGAAGCTGATCTCCGTGTCTTACTCTTCTGCCATCTTGAAGCTCCTCCTCTTCTTTGATTTCCTGCATCAGAATTTTATAGTTTTCCTCCTATATATCCTGTGTATATTTTGTTGTCTTTATGCCTAAAATTTCTTTTTTGGGGTACTGATGTAAACGGGACTATTTTTTTTCAATTTCAGATTCAATAGTTCATTGCTGTTATATAGGCAAGATATTGACTTTTGTATGTTAACTTTATATCCTGTGGCTTTCCTATAATTATTTATTAGTTCCTAGAATATTTGGCTATTCTTTGGGATTATTCATGTAGAAAACCATGTCTATCTGCACACAAAGACAGTTTTATTTCATTCTTCCCAATTTGTATACCTTGTACATGTTTTTTCTTTTCTTAATGCATTAAGTAGGACCTCCAGTACAATGCTCATTAGGAGTGATGAGAGGGGCATCCTTGCCTTTCTACCAATCTTAGAAGGAAAGGATACAGTTTCTCATCTTTAAGTGTGATGTTAGCTGAAGGTATTTGTAGATTTTTAAAAATCAAGATGAGGGAGTTCCTCTCTATTTATAGTTTGCTGAGAGTTTTTATCATGAATTGGTGTCAGATTTTGTCAAATGCTGTTTTTGCACCTATCGATATAATCATATGCTTTTTATTTTTTAGCTTGCCCATGCAATAGTTACATTAGTTGATTTTTGAACATTGAAGCAATCTTGCGTACTTTGAATAAATCCCATTTTGTCATGGCATGTAATTCTCTTTATATAGTGTTGAATTTGATTTGTCAACATCTTGTTGAAGTTTTTTGCAAATATATTCATAAGAGATATTGGTCTGAAGTTTTCCTTTATGTTAATGTCTTTATATGGTTTTGGTATTAGGCTAATGCTGTCTTCATAGAATCAGTTAGGAAATGCTCACTTCTGCTTCTATTTTCTAGAAGAGATTATGGGGAATTGATATCATTTCTTTCTGTAATGTTTGGTAGATTCTCCAGTGAAACCACCTGGGCCTAGTGCTTTCTGTTTTGGAAAGTTGTTAATTATTGACTCAATTTATGTAATGGATATATGCCTATTCAGATTATCTGTTTCTCATATTGTGTGAGTTTTTGTAGTTTCTGTCTTTCAAGGATTGATCCCTTTTATCTAGGTTATCAAAGTTGTAGACATAGAGTTGTTCATATTCTTTTATTACCCTTTTAATGCCCATGAGATCAGCAGTGATAACCTCTCTTTCATTTCTGATATTAGTAATTCATGTATTCTCTCTTTTTTTCATGGTTAGCCTGGTTACTAGTTCATTAATTTTGTCAATTTTTCAAATAATAAACTTTTAATTTTGTTAATTTTTTCTGTGGATTTTGTTTTCATTTTCACTGATTTCTAATCTAGTTCTTTTTAAAAATTGAAGTACAGTTGATTTATAAAATTTTGTTACTTTCTGGTGTATAACAAAGTGATTCAGATATATATATATATATGTATTTTTCTTTTTCAGATTCTTTTCCTTTATATGTTATCACAAGATACTGAATACAGATCTACACGTGGAACAACTCCTACAGAACACCCACTGAACGCTGGCAGAAAACCTCAGACCTCCCAAAAGGCAAGAAACTCCCCCACGTACCTGGGAAGGGCAAAAGTAAAAAGAAAAAACAGAGACAAAAGAATAGGGACGGGACCTGCACCATTGGGAAGGAGCTGTGAAGGAGGAAAGGTTTCCACACACTAGGAAGCGGGCAGAGACTGTGGGTGGTGGAGGGGGGAAGCTTCGGAGCCACGGATGAGAGTGCAGCAGCAGGGGTGCGGAGGGCAAAGTGGAGAGATTCCTGCACAGAGGATTGGTGCCGACCAGCACTCACCAGCCGAGAGGTTTGTCTGCTCACCTGCCGGGGTCGGTGGGGGCTGGGAGCTGAGGCTCGGGCTTTGGTCGGATTGCAGGGAGAGGACTGGTGGCGTGAACACAGACTGAAGGGATTAGTGCACCGCGGCTAGCCGGGAGGGAGTCCGGGAAAAAGTCTGGACCTGCCGAAAAGGCAAGAGACTTTTTCTTCCCTCTTTGTTTTCTGGTGCACGAGGAGAGGTGATTAAGAACGCTGCTTAAAGGAGCACCAGAGAAGGGCTTGAGCCACGGCTATCAGCCCAGACCACAGAGATGGGCATGAGACACTACGGCTGGTGCTGCAGCCACCAAGAAGCCTGTGGGCAAGCACACCTCCCCTCCTGGGAGCCTGTGCAGCCCGCCATTGCCAGGGTCCCAGGATCCAGAGACAACTTCCCTGGGAGAACGCACAGCAACGTCACGCCGGCCTCTGCCACCGCAGTCTCTCGCTGCCCTCCGTACCCCTCCTTCCCCCCGGCCTGAGTGAGCCAGAGACCCCGAATCAGCGGCTCCTTTAACCCTGTCCTGTCTGAGGGAAGAACAGACGCCCTCCCGCAAACTACACGCAGTGGCCGGGCCAAATCCAAAACTGAGTCCCGGGTTCTGGGCGAACAATGAAAAGAAAGGGAAATTTCCCCCAGCAGCCTCAGGAGCAGCGGATTAAATCTCCATAATCAACTTGATATACCTTGCATCTGTGGAATACTTGAATAGACAACGAATCATCCAAAATTGAGGAGGTGGACTTTGAGAGCAAAATCTATTATTTTTTCCCCTTTTCCTCTTTTTGTGAGTCTGTATATGTATGTTTCTGTGTGACATTTTGTCTGTATAGCTTTGCTTTCACCATTTGTCCTAGGGTTCTGTCCATCCTTTTTTTTTTCTTTTTACATTAAAAAAATTTCTCTTAATAATTATTTTTTATTTTAATAACTTTATTTTATTTTATCTTACTTTATTTTATTTTATCCTCTTTCTTTCTTTCTTACTTTCTACTTTTTCTCCCTTTTATTCTGAGCCATGTGGATAAAAGGCTCTTGGTTCTACAGCCAGGAGTCAGTGCTGTGCCTCTGAGGTGGGAGAGCCAACGTCAGGAAACTGGTCCACAAGAGACCTCCCAGCTCCACATTACATCAAACGGCAAAAATCTCCCAGAGATCTCCATCTCAACACCAACACCCAGCTTCACTCAACAACAAGCAAGCTACAGTGCTTGACACCCTATGCCAAACAACTAGCGAGATAGGAACACAATCCCACCCATTAGCAGAGAGGCTGCCTAAAATAATAATAAGGTCACAGATACCCCAAAACACACCACCAGACGTGGACCTGCCCACTAGAAAGACAAGATCCAGCCTCATCCACCAGAACACAGGCACCAGTCCCCTCCATCAGGAAGCCTACACAACCCACTGAACCAAATTTAGCCACTGGGGACAGACACCAAAAACAAAGAGAGCTATGAACCTGCAGCCTTCAAAAAGGAGACCCCAAACACAGTAGGATAAGCAAAATGAGAAGACAGAAAAACACACAGCAGATGAAGGAGCAAGATAAAAACCCACCAGACCTAACAAATGAGGAGGAAATAGGCAGTCTAACTGAAAAAGAATTCAGAATAATGATAGTTAACATGATCCAAAATCTTGGAAATAGAATAGAGAAAATTCAAGAAACATTTAACAAGGACCTAGAAGAACGAAAGAGCAAACAAGTAATGATGAACAGCACAATAAATGAAATTAAAAATACTCTAGAAGGGATCAATAGCAGAATAACTGAAGCAGAAGAACGGGTAAGTGACCTGGAAGATAAAATAGTGGAAATAATTTCTGCAGAACAGAATAAAGAAAAAAGAATGAAAAGAACTGAGGACAGTCTCAGAGACCTCTGGGACAACATTAAATGCAACAACATTCGAATTATAGGGGTTCCAAGAGAAGAAGAGAAAAAGAAAGGGACTGAGAAAATATTTGAAGAGATTATAGTTGCAAACTTCCCTAATATGGGAAAGGAAATAGTTAACCAAGTCCAGGAAGCACAGAAAGTCCCATACAAGACAAATCCAAGGAGAAACACACCAAGACACATATTAATCAAACTAGGAAAAATTAAATACAAAGAAAACATATTAAAAGCAACAAGTGGGATTCTCTGGTGGCACAGTGGTTGAGAGTCTGCCTGCTGGTGCAGGGGTCACGGGTTCATGCCCCGGTCCCAGAAGATCCCACATGCCTCGGAGCGGCTGGGCCCATGACCTGTGGCCGATGAGCCTGTGCTCCGCAACGGGAGAGGCCACAACAGTGAGAGGCCCGTGTACAGCAAAAAGAAAAAGAAAAAAAGAAAAAGAAAAAAAAGAAAAAGCAGTAAGGGAAAAACAACAAATAACACATAAGGTAATCCCCATAAGGTTAACAGCTGATCGTTAAGCAGAAATACTGCAAGCCAGAAGAGACTGGCAGGACATATTTAAAATGATAAAGGAGAAAAACCTACAACCAAGATTACTCTATCCAGCAAGCATCTCATTCAGAATTGATGGAGAAATTAAAACCTTTACAGCAAAAGCTGAGAGAGTTCAGCACCACCAAACCAGCTTTACAACAAATGCTAAAGAAATTTCTCTAGGCAAGAAACACAAGAGAAGGAGAAAACCTATAATAACAAACCCAAAACAATTAAGAAAATGGGAATAGGAGCATACATATTGATAATTATCTTAAATGTAAATGGATTAAATGCTCCCACCAAAACACACAGAGTGGCGAAATGGATACAAAAACAGGACCCACATATGTGCTGTCTACAAGAAGCACACTTCAGACCTCGGGACACATACAGACTGAAAGTGAGGGGATGGAAAATGATATTCCATGCAAATGGAAACCAAAAGAAAGCTAGAGTAGCAATTCTCATATCAGACAAAACAGACTTTAAAATAAAAACTATTACAAGAGACAAAGAAGGACACTACATAATGACCAAGGGATCAATCCAAGAAGAAGATATAACAATTGTAAATATTTATGAACCCAACATAGGAGCATAAGGCAAACACTAACAGCCATAAAAGGGAAAATCGACAGTAACACACTCATAGTAGGGGACATTAGCACCCCACTTTCACCAATGGACAGAGCATCCAAAATAAAAATATATAAGGAAACACAAGCTTTAAATGATACATTAAACAAGATGGACTTAATTGATATTTATAGGACATTCCATCCAAAAATAACAGAATACAAATTTTTCTCAAGTGCTCATGGAACATTCTCCAGGAGAGATCATATCTTGGGTCAAAAAATTTAAGAAAATTGAAATGGTATCAAGTATCTTTTCCAACCACAATGCTATGAGACTCGATATCAATTACAGGAAAAGATCTGTAAAAAATACAAACACATGGAGGCTAAACAATACACTACTGAATAACGAAGTGATCACTGAAGAAATCAAAGTGGAAATCAAAAAACACCTAGAAACAAATGACAATGGAGACATGACGACCCAAAACCTATGGGATATAGCAAAAGAAGTTCTAAGAGTGAAGATTATAACTATACAATACTAACTTAAGAAACAGGAAACATCTCGAATAAACAACGTAACCTTGCACCTAAAGCAATTAGAGAAAGAAGAAAAAAAAAAACCCAAAGTTAGCAGAAGGAAAGAAATCATAAAGATCAGATCAGAAATAAATGAAAAATAAATGAAGGAAATGATAACAAAGATCGATAAAATTAAAAGCTGGTTCTTTGAGAAGATAAACAATATTGATAAACCATTAGCGAGACTCACCAAGAAAAAAGGGAGAAGACTCAAATCAATATAATTAGAAATGAAAAAGGAGAAGTAACAACTGACACTGCAGAAATACAAAGGATCATGAGAGATTACTACAAGCAACTCTATGCCAATAAAATGGACAACCTGAAAGAAATGGACAATTTCTTACAAATACACAACCTGCCAAGAATGAATCAGGAAGGAACAGAAAATATGAACAGACCAACCACAAGCACTGAAATTGAAACTGTGATTAAAAATCTTCCAACAAACAAAAGCCCAGGACCAGATGGCTTCACAGGAGAATTCTACCAAACATTTGGAGAAGAGCTAACACCTATCCTTCTCAAAATCTTCCAAAATGAAGCAGAGGGAGGAACACTCCCAAACTCATTCTATGAGGCCACCATCACCCTGACACCAAAACCAGACAAGGATGTCACAAAGAAAGAAAACTACAGGGCAATATCGCTGCTGAACTCGGATGCAAAAATCATAAACAAAATACTAGCAAACAGAATCTAACAGCACATTAAAAGGATCATACACCATGATCAAGTGGGTTTCATTCCAGGAATGCAAGGATTCTTCAATATATGCAAGTCAAACAACGTGATACACCATATTAACAAATTGAAGGAGAAAAACCATATGATCATGTCAATAGATGCAGACAAAGCTTTCGACAAAATTCAACACCCATTTATGATAAAAATCCTGCAGAAAGTAGGCACAGAGGGAACTTTCCTCAACATAATAAAGGCCATATATGGCAAACACACAGCCAACATGTTCCACAATGGTGAAAAACTGAAAGCATTTCCACTAAGATCAGGAACAAGACAAGGTTGCCCACTCTAACCACTCTTATTCAACATCGTTCTGGAAGTTTTAGCCACAACAATAAAAGAAGTAAAGGAAATAAAAGGAATCCAAATCAGAAAAGAAGAAGAAAAGCTGTCACTGTTTGCATGTGACATGATACTATACATAGAAAATCCTAAAGATGCTACCAGAAAACTACTAGAGCTAATCAATAAATTTGGTAAAGCAGCAGGATACAAAATTAATGCACAGAAATCTCTGGCATTCCTATACACTAATGATGAAAAATCTGAAAATGAAATCAACAAACCACTCTCATTTACCACTGCAAGAAAAAGAATAAAATATCTAGGAATAAACCTACCTAAGGAGACAAAAGACCTGTATGCAGAAAATTATGACACTGATTAAAGAAATTAAAGATGATACAAATAGATGGAGAGATATACCTTGTTCTTGGCTTGGAAGAATCAACATGGTGAAAATGACTCTACTACCCAAAGCAACCTACAGATTCAATGCAATCCCTATCAAATTACCACTGGCATTTTTCACAGAACTAGAACAAAAAATTTCACAATTTGTATGTAAACACAAAAGACCCCGAATAGCCAAAGCAATCTTGAGAACGAAAAACGGAGCTGGACGAATCAAACTCCCTCACTTCAGACTATACTACAAAGCTACAGTAACCAAGACAGTATGGTACTGGCACAGAAACAGAAAGATAGATCAATGGAACAAGATAGAAAGCCCAGAGATAATCCCACACACATATGGTCACCTTATCTTTGATAAAGGGGGCAGGAATGTACACTGGTAAAAGACATCCTCTTCAACAAATGGTGCTGGGAAAACTGGACAGGTACATGTAAAAGTATGAGATTAGATCACTCCCTAACACAATACTCAAAAATAAGCTCAAAATGGATTAAAGACTTAATGTAAAGCCAGAAACTATCAAAGTCTTAGAGGAAAAGATAGGCAGAACACTCTATGACATAAATCACAGCAAGATCCTTTTTGACCCACCTCCTAGAGAAATGGAAATAAAAACAAAAATAAACAAATGGGACCTAATGAAACTTAAAAGCTTTTTCACAGCAAAGGAAACCATAAACAAGATCAAAAGACAACCCTCAGAATGGGAGAAAATATTTTCAAATGAAGCCACTGAGAAAGGATTAATCTTCAAAATTTACAAGCACCTCATGTAGCTAAGTAACAAGAAAACAAACAACCCAATCCATAAATGGGCAGAAGACCTAAATAGACATTTCTCCAGAGAAGATATACAGATTGCCAACAAACACATGAAAGAATGCTCAACGTCATTAATCATTAGAGAAATGCAAATGAAAACTCCAATGAGATATTGTCTCACACTAGTCAGAATGGCCATCATCAAAAAATCTAGAAAGAATAAATGCTGGAGAGGGTGTGGAGAAAAGGGAACACTGTTGCTCTGCTGGTGGGAATGTGAATTGGTATAGCCACTATGGAGAACAGTATGGGGGTTTGTTAAAAAACTACAAATAGAACTACCATATGACTCAGCAATCCCACTACTGGACTTATACCCTGAGAAAACCATAATTCAAAAAGTGTCATGTACCAAAATGTTCATTGCAGCTCTATTTACAATAGCCAGGTGATGGAAGCAACCTAAGTGTCCATCATCAGGTGAATGGATAAAGAAGATGTGGCACATATATACAATGGAATATTACTCAGCCATAAAAAGAAACGAAATTGAGTTATTTGTAGTGAGGTGGATGGACCTAGAGTCTGTCAAACAGAGTGAAGTAAGTCAGAAAGAGACAGACAAATACAGTATGCTAACACATGTATATGGGATCTAAGGGGAAAAAATGTCATGAAGAACCTAGGGGTAAGATGGGAATAAAGACACAGACCTACTAGGGAATGGATTTGAGGATATGGGGAGGGGGAAGGGGAAGCTGTGACAAAGTGAGAGAATGGCATGGACATATATACACTACCAACCTTAAAATAGATCGCTAGCGGGAAGCAGCTGCATAGCACAGGGAGATCAGCTTGGTGCTTTGTGACCACCTAGAGGGGTGGTATAGGGAGGGTGGGAGGGAGGGAGATGCAAGAGGGAAGAGATATGGGAACATATGTATATGTATAACTGATTCACTTTGTTATAAATCAGAAACTAACACACCATTGTAAAGCAATTGTACTCCAATAAAGATAAAAAAAAACAAAGAAACAAACTTAAAAAAAGCATATTGAATGCAGTTCCCTGTGCTATATGTTAACCAAAATGGAAAGGGGGGAGGGATAAATTAGGAACTTGGGAAGAACAGATACATACTACTATATAGAACATAGGCAAACAACAGGGTCCTAATTTAGTTTTTTTTGTTGTTTTTTTGTTTTTTTTTTGCGGTACGGGGCCTCTCACTGCTGTGTCCTCTCCCGTTGCGGAGCACAGTCTCCAGACGCGCAGGCTCAGTGGCCATGGCTCACAGGCCCAGCTGCTCCGTGGCATGTGGGATCCTCCCGGACCGGGGCATGAACCCGTGTCCCCTGCATCGGCAGGCGGACTCTCAACCACTGCGCCACCAGGGAAGTCCCTAATTTAGTTTTATTATTTCTTTTTTTTTCTGCTTCTTTTTGGCTTATATTGCTTTTCTTTTTCTAGTTTCCTAAAGTGGAAAGTATGATTATTGCTTTTATATTTATCTTCTTTTCTAAAATATTAATTCAATGCTATAAAGTTCCCTCTAAACACTGATTTTGCTGCATCTCACACATTTTGATGTTGTATTTTCATCTTCATTTAGTTCAAAATATTTTAAGATTTCTTGTACTATTTCTTCTTTGACCCATTTGTTATTTAGAAGTGTGTTACTCAATCTCTAAATATTTTGGAATTTTCCAGTTATCTTTCTATTATTGACTTCTAGTTTGATTCCAATTTAGTCTGAAAGCATATTTTGTATGATTTATATTCTTTTAAATTTTTAAGATGTATTTATGGCCCAGAATGTGGTCTATCTTGGTGTTGTTCCATGTGAGATTGAGAATAATGTGTATTCTGCTGTTGTTGGATGAAATATTCTGTAAATGTCAATTAGATCTAGTTGATTGATGTTGCTGTTGAGTTCACATATATCTTTACAGATTTTCTGCCAGCTGGATCTGTCAATAGAAGGGTGTTGAAGTCTCCAACTTAATAATGAATTTCTCTATTTCTCCTTGTAGGTCTATCACTTTTTGCCTCACATATATTGATGCACTGTGTATTAGTGCATACTTTTTCATGATTGTTATATCTTCTTAGACGATTGACCCCTTTATCATTATGTAATGCCCTTCTTTATCCCTGATAAATTTCCTTGCTCTGAAGCCTGTTTTGTCTGAAATTAATATAGCTACTCCAGCTTTCTTTTGATTAGAATCTTGGTATATCTTTCTCCATTCTTTACTTTTAATATATTTGTTTCTTTATATTTATATTACTTTTAGACAACATATAGTTGGGTCTTATTTTTTATCTCCTCTGACAGTGCTTGTCTTTTAATTGATGTAGTTATATTATACACACTTAAAGTGATTATTGATATAGTTAGATTCATCTTTACCATGTCTCTAACACTTTGGCATTTATTGAACTTGTTCTTTGTTTCTTATTTTATCTTCTATTTTTCTACTTTCTCTGATTTTAATTGAGTATTTTGTATGATTTCATTTTCTTTGCTTTCTTAGCATATCAATAATACTTCTTTTATATTTTAGTAGTTTCCCTAGAGTTTACAATATACATTTACAATTAATATAAGTCCCTTTAAAATATTGTAAAATAAAATACTATTGATTCACAAGAAGTATGGACACTTTATAACAAAGTATTCCCAATTCCTCCCTCTCAATACCTCATAACATAGCAATCATTCATTTCACTTATCCACAAGCTACAATCACTAAATACATTGTTACTATTATTATTTTAAATAAACTGTTATCTGTTAGATTAACTAGGAATAAGAAATATTCAATATTTTATTTTACTTTCATATATTGCTTTTCTAACATTCTTCCATTATCTAAATCTGAGTTTCTGACCTATGTCATTTTCCTTCTCTCTTAAGAACTTCTTTTAACCTTTCTCGCAAGGAAGGTTTACTAGTGACAAATTGCTACACTTTCAGTTGGTCTGAGGAAAAAATTTTACCTCTCCTTCGCTTTTGTTTGTTTGTTTTCTTTTGTTTTTAATGGAGTATAACTGCTTTACAATGTTGTGTTAGTCTTTGCTGTGAAGTGGATCAGCTATATGTATACACATATCCCCTCTCACTTGGACCTCCCTCCCCCCTCATCCCACCCATCTAGGTCATCACAGAGCACCGAGCTGAGCTCCCTGTGCTATACAGCATGGTCCCACTAGCTATCTATTTTACACTTGGTAGTGTATTTATGTCAAACATAATCTCCCGATTCATCCCACCCTCCCCATCCCTTGCTGTGTCCACAAGTATGTTCTCTACATTTGCATTTCTATTCCTGCCCTGCAAATACATTCATCTGTACCATTTTTCAAGAATCCACATATATGCATTCACGTTTCATATTTGTTTTCTCTTTCTGACTTACTTCACTCTGTATGACAGACTTTAGGTCCATCCACATCTCTACAAATGACCCATTTTCATTTATTTCTATGGCTGAGTAATAGTCCATTATATATATATATACCACATCTTTTTTTAACATCTTTATTGGAGTATATTTGCTTTACAATGGTGTGCTAGTTTCTGCTTTATAACGAAGTGAATCAGTTATACATATACATATGTTCCCATAGCTCTTCCCTCTTGCGTCTCCCTCCCTCCCACCCTCCCTATCCCACCCCTCTAGGTGGTCACAAACCACCGAGCTGATCTCCCGATGCTATGTGGCTGCTTCCCACTAGCTATCTATTTTACGTTTGGTAGTGTATATATGTCCATTCCACTCTCTCACTTTGTCACAGCTTCCCCTTCCCCCTCCCCATATCCTCAAGTCCATTCTCTAGTAGGTCTGTATCACATCTTCTTTATCCATTCATCTGTCTATGTCCATTTAGGTTGTTTCCATGTCCTGGCTATTGTAAATGGTGCTGCAATGAACATTGGGGTACATACATTTTTTGAAATATGGTTTTCTAAGGGTATATGCCCAGTCGTGGGATTGCTGGGTCATATGGTAGTTCTATTTTTTGTTTTTAAGGAACCTCTGTACTGTTCTGCACAGTGGCTGTATCACTTTACATTTCCTCCCACAATGCAAGAGGGTCCCTTTCCTCTGCACTATCTCCAGCATTTATAGTTTGTAGATTTTTTGATGATGGCCATTCTGACTGGTGTGAGGGGATACCTCATTGTGGTTTTGATTTGCATTTCTCTAATAATTAGTGATGTTGAGAATCATGTGCCTCTGCACCATCTGTATGTCTTCTTTGGTAAAATGTCTATTTAGTACTTCCACCCATTTTTTTGATTTTTTTTATATCTAGCTGCATGAGGTGTTTGTATATTTTAGAGATAATCTTTTGATTCATTTGCAAATATTTTCTCCAATTCTGTGTTGTATTTTTGTATTGTTTATGGTTTCTTTTGCTGTGCAAAAGCTTTTTAAGTTTAATTAGGTCCCATTTGCTTATTTTTGTTTTTATTTTCATTACTCTAGGAGGTGGGTCATAAAAGGTCTTGCTGTGATTTATGTCAAAGAGTGTTTTTCCTATGTTTTCCTCTAAGAGTTTTATAGTGTCTGCTCTTACATTTAGGTCTTTAATTCATTTTGAGTTTATTTTTTTGTTTGGTGTTAGGGAGTGTTCTAATTTCATACTTTTACATGCAGTTGTCCAGTTTTCCTAGCACCATTTATTGAAGAGGGTGTCTTTTTACCATTGTATATCCTTGCCTCCTTTGTCATAGATTAGTTGACCATAGGTGTGTGGGTTTATTGCTGGGCTTTCTATCCTGTTCCATTGATCTATATTTCTATTTTTGTGCCAGTACCATATTGTCTTGATTACTGTAGCTTTGTAGTATAGTCTGAAGTCAGGGAGTCTGATTTCTCCAGCTCCATTTTTCTTTCCCAAGATTTCTTTGGCTATTTGGGGTCTTCTGTGTTTCCATACAAATTGTAACATTTTTTGTTCTAATTCTGTGCAAAATGTCATTGGTAATTTGATAGGGATTGCACTGAACCTGTAGATTGCTTTGGGTAGTATAGTCATTTTCATAATACTGATTCTTCCAATCCAGGAGCATGGTATATCTCTTCATCTGTTTGTGTTATATTTGATTTCTTTCATCAGTGTTTTATAGTTTTCTGAGTAAAGGTGTTTTGCTTCCTCAGGTAGGTTTATTCCTAGGTTTTTAATTATTTTTTTGCAATGGTGAATGGGATTGTTGTTTTAATTTCTCTTTCTGATCTTTTGTTGTTACTGCCTAGGAATTCAAGAGATTTCTGTGTATTAATTTTGTACCCTGCAACCCTACCAAATTCATTGATTAGTTCTAGTAGTTTTCTGGTGGCATCTTTAGGATTTTCTGTGTATAGTATCATGTCACCTGCAAACAGTGACAGTTTTACTTGTTCTTTTCCAATTTGTATTCCTTTTATTTCTTTTTCTTCTCTGATTGCCATGACCAGGACTTCTAATACTCTGTTGAACAATAGTGGCAAGTGTGGACATCCTTGTCTTGTTCCTGATCTTAGAGGAAATGCTTTCAGTTTTCACCAAGAAGAAAACATAACAATTATAGATATTTATGCACCCAACATAGGAGCACATCAATACATAAGACAAATGCTAACAGCCATGAAAGTGGAAATCAACAGTAACACAATAATAGCGGGAGACTTTAACACCCCCACTGACACCAATGGACGAATCATCCAAACAGATAATAAATAAGTAAACAAAACCTTTAAATGACACAATGGAGCAGATTGACTTAATTGATATTTATAGGACATTCCACCCAAAAGAAGAAGAATATACTTTATTCTCAAGTGAACACAGAAAGTTCTCCAGGATAGATCACATCTTGGGTCACAAATCAAGCCTTGGAAAATTTAAGAAAACTGAGATTGTATCAAGCATCTTTTCTGACCACAATGCTATGAGATTCGAAATCAATTACAGGAAAGAAAAACTGTAAAAAACCACAAACACATGGAGGCTAAACAGTGCAATGCTAAATAACCAAGAGATCACTGAAGAAATCAAAGAAGAAGTGAAAAACACCTAGAAACAAATGACAATTAAAACACGACAATTTAAAACCTATGGGACACAGCAAAAGCAGTTCTAAGAAGGTAGTTTATAGCAATTCAAGCTCACCTCAAGAAACAAGAAAAATCTAAAATAAAAAAATCTAATCTTACACCTAAAGGAACTAGAAAAAGAAGAACAAAGAAAACCCCAAGTTAGTAGAAGGAATTAAATCATAAATATCAGAGTAGAAATAAATGAAATTGAAACAAATAAAACAATAGCAAAGATCAGTAAAACTAAAAATTTTGTTCTTTAAGAAGATAAACAAAATTGATAAACCTTTAACCAGACTCATCAAGAAAAAAAGGGAGAGCACTCAAATCAATAAATTTAGAAATGAAAAAAGAGAAATCATAAATGGCACTGAAGAAATACAAAGGATCATAAAAGTATCCTACAAGCAATTATATGCCAATTAAATGGACAACCTGGAAGAAATGGACAAATTCTTGGAAAGGGACAACTTTCCAAGAATGAACCAGGAAGAATTAGAACATATAAACAGACCAATCACAAGTAATGAAATTGAAACTGCAATTAAAAATCTTCCAACAAACAACAGTCCAGGACCAGATGGCTTCACAGCTGAATTCTATCAAACATTTAGAGAAGAGTTAACACCTATCCTTCTCTAACTCTTCCAAAAAATTGCAGAGGGAGGAACACTCCCAAACTCATTCTACGAGGCCACTATCACCCTGATACCAAAACCAGACAAAGATATCACAAAAAAATGAAAATTACAGACCAATATCACTGATGAATATATATGTAAAACTCCTCAACAAAATACTAGCAAACAGAATCCAACAACACATTAAAAAGATCACACACCATGATCAAGTGGGATTTATCCCAGGGATGCAAGGATTCTTCAATATATGCAAATCAATCAATGTGATACGCCATATTAACAAATTAAAGAATAAAAACCATATGATCATCTCAATAGATGCAGAAAAAGCTTTTGACAAAATTCAACACCCATTTATGATAAAAACTCTCCAGAATGTGGACATAGAGGAAACGACCTACTTCATTTTTGAAGGACAAAGAACTCTAGGTGGGTAGGAAGATTTTCTCTTTCTATACTTTAAATATTTCTCTCTACTCTTTTTGTGCTTGTATTATTTCTGAAGAGAAGATTGATTGTTTTATTTTTCTCTGGCTTCTTTCAAAATTTCCTCTCTGTCTTTGATTTTCTGCAGTTTGAATATGAATTGCCTTGGTGCAGATTGTTTGATATTTATCCATCATGGTGTTCTCTGAGCTTCTGGGATCTGTGGTTTGGTGTCTGTCATTAATTTTGGAAAATTCTCAGCCATTATTACTGTATATATTTCTTCTGCTCCTTTTTCTATTTTCCTTCTGGTATTCCCATTACACAAATGTTACACATTTTCTAATTGTCCCTAGCTTTTAGATATTCTATTATGTCTTGTTCATTCTTTTTTCTCTTTGCATTTCAGTTTTGGAAATTTCTATTGAGACACCTTCTGCCATATCTGAGTCTCATTCTGATGCTTGCTGTGTCTCCTCATATTGTTTTAGTTTGGTTTTGTTTTGCCTTTTACCACTCCTTGTAAATTTTTGTTGAAAACTAGACATGATGTATCAGGTAATAGGAACTGAGGTAAATACGCCTTTAGTGTGAGATTTTATGTTTATCTGGCTAGGAGTTTTGCTGCCTTTAATGTTTTCTGCAGAAAACTTCAATTTCCTGTAGTGTCCTCATTTTTGTCTCCCCTGTTGTCTTTGAGTTTGCCTAGAAGCTCCTTCCTAGGTAGAGTCCACTGTTCTTTCAGCTGTATTCCACTGTTATTATAAAGGAACACTGTTGATGTTGTGGTTAGGTGTGAGGGGAAGAAAAATATTCTATAATCCTATGATTCGATGTCATTCTTTAAGTGGGCTTGTGTTTTTATACAATTTGATAATCTCTCTTTTTTGATTGAATTTTTAAATCCATTAACATTGAATATTATTATTGAGAGATTGGATTTGTGTCTATCATTTTACTTTTGGTTTTCTATGTCTCGTGTGTTTGCTGTTCCTCCTTTAATGCTTTATTTGCATTGAGTGAATATTCTTAGTGAAACATTTTAGTACCATTAATTATTTTTTCACTATATGTTCTTAGTTATATTCTTACTGGTTTCTCTAGGGATTTCCATATACATCTTAACTTGTCAGAATCTATATTAGAATTAGTATAATTCCAGTATGATGTAGAAACTCTATTCCTATAAAACTATATCTTCCCCTGTTTTGTGCTATTATTGTTATATATGTTATATATATATATATATATAATAAAAACCAATATAGATTGTTTTAATTATTGCATTATATAAATTTATATATTTGAAAGAAGCTGAGGGAAGAAAGAACAGCAAGTATATTTTATACAGTTTATTATAATAGCCTTCTTAATTAACCATTTTTTTCTCTTTGTTTCTTCCTGTGTATTCAAGTTACCATCTGGTGTCATTTTCTCACTCTGAATCACCTTTTTTCCTACCTGCATCCTTTGTCCTTTTATTATCAAATGGATCACATTCTATATGTCATAGACCCAAAATATGATTATATGATTGCTTGTTTTAATATCAACTAACCAGCACATAAGCTTTATTGGACAATTCCTGTGTACTAAAAAATGCTGGGATAAGAAAAATTCCTGTAAGATCATATGTCTTATGCCTTACACCCAAAAAGCAGCAGATCTACAGTGAGAGGGATTTCAGGGAAGATTCTCAGGCTATGTGTACATAAATATTAGATGGCAGTGGAGATTAATGAGGAACAATATCCACAAAGAACAAAAGACACTGTCCACTTCTCTACAAAAGACCGTTCAAAAAGAAAGGTCTTTGTGGTGAGCAAAGTACAAAGTTAAGCAAAGTAATAGTCTCAAGGATCCTACAATGAGTGTGAGCTCAGCTGTTTCTTGGTCCTGAGGTTATTTGATCTCCTTCTCCATGTAATTCTTCCAGAATTAATTTAAAAAAAAAACAACCCTACATTCAACCTGCCATGGATACCATAGGGTTACTACTATCTTCTCTAAGGTAAAGATGGAGAATATCTGCTTATTTTTATCATCATAAGTGGTGCCTGTGTTTGTGGAGGAATTAAATTCCCTTTTTTATGAGGTATTTTTGATGGGGTTGTGACTTGCTGTCCTCAGGTCTCTCCTGCACATGTGGGACTGACTTACAGTGAGGAGAATGTGCCTCAAGGACACTCCAGCACACCTTACTGACTGTAGGAGGTTCAGGAAGAGTTGTCAGCACCAGGCTTCATTGCTGCCAGGCAGTTCTCCCTTTGGACTTGCTTTAGGTAACATCAGTTCCCCAGGTAGAACAGAAGTATTGGAACAGTGCCTTACCTTGGTCTAGCAGTCTTGACTCCTGCTGAAAAGGAGCTTAGGATGGAAGGAGAGTCCTTGACATTCAAGTATCTTCTAATGGTGAAAGAAAATCACTGGAGTACTACCTGGAAATCTCATGGGCCCATGACAATTTCATATGTGCAGTGTCCCACAGCTGATTTGAATGCAGTCTGTATGTTTCTCATGTCATTGAGAGAGTTTAGGTCACTTTAGGCCTCTTCCTTGTAATTTATTTAGTCCTTGATTTGCCACTGGATTTGTGTATGATCTTACCAGAGCTCTGGGGTGGGATATGTGGTTGCAAGCTGATGTTTAAGACTTTGCATATCTATTGGAAAAATTGCTTTTTAAATCAGCTATACTGTTATAATTTCTTACATAATTACCTTTATCAGTGTTAATTGTTTCTCTTGTGTATTTTAATTACTATCTGCTGTCACGTTCTTTCAGCCTGAAGAATTTTCTTTAGTATTCTTGCTAACAACATGAACACTAAATCACATCTGCTAACAACAAATTCTCTCAAGTTTTGCTGATCTTAGAACGTCTTTATTTCCCCTTCCTTTCTGAAAGATAATTTTACTAAGTACAGTTGATCCTTGAACAATGCAGGAGTTAGGGGCACCAACCCTCATTGCAGTCAAAAATCTGCATATAAAGTAAAGTCAGCCTTCTGTATATGTGATTCTTCTGTATCTGTGGATACAGAGGAACCTTGGATACAGAGGAACCACATATTTGGATCCTTGGGTTCAACCAACCATGGATTGTGTAGTACTACAGTATTGACTACTGAAAACAATTACATATAGGTGCACCAGTGCAGTTCAAAATCATTCCGTTGAAAGGTCAACTGTATAAGATTATTGCTTGACAGGATTTTTTTTAACCTGTTTTAAGATGTCATGTCACTGCTTCCTGGCCTCCATTGTTTCTCATGAGAAGTTATTCGCTCATAGTGTCGTCCTTGCATATAATGAGCCATTTTTCTCTCACTGATTTTAAGATTCTCTCTTTG
Organism: Grampus griseus; assembly: GCF_964374135.1. Lineage (NCBI taxonomy): Eukaryota > Metazoa > Chordata > Mammalia > Artiodactyla > Delphinidae > Grampus > Grampus griseus. The sequence continues at coordinate 43,671,647 of NC_138999.1, read as the reverse complement.
CCTTTCAACATTTTAACTATGATATGTCTGTATGTGGCTCTCATTGAATTTATTCTTCTTGGAGTTTATTGATCTTCTTGCATGTGTAGATTAATATTTTTCATCATTCTGCGAAAATTTCAGACAATATTTCTGTAAATACCTTCCTGTTCATTTATCTCTCTCCTTTCCTTCTGGTATTCCCACTATGCATATATTGATAAGTTAATGAAGTTCCATATTTATCTGAATCCCTCTTCAATTGTTTTTCACTCTTTTTCCTCTCTGTTCAGATTGCCTAATTTTGTTTGAATTTTAGACTTTTATTTATTTATTTTATACAGCAGGGTCTTATTAGTTATCCATTATATATATATATATATATATATATATATATATATATATATATATATATATATATATTAGAGTATATATGTCAATCCCAACTTCCCAATTCATCACACCACCACCCCCCACTGCCAATTTCCCCTCTTGGTGTCCATACGTTTGTTCTTTATATCTGTGTCTCTATTTCTGCCCTGCAAACCAGTTGAGCTGTACTATTTTTTTAGGTTCCACATATATGCATTAATATATGATATTAGTTTTTCTCTTTCTGACTTACTTCACTCTGTATGACAGTCTCTAGATCCATGCATGTCTCTACAAATAACCCAATTTCGTTCCTTTTTATGGCTGAGTAATATTCCATTGTATATATGTACCACATCTTCTTTACCCATTCATCTGTTGATGGGCATATAGGTTGCTTCCATGAGCTGGGTATTGTAAATAGTGCTTCAATGAACATTGGGGTGCATGTGCCTTTTTGAATTATGGTTTTCTCTGGGTATATGCCCAGTAGTGGGATTGCTGGGTCATATGGTAATTCTATTTTTAGTATTTTAAGGAACATCCATACTGTTATCAATAGTGGCTGTATCAATTTACATTCCCACCAACAGTGCAAGAGGGTTCCATTTTCTCCACACCCTCTCCAGCATTTGTTGTTTGTAGATTTTCTGATGATGCCCATTCTAACTGGTGTGAGGTGATACAACATTGTAGTTTTGATTTTCATTTCTCTAATAATTAGTGATATTGAGCAGATTTTCGTGTGCTTCGTGGCCATCTGTATGTCTTCTTTGGAGAAATGTCTATTTAGGTCTTCTGCCCATTTTTGATTGGGTTGCTCGTTTGTTTAATATTGAGCTACATGAGCTGTGTATATATTTTGGAGATTAATCCTTTCTCCGTTGATACATTTGCAAATATTTTCTCCCATTCTGAGGGTTATCTTTTAGTCTTCTTTGTAGTTTCCTTTGCTTTGCAAAAGCTTTTAAGTTTCATTAGGTCTCATTTGTTTATTTTTGTTTTAATTTCCATTAAAAAAGATATTGCTGTGATTTATGTCAGGAAGTGTTCTTCCTATATATTCCTCTAAGAGTTTTACAGTGTCCAGTCTTACATTTAGGTTTCTAATCCATTTTGAGTTTATTTATGTGTATGGTGTTAGGGAGTGTTCTAATTTCATTCTTTTACATGTAGCTGTCCAGTTTTCCCAGCATCACTTATTGAAGAGACTGTCTTTTCTCCATTGTATATTCTTGCCTCCTTTGTCACAGATTAGTTGACCATAGGTGCATGGGTTTATCTCTAGGCTTTCTATCCTGTTCCATTGATCTATATGTCTGTTTTTGTACAAGTACCACATTGTCTTGATTACTGTACCTTTGTAGTATAGTCTGAAGTCAGGGAGTCTGATTCCTCCAGCTCCGTTTTTTTCCCTCAAGACTGCTTTGGCTATTCGGTGTCTTTTTTGTCTCCATACAAATTTTAAGATTTTTTTCTAGTTCTGTAAAAAATGTCATTGGTAATTTGATAGGAATTGCATTGAATCTGTAGATTGCTTGGGTAGTATAGTCATTTTCACAATACTGATTCTTCCAAACCCAGAACATGTTATAATTCTCCATCTGTTTGTATCATCTTTAATTTCTTTCATTAGTGTCTTATAGTTTTCTGCATACAGGTCTTTTGTCTCCCTAAGTAGGTTTACTCCCAGGCATTTTTTTCTTTCTGTTGCAGTGGTAAATGGGAGTGTTTCCTTAATTTCTCTTTCAGATTTTTCATCATTAGTGTATAGGAATGCAAGCGATTTCTGTGCATTAATTTTGTATACTGCAACTTTACCAAATTCATTGATTAGCTCTAGTAGTTTTCTGGTGGCATCTTTAAGATTCTCTATGTATAGTATCGTGTCATCTGCAAACAGTGACAGTTTTACTTCTTCTTTCCAATTTGGATTACTTTTATTTCTTTTTCTCTCTGATTGCCATGGCTATGACCTCCAAAACTATGTTGAATAATAGTGGTGACAGTGGATATCCTTGTCTTGTTCCTGATCGTAGAGGAAATGCTTTCAGTTTTCACCACTGAGAATGATGTTTGCTGTGGGTTTGTAGTATATGGCCTTTTTTATGTTGAGGTAGGTTCCCTCTATGCCCACTTTCTGGAGAGTTTTCATCTTAAATGAGTGTTGAATTTTGTCAAAAGCTTTTTCTGCATCAATTGAGATGATCATATGGTTTTTATTCTTCAGTTTGTTAATGTGGTGTATCACATTGATTGATTTGCGTATGTTGAAGAATCCTTGCATCCTTGGGATAAATTCCACTTGATCATGGTGTATGATCCTTTTAATGTGTTGTTGAATTCTGTTTGCTAGTATTTTGTTGAGGAATTTTGCATCTATATTCATCAGTGATATTGGTCTCTAATTTTCGTTTTATGTAGTATCTTTTTCTGGTTTTGGTATCAGGATGATGGTGGTCTCATAGAATGAGTTTGGGAGTGTTCCTTCCTCTGAAATTTTTTGGAAGAGTTTGAGAAGGTTGGGTGTTAGCTTTTCTCTAAATATTTAATAGAACTTACCTGTGAAGCCATCTGGTCCTAGACTTTTGTTTGTTGGAAGTTTTTTTTTTTTTAAGTCTGAGACCACTGAATGGAAAGCTAACACACTTCTTTTTAAATTTTTATTTATTTATTTATTTATTATTTATTTATTTATTTTTGGCTGTGTTGGGTCTTCATTTCTGTATGAGGGCTTTCTCCAGTTGTAGCAAGCGGGGGCCACTCTTCATCACAGTGCGTGGGCCTCTCACTGTCGCAGCCTCTCCTTTTGCAGAGCACAGGCTCCAGAGGCGCAGGCTCAGTAGGTGTGGCTGTCGGGATTAGTTGCTCTGTGGCATGTGGGATCTTCCCAGACCAGGGCTCGAACCCGTGTCCCCTGCATTGGCAGGCAGATTGTTAACCACTGTGCCACCAGGGAAGCCATGTTGGAAGATTTATAATCACAGTTTCAATTTCATTACTTGTGATTGGTGTGTTCATATTTTCTATTTTTTCCTGGTTTAGTCTTGGAAGGTTATACCTTTCTAAGAATTTGTCCATTTCTTCCAGGTTGTCCATTTTATTGGCATTGAGTTGCTTATGATAGTCTCTTAGGATGCTCTGTATTTCTGCGGTGTCCTTTGTAACTTCTCCTTTTTCATTTCTAATTTTATTGATTTGAGTCCTCTCCCTCTTTTTCTTGATGAGTCTGGCTATAGTTTATCAATTTTGTTTATTTTCTCAAGGAACCAGCTTTTAGTTTTATTGATCTTTGCTATTGTTTTCTTTGTTTCTATTTCATTTATTTCTGCTCTGATCTTTATGATTTCTGTCCTTCTACTAACTTTGGGTCTTGTTTGTTCTTCTTTCTCTAGTTCCTTTAGGTGTAAATTTAGATTGTTTATTTGAGATTTTTCTTGTTTCTTGAGGTAGGCTTGTATTGCTATAAACTTTCCTCTTAGAACTGCTTTTGCTGCATCCCATAGGTTTTGGATTGTCCTGTTTTCATTGTAATTTTTCTCTAGGTATTTTTTAATTTCCTCTTTGATTTATTCAGTTATCTCTTGGTTATTTAGTAACGTATTGTTTAGCCTCCATGTGTTGTGTTTTTTACTTTTTTTTCTGTGTAACTGATTTCTAATCTCATAGTGCCATGGTCAGAAAAGATGCTTGATATGATTTCAATTTTCTTAAATTTACTGAGGCTTGATTTGTGACCCAAGATGGGATCTATCCTGGAGAATGTTCTGTGTGCACTTGAGAAGAACGTGTAATCTGCTATTTTGGATGGAATGTCTTATAAATATCAATTAAATCTATCTGGTCTATGTGTCATTTAAAGATTGTGTTTCCTTATTAATTTTCTATTTGGATGATCTGTCCATTGTTATAAGTGAGGTGTTAAAGTCCCCAACTATCACTGTGTTATTGTCAATTTCCTCTTTTACAGCTGTTAGCAGTTGCCTTATGTATTGAGGTGCTCCTGTGTTGGGTGCATAAATATTTATATTTGTTATATTTTCTTCTTGGATTGATCCCTTGATCATTATGTAGTGTCCTTCCTTGTCTCTTGTAACATTCTTTATTTTAAACTCTATTTTATCTCATATGAGTATTGCTACTCCACCTTTCTTTTGGTTTCCATTTGGATGGAATATCTTTTTCCATCCCCTCACTTTCAGTCTGTATGTGTCCCTAGGTCTGAAGTGGGTCTCTTGTAGACAGCATATATATGGGTCTTGTTTTTGTATCCATTCAGTGAGCCTGTGTCTTTTGGTTGGAGCATTTAATCCATTCACGTTTAAGGTAATTATTGATATGTATGTTCCTGTTACCATTTTCTTAATTGTTATGGGTTTGTTTTTGTAAGTCCTTTTCTTCTCTTGTGTTTCCCACTTAGAGAATTTCCTTTAGCATTTGTTGTAGAGCTGGTTTGGTGGTGCTGAATTCTCTTAGATTTTGCTTGCCTGTAAAGGTCTTGATTTCCCCATCGAATCTGAATGAGATCCTGCTGGGTAGTGTAATCTTGGTTGTAGATTCTTCCCTTTCTTCACTTTAAATATATCATGCCACTCTCTTCTGGCTTGTAGAGTTTCTTCTGGGAAATCAGCTGTTAACCTTTTGAGAGTTCCCTTGTATGTTATTTGTCATTTTTCCCTTGCTGCTTTCAATAATTTGTCTTTCTCTTTAATTTTTGTCAATTTGATTACTATGTTTCGGTGTGCTTCTCCTTGCGTTTATCCTGCCTGGGACTCTGCACTTCCTGGACTTGAATGGCTATTTCCTTTCCCATGTAGGGAAGTTTTTGACAATAATCTCTTTAAATGTTTTCTTGGGTCCTTTCTCTCTCTCTGCTCCTTCTGGGACCCCTATAATGTGAATGTTGTTGCATTTAATGTTGTCCCAGAGGTCCCTTAGGCTATCTTCATTTCTTTTCATTCTTTTTTCTTTATTCTTATCCATGGCAGTGAATTCCACCATTCTGTCTTCCAGGTCACTTATCTGTTCTTCTGCCTCAGTTATTCTGCTATTGATTCCTTCTAGTGTATTTTTCATTTCATTTATTGAATTGTTCACCTCTGTTTGTTTGTTCTTAATTCTTCTAGGTGTTTTTTCTTTAATTCTTCTAGGTCTTTGTTAAACATTTCTTGCATCTTCCTGATCTTTGCCTCCATTCTTTTTCTGAGGTCCCGGATTATCTTCACTATCATTATTCTGAATTCTTTTTTCTGGAAGGGTTCCTATCTCCACTTCATTTAGTTGCTTTTCTGGGGTTTTATCTTGTTCCTTCAGCTGGTGCATAGCCCTCTGCCTTTTCATCTTGTCTGTCTTTCTGTGAATGTGTTTTTTGTTCCACAGGCTGCAGGATTGTAGTTCTTCTTGCTTCTGCTGTCTGCCCTCTTTTGGATGAGGCTTTCTAAGAGGCTTCTGCAAGTTTCCTGATGGGAGGGACTGGTGGTGGGTAGAACTGGTGTTGCTCTGGTGGTCAGAGCTCAGTAAAACTTTAATCTGCTTGCCTGCTGATGGGTGTGCCTGGGTTGGTTGTTTGGCCTGAGGTGACCCAACACTGGAGCCTACCCAGCTCTTTGGTGGGGTTAATGGTGGACTCTGGGAGGGCTCATGTCAAGGAGTATTTCCCAGAACTTCTGCTGCCAGTGTCCTTGTCCTCACGGTGAACCACAGCCACCCCTCGCCTCTGTAGGAGACCCTCCAACACTAGCAGGGAGGTCTGTTTCCGTCTCCTATGGGGTCACTGGTCCTTCCCCTGGGTCCTGATGTGCACACTACTTTGTGTACGCCCTCCAAGAGTGGAGTCTCTCTTTCCCCCTGTCCTGTAGAAGTCCTGCAATCAAATCCCACTAGCCTTCAAAGTCTGATTCTCTAGGAATTCCTCCTCCTGTTGCTGGAACCCCAGGTTGGGGAGCCTGATGTGGGGCTCAGAACCTTCAGTCCAGTGGGTGGATTTCTGTGGTATAAGTGTTCTCCAGTTTGTGAGTCACCCACCCAGCAGTTATGGGAATGGATTTTATTGTGATTGCACCCCTCCTACTGTCTCATTGTGGCTTCTCCTTTGTCTTTGTATGTTGTGTATCTTTTCTGGTGAGTTCCAGTGTCTTCCAGTCGATGATTGTTCAGCAGTTAGTTGTGATTCTGGTGCTCTCCCAAGAGGGAGTGAGCGCACTGCCTTCTACTCCACCACATTGAACCAATCAGCCAGATTGCCTAATATTTTTAATCTATCTTCTAGTTCACTGATTTTTTTTCTTTTGCCAACTCTAATCTATTGTTGAGCCCTTTTTTAAAAATAAATTTATTTATTTATTTATCTATTTTTGGCTGCATTGGGTGTTTGTTGCTGTGTGCGGGCTTTCTCTAGTTGCAGCAAGCAGGTGCTACTCTTCGATGTGGTGTGTGGGCTTCTCATTTTGGCGGCTTCTCTTGTTACTGAGCACAGGCTCTAGGCATGCGGGCTTCAGTAGTTGTGGCATGCAAGCTCTAGAATGCAGGCTCAGTAGTTGCAGCGCATGGGCTTAGTTACTCTGCGGCATGTGAGATCTTCCTGGATTAGAGCTTGAACCCATGTCCCCTGCATTGGCAGGTGGATTCTTAACCACTGCGCCACCAAGGAAGTCCCTATTGTTGAGCTCTTTTAGTGACTTTTTTTCAGTTGTTTACTGTACTTTTCAAATCCATTCACTTTGATTCTTTTTTTAAATATTTTCTTTCTATAATTTCTCCTTTATGAGATATTGTCATCATACCTTCTTTTAATTCTTTAAGCAAGGTTTCCATTAGCTATTTGAGCATCTTTATAATGAGTCATTGCCCACTAAGTTAATATCTGGGTCCCCTCAAAGGCAGTTTCCTTTGTATGCTTTTCTCCTGTACATGGGTCATACCTTGATGTTTCTTTGCATGTCTCAATTTTTTGTTACAATGGAAATTTTAAATAATATATTGAAACAACTCTGGATATAGATTCCCTCTCTCCTGTCTTGTTTTTTATTGCTTGACTGCTTATTTGTTTGTTTTGTGACTTAGCTGGACTATTTCAGTGAGGCCTGTTTCTCCCTTGATACAGAGCTTCTGTTGCTCCTCAAAGGGTACAGCCTGAGGCATGCACACAGTTTTCCTGCCCACCAGGAATGACTGTGATCTTAGTTTGTCTCTCTTTGACTATATCTTTCCCTGATGTTCTTGTTAAGCTCCTGGCTGGTCTGCTCCTATTAGTATTATACCCAGCTGTTTGCCTCTATTAATTGTTAGCTGATTGCTCTATTGTTTTCAAAATGCTCTGCAGCATAAATTGCTCCACAGTCTGATCTAATTGTAGTTGGGTTCCTTGGCAGAGATACAGTGTTGCCAGTCTTTTAGGCTCACTCAGACCTGCCTCTGGGAAGATATTCTGCATTATAGATCAGGAGCTGAGGGGTGGGATGGGAATAAGAATTGGGAAACTCATTATTCACTAGATGTTCCACCTAGATCCTCCCTCTGGAGCAGGTGATGTGTGTGTGTGTGTGTGTGTGTGTGTGTGTGAGCATGCAGGAGGCACTGGTACATGCAGGAGGCACTGGTGTCACCCCCAGCTGCTGACACAATGTAGTATGGATTATTTTCAGTTCAGAGCTGGGGAGGATGGGATCTGTAGTGTTCACTGGCCACTGATTCTACCTGGAATAGGTCTTCTACCCTCCAAATTTTGGCATGATGGGAGCTACCACTCGACAGCCAAGTGCATTGGAACAGCTCTCTCATAAGACAGACCTCTGCAGGAAAGAGGGACTATTTTCTTCATCAGCTGCCCTGCCTGGATTCTCCCTATATTGTGGGAGTTGGGGTGGAGAACAAGTGCCTCCTGGCTACTGCCACCCATTCTATATAGATCTTCCATGTAACAGAGCTGTGGAAAATGGGATCTGACGATGTTTAACAACTTCTGAAAGCACACAAAATAGCTTTTCCACCCCAGGGGTCTGGGGAGAGAGAATTGCCACTTGGCAGTGGAGACTGATGAAATAGTTCTTCTGCATGGCAGAGCTGTCAGGGATGGCTGCAGTCTCTAGCTCAAATACTATGGCCTCCCACTGTTCTTATTGAGTTTCTATATATTTTTTTTAAAAAATGTTTCTTAACTTTTTGTAAGCCCTTTGCTCAATCTCCAAAGACTTTGATAATTTTGACCAGCTTACTAAGTGTTTTTCTGGGGTAGAGATTTCCTTGAGCTCCTTACTTAGCCATTCCGGAAGTTGGAAAATCCTCCTTTTTCCTTTTATAGCCACTCTTGTAGAATAAGTTGTTTACACTTAGTCTCTCCAATTCCTCCTTTCATTCCCTCCTCAACCTATTGAAGTCTGGCTCCTGCTCCTACTATTCCCACATGATAAGGTTCCTGGTGAACTCCTATCTGTCAAATCAGTGGACACTTTTCAGTTTTAATTTCACCTACAACTCTTAGCAGAATTTGACTTTTGAAGTCTCTCCCATCTTGTTTTTGGTGATGCCATCCTCTCCTGAGTCTCCCCCTTTTCTTTCTTTTTCTTTTTTTAATTTAATTTTATTTTTGGCTGCACTGGGTCTCTGTGGCTACACATGGGCTTTTCTCTAGTTGTGGCAAGTGGGGGCTACTCTTCACTGTAGTGCACAGGCTTATTGCTGTGGCTTCTCTTGTTGTGGAGCATGGGCTCCAGGCACACAGGCTTCAGTAGTTGTGGCATGCAGGCTCAGCAGTTGTGGCTCACAGGACCAGCTGCTCTGAGGCATGTGGGATCTTCCCAGACCAGGGCTCGAACCCGTGTCTCCTGCACTGGCAGGTGGATTCTCAACCACTGTCCCTCCACGGAAGCCCTACTTTTCAAACTATACTTTGATATTCTATCTTTTAGATGCTTTTTTACTTACCTTCCTCTTAAATGATGGGTTTTCCCAAACTTCCCTCCCTGTTGCTTCTTCCTCTATAAACTCTCCCTAGGTAATCAAATTCACCCTCTTGGTTTCAAGTACTACTGATATTAAAGTGCCTCCCAAATCTGCATCTATATTACCTTGCCTGGAACTTGATACTTGTGTATCCAAAAGCCCGCTAAAAATTTTCACAGAGATATTTCCTGGGCTCTTCAAATTTAACATCTACAAAACAGGCCTTATCATCTACCTCGCTTCAACCTCTTCCTTCTTCTGTATTTTCAGTTTCAATAAATTGCACCAATATCCACCTAGCCCCTCAGGACAGAAACCAATAAATTATCCTTAATTGCTCTCCCTTATTCCCCCACCAATCCAATCAAGTCACCAAGTTCTATTGATTTTATCCCCCAAATAACAGTCAAATTTATTCTTTTGTCTCTAGTCTTACTGCCCCTGCCTTAATTCAACAACCATTACAACTAACTTTGACTTAATGGTCTCCATTTTCTAGTCTAGCCCTAACACCTCCCCATCCTTCACACAGCAGCCATAATGATGTATCTATAATATACAAATGATGTTGTCATTACCTTTGTAAAAACCCTATGACAGCTCCCCATCACCAATAAGATAATATTCAAATTTCTTATGTTCTATAAAGCCCTTCATGACCCTGACTCTGACCACTTATATGGTTTCATTTCTTAACAATTTCTTCCTTCCTCCATCCCTTCCCATCACATATCCCCTTTTTAACAAACATGTTTTCTCCTTTAGTTTAGGTCTCTGTTCCTTATGATAACAATTCCAATCAATTCATGATCTCTTTGTCTTACTCAGCAAATGAACCAGGCTTTTGATTGCTTCCTCATCTTCTCAGAAGCTCTTCAAAAAGTTAGAGTACCCCACTTACATATCTTGACTGCCTGACAATATCTACAAATTCTTCAAGATTCATTCCAATACCAGTTCCTCCGTGAGGCTATCCTTGACACTCCTGTACTAAATTAGGCATTTTCTCCTTCACTAGACCTGTGAGTTTCCAAGTGTAGTGTTCACCTCTGTATCCATGAGTCCTAGAACAGTGCCTAGTATATAACAGGTGTTCTGTAAATGTTTCATAGATACATGAGTGATAGCTACCACTTAATGAGTTTCCATTATGTGCAGGGTGCTATACCATTGCTTTTTTTATATCTGTTAGTACAACTCTGTCAATAACCCTGCACAATTTGTATTATTATCATCTCTCTTTTATACATAAGGAAACTGAGGCACAGAGAAGCAAAACCCCTTGCCTAAGATCATATGGCTGATCAGTGGCAGTGTCTGAATTGGAGCTCAATTCTTCAGTACTCTGAAGCTTACTCTTTATAAACTTCTGGAATGAACCTCAGCTTGGGGGTATAGTGAGTAGCATAAACAGAGGTGCAGAACTGAGAAGATAAAATACATATATGGGAAACAGTAAAGAGTTCAGCTGGTTTATAGATTTGCAGAAGCTGGCATAGTAGGAAGAGATCTGAATGCAGATGGCCTCAAATGCCAAACAGAGAAGTGTGGGCTTTATTTAGCAGACATATATAGGAGTTACATGATGAATGTGTCCTTTTGAGAATATTAATCAGGTGCCTGTGCAAGATGGATTTGAGGCCAAGAGACTGAAGGACAGGAAATAAGTCAGGGCCCTTGATGCTGTTCAGCAATCTTGTTCCTCAGCACTTCCCTCTCTCCTTCTTCTCATCATGTTCCAAGCTTTTTAACACTTTTATTCAGCCCCTTAACTGCCCCCATTCCTTGTACTTTCAACAACTGACCTTTATTGAGAGGAAATTAAAGGACTTAGGTAGGAATGCCTTCCATTCTTGACTCTCTACTGCTAAATTTATCTCTAGCTTGTCCCTAACCTATCTTCCTTAGTAATAGTAGCTACCATATTGAGCACTTACTGTCTCACGTAATCCTTACAACTACACTGTGAGAAAGGTCTAGTTATCCTCAATTAGTAACCGAGAAAATGAGGCCTGGAGTGGTTCAGTGCTTCTCAAGTTCTCCCAGATAGCAAGTGGTATTTGGGATTTGAACCTAGGGCTGTCTGATTCCAAGATCACCTTATTACTACTACAGCCTGGGAGTGAAACATATCCATACCACTCTCCTCTTGGGCTCCATTCTACCCATTTCCTTCCACCTCCTTGGGGTCCTTTTCCAACAACTATCCCTTGTCTTTCTCCAGTAAAGTCAACCTCTCTATTTCTGTGGACTTTTTGCTCTTAGTGAATATATACCCTAAAGTTTCATGTACTAAAAAACAATATCAAGCCAACAAAAGAGCCAATTTCACCCACTTTTCCCTGTAATCCTAGTTCATACTCTTTATTCCATGTGCCTATAAATGTTTGTCTACCCTGTCTCTACTTCCTCACCTCCCACACTGGAATCTGGTTTCAGTCTCTACCACTGCATGATATCACTTTTGCTAAATCCACCAAACTGACAAATCTTAGTTCAGTCCTCATATTACCTAGTCTTTCTGTTCCAGTCTTTTCCTCTTTTTCCCTTTTCCACTGTGTCCTCTATTCTCAACTTCCATACCACTACTTTACTTCAGATCCTTCAGATCCTCATCATTGCTTGTCTGGATAAATCTTTCTCCACTCTTACCATCTCTAATCCATTCTCCACACAGGCCATAAGAGTGAACTCTCTAAAATGTAAATCTCACTATATTATTGCCCTGCTTAAAATCCTTCAATTCAAATACAAAACTACATAGTTCATTATACATGGTTCTTATAGAATTATGACACTTCTTTGTCTTTCAGCTTCATCTTTCTCCTCTCCTTCCTGCACACTCTGTGTTCCAGCCATATTTAGTGTCTTGATTCTTCATACCCTCATGCCTTTACATGTGCTTTGCACCCTCTTTTTTCACACATTTCTTCTCCCTGGTCACTGGTTGAAATTCTCTTCCTTCAAGACTCAGTTCAAATGTAGTTTCTTTTGTTCTATCTGATTCCCCTTCCTGCAACCTCTCCACTCCTGCCTTTTCCGCATGTTCCAATCTACCAGACACAGTTTGTTGCTTTTCCCTGTATTTCAAAACAGTACCTCTAATAGCTCTAACAGATTCCAATAATGATCATTATATGCCCTAATGAGACTGGTAATTCCTCAAAGACAAACTGAGTCATAAACATTGTTTTATCTTCAGTGCCTGCTACGTAGTAGATGCTCAATGAATGTTGAAGTTAAAGAATGAATTATATATATATATATATGAATTATATACATATGTATAGTGAATGTCCATATATATATAATGAATGTCCATATATATAAAATAGCAGAGACCCAGCCTATGATAGCAGCCATAGGAATATAAAATAGAAGAGACAATAGGCTTTGACTGGGTATGGAAAAGAGAAGATGAACAAAGCAGCAAAGATAATTGGAAATGTTGGTATCAATGACAGAGAATGGAAGGCTAATAGGCTTGAAGCAAAAAATGCTGAAATAGGACTTGTTATTTTGAATGTAAACATGGCACATCCAGGTAGAAATTCAGAGCCATTGGAAATAGAGGGACAAAGCTTGGGAATAAAGTTGAGGTTTCCAATAACCTGGAAATAGCCCTCTCTCATAGAAAACAGATGTCATAACAGGATTTAGTTTGATTGAAATTTCCCTGTTTCACTTTCTTATCTCCCACAGATTTGGGGAAGATAGTTATTAAGACCTTCCTATTTATAAACCAGAACCAGATTACTGTGGTTGCACGTGTGTGAGTGAATGAGTGATGAGGACAGACATCCAGGTTCCCTTTCAGTCACCCATTTATTCAACAAATATTCAGCAAGCACCTACTTTCTACCAGAATCTGTGCCAGGTGCTGGTCTGAACAAGACAGATTAAGTGCCTGCCTTCATGTGATACATGAGATTGTTAGCAAAACACTATAAAACAAATAATCACGTGGATTTATATAAAAGAAATATAAATTAAAAGTTATGAAAACTATGATGTCATAAAAGTAGAGAATAACTGGGGGAATTCCCTAGGAATTCTTTGAAGAAGTGATATTTAAGCTGAGACCTTAATTTTCATCAACTTTCTAAATAGTCAGCTACTTAGAAATAGGGCAGAACCATAAATTAGGAATCATTTAATGTCGGGGAGCTCAGTTGCACATCCAACTGATCCTCTCAACCTCACTCCCATACATACCACCACCACCATCATCCCCATTCCCACAAATCTGTCCAGTTGTAGCTGCAGAGAAGCAAAGACTATTGGAATTAGGGGATAGGATGTGCTTTGTGGTGGCTAGTTTCCAAAGATGATCCCCAATGAACCATACTTCCCAGTGTTCACACCCTTGTATAGTCCCCATCCCACATTGATTCTGGGCTGGCACCATGACTCATTTTCACCAATAGTAAGCAGCAGAAATAATGCTTTGTAACTCCTGAAGTCGGGTCTTAAGGGATCTGAAGTTTTTGTTTTCACCACTTAGTACTCTCCTTCTTGAACCCAGCTGTCTGGCTGTGTGGAAGCCCAAGCAATCTTATGAAGAGGACTGAGTGAAGGAAAACCAAGCCCTCAGCCGACAGTCCAGCTGAGTTCCCAGTCAATGGTTAGTAATGTGAATGAGACCATTTTGGACCTTCTAATCATCCCAGCACATGAAACAGAACTGCCAAGTCAACACACAGAATAATGAAATGTAATAAACCATTGTTGTTTTAAGCCACTAAGTTTTTCAGCAGTAACTGAAATGTCTTAACATCCATGAAAAACCAAAAGTAAGATAATATGCTAAGCCAAAGTTGCATATCTCCTTTGTGATTTTTGGGTTTTGTTTATTTTCCAACCATTTTTTCTCTTATAAGGATCAGTAATTGCCTTTGTAATTAGAAAAAATAAACATTTTAAGAATTTTAAAGTAGGAGCATACTGGGATGATTTGGGTGTAGTGTTGGCCAGAGGCTTGAGTTCTCAACTTGATAGATGACTGCCCACACAATCCCTTTGCTGACTCTCTGTTGACTGCACAAGTGAGAAATGCATGTTTTTTACCTAGTCAGTGCAGTATTGGTAAAGTATCTTCCTGACTCATGAGTCCAGTCCAATGTTAGAGGTTGAATAAAAGGCACTCCCAAGTATTTGGATATTTGGAATAGAATGGAGCAAAGCAAGGAATAAATTCAATAATATAGAAAAAAAACACATCATGTAGCTAAAAGAGGCTGGAAGGTTTGGGGTCTTGAGTAGAGAATGGCTGGACTTTTCTGGAAACAGTTGAAACCCTGCTATTGGGAGAAAAGTCTCAAGCAGACCTTTAAGTATCTTAACAGAACACTTGTCCCTCTCAATCCTCACCTTCCTTTTGCTGAATTTCTTTGTTTGGCAAGAGATATGCAGATAATGCAGGTAAACTTCAACTTTCCAAATAAGCAGATCAAAATGATAGTTGGCCAACTGATATTCTCTATCAGACAAGAACCCTTCCTTCCCTTGGCAAGAAGGCATCCCAGTTGGCACCCAGAAGCTTTACAGCAGCAAAACAATGTAGAGGAATTGGACAAAAAAATGCATTTTCATGTCACTTGCCACAAAAGCAATGAGTTGAAAATTGCTATTTCAGCTTTTAAAAAAAATACATTTTTTAAAAAACTTTCTTCAGATTTACGCCTTTGGCAAAATAAAGGTAAGTTTTGAATCTTTCCTCCTCTGTTATTCCATTCAATTAGCAGGTGACAATCCATTTCCATCCAATCTGTTGATTAAATGTGCATCAACTTATTCAGATTCAGTCAACCAGCAAACTTGGTGACAGTTTTCTCTTCAGTGTGTATAAATGTAACATAAACAGATATTCACAGCTTGATTATAAATATTTCTGCTTCAACAACACACAACTGCTATTTATTGCTCACCTCCAAATTAGAAATAAACTAAATCAAAGCCAAGTTCAACATTCAAAATAAGACCGAGGTTATTATGAAACAGCAGAATGAGAGAAGTGCTTTAACAATTTCAAGACAAATCATCAGTCCCAAATTTGTGGTTTTGAAAAAAGCTTTGCTAAATCCTACTTGTTGAAAGAAATGGCCAAAGAAATGCACAAAGGGATGTGATTAGTAAGTTCCCTTCTCATACCTTGGTAGTGTGGGTGGTGGACTGTGCATGAGTTGATGGTGCAAGAAAATGGACTCGACAGCATAAAGTGCTCTACTTCTTATTCAAGCAACTGTGGTTTGAAAATAGTCTCCTTTTTATCTTCTACTAGAATTACAAAATGAAATTAATATGTAAATGTGTTCTGGTTCAGGCAAATACTGTGTGTGAAAACCAAGGTCTGTAGAAGAAACCTTGCCTCAGTGACACCTAGAAAGACTGGTAAGGAGGAGACAGAGAGATGAGAGCTGTTGGAGAAAATGTGGGTTTTGAAATTAATGATGAAAGCTTTAAAACAGGACCAGTTTCTTCAGGCGCGGGTATATAGGGAAGGGGCTTTGCTCTAGTTGATTCTGTAGACAGCATCTGAGGAAACTACAATATTTAAAATTGTACAGACTCATTTTTTGAGTCATCAGGAAAGCTGTAAGAGAATGCTCTCATTTTAACTGAGAAGTGGAATTCATTCATTTACTTATTTAAAATATATTTATTGGGTTACTACACCATACCATGCCTTGTTTTAAGTTCTGGGGATATAGCAGTGAACAAAACAAAGTCTCTGCTCTCACAGAACCTACATTTTAGCAACTAAATTGAAAATGTCAGTGTACAAAATTTTTAAATGGTTGTAAGAGCAGGATCCATTTGTGAGTGATGTCTGTAATTTCACTTGTACAAACTGTGTCTGACTCCTGAACTGATTTAAATTCCCTTATGGGCATCTCTATATCAACATCAGGGAGCCATCTCCACCGCCAAGATTCTTCCCTTTCTGCTTTTGCTCGTGACTTTCCATTCTTTAACTCCCTGAGGCTGACTTTTAGGGGGACCAGGATGCATAACACCACGTTATGGAATAGGTCCCTCAGCTTGTTCTAGCCTCAAAGGAAGGTCCTAAGTGTCCCAGTCTGTTGGCTGAAGGTCATACTAGATGAGAGAAGCTAGTAAGTGTGAAGGCAGGACATAAGGTGGGGGATGGATCTGAATTCTGAGTCTGGTTGGTTAATTACTTCTAAGAGATACTTTGCTGTGGGACTGTAAAACCAAGACTACATGATACTGCCCAAAAGTAGTCAGAAAGAGATAAACACAGAGAAGGACCATAAGCAGATGGAAAGAATCTGAGATAAAATACAAATAATTGTACTTTCTAGATTAAAGAAATTTTATAACCTCCTGAATAAAAAACTGTATACATTTGCTGCCTTTGTGAGCAAAGGAAAAATTCAAACTGAAAAATAAAGAAACCCTAATCATAATCGATACACATAAGTATAGTGTTAAAACACACCTGCACCAGGATAACTTTTGAATAAGTTTTGAAGTGAAATTAAACATAATGTATAACTAGCATCATCAGGCTCTAATGCACTTGAAACTTTTCAGAAGTCCTCTTCAGAATTTCCACAAAACTCTCAATCTACCACTTCATCCTCCTCTAATTAAACCTGATTTTCCTCAAGCACTAACATTCCAAATAGGTAAAATAATTTCATATTCAATTTTATTGTTTTCTCATTTACTCATTTAAGAGTATAACTTTCTTTTTCTGCATCACAAAAGTTTCCATAATTAAATCAATTATAAAAGATTTTCTTTCTTTTTTTTACACAGACATATTTATTACTATCTAATTCAAGAAATATTTTAGACTATTTTCTCTGATAATGGGTTTTGAATTTCAGTACTTTAGTCTTTTTCCCCCAGATTTATTTAGGAATAATTAACAAAATTGTAAGATATTTAAAGTGTACAACATGATGATTTTATGTACATTTACATTGTAAAAGCATTCCCTTCATCACCTTACATATTTACCTTTTTTAAATGAGAACATTTAAGTTCTACTCTTTTAGCAAGTTTCAATTATACAGTAGTCAAATATATATATCAAATATAGCCACCATGTTATACATTAGATCCTCAGACCTTACTACAGCAAGTAATAGAAGTAGTATGCAGAATTTATATGATCTCCCCTGTTAGTACTCTTAACCAAATTGAACACAGGGCAATACTGTGTTCTGCATATATGTGTATGGAAATCATTACATTCCCCTCCACATTATGGCCTATCTTTTTCCTGTACTCCTAAACTCAATAAATAATACCACCACCCACCTATCTGTGCCAGGTGAAAAACCTAGGAAATTTTCCTTGATACATCCTACTTCATTCCCGCTTCATTCGGCGAATCCTGTAAGCTCAACCCCACAAACATATTCTGTACATATTCATCCACTTCTCTCCTGCTATACAAACCTCCACTGCTGCCTCCATAGTCCAAGCCACCAACATCTCTCATCTGACTACCTCAGTATCCTCCCACGTTCATACTTGCCACCTTCGACCAATCCACTCCACACTGCAGTCAGAATGACCTTTACAGAAAGCCAATCTGATCGTGATACACACATTTTAAACTACTCAGTGTTTTCCCACTACTTTTAGAAAACTTCTTAACATGGCTTTCCATGGTTTGGCCCCTGCTATATCTCGAACCACACCTCAAAGCATACACCCCCTACTCTCTACGCTCAGTCACACTAGCTTTCTTTCAGACTTTCCTCCTTCCAATGCCTCAACTGCCATGGGGTCTTTGAACACATTGTTCCTTCAGCCTAAAGTGTTCTTCTTTTTCTTCATTCTTCACCTACTTAGCTTTTATTCATTCTTCAGATCTCTACTACATAGCAATTCCCCAGTCTCAATTAGGCCCTCATAATTATTCTCTCACAGCGCGTGGAAGTTTTCCTTCCCAGCACTTTCAAAGTTGGAACTTTAGATTTGCTTGAGTGATTATTTAATTGATGTCTGTCTCCCCCATTAGACTGTAAGCTCCGGGGGTGGGGGGGCAGGGATTGTATTTGTTTTACTTTCCATTGTATCACTGATGTTTAGCACAGTGAGAAACATAACAGTGGGTGCTCAAGAGAAATTTGAATCCAATCTCCTTGATCCCTTGCATTCCAGCTATATTAGCCCCCTTTCTGTTCTACGAACCTGTTCCTTGAACACTCCCATGCGGGAGCTTTGTCACTTGCTGTTCTCATACCTGTAAAACTCTTCCCCCAACTCACTCTCTTGCATTATTCAGGTCTAGGCTCAAATGTCTCCTCTTTGAGCAAATATCTGTGGTGTGAACCCTTGCATAAAGTGTTGCTATAGGTGATGGTGAGGATTATTAACACAGTCCCAGTGAAATATGAGCTTCACGAGAGCAGAGATTTTGATCTGTTTTTTTTTTTCACTGCTATATCCCCAACTCCTAAAACAGCACTTGATATATAGTTGGTACTCAACAAATATTTGTTGAAAACATTGGGTTATTCCAGGCACCTAGCCAAACCTGTCTATATTATACAATAGCACAATTTGAAAGACCATTGAAAAATGAAGATCACTGGAAAATTAGTGGGAAGCCATCTGAAACAATTTGTGTGAGGAGGAAATGTCTGAAGATTTACCAGTTCTTGGAGATTCTCTTGAACTTAGCTTCTATCATTGAGGGAAACATCTTGAGGTCTCTCAGAGAGTCAAGTTTGGGTATGAAGAATTTCTCAGCTTATATTGTCTTCCTCCCAGAATTACCTAACACTGACTTAAAAGTTGTTCTCATAGGGATTAGTCTGATCTTCCTAACTACTATACAGTGTAAATTCCTTGAGGCAAGTGACTATATTTCCCTTTTGTCTCTAGGAGAGACTCAATAGGTGGCAAAACACATGGAGTGAGCCCCATTTAGGGAGGTGCTTCTGAAGCATCCTCTTTGCTTTTGCTTGGACCAGTGCTCCATTTCCCTTTTTCTCCCCTTTTTCCAGAAATACTGGAAGTCGTGGGAAGAGAGGAATGGAGCTGTAATTATTACTACAGAGATAATCTCTGAGTGTTCTCAGTTGAATAAGAATACTGTTTTTTTTCCACATATGGTCAAATTAGTATATTACAGAAATAGACTAGAGATGTATTTCTTAATATAGTTAAGAGAGCTATAGCTTCTTCTCAATGGATACAAAGGATATTGGACTTCATAACTAAAATCATTGCTGGAAACAAATGATGGAACCAATTCACAACTCTATAGCAAGGTTCATAATTCATATCATTGAGAGAAGGGACTGTAGGATTCATCTAATCAGTATCATGGGGCCCTGAGTATGGTTCAGACATCAAAGACAAAATACAAAGTGTGCTAAAAGAAAGTTTTCATTTTTCCTGAGGTTACTTGTTAACAGACCTAAGATTTTCTTTGTTTATTTGTTCTTCCATGAGTTGTGTGTCCTTTCAAGCTCCTTAAACAGAATATAACAGAATAATGATTACGGAATGCAAATAGCCAGACTTTGGGTTCTTGGGTGAATATGACCTCAAACTACCCCTAACTATTCTTCCTAATTATTTCAGCAACAAGAGGAAAGGCAGTGGATGTCTTTTCCTTTATTCGTGTAAAGATAAGACATCAACTGAGCATCGCCAGGCTGTCTTTATAGAGCTGACAGGCAGTTACACTAGGGAAAGAACCAAACACCACAATATATGCCATTCAAAGCCTTCAACCTACCAGGCCCATTTACAATGGTCCTAATGTGTGGGTATGAAAAAGGTGCCAGGCAGGGGCCTGCATTGATACTGTGAATTGATTCTTGGTAGCTTCTAATCTCCTGTAGAGCTAACCCCCATCCACATGCTAGTCACCTATAAGCCTGTTCTGACATGTGAGACACATATTAAAATGCTCCCAAATATATGGACAAGGGAATGTCCGATGTGTAATCAGGAAAGGGAAATGGACTAGGAAACCAGAACAATCATACAGAATAAGAAACCAACTTCATCATCTTTCATAA
The DNA here is from genome assembly GCF_964374135.1 of Grampus griseus. NCBI lineage: Eukaryota > Metazoa > Chordata > Mammalia > Artiodactyla > Delphinidae > Grampus > Grampus griseus. The sequence goes on along the minus strand of NC_138999.1, from coordinate 43,651,338 downwards.
TTGTTTTTGTTTTGTTTTTTCAAAGGTATCCCCAAAACCCAACTCCTCTGTTATTAACTATCCTGCCTTATGACTCAGTTAGCAGTATCTGGAACCAGGCTGCTTCAATTCAAATTTCAGTTCTGCCATGTGAGCCTTGGGCAAATGAGTTAACCTCTGTGTGCCCGTTTCCTCCTCTGTAAAATGGGGAGACTAACAGTACCTACTTCCTAGGGTTTCTGTGACAAGAAAATATGTTTATAAAGGACTTAATGCAGTGCCTAACTTACAGGACTTTGATGTTCAATAAAGGGTAGCTATTATTATTATTTACCTAAGGGGTAGGGTAATTAACTAGCTGTATCAGCCAAGACAAACTATGCCTAAACTTAAGATCAGACAGCCATGATTTGTAAACTTATTTCTTTCAATATACTGTCATGCTGCTTTCTTTCCCCTTAGCTTTCAAATTTTTTTAAAGCGACTTGAATTCAACTTGCATCCATACCATTTACTATCTGTGTGATATTCATTAAGTTACTTAAGCTCTCTGTCTCCATTTCTTTGCTTACAAAAAAATTAAAATAAGAGCACCTTCATGATAAGGTCATGGTGAAGATTAAGTGGGCTATTTCACACAAAATCCTTAAAGCAATGCCTTCTAGGAAGACTGAGTGGGACAGGGGAAAGATTGAAGAAAGCCCGGGAAAGGGCCAGAAACTATCAAACTCTTAGAGAAAAACATAGGCAGAACACTCTATGACATAAATCACAGCAAGATCCTTTTTGACCCACCTCCTAGAGAAATGGAAATAAAAACAAAAATAAACAAATGGGACCTAATGAAACTTCAAAGCTTTTGCATAGCAAAGGAAACCATAAACAAGACCAAAAGACAACCCTCAGAATGGGAGAAAATATTTGCAAATGAAGCAACTGACAAAGAATTAATTTCCAAAATTTACAATCAGCTCATGCAGCTCAATAACATAAAAACAAACAACCCAATCCAAACATGGGCAGAAGACCTAAATAGACATTTCTCCAAAGAAGATATACAGACTGCAAACAAACACATGAAAGAATGCTCAACATCATTAATCATTAGAGAAATGCAAATCAAAGCTACAATGAGATATCATCTCACACCAGTCAGAATGGCCATCATCAAAAAATCTAGAAACAATAAATGCTGGAGAGGGTGTGGAGAAAAGGGAACATTGTTGCACTGCTGGTGGGAATGTGAATTGGTACAGCCACTATGGAGAACAGTATGGAGGTTCCTTAAAAAACTACAAATAGAACTACCATATGACCCAGCAATCCCACTACTGGGCATATACTCTGAGAAAACCATAATTCAAAAAGAGTCATGTACCAAAATATTCATTGCAGCTCTATTTACAATAGCCCGGAGATGGAAACAACCTAAGTGTCCATCATCGGGTGAATGGATAAAGAAGATGTGGCACATATATACAATGGAATATTAGCCATAAAAAGAAATGAAATTGACCTATTTGTAATGAGGTGGATAGACCTAGAGTCTGTCATACAGAGTGAAGTAAGTCAGAAAGAGAAAGACAAATACCGTATGCTAACACATATATATGGAATTTAAGAAAAAAAATGTCATGAAGAACCTAGGGGTAAGACAGGAATAAAGAAACAGACCTACTAGAGAATGGACTTGAGGATATGGGGAGGGGGAAGGGTGAGCTGTGACAAAGCGAGAGAGAGGCATGGACATATATACACTACCAAACGTAAGGTAGATAGCTAGTTGGAAGCAGCCACATAGCACAGGGAGATCAGCTCGGTGCTTTGTGACCACCTAGAGGGGTGGGATAGGGAGGGTGGGAGGGAGGGAGACGCAAGAGGGAAGAGATATGGGAACATAAGTATATGTATAACTGATTCACTTTGTTATAAAGCAGAAACACACCATTGTAAAGCAATTATACCCCAATAAAGATGTTAAAAAAAAAAAAAGATGAGGAAACTGGAATACAAAGAGATTAAGTAACTAGTCTAAAATCTTACAGCTAGAAGTGGTGAATCCAGGATTTGAGCATAGTCTGAATGTACTTTTTTCCTAGTCTTTTTTCCCTTCCCTGATTCCCCAATTCTCCCTTGCATGAACTGCCTTCTTTGGAGTAGTATATCCACTGGTCCTCAAATGTACCTTTCCCCAGGACACCTTTGCAAACACTGTATCCCTTGTTTGAAATGTCCTTTCCCCTTCCTTAACACCTCTCTTGATCAGAGTCTAAATGAAATTCTACCTTGCAAAATGGAGCCTCAGTGACTTGGTTTCCAGCCCACACTGATCTCTTTTTCTCTCGACTCTGGAATTCTCAGTGTCTTCATCAAACTTCTGACGTTATTACTAGTGACTAACACTTACTGAGTGCCTAGTGTGTGCTCAGATATCATGCTAAGCATGATAAATTAAATGCATGATCTCATTTAAACCTCCCAAGAAGCCCAGAGCTAAGTACTTTAACAGCCTCATTTTATAAATGAGGAAACTGAGGCTCAGGAAGGCTAAGTTATCTGTTCATGGTTAATAAGTGGAGACGGTGTTCCCATCTAGGCTATGTGATCCCTAAGACCACACTTTTCCCCATACTATTCCACTGGCTGGTGTCCTTAGGCTTCTCTTCACATGTTTCTCTCAGCTCCCTAGCTTGATTCTGAGCTGACTGAAGGGAACAACCATGTCTTATTTATCTTTATAGTTCCAGTGTGCCTAGTAGCATAGTGCTTGGCAAGGAATGGGTATCATAAATGTCTTTAATAAGAATCGGCTTCCAACTTAATCCACAATTTCACCTTGAAAATCAAACATAAACAAACATGAATCATGTTTATGGATGAAATTAGGCAAGGGAGTGTGGCTTGATCATCACTTCCATTAGTCATTAGTGGCAGGGTGATGTCTGCATATTCTGGAACCTGAGATAAGCTTCTTTTTGTCTTTCTTCACTCACTCATTCAACAAACTGTAATAGAGGTAAAATCATGCATTGGGTACTGTGGGAGCACAGAGAAAAGAACTCACTGGAGGGTGGGGTGGGTAAGGGGAGGGTGTTAGAAAACATTTCTCATAGACGGTGGCATAGCCTCGTTCAGCAGCCACTGCAGTGCCATTTCAATAAGTGAATGCGTAATAAATGGCAGTAATAATACCATTACCTAAATAAATAATGGAAATGGAATAGAGTTGGCAGAGATCACTTGATTTTAGAATTCTTAGTGAAAGCAAGTTAGGGAAAGGATCTCGAGGCTTAAGGGTATGGGATTTGCCAGGGCTTAAAGCATTGGTTCTTTATAAGAAATAAAAGATGGGGGAATAAAAGAAGAATCCCCAGGTGCCTCTTACGTGCCATATATTTGATGTATATTATTTCATTTAGTACCCAAAAGAATCAGAAGTGATGAGTTTTTCCTACTATTTTATAGTAATAATGCTGAGGACAGGAAAGTGAAGTGATTTATAAATGGTGAAGATCAGTTTAACTTCAGTTTCAGTGATTCTTCTATGAATACTGGGAGCAAACTCTCATATAGACCTTATTAATTACAAAACATGTTTCTTAGGGTGTTACATTTATTGAGCTATTTAATCCTCTCAACACCCCAATGAGGTAGGTACTAATATTACCATGCTATTTTACAGAGAATGAAATTGAAACACAAGGAAATTAAGCAATTTGCTCTCGATCATATAGCAAAAAATGATAGATCCAGAATTCAAACACAAGTCATCTGTCTCTCAAACCATGTATACTAGGCTGCTTCCAATATGTTAGGCCTTATTAGCTAGGAGGAGTCATTTGCCTTCCCAATTCTACCAGACCATTAGCACAAATTCTTCCCATAAAGGTGAGTGACTGGGGTAGGTATGATAGAGAATAGGAAAAGAGATCTGGAGTCAGCAGGGGAAATCAGCATTTCTTACTACCTCTTTTCTTCCCCTGCTTTACTCCAAAGTCAGAGAGGTTGTGGGTGGCAGCCAAGGGGCACAGAGGTCACAAACCTCTCCCTCACCCTTGTCTCTGAGTCTAACAAGGGCATAGTCAATCTTTCTAGAGATGCTCCATGATGAACCCCCTCAACCTCATCCTAGAGAAAGGCACAATGATTGGTGCTGGATCCTTAAATTTCTCCTCAGTTTGCCCTATTTTCTGCCCAGGATGTACCATGCCAAAGAGAAATGTCAGAGTTAACTCATGATGGGGGTGTCCCCTTTAAGGAAGTTTGAGGGGAAGCATGACATTGTCTAGTTCTGAACTGCACGGACCCAAGGCAAGGAGTGAAAGAAAGTCCTAGACCAAAGCAAGCCCCGTGAGAACTCACTGTCCTTCCAGCAACGAGCCTGTTGATTTGTCCTCATATAGGTTGTCAAAATTAATGTCTTCCCTGACCCCCTCACTATCCAACTTACCTTTCACTTCTGTTGCCTTGGTTTTTGACAAAGTAGCTGACTGTATGTCATCAACATTTGTCAGGTCACTTTGGTAAATGAGTTTCAGTAATGTTTGTTAGTTGGTTTTAATAGATAGTCAAGTAGAGCAGACAGGAGGGGCTGGTCCCGACTGTGCCTCCTAAAGGCACTTCCATCTGATACACCAATCACACGCTGCATGCCAGTCAATGACATTCAACTCAGGTTCCCCCACACATTCGGAATTGAGTTCATCTTGCCAGATCCCGACTAAGCTGACTAGGATACCCCGGCTTACAGAAAGGCATACACTAATTGAAGTGGGCACTCCCCAGTCCTACCATGAATAAGAAATGGCCCATATACTTGATCACTGCCCCCCAAGTTTCCATTCTGCAAGGCAGTACAGAGAGTGGTTTGTAACAAGCCAGAGAATTACCACTCTAAGTGTTTTCTGCAGCTTGACTTTATTACACCTTGAATTAAACCAATGTTGTGGCACCAACCCCCGGTAGAGGTGATGAATGGAGGTTAGCTCCGAGGATTTCTGAGGAAATAAAGTGCTTCTCCAACCTGTAGGCAGAAAAAAGTGTTGGCTGAAACCAAGCCTGCAGCAAGTGTTGTGTGAAAGGAAAGGGGGAGAGGAAGGGGGAGGGGGAAGGGAGATAAGAGGCTCATGGAGATGGGTGAGAGTAAGTGGAATACTGGATAGCTAAGACCAGAGAGAAGGTGAAGGATGCAACAGCTGCTGATCAAGCCCCATAGCACAGAGCCAATATATCTGGAAGTTTTTTTTTTTTCCCTCTGGGAAATAACCAGATCAGTGAGCATGTTAAGAACCTCATTGAGCAGAACTGTGGCTACAGCCGCTTGGAGCTTCCTTCCGGGAAGGCAAAAGACAATCTCCTGGATGTGGGAATGACTTGACGGGGTCGGGGGGTAGAGGAAGATAGAGAATAGAGGGAAAGATGCAACAATCTGTAAAAGAAGAGAAAACAAACATTAAAGGTGGGATTCAGATGTTGACATTTTCTTTGCTGTTCAATGTCAGAGTCTTGCAGAGGAAGAAAGAATTATACAATCCTCAAGGTGAAAGAAAGACATGTGCCAAATCACTGAGGGGAAGAGAAAACATCAGTAAACCATTCAAATGATGATTTGTTGTCAGGATTAGATATCCAGTGATATAAGTAAATATTCACACAGAGACTGTGTGGTGGGAACATTAATAATTCATACATTGGGTTGCTTCCCAGGGATCTATTTGCTACGATTCAAATCTGAGGCGTGACAGAATTTGATGTAAGTTGGAGGCCCCAGGGATGGCTGCCTATTGTGGGGTTAGAAATAAAGCTACAAAGGAGAGAATCAGATAAATTTTAGAACTAAGAAATCAGCTAATTGAATCCTCCCCTTGACAGATAAAGACACTGTGTTTCAGAAGGGAAAGGCATTTGCCTTGTGAATTACTGTGAGATCTGGGCTTTTAAGCCAGGAACCAGTGCTCATCCACATACAATTGGTCACTGGTGCCATCTGTGTGGGCCTAGGATTGAGGAGAATTGGGACAAAGAGACACTAGAACCAAATGCAATCTCCCACCACCAAACTCATCTCCAGGAATCAGGAAGTGGATAGATCCTGAAATGGGTGTAAACAAAAGAGAAAAATGCCTGTGAGAAAGGTTGGGCCATCATAGCGAGAGATAAATGGGCTTTTCATCTCATTATCTGAATTAATTAAATAGAAACAGCATCATATAATATGCAGTCAAAATGACAGTCTAGCATCATCTATAAATTGAAAAGTATTTTTAAGGTGCTTTTATGTGTTCCATACTGTGTAAGGCTGTGAGAGATGTAGGTGAGACATAATACTTAATTTGCTCTCTCAAAGGAGATCTCCATGTGGGTGGGGAAAACAGCTCTAGCAAGTGAATCTGGCTACCAAAGGCCTGGGTTTTCAAGATCAGTCCTCATTTAAAATATTCTGCTCCATGATCCCCGTTGTATATTCATAGCTGCAAAACAGCATCTTAAATGACTTGTTTTAGAAAGTTTGGCTTTTCAGTCATTCAACATATATTTATTGGGTGTCTGCTGTGTGACAAGCACTGTACAAGGTGCTAGGGATACAGTGATGAGCAAGACAAAGTCTCTGGCTTCATGGAGCTCGTAATCTGGTGAGAGACACACACAAGTAAACACACAGTTACAGTCATGGGATATGGGTTATCATGGAGTTAAACAGTGCTACAGGAACATAGAGGAGGGGACACTTTTATGCTTCCTGGAGGCTGAAAAGACTTCTGAGAGGTGGTGATGGCTAAGGTAAAGACTGAAGGACAAGCAGAAATTAACAAGGCAAAAGAGAGTGAAGGGGATGGAAGGATATTCCTGGCAAAGGAAATAGCATGTGCAAAGTCCCCAAGGCAAGAAAGCTAAATATGGAAATTATTTAAGATCAACTAAGTGTCAAATCGTGGGTTGCAAATATTAAGTATATCAGAAAGAGGGGAAACTAAAGGGGTTTTTGCAGGGGAGGAGGCGGTGAGTAGGAATGAAGTCTGGGAGAAATTCCAAAATAACGGATGTTGGCAAATATAATTTTGGCTTTCAAAAAATGGAAAAAGAAGGATTCTGCAAACTATTGACCAGTGTGTTTCGTGTTAATCCAGATCCATATTTCTAAATATATTGTTAATGGACTAGTTTAAAAACATATTTAAAAAAAAAAAAAAACCAAAGCAGACCTCACCAAGTGTTACCCATGGCAGGCTAACTTCATTTTCCCTATTTATGGGATTATTAACTCAGGGAAATGCTACAAGCAGGGCATTTCTGTGTGCCAGACAGTCTCTCCTGATATTTTTTTTTCAACAGTTGGAGAAATGATGCTGAATGATAGTAGAATTTCATGATTCCCAACAGGGTGAATGAGCATCCCCAAACATGCAAGTGGTTGGATATCAGATGTGATGGAAAACAAAATAAAGAGGCACAAAAATCTTTCTTCTTAACCAGGCCATAAGTACTCTATAACTAGAATGACCATATAATTTATCATCCAAACTGGAACATTTTGAGAGTGACAGGGGTCATTTTTAACAATTATGTCAGTGAAATATGCATAAACCTGGACTGCTCCCAGGCAGACCGGGGTATACGGTCCCTGATCTGTAGTAATTTATCAAACGAATGAATGAACAAATGCATGAATGAATCTCATCTAAGAACACCACTTCTCCTTAAGTCCTTTTAAGTGTGCCACAGTCAGGAGATGGTATCAAGTATCTTTCTAATTCTCCACTGCTGCTTCCAAAGAATTACTCCTCATGTAAATATCCTTTTTTGAGGTTCGTATTTTCAGTAGGTGATCAATACCATGTAAAAATCTCCTGGTCATTCTTCCACATTTATTGAAGACTTTGGAACCTACCCCTAATATCTCCCTCTCTCACACAAGGTTCACTGCCATCCTCAGGGGACTTCATTGGTCACTAACCCATTCGTCCATGTGGTCTCACACTTCTTTTTTCTCTCTTTAATTCTGGTGATCTTCTCTTTTCTACTTCAATTGTAACCCTACCTTAGACTTTGTTGGCACTTGGAGCTGCTCCATTTCTAAAACTTGAACTTGAATATCCTATTATCCAACCATGCTTTCCTATGCTTCTAACTCTCTCACTCCCTTACTCCTAGGATATCAATTCTTCAGTCTCATTGAGACTTTAAGTTACATTCTTCAACCAGCATAGAACCCCTGAGCAATAACTTCACCTCTTTACTGTCCTCTCTCTGCTACTCCCTTTCCAACTTGTCCCTCCACTGTACCCTAACAACGCATCTGCCCTTTTTTCACCTATCCTAGGCTGAGTATGACTGGAGAAAAATCACACAAGCGTGTGGATTACTACCACTATAAATCTTGATCTCAACCTTTGCCTGATCTTCAAATGATCAGAAAATCTTCCTATGTGACCCTAATCAGATTCCCTTTTCAATACCCTCAGTGGCTATTTGAAACTTTCACCAATCACTTCAAGTCCCCTACCCACCATATCTCCCAATACATTCAGTAGATGAACTTGCCTCCTATTTCACTAAGAAAGCAGACATCATCAGGACAAAAACTCTCTCAACTTTATTCCTCTACCTAGAAACTTATCTTCACCTGCAACTACCCTAACCTCATCCCTCATGCCTCAGAGAAAAAGAGGTGTCTCCTTCTAACCAAGGTTTATTTCTTCATCAGTGCTCTTTATCTCACATTCTGTTTCCTCAAGAACCTTGCTCCATTATCTTTTCTCTCTTCTCTACCTTCAACATCTCCCTTTCTACTGAAATGGCCATTTTCAATGTCTTCAACTTGGACACAGTCATTTTCTTCAAAATTTGTTTAACTTATTTTGAAATAATTACAGATTCACAGGAAATTGCAAAGATAGTACAGAGTGGTCCCATGTACCCTTCACCCAGTTTCTCCCAATGATTATATCTTAATTATAGTATAATATCAAAATAGGAAATTGACATTGGTACAATGTGTGTGGATAGTTTAATGTCATTTTATCATATGTATGTATTCCTGCAATAACCACTGCAATCAAGATATAGAACAATACCATCACCATAAGGGTGTTCATCACGCTACTCCTTTATACTCCAAACACCCCCTTACCCCTGTTATCCTTAACTCAATTAATCATTGAACTGTTTTCCATTTCTATAATTTTGTGATTTGAGAATGTCAAATAAATGGATCCATACAGTATGTGACTTTTTGAAATTCGCTTTTTTCACTCAACATAATTCCTTTGAGATCCATCCAAGTTGTTGAATGTATCAGTAGTTCATTCATTTTCATTGCTGAATAGTAGTCTATGATATTAATATACTATACTTTACCCATTCACCTGTGTAGGACATTGTGGTTGTTTCCAGTTTGGGGATATTAAAAACAAAGTTTTTAAAACTATTCTAGAACCTGTTCATTTCCATATAAATTTTATAACAAATTTGTCTAATGTCTACAAACAATCTTGTTGGGATTTTGATAGGGTTGCATTAAACCTATATAACACTCTGGGGAGAACTGTCATCCTTACTATGTTGAATCTTCCAATCCATGAACACGGTATATATCTCCATTTAGATCTCTTTTTTTAAGTCTTTCATCAGCATTTTGTAATTTCAACATACATATCTTATACATGTTTTGTTAGATTTACACCTAAGTGTTTAATTTTTATTTTTTGAATGATATTATAAATGGTTTTGTATTTTGAATTTTGGTTTCTACATGTTCATTGCTAGTATATAGGAATAAAATTGACTTTTGTAGTTGATCTCATATCCTGTGACTTTGCTGAACTTACTCATTAGTTCTAGGAGTTTTATTGTAGCTTCCTTGGGATTTGATACATAGACAATCATGTCCTCTGCGAATACAGACAGTTTTATTTCTTCCTTTCCTATCTGTGTGCCTTTTATTTCCTTATTGAACTGATTAGAACTTCCAGTGCTGTGTTGAATAGCAATGATGAGAACAGAAATCCTTGCCTTGTTTTAGATCTTAGGAGAACATTCAGTCTTTAACCATTAAGTATGATGTTACCTGTGGGTCTTTTGTATATGTTCTTTATCAACCTTAGGATATCTCCCTCTATTCTTAGTTTGCTAAGAGTTCCTGTTGTAAAAGAGTGTTGAATTTAGTGAACTGTATTTCTCCATCAATAGATATGATCATGTGATTTTTATTATTTAACCTCAATGTGGTGGATGACATTGATTGACTTTCGAATATTGAAGCAGTCTTGAATACCTGAAATAAACACCAGTTGTCTTTCTGTTAGTGATTTCTAGTTTGATTCTATTGCAGTCATAGAACAAACTCTGTATGATTTCATTTTTTTTTAAATATGTTGGTTTGCTTTATAACCCAGGGCATGGGCTCTTTTTGGTGTATGTTATTTGAACACTTGAAAAGAATGTGTATGCTGATGTTTTGGGGTAAAGTGCTTTATAAACATCAATTAGATCCTGTTGAGTTCTTCTATATCCTTGTTAATGTTCTGAAAAGTTGTTCTATTGATTGCTAACAGAGGAGTGTTGAAGTCTCCAACTATGAGGAATTTGTCTATTTCTTCTTTCAGCTCTACCAATTTTTGCTTCACATATTATGTACTTTGTAGGTTTGTTTATATATATTTAGTATTCTTATGTCTTCTTGGTGGATTGACCCTTTTATTTTTATGAAATATTCCTCTTTGTTCCTGGTGATTTTCTTTGCTCTGAAGTCTACTTTTATATAAAATTAATTTAGCCACTCTTGCTTTCTTTTTATTAATGTTCTCATGGTATATCTTTTTCAATACTTTTACTTTCACTCTATGTATATCATTATATTTGAAGTGAGTTTCTTGTAGACAGCATTTAGTTAGAACATGTTTTTTTTTTTTTTCAATTCACTCTGTCAATCTCTGTCATTGAATTGATGTGTTTAGACTATTTGCATTTAATGTAATTATTGATGTTAGGGCTTAAGCCTACAATTTTATTTTTAACAAATCTGGTTTTCTGTTATTTGGTTTTTCAGTTCTCTGTTTTTTTCTTATCTCTCTGTAAGTTACTTGAACATTTTTAGTTTAGTTTTTAATTTATCTCTTTGTATAGCATTTTAGCGATTAATCTTAGTTCTCTGCTATACATGTATAACATCACATTCTACTGGTGTCAATATTTTTTCTAGTTACAGTTAAATATAGAGACCTTACTTCCCTTTATGTTCCTTTGCTCTCCTCCATTTATAACATAATTGTCTTAAATATTTCCTCTCTATACATTGAGCACAACATCAGTGTTACCATTCTTCTTCAACCATCAAATATAATTTATAAACTTGTGAGAAGGAAAGTGTATTAGTTTACAAGGGTTGCCATAATAAAATACCATAAACTGGGTGGTTTAAACAACAGAAATTTATTTTCTTACAGTTATGGAGGCTAGAAGTCCAAAATCAAGGCATTTTTCAGGTTTGGTTTCCTCTGAGGCCTCTGCTTAGCTTGCAGATGACCGTTGTCTTGCTGTGTACTCACATGGTCTTTCCTTTGTGTGCATTTCTGTGTCCTAATCTCCTCTTCTCATAAGATCACCAGTCACATTGGATCAGTGTCCACCCATATGGCCTTATTTTATGTTAATCACCTCTTTAAAGGCTCCAATACAGTCACTTTCTGAGGTCCTGTGGGTTAAGACATCAACATATGAATTTTGGGGAGACACAGCTCAGTCCATAACAGAAAGCTTATTGTATTTACCCATATTTTTGCTCTTTTGGCTGTTCTTTCTTCCTTCCTGATGTTTCACGATTCCTTATTTTATAATTTTCTTTCTGTTTTGAGAACTTCCCTTGCCATTCTTTTAAGGTAAATAGGTCTGCCAGCCATGTATTTTCTTAGCTTCCTTCCTCTGAGAATGTCTTTATTTCTCCATCATATCTAAAAGATATTTTACTAGGTATAGAATTCCAATTCTGATGTTATTTTCTTTTAGCTCTTAAAGAAATCTTGTGCCATTTCCTCCCAACCTTAATGAGAAATTCACTGTCATTCTAATTGTTTTTCTCCTATAGGAAACATCATTTTTCTAATGCTGCTTTCAAGACTGTTTTTATTTGTCTTCAGTTTTCAAAAGTTTGACTATGATGTGTCTTGGCATGGATGTTTTGAGTTAATTTAGCATCTTGAATATGTAGGTTTGTGTCTTTTGCCAAATTAGAGGAAATTTCAGCTGTATTTTTCTCCAAATACTTTCTTAGTCCCACCCTTTTTTCCCCTCTCCTTCTGGAACGCCAATGACATGGAAGTTAGTGAGGCTTTTTTTTTTTTTTTTTTTTGGCTGTGTTGGGTCTTTGTTTCTGTGCGAGGGCCTTCTCTAGTTGTGGCAAGTGGGGGCCACTCCTCATCATGATGTGCAGGCCTTTCACTATCGCGGCCTCTCTTGTCGCGGAGCACAGGCTCCAGATACGCAGGCTAAGTAGTTGCGGCTCACGGGCCCAGTTGCTCTGCAGCATGTGGGATCTTCCCGGACCAGGCTCAAACCTGTGTCCCCCGCATTGGCAGGTAGATTCTTAACCACTGCGCCACCAGGGAAGCCCGAGGCTTTTTTTTTTTCAGCCTATTATTCACATTGGGTATTTTCTATTGCTCTATTTTCAATTCCACAGAGTCTTTTCTCTGCCTTCTCTCTTCTGATATTGAGTCCATCCACTGAGTTTTTGAATTTGGTTATTGTATTTTTCAAGTTCTAAAATCTCCATTTGCTTTTTCTTTATGTCTTCCATTTCTTTGCTGAGAATTTCTATTTCTTTGCTGAAACTTTCTCTTTTTTCATTTGTTTCAAGCATATTTGTAATTGCTCATTGAATCTCTTTAACAATATCTATTTTTAATTTTTTTGATAATTCTAACATCTGTGCCATCGTGTTGTTGGTGTCTGTTGACAGTCTTTTGTCATTCAAGTGGAGATCACCCTGGTTCTTAGTATGATGAGTCTTTTCTCTTAGTGAAGCCTAGACATTTGCAGTATTTTATTATGGGACTCAGGATCTTACTTAAATGTTTTGTTTTGCAGGCCCTCTCTGATACCACTCTGGTGTGGGACGGGTAGGTGCTGCCTCATTACTTCCACACCGAAATTAAAGTCCAGGTTCTCCATTAGGCCCATGTTGATATTCAGGGGGTGCATTTTTTAAAGTCTCAACTCTCCACAAGCCTTCCTCTGACATCACTCCAGCAAGTAGAAGGTGAGGTTCCTCATTACTGCCAGGTGGAAATGAAAGTCCAAGCTCTCCCTGTGATTTTTCACTGACACCATGGAAGGGTGGCCCTGTCACCTCTTGGTGACGATGAAAATCCCAGCTTCCCATTTACATTCTCTGACACTTCCCTGGCAGGTGGTGGCGTGGGGTTGGGTGCCTTGTTATAGCCTGGCCAGGGTGGAAGTCTGGACTCCCCATTTTGTCTTTGCTGACAATGATGGGGAGGTGGTCCACAGATTTTTCTATGGTATTTGACTGGAGATTTCTGTCTTGCTACTTTCCCTCTTTCCTTTGTCTGGAGACAACAAGCTTTTCTAGGCCTTTTTATTTTCTGAGCCTATTGTTGTTGGCCTCTTCAGCACCCAATCTGGGATATATGAAACACGAAGTAAACCCAGAGGATTCACTTCTATATTATTCCTTGGGGTCCAAGGTCTCTAGCTGGCCTGCCTTCTTTTTTTTACCTTGTAGTCTTATTTTTGTTCTATAGAAAATTTCCAGGGCTTTTTGCTACATTTAGTGGACAGAGTAGGGGAAACTATGTCTACTCAATCTTACTTGAAGTACGAGTCCCATAATCCCAAATGATTATCTTATATCTTTGACTTATTTGACCTCCCTGTAGCATTTAACTCTGTCAACTACACCTTCCTTCTTGAAATTCTCATATTTTGATTGTTATCCTACTCTCTGCTTTTCTTCCGAATCATCTTCCTGCTCATTCTTTGTTGACATTATGGGCTCCTTTTCCCCACTCATCTGATAGATTTGGGGGTTTCCCAGGTTACACATCTGATTTCTAATTTTTCACTCTATGCCCTATCAAGATTGACTTCCAGATCTAACTATCAAGCTCAGTTTCTTTGGTCAAACTCCCCATCCGTATATCCAATTGCCTACAGGACATAAACACTTGAATATCTCACAGGTTTTGGAAACTTAACATATCAAAAATTAAGCTCATCCCTCTTGCGTCTCCCTCCCTCCCACCCTCTGGGGATATATGTATATGTATAACTGACTCACTTTGTTATAAAGCAGAAACTAATACACCATTGTAAAGCAATTATACTCCAATAAAAATGTTAAAAAAATTAAGCTCATCATTTTTCACCTGAAATCTGATTTTTTGCCCATATTCTTGGAGAGGTGGTTAAGGATATAGTGGTTAATCATACACACTCTGTAGCCTAGATTCCAAAGTTCAGTTTATTACTAGCTACATAGCTATGGGCAAGTTATTTAATTTTTCAGTACATCAGCTTCATCATCTGAAACGTGGGGTAGCAATTATCTCATAGGTTGTAGGATGGATCATTATGACTTAAAATTTTTCAGGCTTCCCTGGTGGTGCAGTGGTTGAGAGTCCGCCTGCGATGCGGGGGACACGGGTTCGTGCCCCGGTCAGGGAAGATCCCACATGCCGCGGAGCGGCTGGGCCCGTGAGCCATGGCTGCTGAACCTGCGTGTCTGGAGCCTGTGCTCCACAACGGGGAGGCCACAACAGTGAGAGGCCCGCGTACCCCCAAAAAAAATAAATTTCAAAAGCTTTTCCCTCCTTCAGGATCCAATTCAAACCCATTACCACAGCAAACAAGGTTCAGTCCCTCTTTTGACACCCTCCCTGTCACTTCCTCCTCTGTCATTGCTAATACAGTCTATACTCTGCTCTAATAAATTTGCAGCTTTCAGAATGTACCATGTTCTTCCTACCCCTACTGCCTGAAAGGTTTTGTCCTGCCCTTTTAAAATAACTCTTCCCATCTTTTAAGAAACTACACAAGCACTCAAACTCAAACTTCTGAAGAGCCTTCCTTGATTTATCTAATGCTTATATAATGCTTACCATGCCCCAGGAAGTATTCTAAAAGTTCCACATGCATTAACTCATTTTATTCTTACCGTTCCATGGATAGGTGATATAATTAGCCTTATTTTATTGATAAAGAGAATGAGGCACTGAAGGATCACACAATAAGAGGATAACTGAATATACCACTCTAGGCTCATCCTTCCCAAACTGAAGCTTAGAATTGGCACCACTTTTATGTGCTTCTATATAACTCTCAACATACTTATTAAAAATTTTTATTGGAGTATCGTTGCTTTACAATGTTGTGTTAGTTTATACCATACAGCAAAGTGAATCAGCTATATGTATACATATATCCCCTTTTTTGGATTTCCTTCCCATTTAGGCCACCACAGAGCACTGAGTAGAGTTTCCTGTGCTATACAGTAGGTTCTCATTAGTTATCTATTTTATACATAGTGGTGTATATATGTCAATCCCAATTTCCTGATTCATCACACCTCCCCCTTTCCTCCTTTGTATCCATATGTTTGTTCTCTATGTTTGTGTCTCTATTTCTGCTTTGTAAATGAGATCATCTACACCAATTTTTTCAGATTCAACACATGCGTTAATATACCATATTTGTTTTTCTCTTTCTGACTTACTTCACTCTGTATGACAGTCTCTAGGTCCATCCATGTCTCTACAAATGACCCAATTCCATTTCCTTTTATGGCTGAGTAATATTCCATTGTATATATGTACCACATCTTCTTTATTCATTCATCTGTCAAAGGGCATTTAGGTTGCTTCCATGAGCTGGCTACTGTAAATAGTGCTGCAATGAACATTGGGGTGCATACGTCTTTTTGAATTATGGTTTTCCCTGGGTATATGCTCAGTAGTGGGATAGTTGGGTCACATGGTAGTTCTATTTTTAGTTTTTTAAGGAACCTCCATACTGTTCTCCATAGTGGCTATATCAATTTACATTCCCACTGGCAGTATAAGAGGGTTCCCTTCTCTCCACTCCCTCTCCAGCACTTATTGTTTAAAAAATATAAACACACTTTTAACTTGGCATTTATCTATCAGTCTTTTTATTGTCTATTCTTCCCACAATACATGGAAGTTATGAGACTGTTTTTGTATCCCAGCCCCAGCATAGGACCCAGCCCATTAAATGTTTTCTGAGTGGGAAATGAGTTAATGAGCTGAATGAAACAAAATGAAATTTAATAGGAATGAATGTAAGGAACTGCCCTTGACTCCCAAGAACCAGCTATACAATGTAGGACGGGCAGCGTGTCTTCACACACTAGCCTGTATAAGAACCATGTAGATGTGTGGTTTGACAGTGACCCCCAATCCAGCCAACTGTAGGATGTAGCTGTCCAAAAATATAAAGGAATGGCAATGCTCATTAGCTCAACCCCTCATGGCTAGAATCACTGCAACTCAGCTCTGTCCTCATCATGAGCCTTCCTGACTTAGGCAAGGCATGGTAGTACATTGCAACTCTAAGATGGCATCAAGTGGGAGATACTTCCAAATTTTAAAAACATCAAAATGAAAAATTGCTGAGGGCCATTGTAAGATGCCATTGACTTTAAGACCCATTCTTTCTTCAAAGAAAAGAAAAGCATGCATCTTACAGTTAAAACATGAGTATTTGCAGTCTTAGCCCTACCACTTGATGGGACCTAAAGGAGCCTCACTAGCAATCCATTGGCAATGCTAAGGCTAAACACAAAGCTTTTGTATAAGCTCTGAGTTACAGCACTTTCTTAAAATTTATTTTCCTTTTCCCACTTGTTCCCACTTTTCGATATTCGTCCAGGCACTACAACAGGGTGTCTGTCCTTCCCCATTTATTTCTTAAGATTCTATTCCTCTGGTTCTAAGGACCTACTCCAAACCCAAAGTCTATGTGGATGAGACTGAACCCAGATCTCTGAACCTTCCAGTCCCCAAATGCAATTTACAGTTAATACTGGCATTGAAGACCCCTATATCCTTTGGGTTTCTGACTCTCAACCAGCTTTTTCTGGTGGCCTGAAGCGTGCCCTATCCTTTGGACACAATGCATTAGACCCACTGATGATCCCTCAAAGTCTGGCCTCTGCAGCCCAGTTAGTGTCCACAGTACTGCTCTGCTCCTCTATGAAAATCAGCCTCACAGCTGCGACAAGAGCTGCTCCAAAAAACACTTCATCATGGCTTGAAGCCTGCCGCAGTGTTTAAAGCACATTCGCTGCTTGATTATCAGCCTGTGGATCATTTATTACGTGAATTATCTGTGGTCATTTAGAGCCCTTGTTTGCTCCTCCTCCCAATTGCAGAGGCTGCATCCAGGCACCTCCACTTCCAACCACAAGGCCACCCCCCTCCCTTTGCCAACAATTCATGTGTGCTCAAGAAATGCAAACTCATTCTAATACTGGCCCAAGAAAAACAGAATTAGGAACAGAGGTGGCTATAAAAGAAATTCTTAAATCCATCTCTAAGCCAAAAGAAGAGAATTCAGAGCATATCAGTACCAATGATAACCTCGAGTAGTGCATATAATTAAGAGTGGGCTTGATTCTCTGAAGGCACGCTGAGGTACATACTAACATGTAATCTGATGAAATTCATGCAGCGAAAATAGGCACTGTATATATTGTAGCTGTCCAGAGGTAGATCACGTTTGATATCTGGCTGAGAATAGACTAGAAATCAGAGGACTAGATAAAACCCCAGAGAAAAAGATTGGAATGGTCTGAAAGCTCACTGCCACTGAAAAATAAAAGATTTATAGATGCTAAAGAGTTGGGGTGGGGAGATGAAGAACTAACAAATAAGGTAGAGGAAAGGAGGGGAAGAAGAAAAAGGGATGGGAGAAATACTTGTAGACACCCTGGGGATGTTAGATGGTAACAATGATGAAGATGGAGACTTCTGCTGCAGACTAGGGTAATGAAGGGGACTCCAGGGTAGTACACACTCTGGGGTGACTGTAGTTAGCAAGGGGCGGCTCAGGGCCATCTACAAGGATGAGCTATAGGTATTTGAATTCATTTTTCAACAGGCTCAAAATTTAAAAAGACAAGCAAGAGATGGGGAAAAAATGGTAAAAAGAAGTGATGAGTAAAAAGAAAATGAGAAAACGCCACCCTAAAGAGACTGGGACCAGGACAAAGAGAAGCATGTGGTGAAGATTCAAGCTAAAAAGTACTTGAGGTCCAGCTATTTTAAGAGGTGCCTGATGTGGAGAGCCAAATGAGACACAGCCTTAGTCATCATTATGCCCTCAATGCCTAGTTCAGTGCCTGGCACATTGTGAGTGTTCACAAGGATTTTGTACAATTCGGGATAGGTATGTGTGTGCATGGGCATGCCCATACACATGCATACTTTTGTAGAAAGTTAGGTGTGAGCTAAAAAATAAAATTCTCTTCAGAGATATGACAAATCTAGCAGAGTTTATTCCTATATCTATCTGCATGAATGCTTGGTCCTCCAGATCACATCAAGCCTCAATCATGCTCCCCTTCTTGGGACCCCAGCTGCCCTGTTAATGGTACCCATAGTGCTCTAAGAGTCTGATTATATGGATTGTTGCCTCTTCTGTGCAGTCATTGAGCGTAGAGAGCAGTTGCCCACAGCACTTCCTGGAACAGAGCTAGACACATAGTAGGTGCTCACAAAAATGTATAGAGTGAATTAAATAAGTGGAAAATCCCAGTATTTTTAAGATAAATAACATATTGATCTGATTCAACAAGAAACTGTCTTAAGGTAAAAAGGAATGGCAACTTCCCAGCAATGGTGACTGAAGGCTGCTTATTGCTTCAGAGAACACGGCAGATGGGGCTGCTTGCTCGCTCCCTCTACCTTCTCCTCCCAGAGCATCCTGATCCCAAAGGTCATATGGGGAATCACAATCTCTGTTCTTAGTCAACCTACCTTCCTAAAAGTACCCCTTAATATATTCCTACTGCATGACGACAGCTCTTCTACATGCAAAGTGTGACCTCACATTTTAGGACAAAGGTCAATTTTAAGGCATTCTTATTTTTTCAAGAAAACAAATATATCTCTGTGTATTATGTTTAAGAGTTCCTATGCAGTTTGCAGGGATGAATCTCATCTTGCACACAATCAAAATGGTCCTTAGAAATGCCTTAACAGAAATAGGATTAGGAGATGATAATGACACCTAACATTTGTGTAACACAATCTAGTTTGCAAAGGTTCCTCATGTCAATTGTCGCATTTAATTCTCACAGCAAATGTGAGGTACAGTTTACACTACCATTTTATAGATTTTTTAAAAAACTGAACCACAATGGAAAAGAATATGAAAAAGAATATATATATATATATATATATATATGTATGTATGTATAACTGAGTCACTTTGTTGTATAAAAGAAATTAAAACAACCCTGTAAATCAACTATGCTTCAAAAAACTGAGGTTTTGGAGAATTGAAGTGACTTGAGGGCAAATGGTAGATGTAGGATCTGAAGCTGCATATATTGCAAGGATCAGCTCTACCTAGAAACTTTTGCTGCCCAGTCCCACCTTCAAGAGCAGCTTGTCATGCCCTTCTGAAGCTATGATTTAAAGCTCTTTCCTTCAGGAACTCTTCTATTCCTCCATAAGAAGTCTAAGCCACAGCCTGGCTTATCCCCCTCACCCACTAGCCTTCTTTTAGAGGGCCCAGTCTTTCTCTTGGATGCAGGTGAGTTGTCTGTGTAAGGTCTGGCTGGATGAACATGAACAAGTCACTTAACCACTATGAGCCTCATCTCACCTCCATGGGGCAGTTATGAGGATAAAGTGTGACAATGCTCGTCAACCTTCCAGCACAGTACTGACAGCAATGACAACAATTGTTGTCAGACTATGTGATCAGCCATGTTTCATTTAAGAAAATATGACACACACAGAAACACATGCTCATACATGTGCACACATGCATGTACACACACACATGCACACATATTCCAAATCCATATTTCCAATGGTTGACTGGGTGGGGGTTAGCCAGTTGTTTACATTAAAATAATGTTAAGCTGTTTATTTGTGTTTCATGCATTTTTCTGTATGTATGCTATATTTCACACACAAAAAGTATTTTTAAAGTTCTGTTGTTTCCAATTGACAAAGTGAAGTATGTACTTGTGGAGATTGTTTGAAGTATTAAAATGTAGTAAGTGATTATAACACAGTGCTTCTGAAATATATAAAAGTAATCAATTGTCTTTATTATCTCTGGAACAACATGTCACAAATGATAAGACCTCCATTAACTCTGAAAGCCCATAAAAGCCCATACTTTGCCCCTATTAAATGAAAGCAATCACCTCTAGCAGATCCACAAGGATTGGTTTGGGGTACAAACCTCTGAAAAAAATTGTGTATGTGTGGGTGTTGCTGTCCTCTAAGATCCTGTTGACATTATCTGGAGCCAAATGACTAATTCGATACAATGCTGCCATGGAAAAAACAAACATCCAAGAATGGTCATATCACCTCTCTTTCCCAACCTACTCAGGACTAGTTGGGAATATAAGAATAGTGGTAGCCTACTGCACTATTTGTTATTAGATATTTCTTTGTCTTAACCGAAGACAATTCATTAAGAGTGGCTAGTGGAAAAGAACATGATTGCTAAGGAGCAGTTGTACAAAATATCCTGCTACAGATTCAAATTATGGCAACACAATAAAATATCAGGAAATTATTATCTTCAGTCATCATATCCTCTCTGTCTCTGTCTTCCCCTCCCTGTACACCTCTAATCCTTACCACATGCTGCTTCCTCTGCCTAGAACACTGTCTCCCATTCCCACCCCAGCTCTTACTTGGCTAACCTACACTCATCTTCTATCTCAGCTTAAATGACACCTCCAAAAAGCCTATTGAAGGCTACCCAAGGCTAGACTTGATTCCATTCCTCTGTACTCCCATAGCACCCTGTACTACCCCTCTCATAGTCCTGATCACAGCAGGTTGTAATGGCTTGCTTGTGGTCTGGTTCACCATAGTAGTCCCAGCATCCATCACAGTTTCTGGCACTTAGTGGGTGTTCAATGAAGGTTGTTGAATGAATAAATGAAAGAAAATTCAGTTCTATGAAGCCTTCCCCATCTCTCCCAGTCAGAGCAAATTGCTCTTTCCATGTTTCATAGCACTTTTTTACAGACCTCTATTCTAGGCTGTCTCATGTTATAACTAGTTGTGTACTAGATGTCTTCCCTCACAATGTTTCATGCTTCCAGGTGGCAAGGAATTAACCTTATTTATCTTTGTATTTTCCCTAGGACCTCCTTATTTGTACAAAGTAGACCTCAATAAATGTTTGTTGAATTGAATTGAATTTCTCTGCCCTCTAGCACCACCGTCACACAGTTAATGATTAGTAATGATTGGTTCATGATCTGTAAACAAAAATTTAACTGCACTAGAGAAATTACTACTTAAAAGAACCAGTTAGCGAATGTTTTGGGATAGCAAAAAAAGAAAAAGAAAAAAAAGAATGTTGTATATTATGAATAATTATCTCTTAGCTTATCTTGTTTGTAAATCCAATATTTCATAAACATGTTTTTCTTCTTGCAAGCAGAAACGTACTCCTGTGATTACTTTAAATTTTGCAATTTTACTATTTTACTGTTTTGGCTTCTTGGAATTAATTCTGTCCCTCCTTTGCAAGGTCCAGAATTAGCATATATATATTAGGGAGGGACAGAATTAATTTTAGAGAACTAAATGAAAAGACACTGAGATGTCATATGCACACACACACACACACACATATGGGAAAAGGGTTATAAATTAGAGAGAACTTTTTAGTCTCAGCTCTAACCTGAGAGGGTCCCAGTTAACTTAGATGAGAGGCAGCATAATGAACATAGCCTGACACTTTTGCAAGTCACTAATTTAAAGTCAAGGCATGCATATTCAGTCTTTTTAATTTGTTGCTTATATTGCATACTTGTCTGGTCACAACTTTGAAAAATTAAATGGAACATTGCCATCTCTACTCCACTGGTCTCCCAGTAGAAACTTTCCCTTACACAGTCCATTTTCCATACAGCTTGCCAGAGTGTTCTAATGAAAACACAAATTGTATCATATATGTATACTGCTTGCAACTCTCCAATGGGTTCACGTAACATGAGAACAAAAATCCAAACTCCCTATCTCAGTCTAGCAGACCTCAGCTGACACAACCCCTACCTACCTCTCTTAACTGTTTTCCACCTCGCTCTGATTTTTGTTCAGTTACTTGAAGAAGCCAAGCTATTCTCAGTTTAGAGACTTTGCAAATACTGTTCCCTTGTCTGGAATGCTCTTCCCTTAGATCTTCCCAGGGCCAGTTCCTTTCCATCTTCCGGGTCCCCGGTCAAATACCATTCCCTGACCACTCTATTTAGGGAAACCCTCCGTCCCAACATTGGTCACTTTCTAAAGTCATTACCTTCATAACATTTGTCACTGTCTAATATCATTATCTTATTTATATACTTGCTTATTGTGTGTCTTCTTCTTTAAGAAAGTAAGTTCTATTAAAGCAGAGGCCTTATACACTGCTGTATCCTCTGCAGCTAGAATAGTGCCTCGTACAGAGTAAGTGCTTAATAAATATTCATGAAATAAATTATTGTGAAAATCAGTTGGGCTCCTTTTCAGTAACTGAGCTAGTTCAGTGTCTTGCCAAAGGCTGAGAAATTCAATCTGATTCGATTTAATTTAGTTCGGCAAGCATTTATTTGTGTTATTCACCTCTGAATCTCCAGAACCTAGGAAAAGGGCCTGGCACATTGTAGATGCTCAACTAACAATGGTTAAATGAAGGAGTGAACTGTGTACCTACTGTGTGCAACATTGAGATAGGGGTAGCCACTGGGGAAGAGGGCCACAATAACAAGAAAAGCAGCCCAGGAGGTATTTGTTGACTGCCAACTGGCCAAAGGCAGAGGCTGGGTCTGGTCTCCATGGCAACCTTTCAATAGAAAGCATAGGAAGGAATCTATCTTATACCTTTTCCCCAGGCCAAATAGGAGCTATAAGAAAGATGAAAAAAGGAGAAGATTTTTTTCCAAGGCTCCACGTCACCTCTCTTTTCCGCTAACAGGGTGTGGATCTTCAAACTGCTTACGGGGTCTGTTTGGGGAGGAGCCTTTCCATCAATCTTGTTCCCACCAAAGCTCACTGATGGAGGAGTACAGTACAGAGCCAGTTTTCTAGTAAGGGGATCCCTTGAGGCCTACCTGAATCACTGCGGAGGAAGAGTTTCCATGGAGAGGGCTGCTTCCCTTAACTCCATTAGGCCTAGGTGAAAGGTAGGGATGGCAAGGGGGAAGGGGCCTAGCCTAGATTAAAGCTGCAACTTGGGGAGCAAGAGACAGGTTCTGTGCCACCTCTGGGGCTCTTCCTATAGCTATATCTCTCCCCTGCTGCCCTAGTTACACTATTGGTGACATCTTTTGGAAAAGCACCATCTATACTGTAGATTTTACAGAAAGGTTCTTTCTAAAAGAACTAGTTGAGCAGGGCTGAGCTGGACTACCTATGAAGAATTGGCCCCAAGATATATTACTTCTATTTCTCCAAACTCTCCAAAGTAGGATAATACTGGCCCCATTTTACAAATGAGAGAACTGAGACTCAAGTTAAGTTTAAAAGCTCAGACTCTGAAACCAGACTACCTGAACTGAGCTCTATCACTTAACCCTTCAGAGCCTCAGCTTCCTCATCTCTAAAGTCAGGGTAAAAATAATACATAACTCCACAGAGATTACACACACACACACACACACACACACACACACACACACACGCACTCTAATCCCTTGAAACTGCTTAGCACATTATCTAGTAAATAGTACATCATTGCTCAATAAATATTAGCTGTTCTCATTTCCAAGGTTACCTAAGTAGTGTAGAGCCCAGACTCAAACCCAGGTCTGTCAGGCCCCAAAGCCCAAATTCCTTCCATTATACCCAGGTTTTTCAAACCTTAGCATGCATCAGAATGACTTAGAGCACTTGGTTAAAGAGCAGGTTACTAGGCTTCACCCCTAAAGTTTTAGGTCTGGGTGGAGCCTGAGAACTTACATTTCTAACAAGTTCCCAGCTGCTGCTGCTGCTGCTGGTCTGGGGACCATGCTGAGGACCACTGCACAAAACTCCTAAGTTGAAGCTTTGCTCTCAAAGAACATCTAAAAGTGGCTCAAGAGGTTTTAGATGATAATAAGGTGTGAATGCTTTCAGAGCAACTGCATTTTAAATAGGGGATTATGGAAGCTGAGACACTGCAGCTTTTTTAGCGCCAGGAACTTGCCCCTCCAGTCAAAGTAAGCTGTAAGCCCACTCTTCATCCAGAGACTATGCAGCTATTGTGTGCAACGTAAGAAGGCCTAGGGGAGAATCTTCTCTTGACTGCTCCTCAGAGCCACAGTGACAAACAGCCAACCCTGGAGGGGAGGTGTTTGGGGCTTTTCTAGCCATGTCCAAACCACATTGTTGGCACTGGTTCATGCCCGAGCTCACACCTTGGGGATTTGGGGGATAATGGAAAATATGGAGCCTATAGGTCTGTTTTAACAGTGAATCCTTTTGGCTGGGATGGGCTTTTCCTTTCAGTGCAACAGCTACAAAATACTGCCTCACCAACAATTCATTTCAAAAAGGATAGAACTTTGATACATAGGCCTTCTCAGTTCTCCCACTAACTAAAGTCCATGCTTAGGAATTCTGCACCCTGAAACATTCATATCACCCTTCCTAAACTCCTATCTCTAGTCCAGCTACCATTGGAGTTAATAATGCATCACACACGGCTTATGCAAAGCCCCTCTCCCCACTGCTTCTTAAGGCCCTCTGTCCTATGTTTAATACCCATAGCAGCTATCCACTTCCATTGTAGACCCTCAATTATTTAGTTCCCCCTTATAACAACACCATCATAGGCAACCAGAAACCAGATTTTGATCTACTGATAGACAATATTTCCCAAATTTTCTCAGAAACCCTTGTTCAAAATGTAGTTCTTGGGCATAGGCTCCTCAAAATGCAAGTATCCCTGGCAGAATAACACTCCAAAACACAATAAGTCTTAATGTACAATAAGTCTTAATCACTGACTTAATGTCAGTGATTCTGGGAGTCCTTTTCAAGTGCCAGCAAACTAGGAAAAGATGGGGCATACAACACAAGCTTCTGGAGAGCTGGGTCTATGATTGACATATCTCCATATTCATACTCCCAGGAAGGCCCTGCTTTTATTTTGCCCTGTTTATTTTCATATTTTGTTATTTCTTTGGGAAAGGCACACACACTGTACATTGAAAATGTAGCACACATACTGTACATTGAAAATGTAGAAATTTTACATTACTGTCCCAGGTCTCCAGTTTTGAATTTTATATACAATAGATAGCTGGCTTTCCAGAGAGTGAAAGTCCTCTCTGGCTCTCTCTCTCTCTCTCTCTCTCTCTCTCTCTCTCTCTCTCTCTCTTTCTCACACACACACACACACACACACACACACACACACACACACACCACACACATACACACATCTCCTCATGTAATGTTACAACTAGGAATTCCTTAACGATCATCTATTGCCAGTGTTTCTCAGTTGGAGGCATGTATTAAAATCATCTAGGTCACTTTTTAAAACCACAGACACCTAGGCCTTACTCCATATCTACTGAGGCTCCAACAAGGGGACCTGGGCAACCAGATCTGCAAAAAACGTACCTCCTGTTGCTTCTAATGCACACACTTTGTTGATCTAATTCAAGCTCTTCATTTTAAAAATGTAGAACCTGAAATCCAGGGAGGGAAGGCACTTGTACAAGGTTACACAGCCAGTTAGTGGCAGAACTGACTCCTCAGTCCAATCTTGAAACAGCCAATTCATTGCCTTGACTCACAACTTTGTCCAGAACTGCTCTGTCTCTTGTTGGTTTACAAACTTAAGTGTACCCAACAAAAGCTATAAAAGAAAGGACACGAAGAGAAGAGATAAAGGAAAAACGGGGAGAAGGAAAAAGAAAACACAGTGGATTTCAAACGATTCAAGGGCTTAGATGGGGATAAGAACCTGGGAAGGTCTGAAATTTCCAATACTTACTAACTGGACAGAATCTGCACAGAAACTATTTGAGAGTCACACTGCAAACACTATTGGGAGCTATACGATCCATGAGCTCAGTCACTGTCATGTTTGTATTGCTATTAGTCACCTTAGCTTGGTCTTCCATCCCCCAGTATAATCTCTTCAACTGTCCTAATCCCCAGGCTGTGCTATGTGACACTTTCACCCCACACTGAATCCTACCCAATTTTCTGTCTCTTTGTGGGTCAGACAGGCTTCCATCTATCCTTTCTGTGTTAAAGCTGCTTATGGATGGGCAGAGACAATGTCCCCATGGACCTACTTACATGAGTTAGTTTTCTTTTCAGATTTATTTGGGGAAAGGAGGGAACTGAAAGGCTCCAAAGCTTTTTCTATCAACACATCAATGACATCCCAATCGAGAGGAGGGATTTTTTAGCTGTCACAATTGTCTGTTTGAAATAGGATTCTGAAAGAAATCAAGCTATTATAAATTCAAGATTAAGAAAAAATGGCTAGGGGACACGTAGCATCGATTACTCAACCACCTTAACCTTCTGCCAATAACCCCTACTGTGTGCATTTGTGATTTCTGCCCTTCTGTGCTTTTATAGCAGAGGTCATATAATTATGCTGAAGTCATTTTATACATAGATTTTGGCTCCTCCATTGCATTCCCTAGAGTATCTTTCACATACCTTCTCTGCTCAGTCAAGCCCCCTCTACTCAATCTTGCCTCCCACCTTACTGAAAACAAAGTCATTCTAAGTGAGCGCCATAGAATTCCCTTCTCCCTACATTTCTATGCAACATTCTGTTCCCTTTTTTTATCACTTACCTTCTCTGAAACAACTGCCTCTGTCCATATACTTGCCCTTTCCTTAACCTCCAGCCCTCCGGCTTCTTAGTCCCACCACTCTCCTATACTCTTCTACTTTCATCAGTAAACCCATGAAATGAAATGACAGTTGTAGAGCATATAGCACAGTTCATGGCACAGAATACATGCTTGATGACACTGTAGGTTTTCTCAAACATAAGCAAGCATATGTGTGCACCCATGCATGTGCATACACACACACACACACAAACACACAGGGTCAACTCGAATGACTTTCCCTCTTTCATTCTTTACCTCTTTGTGGCATTTGACACTGTTGACCACTCTCCTTCCATCTCTGAAGTTTTTTCTCTTTTCCTCCTATCCCCTCAAAATATAGTCACAGCCCAAGGTTCACAATGGAAATCCCTTATCTCTCTACATTGTCTCTCCCATAGAGCACTGCTACTCAAACCATAGTCCATGTACCAGTGCCGATCCTCACACTGTTAGTTAGTAGTCCACAATGATATAAGAGTCTTGTCCAGAATCACTCACATCACTAAGCACATAGATTAGTTCAGCTGGTATTTTTTGGTAACAAAGCTTTCTCAATGAAGTAAACAGTGTATTGATTTACATTCTGCCAAAAGTGTCTCCTCTCCTCACGGTCTGGTGCCATGAGTACTATTGCCTTTGAGGTCCTTGACATTGTTATGGCTTCAGTACTGCCTCTATTCAACATCTCTAACCCCAGCTTCTCCCTAGAGCTCCAAACCTGCATCTCTAGCTGCGTTAGATCCCAACCACCATCAACAACCTGGATATTACATTAGCTCTTTAAACTCAACAAGTCAAAAATGAAACTCATGCCTAAAATCCTTTTTGAAACAAATAAACAAAACTACACGTCTGCAGATATGTCTTTTAATATAAATTTTAATCATATGCATAATATGTAAATTCATTTTCCTTATTAAAATTTTTGAAGTTACAGATAAGACTCATTTTGCGTACCATCAACAGTCAAGGTCCACTCCTCTCCTCCTCAGGAATAACCCTTGTTGACAGTTTAGATTTTGGTATACTTCTAGATCTTTCTCTACACATTTATATATATATATATATATATATATATATATATATATATATACACACACATATATATATATATATATATATATATATACACACACACAGAATACGTACTTATAGAAAACGGCATTTGGGTTTTTTAATCTCAGTGTTATATTGCAATGTATCATTCTCAAATTGTTCTTTTCAATCAACAGAATATTCTGTAGATCTTTCCATGTCAATCTACATAGATATGTCTCATTCTCTTTTTTTAAGTGCTGAAAACTATTCTATGGAAAAGACATCCACAGCTTATTTAGCCATTTCCTATTGATGGACCTTGTGTCAGAGACACTATGTCCTCATAGCAGTGAAAATAGACCCACTCTATTTTCCTCCTGGGTACAGAAAAAGTTACAGGTGGACAATATGACTAGTTCTGGTCAATGGAATGTGGATGGAAGCGATACATTCTACTTCTAAGCCTTGGTGCTAAAATACAACAAGTTCCTCGGCTCTCTCTCTTTCCCTTCTATTGTGACCATGGGGGCCATGTGTGGAAGATGGTGGTATTACAAGATGTGTGAAACTGGATCTCTGAATGACTGTGAGGAGTAGATGATCCCTCACTGACTGCATTGGACCATCTGAGCAAACAATATATCATTGCCATATGAATGAACAATATATCTTTATGGCATTAAGTCACTGAGATTTTAGGGTT
This sequence comes from Grampus griseus, assembly GCF_964374135.1. NCBI lineage: Eukaryota > Metazoa > Chordata > Mammalia > Artiodactyla > Delphinidae > Grampus > Grampus griseus. The sequence continues at coordinate 43,622,548 of NC_138999.1, read as the reverse complement.
GCTCATTACAATATCTATTATTATCCTAACCAATATATACCTTTAGGTTGTTTTTGAATTTTAGTCACTTCAAACAATGTCACAATGAACAACTTTTGCACATGTCCAGTTGTTTTCCTGTGATAAATTCCTTTCTACACTTTATCCTCTGCTCTGGCTCAAACCTCATGGTCATTGTTAACTATTCCCAATTTTTGCCCTCCTCCCCATCCAATTAGTTTCAAAGTTTTGATAATTTTTACTTGATAATGTCTCTTACATTTCTCCTTCTCCCACCCCGGTAATATCAACCGAGGTCAAGGCCTCAACCTCCTATCTGGTCTCACTGCCTCAGTCCTCTACCCACTCTAATCGATTCTCACAACCATAGATGATCTAAATTTCATAAACCTCCACTTTGATCAAGAAATGATCATTAGGGCTTCCCTGGTGGTGCAGTGGTTGAGAGTCCGCCTGCCGATGCAGGGGACATGGGTTCGTACCCCGGTCCGGGAAGATCCCTCATGCCGTGGAGTGGCTGGGCCCGTGAGCCATGGCCGCTGAGCCTGCGCGTCCGGAGCCTGTGTGCTCCGCAATGGGAGAGGCCACAACAGTGAGAGGCCCGCGTAACGCAAAAAAAAAAAAAAAAAAAAAAGAAAGAAAGAAATGATCATTAGCTCCTCATTCCATATAAGATAAAATATAAACTCCTTGACGTGCCACTTAAGGTCACAATCTAGTCCCTTTCTACCTTCCAACTTTGACATTAGTTACTTCCCCAAAGAAACTCCATTTCAATCAGAAATACCTTCCCATAAATCTGAATTTGCTGCCTATATTTACAATGCTGCTTTTTTCCTCCTCTTCTTTATTTATCTGAGTCCTACTATCTTTTAGGACCAATATCATACCCTCTCTCTTCTGTGAAACTATTTCTGACCAGTTTACCTCACTGGAATCTCCAAGTCCACAAATTCCTTCAGCACCTTTATTTCCTCATTTGGCTCATGGACACTCTCTGGTTTTTAACCTTTTGAGCAATGTTTCATATCACCACCCACATCAAGACCTTTCTGTAGAATAATATAGCTTTCCTGCCTCACGACATCATCTGTTCTGAGATTTTCTACCATACATCTATTTTCTGCCCACTTAGGAGTCCTGTGTTACCTCCTTTTTGTCTCTCTTCCACCGCTCATAGTTCTCCTTTTCGTACTTTTTTTCATAAATATTCTCATATCTTCAAGCACAGCTGCTCTTTCTCTTCTGGCTCTTTTCCACTGATTCTCTCATCTCTTGTCCAAATTAGGGTCAAATGGGTAAGGGTGGAAGATTATAACTGTTGCTACTTCAAGGAAAGTGGGAGCAGCAAAGATTTTGTGGTCATGTGTGAGAGTTCTTGGGAATTTCATAAAAGAGGGCAGAGCTTAGGTATAAAAATGGGTAAAAGTCACCCCAGGAGTTCCAGATGAAAGAAATGGATGAAGCAGTCTGGGGAAGGGAAAAACCAAGGCAGAAATTGAAGCAGCTATGCGACTAGGTTCTTGTATGGAGAAAACAGGCTGGATGGAAACTAAGGACCAAGTGTTTAGGAGGTGAAAATGTTACCACTCCTAGGTATCCAAGAATCTATGATGGCCTTAACATTTTCTTCTTTGTTATGTTCGTGATTCAACCAAAAGCTCTAATGGTTGATGAGTGTAAAAGCAGTGCTGATGCAACCAAATTAACAAATTGACAGCCATGTACTTTAAAGTGAAATTAAACATGATTAAAAAAATGTGCATCATCTTCTAAAGTCCTTGAAAGTGCCAGAAGTCCTATTCAGAAGCTCTACTGAAGCCTTCACCTTATTTTATCCCACTCCTAATTAAACCAGCTTCTCTTCAAGTACCAGCATTAAAACCCACATCTTATTCAACTTTGTAATTCATTATATTTAATTATTAGTACAACATTATTTCTCATACTAATTTTTATAACAAATGTACAGCATTTCAGCTATGTCACAGGACAAATTGGATTTATGGATGCACCTATAAAAGTGCCCATCTTTAGCAAGTTCCTGATATAAAATGCACTCTAAGTTCTAAGCAACCGCCTTACAACCCACCTTTAAAGACACCACCGAGTCTTTACTTTTCTATATGTTTGTTTCTTCCCTCATCAAATAGTCCATTTGAACCTCAAAGTTAGGGAACTTGCCATTTTCATCTCTTATTCCTCCCCAGTGTTTCCTCAACACTAGGCCAGGCATACTGCTCACATCTTCTCCAAAGAAGAGGACAGGGTTCAAATAAGAATTCAGCTAACTGGAAAAATAAAACTATGTTCTCCATAATTGTTCCCTTCACTTTCTCTCTTCCTTCACCACCACTTCTTAAAAGAGTAGTCTGTCAGGACAAGTCTTTCTACCTCTCTGACTTAGTTTGCACACCTGTATCCTGGGGACACAGTAGTTTACATAATTGATGTAAAATGTTGAGGACAATGTCTGGCTATTTAATGAAAGTAGTCCATCATTATTATCTCTCTTCCTGGCTATCACTGAATTACTATTACAGATAGTGCAAGTCAGACTACCTCCCCCAGGTGTGCTAGAGTGAGAAAAGAATTAAGCACCACTGTCTGAGATGATGCCTCCATGGATTTCAGAGTTTAGTTTTCATAACTGCCTTGAGGCTCCCTGGACTCAGGAGTGCTCCCTAGTTTTGATTTGCAGAGAAATCTTTATGCCCAGTAAAGTCACACAGAAAGAGGGGAATTCCCAGCATGCATAAATTCAGATGCTCCCAGGAAGGATTCATACTCTACAGGATAACATTCTCTCTATTCTGGGGCTGGGGCTGCTTTAAGGAAAGTAGGAGCTTTTCCAAAACCAAAGGAGTCAGTAAGTCTGTGGACCTTACTCTCCAGATGGGAGCTCCTAAACTGTAATTGATTGCTTACCCTATCAGAAACAAAAGACACCCTCATATATGTATCTTCATTTATGTGTATATTATATAAACCACAGTAAAATATACAAAAATAAATACTAAATATGAGATACAGATTAAAAGCATCTGTTACTAATCATTGTACCTCACTGTGCAACAGACCCTCAGGGCAAGGTTCATTGTTATTAGAATATTTATAAATCCATATTTCAAAGTAAAAACAAAAGGGTAATCTCTCAGTCTCCACTTCCTTCCCTCCCATTTGTGTCTCAGCCCCCTTGGCCTGGGCTGCTTCTGGCACAGTTCTACTGAATATGCTCTCTGTAAGGTCACCAAAACCCCAAGTACTGAATCAAGTGGGCCCTGCTCCTATCATCATCTTTCTTGACCTCTGTGCAGTATTTGACACTGTGAACAAGACCTTTCATCTCTCCAAGTTTTCCTTCTATCTCTCTCATTATTCATTCTCCTCCTTCAACAACTTCTCTTCCTGTGCCTATCCCTTAAATGTTGCTGTTTCTAGAGGTCCTATTCATAATGCCCTTTTCATATGTCTGCAAACTTTCCCAGGGAAATCTTTTCCACTCCCATGGCCACAACTACTACATTAATGATACATACATTTTAATCTCCAACCTACACATCTCTCCTCTACTCTAGACCCATGTGTTCAACTATCTACTGGATTTCTTCAACTGATCTCTATTAATGGCCCTGTCATCTATCAAGTCACCTAAACTGGAAATCTGGGAGTCACACAAAACTTTCTCTTCTCCCCGGTAAGCACATTCAATTGGCCACAAGGTACTATTATAATCTTCTTTATAATTGCCTCTTAATCATATTCCTTCCTCATTATTTCCACTGTCACTGCCTTTGTTCCAACACTTATCACCTCTCACTTGGATTTTTGACAGGCTTCTAATCAGTCTCCCTGCATTCATTCTTGCCTCTTTCCAAACTGTCCTCCATGTATTTGCTGGAGTGAATTTTATCAGTTGTCAATAATATTATGTCACTCTTCTGTCCACAAATATTCAATGCTAAATCCAAGCTCTTTAAGGAGGTCCTTCATAATCACCCTAATTTACCTTTTTAGCAAGATCACCTGACATTGCTTCAGTCAAACTGAACTTCTTGCAGATCCTTGAACACTCTATGACCCTTTACATTTCTGTTTCTTTACAAATACTGTTTCTTATGCCTGGAATGACTTTTTCTCTTTCTTTGAAACATAGCTCAAATGTCACCTCCTTTGTGAACACTTCTCTGGTTCCCCTGCAGCAAAGATAGATTATTTCTCTTCTGAGTTAGCATTTTGTCTAGGCAACTAATCATCACACTTATTACTCTGTATTTCAGTGATTTGTGTGTGGCCTTGTCTTAAAGAGAGATCTGTCTGTACAGCTGTAGTTGCATCGAAGGCAGTAAATTGTATGTTATGTGTCTTTATACCTTCAGTACCTATTACAATGCCTGGCACAGAGTAGATGCTCAACAGACTTTTGGTGAAAGGATGAATATGGTTAGCTGCCTAGAAAGGCACTAAACCAAAAAAAAAACATAATAAAACAACCCCCTACCCAGAGTTGCATGTATGCATTGAGACCCATGAATTAGTTGGTACTCAAACATCTGGGGTCACAGTCAATGGCTATATGAACTGTATTCTAAAGGTGCCTAGGGCAATAATGGAGGATTCTATAGCAGCAACCAGAACTACAATAACTAAGAAACTAAGTTACTTAGTTACTTATGGCACTGTGGTATTCCTTTTTATTCTTTAGTACATTCATGCTCGGCAGCACTGAAGAAGAAAAACACTAACCCTTAAGTCTAGTGGTGGAAGTGGGAGTGGAAGGGGGAGTGAGGATTAGCTGACTCCTTCAGTCTCATTCACACTTTTTGGTTTCCATGGAGGAGAGAGAGAGCACACGTGTGATGTCGTCAAGACTACAAAATCTTTCCTCGTCATTCTTGTCTCCAAAGAAGTCAAACCTCTTTTAAGAACTCTATCCTCTGACTTACACTCACCAACATTCACTAGTCACACAAAAAAGAACCTTTATCAGGGGATGAAAATCTATGATATTTCAGTATGTAGTCAGCCAATCTAGTCACCTCTTTTATCATCATACCAGAAGTATGTCTTGATGAAGCTTCATATAGCACAGAAGAAACAGATTTACAGAGAAAGAGTAAAAATCTAACCTGAACTCAGCAGAAAGAAAATGGTTAACGGCAAAGAGTGAGTCATCCCTACAAGCACTACCATAGCTAGTGGTACCTAGGAAAACATGGACATCCATGTAAATATCACCTATGCTTGCTGACTGACTTTGTTGTCAGTGCTCTATATTCTCTCTGTATTGATTAATACTAGGGGGAAGGTTCAATGAGGGCCCAGAAAAGCAGAATGTGATCTTTTGCCATGAATCATGGATATGTTGAAGCCCTAACACTTAATGTGATGGCATTTGGAGGTGGGGACTCTGGAAGGTAATTAGATTTAGATGAGGTCATGAGCATGGAGGCGTTAATGCCCTTTAAAGAAGAGACACCAGAGAGCTTGCTCTCTCTTCACCATATGAGTACATAGTGAGAAGGCAGCCATCTGCAAGCCAGGAAGAGAGCTCTCGCCAGAACCCAACCATCTTGATCTCAGACTTCCAGCCTACAGAACTGTGAGAAATAAACTTATATTGTTTAAGCCACACAGTCTATGGCATTTTGTTATGGCAACCCAAGCTGACTAAGACATCCTCCTAGGCTTTCCCACAGGTTACAACCCCAAGTAATTAGCGGTGGGTTAATTTAGTGTATACTGTGTGCTCCCAGTTCCCTCAACTCTTCCATTTCTCAAGAAGCTCAGGAAAAGTTTCAAAATGCATTAAAATCACTTCTTGATCCCCTTGTTGTCCTCCTCTAGGCTATGAACAATTTAAATAATGTCCATTCTTATGCCTTTTATTCCTAAAGTTGTACAGAAGTTTGCAGATTGGGCAAAGTTCTCCTCCACTCCAAGCCCCTATTTCTTCTATGAAGAAGTTGTGGAGTAGAATAAGGCTGCAGTTCTGTGCTGCAGTTGGAATAAAGCATAAGAGAGGATTTTAAAAGGAAAGAATGGCAAGGCAAGAATGGGAGGAAGTGGTTAATGGGAGGGGGAGGCAGTATTGATAAAGAGCAGATGTCTTCTACCACAGGTATGGAGTGTACAGCAAATAGTAGGAATGGCAGTGGCTAATGTAATGCCCTTCTATCACTTCTAGAGACCCGAACACAATTTGTAGTAAAAACTATTCTCCCCAGAACTTTATTGATTTAGAAAGTATCCACTTGAAGGATCCAATGGTAATGAATCATAGTTGGTATTTACCTCACAGGGCTGTTGGGTAAATTAAATGAAATGATATATGGAAAGGGTTTAGCATGGCTTATAGTAATCACTCCATAAATTGGAGCTGTTGTTGTAGTTGTTGTTGCTGGTGGTGGTGGTGTTTAAATTAAGCTTTCCTTGCCATGGTAACTGTGTTCCTGGCAATGTTAGGTTTGCTCTGAGTCAGTTTTGTGGTGACATCAGTTTTGGTAGTGAGCGGATACAAGTGAGTTGATAGCAGTCCTGGAAAATAACCTGACAAACGGAGAAGCAAGAAATAGATGAAATGTACCAACCATCCTGCTACATGAGCTTAAGAGTCATCAGTGACATCTCTCTCTCTCTCTCTCTCTCTCTCTCTCTCTCACACACACACACACACACACTCAATCTACCACCAAGCTCTATTTATTTATCCTCTTAAATATCTCTTGATTAGATACATAACTGTTCTCCCAACTTCTCTTATTCCTCCCTCATAGTCCATTCTTCACAAAAAAGGTCAGTGTAATCTGCTTAACATGTAAATTATGACATCCCATTGACCATAAAAATTTGAACACATGCATTTAACTCCACTCCTTTGGCAAACTCACTAAAATGACAGTAATTTGGGGAGAGATGACGATAACAATATAATTTTTGAAGCTAGAAAATAGAAATACAAGTAAAACTGCCTTAGCAGACCTAAGGAAATTGAATCCAAAGTGGGGAAAGTTGATAAGCTACACAATTCAAAACAAAAAACTTCCAAAGGCTCAGCAATTGGTGGTAGAAGTACTTCTGTAAGTGAAGGTGAACATGAGGCTGAAAAGGAGAATATTGCTTGAAATTTTTAGTAAGCAGTTAGATCCCAAGATCCCCTCTACAACTTCTCTGCCCTCCCCCCCCAGAAGATGTGAGGTTTATTCTCTGGAGAAGAGTAAAACAGAGGTTTTCTGGACTGGGGGAACATTGAGCACAGTTGAGGCAGAGGTACTATATGGGAAACAGAAAAATGAAAAATTTTACGTTTTGATTGTTGAGACTTCTAGCCCTTTATCCCACTTGGTTCTCAGAATGCTAGCAGTCAGACTTACAACCGTCAGGCAGGGTATTGGAATATTACTCTTTGGCAATATGAGAAATTCAAGAAAAGCCTTCAAGATGCTTGCATAAGGGGTTGTCCAATGAAATGACTCAGCCAGATCATATTGCAGTGAAGCCCATTGTGGTAAATAGACCCTAAGGTAATATTCAATGAGTCCCACTTCCTGATATTCATACCTTTGTGTAATTCTCTTTTTTTGAATGCTGTTGGACCTGTGACTTGCTTCTAACTAAAAGAATATGGCAAAGGTGATGAGATATATTCCCATCGTTAAGTTATGCTATATAAGGTTCTGCTGAGAAAGGGTCTCTTCTTCTGGGCTAGATGAAATAAGAGCTCATGCTGGGTAAGCCCACATGGCAAGGAACTGCCAGTAGCCTTAAGGAACTGTGGGTGGCCTCTAAGACCTAAGGGTGACCTTCAGCCAACAGCTAGCAATAAGCCAGGGCCCTCAGTTATACAGGCACAAGGAAATAAATTCTGCCAAAAACCTGAATGAGCCTGAAAGAAAATTCTTCCCCAGACAAATTTTTAGACAAGAATGTATCCTGACCAACACTTTTATTCAGTCTGTGAGACCCTGAACAGAAGACCCAGCAGTGTCAGGCTCTTGATGCATAGAAACTGTGACATAATCAGTGTGTCTTATTTTAAACCACAAAGGTTGTGGTAATTTGTTACACAGCAATTGAAAATTAGCGCACTCATAGTCTACAAGTCTCAACTAAGCACTCTGATCTTCTAATCACATTTTTTAGGAACCTACTCATAAATATGAGCAGAAAGCCAAGGATGCTGCGGTATTTAAGGAAAGCCTCTGATATCAAGGATAGAGATCTAAACCAACAAATAAACAAAAAATTTAAAAGAAATATAGAGAAAAAAATAACCATTATTATCCTCAAAGAGATTCAAGAAGCTATTGCATCCACCAACCAAGAATAGGATGATATATAAAGGGAAGAAAAGGATACTCAGAGAACAAAAACTTACTCTTAAAAATTCCTGATCTTGAATTTCTTATTAGAAAGTGTTGTATAATAAGGAATTTGTCTGGTCTCTACCCCAGGTTCCTGGGAAGGAGCTTCTAAACCCTTGGAATTTCTTGAGTGATAGGAGTGTTTTGTTATTCATGGTAGACCTCTGGGACTGTGCCTGAATTTATGCTAATGAAGTGACTGATGGTGGGCCTCTAGATAGTTTCAGAATGGGCGCTGCTCATGCTCGAATGACCAACCACATGATTAGAGAGGTAGGGCTTTGAGTCAGATTATATAAGCCCAACTTGATATCTGGGGAGGGAAGGGGGAGCTGGAGAATGAGTTCAATAATTCAATCAAACATGTCTGTATCATGAAACCACAATAAAACTCTGGACACCAAAGTTCAGGTGAGCTTCCTGGTTGGTGAATACATTGATATGCCAGGAAAATGACGCATACTGATCCCATGGAGTCAGGGGAGGGAGGGTATGGAAGCTCCACTTTTGGGACCCTCCCAGACCTCAACCTATGGGTCTCCTCAATTGACTAGTCCTGATTTGCATCCTTTATAATAAAAATGTAATTGTAAATATAGCACTTTCCTGAGTTCTGTGAGTTCTTCTAGGGAATTACCAAATCTGAGGGGGTACTGGGAACCCCTAAGTTTGTAGTCAGTTTGTCAGAAATGTGAGTAACCTGGGGACCCCTGAATTTGTGGCTGGTATATGAAAAGAGGGCAATTTTGTTGGGAACTATGCACCTAACCAGTGAAGTCTGTGCTAACTCTGGATAGTTAGTGTCAGAATTGCATTGTAGTATTGCAGAAGGGTTGGAAGATAAAACTGAGGAAATCTCCTAGCAGTAGAGCAAACAGACAAAGAGAAACAGAAAATAAAATATACGCAAATTATAAGATCAGTCCAGGAAGTCCAACATAAAAATAATATGACTTCCAGAAAAAGAAGTCAGAAAAATTGGAGAGAAAAATATGAAGTAAATAACTCAAGAAAATTTATCAGAATTAAAAGATAGTTTTAAAATTTATCAGAATTAAAAGACAGTTTTAAAATTTAAAGGGTCCACAAAAATGCCCAGCACAATGGAAGACAAGCACTAAGGTATATCAGTGTGACATTGTACATTAAAGGCAAAACAAAGAACCTAACAACTTCCAGAGAAGAAAAAAATTAAAGGTCACTTATAAGAGATCAGATATAAGAATGGCTTCAGGTTTCTCAAAAGTTAGGAACTAGAGGCAACGAAGCAATGCTTTCAAAATTATTAGGGATATTGCAGGATGAGTGCAGTGCCACAGATCTAGAGAGCAAATAAGTCATGTTGGAGAAATTCAAAAGGATATTTCCCAGAAGATGAAATTGATAGAAGAGCCAATGTTCTCAATCTTTCAATCTTCACATATTAGGAGAAGATTTAGTCAGTTGGAGAACAGGTTATACATGAAGTAATGTTAAGTATATAGAAAATTAAGAAATTGAATAAACAAGCCAATTATCAGCTCCATTAAAAACAAACAGATATGCAAGAAAGGAAAGGTAATCATAGCATGCTACATAACTCGACTGTGAATAGAATTTCCATAGTAATAATAATGTAAACACTGAATATGGACATAATCAAATTATGACATAAACTATACCGGGAGAGTGGTGAAATGGGAAGTTTGTGTTTGTGTGTGCATGGGAGTTGATGGTGATGACGAGCCAAACTCTCCTTTTCCATAGAATGCTTTAATCTGAAAATTATGTATTAGCTTTATAAGTATGTTATTTGGCTAAAGGAGTTCAAAGTAGTTGCCTTTGAGGAGTAGATAATGGGGGGAGGGGACACTGACAGCTGTGACAAATAACTATTTGTTTCTTTAAACTGCATATAAAGTAAAAATTTTAGAAAATAAAAACTACTTTTAAAAGAAAATTCAAATCAGATTATGTCACCAAATTGCTTAAAACTCCTAGTAGTTTACCATTACAATTAGAATAAAATCCTAACTCTTCCCCCATGACATATATGACTCATCATGATCTGAATCATGCCTAACTATCTTACTTCATCTCATACCACTCCCCTGCTCCACTAATATCTAGACTCTAGGCCCTGTGGTCTACTTTCTCTTCCTCAAACACAACAAACTTGTCTCCATCTCAGAGCCTTTGTGCTTGCTGTTCCCTCTGCCAGGAATCACTCTCCCCAGATCTTTGCATGGCTGGATCCTTCTTTTCATTCAGGACTCAGCTAAAAGCTGCCCCTTTAGAGATGCCTTCCACAGTCAAACAAATCCAAACTGAGGGACAGTCTAAAAGTCAACTGACCTGGACTCTTCAAAAATGTCAATGTCATGAAAGAGAAATAAAAGCTGGGACTAGTCTACATTAAAGGAAACTAAAGAGACAAGAACAATTACATGCAATTTATGATTTGACTATTTCTATTTTTAAAAAGCTATACAAAGCATTATTGGGATGATTGGAGAAATTTTAATATATATTGTATATTAGATAATATTAATGTGTCATTGTTAAACTTCCTGAATATGGTAATTATATTGTGTATGTACAAGAATGTTTTTGTTCTTATGAGATATATGCTGAAATGCTTTTGGGTGGAGTGTCATCTTGTCTGCAACTAATTTTCAAATGATTCAAAGCAGAGACAGAGAGAGCGAGAGACACAGAGAGAAAGTTGATAGTTTATAGATATCAAGTAAATGTGACAAAATGTTGACAACTGGTGAATATTAATGAAGAATATATGTGTTCACTGTTTCATTCATGCAACTTTTCTGTAGAACTGAAAACTTACCAAATCAAAAGTTGGTGGAAAAAATCTCGAACTTTATTTAGCAGGTTTGTTGATAGTAGTATTGGTGAGGTAATTCCAAACTATTGATATTTTGCATATGTTATAGGATTAGGCAAATGAGTAAAAATATCGACCAAGGTAGCCCTCTAGGCACTTTCTACCACACCATCCTGTTTTGTTTTCTTCATCATATTTATCATCTCTAAAACATTTATTTTGTTTTTGTATTTGCTTGTCTGTTTAATGTCAGCCCCTATCCCATAAATGTTATTTGAGCAGAGATGGTGTCTGTCTAATTTACTTGCGAATCCCCAGGATTCAAACAACTGCCTACTTAGCACATAATAAATGTTCAATAATTACTTGTAGAATGAATGAATGAATGAAGCAATTCCCAAAACCCTTGAGTAGAAACAATGGTCAGGCAGCTGCAATTTTGCCCCTAGGGCTAAGTTAAGGCTCTGAGGCTCAGTTGGGAAAGGGTCTAGTTATTGCAGAGACGTGTGAAGTTGAGAGAGGAAAAGGAGAGGGAACTCAGCCTCGTTCTGGCATTTGGAATGTGGTTAAAGGGAACAAAACCTACTCAAAGTAGGAGTGACCCCAAAGGTTACAACTACAGGACAGGGACTTAAAACTAAAAGGTGAATATGATGGGGACGTCCTGGAAATGACTTTTCAATGCTTTAATCTGCATCCAAGACAACTGAGTTATGTGCACCTTGTCCTTGCAAGTCACTTCAATTGTGTAAAGAATATACGTTACCAAATGTAAGGAAGATAGCTAGTGGGAAGCAGCCGCGTAGCACAGGGAATCAGCTCGGTGCTTTGTGACCGCCTGGAGGGGTAGGATAGGGAGGGTGGGAGGGAGGGTGACGTAAGAGGGAAGAGATATGGGAACATATGTATATGTATAGCTGATTCGCTTTGTTATAAAGCAGAAACTAACACACCATTGTAAAGCAATTATACTCCAATAAAGATGTAAAAAAAAAAAAGACTCTTGCCTGAAATTCCCTCTTCCCACAGAGCCAATGAATTGTGCATTTCGAGCTAATGCTCAAGAATAGAAGAAAACTGCAGGGGGAGAGAGAATGAGACACCTAAGAACGCAGTAGCTAATTCTTTGGAGGAAAGGAAAGCTCCCTTACTCCCCAAGTCTTTTCATCACAGCAGTTCTGCTTATTAATGTCTCCTTTTTTTTTTTTTTTTTTTTTTGCAGGATCTCATTTCCCTGACCAGGGATTGAACCCGGGCCCATGGCAGTAAAAGCTCTGCATCCTAACCACTGGACAGCCAGGGAACTCCCCAGCTTCTCTTTTTCTTAATTTCCTTTCCCTACCTGTTTCTTCCTCCTCCATCATCCCTCCCCACCAGGCTGGTGCCAGAAAGAAGTGTTTGTGGACAGTGGTGGCGTAATAAATTAATTTTGTGTAGGGACAATCCTTACTAAAAGAATATTTTTTCATTTTTGGATAAAGACATACACACCACGAGGGTTCTAAGAATCTTTTCCAGTCTTTCTAAACACCATCACCTCAGGAATACTATCAGCTCTATGCTCTCCCTCACCCGCATCCTACCCTCCCACACACCTGTGACCTGTCACACCAAATTGTACCACTACTTTCTCTATGACATTAGAGCAATCTGTTTTCTCTTATTACTCCAAGCTCAGTTTAGGTTCTTGGCAGTTCTGGACTGGATGGCTGTTTCTCATCAGCTTTTCCCCATATCTAAATCATAGTAAGTCAAAGCTTCTACAAAGATCCATTTTTCTTATCCTCCTTCAAATTGTCCTCGATCACTTAATATGTTTTCAGGTCCACAGCCATCCCACTCCTGCCTGCCTAAGAAGACTTTTCTCTCATCTCCTCCATTCTGCTGGTCATTCATCATCAGTTAGAATTTCAAATTAGGAATTCCATTAGCATGTTGAGTCCATTGAAGCCAAATGACACATTATGGACTGAATCCAAATGTATAGGCAGGTGGTTATGCAGGTCAGGCCAGCAGCCTTGGCAATGCAGACCCGAAACTAGAGGTTGCAACAAAAATCAAGAAAGAATCATAATTTCACAAATGACCCCAAATTAACTGGATGCCAGCTCAAGGGGAACAAAGCAGATTTGTACATGCTTCCAAAACTAAGTACACTGTCAAGGATAATTTTTTTTTACTAGTTAGTTTTACCATGTCACCCCTATACTCAATTTTCATTGGCTACCAATTACCTTTAAAATCAAATCTTCAAACCCTTCAGTCTGGCATTCAGTGCCTTTTACATCTTCCCTTCTTTCTACCACTTACTCTGCTCTAACCTCATCTCTCAACAATCCTTGGTCTGTTCCCCTACCTCAACCAGCCTGGCGTATTCTCACCACCAGGTTTCAGTTCTTGCTCCTCTCCTTTCCACTTCCTTCTTACTGATCCATATTACACTGCATCATTCAAGACCCACTTCAAGTATGCGCCCTTCCAAGAAGCTTTCCCTGATTCACTCACAGTGTCACTGATATTTTGTGCTAGAAAAGACTTTAAAGCTAGCTGATCAAGTTCAACTTTATCCTCCCCCCCATTTTTCAGATGAGAAAACTTGAGGCCCAAAGATATTAAATGATATGTATAAGGTCATGCTGTGAGTTTAATGGTAGAAACTTAATCTGAAGCCAGAGTTCCTGACTCCCTTTGCAATTTCCTTTCCATACTGTCACACTTTGTTCCCACTGTCACACCCCCCACACACAATACAAAGTGTGGTGTCATAATCATAAACTGATATCTGTGTTTGGATTGTTTTTCACCTGTATTTGTCTTATCTCAACCACCAAGTTCTAAAAACTCTTGAGGGAAGGGATAGTGTCTAATATTTCTGCCCCATCTTCTCTTTCCCCATGGCACCTAAGAGGGCTGTATACACCTCAGACTGGCAGTAAATGCATCTTAACTGTGGAGTGCTTCACTTCAAGAAAATATAAAAACAGAACCAATAAAAGAAGTATGCTCTGGGTAGATTATTATATAATATACATATTCAAAAGGTTCCTCTAAACAGGGACCTCCTATAGTGAGCTTGGTTACAGATCATTAACTACCATCCAGAGAAAGAGTGAGAGCTGAGAAATCTCAGGATAAAAATGTAAGAATCACTTCTCCTCTTACAGACTCGAGAAATAGAAAGGCATTAAGGTAGGCTTCCCACTTTGCCATGGAGAGGATTTATGCAGCCTCTGTCTCACAACCCCCAACTCAGCACTATGCTCTGGGAGTTGAGTGACACAAGTCCTAAATGTCTGTTCCACCACTAATTATCTCTGTGACCTAAGACATATCACTTAATCTCAAGGGACTTGTGTTTTCTCGTCTGTAAAAGGTTAAGGAGTGGGGTTGTGGGATGGAAGTCCAGACTTGCTTCGCCTCACACATTTGTTGTGAGGCTCAAGTGAGATAATATATGTGAACGTACTTTAAAAAGCAAAAGCATTATATGAATACAAGGTATTAACTTTAAACTCCCAATCCTGGATCAATTAAATCCTAAGAGACTAGAGCAAGTGAAGGCTGATGGGTTTGCATGTTAATCCCATTGAAATTAATTGTCTGAATCCTCTACCTTCCTCAGTAAATGCTGTTCTTCATCCCATCTCTTTATTTTATTTAGTAGAGTATTATAAATGTTGCTATTTTGGCTTTGCACATTGCCAAGGTGGCAGAAGTGGGGGAGGTTGGCAGCTGCTAAGACTCAGGAGAGGCACTTATTTCTTCCCTAAAGGGAGGGTTTAGGAAAATGGAAGCTATTGGTCAAGGAAAAAAGGGCTTGCACTCTAGCTCTGCAGTGTCACACTCTCATTCAACAGTGAAAAGAAAATTTTTAAAAAGGAGGGATAAGAGCTTTAATTTTACCACATTTCTCGGGTTTTCTCTCCTTTGCCTCTCCAGAACTCCTAACACGCCTGAAATCAAGGATCTCTGTTCTGACTTGGATGGACTTTATTTTGAGTGGAATCAGGATAAATAAATGCTGGGGGTGGGTGTGAGATAGCACATTACATGCTCAAAGATATGAGCCCACAGTACTGATCTATCCTTCATCCAGCGCGATTGGGCAACATATATAACATGACCAAAAGTCCCAGATTAGGGACCATGTCTGCCCCAGGACAGCCAGAATCATGTCCACACAAGCCTCTGTGGAGATGGTCATCATTCTTACTCTTACGTAGCTCTTGGCCCATATGTCAGTATTGTTCAACTAGAAAAGAGCCTCTTAGGAGATCATCAATCATCTAAAATATCAAATACTGTTTAAAAGCAATGCAGTAAAAAAAAAAAAAAAAAAAAAGACACCCTAACCAGTAACCTGTAATGAATCATCTATTTAGCAGACATTTCTTTTTTTATTTTGTTTTTTTTGTGTGTGTGTTTTTTGCGGTACGCGGGCCTCTCACTGTTGTGGCCCCTCCCGTTGTGGAGCACAGGCTCCGGAGGCGCAGGCTTAGCGGCCATGGCTCACAGGCCCAGCCTCTCTGCGGCATGTGGGATCTTCCCGGACCGGGGCACGAACCCGTGTCCCCTGCATCGGCAGGCGGACTCTCAACCACTGCGACACCAGGGAAGCCCGACATTTCTTTTTTTTGTTTTTTACATCTTTATTGGAGTATAATTGCTTTACAATGGTGTGTTAGTTTCTGCTTTATAACAAAGTGAATCAGTTATACATATACATATGTCCCCATATCTCTTCCCTCTTGTGTCTCCCTCCCTCCCACCCCCCCATCCCACCCCTCTAGGCGGTCACAAAGCACTGAGCTTATCTCCCTGTGCTATGCGGCTGCTTCCCACTAGCTATCTATTTTACATTTGGTAGTGTATATATGTCAATGCTACTCTCTCACTTCGTCCCAGCTTACCCTTACCCCTACTCATGTCCTCAAGTCCATTCTCTATGTCTATCAGACATTTCTTGAATCCCTACTATGGCCTCAGCCCTGGGTTAGGTTTTGAAGAAAATACACAAGCATCCAAGTAAAGCTTCCTCTGTTAAGAGAATAGTAAACTATGGAGGAGAGGAAGGTATAGACAAGATATGGCAAAAGTGTCTCCCTAAGTCAGACACTAATCAGTGCATTCTAACCATCCTCCCCTTCCCCCCTCCCCCCGCCACACCATGGTCCATGCAAAGCATTATGTTCAACACTGGTCTGAGGAAAGAATAAAAAGCAAAACAAAATGTTGTTGTAACATAAGGCAATAAGGCAGCTTGTGATGTGCTGAGAATTTTTTAATTAAATTAATCATAATACAATCTAGCCAGTATATGTCTAGTAACCCACCCTAATGGAGCAAAAGCCAGACACAAAAAATTATTTTAACATTC
This sequence comes from Grampus griseus, assembly GCF_964374135.1. NCBI lineage: Eukaryota > Metazoa > Chordata > Mammalia > Artiodactyla > Delphinidae > Grampus > Grampus griseus. Next base: position 43,605,987 of record NC_138999.1, on the reverse strand, counting down.
ACCCTCAAACTGATCTTGCAGCAAGAGTTTACATCATACATTTTGGACTCCTTGTGATTAAGTATAGAATTATAGACAAGAGTATCAATGAACATATATAAAGCAATAGCTCCAAGTTGTCCCCTGGTGGTGTCCTGCTTGATGACACCCGGTCTATGCCAAACCCCACTCCATCACTCTCTAACCCAAGAGGCCATTCTACTCAGTGACTCCTCTGCCTTCAGCCTTTCTAACTAATATGCCAGGGCTTAGTGAAAATAAGATTTAAATGTGAGATATTGGCCCCTTCTGAGGACAGAGATTTCACCAAAGTCTGAAAGCCTGAGAAGTGAGCTCCAAGCATAGGTTTACTGGCTGGTCAGACCTGGCATCTGTATGTTTCTGTCCTGAGCCCTTAGGGTTAAAAGCAGCTTGGCTGCTTGAGTGTGGGATAGAAGAGGAGTGTGGGATAGAAGAGAGGAGAAAGACACCAAGGAGGATGAAGAAGATGAGCCGTTTGTGTGGGTCTACTGGAAGGAGACCTGCCATCAGTGAGGAACTTGATAGACAGGGTTCACCTCCCCTGGACTTCCCCAACCCCAGAGGTTAAGGATGGTCCCCCACTAGCTTAGTAGCTGCCAACCAGTGTAACCCTTCTCCAGAAGAGTGGGCTTAAGCTGGGATGCTTTAGTGAGGATCTGGGAAACACAGGTATCAGAGATTATGATCTTTGGAGGGGGCTAGGTGAGACTGTCTTCAACGGTGTTATCTACTGCTGGGATGTGGTGTAGGGAACAGAAAAATGCTGCAGGTTCTAGAAAATTCCAGGTGGGTCACTGTCATTTGGCAGAAGAAGAGGGATTAGAGTAGGATATGGTCTGAGAGGAGAGGGTGAAAGGAGGGGCTGCAGAAGGAAGGCTGCCATCCACAACTGCAGCATTATGTGTGTCGGAGATAAATTCACTTGTCATATTTCAAATTAGGTTTATAGGTGCTCCGTCCCCCACCCCCACACAGCAGTGGCTCAACGGGTGGTTTTCTCAATTTTTAATTGAAATTTTGCAGTATATTGGCGTCTAAAGTCTAGGTCCGACTGAAGTGATGGTTTGTATGTATGTGAACGTGTACGTGACTAACAATCGAGAGAGCTGCTGAAGTCTCCCGATGTGGTGGGAAGGGTGTTGCGGCAGGGACCTGCCGTTCTCTTCGCAAGAGAATCTTCCATCCCTAATGTCAGAGTGCTTCCGAGGTATCAGGAGGTGAAAAAGGTGTGGGTGTTGCAGTGAATTTCCCTAGCCCAACACACACACACACACACACACACACACACACACACACACACATTAAGGAGTTCAGTAAAAAGTCTTCATGATGCCTGGGAAGTCCAGCTAAAGGCAAAAGGCAGTCTCCCATGGCGAAGGCGAGCCAGACAGACGCCCGGATCGCTGCGGAGACCCGCGCAGCCTCAGCTCCGGAGCGCGCAACCCAGCCGCCGCTACCCGGGCACTCTTGCCTGGCTCTCGGGGCTACATCAGCAGGCTGCGGAAAGCCAGGGCTGCCGCCCACCCTCACCATACACCTTTCCCGAAGCACCCCCAAACCCTGGACCCAACGGCAAGCCTCTCGGATCTGGCAAAGCTCAGAAATGCAAAAACTGCGGCGGGGAACAAATTTTACTTCAATCCAAAGGATTGAGCGCACACACACACACACACACACACACGAATTTTACTTCAACCCAAAGGACTGAATACACACACACACACACACACACACACACATACACACACAGAGATGCAACACCCCCAACCCCGCACCGCTTAATTTCTTTTCCCGGGTTAGAAAAAAGGATTACTTGCCCACAGAGGCTTGGAGATGAGGGGCAAGAGGTTGGTCCGAGGCTAGGATCACCTGCTGCTGAGGTGAGAGAGCAGACACAGGATGGAAGCTGTTCTGAGCAGCAGCTCACACTGAGTGGTTAGGGGGGTTGCAAAGACCCTCAAGTTCGCCTCTAGCTTTTTTTTTTTTTTTTTTTGCATTCGCGTCACTAAAGGGTTAAACGCGGCCGGGCTTCAAACACTCCCCCCCCAACGCCTCCCCACTCCCCCTCCCCTTTTTGCCCCCCCACCCCCACCCCGCGCGTCGCTAGGAGGTCATCAAGCGCTCTGTCCAGTCCGCGTTCGCAAGCCCCTCTGCTTCCCGCCCATCGGGCCCGTGGCTGCTTACGAAGAGGTGTGCGCTCACCGAGGGGCGTGTTCCAGCACTGGGAGACGCCGAGCGCCCCCGGGTTAGACCTCAGAGCGGAGCCAGCCATGGAGCGGGGCGGGGGAAAGTTTGGCACCCTGGAAGGGGTTGTCAAACTAGGGTGGGCGGGGCGCCCGAGGGTACTTTAGCCCTCCGAATTCAGGGTCGCCCGCTGCCCGGACCTGAGGCGGTGTGCGGCCATGGACCGCGGAGCTGCCGCGGCCCAGGGCACTGCCCCGCCTCAGGTTGGCGAGCAGCCCGCGGAGTCTCCAGAGCCGCCGCCGCCGTGGCCACCGCCGAAGCCGCCGCCGTCACCGCCGGCGCGAGCTCCTCAGCTGCTCCACGCGCCTTCGCCGGCACCGGCACCGCAGTTCTGTCCAGAGCCTGCTCCAGAACCCGGTCCGGAGGCGATCCCAGAACCAGCCCCAGAACTAGACACACAAGCGATCTCAGAACCAGCCACGGAACCAGCCCCCGAGCCGGCCCCAGAACCAGCCACAGATCCGGCCCCTGAGCCGATCCCAGTACCAGCCGTAGAACCGGCCCCCGAGCCGGCCCCAGAACCAGCCACAGAACCAGCCACAGAGTCCTGCCCTGAGCCGGCTCAAGTGTCCTGTCCGGAGCCGAGCCCAGCACCACATCTATTGCAGTGTCCGGTGGTCGCTCCAGAGAAAGGTCTAAGGACCTCGCCATCGCCACGAACGCTAGTGCCAGTGCCGTTGTCCAATATAAAGGTAAGAAAAAGATCCCCTGGGGCGGGAGGGAAAGAACCCAGGCGAGGCCGGATGGCTATCCAGCTTGCGGGACTCTGGGCACCCTTAGCATCCCATTTGGTTGCCACCGACTAGCAAAGATGCTGGGAAAGATGCGGGGATGGGGGAGCCCAGGGGACTGGGAAGCGGTTGGGAGGCGGGAAGCAACATGTGGAAGTGAGAGTGGGCTGTTTGGGGCTAGAAACGGGGGTGATAGCACCGGTTGGGAGTCGGAGCAGTTTTCCTCATGAGGAGAAGTGACAGTGCGGTGAGCGCCTATATCTTGAAAAAGAAGAGGAAGCCCAGGGAGCGCAAGAGACCTAGAGAGGTGTTAGGGGCTGGCCCAAGGTACACAGGGACGGGATTGGGGAGGGGGTGGGCGGTGGGATACACCTCTTAGCCGCGGTCACTGCCGCAGAGGCCCAAGCTGCGGAACAGCAGCGTCTGTTTGGCCCCCTCCCTGCCATTGGGGAGGGGGTTCCTCAGCTGGGGCACAACTGGCAACGCTCCAGGGAGGGGCCCGGAGCCTCTGTTGGCTGCTGGGCGCTGGTACTCCGCGTGGGGATGAGGGGTTGGGCGGCGCCCACGCGCACTGCAGGGGAAGGGCAGGGTTCGCAGGGGAGGAGGGGGAGAGCATGCGTATGTCGAAGCCACCATTCCATCTCTCTGCAGGATTTCCCGGCAGGTAGGTGCAAACACGGTGATACAGTGATGGGCCGCGTCACAAACGGTCAACTGGCATCCCGCACTGGTGCCAGTTGGGATGGTACAGGAGCCCCAGTTTAGATACACGAAAATGAGTTGGTATTTGAGAGCATGTGAATGGGAACCCTCATCTCTTCCAGTCTTCAGAGACGACTTCTTAAACGTTGCACTTAGCCGGAAGAAGACCAGTGGAGAATCCTCGGGCACCCGCCCACGGGGGAGGGAGGAGGAAGAAGGTTTTCAGTCCGAAGGTTTTCGGACCCTGAAACCCCGAAACCCAGTTTTCAGTCCTTGCGTTGGACCCTGAAACCCCGAAACCCAGCTCTTCAGAAGGAGTCTTTCTTACTTTCTCTGTGCTCCCCCTACTCTTCGTTTTTCCTAAACTTTGTTCCACAAGATTGTGAAAATCATAATAATGCATACATACACCTTCATTTAGCTTCCCCGCAGAGAAAAACAACAAAACACGGAAACAACACATCACACCAACGATGCCCGTCCATCCTGCTGCTTAGCAGGGCATAGGAACACGGCTCAGAATCCTTCTGCTCTGGACTGTACACTTGTAGAATGTAGGGGAAGGGGGTAGGGGTTGGCATCTCTAAATGGAAATGGAAGGGCTGGTTGCTTCCTGAGTTATGACTAGGGAGGCTTGAATTTGCAAAATAACTGAAATGATAAACGACTGAGAAAGAGGAACTCTAAAGGGAAAAGTTTCACAGGGAAAAAAGGGTGCAGAGGTTTCAAAAGAAATAAAATAGAACTGTAGGGAACTAATATATATATATATATATATATTTTAATCCAACAACCCCGCTCTCACCAAATGATGGATCTCCACACACACACACACACACACACACACACACACACACACACCCTTCCTGCATCAGAGCAGCCCTTCCCTTCAGTGATCTCAAGAAGGGAAAGGGCGGGGCAGCTAGACCTGGGAGGTCACCCTAACCAGGTGCTTGCTCTTGTCTTTTTGGAAGAGTTTGCATAAAGCTGGTGAGAGGGAGACCAATAAGGACCACCTAACTTGTGGCCTTCTTAAGTGACATTCCACGAACGTGACTGAGAAACTGACATCTGAGGGCTTAATTACCAGGATAGTCAGTGAATGTATGGCCTCTTTGGCCTCTGGAAGACTGACTGGAGGTCGGGAGCTCCAGGGATGAGCCCTGTGACAGTGGGAAAGCATCTCCCAGCAGCTGGACAAGAAAATTTCTATTGCCAGACAGATAAGGAGGATCAAGGTAAGGGGAAACAGGTTAGCTTCCTCTACATAGTATCCATTCAGGCGTGCTGGCCAACTGACCCACGGGCACTTGGCAGCCCTGGCAGGGGACCAGGACCACCTCCCCCAGTTTCATTTTGCCAAGTAGAGCTGGTCTTTTGTTCAGTCACTTATCTTGCAGAGTGGGCTTCAAAAGGGCCATATAAATGAACCCTAGAGGATTTTGAAGGATGCAAAGATCTGGGTAAATGCTAAAATTCCTGGGAGGAACCCTTCTCCAACACTTGAGGTGTTGCTATGCTATTGCTTTCTGATGCAGATGAGAACATCTGATCTTCAGTGATAGGACCATTCTCTGCTGCATTCTCCTCAGGCAAATAGCACCCATAGCCAGCTGACTTGCATCTTAACATTCAAGGCAAACAGGTTGCCATCTTAGCTAGGGTTGCATTATTCTCAGACACTGCCTCCTTGAGGCAAGCTTAGGGAATGACATACGTGTGTGTGTGTGTGTGTGTGTGTGTGCGTGTGCGTGTGTGTGTGTGTGTGTGTGTGTGTACACACACACAGAGAATCTTAGAGCTCAAAACTAAATATAGCTCTCATCGTACAATGAAATCCTACGTGGTAAGACACAGTCAGTACCAGTAGCATGAAACTAGCCTGATAAGTCAAAGGATAAAATGAGCAAAACAAAGGGTTTGAATGTGACTACAGATTTCTCCCAGATAACTTTGCCGACCAATACTGCAGTAAAAAACCCAACATCTTCCAGTGTGTGGTCTGCTCTCTTTGGGGGTTTCAGAACCTGCTGGTTGCAAATCTATGACAAGCATGAGGGTAGGGACTGAGAAAAGGGGGCTCATGTTTTCTTTCTGAATGCCTACTTGGATAACAGTCTGTGAACCAAACCTGTCTATTTCCTTCCTTTCTGAAATGGTTTAATTTCCAGGAAATGAGCCGTAGTCTCCCACCTGGTGGCAACAAGTGTAAGTAAAGATGTGTGAATTGGTTCTTTAACAATGCTATAACTCTCTTTGGGGGTGGGGGTTTACATGTAGACCATATTTGCTTCCCTTCACTCAGCTGTGGTTGAAGAAAGACAGTTTATATTTTTATTCATTGGGTTTTGACCAGCTATGAAATTATAATCACATCATACAGGTGATTAATGAAATACACTTTTATGGCTTTTATTTCTGGGTTAAAGAGGGGTCTCTGTATCTCTCACTCCTAATGACTACACAGCAATTACTATTACATCCCAAACTATAACAGAACAGTTTCCTGGTATTTTTTGCACACATTTTCTTGCAAAGTAGCAAGCATTTGCTTATATGACATCTGGTAATTCTTGCCTGAATGCTTCATATCTTACCTACGTCTGAGCTTCTCAAAGGTAGATACTGTCTCTCCTTCCCAGTGCCTAATATAATTCAGCCCTCCCTATTTTTGCTCAATACACTTGCTGAAGCTTGAAACCTAGCAATTCCATTTTCAACAATGACGTAGAGACTGCTGCTGTGAATGAATTAAAAAAGGCATTCTCACTCGTTTCAGAGTGAGAAGTAAATGCTTATTTAAATAGCCTGGAATATATAGCCCTTAGGAAATGCAGTCAATCTCTCCATTTTCAGAATGGATGTTAGAACCATAATTAAGAAGAAAATTACTAACAATTAAAAAAAAATGATTTGGAAAGTGTCCTTATCCCCTGCAGTCCTGGCAGCAGCAGACTAATGATGATGTTGTTGGTTTCAGGGGTAATAAATTTTTTTCCTAAGTGAACAGAATATCTGCAGTGACTGTAAACAACTTCAGGATGTAGTTCTAATGTTTAACCTGTTGAAGGTCAGGATGAAATTACTTTCTTTCCTCATAGGTTCTTTCTCCCCTCCTTGCCAGGTTTTGATGATACCATCTGATTTATTTGGTATATTCTGAGAGCTCCTGAGCATTTGCTGCAGGATGTTTTAGAAACAATAATGAGATATTTGTCCAGTGGTCTTTCTTTTCTGAGAATACAGTTCTTTTATGTTTATTAAAATCTCCAACTGGGGCTTCTGCAGATCTGCAGCCCAAAAGGCAAGGCTGAGCCATCAGTTACCCAAAGTGCTTCCAAGAAAAGGGGAAAAATCCATAGAGGCCAGGAAAGCATTCAGGGGCCTTATAATAAGGATTATATAATCCCTACTGCTAGTATGGCACTTTACAGTTTGCAGAATGCTTTCCTCTGCATTATTAACTCTTTTATTCCCCTGAAGAAGGCAGCAGGGTGGGAAAGAACAAAAATAGAACTTGACACCTAATAGGATATAACTATTAATTTATCTATTATGGATTTTTAAAAATATCCAACATATGGCTTTCTGTGACATGTAGGATACTCATTTGTCTAAGAACAATCTTTTAGCTGACATTCCATCAGCCTTGATTTTTTTCCAAAGCAGTGATTGCTTTTCCCTGTCTGATACTCCCAGAGGAGGCCATCATAGAACAGGAGCCTGAGACGGAAGAAGAAGAGGCACAAGACCCTGAACCTATTACTCCCAAAGAAGGCCTTTTTTTTTTTTTGGAAAGAAAATAAATAGAAATTCTGCTAGGGATACAGTTCCCAACCTTTCCAAAGCCCGCCGACTGTAATTCTCTCAGTGGAAAAATAAAAACTTAAAGCATTTAAAAAGGAAAGCAGCCATTCCTAAAGGGAGATGCCCCCACCCTCACCAAAGCAAATAAACCTTATTCTCAAAATAGAAAAACAAATTTACAAATTTTTTAAAAAAGAAAGGGACAGTGACCCCAGATAATGAAACTTATACCTCCCCTGAAAATTATTTTAAGAAAAAAAAAGAAATTCTAAAGGGAGGAGCTCCTTGCCCTTTCCAAAGCCCATGAAACATATCCCCAAGAGAAAAATTTTTAATGAAAAGGATGAGAAATCATCTCAAGGTAAACAGTATTTTTAACCCTAAAATTTTCTTGAAATTTATAAACTTTATTTGCACCTCATGGCCCATGCCCAATCTCTCACAAAAATTATGGGGGCAAAAATAAGTCTCCCAAATGTTCACCAATCTCACCAAAGCTCCCTACAGTTATTTCTTCCAATTATACGAAATGTCCAAAATAGGCAAATCCTTAGAGACAGAAAGTAGATTAGTTGTTGCCAGGAGGTGAAGGAAGGGGGGAGGGGAAGTGTGGGTGATAGCTAAAGGGTACAGGGTTTCTTTGGGAGATGATAAAAATGTTCTGAAATTAGACAGTGGTGATGTTTGCACGACTTGTGAATACATTAAAAACCACTGACTTGTATGCTGTAAAATGGTGAATTTTATGTTATGCAAATTAGATCTCAATTTAAAAAATAAGTAAAGATCGTTCATCCAACTATATGATAATGAACCTACTACCTTCCCACAAATAAGCAAACAAAACAAATGAATAAATAAGGAAAAAAAGAAATTTTAAAAGAGGGGATCCTCTTAAGGACCTCCAACCTCACCAAGAAAAATAACTTTTATTCACCCCCATTTTTTTTTTCTTTTGAGAAAAACAAACAAAAAAGGAAATCTCTTCAAGAGCAGATACTTTCAAAATCATCAAAATCGATGAAACTTACTAATCCCTCCACCCAGATACACACAAACATTTTAACTTAACAAAAAGAATGAAATATTAAAGGTTAGGGTCCCTAATCTTACCAAATCTCCTGAATTTTTAATTCCCATAAAAGGAAAAAAAAGGAACAAAAGAAATAAATCCCCCCAAAGGGAGATGCCCCATCCTCACCAAAGCACATGAATATTATTTCAATTTCTTTATTGAAATATTTTACAATTTCTTTAAGATTTAAAAGAAAATTAATGAAGGAAGGATGTGTATATTGGTGGAGGGGATAATACCAATGAAACGAAAACAAAATCCTCTTAAAAAGAAGTGCTCCAACCTCACAAAGACACATGAACTTTTCTGTTCAAACACAACGAAGACAAATGCAGAAAAGAAGAAAAAAATAAAAGGAAATCCCTCTAATGAGAGGTGACCTGAATTCATCCAAACCCAAAAGCTTTATTTTTAATATAGGAAAATTTTAACTTGGAAGAGAAAGGTAGGAGAGAAACAGAAACAAAACCAAGAAAACCCTCTTAAGGAAAGATGTCCCCAGTCTCCACAAAGCTCCTTTTTCTCAAAACAAGTACATACATTTAGAATTAGAGGGGAAAGAAGGAAGAAAATGAATATATTTTAAAAGAGAAACCTCCTTTTTAGGGAATGAAGGAGCCCCCAAACTCACCAAGTCCCTGAACATTTTTTCTCCAAGAAAAAAGAGAGAGAGAGAGAAACAAAGAGGGAGGTGAGAGAAGAGGAGGAGGAAAGGGAGAGAAAGGAAGGGAGGAAAAAAAGGGGGTAGAAAGGGAGGAAGGGATGGAAGAGAGGAAGAAGAAAGTTAATTAAGGGATAATTTTTAAAAAGAAGAAATTCTCAGGGAAGATGAACCAATGAAAATAATGAATGTTATTGAAAATAATGAATGTTATTCCTGATAATCAATGCATTCCACCCCCCATAAAAAGGAGAAAAACCCACAAAATTTCCTAAAGCTTCTTCAAAGGGAGATGCACCCAATCTCACCCAAACCCAGGTGCCTTATCTGTCTTCCAGCCTTCAAATATTTATTTTTTTAATAAAAGGAAAGGAAAAGAAATCCTTTCAAAGAGAGATGTTCCCAATCTTATTTCTTCCAAATAATTTATTTTAAAGAAAAGGAAAGAAAAATCCTCCTAAAAAGGGCTCCCCAACCTCATTAAAGCCAGTGGCCTTTATAGCTCCTCTCCACAAAACCTAGTTTTCAAAAAATGAAAATCCTCCAAACCTGAAGACAGATGCTCCCTCAACCCTACCAAAAACAATGAACATTTTCCCCAGAGATGATTTTTAAAGAAAAATACTTCCATCATACGAGATACCTTCAACTTCACTAAAATCAATAGACCTTATTCCTCTCCACACACAAAAGGAAAAAAAGAAAAAGAGAAATTTAACAGGAAAAGAAGAGAAACCCTCCTAAGGCAAGTTGGCCATAATCTCACCAACACCATTGAACTTTATTCCCCTAAAATTTTTTTTAAAGAAAGAGCCAAAAAGAGAAAAAAAAAGGCCTGTCTTTTAAGAAAAAGTATCCTCTCCACCCATCCCACTCTAAAGACTAGAAAGTGTTATACAAAGAAAAGGTAATATCATTCGAGAAAAGTACCAGTGAACCTTAAATTCAGCACGTGAGGCTGAAGGGTAGTCAATGGTTAATCCCAGGCTGGCTTCCCTCTGCCTCCAGCCCATTTCTGGTTACCTTTCCAATCTGTCATTCAGGCTGTACACTCAGTAAAGGAAAACCCTGTCCATGGAAAACAGAATTAAGAAGGCAAAGCTTCTGAGGATAAATCATATACCTCTTTTCCAAACCAAACAGAAATGATTTGGGAATTAGCTGCATCATCATTCTGCTCTAATACTATAGAAACTCAAGAGTTGATGATAAACTTTAAAGCAATGACACGCTTACTATTAATTTTCAAATTAGATAAACACCCCTACCTAGCACAGAAGGAGCTTAGCCAATTCAATAATGGGGTTCTGACAGTGGTTTAATCATGTGCTCACTTAAATGTCTGTTCTCATAGAGCGATAAAGGGCTTCACTCACAAATACATACAATTTGCAAGTCAGATTTATAAGCAGAGAATAAGACTCAATGTTTTCCAAATTTTTTAATTCATTTACTCATTTAAAAATTAAAGTGAAGGACCTACTGTATAGCACAGGGAACTATATTCAATATCTTGTAATAACCTATAATGAAAAATAATATGAAAAGGATATGTGTGTATATATATATATATATATATAATATATAACTGAATCACTTTGCTGTACACCTGAAACTAACACAACATTGTAAACTAACTGTACTTCAATTTTAAAAATGGTTAAAATATTTTAAAAATTAAATTGAGTACCTGCTCTATGTCCTACATGCTTAGCACTGAGGAATCCACGGTGGGCAAAATCACATAGATGAGATTTCCTTTAAGAAGCAATGGTAAATGAGGGACCCAATTACCAAAACAGATGTACAGGGAGTGATTATTTGTTTTACCAGATGTACTTTACCAAGGTATTCACTCAGTCAATTCTCTCAGCATACCTCTTCTTAAACAAAAATGTAATGTAATAAAATAATGGAATATATGCTAATTTCAGAGAATGTGGAAAATCATGAAAGCTTCCAGAAAGTAAATAAAAATTATGTAGCACCCTGCCATTCAAGGGATAATTACTGTTAATATTTTGATATATTTTTTCCATTTATTTTCTCTGAATATATGCTTATAGTCTACAATAGTAAGACTTTAGGGAATGTGCAATTATGTCTCAGGCTTCCCCCGTCCCAGTCACCTTTCCCACTTAATTATTAGATTACGTACATTGTTCTACATTATATTTAGGAAACACTCATTAATTTTAGCTTAAAGTGTATCTACCTGTATGATCTGCTTGATAAACATGTGCTTGAAACATAACTGTTCAGGGATGTATTTGCAGTGTAAAGCGATGAGAGTATACATTTTATGTAGATACAATTGTTGTATCTACACAAACAAATGTCCCATATATAAATAGTTGACTGAGCTCACGTTTACTAACAGCACTTTCTTGGTCATCTAGATTTCATTTGTCCAGCTAGCTTTTGTGACTTGTGTTTCGAGGAGACCCAGAACAAAATCCACCTTCTTCCTACTGTTAAATTCCCAAAAGGAAAATCTAAATTTCTGAGACTCTATTGGGTCACTTTTAGCCATATGCAAAGATGTACTGATGGTTTTGTCTCTTTAACACAAACTCACAGTATCGTGCTCTTCTGGGTGCCTCCTACCCAGAAGGGAAATACGTATGTGTGTGGACATTAACAACAATTATTAGGAGAAAGACTATTCAATTCATCCAGCTTTCATTAACCAAATGTGGTAGAAAATTGAGAGAGTTAATAAACTGTATACAATCCAACCAGGGTTGAATCAGTAATTTAAAAGGCGAGTGTAATGCACTTCTTTTAAGATCAGAATCTTCAGCCTTGTCTGCAGCACTTAGAGATTTTCATCTTCCAAAGCATTACAGGCATTTGCTGTTTAAGCCTTTTGCTTTTAAAGAGCCTATAAAAGAGATATTGGCCCCTGAGAGCAAGGATTCCCGTTGCCTTTTTTCCCTCCCAGCAGCACAGGGCGAGGCATGTGATACTGTGGGATTCTGAGAGATAGGCATGATGCTCCCACCCAGAGTTTTGTCAGTTCTTCTGAAAGGAGAGGTGATGGGCATGGGGACTGAGCCTGGCCCCTGCCTACAAGAGTAGGAGAGGGCTGGAATCACTGCTTGCAGGGCTCAAGTAAGAACATCCAGAATCCTGAATGTTCATTCATTTGCTTTCTCCTGCAGCTAATATCCCTTCTGGGATTTTGCAGCTTGAGGCAGGAAATGAAAGGTACCTGCTGAGTAAAATTTGTTAATCTCCTTGGCTGTGAGTACGGATACTTGAAACCAGGAAAATTTTCATTAAGCCCAGGCTTTGTCAATTGAGTCCCCATTCTCCTGAAGTGGCTCCAGCATGACAGCACCATCCTCCAAACCCCAACTCTAACAGTAGTCTCTGCATCTCATTTTAGAATTACCTTGATTGTTAACTTTCCCTTAATAAGTGTCATTTGCATCTATTACTACCTTTAACATATTATTTCATGGTTTACTTACATCACTGTACATCTCCCTTTCAGTATAAAAGGAAAATGTGATGTAGCTTTACTAAAACAGCTAAGCATAAACAGCAGAGAGGCTACAAAACAAGATTACTGATTTCAGAAAATTAACAAGTTAGTGCCCTTCTCACTAACCTCAATTAATGCTTGCTGTGACAATTTCCCTCCTGCCAGGCTTGAGTAGAACATAACTTTTCTCTTACCCATAATTTGGATATTGTTGTCACTTTCTCCCTCACTTTAATTGGTTTGACTGTTAAGACTAATTAAAATGATAATTTTGGTGTTTGCTGTGGTCTCCTTTGCTTTAATGTACTCAACTGGGTGACAAGACCTCCAGGGCAGTTTTGTTTGTTTTTGGCTTCACTTTGGTTTCACATGGAATCAAAGCACCCCCTCAGTGGCTCTCTTCATGGTTTTCCTATTATATTGCTTCTCACTAGTGAGTCCTCTGTCTAGAAGTTCTTGGAAAAGCTTTATTTTGTCTTTCCATCATCCCTCATCAGAACTAAACTTTTAAAAGTTTTTAAAAAAGATGAAAAAGTCTTTCCTTCTAATGGTGCAAAACAAAGATAGACATTCCCAGGCAGCTTGAAAGCCTGCTTTTTATTTATTTATTTATTTTTTTGGTTTGTATCCACTATAGTATAAGCATCATTGTGAACTACACATATCTGCTAATTAATTCATTAAATGTTAATAATTAGGCATTGGTGTTTTAAATGCTTTACAATATGATACATATTTGGAGGACTGTTACAGAAGTATTTTAGAGTGTTTTACTGGTATTTGAGGAAACTGGTTGGGGGTTTGGAAGATGCAATGGGAAGGCATTATTACTTTTTCAATTGAGAAGAATGGAATAAAGTTGCCCACTATCTGAAATTCACTATCCAGCGTTTTCGGGGATGGACTAGATTCAGATATGAGGGATTACCTGATAGCAAATTCACGTTGACATAAGAAATTTAGGGGAAAGAATGAAGTTGTCTGAGGTAAGTGGGAACAATATATCTTCCTCAAACCTAGAGAAAAGTGGAATTAAATTAAATTAAGCAATGACAGTGAAAAGTATCAGACAGAGGTGCAGCTATGCCTGATTTGGGCAGGTTAGGCCAGGGCCTACAGACAGGAGAGTGAGGTATATGGACTTAGAAAAAAGGCGACTTTGATAAAATTGTAGAGTACAGATTGAAATCTTGTGGAAAATAAAGTAGATTGGGGAAAGTCCTATTGAAACTTTGAAGGCAACCTGCAAAATTGTGTATATCATCTGATTGATGAGGTATAACCATTGGAGGGCTGTTGATTAGTAAAATAATGACTGAAGCAGAGGGTTGGCTGATGGGGCATATAATTAAACACTACAAAACTTTCAATTTCCTTGTATACCAAATTCCAGACTGTCCTGAAAGGGACCTTTGGAGATCAGCTAGTCCAGTGTTTTAAAAACCTTTTTAGCCATAGAATCTTTTTATGTTTTTCTCAATGAAATCAAGTGAAAGCCTACAAGAAGTATTTCATTAGTCCTCCTCTATGCTAGTTTGGGTTTGTAACTGACATGCCTTCCCAGCTCTTTATTTTAAGCTAATAGGAAAGTGAGTTTGTACTCCCTGTTTATTACTGGCTTCTTAGCAAGGATGCTGGTGAGGTAGGAATACACTGTATAGTAAAAAAGAAACAAGTCAGAGTTTAACATTTGGCCTAAAATATTCCAGAAAGTAGATAATACTGTCCTGGAAACATGTCATTTTAGAGTTCCTCCCTCCTCACTCACCCTAGGAATGTATTACAACTATCTTATAAAGTGGGTTGTCATAATGTACGCTGTCTTTGCTTGTAGGAACATTTTTATTATTGGGGATTGTGTTCCTGACCAAGGACACCACACCAAGTAAATTGTAGATATAACTAAAAATATGTAATAAAAGCTAATATATAACTGTAAGCTTCTGTAATAATTTAAAACAGCAAAATTGTTCCAACGCCTATAAAATGGGCATAAATGTACCATACACACTGATTTTGTAAGGGACCCCAGTGTACTATAAAATGTACATGCAGCACATAAAAGAGCCAATTCTACATAAATTTAATCTATTGTTATTATTTACTTAGAATTTGCATTCTGCCCGCATCCAAAAAGGATATAAAGTATCCTACAAAATTAAACACATATAAAATAGGACAATTAAGCACAAATAAAAACAGAACAAAACCAATTCAAAGCAGTGGTGAATGAGACTTTAATATATGCTAGTTGTAATAAACCCTAATGACACATTTAATTAGCAGTACTTTTGTTTGCTGCCTTTGGTGGTAGAAAAACTTTGGGGAATGATTTGAATGACTCAGGCCTCTTAAAGTTGGTATCTGAGGAAGTCTGAGCTAATGCCTCATTTTTATGCAATACATCTTCCTGTAGCAAGCTGCAGCAACCACAGAACGAAGAACTAAATGTTGCCAGGATTGTGGTAGAGGTGTTAATTAGTTGTCCTAATTAACATAGGTTTGGGTTGTTTTGGTGTGCCTGAATTTTTCTAATATTCTAATGCATGTATGCAACTGTGAGACATATGAGTATTGGACCTTCTCAAATAAAATTCTATTTCAAATAAAATTTATTTCTGAAATAAGTCCAAATGGTACCTTGCAGCCAGACATTCAATAGTTTGGACTCTTTCTTGGATTGGGAGTTACTTCACATTGATTCTAGGCCTGATTCCACTTTACATAGCTGTGTAATGTGGGGTAAATTGCTTAATCTTTCCATGGCTTAGCTTTTGTGTCTCTTAAATTAAGCCAATAATGTGCAGCTGACTCAGCTCAGCTCGGCAGTCTCCTCCAGCAAGTCTTCACTGTTATCCCATCTAGGCTGGGTGCCCTTCTTCTGGGCTCCCTACCACCCTGTACAAACTTCTGCTTCTCATTTGCTTCTCATAAACTGAGATTATCAACTTGAATATCCCATTAGGGCTATAAGGATAAAGCTCTTAGGGCCTAATATACTGCCTGCCACTCAATACATGGTGTCTGAACTACTTTATGAAAATGCCATAAAGGCTGAATGAGAAATTAGATTTTAAACATATATTTTAAAAATAAGAAATATGCAAATGCTAGCTTATTTTAGTATCGTTTGTATATATGCCATGATATTTGCTATCATCACTTTCTATCTTTAGGTATGTAGGTAAGTTTTAATATATTCACCCCTCAAAAAATGGACTTAACAACTCAGGTGCATTGCCAGTAGGTGATTGTAGGCAGGGCTGCCTCATATCCTCCCAGAGGGCTGTAGTTTTTTCTAACTCAGACAGAGGGACCCTACACATTAGTAGCAGCCGTGTATTGATCATGTGGATTTGAATTACTAGTCTTTGGTTATATGCATAGTTAATCTTGACAAAAATGAGAATGATGAGTTATCTAGTCAGTTCTTTTAAAAAAAACAAAATGCAAATTTATTAAAACACTCAAGTATAGCAACACTAAAGAATATTATACTTAATTATAGTATATAGAGAGCAGGGTTAAACACATAACTAGGTACCAGTTGGTAGTCTTATCACTAATCTTAACTGTTAATTAGGATTTAATCTATTTATGGTATTCTTTTAACCATAATTGAAAAGCTCCTGACTCATTGCCTTGGTGTTAAATTTCTCCTGTATCTGACACTTGAATTTGGAGCTAGGTGTCAATATGACTATTCTGAGGTTCTCCCTTTCTTGTGAGGAATAAAAAGCAACAACTAAGCTTTGATGTCCCCTTGGCAGTCCAAGTTTTATCCAAAATAGCTTTCTACTAGTTACAGGAAAAGCCTTAATTTGTTTCACCAATGCCTGAGCACCCTGACCTTGAAAATGGTCTGATCAAGAAAGTGAATACAGAGTCTCTACTTAGACAGCAGGAAACCCTAATGACCATCTTGTTTCCAATCAGAAGGAACTTTTTCATTAAAGGAGGTAGAAAACTTCTACCCTTTCTAGAATAGCTACTGGGCAGGATCACCACATAAAGTTGTACAGGTTGTACACTATGTGAGGCTGCCATGACTAAGGGGAACACCTTTCACAAAGTAGACATCATATAGATGGATATAGATATAGATATAGATAGATATTTATTCTAAACAGTTTTCCTGAAGATGGCAGTCAAGTGCCTCATGCTAACAAAATCAGTTGACCCCTGAACAACTCTGAGGTTAAGGGCACCAACCTTCCACGCAGTCGAAAATCCTCATATAATTTATAGTTGGCCCTCCATATCCGGGCTTCCTCCTTATATGCACTTCCTCCATATCCAAGGTTCCGCATCTGTGGATTCAACCAACCACAAATCGTGTAGTACTGTACTATTTACTATTGAAAAAATTTCCACGTGTAAGTGGACCTGCACAGTCAAACCCATGTTGTTCAAGAGTCAACTGTATTATGACAATTTTCTGACAAATGGAACTAAAATATTTTTAGCAAATGGTGCCTTTTCCTGATGTGCCTTATGGGCTGATCCTGATACTAATTCTTTACATTTAAATACAATGGCTCTCTTTGTAACTCCCTAGAAGCCTATAAACCATATGCTCAGAACTGATTTCCAAAATATCCTATTTTATTTCATATCACATTTACCTTGGGCATCATTTTATGGGCCCAGCATGCTTCCACTGTGCCACTCTGCTAGGTGTGACCATCATTTTAAAACAGAAAATTGTGACAAGGATTTGAACCAGGAATTTATAGGGGCACAGTCATGGGCAGGCATGCATCCACAGGTACACAGTGGTACATTTGCTCCCAGGAACATACCCAAGTATACATACTCCAATAGCTGAACAGCCTGGTAGGTAGGCACAAGTGCACACGTGCGCGTGCGCGCGCACACACACACACACACACAAATAGAGATTTAGTTGGACATTGAAGCATATGAAGGAGGAGGCTCTGGCTGCTCACTGTGGTGCCAAGCTCTTGCCCAGCTCTCCTATTTAACCTATTTTCAGCCTGTTTCACTCCCACAAGGCAATGAGTTCCCTAAAGTTTGCATGCTCTCATGTGAGTTCATTTCAACAAACCACTTTTAGGGCGTACTAGTGACAAAGAACTGTGCTAAGTAGATATAGGGACCCACTCAGTCTTGGAAGGTTATTTGAGGGAGGTAAGATCTGAACTGTGTCTGAAGTTTAAGTAGGACTTTGATAAGTAAATGTGGGAAAAGAGACAGGAGGCAGAGGGACTATCTTAAGCATAGACATGGAAGAATTAGAAAGGGCGATGCTCTGAGAGTCCCACAAAGACGTTTGGAACATTTAGTGCATCAGGAAGAAAGGCTAGAAAACTTAGTTGGGAGGTAAATTGCAGAAGGCCTTGAATGCCATGTGAAGGAACACGTGTTTTATTCCATAAGCAGTGGAGAATCATGGAAGGTTTTTGATTAAGAGTAACATGACTAGGCTTAGATTTAAGAAAACTGTCAATATATAGGATGGGTTAGCCAGGAAGACTCTAGAGAAAGGGGCATCAATCTATGCAAGATATATTGAGGACCTAATGCAATCAGTATGGGAAAAAGTGGATAGAAGAGATGCTGTTGGGATTTGGTTTGTAATTGATTAAGAGTGGATGGTGGGGAAAGAGAAGAATGGAAGGTGACTCTAAACTTTCTAGCCTGGAGTTGTTAAAATTATAAAAACGACAGGAGCAAGAGCAGGCTTAGGTAGTTTCCAGAGGAAGATCATGAGTACAGTTTTGGAAATTTTGAGTTTGAAGTGTTGGTTATGCTCAGCACAGTGATTAGAGAAGGATGAGAACTTAAGGGTTAAAGGACCAAAGTATGTATGTTTTACCATGAAAAGTAAGCAGGGTGGAAAAAGTTTGTTGCTCCCCCCACTACATACACACTAATTGAAAGCAATGAACAAAATCAATAGAATCAGATAATGGAAGAGAGATGAACATGGACAAATAATGTTTGGGGAAATAGGCAGAGAAAAAGTTATTGATTTTGAAGTTGAAGTATTGAACAAGAAGGGAGAAAGAAGAGAATGTGTAATTTTTTTGCAGGAACATTTTCTTTGAAAGTGTCAATCCTGAGTAATTTTTTTCAACAACTTTTCTATCCTCTCCTTTGGCTGTTTTCTCTTTGTTGAGAAAAATCCTCTGAATGGTCTTGAAAGGAGAGGGGATATTGTTCATGTGTTGTCCTCGGATAGAATGCAAGTAGCTTTTCTCTTATTACCCAAGTCTTTATTTGTAAGCCTAGGAATATAGTGTGATTTTGGAAACCAGTAAGGTTAACAGTTATCTAGTTATTAATAGAAGGAGCATGAGAACATTTCTCTTGTGTTAAAGAAGAATATATTCTCTATAACAAAGATTCTATTTTAAAGCTCTTCATATATAGTAGACACTTAATAACTGTTGAATTTATAAGAAATAACAAAACAGTCATAGATAGATAGATAGAGATATAAATATATAGATATTAAGATATCTCCAGAGACAGCAAGCTAATATATACTTAGGGTATTGTAAGATTAGCTCTGAAAATGTTGAGGGGAGGTAGGGACTTTCTTAAAGAAAACTATTCTTACCAGGTAAACTTTGTCTTTTAGGTATGAACTGAATAATAAGCCCCTTAACATAGCAGCAGAAAGTGGAGGAAACAAAGGGCAAGCCAGATGGAATAATCAGGGAATAAATTGACAAATGTTTGAAAGTGTGAACTGAAAGCTTGGTAGGCCCCCAGCCCTTTGCTAGTTGGTGTGGAAAGAACAAGGGTAGATGTGAAGGCTGCAATCTCACTTGGAAAAAAAAACATGTACACCAGAGACAGGTACATAACAATACAAGAAAATATACGATTAGGTTACAGCAAGTGTAGGTCAGAGAGTAATGCTGTATGATTATAAAAGAGGGGAACGATAAGGGATGGAGTAGTTAAGGAAGGCTTCCTGATGGAGGTGAGATCAATCAAACCTAGATCTGAGAGCAACATACACAAAGACTTGGATGCAGCAAGGACTCTATTCAACTGATATCAAAGAGTTTTGAGAGAAAGGCAGGATTTGGACTTTATTCTGTACAGCAGGGTATTATTTAATGTTCTTGAGTAGGAGAGTAACATAATAAAAGTAATTTTATCTGATATATATTGTGATAGTGAGAAAGATAGATTGGAGGGGATAAGATAGGAGGCAGGGAGATTACCTAGGCTGTTGCAAAAATCCAGGTGAGAGATGACGGTGGCCTGCTTATTGAAAGCAATGATGATCATTTGTTCATTCACTTAAAATCATTTCTTGAACACCTACTCTGTGTCAGGCACTGTGCCAATAACTGTAAATTAACTGAAGGAAATTATAGCTAAGTAAAGAAAATAAGACCAAGTATACAAATAACTACAACCCCAAGTAGAAAATGACAATGGCCATGAGAGAAACTCTGAGTTCAAAGGAGATAAGAACTGATTGGAGCCTAGCAGGATGGGGTAGACTTGAGTTCGGAGATGAGTAAAAGTTTTCTTATTTGAGAAAAGATGCTGGGAAGAGTGATAAGAAGGGAATTCTAGGCAAACAAAACAGTGTGAGCAAAGGAACCAAGGTGAGAAAACACTGGGTATTTTTTGGAGACAAGAGCATGTGAAGCTTGGGGATGCAGACAGAAATGAAGAGCTAGGAGAAGGTGGGGGTAGGACAAGTGAATGGAGGTGGATGGGTAAGGAGGAGGGGAAATGGTCAGGGAAGATAGCATAGGACATTAATAATTTCTAATGTTATTTCTACTTTGCAACTCACACTTTGCTCAAACTCTGTCTGTATTCTTTCCAAGGGTCTGGGATGCTTTTGTTTCATTCCTGGCCTACCCACTTCTATGCACCATTTTCTCTGATGTGGGAGCATAAGGTCCTGACTGATAGAGGTGCCCTAGCCTGAGAAAGGAACTGATTCCCGCATGCATCTCATACAAGGCTAGTTTCGACACTAAGTAGTATCTATATTCAATCTTTGGTGTTCAGGGACATCTCTCAGTCTCGGTTTTGCTGCCTGTATATACCTGTTTGACATACCTTTGGAATGCCTTGTCATGCGTGTAAGGAGAACTGTTCCTAATTTGTTTCTCAGTACATTTCAAACTGAGCCTTCAGAGACACTTCTCAATCAGTTACGTTATAGCCATAAAAAGTAGTGGTCTTTCTAGACTACTACTTGATATTTGTATCATACTCTACAGCCTTCTAAAATGCTTCCATATTTCCCATGTCCTATGTCCTTGAATTCTCACCACAACTCTGTATGTGGTATTGGTTTCACCCCCATTGTGCAGATGAGAAAAATGAGGCTAAAGGATAATCAGAGTCAAGATTCAAGCCCAAGGCTCCTGACTCCAAAACCAATCCCTAATCCATGTCAGGCTATTTAGTACCAGGTTTTCAAAGCAGTCCTCTTGAGCCCAAAAATGATATAGTTTCCTCTAAACAAAGTAGGATAATGGGGGCCATCTGACTTTATCTCAGGACTAATTACCTTCCTTAAAGCTAACAAAATCCACAGGCTTAAGATGAGACACAGTTTTAAGGTGGTTGTAATGGTTGTTTCATATAAAACTCTTTTGGATGCTTATAAATAGTTTGGGACTTCCTAAGATCAGAATGCTCAGAAGGTTCTATAATTCTTAAGAGATTAAAAAACACACCAGTCTAGATGTTTGGGCCCAGAATTGAGATTTAAGAGGCTGATTCTATTCCTAGCTGTGCCTTTGCGATTTGAGGTAAATCCTTTAACCTCTCACTTATTTATCCATTGGTAAATAAGCATAATTCCCACCATATAGTAACTGGGAAGCACTTTAAAATTCTAAGCTCAAAGGTATTTTAAAGCCTTAAAACTTCTGTAAAGCACTTTGCACAGCTTCAAAATGACTGTGACATCAATACACGGTGGAATTAGTTAATTTAAAACGAGTATATGGAGACAGGGTTAAAGCACAGATCTCTGCCTGTCTACTACTGTTTTTAATAGGCACAGCTGAAGTCTGTGTTCCCCTTTCATATCTGCCACAATGTGGTGTTGCCACAGCAAGTTGGCTCATCCTGCATGCTATCTCCTGCAGGATCATATGTCACTACAACTAATATCCCTGGGTAGAGATTTTTCTAAGGTAGAAGCCTAGTGGAGAAGGTTAATTCTCTATTTCATTTTTCCCCTTTGAAGCCTGGATTGTGTGGAAGGGAAAATGTTTTAGACTTTTTGTAATAATACTTCTCTGTCCTATGCCTTAATGTCCCTGTCTATAAAATGGAGTTACTAAGATCTGCTTCTACCTGCAGAGGCAATATGTGAGCCTAACCGTGGGAGTTGCAGTGTAACATAGTGAGCTTCACAGTCAGACACATTTGGGTTGAAATTCCAGCTCTGTCATTTCCTAGCTCTGTGACCTTGGGCAAAGACCTTCACTCACCTCTCTGAGTCTCATTTTCCTCAATTATCATATGAAATTAATAATTGCCACTTTGTGTGGTTGCTCTAAGGATCCATGGCATAGAAAGTGTTTAGTTCAGTGCCTGGTACCTGATTAGTTCTTTTAAAAAAAATGGTAGCTGCTATGATATGAAAGACACTGGTTTCATTTCAAGCAAGTACTATACTCGCTCACTGTCTCTGCAGCCCCTTCCTGTTCAAAAGGGGTGAATGTTCCACGCAAAATAAGGAAAACATGGGAACAACAAGAGTGGCTATCATTGCTTTTTAACACTGCATCTTAATATCACAGTCATGGACCCCCTTTACTTACTGCTGTTTTCTTCTGGTTAAAGGGGCATGTCAAGAGAGAGACTTGCAATTCAATTCAACAAGTATTTTTGAGCACTTAGTAATCGCATCTCTGACTTCTTTCATAATAAGTTCTCTCTTCTTTCTATAATTTATTGGTAATGGACAGGTATTTCATTCATATTAATTAATTATAGAATTCTAAGTTTCTAGTTAATTATTTCAATCCTTCCTGACATTTGAGTCACTGATACCTCTCAAGATTTTTTTTTCCCAGAAAAGCAGCAATTTTAATTTGAAAGCAATTTTATGTATGAGTGAAAGAGAGGAAAAAGGAACCCCCGAAGAGCTGCAGGGCAAAAATCATTCAGTGGCAGCACCCTATCTCTGCAGACCTGCAGAGACAGAAAGAGAGAGAGAGACAATAGATGATAGATAGATAGATAGATAGATAGATAGATAGATAGATAGATAGAAAATAGATTAGATAGGATAGATAAATATAGAGACAGATACATAGATATAGATGATAGATAGATACATAAATAGATAAATAGATGATAGATGAAACATAGATACATAGAAATGATAGAGAGAGAGATGATAGGTGACATATAGATGATAGATAGATACA
This sequence comes from Grampus griseus, assembly GCF_964374135.1. Lineage (NCBI taxonomy): Eukaryota > Metazoa > Chordata > Mammalia > Artiodactyla > Delphinidae > Grampus > Grampus griseus. Next base: position 43,582,859 of record NC_138999.1, on the reverse strand, counting down.
TAGATAGATCTAGATGATAGATACAGATAGATACATAGATATAGAGATAGATAGATAGATAGATAGATAGATAGATAATCTCCAGGGTACACAGAATTGGCACCAATTTAATTTGGGCGGGCCTCCAGCAAGAATGTCGGTAACACTTGAGTGATCTTCCTTCAAACATCAAAGGGGATGATGAACTTTCATGATAAAGGAATGAGAATTTACAAAGTCCAGTGTTAACTTTATTCCAACTTTTGAAGAAGTTGCTGCAGAAACCTAAGTCCTGAAAGAGACTTTTTTCATTTGGAGACTCTCCTAGGGAGATTTTTCAAGCAGATAGGATTTTCCTAGTACTGCTTTGTAATTTGAGGTTGCAGCATAGCAAACATAGCAGGCACAAACTCTGACGCATGGATTTATATCTATGAGGAGAAGTGGAGGGAACAAGGATGTTTATGCACTGATATTACTACAATATTTGCTATTAAGAGACCTGAGCTCTGATATCAAGTTTGGCTGCATTGACAAGGTCTCTCAGATCCTAAGGCTCCTTATAGTGAACAATATCATGTATAACCAACTCTCCATCTCTAGGTGAAATGAAGACAGATTTAGGTATTTAATCCATGGTGCCAAGTAGCCTTGAGATTTTATGGAGGAGCCTCATGTCTGAGCACGTCTCCTGTCTTCTGAGAAATTCTTGGACTCTGTAGTTTAAAAATAACATTAGAATTCCGAAGACAGTCATTTAGATACTGCTGTGGTTAAGTGGTCGTATTTGCTAAGCACACACCTCAGAAGACAGGCAAATGATTATAAATAACAGTACAGATGCAGCACTGCACTTCTGGGAAGCAAGAACAAATCCAGCTTATGTGTCATCCTGCAACAGGATCGAGTTCTGTCCACAGATGACACTCAGTGGAAAGCTACCACTTAAAACCCACCAATGGAACAAGGAGGGCAGTATCAAAAAGTCAGGGCAGCAACATCTGAGTTCCCATCACACCTCAACTCCTCTGAGTTGGTACTCTGTGGATTATAAATGGAAGCTGGAAATTCAACAATCGGTATGTGATGAGGTGAGGTAATCAGAAGCCTACAGGATAAAGAGAAGCTTCCAAGACACACTGAAGCATAGCATGACTAGACCTTGGACTTCTAGCAAATGAGAGTGTATGTACAGGCCATTCTAGTCAGGAATTCTCAGAAGTAGCATATCTTTTTACATATTGATATTTTCTACTACAAATATAAATCTTAGTAGCAAAGTTATGAAAAACACCTGGCATGAGTAGTGGATAAGGCCAGCCTCAAGGATAGGGTTCATGTGTAGAACATGGAAGAGATTGCCCCCACACTAAATATTTACAGCCATGTGTATACATGGCTAGTCATTACTCTCGCCTGTGCCACCTTCCAGCATGAAGGACAACTATGTGTGCCTTGTTTTTCAAGTCCACATTTCAGAAGGCTGATATACACATTTTCTATGACTTGGGGGAAGTGGAGAGGAAGAGAAAAAGAAAAGAAAAAAACACCACACAAACCTAGTCATCCTTTCTAGGCTGAAGCCAATCCTAGGAACTGACTCGTGGTTGCCAGGGGGAGTTTTATGGAAAAAGTTAAAGTAGTGTAGCTGGAGAAGTCAGGCATGAAAGCTTCAACTCACTGTAGGAGCTGTTTAATCACTCTACACTCTAAGTGTGTCTGAGCAAGGGTGGGCATCATACCAACAGTGTAACCAGTAGCACTGGGGTGGTTGTGAGCCAGCCTAGCTCTTATGACCAGAGTGCTTTATTATTTGTTTTTCTTTCTAGGGAGCCTGGTAACTGGGGTATATGCATGACCCATTGCATTCTTTGCTCAGTGGCAGCATAGGATATCTGTTCTCTGGCATGTAGCTTCTTTCTAAGTCTGGAGTGGAGGGAGGAAAAGCAAACAATTAAAGTAGTAGTTGGCCTTCTCTTTCCTCAGTGTCTTCTAGTCCTATTGGTGTTGAACTTTGTCTTAGCTGTTTTAATCAAGGCTTCCACCACAGCAGACATTTCCTTTGTGGGATGGCTGTTGGTGGGGCATTTGGGTATGTAATCACCTTCAGGCAGGCCTTTCCCAGTTTCCGCTTGAGGAGGGGAAATGTGGGAGGAGTAAGGGAGGAGAGGAGGCTCCAAGTGGGTAATATCTCAGATTCTGCTATTTTCCCCTTCTGACCACTCCCTGGGCTGCCATCCTAAGGCGCACATGGTTCCTGGGTTTTAGTGTCACCATGTGGTTTAGCATGTTACTCATACTCCAGAGCTTGGACTTCCTGCCTAGCAGCAGCAGTGTAGTGGTGACCTCAACAAAGAAGGAAGTTGATATTCTTTGTGAGAAACAAAACTAGTGTGGGCAGGCTGCTGATGCTATGGGCTGATGACAATGACCTCCTCCTTAACCTGCCCCTGCTCTAAGAAAAAGGGCCCAACAAATCATTATAGGTAAAGATAGCACTCAGTTCATTCTAATATCCTGACAATTCTTTTCTCAGGTTGGATACAGAGTCACCTCCCCATCTCTCCCAACTTCATATGTCCCTGCAGTTCCTCTGGGGCAGTGAAGATCATTATTTGTAGCGAATCCTGCAGGAGGAGTTGCAGGTCAGGGGGCAGGATGGAGCCCTTAGCTTTTATGGAATGCAGCTTGGTTTACTGTTGGGGCACCTTCCACAGTGACTCATAGTAGGCGCCTGATCTTCTGACTCACCACTATTAAGGGAGCATGGTCATCCAGTGCTCATTATGAGCCCCTGATAGCTATGCAGACTTTACAGACCCTAAGAAGTATAGGAGAATCTATTTTGAATCTCACCACCCGCTACTGCACCCCCTCTATGCATTATTGAGTCCATTTGTGGCTTGCTGTATACTTATGCACATTCATATGGATTTGCCCCTGCTGATGTATGTGTGCTTCTCTTCCTACCAGTGTGAGTTAGTGTTTTTGTGTAGGAGTCCAGCATTATATTTTTACGTCAAGTCCTGTGAGGGGCATTCTCAGAACTAATAAAGCAATTTGTTTAAAAAGAACTTCCCACCTCCAGATGTCCCTAAGCAGACCAAGCTGATTACAAAAAGGACCAGTTCAAATCAGAACTCTTTGAGGAGTTTCCAGAAGATCAAATAGCCCAATATCAGATCAGCCATTTGTGGTCTAGGGAAAGATATTGGGACTAGAGCCTACAAAATGGAGGTACTGAGGATGGGATGGAAAAAGAGGAGGAGAGAAAGGAGGTTTGGTAAAAGGTTAAAAAGAACAACAACAAAAAAGGACATAGCCCCTGTCAGATGCCTAATTTCTCTTTCAATGTTTGGAAATACCACACAAATAGCTCTTGCATTCGAGTTGTCCAGGCGGCTGGAGATCTATTTATTTTGCATTTAACCAAGGGTCAAAGGATCTTTGCTGATGTTTTTGCTTAAGGGTTGTGAATAAAATTTCCACCATGCTTATCTGGGAGTGGACCGAGGTAGAGGAGGTTTATCCAGTACTTAAGTTATTTTTAGATCACCTTTAAGTCACTCCTTTGGAAGAAAGCAGCATTTATGTCCTGAAGGATTTCTGAAAAGAATACAGAAAAGCTGGGTTACTGCCCCCTTCATTCCTGACTCTGAAAAGATTTCCCACTGGGAATCCGAGTAAGTCACTTGGACTCTCTGTTTGCCCTGATCTCAAAGAATTATTGCTCAAATAACTGGAATTGGTCAAATAGTGGTAAAACCTAAGGCAACATATCAGAGATCTAGCCCTACCTTACACTAAATTGAGTTTCAACGGCTGATAATGACAACTAGTCAGTGCTTGGTGATATAAACTCATGGAATCTGACGGTCCTCATATGGAACACCTAAAACCAGTGTCCTGCTGTGTCTCTTTTTACTCAATTTTGATTCTTGTTATCTACTTACTAAAGTAGGTGTTTCAAGCATTTGTTGTACAGTAGCCCTCAAGTCTCGATTTCTGCAAAAGTATACACTGCTTCTCCTAGAAGCTAAAGAATTTTAGCTTTTGTATTTTTTGCCGATGTCTGACTACATAATTTTCAAGGTAGAAATTTCACAGATTTATTATATAACATTGTATATATACTAGTCATGCTTCTCTATTTTTTCTAAATGGAAGACAGTACAATTCAAAGAGGAATTGTAACTTTATGAGCTATTTCTCCCCTGCTCACATCAGGCATGGTAAATAAACTCTCAAAATTCACTATGTGTATTTTGTAGTATTATACTCAGCTCCAGGAGCTGCATAGTAGTACAAATGCGTTAGTAATTATGCACAAGCAATAAGCTCAAAATCTTTTAGTCAGGCCGGTCAGCGTGCATGCACGCACATGCACACACACACGGAAAATCCTCCAAAGGCATTAAAGATAGCAGAAAGTCATGGTGAATGTTTCTCCAAAGGTGTTATATAATAGGCATATAACAATATGATACCAAAAGCATGATCCATAAAAATAAAAATTGATATACTGGACCTCATCAAAATGTAAAACTTTTGCTCTGTGAAGCTTGTTAAGGGGATGAAAAGGCTAATTACAGACTGGGAGAAAATATTTTCAAATCACATATTTAACAAAGGACTTGTTTTTGGAATTATAAAGAACTCTAAAAACTCAACATTTTAAAACCAAAAAACTCCAATTAGAAAATGGGCAAAAGACATACATAGACATTTCATCCAAGAGAATATACAGATGGCAAATAAGTGTATGAAAAGATGTTCAATATCATTAGTCATTAGGGAAATACAATTAAGACCACAGTAAGATGTCACTACACACCTATAAAATAAAAGAGTAGTGACACCACCAAATTCTAGAGAGGATATAGAAAAACTTGATCATTCATACATCGCTGGTAGGAATGTAAAATGGTACAGGCACTCTGAAAAATAGCTTGACAGTTTCTTTTCAAACTAAAATATGTTTGCCATACAGCCCGGCAATTGCACACTTGGGCCTATATGCCAGAGAAATGAAAACTTACTTTCGTGCAGAAATGTGTACACATATGTTCATAGCAGCTTTATTCATAATAGCCAAATACTGGAATCTACCCAGATGTCTTTCATTAGATTGAATGGCTAAACAAATTGTGGTACATGCATACCATAGAATACTATTCAACAATACAACTTTGATGAACCTCAAGGAAACTATCCTACGTGTAAAAAGCCAATCTTAAAAGGATATATACTGAATGATTCCATTTATGTAACAATTGTGAAATAAAAAATTAGATGGAGAACAGATTTGTTGATGCCATGGGTCAAGGATGGGGGCAGGGGTGCAGAGGAAGTAGGTGTGGCTATAAAGGAGTAGCACAAGGGAGTGGTGATGGTACCACAATAGTGGTGATGGCACAATTCAATATCTTGACTGACATGATCTTTACTAAAAGCTACAAATGTGATAAAATTGCATAGAGGTACACACACAACACCTACAAAATGGGTTCATGTATAACTGGTGAAATCCAGATAAGATCTATGGATTGTACTAATGTCAATCTCCTGCTTTTGATATTGTACTATAGTTATAAAAGATGTTAACACTGGGGGAGGATGGGTGAAGAGTACACAGGACCTCCCTGTACATTTCTTTGTACCTTTCTGTGAATCTGTAATTATTTCAAAAATTTTTTAATGTTTTCTAAAAAAAACAAGGGTAATATTTTTTGGATGCTGTATATTTTGTTTCATATGTAAGGCACAATTAATTTCTTTATTTTGTGCATTACAAATAAATCCTGTGTATTAAAATTAATTTTGTCTTTTTTTGCCAAAATATATCATAATATTTTTTTTAAATATAGCTTCTAATGTAAAAATATGTTAATTCTCTGCTGTAGGGATGTGATTGTGGAAATGGGAGATATCTAACACAGCCAAACTCAGAGTTTTATAGCTCATTGTTAAACTGTAATTGACAAATTTAATAGGATTTTTTGTTTAGGATTTTGTAATGATCAGTCCTCAGTTGTGTTATAGCTAATTAGAATACATTTATATTTGGCTTTTAGCACTGGTTTTATGCTTTCACTTAAATATGCTTATATAAGCCTGAGTGACTTCATATTGCATTCAGAAAATAGATGGCAATAGATTACATCTTAATTTCATGCAAAGTACAGAATACCGTCTTGAGACTTGAAAAATGTATATTTCACAGATTTCTTAGCTCTTAGTTGCTCTTGGTTGTTTATGATGTGGAGAAATGGCTTTGTGACATTTACCATGAGGAAATTAATCAAACATTTTGATTCAAGAAGCCTCTTTTGGTTGCATTAGAATTCAAGAAGAGAATACAGAATGTTATCAGTAAACTTTCTCAAGATTCTTTGTTGAATTCTATCAATGAGTTCCAGAAAGCATTTGGGCCTAGGAGAATGAGATCATTTTTATTTATTTATATCAATTTACTAAAAGGTTTATACCTTTGACTAATATATATATACACACATATTTTGAAAAAAGCATATAAGTGGTGATACTACAAAATTAACGTGGTCTATAACACACTTTGACACTTCTTAGAAATAGATGCTATTGAGAAAATACGACATTTTACTTACATTAAACTTGGAGAAGGAAAAGCACTAAGTGTACCTATTGAGGCAATGAGTTACAAAGATGATAACTTACTTTCTCAATGGCTTTGTGTGATGTTGTAAGGATATTTAAGCTTCATGTAAAATGTATGCTTGAAACATTTTTCCATACAATAAAAGATTTTACGCAATGAATTCTTTCTTTTTTTTAACATCTTTATTGCAGTATAATTGCTCTACAATGGTGTGTTAGTTTCTGCTTTATAAAAAAGTGAATCAGCCATACATATACATATATCCCCATATCTCCTCCCTCTTGCATCTCCCTCCCACCCTGCCTATCCCACCCCTCTAGGTAGTCACAAAGCACTGAGCTGATCTCCCTGTGCTATGTGGCTGCTTCCCACTAGCTATCTGTTTTACATTTGGTAGTGTATATATGTCTATACCACTCTCTCACTTCGTCCCAGCTTACCCTTACCCCTCCCCGTGTCCTCAAGTCCATTCTCTATGTCTGCGTCTTTATTCCTGTCCTGCCCCTAGATTCTTCAGAACCATTTATTTTTTTTAGATTCCATACATGTGTTAGCATACGGTATTTGTTTTTTTCTTTATGAACTACTTTACACTGTATGACAGACTCTAGGTCCATCCACCTCACTATAAATAAATAAGTGTTGTTTCTTTTTAAATTTTTTAACATCTTTATTGGAATATAATTGCTTTACAGTGGTGTGTTAGTTTCTGCTTTATAAGAAAATGAATCAGCTATACATATACATATATCCCCATATCTCTTCCCTCTTGCATCTCCCTCCTTCCCACACTCCCTATCCCACTCCTCTAGGTGGTCACAAAACACCGAGCTGATCTCCCTGTGCTATGCAGCTGCTTCCCACTAGCTATCGGTTTTACATTTGGTATTGTGTATATGTCCATGCCACTCTCTCACTTTGTCCCAGCTTACCCTTCCCCCTACCCGTTCCTCAAGTCCATTCTCTAGTAGGTCTGTGTCTTTATTCCTATCCTGCCCCTAAGTTCTTCATGACCTTTTTTTTTTTAAATTCCATATATATGTGTTAGCATACAGTATTTGTTTTTCTATTTCTGACTTACTTCACTCTGTATGACAGACTCTTGGTCCATCCACCACACTACAAATAACTCAATTTCGTTTCTTTTTATGGCTGAGTAATATTCCATTGTATATATGTGCCACATCTTCTTTATCCATTCATCCCATGATGGACACTTAGGTTGTTTCCATCTCTGGGCGATTGTAAATAGAGCTGCAATGAACATTTTGGTATATGACTCTTTTAGAATTATGGTTTTCTCAGTGTATATGCCCAGTAGTGGGATTGCTGGGTCATGTGGTAGTTCTATATGTAGTTTCTTAAGGAACCTCCATACTGTTCTCCATAGTGGCTGAACCAACTCACATTCCCACCAGCAGTGTAAGAGGGTTCCCTTTTCTCCACACCCTCTCCAGAATTTATTGTTTCTAGCTTTTTTGATGATGACCATTCTAAATGGTATGAGGTGATACCTCATTGTAGTTTTGATTTGCATTTCTCTAATGATTAGTAGTGTTGAGCATCCTTTCATGTATTTGTTGGCAATCTGTATATCTTCTTTGGAGAAATGTCTATTTAGGTCTTCTGCCCATTTTTGGATTGGGTTGTTTGTTTGTTTTTTTGATGTTGAGCTGCATGAGCTGCTTGTAAATTTTAGAGATTAATCCTTTGTCAGTTGCTTCATCTGCAAATAATTTCTGCCATCCTGAGGGTTGTCTTTTCATCTTTTTTATGGTTTCCTTTGCTGTGCAAAAGTTTTTAAGTTTCATTAGGTCCCATTTGTTTATTTTTTATTTTATTTCCATTTCTCTAGGAGGTGGGTCAAAAAGGATCTTGTTGTGATGTATGTCATAGAATGTTCTACCTATGATTTCCTCTAAGAGTTTTATAGTGTCTGGCCTTACATTTAGGTCTTTAATCCATTTTGAGCTTATTTTTGTATATGGTGTTAGGGAGTGTTCTAATTTCATTCTTTTACATGTAGCTGTCCATTTTCCCCAGTACCACTTATTGAAGAGCTTGTCTTTTCTCCATTGTATATTCTTGCCTCCTTTATCAAAGATAAGGTGACCATACGTGTGTGGGTTTATCTCTGGGCTTTCTATCCTGTTCCACTAATCTATATTTCTGTTTCTGTGCCAGTACCATACTGTCTTGATTACTGTAGCTTTGTAATGTAGTCTGAAGTCTGGGAACCCGATTCCTCCAGCTCCATTGTTCTTTCTCAAAATTGCTTTGGCTATTCAGGGTCTTTTGTGTTTCCGTACAAATTGTGAAGTTTTTTTGTTCTAGTTCTGTGAAAAATGCCATTGGTAGTTTGATAGAGGTTGCATTGAATCTGTAGGTTGCTTTGGGTAGTAGAGTCATTTTCACAATGTTGATTCTTCCAATCCAAGAACATGGTATATGTCTCCATCAGTTTGTATCATCTTTAATTTCTTTCATCAGTGTCTTATAGTTTTCTGCATACAGGTCTTTTGTCTCCTTAGGTAAGTTTATTCCTAGATATTTTATTCTTTTTGTTGCAATGGTAAATGGGAGTGTTTCCTTAATTTCACTTTCAGATTTTTCATCAGTCGTGTATAGTAATACAAGAGATTTCTGTGCACTAAGTTTGTATCCTGCTACTTTACCAAATTCATCGATTAGCTGTAATCGTTTTCTGGTAGCATCTTTAGGATTCTCTATGTATAGTATCATGTCATCTGCAAACAGTGACAGCTTTACTTCTTCTTTTCCCATTTGGATTCCTTTTATTTCTTTTTCTTCTCTGATTGCTGTTGCTTAAACTTCCCAAACTATGTTGAGTAATAGTGGTGAGAGTGGACAACCTTGTCTTGTTCCTGATCTTAGAGGAAATGTTTGCAGTTTTTCACCATTGAGAATGATGTTGGCTTACACACTGAATTGTGCCTTCCTAAAATCACTTCACTGACACCTTTTCCTCTAATTTAGATTTTTCTCTTTGATTCGCCTATCCACTCACTCCAGAACTACCTTCTTTCATCCAAATGTCCATATACCCATCCTAGTTTGAAGCCATCAATCCACATCTTCTCTCACCTCTGAACATGCTATTTGGAGGACATGTATATGTGGGTCTAAATTAGGAAATTGAGATAGACCAAAGGACATGCCAAGGCACCCCTGAGTTCTTGAATGAGGAGATGACATGTATATGTATTTTACACATTTTGTAAAGTACAAATTTGGGGGTCAGAAAAATTGTCTCCTTTCACACTTACTCAAGGTTCATGAGGTTTTCAGTTTGCATTTCCCTTGTTATTTTTCATCATGTAATTTGCTTCTCCTGGCTAAAAATTGTTCAGCAAATCATGAGCCTGGAAAAGAGTCTTACCATGTCTCCAGGTGAGGAGGACCTGGAGAAATCAAAAAGCCCATCAGTTGGGAATACCAATGTGGGAATTTCTGCCCATCAGGAAAACCCCAGGGATTGCAGGCAGACATGGAGAGCTAAGAAGAATGAGCATCTCATTTCTCTGCATCAAGGGTAAAAGGAGGAGAAGGAACTTTTAAGAAAAGTAAGAACAGCCATTTGGAGGGGATAGCTTAGGTATATAGTCATCTCACATAGCCATGGGCAAGTAGATGGATTTGTTGACTGTGAAGTCCAATCCAACCATCTTAAGCTTTTGAAAGGAACACAGATAAAATGCAAAGATACATTTGCCAGTGTTTGTTGCATAGCTGTGCATTTAGACTTCCCTTGAAAGCCCAAGGCACATGAATGGCAAAGTAGAATAAGAAAGGATTGGAATTTTTACTTTAGGATAAGCACATGGCAGAAGCTGTTATGTGGGTAGTTGCAGATTTCTACGTTCTGTCCATTGTAAAAGATCTAGTCAGTTGGTATAATAAAACCCTGATTTTAGTTATTTATGTGGGAAAATGGCCCTGTGATATTTACCTTTATTTCATTTAACTAGTTCTAAGTTTGCAAGTTTATACCTCTAAAAGCAAATGATTTCTTCCTAGATAATTGGCCCTGAATTAAGAATACTATCAGTAGAATAAAATGCCACCAGGTAAATGGTGATGCTTTAGACATGGAAGATTATAGCTGCTCTTGAAACTGCATTTCCCATAGTTGTGGTTAATGGAATACAACAGAAGAGGATGTTTTCAACTCAGTTATCCTTCTTGTCCTTCAAAAATTGCCTCGCTGTTTTAACGTAAACACGAGAGAGGATTAGATTTGAAATGTCTGTGTGCTAAATTTAAAGAGATACAAACACTTGGGTTCACTAATCCTAACTGTTCTAATCACCATTTGTTCTCACACTGGTTTCTCTTCCAGGCTTGAATAGAACATTCCTCTTAACTTGCCTTAAATATTCAGACCTACCATCAGAAGCCCTTCTGATGTTCTAAGATTCTTTTTTTTTTGAGAGAGTGGAGTTCAAAATTCCCAGCATTATGAGTATCTTTATGGGGAGAGCAGGCACAGATTCTTCTCCAGACTTAAATTTGATTTTCTATTTATAGTCTTTGTTTCCTTTCTCAGCCATCCGTGTTCTGTTACTCATGGGAAGGAGAGAGTCTGTGCTTGCATGGAATAATCCACAAAAATCAAAAGCACACTAATAGCTGGTACTAAAGACCCACTGGGCTTAGATTATTAGTATGTAGATTATGCTCCCAATTTTGGCTCAAATACTGATTTCAAATCAATCCCCCAATACCCCATTGCAACCACATATATACTTACACTTGATAAGTCTTGTGGTCCAATTTAGGAGTCAAAAATATTGCCACCATATCCACAGAAGGAAAGAAGAAATATGTATTGAATTTCTACTTGGCACTAAGCACTTTCATGTATTCCCTTGATCTTTATTAAGAGTTGAGTGTCACTGTATGTGGTTTTGTAGGTAAAAATGCTGAGGTTTGTAAGTTAAATTACTTGCCCAAAGACAGACACATAATAAGAGATGGAGCTGAGTTTCAAATCCAGGTTTATCTGATTCCAAAATCTACACTCCTTTTCACTGCACAAATTGGGTTTTGCCAGTTGTGCTTAGAAATATAAGGATCTTCATGTGTTTCCTACAACAGCAACTGGCTTTTAGAAGCCAAGTGATAGGACATGGATCCCTGAACATTTGAGAACAACTTTTTTCATTGTCCTCCCTATGTGTGTTTTACTTCACTCAATTTCATTTTATAAACATTTATCAAGTACCTACTATGCATAGGTTGTGGCACTCTGGGCACTTTGCCTATCGGACATAACTCGGCTATGACATATTTTGTGATTTACCAAGAAAGCTTTATACTGAGGTTTGCCTTCCTGACCTGCTCAGTTTTGAAATAATTTCTATTCCTGGGCCCAGGCCCTATCTTTTGCTGCCATGTTTAATTTGGTAGGAGGTTACTTTATGGCAATAGACCTGAGCAACATTAGCAGTTTTGTTCTGTTATGTCTTTGTCTTCCCTTGCTGAAGCAAGTGCCAAATTTTAGCATATTTATCCACAGCTCTTAGTAAGGAGATGGCAGCTTGGGGAAGGGGCATGACTTGCTTACATAGCAGTTTACTGGAGCTGCCCAAACTGTATGCAATTCATAGTCCATTAATCCACTGTCTTCTCCTGGTGCCATATCGCTGCCCATACTGCACCCATGTACAAATATTTCTGTGAAAACTCACAAGTTGGATCATTCAGATCTCCTGTGGTTTTGCCAACTATCCACTCTCTCTCTCACCCCAAATCAATCCTCACTTTCCGGGAGAGAGAGGCTAGTTGTACAGTATAATGAATATAAATGCTTGTAGGCTTTAGAATAAGACAGACCTGGGTTCAAAGTCATCCTCCTTTGTAACTGTGTGTGACCTTGGAAAACTTCGTAGATCATTCTGAGCTTCAGTGCTTCATCTGTAATATGAGGCTAATAATACTTACCTTGCAGTATTGTGAGTATTAGCACTAATGGATACAACTTGCTTAGCAGGATACCTAACCATAGTGGATATTTCAGAAAAGGTGTGGATTTCAGACTTATGTCTGTGAGTACATTACTTGTTAATCATATTATGAGGGGCCAAAGGGGTTAGCTGTGTCTCTATATTTCTCTGTATCAATTTTGGTGTATGTATATTGCTATTAGTGAGACTGTTTAACACTGACTCTCCCCTGCCATCTCCTCTACTCCTTCCCTTTCTTAAGCAATCCTAGTTTTTAGGTCCTGTTTCCAATGAAAGGACAGTCCCCTCCCCCTACAAGAGGACAATTTTGCCTACAGGTCTAGCTGTTCCCCAGATCTCAGTTGATAATCCTTCTCTTCCCATTTTAGTCAGCACTGCCTTCTCCCCAGCAAACTTAAAATAGATAGTTGCACACACTGGTTAGGGCACAGTCTCAGAGCCAATGAAATGGTGGTTGAGAGATGGTTCCAGGATGAGTGAGAGTCCTATGCATCACTGGTGGGGAAATGAACCTCTTGTGTCATCTGTAAGTCTATGAGTGTTTTCAGCCACCCCCCAGCCACCCCTCCATGCTCGAACTAGTCATTGCTTTTCTACTCCTCTCTTCCCCCTTTCCAGGCCTGTCAGCTTGACTTAGAATACCACTGATCTCTTTCTTCCTCTTTCTCTTTCCCTCTCTCTTAGTGCATTTGTACTTTTAGGTGGCCCCTTCTGGATAAGCTATCAAGAGTTGAGCAGCACAAGATCCAGATGATAACAGTCAGCATTGCTGTAAACCTTGGCCAGTGGGTGTTAGAATTTGATTGCTGTAGTTAGTAGACATTTAGGAGTTGAGCAGTCTTAATCCCTTAAACATAGCCTGGCTAGAGAGAGTGGTGTTCTACCAGGTGTTTGCCTGCAGGGAGAAATTAGAGAAGGATGCAGGTCTGAATGGTGTTTCAACAGGGAAATAAATGAAGGTCTAAAACTATGAAAAGCTTAGCAGTAGGTCTTAGGGTAAAGCATCTGAACAAGACGTGGGAAATGGCCCCTGGGAAGGGAGGGGAACAGTAACAGCAATGTTCTCAGTCTTTCCTAGTAAGATCCTTGTAGAATGCTTTCCTGCAGTAGATGCACTGCCAAGTTAATTTTTCATTATTGTTACTAAGAATCGTCCAGGTCAGAGAAGAGCTTCCCTTAGGGCCCAGCATGGCACTATCATCATTAACCATGAGTATGCATAAAAATGGCACACTTGACTATGCCTATACTTCTTTACCAACAGTGATAACAGAGATTTATACTGCTGGATGGCAGAAAAGGGATGAGAAGGCAAAATTAGGCTTTGAAAATACAGACTACTAATTAAAATGATATCAAACAACACAGAAAACATAAAATATAGAGATACAGTGAAAAGAGCCTTGTGCCAGAGCCAGTTTACAACATGGTGACCTTGGGCAAGTCACTTTACTTCCCTGAGTCACAGTGTTCTTATCTGGAAAAGAGTCGTATAGCTGATTCACTTTACTTTTTCTTTTTTTAACATCTTTATTGGAGCATAATTGCTTTAAAGTGGTGTCTTAGTTTCTGCTTTATAACAAAGTGAATCAGCTATACATATACATATATCCCCATATCTCCTCCCTCTTGCGTCTCCCTCCCACCCTCGCTATCCCACCCCTCTAGGAGCTCACAATGCACTGAGCTAATACTCCTGTGCTGTGTGGCTGCTTCCCACTAGCTATCTATTTTACATTTGGTAGTGTATATATGTCCATGCCACTCTCACTTCGTCCCAGCTTGCCCTTCCCCATCCCTGTGTCCTCAAGTCCAATCTCTACCTCTGCGAATTTATTCCTCTCCTGCCCCTAGGTTCTTCAGAACCATTTATTTTTTTTAGATTGCATATATATGTGTTCACAAACGGTATTTATTTTTCTCTTTCTGACTTACGTCACTCTGTATGACAGTCTCTAGGTCCATCGACCTCATTACAAATAACTCAATTTCATTTCTTTTTATGGCTGAGTAATATTCCTTATATACATTTGCCACATCTTCTTTATCCATTCATCTGTCAGTGGACACTTAGATGGCTTCCATGTCCTGGCTATTGTAAATAGAGCTGCAATGAACATTGTGGTACACGACTCTTTTTGAATTATGGTTTTCTCAGGGTATATGCCCAGTAGTGGGATTGCTGGGTCATATGGTAGTTCTATTTTTAGTTTTTTAAGGAACTTCCATACTGTTCTCCATAGTGGCTGTATCAATTTACATTCCCACCAACAGTGCAAAAGGGTTTTTCTCCACACCCTCTCCAGCATTTATTCTTTGTACATTTTTTGATGATGGCCATTCTAAACGGTGTGAGGTGATACCTCATTGTAGTTTTGATTTACATTTCTCTAATGATAAGTGATGTTGAGCATCCTTTCATGTATTTGTTTGCAATCTGTATATCTTCTTTGGAGAAATGTCTATTTAGGTCTTCTGCCCATTTTTGGATTGGGTTGTTTGTTTTTTTGATATTGAGCTGCTTGTAAATTTTGGAGATTAATCCTTTGTCAGTTGCTTCATTTGCAAATAGTTTCTCCCAAGATGAAAAGAGGGTTGTCTTTTCATCTTGTTTATGTTTTCCTTTGCTGTGCAAAAGTTTTTAAGTTTCATTAGGTCCCATTTGTTTATTTTTGTTTTTATTTCCATTTCTCTAGGAGGTGGGTCAAAAAGGATCTTGCTGTGATGTATGTGATAGAGTGCTCTGCCTATGTTTTCCTCTATGAGTTTTATAGTGTCTGGTCTTACATTTAGGTCTATAATCCATTTTGACTATGGTGTTTATTTCTGTGTATGGTGTTAGAGAATGTTCTCATTTCATTCTTTTCCATGTAGCTGTCCAGCTTTCCCAGCACCACTTATTGAAGAGGCTGTCTTTTCTCCATTGTATATTCTTGCCTCCTTTATCAAAAATAAGATGACCATGTGTGTGACGGTTTATTCCTGGGTTTTCTATCCTGTTCCACTAATCTGTATTTCTGTTTTTGTAACAGTACCATACTGTCTTGATTACTGTCACTTGGTACTATAGTCTGAGGGCAGGGAACCTGATTCCTCCAGCTCCATTTTTCTTTCTTAAGATTGCATTGGCTTGTCGGTATCATTACCGTTTGCATACAAATTGTGAAATTTTTTCTTCTAGTTCTGTGAAAAATGCCATTGGTAGTTGATAGGGATTGCACTGAATCTGTAGGTTGCTTTGGGTAGTAGAGTCAATTTCACAATGTTGATTCTTCCAATCCAAGAACATGGTATATCTCTCCATCTGTTTGTATCATCTTTAATTTCTTTCATCAGTGTCTTATAGTTTTCTGCATACAGGTCTTTCATCTCCTTAGGTAGGTTTATGCCTAGATATTTTATTCTTTTTATTGCAATGGTAAATGAGAGTGTTTCCTTAATTTCTCTTTCAGATTTTTTATCTTTAGTGTATAGGAATGCCAGAGATTTCTGTGCATTAATTTTGTATCCTGCTACTTTACCAAATTCATTGATTAGCTCTGTAGTTTACTGGTAGCATCTTTAGGATTCTCTATGTATAGTATCATGTCATCTGCAAACAGTGACAGCTCTACTTCTTCTTTTCTGATTTGAATTCCTTTTATTTGTTTTTCTTTTCTGGTTGCTGTGGCTAAAACTTCCAAAACTATGTTGAATAATAGTGGTGAGAGTGGACAACCTTGTCTTCTTCCTGATCATAGAGGAAATGCTTTCAATTTCTCACCATTGAGAATGATGTTGGCTGTGGGTTTGTCATATCTGGCCTTTATCATGTTGAGCTAAGTTCCCTCTATGACTACTTTCTGCAGGGTTTTTATCTTAAATTGGTGTTGAATTTTGTCAAAAGCTTCTTCTGCATCTATTGAGATGATCACATGGTTTTTCTCCTTCAATTTGTTATATGGTGTATCACATTGATTGATTTGTATGTATTGAAGAATACTTGCATTCCTGGGATAGGCCCCACTTGATCATGGTGTATGATCCTTTTAACGTGTTGTTTGATTCTGTTTGTGGCATTTGGTTGAGGATTTTTGCATCTATATTCATCAGTGATACTGGCCTGTAGTTTTCTTTCTTTGTGACATCTTTTTCTGGTTTTGGTATCGGGGTAATGGTGGCCTCATAGAATGAGTTTGAGTATGTTCCTCCCTCTGCTATATTTTGGAAGAGTTTGAGAAGGATAGGTGTTAGCTCTTCTCTAAATGTTTGATAGAATTTGCCTGTGAAGCCATCTGGTTCTGGGTTTCTGTTTGTTGGAAGATTTTTAAACATCGTTTTAATTTCAGTGCTTGTGATTGACCTGTTTATATTTCCTATTTCTTCCTGGTCCAGTCTCGGAAGGTTCTGCTTTTTGAAGAATTTGTCCATTTTTCCCAGATTGTCCATTTTATTGGCATAGAGTTGCCTCTTGTAATCTCTCATGATCCTTTGTATTTCCGCAGTGTCAGTTGTTACTTCTCCTTTTTCATTTCTAATTCTATTGATTTGAGTCTTCTCCCTTTTTTTCTTGATGAGTCTGTCTAATGGTTTATCAATTTTGTTTATCTTCTCAAAGAACAAGCTTTTAGTTTTATTTATCTTTGCTATCGTTTCCTTCATTTCTTTTTCATTTATTTCTGATCTGATGTTTATGATTTCTTTCCTTCTGCAAACTTTGGGATTATTTTGTTCTTCTTTCTCTAATTGCTTTAGGTGTAAGGTTAGATTTTTTATTTGAGATGTTTTTTGTTTCTTGAGGTAGGATTGTATTGCTATAACCTTCCCTCTTAGAACTGCTTTTGCTTCATCCCATAGGTTTTGGGTCGTCGCGTTTTCATTGTTATTTGTTTCTAGGTATTTTTTATTTCCTCTTTGATTTCTTCAGTGATCTCTTGGTTATTAAGTAGTATATTGTTTAGCCTCCATGTGTTTGTATTTTTTACAGATTTTTCCCTGTAATTGATGTCTAATATCATAGCATTGTGGTCGGAAAAGATACTTGGTATGATTTCACTTTTGTTAAATTTCACAAGGCTTAATTTGTGACCCAAGATATGATCTATGCTGGAGAATGTTTCGTGAGCACTTGAGAAGAAAGAGTATTCTGTTATTTTTGGATGGAATGTCCTATAAATATCAATTAGGTCCATCTTGTTTAATGTATCATTTAAAGCTTGTGTTTCCTTATTTATTTTCAGTTTGGATGATCTGTCCATGGGTGAAAGTGGGGTGTTAAATGCCCCTACTATGATTGTGTTACTGTTGATTTCCTGTTTTATGGCTGTTAGTATTTGCCTAATGTATTGAGGTGCTCCTATTTGGGTGCATAAATATTTACAGTTGTTACGTCTTCTTCTTGGATCGATTCCTTGATCATTATGTAGTGTCCTTCTTTGTCTCTTGTAATAGTCTTTATTTCAAAGTCTATCTGTTCTGATGTTAGAATTGCTAGTCCAGCTTTGTTTTAATTTCCATTTTCATGGAATATCTTTTTCCATCCCCTCACTTTCAGTCTGTATCTATCCCTAGGTCTGAAGTGGGTCTCTTGTAGACAGCATATATATGGGTCTTGTTTTTGTATCCATTAATCCAGTCTATGTCTTTTGGTGGAAGCATTTAATCCATTTATATTTAAGGTAATTATCAATATGTATGCTCCTGTTACCATTTTCTTAATTGTTTTGGGTTAGTTATTGTAGGTCTTTTCCTTCTCTTGTGTTTCCTGCCTAGAGAAGCTCCTTTAGCATTTGTTGTAAAGCTGGTTTGGTTGTGCTGAATTCTCTTAGCTTTTGCTTGTCTGTAAAGGTTTTAATTTCTCCATCAAATGTGAATGAGATCCTTGCTGGGTAGAGTAATCTTGGTTGTAGGTTGTTCTCCTTCATCACTTTAAATATGTCCTGCCATTCCCTTCTGGTCTGCAGAGTTTCTGCTGAAAGATCAGCTGTTAACCTTATGGGGATTCCCTTGTATGTTATTTGCTGCTTTTCCCTTGCTGCCTTTAATTTTTTTCTTTGTATTTAATTTTTGCTAGTTTGATTAATATGTGGCTTGCGTTTGTCTCCTTGGATTTATCCTGTATGGGACTCTCTGTGCTTCCTGGACTTGATTGACTATTTCCTTTCCCATATTAGGGAAGTTTTCTACTATAATCTCTTCAAATATTTTCTCAGTCCCTTTCTTTTTCCCTTCTTCTTCTGGGACCCCTATAATTAGAATGCTGCTGCATTTAATGTTGTCCCAGAGGTGTCTAAGACTGTCCTCAAGCATTTTCATTTTTTTTTATTCTGCTCTACATTAGTTATTTCCACTATTTTATCTTCCAGGTCACTTATCCGTTCTTCTGCCTCAGTTATTCTGCCATTGATTCCTTCTAGAGAATTTTTAATTTCATTTATTGTGTTGTTCATCATTGTTTGTTTGCCATTTAGTTATTCTAGGTCCTTGTTAAACGTTTCTTGTATTTTCTCCATTCTATTTCCAAGATTTTGGATCATCTTTATTATCATTACTCTGAGTTCTTTTTCAGGTAGACTGCCTATTTCCTCTTCATTTGTTTGGTCTGGTTGGTTTTTACCTTGCTCCGTTATCTGCTGTGTGTTTCTCTGTCTTCTCATTTTGCTTAACTTACTGTGTTTGGGGTCTCCTTTTTGCAGGCTGCAGGTTCACAGTTCCCGTTGTTTTTGCTGTCTTCCCCCAGTGGCTAAGGTTGGTTCAGTGGGTTGTTTAGGCTTCCTGGTAGAGGGGACTAGTGCCCATGTTCTGGTGGATGAGGTTGGATCTTCTCTTTCTGGTGTGCAGAACTGTGTCTGGTGGTGTGTTTTGTGGTGTCTGTGACCTTATTATGATTTTAGGCATCCTCTCTGCTAATGGTCGGGGCTGTGTTCCTGTCTTGCTGGTTGTTTGGCATAGGGTCTCCAGCACTGTAGCTTGCTGGTTGTTGAATGGAGCTCAGTCTTAGCGTTGCGATGGAGATCTCTGGGAGAGCTTTCACCATTTGATATTACATGGATCCGGGAGATCTCTGGTGGACCAATGTCCTGAACTTGGCTCTCCCACCTCAGTGGCACAGGCCTGACACCTGGCTGGAACACCAAGACCCTGTTAGCCACATAGCTGCTCACTTTTCTAGTTCTGCTCCAGAATCACAACAGAGCTCATTTCCTGGGCCCTGGGCCCCCCACCAGACAGTTGTATTCACTTGCAAATGCCTAGACTGGTGGAACTTGTTTTCTGGCTATTGTTGAAGGCAATTGTTCCTGTGAAACCCCAGGGCCCAGCGGAATTAGATCCTTTGGTGTGGATGAGTGAGCAAGCCCAACCAGGGCTTAGCAGCACCCCCTGGGGAAGGGAAAGGGTTTGGCCTCACTTTGTTATACAGCAGCAACTAACACAACAATGTTAAGCAATTATACTTCAATAAAGTTGTTAAAAAAAAAAACCCGAACTGAACCAAATACCTGCGATTCACACCATCAGTCTCCCCCCCCCCCCCCGCCATTCTGCCTCCTTCAGTCAATTGACATAGGATAGGGTATATCTTGCAATAAGACCAGTGGTTTAAACCTTACTTTTTTTTCTTTCAGTGAAGGAATAACTGGTCTTCCATGTCCTGTAAAATCCAAGAGAGATATTAGCTCTGCCATTTATTAACCTATTAAGGGAAGTTACCTAATCTCTCTAAGCCTCAGTTTCTCAGTCTATAAAGTGAAGGTTGTTATGGCACCTACTTTTTAGAATTGTTATTGGGCTCAAATGACATACCCCATGTAACATGATTTAACACAGTGCTTCCCACATAGTGAAGACTCACCAACTGTTAGTAATTCATATTACTACTACTATTACTACTGCTACTACTACTCAAGAAAGCTTATCCCTGGTGGCCTCCTTTTACCAACTGGCACAGCTTTTCAACTTTGTTACCTGGCCAGTAATTTCTCTATAACCAAGGCCCACAACATAGTTTCCTCCTTGACAGATTAGTGTCTCCTGCAATCACAGCTCTTTCCTCCATTTTCCCTCCAGGTTTTGTGGGCTGTCAAATTACCATACCTCATACCCTCTTTCCTCCACATGAGACAATTTTGTTCAGCCAGGGACAGTCCTCTGCTCAGAGGCAGCAAGGCTATCCATAGCTTTAGGCATTGGGTGGAGTCTCCCATGGGTCTGTCCCTCACCCTGCCCCCAAGCTCTTCCTACCCCTGAGGTGTCCTTACCTGAGACCTTGCTCCTGCTCTCACCTACCACTAATGGGGCAAATTGGGCAAGCACACACACACACCTCATGCACACAGGTTGCCCATTCCCCCCAACACAAAACCACTAGTGAATTACTGAATTTAATCTTCCCTAGACTACTATTGCTGCAAGAAGCAAGCAAACCAACTGGTTCTAGCATCAGTTTCTGTCTTCCAACTTCATGATTCTTGTCAACACCAGTTCATAAGGCTGAGAAAAAAATGAAAAGTCACACATCCCCTGTTTATTATCTAACCACTTCATCCCCAGAGGACCTGTTAGTGAATGTAGTTTTAGATCCTGTGTGCATCTTCAGATAGCTATCTGCATGGGGCCAGTTTGGCAATAAGGCAATGTCCCCAACTCCCTAAGAACATGTGGTTAGGTGATATGGGCTCACCACGCCTACTTTATTATAGGCACTTGAAGCCATGATTGGAAAGAGGTAGTTCTAAAGACCAAAGCACAGGAAGCACCAATTGAGTCTTCATTGCTTTGCTCTTAGAGTGAGTTGTAGCCAAATGAACTACATATTTGCATACTTGCAAGGTTCATTTTGGCCTTAGGTTGCAAACATTTAAAAATACCTCTAAAGGCTGAAGTTCCCACGTTTAGGAGCTCCTAGACGGTCCAGCATATTGTCACAAAGTATCAAAATATGCAAAATATGGGATTATGACATTTCAGGCCTCTCTCCAAAATACAGTTTTTTTCCTCCCCTTTGTGAAATAATTTGTAGTACATGGTCTCTCTCAGCTAAACAAGTGGGAAATCTGCAGATATTACTGTCCATGGCTTTTCCTCCTTGGTGAAATTATGGCCCCTAGGGGAAGAAATAAGTGGACTGAAGTGATCCTCAGGTTGGACCTGACACCCAAGCCAGATCATTATGACCATCATCCTTTAGATGCTTAGGATTTGGAGGGGAGAGGCAGTAGAGTCAAACAGACCTGGCTTTAAACCCCATCTCTGCCACTCACTGTGACTTAGAACTAATCACTTAACCTCTCTAATCCTCAACTTCTCCACCTCCCCAACAGGACTGTTTCTGTGGGCATTAAATGAAATAATGCATGTAAAGCAAGAGCAAATAGCAGACATTTGTCATCCAGGAACAACTCTCTTCCTCTGGAGTGGGATAATTGAAAAGAAACTTAGAGAAGATGCTGCCTTGGCTGCTTCTATGAGGACATCGCCAGAGTCTGAACAGGAGCCACTGGTCTCACAGAAGGTGGTTAGGATAAAGAAGGCATGTGGCTTGGTGGTGGGACCCAAGGGCTAGAAGCAATGGGGGGAGTGTCTCTGAGAGAAGAAACATCCACAGGATATTAAAAGAACCTATCCATCTCTGGCTGCTGATGGTCAGGTGAAAGGATGGGGAAGAAAGCAGTTGGAAGCAGGCATGTTTTGTCATTCCTTGTAATTCAGTGACACTAGATATGATAGTTGCTGTCCTGGCCTCTGTGACCTTGGTTAAGCTGAAGACCCGTGTCCAAAATTCCATGATATCTTTCCTTTAGGGACTTTGTGTGACCACAGAACTTCCTTTTCTAGGCAGCAGCAACTGCAGCTGTAGCAACAGGGGTCTTCTGCTAAGCTTCTGCTTATACCACTCCTTTAACTGGATTTCCTGCTTCTGAGATTTTGGTTCTCCCAAGGCTCAAAAACAATCCTCCTCCCCCTAGTTGACACCTTTCATCTTCCCTGCATTTGCAGAGCAAAACCAACCTTTTGCAGGAAGCGTTCCCCTTAGCCACTCTTCTCAAACTTCCAAAGCTCTGACCCAGTCTGTCCTCTTGATCCCAGTCTTGGAGTCAAGCCATGTTCCTGCTGGTATCCTCGCACCCCTTTCCATGCTCTTCCTCTGAAGCCCCTCAAAACTATATACCTGTTCCAGGAGGTGCTGCCAATATAGAGCAAACTCAATGGCTGTGGTTATAGGGCCCCTCCACTCACATGAAGGAGGTCAGAGAGGATTCCCCACATCACTGAAATAGAGTGGCCAGAAGCCCAGTACTGGTTCTGTCACAAATTTCCTGTTTGACTTGAAGTGTAGCCCCTCTGGGGCCCTATTTTCATCATCTTTAACAGGGTGGGGAGGGAGATTACTCATTGCTAAGGTCAGGTTAGCTCTGAAAGTTAAAAGGCTGTTTTGTGGCAAGAGCACAGACTTTGAACTACATAGACCAAAGCTTGTATCCCCACCCAGAGCCAAGTTACTTATAATCTCTCCTAGCAGTGAAATGGCTTGTTCAAGGCTGCACAGTTCAAACCTGTGTGTAGGTCTGGAAGGACTCAGCCAAGCTCTTCCCACTTTGTGGCTGGTACTAGTCCCAGGGCAATTACCAAGAGCCAGGTTACTGCTTTCTGCAGTTTGTCAGCCTGGGTCCAAATTGCTCATCTCCTCCCCAATCCGCAAGCAATTAATGGTCCTTACCATTCCTAGGAAACTCCAATAACAGAAAAAGAAAGGAGAGAGATTTGAGAAGACATATCTTTTTAGGCTTTATGGTCCCAGTGGACTAGTTTTAAAGTTACCAGCCATTGATATTTATCTTATCAATGTACTCACACCAATGCAAAATGACATGTATATACAGAGAGTCATTGCAGTATTGTTTGTAATAGAATAAGATTTTAAACCATTGTCCATCAATAGGGAACTGTTTAAATAAATCATATTATATCCATACAGCAGAATGCTATGCAACTGTAAAAAGAAATGAGGCAGCTCAGTATGTACAGATATTGAAAGGGCTCCATGATATATTAAGTGTAGAAAGCAAGAGACAAAACATGCGTAGAATGTTATGATTTACGTGAAGAAAGAATATATGTGTATAAAATATCTTTGGAATGATATGGAAGAACTGGCTAAAGTTTTTACATAGTCAGAGAAAAATGTAACATCATTTTCAACTGTCTTTTATTTCACTCATAGAGAGCAGGGATGTGGTTGAGGCTCTATAGTTCTTCCTTAGCACAGGAAGCAGTGGGAGGGATTTGCAGCTATAGCCCTTGCAGACATGAGCAGCTGGAAGACCTAGCACCTGAGTGCTAGGGTGACAAAAGGTCTCAGTTTGCCCATGACTCTTCTGGTTTTAGCACTGAAAGTCCTGGGAAAACTGGGACAGTTTGTCACCCTATTCCTCATTCTTCTGCTTCAGTCTTTAGCCAGCCCGGCTTGCTAGTGCCAGAGAGGGGAGCTCCCAGCAGTGAGATGAATGGAGTGCTTGCCTCCACAATCCACAAGGGACTCACAGTTATAGAATGGCTAGCAGGCACATGCTGTGCAAGGTATTCTCATCTAACAGACAAGGAAATTGAGGCTCAGAGAGGTTAAGTGATTTGCCCAAGGTCACACAGCTAGTAAGTGCTGGAGCCAGTCTGTCTGACTCCAGCTATGTCAACAGGACCCTGGGGAATGTAAAGCTTTCAGGAAAGCAGAGGGCCTGGCCTTTCTTAAAGCCTAAAGCACCCATAGTTGCATTTTAACCAAATCAAACATTGTTTCTCTGAATCAACTTTGGCAGTCCTGTGTTAGGAAATGGCTTTCTTCCCATCACCCCAGCCCCCAAAGCAAAGAGAATACATGTTCCAGGTTTTGGAGCCATAGACAGAAAGCTGGCTTCTCTAGCTGTGCTCATAGTGGAAGTCTGAGCACTGGAGGAATAATAACCTACTCATCCCAACTTGATCCAGCCTCCCTCCCAAGAGCCGCATGAGAAAGTAAAACAGC
Source organism: Grampus griseus (assembly GCF_964374135.1). NCBI lineage: Eukaryota > Metazoa > Chordata > Mammalia > Artiodactyla > Delphinidae > Grampus > Grampus griseus. Next base: position 43,558,258 of record NC_138999.1, on the reverse strand, counting down.
AGAGCAGCCAGCTAATAACAGGTAGTGGTGTATGTTATGATGCTTGCTTACTTTTTGATTGGGTGGGGGTGGAATTCAATTTGGCTATGTAATAGGGGCTTCTTTTGCTAGGAAAGGGTAAAAGAATCCTCCAAAGCCTCATACATCAAAAACCCACCGAGCCACAGAAAAACAGACCTAGCAGATAGTAGAAGCTTTGGGGGATTTCAGAGGAGCACAGGAAAAGGTCATAGAAGCAGCTGTACTTGCCCTTTCCCAATTAAGCAGCAGGCAGGTGTTAATTATATATAGGCGATTGGACTGCTTTATAGACCCTGTTGAGATATTCTATAGAATATATTTTATAAATATGGAGCAAGGGAAATGCTTACCATCACTGTTGGCAATTAATTTGTACATGCTGAGTTGCAGAGCACTGGGGAGAGAGATCACTGGTACCAGAGTGCAGGAGTTTCTGGGAATGATGAATTGGGGGATTGGCTTATTAAAGATGATGTAAAAAGAAACTGCTTTCTCTGCAAGAGCTGCCACAGGTTAGGCAAAGACATTTTGTGTGAACGCTGTACTCAAGGCCTGAATGAACTATGCCTCGATAAATCCCGTGCTCTTGGATTTGAATGAAGTCAGTTGATGACTGTGGTGATTGAATTCAGCACCACACTCACTCCCACTACTAAACTTCCAGCCTTGAGAGGTTTAGAGACGGATTTTAATATCACATAGAACTGCCTGCAATATGTTCTGGTTTAAGAAGCATTAGGTGGGTCACGTGGCATTTCAGTATGTACAAGGATCCAATGACCCTTCCTAACTTCTTCCTATCTGCAGCATCACAAATATTGCTACAGGAATGTGACAGCTTGGACCAAGAGGGTTACAGGTGTGCCTCATTTTATGAACTAGCTGTGTGCCTGTAAACTTGGCCACCAAAAAACAATTCCCGTATAGAATCCCGTTCCTCATTGCCTTCCATAATAACACTGGAGATGCATTCTTCTGACAAATATTGTAGCCCCAAGATGCTGCAAAATCTTAAAAATGTCAAACATTGACAATCTTACTTGAGAGGAAAAATGTCAAATATGTTGATAATGTCTTAGAAATAAAAATATAAGCCACTGGGAATTCCCTGGTGGCACAGTGGTTAAGAATCCACCTGCCAATTCAGGGGACACAAATTCGAGCCCTGGTCTGGGAAGATTCCACAAGCCGTGGAGTAACTAAGCCCGTGCACCACAACTACTGAGCCTGAGCTCTAGAGCCCGTGAGCCACAACTCCTGAGCCCGTGTGCCACAACTACTGAAGCCCACGCACCTAGAGCCCGTGCTCTGCAACAAGAGAAGCCACTGCTATGAGAAGCCCGCAATGAAAAGTAGCCCCCGCTTGCCACAACTAGAGAAAGCCCACGTGCAGCAAGGAAGACCCAAAGCATCCAGAAGAAAAAAAAAAAACATATATATATATATATATATATATATATATATATATATATATATATATATATATATATATATATATATATGCCACTTAAAGAAACCGGAGTTCAGGGTGTCTTTCACAGGACAGAACTGAGTTAGATGCCTTTCACTACCTACTTCAGAGGGGTGCTTGGAAGATTCAATAACAAAAGTAAAAGCACTTTATCCATTCCAAAGTGCTGTATACATGTGAATTCTCCTTACTCTTCTAGTTATTCTTGGACAGTCACTTTAAAGAAACAGGAGAACTACTGATCTAGAAATTGGAAGTAACACTCCACATGGTTGTGGCAAGGAGTCAATGAAATGATGTTATCTGCAAGAAACCAGGAACTGGAAAGCACTGTGAAAATCCTGTTACAGGATAGGCGAGGGCTCTTCTACTAATGCCTCACTTTACAGGATGTATTTGTTTGTTTGTTTGTCTCTTCCAATTTTTGTCTCATGTCCTTGTTAAGCTTAGTGACCCTAGGCAGGTAAAGGTTCATTTGCCTGCATATTTTCTTGACTTGAGGTAATATATTGATTGAGTGATTTTTAGCTTCTGCTTGTTTAAACTGGTTTCCAGGGGATGCTTGTTGGGTTTTTAAGTAAACCATGGTTTATTTAGAAACATCTCCCAAAGGGGGACAGAGTTTAAAGGGAAAGAAACTACAGGAACTTTACCTTCTCCCAACCCAGGTTTGGATATTTGTAGAAGTTCAGAGTTGACAATATAGAGCCTGTGTTTAGAACTTAAGAAACTCTTATATTGTCTTCTAACCTTTCTCCCTCCAATACATAAATAAAGTTATCTGCTACCAACTTGGTAATATATATCTCACATGTACAGGCTCCTCGCACACAAACTCTGAACTCATACACTGCAACCTCTTCTATCGCCAGGAATACCTACCACTCACTCACTTTGTCATCTTGAGAAATTCGCAGTAGTTATAGTTCAGAAATTGCAAATTGGTTGCCTATGGGCAGATTTTGGCCTCATCCATGTTTTGTTTGGCCCTCACAAGTTTTTTGTTGTTTTAATTTAATTAGTAGCTAGTATTTCCATATTCCAAAACTTCACACAAATTTTCACTTGGATTGCCAGCTTGTCTTGAAAAATGGAATGAACTGGTAACACCAGTCAACATTCAATCACAATCACCTAGAACTTAGAAGCAGCTGGGCTTGGGCTCCTCAGTTCCCCTGCTAGGTTGTCGACTTCTGTTACCAGCTAGCCTTCTATGGGCATTGAGTAGACAGTCCTGCACTTAAAGCTAGTGCATACAAAGCAACCAGTTTAATATCATGGAAAGGAGAGGAGATAATTGTGATTTGGCTGGTGTACCCAATGGCAGGATGTGTGAGTGGATAGCCACTGTCTTAGTGGAACCTCTCATTTGAACCAGAAGGTAAACATTTAGCACAATGAACATGAAGCTCCCAGGGCTTTTTTTGCTTTTATTTATTTATTTATTTATTTATTTATTTATTTATTTATTTATTTATTTATTTCTGGTTGTGTTGGGTCTTCGTTTCTGTGCGAGGGCTTTCTCCAGTTGCGGCAAGTGGGGGCCACTCTTCATCGCGGTGCACGGGCCTCTCACTATCACGGCCTGTCTTGTTGCGGAGCACAGGCTCCAGACGCGCAGGCTCAGTAGTTGTGGCTCACGGGCCTAGTTGCTCCACGGCATGTGGGGTCTTCCCAGACCAGGGCTCTAACCCGTGTCCCCTGCATCGGTAGGCAGACTCAGCCACTGCGCCACCAGGGAAGACCCAGGGCTTTTTCAAATGGTTCTCTGAGCTCACATAACCTCGTGTTTGTCTCCCTCCCTCTCCACTCCCACTATCCATATCTCCATATCTTTGTGACAGGGAATATGCCTGTAACTTCTTTAGCTGCCCTGAAGGGCCTAGCAAAAGGTAGAGTCAATAGTAGAAGCTCAGAAAATACAAATGAAGCACTCTATCCAATTATAGATGCACCATGAAGTCTTTGTTTTCTTGACTGTGACAAATGCTGAGTTCATGGAATGGGAACTGAAGGTTTTGATGACTTGCTGTGTCCTCAGATTAATGGATTAATTAACTAATTAATTAATTGGTTTGCTGTGTCCTTAGATGGATAACAGGATGTTATTTATTAGCAGGGCACAAGTAAGGGAAGAAAAGGAACATTTCTTAAGTACCAGGAAGGGGAATTAAATAGTGCTCATTACTACGGGTTGACAGAAGGAAGTAGCTGGGGAGAAGAGGCTGAATTCTACTTACTTTAGTATGTCAAATGAACAGGGTATGGGAATTTTCTGAAGGAACCAGAAGGCCCAGGGTTGTGGGAATCTTCTGGAGAAACAAATCCTCTTCCTTGTTTCATCATTGCCACCTCACCCCATCATCCTACTCCTGAAAGAAGAGAGCTAGGCATGGCAGCAAGGGAAAGAAAAAATAGTTGAAGGGAGGTTTTAAACTGAAAATGGAAGGAAGGGTAAAATATTCAGCCAAAAACTGTAAATGGGCTATTACAAGGGATACTATACATGATAAAATAAGAACAATGGAAGCATTTAGTAATTGACAAAGTAGAATAACTTGGGAAAGGGGCAGAATGGGTGTGGCTTCAGTTGTACAAAGTTGGAGCAGTTAAAATTTTGAACTTAAGTCTTTAGCAGAAAGGGGTAAATATGACTGTCTAGGTCTCATGAAGACTTAGTGTAGAATAATATATGGCATAAAGGTGAGAAGGTTGGATAGAGAATACCAAACACCATAAGTGAGAGTGTATTCCATAGGCTATCTGACCAGAGAACGGAAAGAGTGATGTAATCACATTGTCTACACAAGAGTTGTTTTCTCATTGATGACTCAATTTCAACAATTTAAATGTAATTTCTCAGTCTCCATGCCACCTTCAACTTTCCCACAAGATCTTATTGATTTCTTGTCTTGACTCCTTGGCACCATTCTTTTGTAAACATATTGAGGGTGGTACAATAACCTTGAAACTCCCATAAGTTATCAAGACAATTCACGTAAACTTTGAATGCTATGAACTACGTTTCAATTGACATACAGAGGTTCTGTCCATTGGTACTAACTTACTGGTTAAATAATTGAACAGGTAATGTAATAGATGTGTGTATATTTGGGAGAATGGGAGTAGCAAAAGATTGTTCAGACAGGGTTCCAAACTTAAATACCTGCTGGAGTCGGGTGCCCCATCTGAAGGGAGCAGCTGCTACTCTGTTCCAGCAGATTGTTGCCATGTGAGAAGATAGGTCCACTGTTACCAGCTGTTCTGATTTTTTAAAAAAATGGAAACTTGGATTTTTATTTGAAAATTTCTGCCTTTTAAATATTATGAACTAATTAAAAACTGAAAAAACATCAGATGGGCCAAATAAAACACTTCCACAACCACCAAATGGTGAATTCTAATTTAGATGTTGGATGGAATTCATGGTAGAGCTTTGATCCGATGACTTAACGTCTGTCTCTTCGTCCATTCAGCATGGGCTTTGTTCCAGCTTGGCGGGTTTGAGTACTTCTCCCAAATGGTAGACTTGCATATTGATTTGTATTCTATAAATGTAACTGAGAACCTCCCCAATTGTAACAGTGGTAAGTAGACTCTCTGCTTGGTTAGAGTCAGTCTATCTGACAAGTAACTGAAAAATCAGTTGGTCAGACTATGAGATATGTAAAGAAAGTAATCAAATGGTAGTTCCTTTTTGGTGTCCTTTTTGCTCTCACCAGATCATGAATCCCTTGAAGGCCATGGTAAAGACTTGGGATTTGGTTCTAAAAGTGTTGGGAAGCCATTGGAGGCTTGTGAGCAGGGAAGGAATGTGATCCAACTTAACGTTCTAAAAGGAACACTCTAAAAGAGCAGAGAGGAAGGCCCTGTCCAGGCCTACAATCTGGAGACTTCCAGAAAATCTGCCTTTACTGAATTCAGCCTCTTTCCCGACCATTTGTTCTTCCCTAGGAATGTAGTTCTTATATTTATGTGTTCCGTCCCTCCTTCCCACCTCCCACCACCAATGGCAATGTTCTCCATGGTTCTTGGGCCATGTATCCTTAGAAACTTAGAGCCTATATCACCCTGAATGTGTTATCCAAGGGTAACCAATACCCTTTCTGATTGAACTAACTTCCTCGTCTTCTTGCCTGGACCTTGAGCCATTCCTCAGATATGTGACAGAGAGCTTTCCAGATATCTGATCTTCTCAAATGAGAGGACAAGTGATATGGTCTTGCAAATTGATCTAATTACTCAACACTATGCTGCTATCTTTCAGAAAATACTGAAGGAAGGACCTCTGCTGAAGAACTGTAACTCCTTCAAGAGGTGGAAACTCAGATATTTTCTGGTTCGAGGACAAAGGCTCTGCTTTGCACACCATCCTGCGGTAAGAGAATATATATATATTCTTGTCAGTTGGGTTAATGGGTGGGTACCAGGAAATGTTTTGTGGGGAGATGGGCCAACATGTTGGCAAGCATTAAGGTGGCTAACCCTTACCTGCTCCACTAGGCCCCTAGATAGACCATATCCCATTATCTTCTCCAGCGTAAACCTTTAGGTAGCTGAACTACCTAAGCCTTCCTATAAATCCACATAAAAATTTTGGGAAGAGTTGTGTTTTTGGTTTAGTTTGGTTTGTTTTTTGTTTGTCCCATGATATATCAATAAAAACCATGATGCTAAATAAATCCCAGCTCAAGCCAAAGAAATAATGGGATCATGACTGCCAAAAATGCCTAATAGTGTGCGTGTGTGTGTGTGTGTGTGTGTGTGTGTTTACCTTTTAGTGTCTCTTTGCCTTATTAACCAGATGGTTCCTTGTCCCTCTCCCTCTTATACCTTTCCAGTTTGCACGCTTTGAAACAATTGATCTGTCTCAAGTTGCCTTGGCAGAAAGCAGCTGTAGAAACCTTTGCCACAGTTTTTGCGTAAGTAAGATTAGGAATGACTGAATGGCCAGGGGTGGGAGCTAGTTGGGAGGAGGGGTTGCCATAACCACCTGTTGCCTCTTTAGAGTTCAGATTTCCCAAGTTTCCTTTGATCCCAAAGTGCGTATGGAAATCCACTTAAAGTAGCATTGCAAATGAATGCTAAAGATTATTCATGTGAATATTTTCTACCAGCCCACTGATGGGAAAAAAAGTGATGGCCCTATTCCCTACTACCAGCCTGATATAAAGCTGAGCTGATTTTGGGGCGGGAGGAGTGACTATTACAAAAATCAATCCTCCTGGTGAAGATAATTTAGATGAGTGTCATTGGGAGGCTTTCAAGAGACTGCCAATATGTTGTAGAATATATCAGGATAATCAAACTACATGACATTCTCTCCTTTGATGAAATAGATAAGAACGTAAATCCAAACTGAAAGCTATCCTATGCTGAGATTACTGATGAGAGTACTTCAAAGAAAGCAGAGGATTTTCTAGGGAAGTATTCAAGGGCTTGTCACTGCTGAAATGTCATAAGGCTTTGGTCATTCACGTAAATCCAGAATAGAAAGCTCACTGAAAAATAGCAAGTCCATTGGCCCAGGAATCCTCCTACCCACCTCCTCCCAGAAATGCTTTTTCTCAGCCTCAGTGGTGGGTTATGGAGACCAGGGTTCCTCTTCAGGCAGGTAGAGAGTGGTACTTAGCAGACTAAAGAGCTATGGGCCCAATACCCTGATTCCATGGCTGGTCCACAGTCTATTCTCTTTTGAAGGGAGAGCAGTTGGATATAAGAGGAAGATCCTGCTCTCATTTCTCTCTTATTATATCATACTGACCCAGGACAAAGCTGAGGTTTCTGTTGACCCAGTCCCAAAAATCTTAACCTTTGGGTGATGAACATGCAAGATAATGTTTTTGGTCTCCATTCTACAAAGAAATTCCAAGGGTTAGGTTGCCCCTTAGCCTAATTAAAACACAGAGGCACTATTCATCAGCCCCACACAAGAATGGGTTTGGACCAAAGGAGCAGCTATCTATTGTCACAATTCCCACTAGTTCCTATTGCTATTTATCACAGACACATGCACAAGGAGAAAGAAGTTGCTTGTTGGTGTGGTAAGCTCTAGCTCCAAGATTTGGGCTTGGGGTGGCGGCCGCTGGTAGTGAAGGCAAGTAGGGCCATTGAAGCAATGACTGATGCTACAGCTATCCATGCTCCCTCCTGTCCTCTGTGAGAAGATGAAGCCCTGATCATGGCCTACCTCTGCTAGACCCTCAGCATGGCTTTCTCATTGTTCCTGAAAGGTTTTTGCACCATGCAGGATTAAGAGAGATGATAGTAAAATCCTCTTCAGGTTGTCCCAGACCATAAGAAAGAAAGAAACTGGATTTGTAGTTTCCCCACTCCATTCTCACTCTCCCCTCAAACAGAAAGAGGCACACCCTGATGAAAAATATACCCTTTCACCCTTTTCAAGTAGATAGAGCAGCAGTAAGCAAGTAGGATTTTCACACAACCTCATTTGAATAACAGATGGGTGCATGGCTTAGTGTTTAAGAGCATGTGTGCTGGAGCCAAAGAATCTAGGTTCGAATTCTGGCTTAGCTTTTTACCTGCTAGGTGGACGTGGGCACGTCATTTAACTCCCTTTGCCATGGAAAAATATCCTATTAAGTGGGAAAAATAATAATGCCCAGATCAAGGGGTTGTAAGGAAGATTGAAATAAACAATATACATAAAGTACAATAGAACAATGCCCAGTACGTAGTAAGTGCCATTAAAGTGTTGTTTATTATTATTACCATTATTATTAGTTGAGGTGGTTATCTAAGGAACTGTGAGTGGCTCTGGGAGCTTCTGTCTTATATTTAAGAAATGGCTTGGGATGTGCTTAGTAGATCTGTCTAGTTTCTTGGAGAGTTCAAAGGCTTTGTTTGGGGGCAAAGTTTTGGAGTGGGAACCAGCTAATAATGTGTTTTTGTGTAGGTGATCACACCACAACGAAAAGTTACACTGGCTGCACCCAACCGGAAAGATATGGAAGAATGGATTAACGTCATAAAAACCGTGCAACAGGGAGAAATTCGTAAGGTAAGGGAAATAATAGAGAATCTACACAACTCTCACGGGTAAACACTTAATTGATTGCATTAGCTAAGCTACCTTTCCAACAGGGAACTAATAAGATGGAAGCAGATACAATCTGGTCAGGAATTGTGGGTGGATATCATTAGGAAACCTGTTTATAAATAGGAGTAATTCACTTAGACTCAAACCTTGGTAAGTATGTGGTTTAGATACCTCTGTACACATCCACTTGATATGTAGATGTCACTGTATGCTCAATGTATGAGGCACTCAAGAGGTATGTGAGCAGCTAACTTAGATGTTCTTCTGTTAGCTTAGCTGCAATCAGCAGTCTTCACTTGGGTCTGCTGAGTGACTACAGTAACAGCTAAGGAAATTGAGGCTCAAAAAAGAGAAGGAACCAGACCAAGATGAAATAATTACTCAGTAGCAAAGCCAAGATTTGGACCCAGGCTGTGTGACTCCAAAGCCTATGTCCTTAACCATTATGCCATTCTGCCTCTCTGTGTACCATCTACAACAAAGGAAATGTAGAGGGAAAAGCAAGGAGCAGTCCTCCCCAAAGAATGGCAGGCTTCCTTTTCTCCTTAGCAATACAAGTTATGTAAGTTTCAAGAGGGGAGGGATTTTGTCATTTATTTACTTAGCACAGTGTCTGCCACATAGTAGAGGCTCAATAAATATTTTTTGAATGAATAAATGAATCTGAAGGTAATCTTGGAGTCAGGATTTAGAAAGAGAATGATACATGGTTCATCCTAAAGCAAAGTTCTGCTGTGAAGGTCTTAGAGATAAAGGGGAAGATGAATCCACCCTTAAAAAGAACCTGATGTCTTAAGTAACTAGCAAAGGGTAGAGGATTTTTATAAACATTTGGGGTGGAGCAGTGTAAAATAATGGGTAATAATGGGTTTTATATATAAAAACAATGCCATGGAGAAAAAACATCTGTCCTCACTCCCCTAGGACTTCTCAGGCTTTTGACCACTTACTTTCATAACTATTCATTCTACTACTCATGGCTATGAGTATATGACAAGTTGACTGAACTAGGGACTAGGTACGTCTCCACATATCATTGAGACCTCTCCTGGTCCCACATTGTAAATGCTTAATTGAGAGCTTCTTTGCTTACAATCTGATGATGGTCTTTACATGACTTAGCACTCAGCATTTCACTCCTTTGTTATTTTCTTCTTCTTTTCCTAATGGAGAAGCACATCCTGTCCCTCCTGCCCACCCCCAATACAGTCACTATGACTCAGCATTAAAGGTAGCCACAAAAAGTTATGATTTCCACACTCCTCTCCTATTCTCACCCCTGTAGACCAATCTCTTTCATTTCCTTGGCTTATCTCTACCCACACTGGAGGACTTCTCAATTTCAATTTGTCATAAAAGGTCACATAGAAGATCTTGAATTTTAATTATCAGTCCAGGAATGCAAGAACTTCTAGAGAAAGCCATCAGAGCATTGATGTGCCATTCCTGACTCAACTGAATTAAACACCTTCTTGTTGACTACCCAGCACAAACTAGAAAGGAAAAAAATCTGCCTGTTAACTCTCTTGAAAGAGTTGTGAATTTCAGTTTATAATCACAACCTCTGTGGAGCTGCTCCAGGGACCTAGATCTATTAAGGAACACTTTTAGCCAATAGTAAAATATCTCACTACCTGCATCTTAGCAATTTGTCCTGCTTGAGGCTTGAAGAGTCAAATATGCTTTCTCTCATATGCACCTTATCAGCTGTCAATGCCTGACACGGGGTGAAAAAAGGTTAATCATGGACTTAGTGGACTACTAAAGTCACTACGAAGTAATGGGGTAACCTATCTAAAACCAGTCAGTACACATTAAGAAGTGAGCCCCTACTAGGTGCCCAGTTCTGTTCCATAGAGAGTTGAAAAGAAGGTGTAGCTTTGGTTCCTGATCTCAATGAGCTTTTTAGATAGTTGGGGAGATAAGATACACACCAAAGAAACAGTTAAATGAAAATATTCGAGACAAATAAGTTTTCAAAGATGTTACAAGGCAGATGCTTGATTGCCAGATGAATGAAACAGACAGTATAGTGATATGGAAGTTCAGGGGAGGAAGAGATTAATATGGTCCCCTAGGAAGAGTTAATAGAGGAGAGATTTGAGACTGACCTTGAAAGATGAATAGGATTTTATTGGTGGTAGGGGATTAGGGGCAGGAGGAAGTCCTGAGCAGGGGACTTGGTATAAGGAAAAGCTAAGTAACAAAAGAGAACCTTTTTGGAATAGAGTAAAATGGGGACTCCATTTGACCAGAAGAGTTTGGGAAAGTTTAAATATGTCTGAAGAGGTAGATGGGGCCTGATTGTGGAGGATTATCAATGCCAGAATAAAGAGTGGAGAAGAACTTCATTAATCTGTATATGTCTATATATTTACCTTTACCTGTGAGATTTATACTTTCATGTTGCTGTTTAGCATGTTTTTTTTTTATTTCAATTTGAAGAACTCCCTTGAGCATTTCTTGTAAGGTAGGTCTAGTGGTGACAAATTCCCTCAGTTTCTGTTTGTCTGGGAAAGACTTTATCTGTCCTTCATTTTAAAGGATAATTTTGCCAGGTATAGTATTCTCAGATGTAAGTTTTTTTTCTTTCAATACTTGGATTACATCATCTCACTCTTTCCTGACCTGCAAGGTTTCTGTTGAGAAAACTGCTTATAGTCTTATGGGGGTTCCCTTACATGTGATGAGCTAATTTTCTCTTGATGCTTTCAGAATTCTCTCTTTGTCCTTGACTTTTGACAATCTGATTATATTGTGTCTCAGTGTAGTCTTCTTTGGGTTGATATTGTTTGGAAATTTTTGAGCTTCATGAATCTGGATGTCCATTTCCCTCTCAAGATTTGGAAAGTTTTTAACCATTATTTCTTTAAATAGCTTTCTGCCCCTTTCTTCCTCGTTCTTCTCCTTCTGGGTCTCCCATAATGTATATATAGGTTTGCTTTCTTTCACACTTTTTCATTCTTCTTTTTCTTCTCTAACTAGATAATTTCAAATGACCTGTTTTCAGATTCTTTCTTCTGCTTGATCAAGTCTGCTGTTGAAACTCCCTTTTGCATTTTTTCATTTCATTCACTGTATTCTGCAGCTCCAGAATTTCTGTTTGGTTCTTTTTTATGATTTCTGTCTTATTGTTGAACCTCTCATTTTTTCAGGTATTGCTTTCCTGGTTTCATTGAGTTGTCCATCTGTGTTCTCTTATAGCTCACTGAACTTCCTTAAAACAATTATTTTGAATTCACTTCCAGGAAATTCATAGATCTCTATTTCTTTTAGATCAGTTATTGGAAAATTATTGTTATTCTTTGGTGATGTCATGTTTCCTTGATTTTTTTGTGTGTTTCTGGTAGCCTTGTGTTGATGTCTGCACATTTGAGGGAGCAATTGCCTTTTCAGGACTTTATGAACTGTCTTCGGGGTAAAGACTTTTACCTATAGGTGGGTGTGAGAGTGTCAACTGGTTTGGATATGGTGACTCCAGCTCCAGGGTGTGCAGCAGTGGTTCTGGCTTCAGGGAGGGCACAGAGGCATAGTCCTTATAGAGCTCCATCAGCTGAGGTCAGTGTCAGCAAAAACTGCAGAGGACCTCAGTGACAAAGGTTGTGAGTTTACATAGTGATGGTAAGGGCTATTGTGTTCCTTGCTGGTGAAGACTGCTTCGTCCTCCTGTTCTCCTTTTCCTCCACAGGAGGAAGTCATTGCCAAGGGGATAGCTCTTGTTGCTGGGTCCAGCACACAGTTACACATGTGGTAGCAATGATGCCAGGATCAGGGGCACAGACACATTTGTGGAGGCAATAGTGTTGGTGTCTGGGGAGTGGGCACCTGCAAAGTGACCATGGTACCAGGGTTGGAGCTCAGGAGCATCTAGAACAACTTTGGTACCTGGGGCTGGTGGACAGGTGTGTTCACCATGATGGTAGCCTTAGTATGTGAGGCATGGGTGTGTGCTGAACAGCCATGGAACTGGGGTCCAGGGTGTGTACATGCTTTCAGACGGGAGGACTGTGACTCTGGCAGGGGGAGCAGGATGCAGTGGTGTCAGCTTTGATTGGAGGGATGCATCAGCACTTTCCCAGTGAGGGTGCAGTGGTGGCAGCTTCTCTGGGAGGGGATGCTGCAGTACCTTTTTCTGGGGAGTGGTCGCAGCAGTTTGGGTTCTAGGCAGCTACATCACCTGGATTCAATGGCAATGAAGAATTCAGGGCACCACCATGTTGAAATATGCTTGTGTCCACAGCAATGATGTAGGCTACTGAAGTCCTCCTGCTCTTCTTTCCACTTTTTGGGAGAGGTCAGGCCAAGGGGGTTCCTCTTGGCCCCAAGCTCTGTCAGACTGAGGGATGGGGCAATGAAGTTAAACTGCTTACTATACTTTTCTATGTGACCATTCTGTCTCTGTGCTCCATGAGTTTCTGCAGCTTTTTTTGTTGTATTCTGGAGCTCTTTCAACTCCAGAATATTGTAGATGGCATGTAGTTGTTTATTTGTTGTTTTTGTGGGGGAGGGGAAGAGCATTGGGAGCTTCTAGTCCATCATCTTGCTGATGTCACTATGAAAAATTAATTTTCTATACAACATGCTCAGAAGCAATTATGTACATAGTTTGCTTTAAATATTTCCAGTGACAGGGAGCTTTCTACCTCAAGAGACAGCTGATGACATTCTCAAAGCTCACACTGAATGTTAGAAAGTTCTTCTAGTAGGCCAAAGATTTGGGAAAATCTTTCTAAAATTTAGAGTTTTAGGAATATTGAATGGACTCTTTTGCAAGAAACTTAGTCCTCCACCTTTGGAAGCATTCAAATAAAGGCTACATGACTTGATCTAAAGATGCTTTAGAATCTAGAATCTGGAGTCTAGATGACATTTTTTTAGCTGACCTGTGTGGCTTGTAGGATCTTAGTTCCCCAACCAGGGATCAAACCCTGGCCCTCAGCACTGAAAGCATGGAATCCTAACCACTTGACCACCAGGGAAGTCCCTAGATGACTTTAAGGTTCATTCCTGTTCTCATAGGCAATGGTTCCATTAGAATTCATCAGAAGGAGCTAACCTTTTAATCTAGTCTTCTAAGCAGCTCATTATTTCCAATTTTCTCCCTTTTATTCTTTCTTTAAGTCTCCCAGGCTCAAACCTTTCATCAGTCTGAAGTGTTTCATTAATGATAATGGTGCATGAATTACTTTTAACCCTAATATAAAAGTTAGTAGATAAAAATTTGTTAGCGGATACACAATATAAAAAGATCAAACTCTGACCAAAAGAACATAAAGTATAAGTGCTGGGGGGAGTAAAAGTATTTTGGTATGCTATTAAATTTAAGTTTTTAACAACTTAAAATAGAAAGATATAACTACAAGATATTTTATGCAAACCTCGAGCTAACCACACACACACATACACACACAAAATAACACCTATAATAAACAAAAGACATAGAGAAGGAAACCAAAGCAGATCACTATAAAAAAATCATCAAATAACAAAGGAAGACAGCAAGAGAGGAAGAGAGGGTCAAAAGAACTGCAAGAAATCAATTATCAAAATGGTAATAGTAAACCCTCACTTATCAATAATTATCTTAAATGTAAATGAATTAAACTCATCATTCAAAGAGCACAGAGTGGCTGAATTGATTTTAAAAAACAAGATCAGAAATACTCTGTCTACAAAAGACTCACTTTAGAATAAAGACACCATAGCCTGAAAGTGAAGAGATGGAAAAAGATACTGCATGCAAATGGTAACCAAAAGAAACAGGGGTGGCTATACTTATATCAGGCAAAATAGACTTTAAATCTAAAACTGTCTCTAGAAACAAAAGACATTATATAATGATAGAAGGGTCAATTCAACTGGAAAATATAACAATTATAAACATATATGCACCCAATATCAGAGTACCTAAATATATAAAGCAAACAATGACAGATTTGAAGGCAGGAATTGACAGCAATACAATAATAGTAGGGAGCTTCAATACTCCACTTATAATGTGTAGGCCATGCAGACAGAAAATCAATAAACAAACAGCTGAGTTGAATAACAATATTGACCTAACTGACATAGACAGAAATTTCTGCCCAACAGCAGCAGAACACACATTCTTCTCAAGGGCACATAGGACATCCTCCAGAAAGATAACATTTTAGGTCACAAAACAAGTCATAACAAATTTAAGATAATGGAAATAATTCTAAGTATCTCCTCTGACCATGACAGAAAATGAAATAGAAATCAATAACAGCAGGGAAATAGAAAAATTCACAAATACATGGAAACTAAATAATACACTCTTGAACAACCATTAGATCAAAGAGGAAATCCATAGGGAATTTTAAAAGTATCTTGAGAAAAACAAAAATGAAAACACAACATAATAAAAATAGGGATGTAACAAAAGCAGTTATAAGATGGAAGTTTATAGCAGTAAACACCTCCATTAAAAAAGAAGGATCTTAAATAAACAACATAACTTTACACATTGATGAACAGGAAAAACAACAAAATAAGCCCAGAGTTAGCAGAACAAAGGAAATAATAAAGATCAGAGCAGAACTAAATCAATTAGGGAAAAAATTATAACAAGTCAACAAAACTAGAGGTAATTATTTAAAAGATAAACAAAATTGACAAACTCTTAGATGAAAAAAAAGGAGAGAAGATTCAAATAAAATCAGAAATAAAAGAGAAGACATTACAAAAGATTCTTCAGAAATAAAAAGGATCATAAAGACCTATTATAAACAAACTAGATAACCTAGCAATGGATAAATTCCTAGAAACATACAAACTACTAAAAATTAAATCAGAAAGAAACGGAAAGCCTGAACATACCAATAATAAATAGGGAGATTGAATCAGAAATCAAAAATCTCACAACAAAAAAAAGCCCAGGACCTGATGGCTTCATGTGTGAATTCTACCAAACATTCAAAGAAGAATTAATACTAATCCTTCTTAAACTCTTCCAAGAAATAGAAAAGGGAATACTTCCAAACTCATTTTATAAGGCCAGCATCACCTGTTACCAAAACTAAAGAAAGTTACTAAAGAAAAGAAAGATACATGTCAGTATTCCTGATGAACATAGATGCAAAAATTCTTTTTTTTTCTTTTTAATGATACCTCTTTCATTTCTTCACAGTGGGGGCCCATCTACTAAGCATTATACAGACATTACACCAATCACTTATACTTCTGTTTCATAGATATCAACATGTTCTATTCTCTATTACAATGAAAGTCTGACATAATAGTACCCAATGGGATGAAAAAGGTCTTAGGGGAAGTATACACAAAATAAACATTATCATAATGGTACTTTTTGATATATAATTTATAAATAAAAAGTTAGAAAATGTTGAAACCTACAGAAACAAAAGAAATTTAAAAGCTGTTAATTTTTTTAAATTTTCTAGTACAATTTATATGCATATAAATATGCACAAATAAATTGCTATGACACTGTATAATCGACTTTACACTATATTTTTGTTTCATTTGATGTTTTCCAATATTTAAAGCTTATGAGATTGTGATTTTTAATGAATTTCTTGTTTTCCATTAGTTAGATCAACTATAATTTATTTGGCCATCGGCCTTTGATTGAAATTTAGCATGTTTAAAATAATTTTGTTAACATATTTATATAACTGCATTACAATGGTGTGTTAGTTTCTGCTTTATAGCAAAGTGAATCAGCTATACATATACATATATCCTCCCATATCTCCTCCCCCTTGCATATCCCTCCCACCCTCCCTATCCCACCCCTCTAGGTGGTCACAAAACACTGAGCTGATCTCCCTGTGCTATGTGGCCACTTCCCACTAGCTATCTGTTTTACATTTGGTAGTATATGTAAGTCCATGCCACTCTCTCACTTTGTTCCAGCTTACAATTCCCCCTCCACAGGTCCTCAACTCCATTCTCTACATCTGCGTCTCTATTCCTACCAGCCCCTAGGTTCTTGATAACCTTTTTATTTTTTTTAATTCCATATATATATGTTAGCGTAAGGTATTTGTTTTTCTCTTTCTGACTTACTTCACTCTGTGTGACAGTCTCTAGGTACATCCACCACACTACAAAGAACTCAATTTCATTTTTTTAAGGCTGATTAATATTCCATTGTATATATGTGCCACATCTCCTTTATCCATTCATCTGTTGATGGACCATTAGGTTGCTTCCATGTCCTGACTATTGTAAATAGAGCTGCAGTGAACATTGTGGTACATAACTCTTTTTGAATTATGGTTTTCTCAGGGTATATAGCCAGTAGTGGGATTGCTGGGTCGTATGGTAGTTCTACTTTTAGTTTTTTAAGGAACCTCCATACTCTTCTCCACAGTGACTGTATCAATTTACATTCTCATCAACAATGCAAGAGGGTACCCTTTTCTCCACACCCTCTCCAGCATTCATTGTAGATTTTTTGATGATGGCCATTCTGACTGGTGTGAGGTGATACTTCATTGTAGTTTCGATTTTCATTTCTCTAATGATTAGTGATGTTGAGCATCTTTTTATGTGTTTGCTGGCAATCTGTATATCTTCTTTGCAGAAATGTCTATTTAGGCCTTCTACCAATTTTTGGATTGGATTGTTTGCTTTTTTGATATTGATCTGCATGAGATACTTGTAAATTTTGGAGATTACTCCCTTGTCAGTTGATTCATTTACAAATATTTTCTCCCATTCTGAGGCTTGTCTTTTTTACAGTTTCCATTGCTGTGCAAAAGCGTTTAAGTTTCATTAGGTCTTTCCATTTAGGTCTTTAATCATTTTGAGTTTATTTTTGTGTATGGGGGTAGGGAATGTTCTAATTTCATTATTTTCCATGTAGCTGTCCAGTTTTCCCAGCACCACTTATTGAAGAGGCTGTCTTTTCTCCACTGTACATTCATGCCTCCTTTATCAAAGATAAGGTGACCATATGTGCGTGGGTTTATATCTGGGCTTTCTATCCTGTTACATTGTTCTATATTTCTGTTTCTGTGCCAACACCTTACGGTCTTGATTACTGTACCTTTGTAGTATAGTCTGAAGTCAGGGAGCCTAATTCCTCCAGCTCCGTTTTTCTTTCTCAAGATTGCTTTGAAGACACAGACTGGCTGAATGGATACAAAAACAAGACCCATATATATGCTATCTACAAGAGACCCACTTCAGACCTAGAGACACATACAGATTGAAAGTGAGGGGATGGAAAAAGATATTCCATGCAAATGCAAACCAAAAGAAAGCTGGAGTAGCAATTCTCATATCAGACAAAATAGACTTTAAAATATGACTATTATAATAGACAAACAAGGACACTACATAATGATCAAGGGATCGATCCAAGAAGAAGATTTAACAATTGAAAATATTTATGCACCCAACAAAGGAGCACCTCAATACATAAGGCAAATACTAACAGCCATAAAAAGGGAAATCGACAGTAACACATTCATAGTAGGGGACTTTAACACCCCACTTTCACCAATGGACAGATCATCCAAAATGAAAATAAATAAGGAAACACAAGCCCTAAATGATACATTAAACAAGATGGACTTAATTGATATTTATATGACAATCCATCCAAAAACAACAGAATACAATTTTTTCTCAAGTGCTCATGGAACATTCTCCAGGATAGATCATATCTTGGGTCACAAATCAAGCCTTGGTAAATTTAAGAAAACTGAATTTGTATCAAGTATCTTTTCCGACCACAACACTATGAGACTAGATATCATTTATAGGAAAAGGTCTGTAAAAAATAAAAACACAAGGAGGCTAAACAATACACTACTTAATAACGAAGTGATCACTGAAGAAATCAAAGAGGAAATTAAAAAATACCTAGAAACAAATCACAATGGAGACACGACGACCCAAAACCTATAGGATGCAGCAAAAGCAGTTCTAAGAGGGAAGTTTACAGCAATACAAGCCTACCTTAAGAAACAGGAAACATCTTGAATAAACAACCTAACCTTGCACCTAAAGCAATTAGAGAAAGAACAAAAAATCCCCAAACTTAGCAGAAGGAAAGAAATCATGAAGATCAGTGCAGAAATAAATGAAAAAGAAATGAAGGAAATGATAGCAAAGATCAATAAAACTAAAAGCTGGTTCTTTGAGAACATAAACAAAATTGATAAACCATTAGCCAGACTCATCAGAAAAAAAGGGAGAAGACTCAAATCAATAGAATTAGAAATGAAAAAGGAGAAGTAACAACTGACACTGCAGAAATACAAAAGATCATGAGAGATTACTACAAGCAACTCTATGCCAATAAAATGGACAACCTGAAAGAAATGGACAATTTCTTACAAATACACAACCTGCCAAGACTGAATCAGGAAGAAACAGAAAATATGAAGAGACCAATCACAAGCAGTGAAATTGAAACTGTGATTAAAAATCGTCCAACAAACAAAAGCCCAGGACCAGATGGCTTCACAGGCGAATTCTATCAAACATCTAGAGACGAGATAACAGCTATCCTTCTCAAACTCTTCCAAAATATAGCAGAAGGAAGAACACTCTCAAACTCATTCTATGAGACCACCATCACCCTGATACCAAAACAAGACAAGGACATCAGAAAGAAAGAAAACTACAGGCCAGTATCACTGATGAATATAGATGCAAAAATCCTCAACAAAATATGAGCAAACAGAATCCAACAGCACACTAAAAGGATGATACATCATGATCCAGTTGGGTTTATCCCACGAATGGAAGGATTCTTCAACATAGGCAAATTAATCAATGTGATACAAGACATTAACAAATTGAGGGAGAAAAACCATATGGTCGTCTCAATAGATGCAGAGAAAGCTTTCCACAAAATTCAACACCCATTTATGATAAAAAAAAAAACCTGCAGAAAGTAGACATAGAAGGAACTTTCTTCAACATAATAAAGGCCATATATGACAAACCCACAGCCAACATCATCCTCAATGGTGAGAAACTGAAAGCATTTCCACTAAGAACAGGAACAAGACAAGGTTGCCCACTCTAACCACTCTTATTCAACATAGTTCTGGAAGTTTTAGCCACAGAAAAGGAAAGGAAATAAAAGGAATCCAATCTGGAAAAGAAGTAAAGCTGTCACTGTTTGCAGATGACATGATACTATACATAGAGAATCCTAAAGATGCTACCAGAAAAGTACTAGAGCTAATCAATGAATTTCATAAAGTAGCAGGATACAAAATAAGTGCACAGAAATCTCTGGAATTCCTATACACTAATGATGAAAACTTTGAAATTAAAATCAAGAAAACACTCCCATTTACTACTGCAACAAAAAGAATAAAATATCTAGGAAAAAACCTACCTAAGGAGACAAAAGACCTGTATGCAGAAAATTAGAAGACACTGATGAAAGAAATTAAAGATGATACAGATAGATGGAGAGATATATCATGTTCTTGGATTGGAAGAATCAACGTTGTGAAAATGACTCTACTACCCAAAGCAATCTACAGATTCAGTGCAATCCCTATCAAACTACCACTGGCATTTTTCACAGAACTAGAACAAAAAATTTCACAATGTGAAAAAAGACCCCGAATTGCTAAAACAATCTTGAGAACAAAAAACAGAGCTGGAGGAATCAGGCTCCCTGACTTCAGACTATACTACAAAGCTACAGTAATCAAGACAGTATGGTTCTGGCACAAAAACAGAAATATAGATCAATGGAAAAGGATAGAAAGCCAAGAGATAAACCCACGCACATATGGTCAACTTATCTTTGATAAAAGAAGCACTAATATACAGTGGAGAGCAGACAGCCTCTTCAATAAGTGGTGCTGGGAAAACTGGACAGGTTCATGTAAAAGTATGAGATTAGAACACTCCCTAACACCATACACAGAAATAGGCTCAAAATGGATTAAAGACCTAAATGTAAGGCCAGAAACTAACTCTTAGTGGAAAACATAGGCAGAACACTCTATGACATAAATCACAGCAAGATCCTTTTGGACCCACCTCCTAGAGAAATGGAAATAAAAACAAAAATAAACAAATGGGACCTAATGAAACTTAAAAGCTTTTGCACAGCAATGGAAACCATAAACAAGACCAAAAGACAACCCTCAGAATGGGAGAAAATATTTGCAAATAAAGCAACTGACAAAGCATTAATCTCCAATATTTACAAGCAGCTCATGCAGCTCAATAAAAAAAAATCAAACAACCGAATCAAAAAATGGGCAGAAGACCAAATAGACATTTCTCCTAAGAAGATATACAGACTGCCAACAAACGCATGAAAGAATGCTCAACATCATTAATCATTAGAGAAATGCAAATCAAAACTACAATGAGGTATCACCTCATACCATTTAGAATGGCCATCATCAAAAAAGCTAGAAACAATAAATGCTGGAGAGGGTGTGGAGAAAAGGGAACCCTCTTACACTGCTGGTGGGAATGTGAGTTGGTTCAGCCACTATGGAGAACAGTATGGAGGTTCCTTAAGAAACTACATATAGAACTACCACATGACCCAGCAATCCCACTACTGGGCATATACACTGAGAAAACCATAATTCTAAAAGAGTCATATAC
Organism: Grampus griseus; assembly: GCF_964374135.1. Classification (NCBI taxonomy): domain Eukaryota; kingdom Metazoa; phylum Chordata; class Mammalia; order Artiodactyla; family Delphinidae; genus Grampus; species Grampus griseus. The sequence goes on along the minus strand of NC_138999.1, from coordinate 43,537,115 downwards.
CAAAATGTTCATTGCAGCTCTATTTACAATCGCCCAGAGATGGAAACAACCTAAGTGTCCATCATGGGATGAATGGATAAAGAAGATGTGGCACATATATACAATGGAATATTACTCAGCCATAAAAAGAAATGAAATTGATTTATTTGTAGTGAGGTGAATGGACCTAGAGTCTGTCATACAGAGTGAATTATGTCAGAAAGAGAAAGGCAAATTTATATGCTAACACATATATATAGAATCTAAGAAAAAAAATGTCATGAAGAACGTAGGGGTAAGACAGGAATAAAGACACAGACCTACTAGAGAATAGACTTGAGGATATGGGGAGGGAGAAGGGTAAGCTGTGACAAAGCGAGAGTGTGGCCTGGACATATATTCAGTACCAAACATAAAATAGATAGCTAGTGGGAAGAAACCACATAGCACAGGGAGATCAGCTCGGTGTTTTGTGACCACCTAGAGGGGTGGGATAGGGAGGGTGGGAGGGAGGGAGACGCAAGAGGGAAGAGATATGGGAACATATGTATATGTATAACTGATTCACTTTGTTATAAAGCAGAAACTAACAGACCACTGTAAAGCAATTATACTCCAATAAAGATATTTTAAAAAAAAGATTGCTTTGACTATTACGTGTTTTTTGTGTTTCCCAACAAACTGTGAAATTTTTTGTTCTAGTTCTGTGATAAATGCCAGTGGTAGTTTGATAGGGATTTCCTTGTATCTGTAGATTGTTTTGGGTAGTAGAGTCATTTTCACAATGTTGATTCTTCCAATCCAAGAAAATGGTATATCTCTCCATCTATTTGTATCATCTTTAATTTCTTTCATCAGTGTCTTATAATTTCCTGCATACAATTCTTTTCTCGCCTTAGGTAGGTTTATTCCTAGATATTTTATTCTTTTTGTTGCAATGGTAAATGGGAGTGTTTTCTTAATTTCAGTTTCAGATTTTTCATCATTAGTGTATAGGAATGCAAGAGATTTATGTGCATTAATTCTGTATCCTGCTACTTTACCAAATTCATTGATTAGCTCTAGTAATTTTTTGGCAGCATCTTTAAGATCTCTATGTATAGTATCATGTCATCTGCAAACAGTGACAGCTTTACTTCTACTTTTACAATTTGGATTCCTTTTATTTCTTTTTCTTTTCTGATTGCTGTGGCTAAAACTTCCAAAACTATGTTGAATAAGAGTGGTGAGAGTAGGCAACCTTATCTTGTTCCTGATCTTAATTGAAATGGGTTCCGTTTTTCACCATTGAGGACGGTGTTGGCTCTGGTTTTGTCATATATGGCCTTTATTATGTTGAGGAAAGTTCCCTCTATGCTTACGTTATGGAGTGTTATTATAAATGGGTGTTGAATTTTGTTGAAAGCTTTCTCTGCATCTATTGAGATGATCATATGGGTTTTCTCCTTCAATTTTTAATATGGTGTATCCTATTGATTGATTTGTGTATATTGAAGAATCCTTGCGTTCCTGGGTTAAACCCCACTTGATCATAGTGTATGAGCCTTTTAATGTGCTGTTGGATTCTGTTTGCTACTATTTTGTTAAGGATTTTTGCATCTATGTTCACCAGTGATATTAGCCTGCAGTTTTCTTTCTTTGTGACATATTTTTCTGGTTTTGGTATCAGAGTGATGGTGGCCTCGTAGAATCAGTTTGGGAGTGTATTTCCCTCTGCTATATTTTGGAAGAGTTTGAGGAGAGCTGTTGTCTCTTCTCTAAATGTTTGATAGATTTCGCCTGTGAAGCCATCTGTTCCTGGGCTTTTGTTTGTTGGAAGATTTTTTAATCACACTTTCAATATCAGTGTTTTTTATTGGTCTTTTCATATTTTCTATTTCTTTCTGATCCGGTCTCAGAAGGCTGTGCATTTCTAAGAATTTGTCCATTTCCTCCTTGTTGTCCATTTTATTGGCATATAGTTGCTTGTACTAATCTCTCATCATCCTTTGTATTTCTGCAGTGTCAGTTGTTACTTCTTCTTTTTCATTTCTAATTCTATTGATTTGAGTCTTCTCCCTTTTTTCTTTATAATTCTGGCTAATGGTTTATCAATTTTGTTTATGTTCTCAAAGAACCAGATTTTAGTTTTATTGATCTTTGCTATCGTTTCCTACATTTCTTTTTCATTATTTCTGATCTGATCTTTATGATTTCTCTCTTTCTGCTAACTCTGGGGGGTTTTTTTCTTTGTTTGTTCTTCTTTCTCTAATTGCTTTAGGTGTAAGGTTAGGTTGTTTATTTTAGATGTTTCTTGTTTCTTAAGGTAAGATTGTATTGCTATAATCTTCCCTCTTAGACTGCTTTTTCTGCATCCCATAGATTTTGGGTCATCGTGTTTTTCTTGTCATTTGTTTCTAGGTGTTCTTTGAATTCCTCTTTGAAGTCTTCAGTGATCTCTTGGTTATTAAGTAGTGTGTTGCTTAGCCTCCATGTGTTTGTATTTCTTACAGATTTTTTCCTGTAATTGATATCTAGTCTCATAGCATTGTGGTTGGAAAAGATACTTGATGCGATTTCAATTTTCTTAAATTTACAAAGGCTTGATTTGTGACCCAAGATATGATCTATCCTGGAGAATGTTCCATGAGCACTTGAGAAGAATGTGTATTTTGGGGTTTTTTTGGATGGAATGTCCTATTAATATCAATTAAATCCATCTTGTTTAATGCATTATTTAAAGCTTGTCTTTCCTTATTTATTTTCTTTTTGGATGATCTGTCCATTGGTGAAAGTGGAGTGTTAAAGTCCCCTACTATGATTGTATTACTGTCGATTTGCCCTTTTATGGCTCTTAGTATTTGCCTTATGTATTGAGTTGATCCGATGTTGGGTGCATAGATATTTACAAGTTTGTATCTTCTTCTTGGATTGATCCCTTGATCATATATAGTGCCCTTCTTTGTCTCTTGCATTAGTCTTTGTTTTAAAGTCTGTTTTTTCCTGATATGAGAATTGCTACTCCAGCTTTCTTTTGATTTCCATTTGCATGGAATATCTTTTTCCATCACCTCACTTTCAGTCTGTATGTGTCCCTAGGTCTGAAGTGGGTCTCTTGTAGAGAACATATATACGGGTCTTGTGTTTGGATCCATTCAGACAATCTATGTCTTTTGTTTGGAGCACTAAATCCATTTACATTTAAGGTAATTATCGATATGTATTTTCCTATTACCATTTTCTTAATTGTTTTGGGTTTATTATTGTAGGTCTTTACCTTCTCTTGTGTTTCCTGCCTAGGGAAGTTCCTTTAGCATTTGTTGTAAAGCTTTTTGGTGGTGCTGAATTCTCTAAGCTTTTGCTTGTCTGTTAACGTTTTAATTTCTCCATCAAATCTGAATGAGATCCTTGCTGGGTACAGTAATCTCGGTTGTAGTTTTTTCTCCTTCATCTCTTTAAATATGTCTTGCCTCTCCCTTCTGTCTTGCAGAGTTTCTGCTGAAAGTTCAGCTGCTAACCTTATGGGGATTCCCTTGTGTGTTATTTGTTGTTTTTCCCTTGTTGCTTTTAATATTTTTTCTTTGTATTTAATTTTTGATACTTTGATTATTATGTGTCTTGACGTGTTTTTCATTGGATTTATCCTATATGGGACTCTCTGCACTTACTGGACTTTATTGACTATTTCCTTTCCCATATTAGGGAATTTTTCAACTCTAATCTCTTCAAATATTTTCTCAGTCCCTTCTTTTTGTCTTCTTCTTCTGGGACCCCTATGCTTCGAATGTTGTTGCATTTAATGTTGTCCCAGAGGTCTCTGAGGCTGTCCTCAATTCTTTTCATTCTTTTTTCTTCTTTCTGCTCTGCAGTAGTTATTTCCACTATTTTATCTTCCAGGCCACTTATCCGTTCTTCTGCCTCAGTTATTCCACTATTGATCCCTTCTAGAGAATTTTTAATTTCATTTATTGTGTTGTTCATCACTGTTTGTTTGCTCTTTATTTCTTCTAGTTCCTTGATAAACGTTTCTTGTATTTTCTCCATTCTCTTTCAAAGATTTTGGATCATCTTTACTATCGTTATTCTGAATTCTTTATCAATTAGACTGCCTATTTCCTCTTCATTTGTTTGGTCTCGTGGGCTTTTGCCTTGCTCCTTCATCTGCTGTGTGTTTCTCTGTCTTCTCATTTTGCTTAACTTACTGTGTTTGGGGTCTCCTTTTCACAGGCTGCAGGTTCGTAGTTCCCGATGATTTTGGTGTCAGTCCCCAGTGGCTAAGGTTAGTTCAGTGGCTTGTTTAGGCTTCCTGGTGGAGGGGACTAGTGCCTGTGTTCTGGTGTATGAGGCTGGATCTTGTTTTTCTGGTGGGCAGGTCCACGTCTGGTGGTGTGTTTGGGGGTGTTCGTGGCCTTATTATGATTTTAGGCAACCTCTTTTCTAATGGATGGGTTTGTGTTACTGTCTTGCTAGTTGTTTGGCATTGGGTGTCTAACACCGTAGATTGCTGGTCGTTGAGTGGAGCTGGGTCTTGGTGTTGAGATGGAGATCTCTGGGAGATTTTTGCCATTTGAGGTTACATGGAGCTGGGAGGTCTCTTGTGGACCAGTGTCCTGAACTTGGTGCTCACATCTCAGTGGCACAGCCCTGCTGCCCAGCTGGAGCACCAAGAGCCTGTCCTCCACACATCTCAGAATAAAAGGGAGGAAAAAAGAAAGAAAGAAAGAAAGAAAGAGAGAGGGAGAGAGAGAGAGAGAGAGGGAGGGAGGGAGGGAGGGAGGGAGGAAGGAAGGAAGGATGGAGGAAGGAAGGAAGGAAGGAAAGAAAGAAAGAAAGAAAGAAGATAAAATAAATTTATTAAAATAAAAAATAATTATTAAGAACAAAATTTTTTAAGTCTTAAAAAAAAAAGACAGACAGAACCCTAGGACAAATGGTAAAAGCAAAGCTATACAGACAAAATCACACACAGAAGAATACACATACACACTCACAAAAAGAGAAAAAGGAAAAAATATACATATATCGTTGCTCCCAAAGTCACCTTCTCAATTTGGGATGATTCGTTGTCTACTCAGGTATTCCACAGATGCAGGGTATATCAAGTTGATTGTGGAGATTTAATCCGCTGCTCCTGAGGCTGCTGGGAGAGATTTCCCTTTCTCTTCTTTGTTCACACAGCTCCCTCGGTTCAGCTTTGGATTTGGACCCGCCTCTGCATGTAGGTCACCTGAGGGCGTCTATTCTTCACTCAGACAGGAGGGTGTTAAAGGAGCAGCTGATTCAGGAGCTCTGGCTCACTCAGGCCGGGAGGAGGGAGGGGTAAGGATTGCGGGGTGAGCCTGCAGTGGCAAAGGCCGGCATAACGTTGGTCCAGGCTGAGGCACGCCATGTGTTCTCCCGGGGAAGTTGTCCCTGGATCACGGGACGCTGGCAGTGGCGGGCTGCACAGGCTCCCAGGAGGGGAGGTGTGGATAGTGACCTGTGCTTTCACACAGGCTTGTTGGTGGCTGCAGCACCAGCCTTGGCATCTCATGCCCATCTGTGGGGTCCGTGCTGATAGCGGCAGCTCGTGCCCATCTCTGGAGCTCCTTTAAGTGGTGCTTTTAATCCCCTCTCCTCGCGCTCAGGAAACAAAGAGGGAAGAAAAAGTCTCTTGTTTCTTCGGCAGCTCCAGACTTTTTCCCGGACTACCTCCCAGCTAGTGGTGGCTCACTAGCCCCCTTAAGGCTGTGTTCATGCAGCCAACCCCAGTCCTATCCCTGGGATCTGACCGAAGCCAGAGCCTCAGCTCCCAACTCCCACCCGTCCCGGCAGGTGAGCAGACAAGCCTCTCAGGCTGGTGTGTGCTGGTCAGCACCGATCCTCTGTGAGGTAATCTCTCTGCTTTGCCCTCTGCACCCCTGTTGCTGCGCTCTCCTCCATGGCTCTGAAGCGTCCTCCCTCCACCACCCGCAGTCTCCACCCGCAAAGGGGCTTCCTAGTGTGTGGAAACATTTCCACCTTCACAGCTCCCTCCCACTGGTGCAGGTCCCGTCCCTATTCTTTTGTCTCTGTTTTTTCTTTTTTCTTTTGCCGTACCCAGGTACGTGGGGAGTTTCTTGCCTTTTGGGAGTTCTGAGACCTTCTCCCAGCATTCAGTAGGTGTTCTGTAGGAGTTGTTCCACATGTAGATGTATTTCTGACGTATTTGTGGGGAGTAAGGTGATCTCCATATCTTACTCTTCCACCTTCTTGAAGCTCCTCCTGTGCAATCCCCTTGTATGTTATTTGTTGTTTTTCCCTTGCTACTTTTCATATTTTTTCTTTGTATTTAATTTTTGACAGTTTGATTAATATGTGTCTTGGCATGTTTCTCCTTGGATTTATCCTGTATTGGACTCTCTTTACTTCCTGGGCTTGATTGACTATTTCCTTTCCCATATTAGGGAAGTTTTCAACTATACTCTCTCTTTTTTTTTAAACATCTTTATTGGGGTAAAATTGCTTTACAGTGCTGTGTTAGTTTCTGCCTTATAACAAAGTGGATCAGTTATACATATACATATGTTCCCATATCTCTTCCCTCTTGGGTCTCCCTCCCTCCCACCCTCCCTATCCCACCCCTCCAGGTGGTCACAAAACACCGAGCTGATATCCCTGTGCTATGCGGCTGTTTCCCACTAGCTATCTACCTTACGTTTGTTAGTGTACATATGTCCATGCCTCTCTCTCGCTTTATCACAGCTCACCCTACCCCCTCCCCATATCCTCAAGTCCGTTCTCCAGTAGGTCTCTGTCTTTATTCCTGTCTTACCCCTAGGTGTTTCATGACATTTTTTTTTCTTAAATTCCGTATATGTGTGTTAGCATACGGTATTTGTCTTTCTGTTTCTGACTAACTTCACTCTGTGTGACAGACTCTAGGTCTATCCAGCTCATTACAAATAGCTCAATTTCGTTTCTTTTTATGGCTGAGTAATATTCCATTGTATATATGTGCTACATCTTCTTTATCCATTCATCTGATGATGGGCACTTAGGTTGTTTCCATCTCCGGGCTATTGTAAATAGAGTTACAATGAACATTTTGGTACATGACTCTTTTTGAATTTTGGTTTTCTCAGGGTATATGCCCAGTAGTGGGATTGTTGGGTCATATGGTAGTTCTATTTGTAGTTTTTTAAGGATCCTCCATACTGTTCTCCATAGTGGCTGAACCAATTCACATTCCCACCAGCAGTGTAAGAGGGTTCCCTTTTCTCCACACCCTCTCCAGTATTTATTGTTTCTAGATTTTTTGATGATGGCCATTCTGACTGGTGTGAGATGATATCTAATTGTAGTTTTGATTTGCATTTCTCTAAAGATTAATGATGTTGAGCATTCTTTCATGTGTTTGTTGGCAGTCTGTGTATCTTAGGAGAAATATCTATTTAGATCTTCTGCCCATTTTTGGATTGGGTTGTTTGTTTTTTGTTATTGAGCTGCATGTGCTCCTTGTAAATTTTGGAGATTAATCTTTTGTCAGTTGCTTCATTTGCAAATATTTTCTCCCATTCTGAGGGTTGTCTTTTGGTCTTGTTTATGGTTTCCTTTGCTGTGGAAAAGTTTTTAAGTTTCATTAGGTCCCATTTGTTTATTTTTGTTTTTATTTCCATTTCTCTAGGAGGTGGGTCAAAAAGAATCTTGCTGTGATTTATGTCATAGAGTGTTCTGCCTATGTTTTCCTCTAAGAGTTTGATAGTTACTGGCCTTACGTTTAGGTCTTTAATCCATTTTGAGCTTATTTTTGTGTATGGTGTTAGGGAGTGATCTAATCTCATTCTTTTACATGTAGCTGTCCAGTTTTCCCAGCACCACCTATTGAAGAGGCTGTCCTTTCTCCACTGTACATTCCTGTCTCCTTTATCAAAGATAAGATGACCATATGTGCGTGGGTTTATCTCTGGGCTTTCTATCCTGTTCCATTGATCTATCTTTCTGTTTTTGTGCCAGTACCATACTGTCTTCATTACTGTAGTTTTGTAGAAGAGTCTGAAGTCAGGGAGCCTGATTCCTCCAGCTCCGTTTTTCGTTCTCAAGATTGCTTTGGCTATTCGGGGTCTTTTGCATTTCCATAGAAATTGTGAAATTTTTTGTTCTACTTCTATGAAAAATGCCAGTGGTAGTTTGATAGGGATTGCATTGAATCTGTAGATTGCTTTGGGTAGTAGAGTCATTTTCACAATGTCGATTCTTCCAATCCAAGAACATGGTATATCTCTTCATCTATTTGTATCACCTTTAATTTCTTTCATCAGTGTCTTCTAATTTTCTGCATACAGGTCTTTTGTCTCCTTAGGTAGGTTTATTCCTAGATATTTTATTCTTTTTGTTGCAATGGTAAATGGGAGTGTTTTCTTGATTTCACTTTCAGATTTTTCATCATTAGTGTATAGGAATGCAAGAGTTTTCTATGCATTAATTTTGTATCCTGCTACTTTATGAAATTCATTGATTAGCTCTAGTAGTTTTCTGGTAGCATCTTTAGGATTCTCTATGTATAGTATCATGTCATCTGCAAACAGTGACAGCTTTATTTATTCTTTTCAGACTTGGATTCCTTTTATTTCCTCTTCTTCTCTGATTGCTGTGGCTAAAACTTCCAAAACTATATTGAATAAGAGTGGTGAGAGTGCGCAACCTCGTCTTGTTCCTGATCTTAGTGGAAATGCTTTCAGTATTTCACCATTGAGGATGATGTTGGCTGTCGGTTTGTCATATATGGCCTTTATTATGTTGAGGAAAGTTCCCTCTGTGACTACTTTCAGCAGGATTTTTATCATAAATGGGTGTTGGTATTTGTTGGAAGCTTTCTCTGCATCTATTAAGATGATCATATGGATTTTCTCCTTCAGTTTGTTAATACGTTTTATCACATTGATAGATTTGGGTATATTGAAGAATTCTTGCATTCCTGGAATAACCCCCACTTGATCATGGTGTATGATCCTTATAATATGCTATTGGATTCTGTTTGCTAGTATTTTGTTGAGGATTTCTGCATCTATGTTCATCAGTGATATTGGCCTGTAGTTTTCTTTCTTTGTGACATCCTTGTCTGGTTTTGGTATCAAGGTGATGGTGACCTCGTAGAATGAGTTTGAGAGTGTTCTTCCCTCTTCTATATTTTCGAAGAGTTTGAGAAGGATAGGTTTTAGCTCTTCTCTAAATGTTTGATAGATTTCGCCTGTGAAGCCATCTGGTCCTGGGCTTTTGTTTGTTGGAAGGTTTTTAATCACAGTTTCAATTTCAGTGCTTGTGATTGGTCTGTTCATATTTTCTATTTCTTCCTGATTCAGTCTTGGCAGGTTGTGCATTTCTAAGAATTTGTCCATTTCTTCCAGGTTGTCCATTTTATTAGCATAGAGTTGCTTGTAGTAATCTCTCATGATCTTTTATATTTCTGCAGTGTCAGTTGTTACTTCTCCTTTTTCATTTCTAATTCTATTGATTTGAGTCTTCTCCCTTTTTTTCTTGATGAATCTGGCTAATGGTTTATCCATTTTGTTTATGTTCTCAAAGAACCAGATTTTAGTTTTATTGATCTTTGCTATTGTTTCCTTCATTTCTTTTTCATTTATTTCTGATCTGATTTTTATGATTTCTTTCCTTCTGCTAAATTTGTGGGTTTTTTGTTCCTCTTTCTCTATTGCTTTAGGTGCAAGGTTAGATTGTTTATTCGAGATGTTTCCTGTTCCTTAAGGTGGGCTTGTATTGCTATAAACTTCCCTCTTAGAACTGCTTTTGCTGCATCCCATAGGTTTTGGGTCATCGTGTCTCCATTGTCATTTGTTTCTAGGTATTTTTTTATTTCCTCTTTGATTTCTTCAGTGATCACTTCGTTATTAAGTAGTGTATTGTTTAGCCTCCATGTGTTTGTATTATTTACAGATATTTTCCTGTAATTGATTTCTAGTCTCATAGCATTGTGGTCCGAAAAGATACTTGATATAATTTCAATTTTCTTAAATTTACCAAGGCTTGATTTGTGACCCAAGATATATGATCTGTCCTGGAGAATGTTCCTTGAGCACTTGAGAAAAATGTGTATTCTGTTGTTTTTGGATGGAGTGTCCTATAAATATCAATTAAGTCCATCTTGTTTAATGTATCATTTAAAGCTTGTGTTTCCTTATTTAGTTTCATTTTGGATGATCTGTCCATTTGTGAAAGTGGGGTGTTAAAGTCCCCTACTATGAATGTGTTACTGTCGATTTCCCCTTTTATGGCTGTTAATATTTGCCTTATGTATTGACATGCTACTATGTTGGGTGCATAATTATTTACAATTTTTATATCTTCTTCTTGGATCTATCTCTTGATCATTATGTAGCGTCCTTCTTTGTCTCTTGTAATAGTCATATTTTAAAGTCTATTTTGTCTGATATGAGAATTGCTACTCCAGCTTTCGTTTGTTTCCATTTGCATGGAATATCTTTTTCCATCCCCTTACTTTCAGTCAGTATGTGTTTCTAGGTCTGAAGTGGGTCTCTTGTAGACAGCATATATATGGGTCTTGTTTTTGTATCCATTCAGCCAATCTGTGTCTTTTGGTGGAAGCATTTAGTCCATTTACATTTCAGGTAATTATCGATATGTATGTTCCTATTCCCATTTTCTTAATTGTTTTGGGTTCATCATTATAGGTCTTTTCCTTTTCTTGTGTTTCTTGCCTAGAGAAATTCCTTTAGAATTTGTTGTAAAGCTTGTTTGGTGGTGTGGAACTCTCTCAGCTTTTGCTTGTCTGTAGAGGTTTTAATTTCTCTATCAAGTCTGAATGAGATACTTGCTGGGTAGAGTAATCTTGGTTGCAGGTTTTTCTCCTTCATCACTTTCAGTATGTTCTGCTACTCCCTTCTGGCTTGCAGGGTTTCTGCTGAGAGATCAGCTGTTAACCTTATGGGGATTCCCTTGTGTGTTATTTGTTGTTTTTCCTAGCTGCTTTTAATATGCTTTCTTTGTATTTAATTTTTGACAGTTTGATTAATATGTGTCTTGGTGTATTTCTCCTTGGATTTATCCTGTATGGGACTCTCTGTGCTTCCTGGACTTGATTAACTATTTCCTTTCCCATATTAGGGAAGTTTTCAACTATAATCTCTTCAAATATTTTCTCAGTCCCTTTCTTTTTCTCTTCTTCTTCTGGAACCCCGATAATTCGAATGTTGGTGCGTTTAATGTTGTCCCAGAGGTCTTTGAGACTGTCCTCAGTTGTTTTCATTCTTTTTTCTTTATTATTCTCTGCAGTAGTTATTTCCACTATCTTATCTTCCAGATCACTTATCCGTTCTGCCTCAGTTATTCTGCTATTGATCCCATCTAGAGTATTTTTCATTTCATTTATTGTGTTGTTCATCATTGTCTGTTTCATCTTTAGTTCTTCTAGGTCCTTGTTAAATGTTTCTTGCATTTTCTCTATTCTATTTCCAAGATTTTGGATCATCTTTACTATCATTATTCTGAACTTATTTTGATGTAGACTGCCTATTTCCTCTTCATTTGTTAGGTCTGGTGGGTTTTTATCTTGCTCCTTCATCTGCTGTGTTTTTCTGTCTTCTCATTTTGCTTATCTTACTGCGTTTAGGGTCTCCTTTTTGCAGGCTGCGGATTCGTAGTTCCCGTTGTTTCTGATGTCTGTCCCCAGTGGCTATGGTTGGTTCAGTGGGTTGTGTAGGCTTCCTGGTGGAGGGGACTAGTGCCTGTGTTCTGGTGGATGAGGCTGGATCTTTTCTCTTTAGTGGGTAGGTCCACGTCTGGTGGTGTGTTTTGGGGTGTGTGTGTACTTATTATGATTTTAGGCAGCCTCTCTGGTAATGGGTTGCGTTGTGTTCCTGTTTTGCTAGTTGTTTGGCATATGGTGTCCAGCACTGTAGCTTGCTGGTTGTTGAGTGAAGCTGGGTGCTGGTGTTAAGATGGAGGTCTCTAGGAGATTTTTGCTGCTTGATATTATGTGGAGCTGGGAGGTCTCTTGTGGACCAGTGTCCTGAAGTTGGCTCTCCCACCTCAGAGGCACAGCACTGACTCCTGGCTGCAGCACAAGAGCCTTTCATCCATACATCTCAGAATAAAAGGGAGAAAAAGTAGAGAGAAAGAATTAGTAGAAGTAGGAAGAAAGAAAGAAAGAAGCAAAGAAAGAAAGAAAGAAAGGAGGGAAGGAAGGAAGGAAGGAAGAAAGAAAGAAGAAAAGAAGGAAAAAGGAAAGAAAGGAGGGAGGGAGAGAGGAAGGAAGGAAGGAAGGAAGGAGGGAAGGAAGGAAAAAAGAAAGAAAGAAAGAAGATACAGTAAAATAAAATAAAGTAAAATATAATAAAATTATTCAATTATTACAAAATAATTATTTAGAAAAAAAGGGATGGATAGAACCTTAGGACAACTGGTGGAAGCAAAGCTATACAGACAAAATCTCACACAGAAGCATACACATACACCCTCACAAAAAGAGGAAAAGGGGAAAAATCCATAAATCTTGCTCTGAAAGTCCACCTCCTCAATTTGGGATGATTCGTTGTCTAAAGGAAGGAAGGAAGGAAAGGAAGGAAGGAAGGAAGGAAGGAAGGAAGAAAGAAAGAAAGAAAGAAAGAAAGGAAGAAAGAAAGAAAGAAAGAAAGAAAGAAAGAAAGAAAGAAAGAAAGAAAGAAAGAAAGAAAGAAAGAAAGAGGAAGGAAGGAAGGAAGGAAGAAAGAAAGAAGGTAAAGTAAAATAAAGTTATTAAAATTAATTATTTAAAAAATTTTAAAAATAAACAGATGGATAGAACCCTAGGACAAATGGTGGAAGCAAAGATATACAGACAAAATCTCACACAGAAGCATACACATACACCCTCACAAAAAGAGGAAAAGGGGAAAAATCATAAATCTTGCTCTAAAGTCCACCTCCTCAATTTGGGATGGTTCGTTGTCTATTCGTGTATTCCAGAGATGCAGGGTACATCAAGTTGATTGTGGAGCTTTAATCCGCTGCTTCTGAGGCTGCTGGGAGAGATTTCCCTTTCTCTTCTTTGTTCTCACAGCTCCCAGGGGCTCAGCTTTGGATTTGGCCCTGCATCTACGTGTAGGTCACTGGAGGGCGTCTGATTTTTGGTCAGACAGGACAGGGTTAAAGGAGCCGCTGATTCAGGGACTCTGGCTCACTCAGGCCGGGGAGAGGGAGGGGCGCGGAGTGTGGGGCGAGCCTGCGGCGGCAGAGGCCAGCATGACGTTGCACCAGACTGAGGCCCGCTGTGCGTTCTCCCGGGGAAGTCCCTGGATCCCGGGAACCTGGCAGTGGCAGGCTGCACAGACTCCCCGGAAGAGGAGTGTGGATAGTGACCTGTGCTCGTACACAGGCCCCTTGGTGGTGGCAGCAGCAGCCTTAGCATCTCCTGCCCGTCTCTGGGGTCCGTGATTTTAGCCGCGGCTCGCGCCCATCTCTGGAGCTCCTTTCAGCAGCGCTCTTAAACCCCTCTCCTCGCGCACCAGGAAACAAAGAGGGAAGAAAAATCTCTTGCCTCTTCGGCAGCTCCAGACATTTTCCCGGACTCCCTCCCGGCTAGCCGTGGTGCACTAACCCCTTCAGACTGTGTTCACGCAGCCAACCCCAGTCCCCTCCCTGCACTCCGACCAAAGCCCGAACCTCAGCTCGCAGCCCCGCCCGCCCCAGCGGGTGAGCAGACAAGCCTCTTGGGCTGGTGGGTGCCGGTCGCCACCGATTCTCTGTGCGGGAATCTCCCTGCTTTGCCCTCCGCACGCCTGTTGCTTGCTCTCCTCTGGGGCTCTGAAGCTCCCCCCTCCGCCTCCCGCAGTCTCCGCCTGCGAAGGGGCTTCCTAGTGTGTGGAAACCTTTCCTCCTTCACAGCTCCCTCCCACTGGTGCAGGTCCCGTCCCTATTCTTTTGTCTCTGTTTTTTCTGTTTTTCTTTTGCCCTACCCAGGTACGTGGGGAGTTTCTTGCCTTTTGGGAGGTCTGAGGTCTTCTGCGAGCATTCAGTAGGTGTTCTGTAGGAGTTGTTCCACGTGTAGATGTATTTCTGGTGTATCTGTGGGGAGGAAGGTGATCTCCACGTCTTACTCTTCTGCCATCTTCCCCTCTGCCCCTCAACTATACTCTCTTAAAATATTTTCTCAGTCCATTTCCTTTTCTCTTCTTCTTCTGGGATCCCTATAATTCGAATGTTGGTGCATTTAATGTTGTCCCAGAGATCTCTGAGACTGTCCTCAATTCTTTTCATTCTTTTTTCTGCTCTGCAGTAGTTATTTCCACTATTTTATCTTCCAGGCCACTTATCCGTTCTTCTGCCTCAGTTATTCTGCTTTTGCTTCCTTCTAGAGAATTTTTAACTTCATTTATTGTGTTGTTCATCATTGTTTGTTTGCTCTTTAATTCTTCTAAGTCCTTGTTAAATGTTTCTTGTATTTTCTCCATTCTATTTCCAAGATTTTGGATCATCTTTACTATCATTACTCTGAGTTCTTTTTCTGGTAGACTTCCTATTTCCTCTTCATTTGTTTGGTCTCGTGGGTTTTTACCTTGCTCTTTCATCTACTGTGTGTTTTTCTGTCTTCTCATTTTGCTTAACTTACTGTGTTTGGGGTCTCCTTTTCACAGGCTGCATGTTCATAGTTCCCATTGTTTTTGCTGTCTGCCCCCAGTGGCTAAAATTAGTTCAGTGTGTTGTGTAGGCTCCCTAGTGGAGGGGACTAGTGCCTGTGTTCTGGTGGATGAGTCTGGATCTTGTCTTTCTGGTAGTCAGCAGCGCATCTGGTGGTGTGTTTTGGGGTGTCTGTGACCTTATTATGGTTTTATGCAGCCTCTCTGCTAATGGGTGGGGTTGTGTTCCTATCTTGCTAGTTCTTTGGCATAGGGTGTCCAACACTGTAGCTTGCTGGTTGTTGAGTGGAGCTGGGTCTTAGCATTGATATGGAGATCTGTGGGATATCTTTCGCCATTTGATATTATGTGGACCTAGGAGGTCTCTCGTGGGCAAGTGTCCTGAAGTCGGCTCTCCCACCTCAGAGGCACAGATGCAAAAATTCTTAATGAAATACTAGGAAACCAAATTCAATAGCACATTTAAAGGATTATACACTGTAACCAAGAGGGATTTATCCCAAGGATGCAACAATATTTCAATATACATAGTCAAACAATGTCTTACAATACATTAACAAAATGAAAGAAAAAAACCACATGATCATCTCAATAGATGCAAGCAAAGCATTTGACAAAGTTCAACACCAATTCATCATTAAACCTTTCAACAAAGTAAGTATAGAAAGATCTTACCTCAACACAATAAAGACCATATATGAAAAGCCCATAGACAACATTATAATTAATGGGGAAAAAACTGAAAGCTTGCCCTCTAAGATCTGGTACAAGGCAAGTCTGCATACTCTCACCACTTCTTTTCAACATAGTACTAGAAATCCAAGCCAGAGCAATTGGGCAAGAAAAAGAATTAAAAGGCACCCAAACTGGAAAGGAAGAAGTAAAATTGTCTCTGTTTGCAGACAACATGATCATATATGTAGAAAAACCTAAAGACTGAACAAAATAATTGTTCAGTAAAGTCATAGGGTACAAAAAAATTCAGTAACGTCATAGGGTACAAAATCAACATACAAAAAATCACTCAGTTTTCTATACACAAACAATGAACTATTTGAAAGGAAAGTTAAGAAAATAAGACCATTCACAATAGCAACAAAAAGAATAAAATATTTAGTAATAAACTTAAACAAAGAGGTGAAAAACATACACTGAAAATTATAAAACATTGATGAAGGAAAGAATACATAGATAAATGGATAGACATCCCATGTTCATGGATCATAAGAATTAATATTGTTAAAATGCCCATACTACACAAAGCAATCTACAGATTTAATACAATCCCAATCAAAATCCAATGGTATTCCCTACATAAATCGAAAGAGCAATCCTAAAATTCATATGGAGCCAAAAACAACCCCAAATAGCCAAAGCAGTTTTGAGCAAGAAGTGCAAAGCTGGAGGCATCACACTTCCTGATATCAACATACATTATAAAGCTATAGTAATCAAAACAATATTGTACTGGCATAAAAACAGACATACAGACCAATGGAACAAAATAGAGAGCACAGAAATAAATCCATGCTTTTACAGTCAACTGATTTTCAGAAGGGGGCCAAGAACACAAAATTGGGAAAGGGTAGTCTTCAATAAATGGTGTTGGGAAAATTAGATATCAACATGCAGGAGAATGAAATTGGACCATTACCTCACACCATGTACAAAAAATCAACTCAGGCTGAATAAAGACTTACGTGTAAGACCTAAAACTATAAAACTACCAGAATAAAACAGAGAAAAACCTTCTTGACATTGACTGGGACAATGAGTTCTTGGATATGACACCAAAAGCACAAGGAACAAAAACTAAAATAAACAAGTGAGATTACATCAAGCTAAATCAACTGAGTGAACAGGCAACCTAGAAATGGGAGAAAATATTTACAAGCTATATATCTGATATGAGGTTAATATCTAAAATACATAAGGAACACCTACAACTCAATAGTTTAAAAAACCCACATATAATCTGTTTTTAAAATTGGTGAGGGACCTGTATAGATATTTTTCCAAAGAAGACATAAAAATGGATAAAAAGTTAAGTACTCAACACCATTAATCATTAGGGAAATGCAAATCAAAACCACGATGAGATATCATCTCACCCTTGTTAAAATGGCTCTTATCATCAGAATAGCTATCATCAAAAAGTCTACACATAATAAATGCTGGAGAGGGTTGGAGAATAAGAAACCTTCCTACACTGTTGAAAGGAATGCAAATTGGTGCAACCACTATGGAAAACAGTACAGAGGTTCCTTTAAAAACTAAAAATAGAACTACCATATGACACAGCAGTCCCATTCCTGGGTAGATGAAAACTCTAATTTGAAAAGATACATGCACTCCAATGTTCATAGCAGCACTATTTACAATAGCCAAGACATGGAAACAACCCAAGTGTCCGTCAACAAACTATTGGCTTAAGAAGATGTGAGATATATATACATTGGTATATTACTCAGCCATAAAAAAAGAATGAAAGATTGTCATTTGCAGCAACATGAATGGCCCTAAAGATATTACACTTAGTGGAGTAAGTCAGACAAAGACAAATATTGTATCACTTATATGTGAAATCTAAAAATCAATACTAACGAATCTGTGTACACAACAGAAACAGACTCACAGACATAGAAAACAAACTTATGGTTATCAAAGGGGAAAGGGAGTGGGGAGGGATAAATTAGAAGTATGGGATTAACATATATACACTACTATATATAAAATAGATAACCAACAAAGACCTACTGTATAGCACAGGGAACTATACTCAATATTCTGTAATAACCTATATGGGAAAAGAATCTGAAAAAGAATGAATATATATATATTATATGTAACATATATATAATATACAACTGAATCACTTTGCTGTACACCCGAAACTAACACAATATTGTAAATCAACTATACCTCAATTTACAAAAAGCAAATCAGTCTTTAACTACTAATAACTTGGCTCTCAAATTTAGCTGCACTTTACAACTTTTAGTAATCAAATTAATCATAGGACAAAACCAATATATGAATGTATATTTTCAAAAGATTGTATGATGTAACTCTTTTTTCTTATAGAGATATATTCTGAATCTTTGCTAAAATAAAAAATATATAATTATTTTTAAAAGATCTGAAATATATATATATATGTATAACTAAATCACTTTGCTGTACACCTGAAACTAACACAATATGTAAATCAACTATACTTCAAATTAAAAAAGAAGAAAAACAAAAGAAAAGCAAAAAAGAGGAACTTCCCTGGTAGTTCAATGGTTAAGACTCTGAGCTTACGCTGTAGAGGGTGCAGGTTCAATCCCTGGTTGGGGAACTAAGATCCCTCATGCCGTGTGATATGGCAAAAAAAAAAAAGACAAGAGACAACAAGTGCTGGCAAGAATGTGGAGAAAACAGAAAACTTGTGCACTTTTGATGGGACTATAAATTGGTACAGCCATTATGGAAAGTAGTACTGAGGTTTCTCAAAGTATTAAAAATATAACTACCTTATGACCCAGCAATCTCACTTCTGGGTATATATCCAAAGGAAATGAAATCAGCATCTTGAAGAGATATCAGAACTCCCATGTTTCTTTCAGCATTATTCACAACAGCCAAGATACAGACACAACCTAACTGTCCCTCAATGGATAAAAGGGATTTTTAAAATGTGATATAGATATATACATACACAAATACAATCGAATATTGTTCAGTCTGATAAAAAGAAGGAAATCTTGCCAGTTGTAACAACACAGATGAACCTGAGGAAAGTATGCTACATTAAATAAGCCAAACAGAGAAAGACAATACTGTATGTTCTCATTTATATGTGGAATCTAAAATCGTTGGAACTCTAGAAGCAGAGAGAAGAATGGTGGTTACCAAGTGCTGAGGAGAGGGGGAAATGGGGAGATGTTGGTTAAGCGGTACAAAGTTTCAGTTATGCAGGAGAATAAGTTCTGGAGGTCTAATGTACAACAATGTGACCGTAAGTAACAATCATTTATTTTATACTAAAATTTGCTAAGAGAGAAGATCTTAAGTGCTCTAAACACACATACAAAAAAAAAAGAAGGAAAGAAAGTGGTAACTATCCTAGGTGGTAAGTTAATTAGCTTGATTGTGGTGACTATTTCACTACATATGTATATCAAATCATTAAATTCAATATGTACAATTTTAATTGTCAAATGTACCTCAATTTTAAAATTCAATTTAAAAAAGAAAATTAGTTTTTCTGGTGGGTAGACTAGATGAATTCAAGCATTCCTTTCAACTTGAAAAGCTTATGATTCTAAGATTTCATTAAGTAGGTGAGAAAGAAACCTCAGAGGTGTTCAGTTGCCTTGCCTGAAATCACGTAATTTATTGTGGCAGAATTGAGATCTTAGCTCTCCTAACTCTAAATCCATGCTCTTGGAAAGACATCTTAAATTTTACCTAATTATCTTTTCTCTCCTCTAGTCCCCACCCCTTGTGAGTATGTGGTAGCCCGATAGGCAACTAAGTGGTACTAAGCCAGACAACTAGGCTGTATAGATCAACAAATAGATTCAAATTGGATAAATGACTCTCTAGCTCATGTGTAGCATCTCCATGGCTAGTGGTCTTCTCAGGATGAACACAATTTACACTTATTGTTCCAGCATAATTACATACTATACCTCCCCCTTTCACTGTTCAAAGTGTCCTGATTTGGATGATATGGTCACCCTACCAATGGCCAACCTGGGAGGCCCTAACATTCTGTAGTTTCCAAAACCTTGATATAACAAAGAAGTTGGCTTCAAGTTACAGTACAAACCACTAGTTTTGTTTTATCTAAACACAGCCTTTCATCAAATAAATCATCCCAAACAAGATTCTTTTAAGGAAACACATCTTTAGAAGATTTTGTGCTTTATGGGATGTTTCCTGAGACTTTTATGCACTTTGAAAATACTTAATATTATTAAGTCCTCACGCTTTAACAGTGTTTTAGAGTTTACCAAACACCTGGACTGACAAGATCTCCTTTAATGAATAGACAAATAATTAATGAACCTATCTGGGTTCTGGATTATACTGAAAGGGATTCAGGAGATGGAGAAAATAGCCTTAGCTGCTCTAAAACAGTGAAGAATCAGATTGGAGTGATGATCTCTGCATGAATGTATTAACCTATGTATTTTAGAGAGCATAAAAATCAAACATAAAACCCAACAACCACACATTAAAAGCCTTAACATTCAGAGATCAGTGGTTTGTATACATGCCACAGTTCTTCATCTGTCTTCAAAGTCAATTTTTAATCTGTGTCACTTAATAGAAAGGCCTGTAATGACATACTGTGTTAGTTTCCCAGGACTGCCATATCAAATCCACAAACTGGGTGAATTAAGATACTTCTCTCACAGTTCTGGAGTCTAGAAGTACAAAATCAAAGTGTTGGCAGGACTGTGCTCTTTCTGAAGGCTCTAGAAGAGAATCCTTCTTTGCCTCTTCTTAGCTTCTGGTGATTGCAGGCATACCTTGGCTTGTAGATGCATCATTCCAATCTCTGCCTATATCATCACATGATGTCTCTCCTGTGTCTGTCCAAATTTCCCTCTTCTACAATGAGATACCATCTCACACCGGTCATAATGGCCATCATCAAAACATCTACAAACAATAAATTCTGGAGAGGGTGTGGAGAAAAGGGAACCCTTTTGCACTGTTGGTGGGAATGTAAATTGATACAGCCGCTATGGAGAACAGTATGGAGGTTCCTTAAAAAACTAAAAATAGAACTACCATATGACCCAGTGATCCCACTACTGGGCATATACCCTGAGAAAAACATAATTCAAAGAGTTGTGTACCAAAATATTCATTGCAGCTCTATTTACAATAGCCAGGACATGGAATCAACCTAAATGTCCTTCGACAGATGAATGGATAAAGAAGATGTGGCACATATATACAATGGAATATTACTCAGCCATAAAAAGAAACGAAATTGAGTTATTTTTAGTGAGGTGGATGGACCTAGAGTCTGTCATACAGAGTGAAGTAAGTCAGAAAGAGAAAAACAAATACCGTATGCGAACACATATATATGGAATCTAAAAAACAAACAAAAAAATGGTCATGAAGAACCTAGGGTCAAGACGGGAATAAAGACGCAGACCTACTAGAGAATGGACTTGAGGATACAGGGAGGGGGAAGGGTAAACTGGGACAAAGTGAGGGAGTGGCATGGACATATATACACAACCAAACGTAAAATAGATAGCTAGTGGGAAGTAGCCACATAGCACAGGGAGATCAGTTCGGTGCTTTGTGACCACTTAGAGGGGTGGGATAAGGAGGGTGGGAGGGAGGGAGATGCAAGAGGCAAGAGATATGGGAACATACGTATATGTATAACTGATTCACTTTGTTATAAAGCAGAAACTACCACACCATTGTAAAGCAATTATACTCCAATAAAGATGTTAAAAATTTTTTTTAATTTTAAAAAAAGAGGGAAAGGACACCAGTCACTAATCCATTATGACAACATCTTAAATTGTTTATATCTATAAAGATTCTATTTTCAAATAAGGTCACATTCACAGTACCAGGTACTTGAACATATTTTGGCAGGGGACACAATTCAGCATACAACATGTACTCATCCAGGGTGGTATGCACCAAAGTTTTCTTATACAATAGGATGCACTTAAGGAATAAAAATCCCACCTCCTCCACTGCTGAACCAAAGCAATGTCCATTTTATATATTTTTATATTCTGTAAATAATTGGAGCATGACATTCAATATTCCACCCAGGCAGAGTTCATCATTTCTTCCATTTGTCCTGTAGAATCTTGAACATTATAGGAGAGCTCACTTTTCACTCTACACTGGAGTCATCTGTTTAGGAAGTTGTCTCCTACAGTAGACTATGAGCTCCGTGAGGGCAAGAACTATGGATCATTCATCTCTGAATCTCCAGTGCCTAGCTTTATAGATGACACAAAGTCGCTCTTAGTAATTATTGGAGGAAAGAAGGAGGTTGGAAGGAAGGAAGGTACTTGTAAAGTTATAATCTAGTGGGAAGTAGAAAGGTGCTAGTTGCTCAGCATGTCAAAGCCAAGACTATGTCACTTCCTCAGGACTCTCCACTCTCTACTTTGATCTTCTTGGAACTTTGCCAGGGTTTCAGTATGCAAAAAATAATACAATCACAAAGTGACTCCATACTTGGTGAGCCTTTAGTGCATCAAAGTAGCTTTTCCTTCCAGAAGCTTCCTGGTCATTCCAACAGCAGCTTAGCACATAAACGGCATGCCAGAGGGGGAAGGAGGGATCAGGGAATACCATGTACAGGCTATGTTTTAGATGATGAATTCCTATAAATTGATCAAGGTTGAACACTAAATATGGCAGATCCCTCAATAGCACTTTCTCTCTTTCCCTCTCTGTCTCTCTCTCTAGTGGACCAGTATCAGCTAGCGTCAGGAAGAATATATAGTTCATTTTAAAGTCTTATGCCTTTACACACCCAACCGATTATAACATCCAGAATAAAAAGCTGAATGCATATGCTTATGTCTACATTCCAGAGGAAGGCAGAGAAGGAAGAGATCAGACATTCACAGGAATTATAGAAAAGGTGGAAGTGTCCTGTGGAATGCACGCCCAGAACAAATTTGGAAGTTTTTGGTGCCCACTCCTCCCCTTCCCCTTTTAACCCTAAAACTAGTTTCTGGTATGCCCTGTGCCAGCCCACAGTCATGAGAGTCAGGCTGTGATAAACAAATGTAGCATTTATAGGGAGGTTAATAGTAAATGTCAAATTGAATACCATGAAAGAGGACACCAAACAGAATGCCATTCCATGAGGGCAGAGACTTTATCTTGTTCATCAGTGCCTTGAAAAGTGCCAAGCACATAGCAGTTACTCAGTAAAAATTTAATGAATTTTGAATAAATTAAATTGATTAACCAGGAAATTGCTATAGGCAGTCAGAGCATGTTATTCAGAAAAGAATACTGGGACCAGAAGCCTCTGAAATGAAACTGTTGTCCCAGCAATGCAATGCTCTCCTCACTTGGCAGCAGCAGGTCCAGGAAGGGTAATGTATATCTCCAAGAGGTAGCTAAAGCCTGACAAGCATTCCTTAGCCTAGAGTCAGAGCCCTGCCTCCTCCCTTTCTTGCCTGGCAAGAGGGCTTGGATATCACTGAATTTCCTACTCACAACCTCCTTTTGCTGACTACTCAAAGAAGGCCAAGGCCAAGATTAACAGAACTAATTTTGCTTAGGCTAAACCAATGAAATGGTTTAGCCAAGGAGTATAAAGATCATCACTCCTGCCTTCAGTCCCTGTTCCAGGATCTAGCACCCCCTCATTCCTTTTCCCTTTTTAAAACCACTGGGAAAAAACAGAGATGGGAGATTTGTTAAGCATTGGCTCAACTTTGATTCTTCCTCTTCACATGCTCTGACACCT
The DNA here is from genome assembly GCF_964374135.1 of Grampus griseus. Classification (NCBI taxonomy): domain Eukaryota; kingdom Metazoa; phylum Chordata; class Mammalia; order Artiodactyla; family Delphinidae; genus Grampus; species Grampus griseus. The sequence goes on along the minus strand of NC_138999.1, from coordinate 43,514,075 downwards.
TATGTAGCTGGCCATTTCAGCCTTAGCATTCAGATCTTCTGGCCTTCCCTAATCCGTCTCTGTGATTAACTCTCTATTCTTTCTTCTCTTTGATTTATTTTAGATACCTGCAGCAGAAAACAACCCTTTTCTTGTTGGAATGCACTATTGGTACTCAAGCCACAGTCCCCGGACCCAGCACTGCAATGTTTGTCGAGGGACCATTCCTGCCTTATCTCGAAATGTTATCATCTGTGAAGGTACATTTCTGATTCCTTTAGGAAGTGGAGCTCAATGGGTGGAGATGGGTGTGAAGGAGCTCATGAGACTTTAGTATCATTGACTCACACTAGGTCACTGATTCTAGTGTAAGGTTAACCCTGACACTTAACAGACAGGGGAAAGGAGACGGGAGGAAACTGGCATGAGGGGGAATTCTCATTAATCAAAAGGGAGGGTTGGGTCTGGGAGGATTGGACAGTACAGTCACAGGTTTGGAAAAATAGAAATCACCTCATTCTTACCATCAATTTCAATTCAAGTCAGGTAATAGAAAATTTGGCTGGGAAGAATACAAAGAAACTGAAATATATGGAAAATAAGCCTTTGGAGTTAAGTCACAACTACTTAGATGCATCTAGGTTCTAACTTTTAGAGCAGCTTAGGGAAGGAAGTTAGAATCTTCATTGTCACCTGATTCACATCCATCTTTTTTTCTTCCTCTTTCACAGTGTGCAAAGTAAAGTCTCACAGATTATGTGCTTTAAGAGCAAGCAAAGATTGCAAATGGAATACATTATCCATTACTGATGACCTCCTCATGCCTGCAGATGAAGTAGTGAGTACCAGCCATGCTTTCTCATAATCACCCTTTTCCATCTCCCCTTCAGTCATGACACACAGGGGAAGGAAGACTTCTTCCTGTTTCCAGACAACCCAAGTAGGCTTCATTCCCAGGCTTATGATCCAACAAATCTAGAAGAATGAAAGCCTCCCCCACAACTCCCACCTGTCATTTGTCACTAGCATGGGAGTGGGGAGGGAAGGATGATGGAAAACTTCCTTGGGGTTGTCTAGTGTCCTCCATGGGGTAGTATAGTTATTCCAGCTGGCCCTTCCTCTCCTTATATCTCTAACTTCTACCTCTTGTCTCTTTTTATCCTTCAGAAAACTATGCCCCATCAGTGGGTAGAAGGAAACATATCTGTCAGTTCTCAGTGCGCAGTATGTCACGAGAACTGTGGCAGTTATCAGAGACTTCAAGATTTCCAGTGTCTCTGGTGTAATTCTACGGTAAGACGCTTCTCATCTCTTTGATATTTAGAGAGCTGACTTCTAGAGAAGGGGTGGGTTGGAGTTTGATTGCACCTACACATAGATAGAAATCTCAGAGACCCTTACCCCAAAATAGATTATACAGATTCCATAGTATAGAGCTCAGTATCCTGCCTTTCCAGAATTAGCTATGGAATCTTTGAGAGAAAGATTTAATACTCCCTCTTATCTTTGAAGGTGAGGACTACTAGCAAATGGGAAGAGCTGAATTCTCTTATGACAGTAGGGGCAATTAAAAAGTTAGTTCTGAGTATACCTTTAAGAAACCACCTCCTTTCCTCATTCACCATTTCCTAGGAAATTGCAATCTTTGTTAATTAATAATGGTTAATAATATTAGCACATTATTATTGCCACTATGTATTGAGTGTTTTATATACATGATCTCATTAAATCCTTACAACAACCCTAAACCAGGCCTCGTTGTTCCCATTTACAGAAGAGAGGAAAATGAGGTTCAGAAAAGTGAAGGGATTTGCTCAAGGTCATGAAGCCAGTAAGAAAAAGAGTCTTGATTCATACATAATTGTGTAAAAACTGTGCTCTTAACTACAACATTACCATGCCTTTAAACCAGTGGTTCTCAACTGGGGGTATATTCCCCCACCCGCAGGACACATTTGACAATGTCTGGAGATATTTTTTTATCTAATGATATTCTGATGGAATTTTTTTATTTATCAAGGTATAGTTGATTTACAATATTATGTAAGGTTTAGGTGTACAACATAGTGATTCACAATTTTTAAAGATTATACTCTATTTATATATATTATAAAATATTGGCTATATTCCCTGTGCTGTACTGTATATCCTTGTAGCTTATTTATTTTATGCATAATAATTTGTACCTCTTAATCCCCTACCCCTATCTTATACCTCCCCCAAACTAGTAAACACTAGTTTGTTCTCTATACCTGTGAGTATATATTTTTTGTTAAATTAACTAGTTTTCTTTATTTTTTAGATTTCATATATAAGTAATAACATACAGTATTTGTCTCTCTCTGTCTGACTTATTTCTCTTAGGATAATACCTTCCAGGTCCATCCATGTTGTTGCAGATGGCAAATTTTCACTCTTATTTATGGCTGAGGAGTATTCCATTGTGTGTGTGTGTGTGCGTGTGTGTGTGTGTATGACACTTGTTCTTTATCCATTCATCTGTTGATAGACACTAAGATTGCTTCCATATCTTCACTATTACAAAGAATGCTGCTGTGAACATTGGGGTGCATGTATCTTTTTGAATTAGTGTTTTCTTTTTCTTCAGATGTATACCCAGAAGCAGAATTGCTGGATCATGTGGTAGCTCTATTTTTAGTTTTCTGAGGAACGTCCATACTGTTCTTCATAGTGGCTGCACTAAATAACATTCCCAAAAACAGTGTAGGAGGGTTCACTTTTCTCTACATCCTCTCCAGCATTTATTATTTGTAGATATTTTGGTGATGGCCGTTCTGACTGGTGTGAGGTGATGCCTCGTTGCAGTTTTCATGTGCATTTCCCTGATGATTAGCAATGTTGAGCATCTTTTCATGTTCCTGTTGGCATTCTGTATGTCTCCTTTGGGAAAAAAAGTCTATTTAGTTCTTCTGCCCACTATAAAAATTTTTTTTCATTTTATATTGGAGCTTAATTGATTAACAGTGTTGTGTTAGTTTCAGGGATACAGCAAAGTGGTTCAGTTATTCATATAGATGTATCTATTCTTTTTCAAATTCTTTTCCCATTTAGGTTATTACAGAATATTGAGCAGCATTCCCTATGCTATTCAGTAGGTCCTTTTTGGTTATCTATTTCAAATACAGCAGTGTGTACATGTCAATCCCAAACTCCCAGTCTATCTCTCCCCCCGACCCTTCCCCACTGGTAACCATAAGTTCGTTCTCTAAGTCTGTGAATCTGTTTCTATTTTGTAAACAAATTCATTTGTATCACTTTTTTTAGATTCCACATATAAGAGATATCATATGATATTTGTCTTCCACTGTCTGACTTACTTCACTTAGTATGATAATCTCCAGGTCCATCCATGTTGCCTCAAAAGGCATTATTTCATTCTTTTTAATGGCTGAGTAATATTCCACTGTATATATGTACCACATCTTCCTTATCCATTCATCTGTCGATGGACATTTAGGTTGCTTCCATGTCTTGGCTATTGTAAACAGCACTGCAATGAACATTGGGGTACATGTATCCTTTTAAACCATGTTTTTCTACAGATATATGCCCAGGAGCAGGATTGCAGGATCATAGGATTCCTCTATTTTTAGTTTTTTAAGGCACATCCATAATGTTCTCCATAGTGGCTCTATCAATTTACATTCCCACCAACAGTGCAAGAGGGCTCCCTTTTCTCCACACCCTCTCCAGTGTTTATTGTTTGTAGATTTTTTGATGATGGCCATTCTGACTGGTGTGAGGTGATACCTCATTGAAGTTTTGATTTGCATTTCTCTAATGATTAGTGATGTTGAGCATCCTTTCATGTACTTGTTGGCAATCTGTATATCTTCTTTGGAAAAATGTCTATTTAAGTTTTCTACCAATTTTTGGATTGAGTTGTTTGTTTTTTTGATATTGAGCTGAATGTGATGCTTGTAAATTTTGGAAATTAATCCTTTGTCAGTTGCTTCTTTTGCAAATATTTTCTCCCATTCTGAGGGTTGTCCTTTCATCTTGTTTATGATTTCCATTGCTGTGCAAAAGCTTTTAAGTTTCATCACATCCCATTTGTTTATTTTTGCCTTTATTTCCCTTACTCTAGGATGTGGGTCAAAAAAGATCATGCTGTGATTTATGTCAAAGAGTGTTCTTTCTATGTTTTCCTCTAAGAGTTTTATAGTGTCTGGTCTTACATTTAAGTCTTTAATCCATTTTGAGTTTATTTTTGTGTATGGTGTTAGGGAGTGTTCTAATTTCATTCTTTTATAAATAGCTGTCCAGTTTTCCCAGAACCACTTATTGAAGAGACTGTCTTTTCTCCATTGTATATTCTTGCCTCCTTTGGCAAAGATAAGGTGACCATATGTGCATGGGTTTATCTCTGGGCTTTCTATCCTGTTCCATTGTTCTATATTTCTGTTTCTGTGCCAGTAACATACTGTCTTAATTACTGTAGCTTTGTAGTATAATCTGAAGTCAGGCAGCCTGATTCCTCCAGATCCATTTTTCTTTCTCAAGATTGCTTTGGCTATTGGGGGCCTTATGTGTTTCCATATCAATTGTAAAATTTTTTGTTCTACTTCTGTGAAAAGTGCCACTGGTAGTTTGATAGAGATTGCATTGAATCTGTAGATTGCTTTGGGAAGTATAGTCATTTTCACATGTTGATTCTTCCTATCCAAGAACATGATATATCTCTCCACCTGTTTGTTCATCTTTAATTTCTTTCATCAGTGTTTTATAGTTTTCTGCATACAGGCCTTTGTTCTCCTTAGGTAGTTTTATTCCTACGTGTTTTATTCTTTTTATTGCAATGGTAAGTGAGAGGGTTTCCTTAATTTCTCTTTCAGATTTTTCACCATTAGTGTATAAGAATGCCAGAGACTTCTGTGCACTAATTTTGTATCCTGCTACTCTACCAAATTCATTGATTAGCTCTACTAGTTTTCCGGTAACATCTTTAGGATTTTCTATGTGTAGTATCATGTGATCTGCAAAGAGTGACTGTTTTACTTCTTCTTTTCCGATTTGGATTCCTTTTATTTTTTTTCTTCTCTGATTGCCGTGGCTAAAATGTCCAAAACTATGTTGAATAATAGTGATGACAGTGGGCGACATTGTCTTGTTCCTGACCTTAGTGGAAATGGTTTCAGTTTTTCACCACTGAGAATGATGTTAGCTATGGATTTCTCATATATGGCCTTTATTATGTTGAGGTAAGTTCCCTCTATGTCTACTTTCTTTAGAGTTTATATCATAAATGGGTGTTGAATTTTGTTGAAAGCTTTGTCTGCATCTATTGAGATGATCATATGGTTTTTCTCCTTCAATTTGTTAATATGGTGTATCACATAGATTGATTTGCATATATTGAAGAATCCTTGCTTTCCTGGAATAAACCCCACTTGATCATGGTGTATTATTCTTTTAATGTGCTGTTGGATTCTGTTTTCTAGTATTTTGTTGAGGATTTTTGCATCTATGTTCATCAGTGGTATTGGCATGTAGTTTTCTTTCTTTGTGACATCCTTATCTGGTTTTGGTATCAGAGTGATGGTGGCCTCGTAGAATGAGTTTGGGAGTGTTCCTCCCTCTGCTATATTTTGGAAGAGTTTGCAAAGGATAGGTGTTAGCTCGTCTCTAAATGTTTGGTAGAATTCTCCTGTGAAGGCATCTAGTCCTGAGCTTTTGCTTGTTGGAAGATTTTTAGTCACAGTTTCGATTTCACTGCTTGTGATTGATCTGTTCATATTTTCTATTTCTTCCTGATTCAGTCTTGGCAGGTTATGCATTTCTAAGAATTTGTCCATTTCTTCCAGGTGGTCCATTGTATTGGCATAGAGTTGCTTGTAGTAATCTCTCATGATCTTTTGTATTTCTGCAGTGTCAGTTGTTACTTCTCCTTTTTCATTTCTAATTCTATTGATTTGAGTTTTCTCCCTTTTTTTCTTGATGAGTCTGGCTAATGGTTTATCAATTTTGTTTATGTTCTCAAAGAACCAGCTTTTAGTTTTATTGATCTTTGCTATCATTTTGTTCATTTCTTTTTCATTTATTTCTGATCTAATCTTTATGATTTCTTTCCTTCTGCTAACTTTGGAGTTTTTTTGTTCTTCTTTCTCTAATTGCTTTACGTGTAAGGTTAGGTTGTTTATTCGAGATGTTTTCTGTTTCTTAAGGTAGGATTGTATTGCTATAAACTTCCCTCTTAGAACTGCTTTTGCTGCATCCCATAGATTTTGGGTCGTCGTGTCTCCATTGTGATTTGTTTCTAGGTATTTTTTGATTCCCTCTTTGATGTCTTCAGTGATCACTTCGTTATAAGTAGTGTATTGTTTATTATTCTTTTACATCTTTATTGGAGTATAATTGCTTTAAAATTGTGTGTTAGTTTCTGATTTATAACAAGTGAATCAGGTATACATATACATATGTTCCCATATCTCTTCCCTCTTGCGTCTCCCTCCCTCCCACCCTCCCTATCCCACCCCTCTAGGTGGTCACAAAGCACTGAGCTGATCTCCATGTGCTATGTGGCTACTTCCCACTAGCTATCTATTTTATGTTTGGTAGTGTATATATGTCCATGCCACTCTCTCAGTTTGGCACAGCTTACCCTTCCCCCTCCCCATATCCTCAAGTCCATGCTCTAGTAGGTCTGTGTCTTTATTCCCGTCTTACCCCTAGGTTCTTCATGACATTTTTTTTCTTAGATTCCATATGTATCTGTTAGCATACGGTATTTGTTTTTCTCTTTCTGACTCACTTCACTCTGTATGACAGACTCTAAATCCATCCACCTCAGTACAAATAACCCAATTTCGTTTCTTTTTATGGCTGAGTAATATTCCATTGTATATATGTGCCACATCTTCTTTATCCATTAGTGTATTGTTTAGCCTCCATGTGTTTGTGTTTTTTACAGATCTTTTCCCGTAATTGATATCTAGTCTCATAGCGCTGTGGTCGGAAAAGATAGTTGATACAATTTCAATTTTCTTAAAGTACCAAGGCTTGATTTGTGACCCAAGATATGATCTATCCTGGAGAATGTTCCATGAGCACTTGAGAAGAATGTGTATTCTGTTGTTTTTGGATGGAATGTCCTATAAATATTAATTAAGTCCATCCTCTTTAATGTATGATTTAGAGCTTGTGTTTCCTTATTTATTTTCATTTTGGATGATCAGTCCATTGGTGAAAGTAGGGTGTTAAAGTCCCCTACTATGAATGTGTTACTGTCGATTTCCCCTTTTATGGCTGTTAGCATTTGCCTTATGTATTGGGGTGCTCCTATGTTGGGTGCATAAATATTTACAATTGTTATATCTTCTTCTTGGATCGATCCCTTGATCGTTATGTAGTGTCCTTCTTTGTCTCTTGTAATAGTCTTTATTTTAATGTCTGTTTTGTCTGATATGAGAAGTGCTACTCCAGCTTTCTTTTGGTTTCCATTTGCATGGTATATCTTTTAACATCTCCTCACTTTCAGTCTGTATGTGTCCCTAGGTCTGAAGTGGGTCTCTTGTAGACAGCATATATATGGTTCTTGTTTTTGTATCCATTCAGCCAATCTGTGTCTTTTGGTGGGACCATTTAATCCATTTACATTTAAGGTAATTATCAGTATGTATGTTCCTGTTACCATTTTATTAATTGTTTTGGGTTCGTTATTGTAGGTCTTTTCCTTCTCTTGTGTTTCTTGCCTAGAGAAGTTCCTTTAGCATTTGTTGTAAAGCTGGTTTGGTGGCGCTGAACTCTCTCAGGTTTTGCTTGTCTGTAGAGTTTTTAATTTCTCCATCAAATCTGAATGAGATCCTAGCTGGATAGAGTAATCTTGATTGTAGGTTGTTCTCCTTCAGCACTTTAAATATGTCCTGCCAGTCCCTTCTGGCTTGCAGAGTTTCTGCTGAAAGATCAGCTGTTAACCTTATGGGGATTCTCTTGTGTGTTATTTGTTGTTTTTCCCTTGCTGCTTTTAATATGTTTTCTTTGTATTTAATTTTTGACAGTTTGATTACTGTGTCTTGGCATGTTTCTCCTTGGATTTTTCCTGTATGGGACTCTCTGTGCTTCCTGGACTTGATTAACTATTTCCTTTCCCATATTAGGGAAGTTTTCAACTATAGTCTCTTCAAATATTTTCTCAGTCCCTTTCTTTTTCTCTTCTTCTTCTGGGACCCTTATAATTTGAATGTTGGTGTGTTTAATGTTGTCCCAGAGGTCTCTGAGACTGTCCTCTGTTGTTTTCATTCTTTTTTCTTTATTCTGCTCTGCAGTAGTTATTTCCACTATTTTATCTTCCAGGTCATTTGTCCGTTCTTCTGCCTCAGTTATTCTGCTATTGATCCCCTCTAGAGTATTTTTCACTTCATTTATTGTGTTGTTCATCATTGCTCATTTCATCTTTAGTTCTTCTAGGTCCTTGTTAAATGTTTCTTGAATTTTCTATGTTCTATTTCCAAGATTTTGGATCATCTTTACTATCATTATTCTGAATTCTTTTTCAGGTAGACTGCCTATTTCCTCTTCATTTGTTAGGTCTGGTGGGTTTTCATCTTGCTCCTTCATCTGCTGTGTGTTTCTCTGTCTTCTCATTTTGCTTATCTTACTGTGTTTGGGGTCTCCTTTTTGCAGGCTGCAGGTTCGTAGTTCCCGTTGTTTTTGGTGTCTGTCCCCAGTGGCTAAAGTTGGTTCAGTGGGTTGTGTAGGCTTCCTGGTGGAGGGGACTAGTGCCTGTGTTCTGGTGGATGAGGTTGGATCTTCTCTTTCTGGTGGGCAGGTCCACATCTGGTGGTGTATTTTGGGGTGTCTGTGGCCTTATTATGATTTTAGGCAGCCTCTCTGCTAATGGGTGGGGTTGTGTTCCTGCCTTGCTAGTTGTTTGTCATTGTGTGTCCAGCACTGTAGCTTGCTGGTTGTTGAGTGAAGCTGGGTGTTTGTGTTGAAATGGAGATCTCTGGGAGATTTCCACCATTTGATATTACATGGAACTGGGAGGTCTCTTGTGGACCAGTATCCTGAAGTTGGCTCTCCCACCTCATAGGCACAGCAGTGACTCCTGGCTGCAGCATCAAGAGCTTTTCATCCACACGGCTCAGAATAAAAGCAAGAAGAAGTAGAAAGAAAGAAAGAAAGAAAGAATGAGGATAAAATGAAATTAAATAAGTAAGATAAAATAAAATAAAGTTATTAAAATAAAAAAATAATTATTAAGGAAAAAAATTTTTTTAATGTAAGAAAAAATACAGACGGACAGAACCCTAGGACAAATGATGAAAGCAAAGCTATACAGACAAAATCTCACACAGAAGAATACACATACACACTCATAAAAAGAGGAAAAGGGGAAAAAATAATAAATCTTCCTCTCAAAGTCCACCTCCTCAATTTGGGATGATTCGTTGTCTGTTCAGTTATTCCACCAATGCAGGGTACATCAAGTTGATTGTGGAGATTTAATCTGCTGCTCCTGAGGCTGCTGGGAGAAATTTCCCTTTCTCTTTTTTCGCACTGTTGCCGGGGCTCAGCTTTGGATATGTTCATGCCTCTGCATGTAGGTCGCCGGAGGGCATCTGTTCTTCGCTCAGACAGGACGGGGTTAAAGGAGCAGCTTATTCAGGGGCTCTGGCTCACTCAGACTGGGGGGAGGGAGGGGTACGGATGTAGGGCGAGCCTGCGGCTACAGAGGCTGACGGGACCATTGCACCAGCCTGAGGCATGCTGTGCATTCTCCTGGCGAAGTTGTCCCTGGATCCTGGGACTCTGGCAGTGGCGGGCTGCACAGGCTCCCCGGAACGGAGGTGTGGATAGTGACCTGTGCTCGCACACAGGCTTCTTGGTGGCAGCAGCAGCAGCCTTAGGGTCTCATGCCTGTCTCTGAAGTCCGCGCTGTTAGCCGCAGCTCACGCCCGTCTCTGGAGCTTCTTTACGCAGCGCTCTTAATCCCCTCTCCTCACGCACCAGGAAACAAAGGGGGAAGAAAAAGTCTTTTGCCTCTTCGGCAGGTCCAGACTTTTTCCTGGACTCCCTCCCAGCTAGCCGTGGTGCACTAACCCCCTGCAGGCTGTGTTCACGCTGCCAGTCCTCTCCCTGCGCTCTGTCCGAAGCCCAAACCTCAGCTCCCAGCCCCGCCCACACTGGCACGTGAGCAGACAAGCCTCTCGGGCTGGTGAGTGCCAGTCGGAACCAATCCTCTGGGCGGGAACCTCTCCGCTTTGCCCTCCGCACCCCTGTTGCTGTGCTCTCCTCCGCGGCTCTGAAGCTTTCCCCCTCCGTCACCCACAGTCTCCGCCCGTGAAGGGGCTTCCTAGTGTGTGGAAACCTTTCCTCCTTCACAGCTCCCTCCCACTGGTGCAGGTCCCGCCCCTATTCTTTTGTCTCTGTTTATTCTTTTTTATTCTGCCCTACCCAGGTACGTGGGGAGTTTCTTGCCTTTTGGGAGGTCTGAGGTCTTCTGCCAGCGTTCAGTGGGTTTTCTCTAGGAGTTGTTCCACGTGTAGATGTATTTCTGACGTATCTGTGGGGAGGAAGGTGATCTCCGCATCTTACTCTTCCGCCATCTTCCCCCTCTCCTAGGTATTTTTTGATACTATTTTAAACAAGATTTTTTTTGCTTTCTCTTTCTACTATTTCATTATTAGTGTTTAGAAATGCAACAGATTTCTGTGTATTAATCTCATATCCTAGTACTTTGCTGACATGATTTATTAGTTTAATAGTTTTTGTGTGGAGACTTTAGTGTTCTATATGTAGAGTATAATGTCATCTGCAAATAATGACAGTTTTACCCCTTCCCTTCCAATCTGGATACCTTTTATTTCTTTTTCTTGTCTCAATGCTGTGGCCAGAACTTCTAATACTATCTTAAATAGAAGTGATGAGAGTGGCCATACTTGTCTTATTCCTGAATTTGGCAGGAAGGCTTTCAGCTTTTCTCCATTGAGTATTAAGTTTGCTGTGAGTTGGCTGTAAACAGCCTTTATTATATTGAGATATGTTCCCTCTATACCCACTTTGATGAGAATTGTTATGTTGAATTTTGTCAAATGCTTTTTATGCATCTATTGAGATGATCATGTGATATTTGTGTTTCTTTTTGTTAATGTGCTGTATCACATTGATTTTTTTAACATCTTTATTGGAGTATAATTGCTTTACAATGGTGTGTTAGGTTCTGCTTTATAACAAAGTGAATCAGTTATACATATACATATGTTCCCATATCTCTTCCCTTTTGCATCTCCCTCCCTCCCACCCTCCCTATCCCACCCCTCTAAGTGGTCACAAAGCACCGAGCTGATCTCCGTGTGCTATGTGGCTGCTTTCCACTAACTATCTATTTTATGTTTGGTAGTGTATATATGTCCATGCCACTCTCTCAGTTTGGCACAGCTTACCCTTCCCCCTCCCCATATCCTCAAGTCCATGCTCTAGTAGGTCTGTGTCTTTATTCCCGTCTTACCCCTAGGTTCTTCATGACCTTTTTTTTTCTTAAATTCCATATATATGTGTTAGCATATGGTATTTGTCTTTCTCTTTCTGACTTACTTCACTCTGTATGACAGACTCTAGGTCCATCCACCTCACTAAAAATAACTCAATTTCATTTCTTTTTATGGCTGAGTAATATTCCATTGTATATATGTGCCACATCTTTATCCATTCACCCGATGATGGACACTTAGGTTGCTTCCATCACCTGGCTATTGCAAATAGAGCTGCAATGAACATTTTGGTACATGACTCTTTTTGAATTATGGTTTTCTCAGGGTATATGCCCAGTAGTGAGATTGCTGGGTCGTATGGTAGTTCTATTTTTAGTTTTTTAAGGAACCTCCATACTGTTCTCCATAGTGGCTGTATCAGTTTACATTCTCACCAGCAGTGCAAGAGGGTTCCCCTTTCTCCACATCCTCTCCAGCATTTATTGTTTCTAGATTTTTTGATGATGGCCATTCTGACCGGTGTGAGGTGATATCTCATTGTAGTTTTGATTTGCATTTCTCTCATGATTAATGATGTTGAGCATTCTTTCATGTGTTTGTTGGCAATCTGTATATCTTCTTTGCAGAAATGTTTAATTAGGTCTTCTGCCCAGTTTTGGATTGGGTTGTTTTTTGTTTTGTTTTGTTTGTTTGTTTGTTTTTGTGGTACATGGGTCTCTCACTGTTGTGGCCTCTCTTGTTGCAGAGCACAGGCTCTGGACATGCAGGCTCAGTGGCCATGGCTCACGGGCCCAGCCGCTCCACAGCATGTGGGATCTTCCCCATCCGGGGTACGAACCCATGTCCCCTGCATCAGCAGGCAGACTCTCAACCACTGCACCACCAGGGAAGCCCTGGGTTGTTTGCATTTGTTATTGAGCGGCTTGTAAATTTTAGAGATTAATCCTTTGTCAATTGCTTCATTTGCAAATATTTTCTCGCATTCTGAGGGTTGTCTTTTGGTCTTGTTTATGGTTTCCTTTGCTGTGCAAAAGCTTTGAAGTTTCATTAGGTCCCATTTGTTTATTTTTGTTTTTATTTCCATTTCTCTAGGAAGTGGGTCAAAAAGGATCTTGCTGTGATTTATGTCATAGAGTGTTCTGCCTATGTTTTCCTCTAAGAGTTTGATAGTTTCTGGCCTTACATTTAGGTCTTTAATCCATTTTGAGCTTATTTTTGTGTATGATGTTAGTGAGTGTTCTAATCTCATACTTTTCCATGTAGCTGTCCAGTTTTCCCAGCACCACTTATTGAAGAGGCTGTCTTTTCTCCACTTTATATTCTTGCCTCCTTTATCGAAGATAAGGTGACCATATGTGTGTGGGTTTATCTCTAGGCTTTCTATCCTGTTCTATTGAGAGCTCCATCTCAACACCAAGACCCAGAGAACTCCATCTCAACACATTGATTGATTTGCATATGTTGAACCACTCTTGTGACCCTGGAATGAATACAAATTTATCGTCATGTATGATCCTTTTTATGTATTGTAAGATTTGGTTTTCTAATATTTGGTTGAGGCTTTTTGCACCTACATTCATCAAAGATATTGGCCCATGATTTTCTTTTTTGTAGTGTTTTGTCTGGTTTTGGTATCAGGGTAATGGTGGCCTTATAGACTGAATTTGGGAGTGTTCCCTCTTCTTCAATATTTTGGAATAGTTTGAGAATATAGATGTTAACTCTTCTCTAAATGTTTGGTAGAATTCACTTGTGAAGCTATCTGATCCTGAACTTTTTTTTTTGAGAGTAATGTTTTATTACTGATTCAATTTCATTACTAGTAAGTGGTCTATTCATATTTTCTATTTCTTCCTGGTTCGGTCTTGGGAAATTGTACGTTTCTAGGAATTTGTCCATTTCTTCTACATTGTCATATAATTTTTCATAGGAGTCTCTTATGATCCTTTGTGTTTCTGTGCTGTCAGTTGTAAATTCTCCTTTTTCATTTCTGATTTTATCTGCTTGGACACTCTATTAGTCTGGCTAAAGTTTTATCAATTTTATCTTTTAAAAGAACCAGCTTTTAGTTTCATTGATCTTTCCCATTTTTTAGTTTCTATTTCATGTATTTCTTCTCTGATCTTTCTCATTTATATCCTTCTACTAACTTTGGGTTATGTTTGTTTTTCTTTTTCTAGCTCCTTTAGGTGTAAAGTTATATTGTTTATATGAGATTTTTCCTCTTTCCTGGGGCAGCCTTGTATCACTATAAACTTCACCCTTAGAACTGCTTGTGCTGCATCCCATTGATTTTGGATCATTGTGTTTTCATTTTCACTTGTCTCCAGGTATTTTTTAATTTCCTCTTTGATTTTTTCAGTGATCCATTGGTCGTTTAATAGTATAATATTTAGTTTCCACATGTTTAAGTATTTTGCAGCTTTTTCTCATAGTTGATTTCTAGTCTCATAGTATTGTGGTCGGAAAAGATGTTTGATATAATTTCAATTTTCTTAAATATACTGAGATTTCTTTTTCAGTCTAATATGTGATCTATTCTGGAGAATTTTCCATGTGCAGTTGAAAATAATTTATTTTCTGCTGCTTTTGAATGGAATTTATATATGTATATATATATCCATTTTGTCTGATGTGTTAAGGACAGCATTTCCTTATTGGTTTTCTATTTTCTATCTGGATGATCTCTTCATTGATGTAAGTGGGTTGTTAAAAACCCCTCCTATTATTGTAAATTTCTCCCTTCATGCCTGCTAATATTTGCTTCATGTATTTATTTGCTCTTATGTTGAGTGTATATATATTTTCAATTATTATATCTTCTTCTTGGATTGATCCCTATATCATTACATAATGTCCTTCTTTGTCTCATGTTACAGTCTTTGTTGTAAACTCTATTTTGTCTGATATAAGTATTGATACCCTGGCTTTCTTTTAATTTTCATTTGCATTGGATAGTGTTTTCCATCCTCTCACTTTCAGTCTGTGTGTGTCTTTAGATCTGAAGTGAGTTTCTTGTAGGTGCATATATATGTGCCTTGTTTTTTATCCCTTCAGCCACTCTGTATTCTGTTTGGAGCAGTTAGTCCATTTAAATTTAAAGTGATTATTGATAGGTATGTACTTATTGCTATTTTGTTAATTGTTTTAGGGTTGTTTTTTGTAGTTCATTTTGTTCCTTTCTTCTTCTTTTGCTCCCTTCCCTTGTGATTTGAAGACTACCTTTAGTGTTATGTTTGGATTCCTTTCTCTTTTTTGTATGTATCTATTATAGATTTTTGGTTTGAGGGTACCATGAGGTTTAGATATAGCTGTGTGTGTGTGTGTGTGTGTGTGTGTGTGTATTATATATATATATATATATATATATATAAATATAATTATTTTGGTTTTGATCTCTTAAGCACATATGCATTTTAACAACCCTGCATTCCCCCCTTCAAGTTTGCTCTTTTTGACATCAGATTTTACATTTTTTGTTTTGTTTATCCCTTAACTGCTTATTGTGGATATATATGGTTTTCCTACTTTTTCTTCCTACTACCCTTATACATCATTAATACTACCTTTACTATATATTTTCCTTTACCAATGAGATTTTTCCTTTTGTGATTTTCATATCTCTAGTTGTGGCCTTGTCTGCTTACAGAAGTCCCATCAACGTTTCTTGTAAAGGTGGTTTTGTGATGCTGAACTCTTAGCTTTTGCTTATCGGTAACACTTTTGATCTCTCCATCAAATCCAAATAAAATCCTGGCCAGGTAGAAAATTCTTGGTTGTAGGTTTCCTCCTTTCATCACTTTAAACATATTGTGCCCCTCCCTTCTGGCCTGCAGTTTCTGCTGAAAAGTCAGCTGATAGCCTTATGGGAGTTCCCTTGTACATAACTTGTTGCTTTTCCCTTGCTGCTTTTAATATTCCCTCTTATCTTTAATTTTTCCATTTTAATTACAATGTGTCTTGGTGTGGTCCTCTTGAGGTCAAGCTTGTTTGGGACTCTCTGTGAATCCTCAACTTGGATATTTGTTTCCTTTCCCAGGTTAGGGAAGTTTTCAGCTATTATGTCTTCAGATAAGTTCTTTGCCTCTTTCTCTCTTTTTCCTTCTGAGACCCCTATAATGTGAATGTTACTACACTTGATGTTGTTTCAGAGGTTTCTTAAACTGTCCTCATTTCTTTTTATTCATTTTTCTTTATTCTGTTCAGCTTCAGTGATTTCCACTCCTCTGTCTTCCAAATTGCTGATATGTTCCTCTGTATCTCACTTAAGCTACTGCTGATTCCTTCTAGTGTATTTTTTATTTCAGTTATTGTTTTCTTCTTCATCTCTGTTTGGTTCTTCTCTTTGTTGTGTAACTCTTTGTTGAATACTTCTAACTTTTCACTCTGTTCATCCAATCTTTTCCTGAGTTCATTGAACATCTTTATGTCATTACCTTGAACTCTTTATTGTGTATGTTGCTTACTTCCACTTCATTTAGTTCTTTTTCCTGGATTTTATCTTGTTCCTTCATTTTGAATATGTTCCTCTGTCACCTTATTTTGCCTAATTTGCTGTTTTTATTTCTATGTATTCGTAGGTTGGTTATATTTCCCGACCTTGGAGAACTGGCCTTTTGTAGGAGACATCTTATGTGTCCCAGCAGTGCACTCTGCTCTGGTCACCAGAACTATATGCTCTAGGGTTGTCCCCTATGTGGGCTTCATGGGTCTTTCTGTTGTGGTGTGCTGACTGCTGTGGGTGGTCTGGTAGGCTGGTTGGCACCCGGTCTGGTTGGTTGCCAGGCCTCACCTTGTGTGCAGACTGCCAGTTGCAGGTGGGTGGGACCAGGTCATGAAGCAGCTGGCTATCAAACCATTTTGGGGGGTGCAGGGCTAGTGCTGGCTTACTGGTCAGCAAAGCTGTGTTCTGTGGTGGTAGGTTGCAGGACCAGTGGTCCTTGGTCTAGTGTTGGCTTGCTAGTAGGCAGGCTGCTTCCTGACACAGCTGACTGCAGCATCTGGGGTGTTCCAAAGCTGGTGTCAGTGTGCTGAGTGTGGCTGTATCCCAGGGTAATTGTCTGAGGGGTCCAAGGTGTCTCAGAGCTGGTGTTGGTCTGCTGGTGGGCAGGGCTGAGACTCAAGGGGTTCTGGGGCTAGTGCCAGTTCACTGTTTGGTATATCCATGTCCCAGGGTCTCTGGCTGCAGGGCCTTGGGGGTCCTGGAGTTGGTGTGTTGACCTCCTTGTTGGGCAGAGTTGGGGCCCAGGGTGCCCTGGGGCTGGTGTGTGCCCACTCGTTGGTGAGGCTGCTCCCAGTGCTAGTGCTGGACCACTGATTTGAAGGACCAGTTCTGGGGTCTCTGGATGCAGGGCCCTGATTTTCCTGGAGTTGGTGCTGGTCCATTGGTGGTGAGACTGGGTCCCTATGGCTAGCTGTGAGGGCCCCTATGGAGTCCAGTGGCTAGGTCCAGTGCACTGGTGTGTGGGGCCGGGTCCTGGGCCCTCTGATGTAAGGGTTGGATCACAGGGTGGCTGTGGGCTCAGGAGGTCTTAATGCAGCCCCCCTGCTTTTGGGTGGGGCAGTGTCCATGCCTGACTAGCTACTTCTTCTGAACCATCTCAGTACTGGTGCCAAGAGGCTGACAGTTGGGGCTACGTCTCTGTGCAAATAAGCTGGAATGAAGATGCCAAAATGGTCCTTGCCAGCACCAGTGTCCATGTGGTGTAACGCACTCCCAATAATGGGTGCTGCCAGTGTCTATGTCCCCAGCGTGAGTTCCAGTTGACCCTCTCTGGGAGGCTCTCTAAGATCAGCAGGTGGGTCTGACCCAAGATGCTTTCAAACTACCACTTCTGACTTCGTTCCCAGAGCATGTGAGATTTTATGTGCACCCTTTAAGAGTGGAATCTCTTTCCCCACATTCCTCTGGCTCTGCTGCTGGCCTTCAAAGCCAAACTGTCTGGGGGCTTGTCTTCCTGCTGCAGGAACCCTGGGTTTGGGAGCCCAATGAGGGGCTGAGGCCCTTTGCTCTATGGGGAGAACCTCTACAATTATAATTATCCTCCCACTTCTGGGTCACCCACACAAGGATATGGCTCTCGACTGTACTGCGTCTCCACTCCCCTAACCATTTCATTGTGGTTCCTTCTTTATCTCTTTAATTGTAACACTTTCATGCTAATCTTCTGGTCTTTCTCATCAATAATTGCTCTGTAAGTAGTTCTAATTTCTAGTGTGCCTGTTCAAGGAGGCAAGCTCAGGGTGTTCCTTCTCTGCCATCTTGACCAATCCCGACTGTTGATGACACAATATTATATAGAGAAAACCATAAAGACTCCACCAAAAAACTGTTAGCATTAAAAAAAATTCTGTAAAGTTGTAGGATTCAAAATCAATATACATTTAGGTCGCTTCCATGTCTTGGCTATTGTAAACAGTGCTGCAATGAACATTGGGGTGCATGTATCTTTTTGAATTATGGTTTTCTCTGGGTATATGCCCAGGAGTGCAATTGCTGGGTCATAGGGCAGCTTTATTTTTAGTTTTCTAAGAAACCTCCATACTGTTCTCTGTAGTGGCTGTACCAATTTACATTCCGACAAAAAGTATAAGAGGGTTCCTGTTTCTCCACACCCTCTCCAGCATTTATTGTTTATAGATATTTTAATGATGCCCAATCTGACTGGTGTGAAGTGATATCTCATTGTAGTTTTGATTTATATTTCCCTAATAATTATCAATGTTGAGCATCTTTTCATGTGCCTCCTGGCCACCTGTATGTCTTCTTTGGGGAAATGTCTATTTAGGTTTTCTGCCCATTTTTCAATTGGGTTGTTTGTTTCTTTTGTTTGTTTGTTTGTTTTGTTTTGTTTTGCTGTATGCGGGCCTCTCACTGTTGTGGCCTCTCCCCTTGCGGAGCACAGGCTCCGGACGTGCAGGCTCAGCGGCCATGGTGCACGGGCCCAGCTGCTCCGTGGCATGTGGGATCTTCACGGACTGGGGCATGAACCTATGTCCCCTGCATTGGCAGGCAGACTCTCAACCACTGTGCCACTAGGGAAGCCCTGTTTTTTTGATATTGAGCCTCATGAGCTGTTTGTAAATTTTGGAGCGTAATCCCTTGTCAGTTGCATTGTTTGCAAGTATTTTCTCCCATTCTGTGGGTTTTCATTTCATTTTGTCTATGGTTTCTTTTGCTGTGCAAAAGCTTTAGAGTTTAATTAGGTCCCATTCCTTTATTTTTGATTTTATTTCCATTAATTTGGGAGACAGCTAGAAAAAGATATTGCTGCAATTTATGTCAAAGAGTGTTCTGCCTATGATTTCCTCTAAGAGTTTTGGTTGTTTTTTAGTTGTATTTTTATTTTTTTAACATCTTTATTGGAGTATAATTGCTTTACAATGTTGTATTAGTTTCTGCTGTATAACAAAGTGAATCAGCTATATGTATACATATATCCTCATAACCCCTCCCTCTTGAGTCTCGCTCCCACCCTCCCTATCCCATCCTTCTAGGTGGTTGCAAAGCACCGAGCTGATCTCGCTGTGCTATGTGGCTGCTTCCCACTAGCTATCTGTTTTACGTTTGGTAGTGTATATATGTCAATACCACTCCCTCACTTCATCCCAGCTTACCCTCCCCCATCCCCTTGTAATCAAGTCCATTCTCTATGTCTGCATCTTTATTCCTGTCCTGCCCCTAGGTTCTTCAGAACCTTCTTTTTTTCCTGATTCCATATATAGGTGTTAACATACAGTCTTTGTTTTTCTGTTTCTGATTTACTTCACTCTGTATGATAGATTCTATGTCCATCCACCTCACTAAAAATAACTCAATTTTGTTTCTTTTTATGGCTGAATAATATTCCATTGTATATATGTGCCACATATTCTTTATCCATTCATCTGTCAGTGGACACTTAGCTTGCTTCCATGTCCTAGCTGTTGTAAATGGTGCTGCAATGAACATTGTGGTACATGACTCTTTTTGAATTATGGGTTTCTCAGGGTATATGCCCAGTAGTGGGATTGCTGGGTCGTACGGTAGTTCTATTTGTAGTTTTCTAAGGAACCTCCATACTGTTCTCCAGAGTAGCTGTATCAATTTACATTCCCACCAACAGTGCAAGAGGGTTCCCTTTTCTCCACACCCTCTCTAGCATTTATTGTTTGTAGATATTTTGATGATGACAATTCTGACTGGTGTGAGGTGATACCTCATTATAGTTTTGATTTGCATTTCTCTAATGATTACTGATGTTGAGCATTCTTTCATGTGTTTGTTGGCAATCTGTATATCTTCTTTGGAGAAATGTCTATTTAGGTCTTCTGCCCATTTTTGGATTGGGTTGTTTGTTTTTTTGATATTAAGCTGCATGAGATGCTTGTAAATTTTGGAAATTAACCCTTTGTCAGTTTCTTCGATTGCAAATATTTTCTCCCATTCTGAGGGTTGTCTTTTCATCTTGTTTATGGTTGCTTTTGCTGTGCAAAAGCTTTGAAGTTTCATTACGTCCCATTTGTTTATTTTTATTTCCATTTCTCTAGGAGGTGGGTCAAAAAGGATCTTGCTATGATGTATGTCATAGAGTGTTCTGCCAATGTTTTCCTCTAAGAGTTTTATAGTTTCTGGCCTTACATTTAGGTCTTTAATCCATTTTGAGTTTATTTTTGTGTTTGGTGTTAAGGAGTGTTCTAATTTCATTGTTTTACATGTAGCTGTCCAGTTTTCCCAGCACCACTTATTGAAGAGTCTGTCCTTTCTCCACTGTACATTCCTGCCTCCTTTATCAAAGATAAGGTGACCATATGTGTATGGGTTTATCTCTAGGCTTTCTATCCTGTTCCATTGATCTATATTTCTGTTTTTGTGCCAGTATCGTACTGTCTTGATTACTGTAGCTTTGTAGTATAATCTGAAGTCAGGGAGCCTGATTCCTCCAACTCCATTTTTCTTTCTCAAGATTGCTTTGGGTATTCAGAGTCTTTTGTGTTTCCATACAAATTGTGAAATTTTTTGTTCTAATTCTGTGAAAAAATGCCATTGGTAGTTTGATAGGTATTGCATTTAATCTGTAGATTGCTTTGGGGAATATAGCCATTTTCACAATGTTGATTCTTCCAATCCAAGAACATGGTATATCTCTCCATCTGGTTTTTTCATCTTTAATTTCTTTCATCAGTGTCTTATAGTTTTCTATAAGGTATTTTGTCTCCTTAGGCAGGTTTATTCGTAGGTATTTTATTCTTTTCATTGCAATGGTAAATAAGAGTGTTTCCACAAATTCTCTTTCAGATTTTTCATCATTAGTGTATAGGAATGCAAGAGATTTCTGTGCATTAATTTTGTATCCTGCTACTTTACCAAATTCATTGATTAGCTCTAGTAGTTTTCTGGTAGCATCTTTAGGATTCTCTATGTATAGTATCATGTCATCTGCACACAGTGACAGTTTTACTTCTTCTTTTCCGATTTGGATTCCTTTTATTTCTTTTTCTTTTCCGATTGCTGTGGCTAAAACTTCCAAAACTATGTTGAACAATAATGGTGAGAGTGCACAACCTTATCTTTTTCCTGATCTAAGTGGAAATGGTTTCTGTTTTTCACCATTGATCCTCTAAAACTTTTATAGTGTCCAGTCTTACATTTAGGTCTTTAGGTCTTTTGAGTTTATTTTTGTGTATGGTGTTAAGGAATGTTGTAATTTCATTTTTTTACATGTAGCTGTCCAGTTTTCCCAGCACCATTTACTGAAGAGACTGTCCTTCCTCCATTGTATAGTCTTTCTTTATTATAGATTAATTGATTGTATGAGTATGGACTTATTTCTGGACTCTCTGTTCTGTTCCATTAATCTATGCATCTTGTTTTTGTGCCAGTACCATACTCTTTTGAATTCTATAGCTATGTGGTATACTCTCAAGTATGGGAGTGTGACACCTGTAGTTTTGTTCTTCTCTCTCAAGATTGCTTTGGCTATTTGGAGCCTTTTGTGTTTTCATTAAAATTTATATTTATTTTTTCTAGTTTTGTGGAAAGTGCCACTGGTATTTTGATAGGGATTGCATTGAATCTGTTGATTTCTTTTGGTAGTATGGACATTTTAATGATATTGAATCATCCAATCCATGAGTGTGGCATATTTTCCAATTTTTGGTGTGTTATCTTCAATTTCTTTAATCATTGTCTTATTGTTTTGAGGCTACAGGTCTTTTAACTCCTTGGTTAAATTTATTCCTAAGTATTTTATTATTTTGGATGCAATTATAAATGGGATTGTTTCCTTCATTTCTCTTTCTGTTGGTTCATCATTATTGTATAGAAATGCAACAGGTTTCTGTATATTAATTTTTTTAATAAATTTATTTATTCATTTATTTGGGGCTGCATTGGGTCTTCATTGCTGCACCCAGGCTTTCTCTAGTTGCAGTGAGTGGGGGCTATTCTTCATTGAGGTGCGCAGGCTTCTCATTGCAGTGGCTTCTATTGTTGTGGAGTATGGGCTCTAGGTATGCAGGCTTCAGTAGTTGTGGCACGAGGGCTCAGTAGTTGTGGCTCATGGGCTCTAGAGTTCAGGCTCAGTAGTTGTGGTGCACAGGCTTAGTTTCTCCATGGCATGTGGGATCTTCTTGGACCAGAGCTCGAACCCATGTCCCCCGCATTGGCAGGCGGATTCTTAACCACTGAGCCACCAGGGAAGTCCTGTATATTAATTTTGTATCTGCAAGTTTCTGAATTCATTCATTAGCTTTAATAGATTTTTGGTGGAGTGTTTGGTGTTTTCTGTATATAGTATTCTGTCATCTGAAAATACTGATTGTTTTACTTCTGACTTTCTGGTTTTGATGCCTTTTATTTCTTTTTCTTGCCTCATTTCTGTGGCTAGAACTTCCAATACTATGTTGAATGAAAGTGGCAAGAGTGAGCATCCTTGTCTCATTCCTAATCTTAAAAAAAAAAGCTTTCTGCTTTTCACATTGAATATAATGTTAACTGTGAGTTTGTCATATATGGCCTTTTATTATGTTGAAGTATGTTCCCTCTATACCCACTTTGTTAAGAATTTTTTATCATAAACTGATATTGAATTTTATCAAATGCTTTTCTGAATCTTTTGAGATGATCATGTGATTTTTATCCTTCCTTTTTTTAGTTTGGCATATCACATTTATTGATTTATGGGTGTTAAGCCATCCTCACATCTCTGGAATGAATCCCACTTGATCATGGTGTATAAGTCTTTTAATGTATTGTTAAGTTTGATTTGCTAATATTTTGTTGAGGATTTTTGTATCTATATTTAGCAAAGATATTGGCCTGTAATTTTCTTTCTTGCAGTGTTTTTGTCTGGTTTTGGTATCACGTTAATGGTGGCCTTGTAGAATGAGTTTGGAAGTATTCCTTCATCTTCATTTTTTGCAATAATTTGAAAGTGATAGATATTAAGTATTTTTAAATATTTGGTAGAATTCACCTGTGAAGCCATCTGGACCTTGACTTTTGTTTTGGGGGAGTTTTTTGCTTACTGATTCAATTTCATTACTAATAATCTGTCTATTCAGATTTTCTATTTCTTCATGATTCAGTGTTGGAAGATTATATGATCTAGAAATTTTTCCATTTCTTCTAGGTTGTTTAATTTGTTGACATATAATTGTTCATAGTAGTCTCTTATGATCCTTCATATTTCTGTGGTGTCAAGTTGTAATTTTTCCTCTTTAATTTCTGATTCTACTTATTTAGGTAATCTCTTTTTTTCTTGATGAGGCTGGCTAAATAAGTTCCTTGATTTTGTTCATCTTTTCAAAAGGCCAACTGTTACGTTTATTGATCTCTTGTATTTTTGTCTCTATTTCATTTATTTCCTCTATGATCTATTATTTTTTTCCTTCTTCTAACTTTGGTCTTTGCTTATTCTTCTTTTTGTAGTTCCTTTAAATGTATATTTAGATTCTTTATTTGAGATTTTTGTTTCTTGAGGTAGGGCTGTATCAGTATGAGCTTCCCTCTTAGGACTACTTTTGCTTTGTCCCATAGATTTTGCTTCTGCTAAATTTGTGGGGTTTTTATTCTTCTTTCTCTCATTGCTTTAGTTGCAAGGTTAGGTTGTTTATTTGAGATGTTTCCTGTTTCTTAAGGTAGGATTGTATTGCTATAAATTTCCCTCTTAGAACTGCTTTTGCTGCATCCCATAGGTTTTGGGTTGTCGTGCCTCCATTGTCATTTGTTTCTAGGTATTTTTTGATTTCCTCTTTGATTTCTTCAGTGATCACTTGGTTATTAAGTAGTGTATTGTTTAGCCTCCATGTGTTTGTATTTCTTACAGATCTTTTCCTGTAATTGATATATAGTCTCGTAGCATTGTGGTCCAAAAAGATACTTGATATGATTTCAATTTTCTTAAATTTACCAAGACTTGATTTGTGACCCAAGATATGATCTATCCTGGAGAATGTTCCATGAGCACTTGAGAAGAATGTGTATTCTGTTGTTTCTGGATGGAATGTCCTATAAATATCAATTAAGTCCATCTTGTTTAATGTATCATTTAAAGCTTGTGTTTCCTTATTTATTTTCATTTTGGATGATCTGTCCATTGGTGAAAGTGAGATGTTAAAGTCCCCTACTATGATTGTGTTACTGTCGATTTCCCCTTTTATGGCTGTTAGTATTTGCCTTATGTATTGAGTTGCTCCTACGTTGGGTGCATAAATATTTACAATTGTTATATCTTCTTCTTGGATCGATCCCTTGATCATTATGTAGTGTCCTTCTTTGTCTCTTCTAATAGTCTTTATTTTAAAGTCTATTTTGTCTGATATGAGAATTGCTACTCCAGCTTTCTTTTGATTTCCATTTGCATGGAATATCTTTTTCCATCCCCTTACTTTCAGTCTGTATGTGGCTCTGGGTCTGAAGTGGGTCTCTTGTAGACAGCATATATACAGGTCTTGTTTTTGTATCCATTCAGTGAGTTTGTGTCTTTTGGTGGGAGCATTTTATCCACTTACATTTAAGGTAATTATCAATATGTATGTTCCTTTTCCCATATTCTTAATTGTTTTGGGTTTGTTATTGTAGGTCTTTTCCTTCTCTTGTGTTTCTTGCCTAGAGAAGTTCCTTTAGCATTTGTTGTAAAGCTGGTTTGGTGGTGCTGAACTGTCGCAGCTTTTGCTTGTCTCTACAGGTTTTAATTTCTCCATCAAATCTGAATGAGTTCCTTGCTGGGTAGAGTAATCTTGGTTGTAGGTTTTTCTTCTTCATCACTTTAAATATGTCCTGCCAGTCCCTTCTGGCTTGCAGAGTTTCTGCTGAAAGATCAGCTGTTAACCTTATGTCCCATAGATTTTGGACAGTTATGTTTCCATTTTCATTTGTCTCAAGGTATATTTTTATTTCTTCTTTGATTTCTTCACTGACCATTGGTTGTTTAGCATCATGCTGTTTAGTCTCCATGTGTTTGTGTTTTTTCCAGTTCTCTTATTGTAGTTGATTTCTAGTTTCATAGTGTTGTTTTCTGAAAAGATGATTAATATGATTTTAATCTTTTTATATTTAATGTGACTTGTTTTGTGGCCTAACATGTGATGTATCTGGAGAATGTTCCATGTGTACTTGAAAAGAATGTGTGTTCTGCTGCTTTTTGATGGAATGTTCTATAGGTGTATATATTAAGGTAATCTCATCTAATGTGTTAAGGCCAGTGTTTCTTCATTGATTTTCTGTCAGATGATATATCCATTGGTGTAACTGGGGTATTATAGTTCCCTACTATTATTGTATTTCTGTCTATTTCTTCAGTTATTTCTGTTAATATTTGCTTTATATATTTAGGTGCTCTTCTGTTGAGTGCATAAATGTTTACAAATGTTATATCGTCTTGTTAGATTGACCCCTTTATCATAACTTAATGTCCCTCCTTGTTTTGTTAGTCTTTGCTTTAAAGTCTATTTTGTCTGATATAAGTACTGCTACCATGGCTTTCTTTTAATTTCCATTTGCATTGAATACCCTTTTCTATCCTATAACTTTCAGTCTGTGTGTGTCTTTAGATCTGAAGTGAGTTTCTTACAGGCAGCATATATATCGGCCTTGTTTTTGTATCCATTCAGCCACTCTACATCTTCTGATTGGAGCATTAGTTCATTTAAATTTAAAGTGATTATTGATAGGTATTTACTTATAGCTATTTTGTTCATTGTTTGCTGGTTGTTTTTGTAGTTCTTCTCTGTTCTTGTCTACTCCTCCCAGTTTCTTTCCTTGTGTTTTGATGGATTCCTTTAGTATGATGTTAGGGTTCCTTAAGAAAGTAAATCTTATAACCAACAAGGACCTACAGTATAGCACAGGGAACTCTGCTAAATATTCTGTAATAACCCAAATGGGAAAAGAATGTGAAAAAGAATAGATACATGTATATGTATAACTGAATCACTTTGCTGTATACCTGAAATTAACACAACATTGTTAATCAATTATACTCTAATATAAAATTTAAAATTTTTTTAAAAAGAGAGTAAATCTTAAAAGTTCTCATCACAAGGAAAAAAAATGTAACTATGTAGAGTGATGGATGTTAACTAGACTTATTATGGTGACCATTTCACAGTTTATACAAATATCAAATCATTATGCCGTACACCTGAAATTAGTGTAATGCTTATCTCAGTTATATTGTAATAAAAAAGAAGATGACTCTGATTGTCCTCTGGATCTCTTTTAATTGTTTTGCATAATTAGGCCAGATTCATGTCTTCTAGGAACTGTGTAGCTTTCCAGGAAGTGATGCTTGAAGATATCAGAAATCTGGGAAATATGCCATTAGTGGAGAAGGCAGCAGAGTCTCCACCTTTTCACTTCCCAGTTGTTTGACCTTGAGCAAGATCCTTTACCTCTCTGAGCTTTGGTTTCTTCATTTCTAAAACAAACTTAATATGTCTTCCCTACAGCACACAGTTGTTGTAAGGAATGAAGCATAACAACATGTTATCAGGATTTGCACTCTTATACTGCAAGTAAACTACCCATTGTGTAGGCCACTAAAATTGTGCCCTAGGACTGGCATCTGTGCAGTGCCTGTGATATGTATCTTCTGAAAACCACCTTTGAAAGGAACAGAGTTCAGAGGTCACACTCAGGGATGATGCAGGCTCAGAGTGGAAAGAGAGATTGAGTCAGGGGTATGTGTATGGCACCAAATCTCAGAAAGGGAGTTTTGAATACTGAGCACTTAAATTTTGGAATTGGGACAAAATGCTGATCTATCTTATCCTTTTCTCACCCCACTCAAGTTTTTTCTTTCTTCTCCTGTTGTTCCAGGTGCATGATGACTGCAGGAGACGGTTTTCCAAGGAATGCTGGTTTGGAAGTCATCGATCATCAGTCATTCCTCCCACTGCCCTCAGCGACCCCAAGGGTGATGGTGAGTAGCTAAA
Organism: Grampus griseus; assembly: GCF_964374135.1. Lineage (NCBI taxonomy): Eukaryota > Metazoa > Chordata > Mammalia > Artiodactyla > Delphinidae > Grampus > Grampus griseus. The sequence goes on along the minus strand of NC_138999.1, from coordinate 43,487,226 downwards.
CTTTAATACATTGGGGAATACATTGGGGAGGGAGGGAAGATGTAAAGCCTAGAGAAAAAGACTGCAATTAAATTAATCTGGTCAACCAATCAAACATTTCTAGGAGTACGAGTGTGCATATGTGTATAGACAGCTCATGTTTTCCTTTAGACTTTTGGGATGGTGAATATTGCTTATGGTGTATATGTATGTGGGCATGTTCTTTGTAGCCTCTGTCAAAATTGTTTCCAAATGATCAGAATTGATTTCAGCTTTTACATGATTTTGAGACAGTAGATAATCCATGAAATAATTTTTTTTGCTTGCTGCCTACTTCAATGCCAAGGAAAAGCCAGCATTAGCTAGGGGGCAAGGATTCCTGTAACGATTACAACAGTTTTAGAACTAGACACAGCACATGTGTACGTGTGTGCACATACGTGTACATACACTCTGAGCCACTCTAGTCTCTTCCAGTTCATTTCCCAACCCCAACACAGATACAGACAGACATTGATACATGGAATGAGCCACTCACACAGTTTTCTGCAGGCAAGCATACTCATATGTCCCCGTAATGACATGAACAGACACACATCCCTCACTCAGGGATGCATGCATATATTATTCTCAGAACTACTCAAATATTTATCCACATAGAGTCACTTACCAGATAGCTGACTAGAGAGATGATGAGATTGATGACTTGGTATATAAGAGACACTTGACTGGCTAGGAGAAAGAAGGGCCTAGGGGCAAGATGGAAAAGTATCAAACTAGTCAGCCAAGTCTACTCAGGCTGCTAATGAAAGTCAATGAAGTCTTGAATCTGAGACTTTGCTCAACCCCACAGGGACCTGGGGAAGATGTCTTTGGGCAGACTGAAGGATGGCTGCCTCAGCATCTTATAAATCACCCCCAAATAGGTGTTAAGGGGCTGCCACCTCTCCTTTGTAATTGGCCCAACATGTTCTGTGTTCTTGTGGAAGTTGGGTTTTTTAGTTTGTTTTTTCCCATCTTATATCATTTCTTATTCTTGTTATAGATGGTCAACTGATAGCATTACTACTTTCTTTTGCTTTCCACCGATGACATATTATTGCTTAGAAGCACCTGTGCTAAGCCATTCTTTTTGTGTAATGTCTCATACAATGCCCCATGAGTTAGCTTTTAGCCTTTCATCCTAGTCACCTGCAATCTTGATCCAATTGAATGTCACTCTTGAGAGCCCTTCTTTCTATCATGTGTTACTTGGCCTGTGGTTTCTTAGGAGTATCTTTTGAAACCTCCATATCTTCTTGACTCCTTCTGGCTTCTTGGCCTAGGCAAATACACTCTTTAATATTCCCTGTTGGGAAGTCCCACCCATCTTAGAGATGATGAGGTCATTAAAGATGATCTGGTCCAACCCTCTGGCCAGGCTAGGGAATCCCTTCTCCAGCATCCAAGGTGGCGGTATCCATTTGATGACTTTCTGAGGAAGCACATGCCATTGCTGATTAGCATTCATTCATTATTTATTCAGTCAACAAACTCTAATTTCTGATGTCTTCTAATTTCCCTTTTTCCTACCCTATCTGCTTGGTAAATTTCTTCTCTCATCCTAGAGGGTGAGAGCAACGTCAAACATTGTCTCCTGTTTAAAGACTTCTGTAATTGCCCCTCCCCATTTCTCCAGACAAATAAATTACTTCCTTTGCTGTAAACCCAGAACACATATCTCAGAGCACTTAACACACTATATTATAGTTCGTCACATGTATGTCTCCCACTCCAGACTGTGAGCTCTTTTATCACTAGCACTTAACTCAAACCCGATACATGGTATATTCACAGTCAAGATTTGTTACATGAATTCATTAATACATTTACTGAATACTGCGTATATGTAAGGCTCAGTGATAACAATGTAGAGAATAAGATATGACTAAGACAGGATCCCTGATTTATATGGGGGCAAAACAGTATAATGCAGTATTTGTCAAATACAAGAATGCCTCAGAATCATCCAGAAGGCTTTTTAAAACACAGATTTCTAGGCCCTATGCCCCTGCCCCAGAGCTTTTGATTCAGTAGATCTGGGTAGGGCACAAGAATTTCCATTTCTTACAAGAAATGATGCTGATACTACTACTCCCGGGAGCATACTCCATCATTTACTAACTGTGTGACCTTGGGCAAGTTACTTAACCTCTCTGTGCCTCATGTATCATTTGTTTTCTGCCAATAGGGAATAAAAGTTATACTCAAGTGCGTTATGCATGTTAAATGAGTTAGTATCTTAAAAGAGGATCTTAAAATACAGGAAGGGGAACAGGAAGCCAACCTTATGCTAATTTAGCATCTTTCTGTGGTATGAACTGAACAAATTTGAGAGGGACTCTTGGCTCCTTGGTTTTGGGCACTGTGATTATATTAACTTAGCTCAAAGAAGCACGATCCTTTTTTTTTTTTTTTTAAGCTCTTTCAGACTGTTGACTCATCTGGAGCTTAAAGTCAAGTAAATCCCCTAAGCCCTTTTCACGCTTGATGCTGCCAAGCCAAGTTCCTATTGTCTTGTTCTGCTGCAACTTATGTCCTTATGCCTAAAGGCCAAGCTTCACATTTATCCCCTTTTCAGCTTGTTTACTTTGACCCTACTGCCTGTTAAGGTCATTTTCAATCTTGATTCTGTCATCCAGTGGCTCTCCCTCCTGCTTTAGGTACTTCAAAGTTGACAAGCTAGCCTTCCATGTTTTTATTTAAATTGGTTAACATTGTTGAATAGTACTGGACGTTCCCTTACAATTAACATCAGCCTATTCAAAAGCAACCTTGTGGACATGATCATTTACCTGGTTATGAATCTGCCTAATATCACTATATTCCAGCCCAGAATACCATTTTTGTCACCTTGTTCACAGGATTCGTCTAACATTTTGTTGTCATTTTATGTGGGCCCTGTAACCTCTCTCCCTCACTTACTCCACAGCAGCCATGCTATTCTCTTCACTGTCCACAAATATCCCAGGCAGTCTCCCTTCTCTGGGCGGGTTCTTATTCTTCCTCTTGACCCCCAAAAAACTCTTCCCCCAGATACCTGCATTGCTCACTACCTCATTTCATTCAAATGTCATCTCACCAGAGAAGCCATCCCTGGCCACCTGTCTAAAACAACACCCCCATCAGTCTCCATTCCCCTTTTCCTGCTTTATTTTTCTTCATATCGCATTATTTTCTATATTTATTTGTGTATTTATTTATGGTCTGCATCGTTCCATTAGAATATAAATTCCACAAGAGCAAAGATCATTTATATCTTGTCTATCACTGTATATCGGAACATAACAAGGACAGGCACAAAGAATGCCCTCAATACATATATGTTGAATGAATGAATGAATGTCTTAACTACCATTGTGTTAACATATATTTTGTAAAATAAAATATTGAAAAGGGATAATATGTTCAGGGAGGGTAACTACTTCCAAGCTATGCTACTGAAGGGACATAGCAGACTCCCCTTGCAGCTATGAGCCCTGGCAAGCCCTGAAGTTTTGGTGCATGACAGGCTAGCTGGCTTAGGAGGTCTTCAAGCTCCACTGGCCAGTGAGTAGAAATTGGCCCATAGAGGAAGCTTGCTTTAGATTTTTCCAGGCAAAACAGCCATGAAATCTGCTCAAGTCAGCAGTCTTCCTCTTCAGGCTCCCTTTTACCCAGGTTACAACAAATGGGACACTTCAACTTGCCTCTCTCCCTGTGGCACACACCATTCAGGAGCAAGCCACATGCTTTTTTCCCTTTGCATTTATTTTTGCTGGGGCATCCCTGGCAAGCCACGAGCTCAGAGGTTTGGAGGCTCACAATTTGTCTCGCATCTCCTATGAGGCCATTGCTCACTGCCTGTCTCCCTGCCAACAGGCTCTATGACCCAGTATGAGCTGGCAGGCTATGGCAATTTAGACTGCTATAACTCCACTTCTCTATGGGGAACTTTAGTGTTGGGGATTATTAAAAGCCTCTCTCTTGTCCAGACAATTTCCCTATAGTCTTGTTTCCCCTGATAATTGGTATGATAACTTAGATTGCTCTGCCAGAACTTTAGAGGAGCGATTAAAGCTCCCTGCTTCACTCCACATTGATATGTTCTGTCATTAGCTCCTGGCTGAAAGGCAGCCTTTTCTCCCCATCTTTCCTGACCTTGTATCTTCTCAGTGTAAGAACTGAGCTATCCCAGGCAGAGAGAGGACAAGTTGGGTGTGCTGATCCTCCTCCTGGGCTCTCAACCTTCTCCTTCTTCAGTTTTCCCTTGACATTTTATTGATCTTTGGTTGTGGCACCAATTTTTTTTATTCCTTGTGTTCCAATACACTGCTGTGTATGAATCTGTCTCCCCAGCTTGAGGGCAAGAGCTAGACCCCTAGCAGTATGTAGCATGATGATTGGCATATAGTAGTTGCTCAGCAAATGTTGGTTACCTGGCAACAGCTGGGCAAAGACCAGCTATTGTTGTTTTCTTAAATAAAAGCCCCTTTGGTTTGCATCTAACTTCCCCTCTGTCCCTCAGTCTCAGAGGCACAGGGAAGCTGTGGGAGGTGTTGGATGTCTATTATCTTGATTGTGGTGATGGTATCATGGGTGTTTGCATATGTCTGAACTCATTAAATTGTACACATTAAATGAATGCAGTTCTTTGTATATCAATTATACCTCAATAAAGTTGTTTTTTAAAAAGTCTTTGCAAAATTTGATGTTAAGTCATGCCTTGCTTCCATCTAAATGGCCCTTTTCTTTTTTTCCCTTTTCTTTCTGTTGTATGCATTATTAGGCCAATTAGTAGTATCTCCAGATTTCTGGAATCTTGATTGGTCTTCAGCCTGTTCATGCCCCCTTCTCATCTTCATCAACTCCAAAAGTGGCGATCACCAAGGGATCGTCTTCCTCCGGAAATTCAAGCAATACCTTAACCCGTCTCAAGTGTTTGACCTTTCGAAGGGTGGACCTGAAGCCGGGTAAGCATGGGGTAAGGGATGTAGTTGTGGGTACAGAAGGGACTCCCCCCTCTACACATTCTAGAGTAGGATAGGCTTCCTGGAATTAGTTCCAGTACCTGGGCAGGAAAGGTCTATTTTCTCAAGTCAGGACACAAACACAACTCCACAGCATCTTGAGTTGGCTGGCTGGAGGACTTTTAGCCCTCTCCCAGAAATCCTTTCAAGCCTATGTCCTGCTCTCAGATTTGCTTCACCTTTTCCAGTTGGAAAAGGTAACTATGTCTCCTGACTTCAGAGGAGGAGGCAAATGGATATTATTTTCCACCATTCCTGTCACTCACTCTTTTTCTTGGGGGCAAGTAGATACATCTCTACTACAGGCCTGTTTTATTTAGAGACCATCTGGCTGTTCAGCCCTGGTTTCTGTGAACCCACTGGCAACTGTGCAAGATATTCTTCCTGGGCCTCAGCAAGTAGATTAGGCTAGGCAGCTAGTAACTTCCAGAACAAGGTTGGGCAAAGAAGAGTGTAGGTTGAGGCAAGGCCTGATCTCCAGGATTGCCTGTGGGAGCATTCTCTATGATCTTAGGTACACAGAGAGATAGGGGTTAAGAGAAAGGAAACATGTAGCCTGATAGCAGGGTGCAGAAGCAGCAGTCCTTAGCTCCTGGCACATTGTAGGAAAGAGTTGTAAAACTCATCAGCTCATGAAATAACTCCCCTTTCCCCTCTTCCTTCCAGGCTCTGCATGTTCAAGAACTTTGTTCGCTTTCGCATTGTGGTTTGTGGTGGAGACGGCAGCGTGAGCTGGGTCTTATCTCTGATTGATGCCTTTGGATTACAGGAACGGGTGAGTCCCTAGCTGACTTAATTTAGCCATTGTTAAAGAGACTGGCAGTGTGGCGCTGCTTATCCCAAGAAGTCCCTGGTCTTTACTCTCCTTGTCTGTAAAATACTTGATCTATCCTGGAGAACATTTCCTACTGGTTTCACAGTCAACCTGACTGGTAGATTCCCAATCTAAGCCTGCTCACCTATACCATTTTCTGGTTATCTAATAGTAGGAAGGAAGAAAGAGGAAGTTAGCAGAAAAAAATGAGCAGTGCTCTATTTCCCAAGCCCCAAAATGAAGATTTGAAGGGGAGGAAAGCAAGAAAAACAGAAGTGGCATCAGGCAGCATTCAACTCCCAATTCCCTACCCCTCCTGAGGACACTGAGTTTCTTCCCTAAGTCTCTAGAGTAGCAGAAATGTTCCTCTACCTCTCCCCCCTCTCCCTAAGCAGCCCCCTGCTCTTCTGACTGCAGTGGCTTTGTCTCCTTAAGGCACCTTACCTCTTTGGCCCAGCCTAGATAGAAATTTGTGGCTATATATCTCTTTTAAAAGCATGGCTACAAATATTGTCATATTCCAGCAACGTGTCCCCTTACTGAGTAGGTTCTGTATTGCCAAGAGTGGGACCCAACTCCTTAGAGAAAATTTCACTCAACTTCAAACATCTTCCTATTACACTTCCTAAAATCATAGGTCCCTTATTGCCACTAGTTTTGAGACCATATTTTTTCCCCAAAAAGCACCCTCTGGGTTCTTTTATGGGTGGATCTTGGTAGGATTGTCTGAAAAGGGTGCCCGGTTTTGTTCTTGCAGTGTCAGCTGGCAGTCATCCCTCTTGGAACCGGTAATGATCTGGCCCGTGTCCTCGGCTGGGGTGCGTTCTGGAACAAAAACAAATCACCTCTGAACATCCTCAACAGAGTGGAGCAAGCTAGTGTGAGGATTCTAGACAGGTGAGTAGCTGAAAGATGAGGTCATTGTGGCTTTTCCATTCCCTTGCCAGTTACTCCCAGTGACATCATCTCAGTCAGGAGTGTTCTAAACTCCCTCACAGAGCTTCATTGCCTTTCTGGCTTCGGTGCAAGGAAATTTGGGGGACTTTGCCTATTAAGAAGCCAGGGTCTACTGTGTATCCTTTAAACATCACTGAAGCCCCTCTTCAAACTTAAAAGATCCTAGAGCAGGAGCACCCATTGGTAAATTTCAAGGGTTCTATAAACCTACTTCAAATTGCATAGCTATTTATCCATGTAAGCATATTTTTTCCTTGGGAAAGTTTCCATCTTTCTGTTCTATTCTAGGATAGTATAGAAACTATTCTATAGCTTCATCAGGTACTCAAAGAAACTCAAAAAAAGAGGGCTCATAAACAACTGGCCTGGATTATCTGTGCCCTAGAGAAGAGACAGTATTCTCCTCCAATCTTCTGAGAAGAAAGACTTTCTATGTGGGGGCATAGTATTTGATTTATGGCTGCTCATAAGGATAACCTGGGGAGCTTTTTCAAGGTACCAAGCTGGGCCCTACCACAAATATTCTTATTCAGTAGGTCTTGGGTAGAGCCCTGGTATGTGTATTTTACAAAAGCACCTCAGGTGATCTTGGTAGTTACCACTGCTTGAGAAGCACTGCTCTCTGAGAACTCTGTGGTGGAATTCCTTCCATCACACTGGCCTTGAGAAGTCATGAAGCAGAGGTCTCTCTTGGGATATACCTTGAGATCAGGTGACCTGAGATAACTTGGGCAACCCCTACAACTCATCCCTACCCATCACATAAATATTTTGACCCCTTTCGTGACATGTGAAGCATTGGTGCCAACCTGTGATGAAACAGAGCCCTAAATATCTGTCTAAACTTCATTTCAGATGGAGTGTGATGATCCGTGAGACTCCCAGACAAACCCCATTGCTAAGAGGACAAGTTGAAATGGATGTACCCCGATTTGAGGTAACAACTGCCTAGCTATAATTCAGGCCAACATCTTTATTACACATTGAAATAATAGGCTAAACCCAGAGAGAAGCTTTTGTATAGTCCATGGGCTTGATAAGGATGAGATCATTCAGGATTGGGGACATTTCAATTAGCAGTTATTTACCAAAAACTGTGTTAGGTGTTGGGGATATAATTCAGTCAGCCATCTACTTATGCAGTCACTCAAAATATTTATGGAAAGTATGGATTAACTACAGTGTGTTCCTTCCTCTTCAATTTTTGGAATAGATTGAGAAGAATATGTATTAACTCTTCTTTGTATGTTTGGTAGAACTCCCCTGTGAAGCCATCCAGTCATGGACTTTGGTTAGCTGGGAGTTTTTTAAATTATAAATTCAGTTTCACTATTAGTGATCAGTCTGTTCAGATTGTTTATTTCTTCCTGATTCAGTCTTTAAAGATTGTATGCTTCTAGAAATGTGTCTGTTTCTTCTAGGTTGTTCAGTTTGTTGGCATATAACTGTTCATAGTATTCTTTTATGATTTTTTGAATCTCTGTGGTATTGGTTGTTATGTCTCCTCTTTAATTTCTTATTTTATTTGGGTCCTCTCTCTTTTCTTCTTGGTGAGCCTCACTAAAGGTTTATCAATTTTATCTTTTCAAAGGACCAGATTTTGGTTTCATTGATCTTTTCTATTGTTTTTTTGGTCTCTGTTTTATTTATTTCCTCTCTGATCTTTATTATTTCCTGCCTTCTGATGACTTTGAGCTTTGTTTGCTCTTTCTCTAATTCTTTTAGTTGGTAATATAAGTTGTTTGAGATTTTTCTTATTTCTTGAGGTAGGCCTGTGTCACTGTAAACTTCCCTCTTAGAACTGCTTTGCTGCATCCCACAGATTTTGGAATGTTGTGTCTCCACTTTCATTTGTATCGAGGTATTTTCTGATTTCCTCTTTGATTTCATCATCGTCTCATCATTTTTTTTAACATCTTTATTGGAGTATAATTGTTTACAATGGTGTGTTAGTTTCTGCTTTATAACAAAGTGAATCAGCTATACATATACATATATCCCCATATCTCCTCCCTCTTGTGTATCCCTCCCACACTCCCTATCCCACCCCTCTAGGTGATCACAAAGCACTGAGCTGATCTCCCTGTGCTATGTGGCTGATTCCCACTAGCTATCTATTTTACACTTGGTAATGTATATATGTCCATGCCACTCTCTCACCTCCCTTCCCACTCCCCGTGTGCTTAAGTCCATTCTCTATGTCTGTGTCTTTATTCCTGTCCTGCCTCTAGGTTCTTCAGAACCTTTTAAAAAAATTTTTTCAGATTTCATATATATGTGTTAGCATACGGTATTTGTTTTTCTCTTTCTGACTTACTTCACTCTGTATGACAGACTCTAGGTCCATCCACCCCACTAAAAATAACTCAATTTCGTTTCTTTTTATGGCTGAGTAATATTCCATTGTATATATGTGCCATATCTTCTTTATCCATTCATCCGATGAAGGACACTTAGGTTGCTTCCATGTCCTGGCTATTGTAAATAGAGCTGCAATGAACATTGTGGTACATGACTCTTTTTGAATTATGTCCCATTGATTTATTTAGTAGCATGTTGTTTAGTCTCCTGTTTGTGTTTTTCCATTTTACTTCCTGTAATTGATTTCTAGTTTCATACTGTTGTGGTCAGAAAAAATGCTTGATATAATTTCTATCTTCTTAAATTTGTTGAGACTTATTTTATGGCCTAGCATGTGATCTATCCTGGAGAACATTCCATGTGCAATTGAAAAGAATGTGTATTCTGCTGCTTTTGGATGGAATGTCCTGTAGATAAGTCTAACTGTTCTATTGTGTCATTTAAGACACCATTTCCTTATTGATTTTCTCTCTGGATGATCTGTCCATTAAAATAAGTGAAGTGTTGGGCTTCCCTGGTGGCGCAGTTGTTGAGAGTCCGCCTGCCGATGCAGGGGACACAGGTTCGTGCCCCGGCCTGGGAAGATCCCACATGCCGCAGAGCGGCTAGGCCCGTGAGCCATGGCCACTGAGCCTGCGTGTCCGGAGCCTGTGCTCCACAATGGGAGAGGCCACAACAGTGAGAGGCCCGCGTACTGCAAAAAAAAAAAAAAAGTGAAGTGTTAAAGTCCCCTACCATTTTTGTATTATTGTCAATTTCTCCCTTCATGTTTGTTAATATTTGCTTTATATATTTAGGTATTCCTGTATTAGGTGTGTATATGATAAAGAGTGTTATATCCTCTTATTGTATTGATCATTTTATCATTATATAATACCCTTAATCTTTTGTTATAGACTTTGTTTTAAAGATTATTTTGTCCTATATGAATATTACTACCCCTGTTTTCTTGTTGTTTCCATTTACATGAAATATCTTTTTCCATCCTCTGACTTTCAGTCTGTGTGTGTGTCTAACTCGAAGTGAGTCTCTTGTAAGCAGCATATAGATGGGTCTTCTTTTTTCATCCAATCAGCCACCCTATGTCTTTCAATTGGAGTATTTAGTCCAATGACCTTTAAAGTGATTATTGATAGGTATGTACTTATTGCCATTTTGTTAGTTGTATTCTGGTTGTGTTTGTACTTCTCTGTTCTTTTCTTCTTCTTTTAGTTTCTTCCTTTGTAGTTTGATGGTTTTCTTTATTGGTTTGCTTCTGTTCCTTTCTCTCTAGTTTTATATATCTATTGTAGGTTTTTAATTTGTGGTTACCAAGGGGTTCCTATATGTTGACCTACAACTGTATCTACTTTTTAAAAACTGTTACTCATTTAACTTCAAACACATTCTAAAATATTTACTTTTTTTACTCCCTTCCCCCACATTTTGTGTTTTTAATGTCATATTTTACATCTCCATGTTTATCCCTTCACAGTTTATTGTAGTTATACTTGATTTTAATTTTTTTTCTTTAAATCTTTGTACTAGCTTACTTACTTGGTTGATCCTCAGCCTTTATTATATATTTGCCTTTACTAGTGGAATTTGTTCCTTTCCCATAGAAATTTACTTTTTGTTATAGCCTTTTCAATTAGAGAAAACCCTTTAACATTTCTTTTAGGGTAGGTTTAGTATTGCTCAATTCTTTTAGTTTTTGCTTGTCTGAGAAGTTCTTTATCTCTCCTTCAATTCTAAATGATAATCTTGCTGGGAGAGCATCCTAGCTTGCAGGTTTTTCCCTTTTAGAACTTTATATGTATATCATGTCCTTCCTTCTGGCCTGCAAGTTTTCTGCAAAATATCAGCTGATAGCCTTATGGGGATTCCCTTATATATGACTCTTTGATTTTTTCTTGCTACCTTTAGAATTCTTTATCTTAAACTTTTGCCATTTTAATTATTATGTCTTGGTATGCATCTGTTTGGGTTCATCTTCTTTGGGACACTCTATGCTTCTTGTACCTGGATATTGGTTTCCTTCTTCAGTTTCAATAAATTTTCAGCCATAGCTTCATCAAATACATTTTTAAGCCCCCTCTCCCTCTCTCTTCTTCTGGGACCTCTATAATGCTTATGTTGGTATGCTTTGTGTTGTCCCAAATGTCCCTTAAACTGTTCTCATTTTTTGTAATTTACTTTTTACTATTCTGATTGCATGATTTCCATTATTCTATCTTCCAGATCACTTATTCATTCTTCTGTATTACCTAGTCTGCTGTTAATTCCTTCTAGTGTGTTTTTCATTTCACCTTTTAAATTTTTTAATTTCCTTGTTAAAATTCTGTGTTCATCTATTCTTTTCCCTAATTCAGTTAGCCTATCTATTACTAATGATTTGAATTCTTTATCTAGTAAATTGTTTATTTCTGTTTTATTAGTTGTTTTTTTTTCAGGAGTTTTCTCCTGTTCTTTCAATGAAACAAATCCCTCTGTCTTCTCATTGTTCTTAACTTTTGCTGTCTCTAGTCTATGAAATTAGATGAAACAGTTACCTTTTCCAGTCTTGAAGGTGTGTCCTTGTGTATGAGCATCCCCATACAGTCTGCATGTGCCCAGTGACTTTGGTGAGAGAGCTAGATCTGACTTGAGCACAAGTCATGTCTTTCCCTAGAGTGTGCTGGCAGCTATCACCTTGGTAGGAGGTGGTGCTGCAGATGGAGCAGCGAGAGCTAGAGTCATGTGTGAGCCAGGGCTTCTCCCTTTTTCAGTGGCCAATACCACCCTCTTGGGGCTGGGGGCAGGTCCCAAATTGCTGGAGCAGAAGCACTGAGGGTCAAGTCCAAGATGGCTCCATTCCCTCTAAGTGTGTTCTTTCCCCCATCCCAGCACCATCACACTAGCCCCAGAGGGGAACAGTGCTGGAGCAAGAGGGGCTGGAGCAGGCATTTGGCATGGGTGTGGGCGTGGGTTCAGGCTGTGATGTCCCCAGTTCTGCTTGGAATCCTGGAATACTTCTGATGTGGTGCTTCCATAAACGCCAGGTTGCTGCCCCTGCCCCATTCAGATGCCATTTGGGGTCTGGGCTGGCATAGTCCCTCAAATCTGAGCACTCCCCTCAGCCACCCTCACCCTAGTGTAGAGCTAGGTGAAGCAAGTGGGGTAGAACAGGTGCTTGGTTCAGGCTGGCTGTGTGCCAGAGTGGTTGCAGGAAACTGGCCAGAGTCCCATTCAGTTTCAACCTGTTTTTTTCTGCCTTGTTTCAGGAATAAGCAAGTGTGTGTGTGCTCTTCACTAGCAGAGTGTAGGTTTCTTTTGTTTGTTTGTTTGCTGTACAATATACCAAAGTTCCTTATTTATTTTATACATAGTGCTTTGTATCTCTTAATCTGATACCCCTATCTCATCCCTCCCTATTCCCTCTACACTGGTAACCACTAGTTTGTTCTCTACGTCTATAAGTCTGTTTCTGTTTTTTAAATATACATTTGTTTTGTTTTTCACATTCCACATGTAAGTGATAAAATAGAGTATTTGATTTTTTCTCACTGACGTATTTCACTAAGCATAATACCCTCAAGGTCCATCACATTGTTGCAAATGACAGAATTCCATTCTTTTGTGGGGTGCTGAGTAGTATTCCATTGTATATATAAACCACATCTGTATCCATTCATCTGTTGATGGGCACTTAGGTTGCTTCCATATCTTGACTATTGTAGATAGTGCTGCTATGAACATTGAGGTACATGCATCTTTTCAAATTAGTGTTTTCATTTTCTACAAATACATACCCAGCACTGAAATTCCTGGATCATATCATAGTTCTATTTTTAGTTTTTTAAAGAAACTCCGTACTGTTTTCTATAGTGGCTGGAAACAATGTACAACCCCACCAATAGTATAATAACAAACCCCAACATTTGTTATTTGTAGACATTTTGATGATGGCCATTCTGACAAGTGAGGTGATATCTCATTTTTGTTTTGCATTTCTCTAATAATTAGCAATGTTGAGCATCTTTTCATGTGCCTGTTAGCCATATGTATGTCTTCTTTGGAAAACTTTCTATTCAGGTCTTCTGCCCATTTGTTGCCTGGGTTTTTTATTTTTTTGATATTGAGTTGTATGAGCTGTTTGTGTATTTTGGATATTAACCCCTTGTCAGCCACACCATTTGCAAATATTTTCTCCCTTTTCATAGGTTGTATTTTCATGTTATTGATAGTTTCCTTTGCTGTGCAAAAGCTTTTTAAGCTTAATTAGGCCCTATTACTTTATTTTTGCTTTATTTCCTTTGGCTTAGGAGACGGACCCAAAAACATATTCTTACGATTTTTGTCAGTGTTCTGCCTATGTTCTCTTCTAGGAGTTTCATGGTGTCATGTATTACATTTAGGTCTTTGAACCACTTTGAGCTTACTTATATACATGGTCTGAGGGAATGTTCTAATCTCATTGTTTTACATGTGGCTGTTCAGTTTTCCCAGTACCACTTGCTGAAGAGACTGTCTTTTCTCCATTGTATATTCTTACCTCCTTTGTCATAAAGTAATTGACAATAGGTGTGTAGGTTCACTTCTGGTTCTCTATTCTGCTCCTTTGATCTATGTGTCTGTTTCTGTGCCAGTACCATGCTGTTTTGATTTCTGTAGCTTTGTAGTATATTCTGAAGTCTGGGAGGGTTATACCTCCAGCTTTGTTCTTTTCTCTCAAGATGACTTTGGCAATTTGGAGTTTTTTATGGTTCCCTATGGATTTTTATTTGTTCTCATTCTGTGAAAAATGTCATGGATATTTTTATAGGGATTTCATTAAATCTGTAGATTCCTTTATGTATTATGGCCATTTTAACAATATTAATTTTTCCAATCCAAGGGCACAGGATGATATCTTTCCATTTCTTTGAATTATCTTCAATTCCTTTCATCAATGTTTTATAGTTTTCAGATTATAGGTGTTTCACCTCCTTGGTTAAGTTTATTCTTGGTATTTTCTTCTTTTTGGTATGATTTTAAACAGGATGATATTTTACTTTCTGTTTCTGAAATTTCATTATTAGTGTATATAAATGCAACAGATTTCTGTATGGTAATCTTGTATCCTTCAACCTTGCTGAATTCATTTATTAGTCCTAATATTTGGGGGTAGAGACTTTAGAGTTCCCAATATAAAGTATCATGTCATCTGCAAATAGTGACAGTTTTACTTCTTCCCTTCCAATTTGGATGTCTTTTTCTTCTTTTACTTCTCTGATTGCTGTGGCTAGAACTTCCATTACTATGTCAAACAGAAGTGTAAGAGTGGGCATCCTTGTCTTGTTCCAGAACTTAGTGGGAAGTCTTTCAGCTTTTCACCATTGAGTATGATGTTGGCTATGGGTTTATCATAATGGCCTTAATTATGCTGAGATATGTTCCCTCTATACCCACTTGGATAAGAATTTTTATCATGAATGGATATTGAAATTTTTCAAATGCTTTTCCTGCATCTACTGAGATGATCATTTGATTTTTATCCTTCCTTTTGTTAATGTGCATCACATTGATTGATTTGTGAATGTTGATTCACCCTCTTGACCCTGGAATAAATCCAACTTGATCCCTTTTATATACTGTTGTATTCAGTTTGCTAATATTTCATTGAGGATTTTTGCATCTATATTCATCAAAGATATTGACCTATAATTTCTTTTTTTGTGTGTGTAGTTTCCTTGTCTGGTTTTGGTATCAGAGTAATGGTGGCCTTGTAGAATAAATCTGTGAGTGTTCCTTCCTCTTCAAGTTTTTGGAATAGTTTGAGAGGGATAAGTATTAGCTCTTCTTTATATGTTTGTTAGAATTCCCCTCTGAAGCCATCTGGTCCTGGATTGCTGTTTGTTGGAAGTTTTTTCTTTTATTACAGATTCAATTTTACTTGTAGTGATTAGTCTGTTCAAATTGTCTGTTTCTTCTTGAAGCAGTCTCGGCAGGCTGTATCTTTCTAGAAATTTGTTCATTTCTTCTAGGTTGTCCAATTTCTTGGCATATAACTGCTCATAGTATTCTCTCATGATTTTTTACATTTCTGTGTTATTGGTTGTTATGTCTCCTCTTTCATTTCTTATTTTGTTTATTTGGATCCCCTCTCTTTTCTTCTTGGTGACCCTGGCTAAAGGTTTATGAATTTTATTTATCTTTTTAAAGAACCAGCTCTTAGTTTTATTGATCTTTTCTATTGTTTTTTGGATCTCTATTTTATTTATTTCCCCTATGATTATTATGTTTATTATTATATATTATTATTATTATATTATTATTATTTCCTTCCTTCTCCTGACTTTGGGCTTTGTTTCTTCTTCTTTTTCTAATGCTTTTAGGTGGTAAGATGTTTACTCAAGATTTTTCTTGTTTCTTGAGGAAGGCCTGTATTGGTTCTAACTTCCCCCTTAGAACTGCTTTTGCTGCATCTCATAGATCTTAGGAAGTTGTGTTTCCGTTTTCATTTGTCTTGAGGTATTTTCTGATTTCCTCTTTGGTTTCATCATGTCCCATTGTGGTTTTTTTTAACACCTTTATTGCAGTATAATTGCTTTACAATGGTGTGTTAGTTTCTGCTTTATAACAAAGTGAATCAGTTATACATATACAAATGTTCCCATATCTCTTGCATCTCCCTCCCTCCCACCCTCCCTATCCCACCCCTCTAGGTGATCACAAACCACCTAGCTGATCTCCCTGTGCTATGCGGCTGCTTCCCACTAGCTATCTATTTTACGTTTGGTAGTGTATATATGTCCATGCCACTCTCTCACTTTGTCAAAGCTTACCCTTCCCCCTCCCCATATCCTCAAGTCCATTCTCTAGTAGGTCTGTGTCTTTATTCCCATCTTACCCCTAGGTACTTCATAACCTTTTTGTTTTCTTAGATTCCATATATACGTGTTAGCATACAGTATTTGTTTTTCTCTTTCTGACTTACTTCACTCTGTATGACAGACTCTAGGTCCATCCACCTCACTACAAATAACTCAATTTCGTTTCTTTTTATGGCTAATATTCCATTGGATATATGTGCCACATCTTCTTTATCCATTCATCTGATGATGGACACTTAGGTTGCTTCCATCTCCTGACTATTGTAAATAGAGCTGCAATGAACATTGTGGCACATGACTCTTTTTGAATTATGGTTTTCTCAGGGTATATGCCCAGTAGTGAGATTGCTGGGTTGTATGATAGTTCTAATTTTAGTTTTTTAAGGAACCTCCATACTGTTCCCCATAGTGGCTGTATAAATTTACATTCCCACCAACAGTGCAAGAGGGTTCCCTTTTCTCCACACCCTCTCCAGCATTTATTCTTTGTACATTTTTTGATGATGGCCATTCTGACTGGTGTGAGATGATATCTCATTGTAGTTTTGATTTGCATTTCTCTAATGATTAATGATGTTGAGCATTCTTTCATGTGTTTTGTTGTCAATCTGTATATCTTCTTTGGAGAAATGTCTATTTAGGTCTTCTGCCTGGTTTTGGATTGGGTTGCTTGTTGTTTTGTTATTGAACTGCATGAACTGCTTGTAAATTTTGGAGATTAATCCTTTGTCAGTTGCTTCATTTGCAAATATTTTCTCCCATTCTGAGGGTTGTCTTTTCATCTTGTTTATGGTTTCCTTTGCTGTGCAAAAGCTTTTAAGTTTCATTAGGTCCCATTTGTTTATTTTTGTTTTTATTTCTATTTCTCTAGGAGGTGGGTCTAAAAGGATCTTGCTGTGATTTATGTCATATAGTATTCTGCCTATGTTTTCCTCTAAGAGTTTGATAGTTTCTGGCCTTACATTTAGGTCTTTAATCCATTTTGAGTTTATTTTTGTGTATGGTGGTAGGGAGTGTTCTAATTTCATACTTTTACATCTACCTGTCCAGTTTTCCTAGCACCACTTATTGAAGAGGCTGTCTTTTCTCCACTGTATATTCTTGCCTTCTTAATCAAAGATAAGGTGACCATATGTGCGTGGGTTTATATCTGGGCTTTCTATCCTGTTCCATTGATCTGTATTTCTGTTTTGTGCCAGTACCATACTGTCTTGATTACTGTAGTTTTGTAGTCTGAAGCTACAGTATAGTCTGAAGTCTGGGAGCCTGATTCCTCCAGCTCCATTTTTCGCTCTCAAGATTGTTTTGGCTATTCGGGGTCTTTTGTTTTTCCATACAAATTGTGAAATTTTTTGTTCTAGTTCTGTGAAAAATGCCAGTGGTAGTTTGATAGGGATTGCACTGAATCTGTAGATTGCTTTGGGTAGTAGAGGCATTTTCACAATGTTGATTCTTGCAATCCAAGAACATGGTATATCTCTCCATCTATTTGTGTCATCTTTAATTTCTTTCATCAGTGTCTTATAATTTTCTGCATACAGGTCTTTTGTCTCCTTAGGTAGGTTTATTCCTAGATATTTTATTCTTTTTGTTGCAATTGTAAATGGGAGTGTTTTCTTAATTTCACTTTCAGATTTTTCATCATTAGTGTATAAGAATGCCAGAGATTTCTGTGCGTTAATTTTGTATCCTGCTACTTTACCAAATTCATTGATTAACTCTAGTAGTTTTCTGGTAGCATCTTTAGGATTCTCTATGTATAGTATCATGTCATGTGCAAACAGTGACAGCTGTACTTCTTCTTTTCCAATTTGGATTCCTTTTATTTCTTTTTCTTCTCTGATGGCTGTGGCTAAAACTTCCAAAACTCTGTTGAACAAGAGTGGTGAGAGTGGGCAACCTTGTCTTGCTCCTGGTCTTAGTGGAACTGGTTTTTTAATAGCATGTTGTGTAGTCTCCATGTGTTTGTTCTTTTCCCATTTTTCTTTCTGTAGTTGATTTCTAGTTTCATATTGTTTTGGTCATAAGAAATACTTGATATAATTTCTATCTTAAATTTAATGAGACTTTATTTGTGGCCTAGCATGTGATCTGTCCTGGAGAACATTCCATGTGCACTTGAAAAGAATATGTAATCTGCTGGTTTTGGATGGAATGTCCTGTAGATATCTATTAAGTCCAACTAGTCTATATTGTCATTTAAATCCACTGTTGTCTTATTATCTGTCTGGATGATATGTCCATTGATGTCAGTGGAATGTTAAAGTCCTGTACTATTATTGTATCTTTGTCAAATTCTCCCTTTATGTCTGCTAGTATTTGCTTTATATATTTAGGTGCTCCTATGTAGGTGCATATATGTTAACAATTGTAATATCTTCTTGTATTGATCCCTTTATCATTATACAATGCCCTTGTCTTTTGTTATAGTCTTCATTTTAAAGTCTTTTTTGTCCTTTATGAATATTGATATCACCACTTTCTTGTCGTTAATGATTTCATGAAATATCATTTTCTATCCCCTCTCTTTTGTTCTGTGTGTATTTGGCCTGAAGAGATTCCCTTATAGCAGCATATTGAACAGTCTTGTCTTTTAATCCAGTCAGCCACCCTATGTCTTTTGATTGGAACACTTAGTCTCTTGACATTGAAAGTAATTATTGATAGGTATGTACTTATTGCCATTTTATTACTTGTTTTCCACTTGTTTTTATAGTTCTTCTCTGGTCACTTCTTCTTTTTGTTTCTCCCATTGTGATTTAATCATTTTCCTTAGTACTATGCTTGGGTTCCTTTCTTTTTGGTTTTTGTGTGTCTTTACCATGGCTACCATGATTTGTGGTTACCATGGGGTTCAAGTATACTGACCCATAATTATGTCTATGTGACTTAAACTGATAGTCATTTAAGTTTAAACACATTCTAAAAGATCTACATTTTTTACTCCCCTCCCCAACATTTTGTGTTTTTTTAATCATATTTTATATCTTCATGCTTATCCCTTTACTGTTAATTGTCTTTATACTTGATTTTACATTTTTTCTTCTTTTAATCTACGTGCTTGCTTATTTAATTGATCTTAAATCCTTACTATATATTTGCCTTTCTTATTTGGGAATTTCCGTTTCCTATAGATTCTTACTTCTTTTCTATTTAGAGAAGACCCTTCAACATCTCTTTTAAAGTAGGCTTAGTATTGCTCATTTCTTTTAGTTTTTGCTTGTGTGAGAAGTTCTTTATCTCTCCTTCTAGTCTAAATGATAACCTTGCTGAGTAGAGTGTCCTATAGGTTGCAGCTTTTTCCCTTTCAGGACTTTGAATATATCTTGTCATTACCTTCTGGCCAGCAATGTTTCTGTGAAGAAATCAGCTGATAGCCTTATGGGGGTTCCCTGGTAACTGACTATTTTTCTCTTGCTGCCTTTAGAATCTTCTTTCAGTTTTGACATTTTAATTATGTGTCTTGGTGTGGTGTGGGTCTGTTTGGTTTCATCTTATTTGAGACGCTCTGTGCTTCTTGTACCTGGATATCTGTTTCTTTCTTCAGGCTTGGGAAGTTTTCAGCCATAATTTTCCATCTTCTCTCTCTCCTCTCACTTTGGGACCCCTATAATGTGAAAAATTCCACACACACATGCACACACACACACACACACACGTATATATACTTTTTGCTGTTCTGATTGTGATTTCCATTTTCTATCTTCCAGATCACTAATGTGTTTTTCTGTATCACCTAGTCTGCTGTTAATACCTTCCAGTGTGTTTTTCATTTCAGTTATTGTATTCTTCAGTTCTGACTAGTTCTTTTCTTATATTTTCTAATTCCTTGTTAAAATTCTCTCTGTGTTCATCTATTCTTTTCCCTAATTCAGTTAGCTTTCTTATTACGAATGCTTTGAATTTTTTATCTAGTAAGTTATTTATGTTCCATTAGCTGTTTTTTCAGGGCTTTTCTCTTTCTCTTTCAATTGAGACAAATTCTTCTGTCTTCTCATTTTGCTTATCTTTCTCTGTCTCTATGAAATTAGATGAAACAATTACCTATGGTGGTTTCAGAGGGATGTCCTTATGTGGGAGTATCCCTATACAGTCTACAAGGCCCCAGTGGCTTTGGTGGCAGAGCTGGATTTGATGTGAGCACAAGTCACACCTTTCCTCAGAGTGTGCTGGTAGCTGTCACCTTGATAGGAGGTGGGGCTGGAGATGGAGATGCTAGGGCCAGAGCAATGTGTGAGTCAGGGCTTCCCCTCTGTTCAGTGGTCATCACCACCCTATTGGGAGCAGGGTCAGGTCCCAAGGCGCTGGAGCAAAAGCCCTGAGGGTTGGGTCTGAGCTGGCTCAGTTCCTTTTAAGTGTGTGCTCTTTTCCCTCCCAACACTGGCACCCTCACCCGAGTGGAGCAATGCTGGAGAAAGAGGGGCTGGTGTGGATATTCAACAGTGGTGGGGGCATGGGCTGCGGTAGTCTGATTGCCATCAGAGATCTGATCTGCCCCTGATGCTCCACTTGTGCAACTGCCAGTAACAGCTGCCCCCTGTGCTCAGATGCCACTTAGGGTTTGAGTCACCATAACATCTTTTTTTTATTGACGTATAGTTGATTTACAATGTTTCAGGTGTAATATACACACACACACACACACACACACACACACACACACACACGTTCTTTTTCAGATTCTTTTCCAGTATAAGTTGGTACACCATAGCATCTTACAGCCAAGCTTTTTCCTTGTTGTGGCAGCCCTTAGTCCCATGTGGCGCTGCCATATGAGGCAAACTGTGCTGGAGCATTTGCTTGGCTCAGGCTAGGATGCATGCCAGAGTGGTCACAGGAAACCAGTCAGCCAGCTGGGTGGTTTCAATCCACCCTTTCTGCCCTGCTTTGGGAGCTAGCAAGTTTTCACGGCCTCCTCCCAAGCAGAGTCCAGGCATCCCACAGCTGTCCTATTAGTCCCACTGGTCCTTCAATCAGCCAAGGGGGCTCATCTTCCCTTTGTTGGACCCAAGGTCTGTGGCACCCAATCTGTGGCTCAACCCACCACTCCCCAGGGAGGATCTATACCTGTGTAATCCCCTTTCTCTTCTGAGTCCCCTCCTAGGGGCACAGGTCCCAACCTGATCGATTCTCTTCCCTTACTATCTGATTCTATGTGGATCTTTCTTACAGCCTTGGGCATATAGGAGTCTTTCTGCCAGTCTCCTGTTAGTTTTCAGTGAGAATTGTTCCACATGTAGATGTATTTTTGATGTATTCATGGGGGAAGGTGAGTTCCACTTCCTCCTACTCCTCCATCTTGAGTCCCTCCAAGTCTAAGTTTCTTACAGCCCTCCTGTTAGTCCCACTGGTTTTCTAACAAGCTAAGGGGACTTGTGTTCCTGATGTCAGATTCCAGGGCTGTGGTGCCCAATATGTGGCTGGAGCTGCTCACTCCCCAGGGAGGCTCTCTGTCTTTGTAATCCTCTCCTTCTTTTGTGTCCCCTCCCAGGGGCACAGGTCCCAACCTGATCACTTCTCTTCCCTTCTTATCCAATTTTGTGTGGATCTTTATTACAGCATTGGTTGTACAGGAGTCTTTCTGCCAGTCTCCAGTTAGTTTTCAGTGATAACTTCTCCACATTTAGACGCATTTTTGATGTGTTCATGGGGGGAATTGAGTTCCATGTCCTCCTAATCTGCCATCTTGATATCTTCCCCCAGGAAGTTTGAACTTCTATCTAAAAGAAATAAGAATTATATAAGGATTTTTCTTATTATGAAATTTTCAAATATATAGGAAATTTTAAATGGTAGCTTCTACCATTAATATTTCACTATACTTTATCACATATCTATCCATCTATCTATTCTTCTATCTAATAGAAAGGTTTAAAACAGAATATTTACATGTTATGTGGAGAAAAAATTGAAGGAATAAAGACTAGAGGCAAGGAAAAAAGATAGGCAGTGATGTAATTGTCTAGGCAAAAGATGATGGTGATTTGGACTGGTGAAGTGGTAATAGGAATAAGAAGAAGTGGACATAGTTAAAACATATTGAAGAGATAGAATCATCAAGACTTGGTAGATGTTTGAATGTGGGGGGTGATGGAGAGGGATGAGTATAAGTTGTAGTTAGGAGTACAGACTCAAGAGCCAGACTACCTGAAATCAAATCCTGGCTGTGACATCTATCAGCTGTCCCTTCCCTATGCCTCAGTTTTCTGTTCTGTGAAATGGGGATAATAATCCTTATTTCATAAGATTGTTATAAGGGTTACCTGAAAAAATATATATGTATCTTAGAACAGAACCTAGCACATAGTAAATTCTATATAAGTGGATACCATTATTATATTTAACATTATATATAAGAGGTGACCCTCTGGTTGGAAAGATGTGGGTTCAAATCCCAGATCTATTATTTACTAGCTATGTAATATGAGATTGGTTTTTCATTTGAAACATGGAACAAATAGTAACTCCTTCATATGAGTTTTTGAGTATTAATTTAAATGAGAGGAAACAATATACGTCTTATTTTTAGAATGACCACAGATCTAAGATTATCTGTGGAGATCTTCCACAAGAATTCTTTAATTGTGATTATTTTCAGAGAGACAGTTGGGTTGCTGGTAAAGCATCAGTAGGAAGTAATGAGGGGGGTGAGGATGGGTAGCACACTATGTCACAGTGCTAAGATTCCAGGGCTCAACACTCCTTTTCCCCCTAGGCTGCTGCCATCCAACACTTAGAATCTGCAACCACTGAGTTGAACAAAATCCTGAAGGCCAAGTACCCGACAGAGATGATCATTGCAACCAGGTCAGTCTTCCTTTGGCTCTCTACCTTTGGGATGTTTTTGCCCCTCATGGGCTGTTCCTCAGTCAGAGATGGGGCTCATTTTAATAGCTTGGGGGGTTGAGGCCAAGGAAAGCATATGTTTACCTTCCCAAATCAAATTTCTTCCAACTCGAACCTCCTGAATAGAAAGTTTACGAGGGAAAAAAAAAAAAAAGATGAGATTGGGGTGAGGGCTCTTGCTACTCCAAAAAGACAAAATTGTAAGCCACAGATTTGGAAGAAGCGTTACAGAAGGGAAACACGACATTCCATACCATTCAAGAGCATAGCATAGCTCCCTACAGTAGGGAGACCTTGTTTTCCATTTAATACCTGGAAAATTCTCTGTGGTACCTGCTACAGCTGCTTTCTCATAGCTGAGCAATACATTCTCCCCTTCTAAATACATGGGTCATTCATTCCTCCTGGGACTCTGGTGGGTTCCTTCCAAATCTACCACATTCTCTTTTGAGAAACAGTCCCTACAGGGAACATCGTCCCAAAGTCATTATGTTTGTACTAAATTAGCCAGGCCCTTGAACCATAGCTGATTTGACCCAGGGTGAAATCCTGACCCATGTTGGACTGACTGAATTCTGTTTCCTGGAAATTTGGAATTTGGGCTAAGAAATGCTAGTTAAATTCTCTTAGGTACTGGCATATTTCACCATATGCACATGAAGAATCAGAATAAACAAAGAGGGGAGAGAGAGTGGGGGGAGAGGGACAAAGAGAGGGAGGGAGGAGAGATCAGGAAAGAGAGAGGGAGAAGGAAGAGGAGGAAGATGGAAACTAATGACATTATAGGAGAGAAGGTCTCTGGACCTCATGGTCCATGTCACATTGTGTCATCTATCTTATATTTCCAGATTCCTGTGCTCAGCAGTGGAAGATTTTGTAGTTGATATTGTAAAGGCCTGGAGCCGGATAAAACAGAACAATACAGCAATAGAGTCTGTGATTTTGAAAGTAAGTTTCCATCCTTTTTTCTTGTACTCTTTGTGGTGCCAGGGCCCCACTTTTAATAAAAGCAAATATGCCTCTCACTGGGAATTGTAAAAGAGCAAGGAGGAGCAGCTGGTAAGCCTCCCTGATGGGGGAAATCCTCATCAAACTTCCACCTTTCACCAAATGAAGAGTGGCACTATACATGCTTATCCATGTACCATGTACCTAAGCATATGCCAAGCATCTGTCCACACCGAGACACAAGCGTACACCAACATGTATGCACACGGTTGTATACCAGAACATTCTTGAAAATACATACAAATACATGCTAGAAATACACCCACAGTCACCTCTATAACAACCACAGTAACAATAACAGCTAACAATTATATAGCACTTACTCTGTGCCAGGAACTGTTCTAAGCACTTATAATGTATTAACTTATTTAATCTTCACAACTACCCTAGAATATAAAAGCACCAATAGATTAAGTGACTTGCCTAAGTTTACAAACTATTAAGTGATGGAGCTGGGAATCAAGCCATAATCATGTAGTACACCCCCAAACATACACACAGACAAAGGCAGACACCAGGCACCCATGCAGAGCCACATCCACATTCATAGGAGCATGCCCATGAAAACACCAATCCAGAAATGTTTATCTTTCCTTAGTTTTGCCATATTACACATCATTTTACAGGCCACTCTGACATGAGAAAAACTAGGCAACATATATTGATGCCTGCAGCTGTTCTGTAACAAATAGTGTCTCTTTGACCTCCTAACACCCTTTGGCTATCTTATCACATCTACCCAAGCAGTTCTTTCCCTGAACTTTCATCTCCCCACATGTAGCTTTCTATGCTCAGTGTTTCCAGCCAACTAGTACCCCTCCCTACCTCTCCCATACCATCTGACTCCTCATTCTGTCCTTTCAGGCACAAATCCCTCATAACAATGCCCTGTCTCCTTCCCCATATAGAGCGACTTAATGTACGACAAGCTCAGTGTCCTGATTGATATCCTTGCTGAGGATGCAGCAGTTGAGAAGAGTACGACAGCACATGCAGACAGTGCCAAGGCAGATGGAAAGCCCTTCATCCCTCAAATAGACCACATAGCCAAGTGCAAGTTGGAGCTGGCCACAAAGGCCCAGAATCTCCAAAAGTCCTTGAAACTCATCATATTCCAAGTTGAACAAGGTAAAGGCCCCAGGGTTGTGGTGATTGAGGCAGGGGAAAGAGAAGGTTCCTGTGGGTAGTTTAATGGTCTCCCTCGCTCTGGGTCTACTATTTGACAACACTACCAAAACTTGACTAGATTCTGCATTCATAAAGCATCCAAAGTCCATCCTCAGTCTCCACTGATTTGAAAAGCCTCAGTCCTGATAAGCTGCCCCTTTGGCTCCTCCTACCTCCCAGGCACTCAACTCTTGCTACTTATTTATTTTTGGAACTAACAATCATCCTAAACAATTACAGCTGCTAAGTGGCTTTGCTCAAAGGTCTGTCAGCTTCAACCTCCAGCCATGGAATCTTTTTCCACCTGCTTCTGTCTCCTTCCAACCACTGAGCCTATGATGATTTTAGAAAGAAAATAGTGTTCATCTCTGCATGTCTTGCACAGTATTAATCAGGCACAAGGGCTCTGAGAGTGGTCCTGGCAGCTCTAGCATTGATCGCCATTTCCCATAACTCATGACAATCTGCAAGCTTCCAACTCAGTAAGAAAACTCTTTCAACTCCTCCAACTTCTTACTTTAACATTTTGGTTCCCACTTCTTCTCCACAATGCTTCTTTGAAAAACAGATCAGAAAATATAACACCAAGTGTGTTCTACCTGAGCTATTGGAATTGAACAGAAGTCCATGTAGCAGGGAAGTCCTTTTGGCTGGCCTTTGACCTTTAGCTACAATACCTTCTCCTGCCTTGATACTTTTAGGTACAACCTCAGCCAAGTTTCTAAGAAAGAAAGGAAATAACCCTTCTGCACTGTGAAATCATTAAACAGCCAGTTTGCCTCTATTTCTGTAGGTAGTTTCCAAGTAGCAGGGATCAGATCAATCTGATGTAGCCATAACCCTGTCACAACTAATCCTCAGCCTGCTCCATCAATACATAAATCAGATTTAGAAGTGCAACCTGTGGCCCTGGGACAGAGAAAGGCTCCCCTGGCAGCACAGGGATTGAACCTATGAGCTTTGGCATAGGCTGAGCACCTGAGCTATACAATATATAGGCTGGTAAAAGAAAGGAGATTTCTCAAATATTCTGGGTATTGGTGAGACATTTGCTTGAAAGAACGGCCTGGTCCTAGAGGCTTAAGTTGAGAACAAAGGTCATGTGAGTAAATGAATTAACAAAGAGGCGAGAATGGAGGTAGAAGAACAGAAAGTTTCCCACCCTGCTCCCCCTACCCCTGGCCCCAAGCTTCTACTCACAGCCACATTTACTGGACGATAGGAAAAGAGTAACAAGTAAAACAGAGAAAGCTCAGGCACGGATGTGAAGAGACATGGCAATACTGTAAGAAAGCTGAAACCACAAACAGCATCATGGAGGAGATGTGATGATCAAATGGGAGTCTCCATTTGTCTCCCCACACACTGACTGGTATTAACTGAACAAAAGAGATGCTCAAGAAATGTGACCAACCCTCCCTCCCTCCTTTCCTCCTTTTCTTCCTTCCTTTCCTTCCTCTCCTTCCTTCCTTCCCTCCTTCCTTCCACTTTTTCTCTATAGTTCTTGATGAGCAAAGCCGACAGACAATATCAGTCAAGAACTTTAGTTCAACTTTCTTCCTGGAAGATGACTCAGAAGATATTAACCAGATGAGCCCAAGACACCGTAATGATCTTTCTCTTCTCCTTCCTTTACTCTAAGCTTCATCTCTGTCTTCTAGTTCCCAGAGAATAAAGATGTATTTTCATGCATCTTCCTTTAGCCATAATCCTACTCTGCAGTAGATATCCCTCCCTCTTCTCCAGAAACCTCACACTATAAGACCCCATGCCTATGTCCAGAAGTAATGACCCCATTAGATACTTTGAAAAGGCTGGCCTGATGAAACCCAAGATTTGAAGCTGTTTCACTGCCAGCAAGCAAGCAGCCCAGCCTTACTATTCTGTCAGTGGAAGTCCCTGTCCATCCAAGATGATCCCTCTTTGGAATGAGAACCCTGAATATTATCGAGGAGAAAGTCATTGAGCTTGATTCTGCTCCAACAGAGAAAGTGGGGTGAAATACAAGTGGGGGGAAGGGCTTTCTTGTTTGTATCTGACACCAAGGTGACATCTTTTGTGTCTAGGTTCTCGTCTTGGTACTCTGTCTTCTATATCTTCTCTCAAAAGTGAAGACCTGGATAACCTCAATTTGGAGCACTTATATTTTACACCTGAAACTATGTAAGTATTTAAGCCTATAACCTTCCTATGGCTTCTCCCTTTCTCTGGTTAAGAGAATAGTCTAAGGATACCCAGAGTCAAATGCTGATTATACTTACTAGTTGTATGACCTTACACAAGTAATTCAACCAAACCTCAGTTTCCTCATGTATAAAATGGAGATAATTGTAGAACTTGCCAGATAGGTTTGCTGTATTTATTGAGTTTATATATCCAAAGTACTTGCATTGGGCAGTGTTTGGCACCCATAGTTAGGTGCTATATGTGTTAGTTGTTATTATTTTTTTTAATTAAAACAACTTCATTTCATTTCAAAGAACCTGTTTTTCACTGTTGCCTTTAACAGTAAATGATTGGAGTTGCTAAGAAGTAAGTGGGCATTGAGGGGACTAGCTAGCAAATCTAAAGACATCTGTCTCAATAGCCCTACCTCTTTAGAATATTCCCAGTAGCCAAGTTCCATCACATTCACTTATTTTGAGTTCCATTAAGAAAATCAGTTACATCAGTTAGAGAATCCCCAATTTCTGGACTGTGGTCAAGGAAGACAAATCTCATGTGAGAGATGTAGGGTCAGTTTAGTAATGAATAAAAAAAATCTGTGGTTAAGTAGCTAAATTGTACCTATTTTCAGTTACTCAAAAGAAGGACACAGCTAGCAATTATTTAAGTTTTCTGCAGCTTCCCAGTTATTCCTATATTCAACTCCCATTCCCTTCCACTTTACCATTGGATTAAGCTCATATATGAGGCCTCAATGGACCTACCTAATGAGTTTTGATCAATGGTGTGCTGGAAAATGTTTAACAACCAGCTCTCTGTGGGGAGGAAAGCCCTGATTTATTCCTGGTGTAAACCTTTCCATCATGGCCTATTTCAAGCTACTGATATAATGTCATTGAATGCAGAGTTGGGAATTATAGGCATAATCAGCTTACATAAACTGGTATGAACTGGCTCCAACACACCACTGGTTTTAATGGATGGATGCAGAAGAATAAAACAAACTGCTTGGTTTTGTTGTTATTGTATATATATCTACCCTCTTTTAACAGTTTTTTTTCCTTCAAATGTATGGTCACTTTGCCCTTTGATGTTAAAGTGCTACAAAGGAGTTCAGACATCTCTGGAAACAGTAATACAGACTTTACTCTCATCATATATTTTTATCTGAGATACTTAAATCTTCTTTCTTTATGAGAATAAGTCAATGACTCTTATTTCCCTTTATTTTATGTGGAGAAGATAATGGCCACTCATATCTGACAGCCTCCAAAGATGACTTCTTTATTATGAATCCCAATTCCACTGAATCCGCCCAACTGGCTGAGTGTCCTCTCTTACAGCTAACAAGTTAGTAGTTAACACAATAGGACATCTACATGTGCCTCTCAAGAACATTAAGCCTTGTGCCCAGTGTAGAGGGGGACTTCTCTCAGTGGTTGTTGATCACGCAGATAAAGTCTGCAGCCCAATGATAACAGCACTTCTTTCCTGCACCAGTGTCTATTCTCTTCTTCCCTTTGGCTAATTTCAGACGCTTCAAAGAAAGGTGTGTCATGAACAACTATTTTGGAATTGGACTAGATGCTAAAATTTCTCTGGAATTCAACACCAGAAGAGATGAACACCCAGGACAATACAAGTAAGGAAAAGAAACTCCCCTCTCTACATACAAACACACAATCACAATATACACATGTATTCCCACATCCCCTACCTTACAGACAAGAAACAGAAAGAGTCCGTCCTTTGGAAGTAAAACACATTAGTCCCAAGGTTAGTCTAGTGGGATATCTTGCCCCAAATATTGACCAGATCTGTGATGACGCTGCACTGGCATCCTGAACTTGGAGCTGCTTTCATAGTCTTGACCTGTGTTCAGCTAACTGTGTTACTGTTACTGAAAACAGATTACATTGACTCAGTTCAGCCAATTGCCTATCTTTGTTCTGTCTCCAAGAACTTGATGAGGTCCTAGTAGTGGTTTTAGGTCTGTTCTTGCTTGGCAAGGCTGCAAAGTATCAAAGATCGCCCTACTGGTTCTTAGTGCTCCTAACTTGGTTCCCCAGGACCTACTGATTTTACCCCATCTTGTTTGGTCTGCTTGGCACCTTCCGGTACTTTTGTGCTACAGACATACACTAAGGCAGCCTCAGAGTTCTTGTGGTAAATTTAAATTACGAGTAAAAAGAAGCACACCCTCCACCCATCATCACCACCCCCTGCCCACCTGCCACCAGAACTTCTTTCTCAGAGCAGGCCTGGGCTGAGGAACAAGTACTTTATCAGATGTGTCTTGCAAATATTGCTTCCCAGTTGCTTGTCTTTTTTGTTATTATTGCTTGTCTTTTCATTTTTAACGGTCCCTTTTGAAATACAAAAGTGTTGAATTTTGATGAGTTCCAATTGATCAATTTTTTTTTTACAGACCATGCTTTTGATGCCATGTTTAAGAAATCTTTGCCTAACCCAAGATCTTAAAAATTTGCTGTTTTCTTCCAAAATTTTTGGTTTTGCTCTTACATTTAAGTCTGTGATCTGTTTCGAGTTACTTTTTATATATGGTATTAGGTAAGAATCTGAGTTCTTCTTTTTGCACATGGATATCCATTTACCACAGCACCACCTTTTAAAACTATCCTTTCCCCCAATGAATTGTGTTGGCACCTTTGTTGAAAATCAATTGACCCTAAATGTAAGGGTTGTTTTCCTAGACTCTCACCTATGTTCCATTGATCTATGTGTCTATCCTGTGCAAGCACCGCGCTGTCTTGATAACTGTAGCTTTATAGTAAGTTTTGAAATTGGGAGATGAAAGTCCTCCAACTTTGTTCTTTTTTCAGAATTGTTTTGGTTGTTCTAGGTATTTTGCATTTCCATATAACCAAACTCCAATTTTTAATAGATAAGGAAACTGAAGTGCCCAGAGAACTTATGGTTTAAAACAGAGTGCAAATAATTTTGTGCTATGTGCTAGGCTTCTTACGTTTCAAAACCCACGCCCTGTGGTGGCTCATTTCTGTGGCTGTACTTTAAAAGCTCACAGTAAATTCTATCCAGCCTTTATAGTGATTGTTAAGTACCCTGCCTGTTTTTATCAGAGACTCTACAGTCAACAGGACCTTGTCCTTCCCACCTCCACCACAAGTCTCCTGATATCCTTGCCTGTCCCATATTCTCTCCACTGGCTCCTACTCTACAGTCTTCCTAGTAAGCTTATTTCTATTCTGTAGCATTGAATTAAGTGTTTAACATACAGGTCTTGGAAATCCCTCCACTTTGCCAGAAAAGTTATGCTTCAAAGAAACTGCAGTCTAAGAGTCACATGTTTCAAATGAAATTGATTCCAAGTGGCTGAAATCTTGAGCTCCCAGAGTGGCACTTGCCAGGGTAGCTGATGTGTACTAGCCAGTTATGCTCACAGCTTTTTATGAGCCTTACTTTCTAAATATAGCCTGTCTCTTCCAAGCCTGAACCAATATCAGAAGCAAGGAAAAATGACAAATCAATGGGATGCTGATGCCTCAAGGAGACCCAGGAACCCATTGCAGCTGGTGTTTGCATAAGGATACCAGTTACACTATCCTAGCATTCCCTCTTGTGTCCAGTTACCATTAAACATGACTCCTCTCTATAAGAAGGCACTTGACGAATAAGATGGTGTCTCCTCTTACTTTTCTTCATCCACTTATCTTTATATTATTCACCCTCTGACTACCTTTATCTCCCTGTAGTAGCCGCCTTAAGAACAAGATGTGGTATGGCCTTCTGGGAAGCAAGGAACTTTTTCAGCGCTCTTACAGGAAACTGGAAGAACGAGTGCACCTGGAGGTTAGTGGAAAAGAGGGTGATCCTTCCTGGGCATGAAGAAAGGAAATATCATGACCCTGGGAATCAACTTTCCTCTATATCCTTAGTTCTTCCCAAGCTTTTTTTTTTTTTTTTTTTTTTTGCGGTACGCGGGCCTCTCACTGCTGTGGCCTCTCCCGTTGCGGAGCACAGGCTCCAGACGCGCAGGCTCAGCGGCCACAGCTCACGGGCCCAGGCGCTCCGCGGCACGTGGGATCCTTCCCGGACCGGGGCACGAACCCGCGTCCCCTGCATCGGCAGGCGGACTCTCAACCACTGCGCCACCAGGGAAGCCCCTTCCCAAGCTTTAACTCTGATCCTCACTCATTGCTCATGGTAGGAAATCATGAAGATAGATTTCCATTTTATGGATAAGAAAATAATAGCATGAAGGGAAGACAGAGCCCTTCCCCCATCTCTGTAAATGGCCCTTCACATTGGTATCTGAAGAGCCAGCCAATAAGGGCTACTCTTTTCTTTCAGTGTGATGGAGAAGCCATCTCCTTGCCAAACCTGCAAGGCATTGTAGTGCTCAACATTACCAGCTATGCTGGAGGTGTCAACTTTTGGGGAAGCAGCACAGCTACCACAGTGAGTATGGAACAAGGAACAGGGAGGAAGAAAGGCTTGACCCCTCTAAAGTCTATCAGAAAGGAGAGTTGAACTGACTGGAGTGTAGGGGAAGAGGAGGTGGGCTGGGGATCTTTATTGGCAGCAGCTGTATGATGAGGTTTTTTTTTTTTTTTTTTTTAAGGCAATTACCACCCCAGAGCACAAGAATCAACCAAAAACCTCAGGATCAGATAAATTCTTCGGTGTTGCCTGGACTTTGAATTTTCCATTCCTCACGTTTGAAAGATCCTTGAAAGGTTACCTAGGCCATGCCCTTTTCTCTAAGGAGGTCTGTCAATAAAATCTCCTGAGAAATTGGCCATGAATCCTTTCATCTGAGCTCACCCAAGAAGGCCATGAGACCAGTGGGACTGGCCTTGGGGATTTATGATGCTAGATTGGACAGGGAGAGAACCAGTTAAGAGTTGTGATCTCAAAAGGGACTGAGTTTTTATCTCAGTGCCCTTTTCCCAAGTTGGCTTCCTGACCACCTTCTTCTCCTTTTAATAATATAGTAGTTTCTCCACTCTTCATTAGCTAGAAAAATTCTCACCAGGAGCTTTCAAAGCATACCTGCTTGTGATAGGCAAGGTGTGGTTTCTCAAGGGTGAGATGTGTGACACAGTTCTTCCTCCTCAGGAATATGAGGCTCCTGCGATAGATGATGGGAAGCTAGAGGTAGTGGCAATCTTTGGTTCTGTACAGATGGCAATGTCCCGTATCATCAACCTGCATCATCATCGCATCGCCCAGGTAGGCACGGGCCTGGTGGGCAACAGAAAGGGTTTGAGCTCTGTGGCTACAATCCAGGATGTGGGGTAGTCTCAGGAATTAGCCAGGTATAAGAATGACAGGGTGGAGGGAGCAGGTTATCTGGTGGGAAGCAAGGTACTGGCTGAAGTTGGAAACAGAGGTGGTAGGGACCAAAGGAGCAAAAAGCCCATAGCAAACATGTGTTTCCTCCCTGGGACAATCTGATTCACATTTTTGCCAGTCCTGTTCAGATACACATTTGGCCATGACTGTGAGATTATCAGATTGGTCTACAGTCGTTACCTCATTTTTCTCCCCCATTCTCCCTCCTCCTCTTCTCTGGCAGTGCCGTGAGGTGATGATAACCATCGATGGTGAAGAAGGTATCCCAGTGCAGGTGGATGGGGAGGCCTGGGTTCAGAGGCCAGGCCTTATCAAGATTAGATACAAGAACACTGCCCAGATGCTGACAAGAGATCGGGTAAGAAGGGAAAGGCTCATCTGGGGCTCCTACGTTGTCTCATCTATAGCTATCACTTGAGTACTGAATACTTCCAGTCAGGCAGAATTCCTTAAAGAGAGGTCTGCATAATACTTATCTCAGAGTCACCTTGGGTGCTTGTTAGAAATGCACATTCCTGGGCCCCACACAGGCCCACTGCATCAGAATGGAGATGGGTATTTCCTGGGAACTTGCATTTGCAGACAAGCTCCCTGAGACATTCTGATATACATAGACACTTGCAAAGCACTGTCCAAGAGAGTGAGACAAGAAGCTCCCTTCTGTAGTTTTCCACAAAGTTGTACTCCTCCCTCCACTGCACAGAGTTAAAGGCCTCAGGTGGTTATGGAGAAATCTGCTCCCTTCAACAAGAGAGTCTTCATTGAATATGGTCTTTAGGTTCCTCTAAGGCGTCTTAAAATACTGCATTCACAAATGTCACTCACCTCAGCTAAACCACCTAAAGCTAGAAAGGAGCCATTATTAATCAGATGTTCAATGCTTAGAGGCTTTCTTCCACTCTGGCCTGTGGACAGTCCATAGACACAGCAATAGAGAAGGGATGCGATGTCTAGTTTATAAGCTACCTACTTTGTGTTGGGCACTTTACATATATTCTCTCAAGTAGGTCCTCTCAACAATCCTATGAGGTAGATACACTTATTTCCATTTTATAGGTGAGGAAAATGAGGACCAGAGAGGTTAAATACTTTGCTAAAGGTAACACAACTAGTCAATGACAGAAGCACAATTCAAAATTAAATGAGATATGTCTAGCTCTAAAATCCATCAGAATATATTGCCTAGATTTAGCAAAGAAGGGAGCTGAAAAGGGCTCCACTTTCTTATTGGTCATGATACCTACCTATAGGAGCTTCGGGAAGGCAGACATCTGTCTGATTCAAGTATGTTGTCCCAAGACTTGGCATGGTAACAGCAACAACGACAGCAACAACAAAAAACTAAAACTGCTTAGTATGAAAGAGACATTGAATAAAATGTTGGACAGATGTATGGGTGTGGAGATAGGTGTATGGGGGAATGGATGAGGCCCTCTTTCCCCTTTCCCCACAGTACCCACAAATATCAGGCTCACAGATCTGTCACATGCCGTCTTAGCTACAGCAATCTTTAGGCTCTGCCACTGTCTTTATCGCCAGGACTTTGAGAACTCAATGAAAATGTGGAAGTGCAAGCATTCTGAAATCCAGGCTGCCTCTCAACCCCAGCTGGACTCCCAGGAATCTCAAGATAGCCTCTCTGATGAGGAGTATGCCCAGATGCAGCACTTAGCTCAGCTTGCAGAAAACCTCATCAGCAGGTAAGTGGACTGGCCCAGATACAGGGCTGGGAATCCCAAGAAGAGATAGGGAGAAGAAGCCAACTTGTATCTATTGGCTACTGGAGAGCCTGGCCTCAGAAAGGAGTATTGCTCAGAGCTCTGAGGATTGACAGGGACTCTGACATTCTAGGTAGGAAATAGTCTTTGCGGTCAGCAGTAAGCCAGCTTGGACCTCTACCATTAGGCCCAGAGATAAATTTTGATCTCCTCTTGCTGCCCCAGACCCAACAGGACTAAAAATGCTTATCCTTGCCCTTAAATATCAGGAGGGCCTTAGAGTTTCTGGAGTCAGCTCCTTCCTCTATTCTAGCCTCCCACTCTCCCAAAGCACCCAGTATCTAATTCTGGTGAGACAAGGATGGACAAAAGTGAATAGCTAGAGAAGAGTAGAAACATTTTCTGGCATAGGTGGCTCCCTAGAAATGAGAAGAAATAACAGGAGAGAGTAAAGAATACAATTTACCCTTAATCCCAACCCTCACCAGCACCTCAGGCCAGACATCCTTCAGAACTCTAGACTCATTTATCTGTCCTTGCTTTATTACAGACTTACTGACCTGAGTAAGGTCCACCAGCATGTGTCTGTCCTCATGGATTCTGTGAATGCCAGTGCTAACATCCTGAATGATATATTTTACAACCAAGACAGTAGCAATGAGGCAGGTGCAGCTTCCTGCACTCCCATTGAGGTAAGGGGGGAAGCGGCAGATGAAGGAAAGGAGTCAAACCAAATAGGAAAGGGAAGGAAGGGGAGCTGGAGGCTGGGTAGAGAAACTGGGCAAATGACATGGCAGGAAACTGATGGATAGAGTAGAGGGGGAGGCAGATATTGTTTGACTTGTTACTGGGAGAATGGTTGCTGGGAGAATGGTTACTGGTCCAGAGTGGTTACTGGGAGAATCCCATAGCAGATTTCATCCGCCTGATAGCTATCTACCACACTGGCCTCAAGGAGAAATAGCCTGAGAATGGAGAGGAACTTGGCTTAGGCCCTTCCTCATTCCAGGAGGATCCCTATATAACCTGTTAAGGTGACACTTGTCATTGAAACTTGTGCTCCAGGCTGCCTTGGTTTTCCTCTCGTGGGGAAGGTCTAGATTAGATTCTTGATGTTAAATGTGCCATCCTGTGACTTTACCCACTGGCAGAAGATTTTTAAGTGATGCTTTTAAAAAGTAACTTTAGTGCTAGGCAAACAATACAAAAGGGCCACATACAGGGTCAGGGCCTCCCAAAATGTAGGTTACCTATTTATTTGGGGCCGGATCTTAGTTGGAAGAGGCCTGGAGCTCCAGGCCTGGAGTTTCAAGAAGACAGATGGTTAGGCCTAACTTCATGTACCATGGGAAAGGTGGCTTCAGCCTAGTGGCAACAAGTGGCCTCAAACTTACTATCTAGTTTGCATATTCCCTGTTTCCCTATACCCATAGCACTCAATCAGTGATGCCAAATGCCAAGTTGTGCTGTGCCACAGCATACAACACACCAATACAGCTGTACTGGTAGTTGATAGCTGGCATCAGTTTTGACTGGTTGGTGCCCATGCTGAACTACTAGTTGTGCTATATTGTGAATATTACTTTTTCACTTATAGCCACATCCTACTAGCCTGCTCCTACCCTCCCACAGAGAAGCCAGCTGCATGCTTACTAACCAACAACTCCTCTGTCTTTGTCCTTTCCCTTCCTTTCTTTTCCTTTCTTCTCCTCTCAGACTCTAACCAGAAATGATGCAGTAGATGTTACATTTAGTCTTAAAGGGCTCTACGATGACACCAAAGCTTTCCTGGATGAAAACTTGGTGAGTGGATGGGGTTGGAACAGGGAGGGCAAAGTATCCCATCTGAATTTGGTCACAGCCTGTGCTTGGTTCTAGAGCATTGGAAGACATGTAGGAGCATTTTGGCCAGGTGCTTACCTGGCAGTCCCTGCTGTGTCATCTTCACCCAGAGTTGTCATTGATCGTGTCACTTTATAAGTTATGCGAATCTATAGGGACTACCATATCCTTGAAGAAAAGTCTATCTCCTTTGGCAAATGTCTCTTGGGTCCAGACTAGGCCAAACAAAAGCAGCGTTTTCTCATCATACCTCATATAGTTTCAGTAGAAAAGGGTGAGCTCTTTTGAGCTGCTCTGCATCTCCCAAGTTTCCACATACGTCTCTCACCATGTGGAAAGACAGTAAGGAATAGTGGGGAAAGTTGGGGGTCTCTGAGTTCAAATCCCAAATCTGCCCATTACTAGCTATATTAGTTTCCTAAGGCTGCTGTAACAAAGTACTAAAACCTGGGTGACTTAGGACAACAGAACTTTATTGTCTCACAGTTCTGTAGGCTAGAAGCCTGAAATCAAGGTGTCAGCAGGGCCATGTTCCTTCTGAAACCTGTAGGGAAATCCTTCCTTGCCTCTTCCTAGCTTCTGGTGACTTGCTGGCAATCTTTGCTGTGTTCCTTGGCTTGTAGATGCATTACTCCAATCCTCCATATTCACATGGTGCTCTCCCTGTGTCTCTCTGTCTTCCCATGGCCATCTCCTTAAAGGATACCAGTCTTACCGGATCAGGGCCCACCCTACTCCAGAGTCCAGACCAGACCAATGATCCCATCTTAATAATTACATATGCAATGACCCTATTTCCAAAAAATTGAGGTACTGAGGGTTAGGATTTCAAGATATCTTTTTGGAGGGGACACAAATGAATCCATAACAGTAGGTACGTGAGGTAACTTCACCTCTCTGGATCTCAGTTTCCCTACCTACAAAATAGGAATTAAAATCTCTACTTATCCAGGTTGTTGTGAGGATTAAACAAACTACTGTATATTATGTGCCTAGCTCTTCCTAGCAGCTTGACAGATGGTAGATTTTATTAGTGTTAGGGAAAATGGACTGAGGCTCAGTTTTTGAGCTACAGGAAGAGTTGCTGTTTCTCATAATGCAAAGCCCATAGGCACACCTGGTGAGTGTGCTTTAATGAGTCAACTGATCATGACTACTCCACTTTAGGTTTGCTGCTAAGGCCCCTAGGAAGGTACTGTTCTGCCTCTCATCTAATTAAGGTTTATTTGAAGAGGGGCCTCTGAGTTGATTTTTGCAAGAAGTGCAGCCACTTCCCCCTTTCCATTTGCACATCTAACTGGCACACTGCACAGGTGGAAGAGTGGTTAAGGCAGTCAGGCCAGGCTGTCCCAGCATCTGAGCCCCAGGCTAGAGTCTTTCAGCCTTCAGCGACAGCAACAGAAGTACCTTCTATATATAGGCAGAGCTAAATGGCCTTGCCAATTTGGGCAGCAGGAAATATGGGAGCTTGGCCTCTTATTGCCACTCAGGATTTCTTGAGGCTCATGGGGTCATGAAAATTGGTTTGTGCCAGCCAACAACCCAAATTGAGCACATATCATACTTAATATAGAACCTGGTAAGGACCCACACACACACATACACACATCCAAACGAGACCTGGGTGCAAACGGCTGCTAAGAATGACCATGTATCTCCAGAAAGGCCATATCATAGAGGTGGCATGGATGTAAGGCTTATTTCATTTTTTAAAATTTATTCTTATTTTATTTATTTATTTTGGCTGCATTGAGTCTTTGTTGCTGCATACAGGCTTTCTCTAGTTGTGGCGAGTGGGGGCTACTCTTCATTACGGTGCACAGGCTTCTCATTGCGGTGGCTTCTCTTCTTGTGGAGCATGGGCTCTAGGCATGCAGGCTTCAGTAGTTGCAGCATGCAGCCTCAGTAGCTGTGGCACACAGGCTTAGTTGCTCCGCGGCTTGTGGGATCTTCCCGGACCGGGGCTCAAACCCATGTCCCCTGCATTGGCAGGCAGATTCTTAACCACTGCACCACCGGGGAAGTCCAGGCTTATTTCATTTGAATGTTGTTATTCTTCCCCTTGAAGGAGGAGAACAGTCAGTGTTGGGAGAGGGATGTAGCCTTTTTTTTTTTTTTTTTTTTTGCGGTACGCGGGCCTCTCACTGTTGTGGCCTCTGCCGTTGTGGAGCACAGGCTCTGGACGCGCAGGCTCAGCAGCCATGGCTCACGGGCCCAGCCGCTCCGCGGCATGTGGGATCTTCCCAGACCGGGGCACGAACCCATGTCCCCTGCATCGGCAGGCGGACTCTCAACCACTGCACCACCAGGGAAGCCCGGGATGTAGCCTTTTGATGAAGAAAATCCCACCCAGTAACTCCCACTTCCCTTATGTGGCAAACTGGCTTAGTGATGTTAGAACAGAAACCAGGAAGTGAGTAACAAAGTCCCCTGAGTCAGTTTGCACATTTATCTCAGAGAAGAGTCCTGAACAAGGTCTCTATTGAAGCCAGAAGGACAAGAGAACAGAGCATAAGATTCAGGCCCAACCATATACTATTTTTCAGAGGCCGAGTCTCTAGGTGCCAAATAGGAAGTCATTAGGAAGCCATTTTATTCCTCTTCTATTATGATTAGGAATCATTTTCTAAGACCCCAATTCCTCTTTCTTCTCTGTGGTTTTGGGTTTGGCTATCAAATCCCTTTTGAGCACTGCTGGTAAGTATGCCCCTAAGAATCCCTGCCCCTTTCCCCCTTATCTTGAAGTGATGGCCATTTCTACTTGACACCACTGTTCCCCGTCCCACCACCATGTACACACACGTGTCCTGTGCATCCGGGCTACTCCGTACTGTCCTAAATCATTCGTTGTAAAGCAAAAGCAAGAGATTATTTGACAACATGACTTGTTCCCCTCTCATATCCCATCCTGATTGGTCATAACCTCCAATCCCATCCCTCGCTCATTCACCTGTCACCCATTTGTGACAGACAGCAGGATTCCACTTAAGGCTGGCCCATGCACAGCAAGAAGCTACATAAGTGCCAGACTGAAAGTAGAGCACATGCCAGAGAGGAGAGATGAAGCCAAAGTAGGTGGGCTGGAAAGCGTGTCAGAGCTGATGATATCAGCATGCATCTGTTCTCCCAGCTCACTATTTAATGGAACATGAACTATCTCACTTATGTTGTTGGTTTAGAACTTGGTTCTTCTGAGTTGGAGATGGTCCCAGAATAATCTATTTTAACTCTCCCATGGAGCATACAGAGTTCATCCTGTGGGTGCTGGGGGTTACTAGGGAATGCTTGAGCTTTGTTTCCTAAACCCATGGGACAAGCCATCATTCACTAAGAGTGAATAGCTAGGGGCTAAAAGCACAGCCTGGGGAGGCAGACCCTCTTTGCCAGGAAGGGAAAATTTGAGCCAATCTCTCTCTAGCCCTCCCCTTGCTTCACAAAGTAGCCTTTAAATTATGGTAACTGTGTAATAAAGATTCCCCCCACCCCAGCATCTGGCCACCCCACATACCCTTTCTGGAATGGTGTGGTGTAGAGGGTAGGCTATAGAGTTGAATAGATCTGGGTTTCTGTCTAGTCATGTGATCTTGAGCACTAAACTTCTTTGAGTCTGTTTTCCCACCTATAAAATGAGAACAATAGTACTTTGTAAGGTATTATCAAGCTATTGGGAAGATGGAATGAAACTATGTATGCACAGTGCCTGGCATATAGTATTTGCTCAAAAATTGGTAGCTATTATTAGGGGGGCACTTGGGTGTCTCCAGGGGCTTGAGGGTCAAGGGTAGGACCCTTATCCTGGACCCTAAGCTGTAGGGGTACAACTTCAGCATTAATTGATAGTGGTCAAAGGGCCTCTCTGCTTGCCAAACTGTGAGCACACCAAGCCCTAAGGAAAGCATCACTGTCTGGTTGTCTCCTGGATCTCCCTATTGAGAAAGTAAAGAGCTGGCTATACTTTCCACCGACACCATGAGCCAAAGGAGATATAAGTTGGCACACTGTGGTCTCATGGCCACTAGCAGGGACTGGGAGCTGGGGAGAAGGCAAGAGTCTATGAAGGTAGGGTGCTTAGCATTGGATACTCACTCTTTTTCCTGTCTTCACCAGCTGAGAAATGCTGAGTATGAGGCCACACTGCAAACTTCCCTGGATGCCATGAATAAGGAGTTTGAAAAGCTATCTGAGATTGACTGGATGAATTCAATCCTTTCTCCAGAGGTATGTGACCTGTGGATTGGGAAATAAAGGGGAAGAGGGATTCTTCCTTGGTGCTTTGCCTTCCGGTGTGGGCCAGGACACAGTGACTGATGTAGCATAGGGAGGCCAGTAGTGGCTTTCAGCTTGAGTTCAATGGAGCCTCCTCCTCCCATCTCCTCACCATAAGTATACAGGACAAGGCACACTGAAAAACTAGATGACCATGAGAACATAACCAGAAAGAAGAACCACTCTGTATCAGAAGATTGGGAGAGAATAAGCAAGAATGGTCTTTTTCTGTGCCTTTCTCCTGGCTGCAATTCCCCTCCCGTGCTCAGTACCTGCTGCTGGGACTGAATTTTGTCTGGTACATACCATTATGGCCAATACGAGGTGTTTACAGCCAACATCTGTTCTAAATGGTTGGTGCCCAGGCCATACTGGTGGTTAAATCTACCAAATATCACCTCTCCTTGCTGCTTTCTGTCCCTCCCACTCTGGGAGGAAAGTAGGCTATCTCAATGCTTTCCCCTAGCAGGTGTGTGGCTTAAAAGAAAATCAAGCATGGCAGCTGTGGCTATAATATAGCTGTGGGGATGTCATCATTTTTTGACAATTCTGAGTGCTCTCCTGAGATTGAAAAATAGTCCCATTTCATAAATCAAATGACTCAAAGATGTCCACCTACCACCAGGTAAATTATACCTTTTACGGTCTGACAGGGTTTTTCTTTAAATTTCTCCGCCATGGAACTGCTCACTTCAACCTGTAGGAATACTTGGTTCTCCTACTCATTATGCCTGTTTTCTGGCTTCATACACCAGTTATATGCATGTGAGCAAGCCATACAAGCATGTTTGGACTAGTGCAGCAATTGGGCTACCATTTAAGAGAAAAAGCCATAGGCAAATTTAGGTCTTAAAGGATTTAATAACTTTCTCATATGCTTTTGCTGCTCTTGACCAGTAGCCCCCTGGGGAAGAAAAACATGCTGTTATGCAGAAAAGGAAGCACACTCTTGTAGCACCCCATTCTTACTCAGTTCAGCTATCTTGCACCAAGCTCCTGACCTAGGCAAACAGACTGGATATTGAGAGAAATGAAGCAAACAGTCCATGCTCTGAGGTCTCAATATGGGAGTCTGCCTGGCCTGGGCATAATCTCTTTTCTGGACTTCAGCATTTCCATAAAGATGAAGAAGTGAGGCTCTAAAGAAGGGCAGAATAGATTGAAAGAAAGACAGGAAGATGTTGCTCTTTTACTTGATACCAAACTTGCTCACCTTAAGGCCACAGAAGGCGCAGATCCACTTTGGTGGGGAAAAGCAGAATGAGAGTCAATTATTTATTGGACTTTCCAAAGCTTTGGTTCCAAGGGAAGGTCCTGTGCCCTTCCTTTAGGTTTCTTCTGAAAGGCAATTCAGAAGAGCATTTATTAACATGAGATCATTTATTAAAGCTTTTAGCAAAGTACCTGGCACAGAGTAGGATCTTGGTAAAGATCAGATGCCTTCTAGGGCACAAGACTAGTGAGTAGGGGTATCTCCCATACCTGGATAGATAGCAGATCTGCCTGCTTCTTGCAGCATCCTCGTTCACCACCTTGCCAGGCCTCTAGGAATTGTTTCTGACTATTAGGCAACTAACATTTTGACCTTCCTCTTGTTGTGGTTTGCCAGGAAAAGTCTTCAGATACTGACAGTAGAAGCCTCGGATTGAAAGTTAAGTTCCCCAAATTGGGAAAGAAGAAGCCAGAAAAGGAAGACAAACCTAAATCAGGCCAAGGCATCCAGGGCTTTATTGGTAAGTTTCTCCCACAGGCATCGAGGTCATAAAGGATTCCCCAGCAGCCTGGGTACTTCCCAAAGACCTCAAGCTCACATTAGAAATGTGCACGGGTATGGTGGTGATGGAGGAGGTGGCCGGCTGGGAGCCAACCTTAGGGGATGCCAAGCAGTCTCTTGGACAAGGTGTGAGTTAGAAAGTGATATGGAGGGAATTCCCTGGCTGTCCAGTGGTTAGGACTCCACGGTTCCACTGCAGGGTCACGGGTTCGATCACTGGTTGGGGAACTAAGATCCCGCATGCCACACGGTACACCAAAAAAAAAAAAGAAAAAGAAAAAAAAGCTCCTTAAAAAAAAAAAGAAAGTGATATATGGATACTGACAGGGAGAGAACCTGAGAGGCAACCTTGCTTTGTGATCTCTGTGATATAAACAGCTGAAGAGAAAAATGAAAACAGCCAGTACCTTTCTGCTTGACCCATTCCTTTCCTCAGTGGATAAAGTATGGCAAAACAGTCATATTTAGATCTATTTCCCAGTCAAATACAACTACAAGCTTTTGGTCCTGCTCCAGAAAGCACTATTATTTGAGATGGGTTGGGGGTGTCAGTGCTGGGCACCTACAGGGTCAGGAACAGGTTCCACGACCTATCTAAACACTCTTATTCTTTATCTGTTATAGTAAATCCCTGGAAATGCAAAATTTGTTTCATTATTTGAATTTTGGTTCCACCCCTTCTTCAGAATTGGACTTAAATGTTCTTGATATATCAGTGGGGCTCAAAAGAAGGTTCCCTTAGAATTGTCGGCTATGCCAATTCTGATGTCAATCGTCTCTCCTAAATTCTGAGCCTAGATGACCTGGAAGCTTGAGATGGGGGGAAAGGGATGGAGGGTGGCAGTTTGTTTTGTTTTTTGAGGAACTGAGACTTCATACAGATGCCAAGAGAGAATCTCCTGGACCAAGTTATGTTTGGTCCAACTGGTTTGAGTCCCTAAGAATCTGCCAGTTGGGAGACCCATGGTGCTTGAGAGTCTTTCTGAAGACTCTGAAAGGGTCAATAGCAGTTTCATGGATTATCAGGTTCTGAGAACTCATCCTATTTGTGTTTGGCTTGCATGACATCAGCTGGTTTTCTAAGGTGGTTTAAAAATGGTTGGTACAATAGGAACAAACCAGTCTGTCTCCTAAAGGACTCTTTGCTCTCTTTAGCATCCATAAATTTAGGCATCTGGCAATGTGCTAACCTCATTATTTCTATACTTGCTTTTTTTCTATAAAGGAAATTTGTGGCACCGCAGACATCATGAAGATGAAGCAAAAGATGATGATCCTCCAACACCATCAGGATCTCAACTATAACCCTTGAAAGCTGGAAGGAGAACTCACAACATTTAGGATTCTACTAAAAACTCTTGAAACCTCAATACAGCCTAGACTAAATTATTTCAGAACAAACATGAGCACCACCAAGAAAGATCCTCCAATTCTTTACACTAATACATTTTTTTCCTGGACTCAATCAGGTCTCCTTAGAGGTTTACATTTTCTCATTGGCCAAAGATTCTTGTTCCGAGTTGTCTTGTTCAGTTCTCCTTCTCTTCGTGCATCTTGAGCAACTACAGTATTTAATTGAACTAAGCTTTTTGTGAATGGCCTGGGATCTACAAAAGATTCAAGGGAGTTCACCTTTTCAGGGAGTTGGGGAATGTTTTTCTCTGACTGGCAGAGAAACTGTTGATGCTAGGGAATGAATGAAAGAAATACTCTCAGGGAGATGAGGAGAGGGGTCAGGACAGCCAGGCTTGGTGGTGTTTCTCCCCCAATCCCTGTCAATTGCAACTTGTGACTTCAGAAGGTCTCT
The DNA here is from genome assembly GCF_964374135.1 of Grampus griseus. Classification (NCBI taxonomy): domain Eukaryota; kingdom Metazoa; phylum Chordata; class Mammalia; order Artiodactyla; family Delphinidae; genus Grampus; species Grampus griseus. The sequence continues at coordinate 43,443,303 of NC_138999.1, read as the reverse complement.
CCTAGTTGGCCTATTAAGATGAGAACTAGGTCCTGGGGGCTTGTCCACTTGCCTCTTACAATGACCATGTGAAATCTTTTCTTGTGGTGACTGCTCTCTCTGCAAACCCTTTCTGTTTTTCCATGTGCGCATGTATGTCTTTGCACATGTCCAGGTGGTGCTCTGGTGGCTGGGTGGGCCCATTGGTTGGAACTCACCCCTATGGCAACCATACAGGCTCCCTTCCTACTGCCTTGATCCTAGCCTGCATGCCTCCATGGAGTGTTTGCCTGCATTCTTGCTGGATTTTTAAACTAAATGTTTTGCTGCTGTGCTGCAGTATAGTTATGTATAGAGACATATAAAGATGTATATATATAAATATATATATATATATTTTTAAGAACTGAAAATACAACTCGACCTCTAAATGACCCTATAATTTATTGTGCTAACCCAGGAATCCCTCCCCACCCTGATCCCATCCTCCACCCCCATTACCCTACACACACATATGCCTCTACCAACTGCCCTAGTTCTTGGTGGAGCTTCTAATCTTTTGGTGCATTTTCAGTGTCTTAGAAGTGGCTGGGATCTACCTATGGCCCAGCTGATTCTGATGCCCCCTTAAAATTCTGAGCCAGGCCACAGAAAGGGGAACAAAAACACCAATGCCCTAGAGAAGGGGGCTAAGCTGGCATGCTGCCTTTTTCGCTCTATCTGTCCTGGACTCTACATCAGCAACTGCCCAACCTGTGCTGTCCCCTTCCCCAATAAACACTATATGGAGCAACCAGGCCTTGAGCTCTGTGACTCAGATGTCTGAGCTAAGGACTGCTTGACAATCAAGTCACAGCCTAGGCCCTTCCCCACAAGCTCCATCTTGGCCTGCATCTTCTGGGCAGGCTGTTGGTTAAGTCCCCAAATCACTTTTGAATCTCCCTTCTTGCTCCTTTCCCTTGAGTACAGAGGGACATTCAAAGTGACCAGAAAGAACATGACCCTGGGAAAATGGAGGCTAAAAGCTTCTGCTTCTCCCATGGTTCTTCTTCCAAATTTCTCATGAAAACAAACCAGGCCAAAATTGTTCCAGATCCCAATTAGCATTTTTTTGAATGCCTGCGCCCAGTCAGGCAAATCTAATCAAACTCCAGTATTTCTCCAGGGGTTCTCTCATGTCTGCCTTGTATCCCCACCCACCCTCAACTTATACCTTTGAGTAAGTGTCCCTTCCCATTTATCAACAGAAAGCCAGGAAACTGGCCTCTCCCTACTTCTCAGAAAAACTTAGCGTGCTCAATTACCTGACTCAGTCCAATCGCTGGTTTATCGAGGTGCACAATCCAACTCTAAGCACTGGTTCTCAACTCTGGAACTCCACCAGCCTAGCCCACTTAAACCAGCCACCTGTGTTCCACCTCTGCAGGGGTGAGGAGAAAAATACTAACAAGGGGATAGTCCCCAGACGTCTGATTGCTGTGCCAAACAAACAAAAATGTCCTAGCTCTACAACTAGGGAAGAAAGTTAATGGAAAAACATTGAGAGAAAACATTTAAAACTTATTTAAGCATCAGAATATGTTAACTTACTGTATGTACTTAAGTGGGGAATGTGCTGTTGCTGTGTCTTTGGCTTTCTCCGTATTACTCTTTCTTCCCAGGAGGAGGTATTAGATCAAATCAATAAGGTCACCGTTGCAGCCCAACTTGGCTCCTCCGTGGCTGCACACATTAACAGCTGCACACACGTTCACTCACAGAGTTGGGAACCAAGTTGCATATTTTTCAGAAGAGCCTTTTTCAAAATGAAAAATTTCCAAATGAGCAAATTTTAGGAAACAAAAGGAAGTCCTGGGAGAGGGTAGCTTTTACTTGGCAGTGCCTAAGCAGGGCTGTGTCTTGTAATTATTTTTATCACCAATGACAGTAAACTGTAATAGTACTCCATCTCTTGTGTTTACTTTGCTGACTTACTATCCATCTTTGTATGTTGTAATGCTACTCTTGCTCTGTTGTACCATCTGGATTCCCTTTTACCTACCCTATCCTCCCACCCTGAATCAGAATGATATTGAATGAAACCACTAAGATTGGAGGCTGGAGTCAACTCATGGAGCAGAATTGATAGGGGATGAGGCCCAGGAGCAGGTGTGGCTTGCTAAATCCCTTGGTTACCTCCTAAACTGCTTAGTTACCAGTTGTTTCCCAAAACAAGGAAGACAGCTTTGCTGAGCACTTGTTTTTGCACATACTAGCTTGAAAACAAAGCAAGAAGTGGTGATCTCTTTCTCAAGGGAGGTGGCCCATCCTCTGGAAGCATAAGCTCCTTTCAGGACTTCATGGTTAACTACTTGCAGTAATATAATTGTTCAGGTGGTGGGACCAGACACCAAATATCCATCTCAATTACGTTCAAAGTTGACATCAAGAGCCAAAGTTCTGGGGTTTGGTTGCATCTTTGGAGCACTTTCTGAGGGACTGATTGAATGGGCAATTCCTAGCAAGAAGAACAGTGGGGAAGGAGAATGCCAGTGGATTTGGACTGCCATCATCTGCTTTTGGTGTCAATACTACAGGAGGTCAGCAGCTATCATTCACCTCACCGGAAAAGGGCCTGTGTTTTGTCTAAAGGGGCAAGGGAAGAATAAGGAAGACATTTTCAATTTAATAAATTAGGTTAAAGTTGATCAGAAGAAACAGTTGGGGTTAATGTCATCTTCCCTCAGGACACAAGTAGAAGAATTTTAATTTCATAAGAAGTAGAAACTAATACCAAAACAACCAAACCCATTAGCACCATTCCATCCTGTAAAGGACCTTGATTGGCTTTATGGTTTGTGGAATTGCATTTGTCTACTTGTCTGCTAATCTTTAATCTGTTTTTTTGTTTGTTTTGTTTCCTCAGAGACCCCTGCAAGTAAGCAGCAGGGCCAGGGGCTGACTGGGGGAGGAAACTGGGGTAGTTATGGGGTAACAGGAAAAAGCAGAAAGAAAAGGTCCACAAAGTGTGCCTATTCCTCCTCCCCACAAAATGGAACACCAGTCTTCAAAGTTAATAAAGTTTTGCTTCTTAAAGTATTTTAATAAATGGATAAATATAATCAACACCAGTGTCTCATCATTTACCTCAGCATGGGAGGAGTTGAATGGTGGTGGAAATGGGGAGTGGGCTTGGGTTGTCATCCAAGCTCTAAACAAGCCACATGCATGTAGGGATGGCAGGTGGCGAGGGGTGGGGAACAGCAGCAGCACAAACTAAGACTCTCCATCAGGGTGATCATAACACTGAAAGGGCTGCTACAAAAAGTTCTAAAACCTGAAACAACTCAGGACAATCCTATGGGGGAATACCTGCCACTGTATTTGTTTTAGAAGCCAACTCTCTGCAGGATCCAGATTCCAATGAAATGAATTAGTTACAGGGGAGGAGAACTGAGGTAGAGTACAACCCAGATTGCTAACTAGATGCATACATGCAAAAAGTACCTCGAAAAACGTTCGACAATACAATCTGCTCCCCTAAACCATACATCACATACTCCTCTCCCTTCCATAAAGGTTGAAGTGGGAAGGAGTGTTCTGTTCAGATGCAAAATTGGCTAGGCCTGGGATTGAAAGTGGTTCAGTTTCTGCCCTACTAATAGTGACCCTGAGGGAACCAGTTATTTGTCACATTTAATAGGGAGGCAACTGAGGCTGTACTAGACCAGGATTCCACAAAATGCTACACCAGTGTGAGAACTCAGATATTCTAAATCCTCGACTTTCCAATACTAAAAACTGTCTCTTACTTAGAGACAAAACAGTTGTGACCTTCAGGACCACAGTCTACCTCCATAAAAACAACATTCTTATGCTTTATGAGGGAAACAGCCCTATTTCTGAGGAGCTACCACCAGGGTGGGCCCTGTAATTCCTGCTAAGAAGTTTAGACTACATCCTATAAAGCTAGTAAAGTACCATCAGAATTGAACTTGTCTGTTTTTTAAATTATCATATGATAAAATTGCTTTTTTTTCTTTTGGTGTATAATTCAATGAATTTTAACACATGTAGATATTCATGTAACCACCACCACTACCAGGATACAGAAGTTTCCACTATCCCATTAATCTCCTTTATATCATTCCTTTATAGCTACACCTTAACCCTACCTCTAACCACTGATCTATTTTTCCATCCTTATAGTTTAAGGAATGAATGTCATAGAATATGTAACCTTTTGAGGCAAGCTTCTTTAACTCAGCATAATGCCTTTGAGGTTCTTCTGTTGTTTTGTGATCAACAGTTTGTTCTGTTTATTGCTGAATAGCATTCCATTGTATTGATCTACCAGTTTGTTTATCCATTTAGCCATTGAAGGACCTTTAAGTTGTTTCCAGTTTTTGGCAATTATGAATAAAGCTGTTATGAACATTCATATCCAGGTTATTGTATCCACTTCTCTAGGATAAATACCCAGGAGTGTGATTGCTGGATTATATGGTAAAATCGTGTTTAACTTGATAAGAAACTTCCAAATTATTTTCCATAGTTGCTGTACCATTTTGCATCCAAACCAGCAATGCTTGGAAAGTTCCACTTGCTCCACATCTTCACCAGCTCTTGGAATTCAGTAATTTTTATTTTAGCCATTCTAATAGGTGTTTAGTGATACCTCATCATAGCTTTTCCCTAATAGCTAATGATGTTGAACATCTTTTTATGGGCTTATTTGTCATACTTAAATCCTCTTTGGTAAAATGGCTGCAAATTCTTTTCTCTCTTTTGTAATTGTGTTTTTCATTTACTTATTGTTGAGTTTTCAGAATTCTTTAAATATCCTGGATCCAAATTCTTTGTCAGATATATGATTTAGAAATATCTTCTGCCAATCCATAGTTTGTCTTTTCATTCTCTCAACAATATCTTTCAGAGGAGAAGTTTTCCATTTTATTTATTTATTTTTTAGGCCACGCCATGCAGCATGCAGGATCTTAGTTCCCAAAACAGGGATCAAACACATGCCCCCTGCACTGGGAGTGTGGAGTCTTAACCATTGGACCACCAGGGAAGTCCCTAGTTTTACATTTTTATAAAAATAACAATTCATCATTTTTTTTCTTCTATGGACTGTGCGTTTTTGCATTATATCTAAAAATTCTTTCTCCAACTCAGTGGTTCTTAACCAGGGGGGACTTTGTCCCCAGGAACATTGGGCAAAGTCTGGATACATTTTTGGTTGTCATGACTTACGGGGCATGGTGTTACTGGTCTCTCATGGGTAAAGGCTGGGGATGCTACTATATATCCTACAATGCACAGCAAAGTTTCCATGACAAAGAATTATCAAGCCCAAAATGTCAGTGGTGCTGCTGCTCAGAAACCCCCATTTAACCCTATGTCACAAAGATTTTCTTTTACATTGATTTCTAAAGGTTTTATAGCTTTATGTTTTAATTTTAGATCTATGACTCACTTTGAGTTAATTTTTGTATAATGAATGAGGTTTAGGTGAAGGTTCATTCTTTAGCATATGGATATCCAACAGTTCCAACATCATGTATTATAGTAAAAAAGACTGCTTTTATCACTGAATTTTTTGCACCTTTCTCAAAAATCAAACAGCCATAATTGTGTGGGTCTAATTCTGAACTCTCTACTCTGTTACATTGTTCTGTCTCTCTCTTCCCCAATAACCACACCATATTCATTACTTTGTAAGCTTTATAGCAAATTTTCAAATTGGATGGTGTGATTCTTTCAACTTTATTCTTTTTCAAAATTGTCTTAGCTATTCTAGTTCATTTGCCCATGAAATTTGAGAATCAGTTTGTCTGTATGTACAAAAAAAATCCTGCTGGGATTTTGACTGGTATTGAGTTCAATCTACAGACCAATTCAGAAGTGACATCTTTACTCCGTTGACACTTCCATTCCATGAATACCATGTTTCTCAATTTGCATGATTTCTTTTATCAGCATTTTGTAGTTTCCGCCACATAGATTTTGTAGATGTTTTATCAGATTTATACCTAAGCATCTCATTTTGGGGACCTACTATAAATGGTATTTTAAAGTTTTAATTTCCTTGTATGTACATTGTCAGGATACAGAAATGGGATTGATTTTTATGTGTTGATTTTGTGTTCTGTTACTTTGTTAAGCAAACATGTTAGTTCTAGGAGTTTTTCTCTCTCTTTTTTATTGTAGATCCCTTGATATTTTCTACACATATGGTTATGTCAGCTGCCCAAAAGAAGTCAGTTTTACTTATTCTTTTCAAATCTGTATTCTTTTTACTTCTTTTTCTTGTCTCATTGCACTGGATAAAACTTCTAGTATAATGTTGAATAGGACTGGTGAGATTAGACATCCTTGCCTTGTTTCTAAGGCAAGGGGAAAGTATTCAGTCTTTCACCACTAAACATGATGTTACATGTAGATCTTTGGAGACAACCTTTATCAGGTTGAGAAAGTTTCTATCCTTAGTTTGTTGATAACTTTTATCATGGATGAATGCTGAATTTTGTCAAATGCTTTTTTCATATCAATTGATATATGATTTTTCTTCTTTAAACTGCTAATATGATTGATTACATTGACTTATTTTCAAATATTGAACCAGGTTTGCATTCCCAAGATGAACTTCATTTGTTTCAGTCATACTATTTCTGGATTGGATTTGTTAAAGATCTTGAGTCTATGTTTATGGGTGATACCGATCTGTAATTTTCTTTTTTATACTGTCTTTGTCTGGTTTTGGTTATATGGATAAAGCTAGCTTTGAAAAATGGGTTGAAATGTTCCCTTTTCTGTTTTCTGGAGAGATAGTGTAGAATTGGTGTTAATTCTTCTTTAAATGTTTGGTAGAATTCACCAGTGAAACCACTTGATAATGGAGACTTCTCTGGGGGGAGGTTTTCAACTATGAATTCAATTTCTATATTAGTTATAGGACTACTCAGATTATCTATTTTATCTGGATGACATTTGGTAGTTTGTAGTTTGCAGGGAATTGGTCCATTTCATCTAAGTTGTCAAATTTATGTGCATAGAGTTGTTCTTAGTATTCCCTTAATAGCCTTTTAATGAATATAAAGTCTGTAGTGATTTCCCCTCTTTCATTCCTGATATTGATGATTTGAATCTTTGCTCATTTTTCTTTGTTTAGCCTGGCTAGAAATTTACGAATTTTACTGATCTTTGCAAAGAAGCCGTTTTGGGTTTCATTGATTTTCTCTATTTTTTTCTTATGTTTCCTATTTCATTGATTGTTGCTGTTTCTTTCCTTCTGCTTGATTTATTTAATTCTTTTTCTACTTTAAGGAGGAAGCTTAAGTTATTGATTTCAGATCTTTCTTGTTTTCTAATATGAGCATTTAATGCTATAGAGTGCCCTAAAACCACTGCTTTTTGCTGTATTCAACTAATTTTGATATATTTTCATTTCCATTCTGTTCAAAATATTTCTAATCACTCCTCGGACATTTCTTTGACACATAGATTATTTAGAAGTATATTATTTAATTTCTAAGTGTCTGGAAATTTTACGATTATTTTTCTGTTACTGATTTCTAGTTTAATTCCATTGTGACTAGAGAACACATTCTGTATGAGTTCAATTATTTTTAATTGGTTAAGGCTTGTTTTATGACCTAGGATATGGTCTATCTTGGAGAATGTTCCACGTACACTTAAGAGAATGTGTATTCCTGCTGTCATTGGGTGGAGTAATATATCAGTTGGATTCAGTTGATTGATGTTGTTGTTCATTTCTTCAATATTCTTTCTGATTCTGTCTGCTTATTTCCATCAATTACTAAAACTATAATTATAGAGTTTTTCCACTTCTCTCTGCTCTGTCAAGGTTTGCTTCTTGAATTTTGAACTTCTGTTATTAGAAGCAAATACATATAGAATTACTAGGTCTTTGTGGTGAATTGACTCTTTTATCAATATATAATGTTGTTCTTTACCCCTGGCAATTTCTTAGCTCTGAAGTCCATTTTGTCTGATGTTAATATAGCCATTCCAATTTTTTTACATTAGTTTTTTTCTGGTTTATTTTTTTAATTGAAGTATAGTTGATTTTCAATATTATATTAGTTTCAGGTGTTACAACATAGTGATTGAATATTTTTATAGGTTATACTTTGATAAAGTTATAAAATATTACCTATATTCCCTGTGCTGTACAATATATCCTTGGAGCTTATTTATTTTATACAAAGTAGTTTGTACCTCTTAACTCCTTACCTTTATGTTGCCTCTCCCTTATTCCATCTCCCCACTGGTAACCACTAGTTTCTTCTCTATATCTGTGAGTCTCTTTCTGTTTTGTTATATCCATTCATTTTTTTAGACTCCAACATATAAGTGATAACATACAGTATTTGTCTTTCTCTGTCTGACTTATTTCACTAATACCCTCCAGGTCTATACATGTTGTTCCAAATAGCAATATTTCATTCTTTTTTAAGGCTTTTCATTCATTTTTTTTCTTTTTAATGTCCTTATTGGAGTATAATTCCTTTACACTGGTGTGGTAGTTTCTGCTTTATAACAAAGTGAATCACTTATACATATACATATGTCCCCAACTCTCCTCTCTCTTGCGTCTCCCTCCCTCCACCTTCCCTATCCCACCCCTCTAGGTGGTCACAAAGCACCGAAATGATCTCCCTGTGCTATGCAGCTGCTTCCCACTAGCTACCTATTTTATGTTTGGTAATGTATATATGCCCATGCCACTCTCTCACTTTGTCCCACCTTACCATTCCCCCTCCCCTTACACTCAAGCCCATTCTCTAGTAGGTCTGCATTTTTAATCCCGTCTTGCCCCTGGTTCTTCATGGCCTTTTTTTTTTCTTCTTAGACTCCATATATATGGGTTAGCATATAGTATTTCTTTTTCTTTTTCTGACTTAACTTCACTCTGTATGACAGACTCTAAGTTCATCCGCCTCACTAAAAATAACTCAATATCATTTGTTTTTATGGCTAGTAATATTCCACTGTGTATATGTGCCACGTCATGTTTATCCATTCATCTGTTGATGGACACTTAGGTTGCTTCCATGTCCTGGCTATTGTAAACAGAGCTGAAATAAACATTATGGTACAAGACTCTTTTTGAATTCTGGTTGTCTCAGGGTATATGCCCAATAGTGGGATTCCTGGGTAGTATGGTGGTTCTATTTTTAGTTTTCTAAGGAACCTCCATACTGTTCTTCATAGTGGCTGTATTAATTTACATTCCCACCAACAGTGCAAGAGGGTTCCCTTTTCTCCACACCCTCTCCAGCATTTATTGTTTCTAGATTTTTTGATGATGGCCATTCTAAATGGTGTGAGGTGATACCTCACTGTAGTTTTGATCTGCATTTCTCTAATGATTAGTGGTGTTGAGCAACCTTTCATGTGTCTGTTGGTGATCTATATATCTTCTTTGGAGAAATGTCTGTTTAGGTCTTCTGCCCATTTTTGGATTGAGTTGTTTGTTTTTTTGATATTAAGCTGCATGAGCTGCTTGTATATTTTGGAGATTAATCCTTTGTCAGTTGCTTCATTTGCAAATATTTTCTCCCATTCTGAGGGTTGTCTTTTTGTCTTGCTTATGGTTTCCTTTGCTGTACAAAAAGCTTTGAAGTTTCATTAGGTCCCATTTGTTTATTTTTGTTTCTATTTCCATTTCTCTAGGTGGTGGGTCAAAAAGGATCTTGCTGTGATTTATGTTATAGAGTGTTCTGCCTATGTTTTCTTCCAAGAGTTTGGTGGTGTCTGGCCTTACATTTATGTCTTTAATCATTGTTGAGTGTATTTTTGTGTATGGTGTTAGGGAGTGTTCTAACTTCATTCTTTTCCATGTAGCTGTCCAGTTTTCCCAGCACCACTTATTGAAGAGGCTGTCTTTTCTCCATTGTATATTCTTGCCACCTTTGTCAAAGATAAGGTGACCATATGTGTGTGGGTTTATCTCTGGGCTTTCTATCCTGTTCCATTGATCTATATTTCTGTTTTTGTGCCAGTACCAGACTGTCTTGATTACTGTAGCTCTGTAGTATAGTCTGAAGTCAAGGAGCCTGATTCCTCCAGCTCCGTTTTTCATTCTCAAGATTGCTTTGGCTATTCAGGGTCTTTTGTGTTTCCATACAAATGGTGAAATTTTTTCTTCTAGTTCTGTGAAAAATGCCAGTGGTAGTTTGATAGGGATTGCATTGAATCTGTAGATTGCTTTGGGGAGTAGAGTCATTTTCACAATGTTGATTCTTCCAATCCAAGAACATGGTATATCTCTCCATCTATTTGTAACATCTTTAATTACTTTCATCAGTGTCTTATAATTTTCTGCATACAGGTCTTTTGTCTCCTTAGGTAGGTTTATTCCTAGATATTTTATTCTTTGTGTTGCAATGGTAAATGGGAGCATTTTCTTAATTTCACTTTCAGAGTTTTCATCATTAGTGTATAGGAATGCCAGAGATTGCTGTGCATGAATTTTGTATCCTGCTACTTTACCACATTTATTGATTAGCTCTACTAGTTTTCTGGTAGCATATTTAGGATTCTCTATGTATAGTATCATGTCATCTGCAAACAGTGACAGCTTTACTTCTTCTTTTCCAATTTGGATTCCTTTTATTTCTTTATCTTCTCTGATTGCTGTGGCTAAAACTTCCAAAACTATGTTGAATTGTAGCAGCGAGAGTTGGCAACTTTGTCTTGTTCCTGATCTTAGTGGAAATGGTTTCAGTTTTTCACCTTTGAGGATGATGTTGGCTGTGGGTTTGTCATATATGGCCTTTATTATGTTGAGGATCGTTCCCTCTATGCCTAGTTTCTGCGGGTTTATATCATAAATGGGTATTGAATTTTGTGGAAAGCTTTCTCTGCATCTATTGAGATGATCATATGGTTTTTCTCCTTCAGTTTGTTAATATGGTGCATCATGTTGATTATTTTGTGTATATTGAAGAATCCTCGCATTCCTGGGATAAACCCCACTTCATCATAGTATATGATCCTTTTAATGTGCTGTTGGATTCTGTTTGCTAGTATTTTGCTGAGGATTTTTGCATCTATGTTCATCAGTGATATTGGCCTGTAGTTTTTTCTTTGTGACATCTTTGTCTGTTTTTGGTATCAGAGTGATGGTGGCCTTGTAGAATGAGTTTGGGAGTGTTCCTCCCTCTGCTATGGTTTGGAATAGTTTCAGAAGGATGGGTGTTAGCCCTTCTCTAAATGTATGATAGAATTCACCTGTGAAACCATCTGGTCCCAGGCTTTTATTTGTTGGAAGATTTTTAATCACAGTTTCAATTTCAGTGCTTGTGATTGGTCTGTTCATATTTTTTATTTCTTCCTGGATCAGTCTCAGAAGGTTGTACATTCTAAGAATTTGCCCATTTCTTCCAGGTTGTCCATTTTATTGGTATATAGTTGCTTGTAGTAATTTCTCATGATCCTTTGTATTTCTGCAGTGTCAGCTGTTACTTCTCCTTTTTCATTTCTAATTCTATTGATATGAGTCTTCTGCCTTTTTTCTTGATAAGCCTGGCTAATGGTTTTTCAACTTTGTTTATGTTCTCAAAGAAGAACCTTTTAGTTTTATTGATCTTTGTTATCGTTTCCTTCATTTCTTTTTCATTTATTTCTGATCTGATCTTTATGCTTTCTTTCCTTCTGCTAACTTTGGGGGTTTTTTGTTCTTTCTGTAATTGCTTTAGGTGTAAGGTTAGGTTGTTTATTTGAGATGTTTCCTGTTTCTTAAGGTAGGATTGTATTGCTATAAACTTCCCTCTTAGAACTGCTTTTGCTGCATCCCATAGGTTTTGGGTCATTGTGTTTTCACTGTAATTTGTTTCTAGATATTTTTTATTTCCTCTTTGATTTCTTCAGTGATCACTTCATTATTAACTAGTGTGTTTTTTAGCCTCCATGTGTTTGTATTTCTTACAGATTTTTTCCTGTAATTGATATCTAGTCTCATAGCATTGTGGTCAGAAAAGATACTTGATACAATTTCAATTTTCTTAAATTTACCAAGGCTTGATTTGTTACCCAAGACATGATCCATCCCAGAGAATGTTCCATGAGCACTTGAGAAAAATGTGTATTCGGTTGATTTTGGATGGAATGTCCTATAAATATCAATTAAGTCCATTTTGTTTAATGTATCACTAAAAGCTTGTGTTTCCTTATTTTCATTTTGCACAATCTGTCCATTGGTGAAAGTGAGGTGTTAAATTCCCCTACTATGATTGTGTTACCATCAATTTCCCCTTTTGTGGCTGTTAGTATTTGCCTTATGTATTGAGGTGCTCCTATGTTGGGTGCATAAATATTTACAATTGTTATATCTTCTTCTTGGATTGATCCCTTGATCATAGGTAATGTCCTTCTTCGTCTCTTATAATAGTCTTTGTTTTAAAGTCTATTTTGTCTGATATGAGAATTGATACTCCAGCTTTCCTTTGATTTCCATTTCAATGGAATATCTTTTTCCGTCACCTCACTTTCAGTCTGTATGTGCCCCTAGGTCTGACATGGGACTCTCATAGACAACATATATACGGATCTTGTTTTTGTATCCATTCAGCCAATATATGTCTTTTGGTTGGAGCATTTAATCCATTTACATTTAAGGTAATTATCGATATGTATGTTCCTATTCCCATTTTCTTAATTGTTTTGGGTTTATTAATGTAGGTCTTTTCTTTCTCTTGTGTTTCCTGCCTAGAGAAGTTCCTTTAGGATTTGTTGTAAAGCTGGTTTGGTTGTGCTGAATTCTCTTAGCTTTTGCTTGTCTGTAAAGGTTTTAATTTCTCCATCAAATCTGAATGAGATCCTTGCTGGGTAGAGTAATCTTGGCTGTAGGTTTTTCTCTTTCCTCACTTTAAATATGTCTTGCCACTCCCTTCTGGCTTGCAGAGTTTATGCTGAAATATCAGCTGTTAACCTTATGGGGATTCCCTTGTGTGTTATTTGTTGTTTTTCCCTAGCTGCTTTTACTATTTTTACTTTGTATTTAATTTTTGATAGATTGATTAACATGTGTTGTGGCCTGTTTCTGCCTGGATTTATCCTGTATCGGACTCTCTGTGCTTCCTGGACCTGGTAAAATATTTCCTTTCCCATATTAAGGAAGTTTTCAACTATAATCTCTTCAAATATTTTCTCAGTCCCTTTCTTTTTCTCTTCTTCTTCTGGGACCCCTATAATTTGAATGTTGGTGCATTTAATATTTTCCCAGACGTCTCTGAGACTGTCCTCAAATCTTTTCATTCTGTTTTCTTTATTCTGCTCTGCAGTAATTATTTCCACTATTTTATCTTCCAAGTCACTTATCTGTTCTTCTGCCTCAATTATTCTGCTATTGATCCCTTCTAGAGAATTTTTAATTTCATTTATTGTGTTGTTCATCACTGTTCGTTGGCCCTTTATTTCCTCTAGGTCCTTTCTATACGTTTCTTGTATTTTCTCCATTCTATTTCCACGATTTTGGATCATGTTTACTATCACTATTGCGAATTCTTTTTCAGGTAGACTACCTATTTCCTCTTCATTTGTTAGGTCTGGTGGGTTTTTGCCTTGCTCCTTCATCTGCTGTGTGTTTCTCTGTCTTCTCATTTTACTTAATTTACTGTGTTTGGGGTCTCCTTTTTGCAGGCTGCAGGTTCGTAATACCCTTTGTTTTTGGCGTCTGTCACCAGTGGCTAAGGTTAGTTCAGTGGCTTGTTTAGGCTTCCTGGTGGAGACGACTAGTGTCTGTGTTCTGGTGGATGAGGCTGGATCTTGTCTTTCCGCTGGGCAGGTCCATGTCTATTGGTGTGTTTTGGGGTGTCTGTGGCCTTATGATTTTAGGCAGCCTCTCTGCTAATGGATGGGGTGTGTTCCTGTCTTGCTAGTTGTTTGGCATAGGGTGTCCAGCACTGTAGCTTGCTGGTCATTGAGTGGAGCTGGGTCTTGATGTTGAGATGGAGATCTCTGGGAGATTTTTGCCGTTTGATATTACGTGGAGCCGGGAGGTCTCTTGTGGACCAGTGTCCTGAACTTGGCTCTCCCACCTCAGTGGCACAGCCTTTATGACTGGCTTGAGCACCAAGAGCCTGTCCTCCACGTGGCTCAGAATAAAAGGGAGAAAAAAAGGAAAGAAGAAGATAAAATTTTAAAATAAAGTAAAATAAAAGTTATTAATATAAAAAATAATTATTCGGAAAAAAATTTTTAAGTAAAAAAAAATGACAGACAGAACCCTAGGCCAAATGGTAAAAGCAAAGCTATACAGACAAAATCACACAGAGAAGGATACACATACACACTCACAGAAAGAGAAAAAGGGAAAAAGAAATATATATCTTTGTTCCCAAATTCCACCTCCTCAATTTGGGATGATTTGTTGTCTAGTCAGGTATTCCACAGATGCAGGATACATCAAGTTGATTGTGGAGATTTAATCTGCTGCTCCTGAGGCTGCTGGGAGAGATTTCCCTTTCTCTTCTTTGTTCGCACAGCTCCCGTGGTTCAGCTTTGGATTTGGACCCGCGCCTGCATGTAGGTCGCCTGAGGGCGTGTGTTCTTTGCTCATACTGGACGGGGTTAAAGGAGCAGCTGATTCAGGGGTTCTGGCTCACTCAGTCCAGGGGGAGGGAGGGGTATGGATGTGGGGTGGGCCTGAGGCAGCAGAGGCTGGTGTGATGTTGCACCAGCCTGAGGCATGCTGTGTGTTCTCCCGGGGAAGTTGTCCCTGGTCACAGGACCCTGGCAGTGGCAGGCACCACAGGCTCCAGGAGGGGAGGTGTGGGTAGTGACCTGTGCTTGCCCACAGGCTTCTTGATGGCTGCAGCACCAGTCGTAGAGTCTCATGCCCATCTCTGTGGTCTGCGCTGATAGCCGCGGCTCATGCCCGTCTCTGGAGCTCCTTTAATCGGGGCTCTTAATCCCCTCTCCTCACGCACCAGGAAACAAAGAGGCAAGAAAAAGTCTCTTGTCTCTTCGGCAGCTCCAGACTTTTTCCCGGACTCCCTCCCGGCTAGCTGTGGTGCACTAGCCCCCTGCAGGCTGTGTTCACGCAGCCAACCCCAGTCCTCTCCCTGGGATCTGACCTCTGAAGCCTAAGCCTCAGCTCTCAGCCTCCACCCAACCCGGTGGGTGTGCAGACAAGCCTCTCGGGCTGGTGAGTGCTGGTCGGCACCGATCCTTTGTGCGGGAATCTCTCCGTTTTGCCCTCTGCACCCGTGTTGCTGTGCTCTCCTGCATGGCTCTGAAGCTTCCCCCGTCCGCCACCCACAGTCCCCGCCCACGGAGGGGCTTCCTAGTGTGTGGAAACCTTTCCTTTTTCACAGCTCCCTCCCACTGGTACAGGTCCCATTCCTATTCTTTCGTCTGTTTATTTTTTCTTTTGCTCTACCCAGGTACATGGGGATTTTCTTGCCTTTTGCAGGTCTGAGGTCTTCTGCCAGCATTCAGTAGGTGTTCTGTAGTAGTTGTTCCACATGTAGATGTATTTCTGATGTATTTGTGGGGAGGAAGTTGATCTCTGCATCTTACTCTTCCACCATCTTTTTTGTTTTTGTTTTGTGGGTTTTTTTTGCAGTATATGGGCCTCTCACTGTTGTGGCGTCTCCCATTGTGGAATACAGGCTCCAGATGCACAGGCTCCAGATGCGCAGGCTCAGTGGCCATGGCTCACAGGCCCAGCCTCTCTGCAGCATGTTTTATCTTCCCAGACTGGGGCACAAACCCATGTCCCCTGCATCGGCAGGCGGACTCTCAACCACTGCGCCACCAGGGAAGCCCTCTTCCGCCATCTTGAAGCTCCTCCTCATTCATTTTTGAATGCTATCTATTTTTTTCCTTTTGCTCTCAACCTATTATATTTGAAGTGAGTTTCTGTAGGTGACATACAGTTGGGTTGTGTTTTTAATCCATTTTAATTTTTGTCTTTTCATTGGCATTTAGACCATTTAATATAATTATTGATATGACTGGATTTAGGTTTTCCATTTTACTGTTTATATTCTGTTTGGTTCCTCTGAATTATTATTCCTGTTTCCCTTCTCCTGCCTTCTTTAGAATTATTTAAACTTTTTTAGTAACCAATTTTTTTTTTTTAGTAAACAATTTTAATTTATTTATTGTCACTTTGACATCTCTTTGTCTAATTTTTTTAGTAGTTGCTCTAGGGATTACAAAACACACACTTTTCACAGTCTATTTAGAATCAATATTTTACCACTTTATTTGCAATGTAAAACCCTTTCCAGCATTTTGGGCCCTTTACCCTCTCCACTTTATGCTATCATTTCCTTATGTATTACATCTACATACACTGAAAATCCCATCAGAAAATGCTGTAATTCGCTTTCAATCAAGACTCAGGAGAAGAAAAATAGTCTATTATATTTACGCAGATTTTTACCATTTTTGTCTTCTTCCATCATTTGTAATGTTCCACTCTCCCTTCTGGTATCATTTCACTTCTGTTTGAAGAAATTCCTTTAGCAATTCTTTTTCAGCAGGTCTGCTTGCTGTGAATTTTCTTAGTTTTCCTTTATCTAAAATTGTGTTTTAAATTTTACCTTCATTCCTGAAGGGTATTTTTTGCTGGATTCTCTGGATTGATAAATCTTTCAATATCTGAAAAATTGTTTGTTGCTTCTTTCTGATCTAGAGTTTCTGATAAGAAATCTACAGTCATTCAAATCAATGTTCCCCTATACATAATGCATCATTTCTCTCTGAATGCTTTCAAGATTTTTTTACCTTTATTTTTCAGTGGTTTTCTTATGATGTATCTATCTATGGGTTTCCTTTGGCTTATGCTGGTAGGGATTTACTCATTTTCTTGAATCTGTAGGTTGGTGTCTTTCACCAAACTTGGGAATTTTTCAAGCCATTATTTCTTCAAAGATTTCTTTTTTTCAGCACTGCTTCTTTCTCCTTTCCTTCTGGATCTCCAGTGGCATGACTGATAGACATTTTATCATTGTCCCATGTGTCCCTAAGGCACTGTTTATTTTTTTCTAATCTTTTTTCCTCTGTTGTTCACATTATATAATTTCTATTTATCTACCTTCAAGTTTATTGACTCTTTACTGACATCTCACTTCTGCTATTAAGCCCATCCAGTGAGGTTTTTTTAAAATTTCAGTTATTGTATTTTTCAATTCTGAGTTTCCACTTGGTTTCTACTTCTTTATATCTTCTATTTATCTAATTAGACTCTGTATTTTAACATTTGTTCCAAGAGTGTTTGTGCCATTCATTTGAGTTTTTAATAGTAGCTGATTTAAAGTCTTTGTCAGATAAGTGCAACATCTGCATCCTCTTGTTAATATCTGTTGATTGCCTTTTGCCATGCAACTTGAGATGATCATGGTTCTTTGTATGCCTGGTAAACCTGGAGTATATCCTGGACATTTTGATATGACATTATAAAACTCTAAGTCTTGCTTAAATTGTATGGAAAACATTTACGTTTTTGCTTTAGCAGTCAATCTGATTAGGTTCAGGTCACACGTTCCCACCAGCCTTCCGTGGGCTGATGGTTCAATGTCAGCTCAGTTTTCAAAGCTTTTGCAGTGTTATTCAGATCTGTCTGGTGTGTGTGTTTGTGTGTGACTAAGTGGTCAGTCTGGAATCTAGATGGATGCCTGTTATCTCAGTTCTTTGGTATGCTCATTCGGATCTGATCAACATAGGCACAGGTTAGTGGTGGGTATCTAGGAGGTCATTAACAAAAAACATTATGGGGTCAGTTTCCTCCCACCTCTCCACAGTCTCCCCAGTGCTACTCAATTCCTGGGACTTCCCTTTCAGTCCTCCAGTTGGAAATTGTTCACTTCTGCAGCTGTGCCACATCTGGAAACAAGCAGTGGGAAAAGAGAGATAAAAAAGCAACAGTGTGTGGCTCAGCTCTCTTGCGGCCAGAGCTCCATCAGAGACTAAGGGTTCCCCTCTCCAAGAGTATTGGTTCCTGAAGGCTCTCACTGCTGCCACTGTTGCTGCCACTGCATGATTGCCTGAGGGTTGGGATGTGAGAGAAGAGAAATAAAGGGAAAAATGGAGGATTTCCCCCCTTCTCTCACTTCTCAAGCAAGAACTAGAGGGCTTCTCCTGGAGTTCTCTGCCTGTAGTATAGTACTCACTTCCAGGTTTCCAAATGCATTAAGTTCAGGTCAGGGAATGGGGTGGGGGGAGTGGGAAACTCACCATTTGTTTGTTGGCTTCTCAAATGCTGGTGTCCTTCTTCAATCTTCCTGCAGCTACTTACTTTTCAGAACTCTCAAACAGCTGTGCCATGAATTCTGTCCAGGTTTTATGATTGTGCTCAGTGACAGATAAAGAGTAGCAAGTACTTAACCATCTTACCCAGAACTGTAATCTAGAATCGAATTTTAAATAAATCACTCTGGTGGTTATATGGAGGGTGAAGAAGAAGGGAACAAGACTGAAGATGGGGAGACCAGTTAGGAAAGTACTCTAGTAATCTAGGCAATAGATGAGATCTCAAACCTGGGCAGTGATAATAGAGATTATGATGAAAATGCCAATTCAAGAAATATTTGGGAGGTAAAATTGATGAGACTTAACAAGGTCACCCTCTTACAAGGCCATAATTGAAATATGTAAGAAAGGAACTGACAGTGATCAAGACTGATGGCTCCATTAAAAAAAATATACTTAGGGATAAATATAACAATAGACATATAAAAGTTACACTCTGATAACTATAGAACATTGTTGAAAAGAAATACTTAAATAAATGGAAAGACATACCATGTTGCAGTATAAGTCCTGACATTTGGATTTTCTCTTTTTTGTAATGCAAATGTCTGACTTAAGCTTTGATTGCCCAGACATCACTTCAAAGAGGCACCCACTTCGAAGATGGCTACCTCAAAAAACACATTGCTAGTCACCCCCACCCCAGTTCCTACTCCTTTGTTTTAGCAATCTTGCTTGATTTTGATAACTGACCATTTGGGTTGCTTGTTTTTTCTATTCTCTAGCTTCAAATTCCCCTCTTCTATTTTCAATTCACCAATAATGAGTGAGCCCCAGAATCCCTAGTTTCCCACCTTCAATAAAAGCAGCCAGCTAGGCTTGCTCACTCATTCTCTGTCTCTCTGTATGTCTCTCTGTCTCCCTCTTCCCCTTTCTGTCTCTGTGTGTGTCTCTCTCTCCCCCAACCCTTGACCTTGCTATGTGGCTCCAGGTGTGCTGTGTATTTTCCAGGACCTGTAAGCAAAAAACTTGTCTCCTTCAAAGTTTTTCTGATGGTTATTGCTGGGGGGATCTTGCAATCATAAGAACCACAGGGCAAGCCAAGCCACAACATTGGTTTTGAACAGGTTGAGACCAGCACAAAAGACATTTTCATAGATTAGAAGACTTAATATGGTTAAGATGGCAGTTCTCCCCAAACTGACCAATAAATTTGATGCAATCTCTATCAAAATCTCAACTTTCTTTTCAGAAATTGATAGGCTGATGCCAAAATTCATATAAAAATGCAAGGGACCCAGAATAGCCAAAACAATCTTAAGAAAAGAGGAATGAAGAAGAACTCACATTTCCCAATTTCAAAACTTACTAAAAAGCTTACTAAAAAGCCAATAATCAAAATGTTATGGTACTGGCATAAGGATGACATATAGGTAAATGGAAGAGAATTGAGAGTCCAGAAATAAGCTTTCACATTTATAGTCAATTAATCTTCAACAAGGGTGCCAAGATAATTAAGTGGAGAAAGAATAGTTTTTTCAACAAATGGTACTGGGGCAACTGGATATGTTACCAAGGCTGTTGCCCCAGAATCATACCCCTGTCCCTTCCTTGAATGTAAACCAAGTGCTCTTACCTAAGTTTCAGGAGGAAGCTGCAAAGAGAAAAACAAGAACTGGTTAGAACCAGCTAGGCCCAATATGGTGGAAGATTTGACTTACAGTAGGCCTTGAGCCTCACGATATGCTCATTGTAATACATTAGTAGGCTAAATGACACACCCACCAGTGCCTTGACAGTTAACAATTGCCATGACAACAATCAGAAAAGTCCATACAAGGACTAAAAAGGAGTGTTGCCTCAGTTCTGGTCCAAACCACACTTCTATTCTCAGATAAATCATGAATATTCCTCCCTCTCTTTCCAATTCCCTCCATTTTACATCAATCCTCCTATATATATGGTGTCTCCACCCAAATTGGGTTGAGAAGCTGATTTGCAAATGAGGTTCCCACTTCCCCATTCTTTGGCTATTGAATAAAGCTTGTGCTGTTCCAGTCTCAGCATCGGTTTCATTACTGGCAAATCGGATCGGAAAAAGAACCTCCCTGGCCAAGACAACAGGACTTGGCCTGGGCTAGGACCCCGGCGTGGGTCCAGGCGACCAATTCAGTAACATGTCCACATTCAAGAAAATGAAGTTGGACCCCTATATCACATCGTATACAAAAATTAATTCAAAATAGATTTAAGACCTAAATGTAAGAGCTAAAACTATAAAATTCAGAGAAGAAATATTGGGGATAAATCTTCATGACTTTAAACTAGGTAATGGTTTCTTAGATAAATTAAACTTCATCAAAATTTAAAACTTTTATGCTTCAAATAACACAATCAAGAATGTGAAAAGACAATCCACAAAATCAGAGAAAATGTTTGCAAATCATATATATGATCCAGATTATATAAAGAATTCTTACCACTCAATAATAAAGAAATAAATAACCCAATTAAGACTGGGCAAATAATGTGAACAGACATCTCTCCAAAGAAGATACATATATGGTGAATAAGCACAAGAAAAAAAATGTCCAACATCATTAGCCATCAGGGAAATGTGAATCAAAACCACAGTAAGATACCACTTTATGCCCATTAGAACTGCCATAACAGATAATAAAGAATGTTGGAGAGGATGTGGAGAAACTGGAACCCTCATACACTGCTGGTGGTAATGTAAAGTGGTCCAGCAATTTCCCTCTTCAGTATATACCCAAGAGAAATGAAAACACATGTCTACACAAAAACTTGTACATGAATGTTCAAAGCAGAATTATTCATATTAGTCAAAAAGTGGAAAAAATCCACATTTCCATCAACTGATGACTGGATAAACAAAATGTAGTATACCCATACAATGGAACGTTTTTCAGCAATGAAAGGAAATGAAATACTGACACATGCTACAATGTGGATGAACCCTGAAAACATTATGCTAAGTGGAAGAAGCTAAACACAAAAGGCTACACATTGTAAGATTTAATTTATACGCAATGTCCAGAACAGATAAATCTATAGAGACAGAAAGTAAATCAGTAGCTGTCTAGGGTTGGAGGGTGGGGATGGAGACTGACTGCTACTGGGTATGGGGTTTCTTTTTGGGGTGATGTAAATGTTCCAAAATTAGATCATGGTGATAGATGTACAACTCTGTGAATATATGAAAAACTATAGAATTGTACACTTTAAGTGGGTGAATTGTATGATATATGAATTATATCTCAATAAAACTGTTAAAAATCCATAAGGTTACAAAGAAAACCAGTTATACTGAACTAGAAGAATCAAAATATAAACACAAATTCTTGATAAAGAAATAGATGTGCTTCTTTAGAAAGGCATTAAACAACAAGATCCAGATCTAATAGTTACCTTAACTCTGAAGTAGTGATGAGTGTAAAATACATTTTGAGACATGTGCAATGATTATAACAAAAATGATTGATGGTTCCACTAGCACCTCTAAAGAACAATGGAGTTGGAGAAAAGGAGAGGAAATAAACCAGTTGTTTCCCCGATGAAGCTCCAGAATTAAAACGCAGGTACAAACAAGACACTTCCTTTTAGTGAGGCTGGAGATTTGCAAGACAGCTTCCAGCCTAGTGCTTTTAGCATGTTTACACTTAGTTGGCTGTGCCAGCTAAATCACTGCCAAGCAGCTTGGACCTCTGTGGCTGTACCCTTTAGTCATCCTGCAAAGCAGTGGGATGGGGCAAGAGGGAACCTAATGATATCTGGTCATCAAGGCAAAGCAAGTTGGGAGGGAGAATGGAAAATTGACACAATGGGTAAGAAAGCACTAAGACTATTTGCAAACAGAGCGACCAACAAGGGTTTAATCTCCAAAACATACAAACAGCTCATGCAGCTCTGTGTCAAAAAAACAAACAACCTAATCAAAAAATGGACACAAGATCTAAATAGACATTTCTCCAAAGAAGATATACAGATGGCCAACAAACACATGAAACGATGCTCAATATCAATAATTATCAGAGAAATGCAAATCAAAACTACGAGGTATCACCTCACACTGGTCAGAATGGCCATCATCAAAAAGTATACAAACAATAAATGCCGGAGAGGGTGTGGGAAAAAGGGAACCCTCCAACACTGTTGGTAGGAATGTAAACTGGTACAGCCACTATGGAGAACAGTATGGAGGTTCCTTAAAAAACTACAGATAGAACTACCATATGATCTAGCAATCCCACTCCTGGGCATATATCCAGAGAAAACCATACTTCAAAGAGATACATGCATCCCAATGTTCACTGCAGCACTATTTGCAATAGCCAAGACATGGAAGCAACCTAAATGTCCATCGACAGATGAACGGATAAAGAAGATGTGGTACATATACAATGAGCCATAAAAATGAACGAAATAATGCCATTTGTAGCAACGTGGATGGACCTAGAGATTCTCATACTAAGTGAAATACTGAGCCCACGTGCTACAACTACTGAAGCCCGTGGGCCTAGAGCCCGTGCTCTGCAACAGGAGAAGCCACTACGATGAGAAGCCCACACACTGCATCGAAGAGTAGCTCCCACTCACTCTAACTAGAGGAAGCCTGTGCACAGCAACAAAGACCCAACACAGCCAAAAAATTAAATAAATAAATAAATAAGAAGAATGGGGCTTCCCTGGGGGCACAGTGGTTGAGAGTCCGCCTGCCAATGCAGGGGACACGGGTTCGTGCCCCAGGCCAGGAAGATCCCACATGCCGCAGAGCAGCAGGGCCCGTGAGCCATGGCCGCTGAGCCTGCGCGTCTGGAGCCTGTGCTCCACAACGGGAGAGGCCACAACAGTGAGAGGCCCACGTATTGCAAAAAAAAAAAAAAGGGAATGAAATAATGCCATTTACAGCAACATGGATGGGCCGAGAGATTATCATACTAAGAAAGTCATACAGAGAAAGACAGATACAATATGATATCATTTATATGTGGAATCAAAAAAATAATACAAACAAACTTACTTACAAAACAGAAATAGAGGCATAGATGTAGAAAACAAACTTACGGTTACCAGGGGGGAAAGGGAGGGAAGGATAAAATTGGGAGATCGGGATTGACATATACACACTACTGTATATAAAATAGATAACAAATAAGAACCTGCTGTATAGCACAGGGAACTCTAGTCAATACTCTTTAATGACCTATATGGGAAAAGAATCTAAAAAAGAGTGGGGGGCTTCCCTGGTGGCGCAGTGGTTGAGAGTCCGCCTGCCGATGCAGGGGACATGGGTTCATGCCCCGGTCCAGGAAGATCCCACATGCCGCGGAGCGGCTGGGCCCGTGAGCCATGGCCACTGAGCCTGCGCGTCCGGAGCCTGTGCTCCACAACGGGAGAGGCCACAACAGTGAGAGGCCCGCGTACTGCAAAAAAAAAATAAAATAAGAATAAAAATAAAAAAGAGTGGGTATATGTATATGTATAACTGATTCACTTTGCTGTACACCTGAAACTAACACAACATTGCAAATCAACTATACTCCAATTAAAAACTAAAACAGACTCACAGATTTTGAAAACAAACTTATGGTTACCAAAAGGGAAACATGGAGGGGGGAGGGATAAATTAGGAGCTTTGGATTAACATACACACACTACTATATACAAAATAACCAATGAGAATCTACTGTATAGCACAGGGAACTCTACTCAATATTCTGTAATAACCTATATGGGTAAAGAATCTGAAAAAGAACATATACATATATGTATATGTATAACTGAATCACTTTACTGAAACTAACACAACATTGTAAATCAACTATACTCCAATAAAAGTTTTTAAAAAATAAAATTTGAGGAAACAAAAAAATAAAACGTTTTTTAAAAATAGAAAGCACTAAGACATCTAAGGTCATGACATGCTCTCCCTCCTGTGTCCAACCCTTCAGAAAAGGAGATATGACCAGACTAGCATAGGGATTCTTGGGTCAGAATTGGGGAGTCTTCAATGACTGTCCCCCCTACCAGATATCCATCTCCAGGACTAATTTTCAAAATATTTGACAAGTGATAACAATCAGCCACAGAGCAATCACAACAGTTGCCAGCCACAGTACTAGAACAGAGTCCTGGAGGTCTCCTGCTATGACAGACATTACTTGATTCAGTTGCTAGATTGTGGGGAGGTCCCAGAGGTCCTAGAGGCAAGATTGAGGCAGTGGCTCTTCATCAACCAGCACAGAAGATGTTCAAGTCCTCTGTTAACAACTGAAGTACCTGTACCAGTACACATTACCCCAAAGATAGGGGAGAGAGAGAGAGAGAGTAGAACCTCCTTAAAGCTTTATGAATGAAGGATTGAGCAACTGGTTGATGCTTACATTCATGGGACATCTTGCTGATTTCACAGGTGGAAATTTCTCCTCTTTATTGAAAGACCAAAAGAGACTTCAGTGCACCACTCAAAGTTTTTTTCAAATTTAGACTCTAGAAAGACACCTTACTACAAAAGTAGGGGTACATTTCAGTGAAAATCCTTATCCCTACCTTTTCATCATCTAGGAAGAAGCAAGGAAAGCTGGCAACCTGAAATGGGGACCAAAGGGTATTGGCCCACGTTTCCAGCTGTCCCAGATCTGAACACTGAGGCCTGTCGGGTAGTGGGGTCTCTTTGGACTACCCCTCCCACCACAAGTCTACAGACTCATTCATCAGTTCACACCTAGATCAATTCCTCTTCCTGTGAAGAGAAAGTCTACAAACAGAGAGGGAAATTGGATAAGCTAGACCCTGAGGCACAGCCTTTACTAGGCAGGAAAAAAACAGGGCTATGTGTGGGGCTCCTGAGCAATAAGGGGGGAAGTGAGCCATGTTAACAACAACCATTAATTTTTATTAAATTTCTAATCAAATACAACAATAATTTCTTCTCTTTCATAAAAAAACACAAATATTTACAACATTATCAGTTTGGGAATAGACAAACAGTAAAAATGAAGAAAAGTGATGAAAAGACAAATTCAAGGACAGAATAAATACAGCTTATTTACACGCCTGCCTGGCCCCGGTGGCTGCTGCCAGAGTACCAGACCCTCGGCCTCAGAATTAGCAGCAGTTCAAAATCTCCTCCAGTTTCAACACGTCCAAGGGTGGGATTTTGGTGACTTCAAAGAAGACCCTGCAAAAGGAAGAGGGGTCTGCTCAGTGTAAAATAGCCCAAAGCAAGCAGGCTCCATGGAATAAGTGGGACATAGGCCCTTGGTTCCCTATCTTGCTTTAACTCTGGAGCAGAAAGTAAGGTAAAAAGTACCTGAATCTTTATTTTCCCTTAAATGAGGTTAGTCTGGGCCTCCCCATGACTGAGCACAAACCCAGCCTCAACTGGAGCTTGGTACTTACTGGTGAGAATACTTGGAATGCACAGTCTTGAGCTTATTGCACAAACGCAAAGTCAGCAGGATGTTCAGCTGCCTGACCAAGGGGTGAAGATCAGAGGTCTTGTAGCCACTGTAATACTCCAGGGTAGGAGCCTGGAAGAAGCAACATGGACAGTGACTTTTACAACAGGAAGCAGATACTTCCTGTCTCCAATACCCAAATCGAAACTTCCTATCCATAGTACAGGCAGGGAAGAAAGTCAAACAATTCAAAGACTCATAGAGCACAGACACCGACCAATAATTATAGGGTACTACCTAGAAGACTATGTTCCAGCTGCAGGCTAGTGATATGGCTATATCCATATGCACCAGCTGGATATTAGCCCTAGCCATAGGTATTTAAACTGAAATCCACCAAAGAATTTAAGGAACAGGACTGACTTTGTTACTTACTCTCAGGTTAAGAGCCAATGGCCAGGCAAACCTCAGAACAAACTTGAGGTCCCAACTAAATAGCCAGCAGGAACTTAAGGCTGTTCCTCCTCTCTGGCTCAAACAGCTATCATTTCATGCATTCATTTTCTCAGTCAACTTTAAGGATGCCTATCATGTGGCAAAAGGAATATAGCAGAGTGTTTAAGAGCAAAGGCTCTGGAGGCAAACTGCCTGGGTTCAAATTCCAGCTCCATTAACAGCATGGCCTTGAGCCAGTTACTTAACCTCTAGGTGCCTCAGTTTCCAAATCTGCCAAATAGGGACGATTACAGTAATTATATAACAGGCTTAAATGAGTTAATAGACATAAAGCACACGGAACAGAGTCTAGCACATACCCAAACAATGCTAGCTAGGATATTACCAAGCCCCATACAGGATGCTGGGAATACAAAGATGACTAAGAGATGACTAAGGCTCCTGCTCTTGAGGAGTCTGTAGTCTAGTTGGGGAGACAGACATGCACACATAGAATTATAAAATGTGTGGGAAGTGCTACAATGGAAGGGAGCATGGGACAGTGGAGGAACAGAGCTGCAGGACCCATGAATTTTGGCTGGGAAAGTCACAAAAAGCTTTGCAGAGGAGGGCACATCTGCAATAGGTACTGAAAGTCTAGTGGGAGTTCCACAGGTAGAGAAAAGAAAATTCATTATTCTGTGAGGCAGTGGTTTTCTTAAAATGTCTTAAATTATTTTCCCTGAACTCATGTTTTCCCAAATATCTTACCTGGAAGCCCAAATATCTTACCTGGAATTGGGGGTGGGAACTAAGAAGCCCACCAATTTGGATCCCTTTACCTTTTACATGGCCCCTGGGCCCCTGAGATACTTCTGCAGGAATCCCAAGGCTCTACTGAATACTCTTTGGAAACCACTGCCACAGGCAAAGGGCAGTCATTGGCATGCTGAGCAGGGGAGTAACACATGGGATAACACATCATATTGGGTGTGTTAATTAAGATTAACAGCCCTACTGTCACTGCCCCAATTGTTCACATTGTTCAATTGTTCACTGCCCCAATGCTTCACATTGATTATTATAAAAGCCCACTCACTGGTGTTGATACGTTCACATACGCTCTCTCATCTAATATACCTTCCATACTGCTATATACTAGTACTGTTTCCAAAACATACAAACAGGAAGATGTCACTCCCCTGCCTTAAAAACTTGCAATGCCTTAGTGTAAAATGGATCTTTCAGCATGGCATCAAAGGCCTCTCACAATCTGACCACACTCTACCATTCTGGTCTCACCTCTCACCATTCCCTACTCATACGTCCTCTGCTCTATCCATAGGAAATGTCTTATTCTGCCCTGAATACATCACACTGTTTTCTTATTGCCTTCACATCTTTTCAATTGTTGTTCCCTCTGCCTAGAATGTCTCTTCTCAAGGTTCCTACTCATCTCTCAAGACCCAACTCAAAAGTCACCTCCTCTGTGAAGACTTTCTCATCTATAGCAGTATATATAGTGTAGAGGACTATGGATCCAGACTACCTGGGTTCAGATCAGGGCTGACACTTAGCTGATACTCACTGGTACAGCCATGCCAAGTGTTAAAACACTGAAATATTTTTATACTGGTTGGCAAGCAGTTTGCTGCCCTGAGCCTCTCAACTGTCCTCCCTCAGGACCTACCAGCCTTCCCCAGGACCCAAGGGTAAAAGCCTGGGTCAGCATGGGGCCTCCAAGATCATGGCTCCAGGGCTACGGCCACATCCATTCTGATTATAGAGTAGGTATATTCTTTGAACAGACTCCTAGTTCCCAAAATCCTAGCTCTGCCTCTCATTAGCCAAACATGGGAAGTTATTTCTTATCTGTACAATAGGAATAATAGTGCTGATCTCATAGGGCTGTTGTGAAGATTGAGTTAATAGACAAAGTGTTTAGTTCACTGTCTAAGAACTCAATAAATGCTAGCCATTATTATTACGTATTCTTTCTCATCGCCATCCCTGCCATTTACTTAATGCTTTCTCTGTCCCAAGAAATATCAGTGCCTTGTCCAAATTCACACAACTGTTTATAGGGTTTTTCCTCAGCACACAGAGGTTTCTCCATCAGTAGTGGTGGTAGAATTTCTAGGCTGCAGGGTCTTAGGAGTGGTTGGGAAGAGTATGCTCATTTGCAAGCATACTTTTTCTATTGGATTGCATGTTACACGTCAGTAAAAATTCATAGTTTTCTAAAGTTACTTTTATTCACAATTTTTTATAAAATTGAGAAAGTATCAAATATGCATTTTA
The DNA here is from genome assembly GCF_964374135.1 of Grampus griseus. Classification (NCBI taxonomy): domain Eukaryota; kingdom Metazoa; phylum Chordata; class Mammalia; order Artiodactyla; family Delphinidae; genus Grampus; species Grampus griseus. The sequence continues at coordinate 43,414,954 of NC_138999.1, read as the reverse complement.
TTTGTATTGGGGAAGGAGGCTGTGGGGGCCTTCCTCCTCAGAGAAGAGCACAATAGTATATCTGAGTCCCCTGTTATACACATGGACAGTTGCTTTCACTACTCTGTTCTCTGGGTCAGTGCTTTCCAAATCCTGTTCCAATGAGCTCCCTTGGGGGCCCAACCTTGCTGAGGGGGCTGCAAGGAGCAGGGGTGGAATGGGGTAAGGCAAGAAGTGGGTCCACGCCACCCCCTGCTGCAATCAGAATAATTTCACATTAGTCTGTTTTGTGATACTGGGCTTTCAGGTAAGCTGTCTTTGGAAGAAAGGGTACTGTGATGAAGAAAAGTGAAATAAAATACTTTAAAACCATGGCTCTAGAAACCCTTTAGGCAGCCAGGCCCCTAAGATGTCAAGATGTTAAAGGATTCATAATGGCAGGTATGTAGTAGTTTTGTCACAGAGTTTCCCACAGCCCTAGTTTACACCTTCCTCCTGAGCTGACCCTGTGCTTTTAAATCCCTATCCCTGGGACTTTCCTGGTGGTCCACTGGTTAAGAATCTGCCTTCCAATGCAGGGGACGGGGGTTTGATCCCTGGGCAGGGAACTAAGATCCCACATGCCACGGGGCAACTAAGCCCACGTGCCGCAATTACTGAGCCCACACACTCTGGAGCCCATGTGCCACAGCTGAAGAGAAGCCCGTGTGCTGCATGAAGAGCCCACATCCTGTAACTAAGACTCGATGCAGCCAAAAATAAAATAAATAAATAAATATGTTTTTTTTAAAATCCCTACTCCTTCTTCCCCACCGCACACAAGTGTTTACCAAGTGTCCGAGCTTCTTCATGTAGAGGGCCAGGAGGAAGGAGCCAGCAGCTAGCTTGGAAGCCCTCTCCTGGACATAGTCGTATTCCTGCAGGGTCATTTCACAGATGAAGCGGGACAAGGTCAGTGTCTTCATGCTGGCATGGACACACTAAAGGCAGGAAGAAGACTGGCTCAGCAATCAATTCAGAACACTGGCACCAAGCAGAAAACCCCCTGCACTCACTTACTCCAGTTATCCCACCTTGGGCCTAAATGGCTCTCTGCCTGAACAATGTACCTCTTTTGCCACCATGACTCACACTAAGGACCCTGCCCCCAAAGCACAGAATCTTTAGGAGGGGGGATTATGAAATTGGCAATGGTATTTGCCATTTTCAGGGTTTTAAACCAAATTATCAAGTGTGATTGTGGTACCCTCCACCTCCCCTTTCTGTACATGCCATCCTTTGAAGAGCCGAAGGCCTCCAACTGTTGACTTTTCACTGGGTTCCAGACTAGGAGGTATTTCATGCTCCAAAAGAACTCCTTCCCTTTTCTTGTTTGAATATGTGTGTGTGTGTGTGTGTGTGTGTGTGGGCGCGCATGTGTGTATACACACACACACACACACACACAAATCCTACAACAAGACACACTTGTATAATACAAAGTGACTTCCCCTGTAACCAATATTCAGGTGAAGGAAGAGAACTTTGACAGCATCTCCCCTAAACTTCCCAAGTGTCCCTTCCTGATCAAAGAATCTTCTTCCCCTCCCCTACTCTGCCCTCACCTCAAAACTTTATAGGCATACCATGGAAATATGCAATTTTCTTCCCCCCACACTCCATAAAGATTGCCAATCTAGGAGGGTGGACTGAAGAAGAAATTCCCCTGTCCCCAGTTGTCCCTTTCCCTTTTCCTACCACTCAAGCAGCCACTCTGGGAATGGAGGGGACTAACCCAGCAGTGGTAAAATGAAGATGTACCTGCCCTGTCTTACCTTAGCATATCTGCGCAGAAAATGATAAGCGATGGGAATGTTGATATCAAATTTGAGGGTTTTTAGGATGCTGATTTCCATGGCGAGCATCTCATCTCGCTTATAAATATCATCACAGATGTACAGGAAGTCATCCACACAAGGTGGGCTGGGCTCCTATGGGTGGAGAGGAGAGGCAGTCACAACCAGGCTAAGACAGCCCACTCCTCTCTGCTTGGAGATGAAAGGCAGGGGAGGAGAGGGGTGAAGGATAGGAGGTAATAACATTCCCTGGCATGAACCTTCAGGGTAGCTCTGAGAGCCAGCTTCTGGTTTTTGAGTAGTACATCTGAAAAACAAAATCAGAGAGATAGGAGGAGAGAGGATAGGGCCTCTTGTGGTAGATTCTTATAGCACTGGAAGCGGCATAATATGGCACAGGGACTGGAAGCACTGATCTCTCTTCTAATGAGTGAGAGCCAGAAATGGGAAATCTAAGGCCTACTCTTGGGGAAACAGAGGGAAGGAGACCACAGGAAGGGAGCTAGAGATGGAAAATAAGCCCGCACTTTGTTTTCTTGTCTAAGGAATGAATAAAGATGTTTGAGAGGGGGCACTACTGGGGTAATAGGCAGTGAGAGACAGAGAGAGATAGGCACAGAGGGAACCTAAGCAGAGACTGAAGACCAAGGGATGGGAGATGTGCAAGGGGGCTAGACTGGGAAGGTCCAATCCAAGCCAAGGGTGAGAAGAAAACCCCCCTCCACAATCTGGGGCACCTTTCCATGTCCTGCCCTTTGCAGGTTGAACCTTAGTTTGGGGGAAAGGACTAGGAGGCAGGTAGACCCCTGAATCTTTTCTCTAGCTGCACCTCACTGCCCACCCCAGCCTTCTTCTCACACCTTTATTTTCAGATCACAAACTGGACCAACCCTCTGGGTTTGCAGACAGGGAAATTGAGGCCCAGAGAGAGGAAGTGACTTGCTCAAGGTCACACAGCAACCTAGTGACAAGACCAGGACAAGAAACTCTCCCTTCTACTGCTCTACTCACCAGTGGCTCCTTCCTTTCTTCTCTTCTCATATCATCTCCATACCTCCCCTTGCAAAAGTCTTTCTGTACTTCTCAGTCCTGTGAGGGGAAGACACCCCTGCTCCAAAAAACTTAGTGGAGGTCCTTTGTCCTGATAACCAGAAGAGGGGTGCTCCTTGTTCCAAAATTTGCTAACGAGAGCACCTTGCACACTCCTTCTCCCTCCCGCTCTTGGTTGTCCAGGAACCCCCAGCTGCTTTTTTAACCCCCTTGAGGCTGAGACAGGGAGCACTTGCTTAAGCCACAAGGACATCCCTAGGTAGGTGGAGGAAGGAGGAGAAAGGGAGAGACGTGAAAAGAGAAAGGAAGGGGAGCAAGGGAATGAACCAGGAAGCCAGTGAGCAGGGAAGGAAATGAGCTAGAGAGGGAAGCAGGGAACAAGGGAGAGAGTGAGGGAGGAGGAAGAGAAAGAGGAAGAAAGGGAAGGAGGAGGCTAGGGAGCAAGGGCAATCAGGAGGGAGGGAGGATGGGAAGGAGGGAGAGAACCAAGGAGAAAAGGAGCCAGGGAGGGAAAGAGGGTGGAAGGGAACAAGCATGAGTGGGTGGGAGGGAGTGACCATGGAAGTGAGTGAGAGGGAGCTGAGCAGAGAGGGAGCAGGGAGTGAGGGGGAGCAAGGGAACCAGGGAGCAAGACAGTAGGGAAGGAAGTGAGCCAGAGAGGGAAATGGGGAGAACGAGGGAGGGAGGGAGGGAGGGAGGGAGGAAGGAAGAAGAGAGAGAAGGAGGAAAAAGGAAGGAGACAGGGAAGGAGGGTGTGAGGAAGTTAAGGTGGGGGGAGTCATGGTGCCAGAGTACCATGGAGCAAGGATGGGAGATACGGAGGGAAGGAGCAAGCAGGGAGGGGAGAGAAGGAACCAGCAGAAAAGGAAGGGTGAGGGAGGAGGGGAGGAGGAAGCAAAGGAGGAGGGAGGGGAGCACACACTAGAGAAGCAACAGGGAGGAGAGGGAAGGAGGAGGAAGAGAGAGAGGGAGTGACAGAGGGAAGAACATTAGCTAGGGAAGGAGAGAAGAGAGTGAACAAAGGAAAGGGACAGGAAGGGAGGGAGGGTGGAAGAGAGGAGGGTGGAGTAGGAGGGAAGGCGCGATGGGGTGGGTAGGTGGGTGGGAAGGCATGGAGGAGTGAGGGATAGAACCAGGGTGGAAGGGAGAGGGTCATGGAAGGAGGGATCAAGTGAGGAGGGGAAGGAGTGAGCGAGAGAAGGATAGAGAAAAGGAGAGTTAGAAAGAGCAACAGAGAGTGGGTGGGTGGGATGGAGGGAGGGGCCCAGCATGGAGTGAGCGAGTGTACAAAACAGGGATTGAGGGATCAAGGAAGGGATTGAAAGAAGGCTGGAGGGAAGAAGGGAGCTACCGAGCAAGGGCAGAAGTGGAACAGGGCAGAAGTGGAGCGAGGGTGGAAGTGGAGCAAGGGCAGAAGTGGAGAGAGAGCAGAATTGAAGAGAGGGTGGAAGTGCAGTGAGGGCCGGAAGTGGAGTGAGGGCCGGAAGTGGTGAGAGAGGGAGGCAAGTAAGGAGCAAAGGAGGGGTGGAGTTAGAGAGGGAGGTACTGATCGAGGTAGGAGCTAGTGAGTAAAGGAGAGAATGAAGAAGGGAAGCAGAAAGCTAGTTAGGGACAGATCTGAGTAGGGAACACAAAGACAAATCCACAGTTCTAAAGGTTTTTGTACTCATAAAAGTTGCTACTTCTCTGTTCCTAAACCCTAAGGTTTTATACTATTAGTCTATCTGAAGGAAAAATGAGAGTAGAACAAGATCATTTAGCATATAAGGAAGAGGAAAGACTCAGATAAAGTAGTTAGATGGATATGGTTATGAAGGAAAGGCCAGCTACTTGCTTTTATACTGCTACTTCAAAAATAACTAATTTACTTGGACTCACTACCATCTACACCAGGCCATTTTCTCTTAAATGTCTCCAGCACCTAGATTTGGAAATGCTTCCTTATATAAGCAATTCAAGACTCCACTAGACAGAGGTGGAGTTGCTGGAAGAAGAAAATGGGGTGGGGACAGAAAATTATGGTCCAGAAGGAAGCTTTAAAAAGAACAATCCATTTAACTAGTAATATGTCCACCTACACACATCTTCAAAGAGGAAAAGGGAGAATTTTGTTGACGCCAGGAAACAAATACACCACCATTTGCACCCAACACCAGTTTCCCTGCTTAGGAAGACAAAAAATCGGTAGGAAAACTTATTTGTGTGCATGTATGTAATTGTATACACACACAAATACACATGTGAATGTACACACATGCGTATATATATATGTATATACATGTATATAATATATACATACACATATGCATGCATATATATACATACATATGTAAATGTACATACATACATACATACATATATATCTGGCTTGGATAGAAACCGATTGATTAGTTTTCTCCAGGTCCTATGGACTCAGGCTCACCTCAAATTTTGCTGCAATCAGAAAAGCAGTGGAACCAAGGAGTTGTAGCTTGTCCCTCTTGCATATTACCTCCATAAGGTAGTGATCTACCAGCTTCACTGCCAAGTACAGGGTCTCATGACTCATCTCAAAGGTCATCTGGAGGAACACACAAACAGGGCAGGAATCCACGTATTGTCCAACTCCAAAGGCACATCCAAATAGATGTAACTACCTGGTCTGTGGTATTGAGGACAGTGGTGCTACCAGGCCTGGCCAGCTGAAACTCTGCTATGAATGCAAGAACTCATTCAGTTAGGGGTCTGGCTATATCTCTAGTGCCTTTGAGGACCCTGGCATTATCTATCCCTACACATTTGGGTAAGTGACCAATCTTACATCAGAGGGAGATGCTCTGCCTTCTCTATGAGCACCTTGAGTGAACACACCCTCTCTCTTTCATCTCCAAAACTTAGATTCTTGCTTTCCCCATTTGCTACTTTGTAGTGTAAACCCTGACGGTTGACTTTTTGTAATGCAAGTGCCTGACTTAAGCTCTGATTGCCAAAGCATCCACTTCAAAGAGGCATTCAGATAATAGGGAGACATCTTCAAGATGGCAGAGGAGTAAGACGTGGAGACCACCTTCCTCCCCACAGATACATCAGAAATACATCTACACATGGAACAACTCCTACAGAACAGCTACTGAACGCTGGCAGAAGGCCTCAGACTTCCAAAAAGGCAAGAAACTCCCCACGTACCTGGGTAGGGCAAAAGAAAAAACAGAGACAAAAGGATAGGGACGGGACCTGCACCAGTGGGAGGGAGCTGTGAAGGAGGAAAAGTTTCCACACACTAGGAAGCCCCTTCACTGGCGGAGACGGGGTGTGGGTGGGGGGGGACACTTCGGAGCCACAGAGGAGAGCGCAGCAACAGGGGTGCAGAGGACAAACCAGAGTGATCCCCGCACAGAGGATCGGTGCCGACCAGCACTTACCAGCCTGACATGCTTCTCTACTCACCCACCAGGGTGGGTGGGGACTAGGAGCAGAGGCTCTGGTGGGTCAGATCCCAGGGAGAGGACTGGGGTTGGCTGAGGGAACACAGCCTGAATGGGGTTAGTGCGCCACAGCTAGCAGGGAGGGAGTCCAGGAAAAGGTCTGGAACTGCCTAAGAGGCAAGAGACCATTGTTTCAGGGTGTGCGAGGAGAAGAGATTCAGAACACTGCTTAAAAGAGCTTCAGAGATGGGCACAAACCGCCGGCAACCACCACAGACAACAGAGATGGGCATGAACTGCTAACGCTGCTCCTGAAGCCACCAAAACTCCTGTGTGCAAGCACAGATCACTATCCACAGCTCCCCTCCAAGAAGCCTATGCAGCCCACCACTGCCAGCGTCCTGTGATCCAGGGGAAACTTCCCCAGGAGAACACAAAGCACACCTCAAGCTGTTGCAATGTCACTCGGGCCTCTGCCTCCACAGGCTCACCCCGCCTTCTATACACCTCCCTCCCCCCGGCCTGAGGAGGCAGAGCCCGCGAATCAGCCACTCCTATTTTTTTTTTAACATCTTTATTGGCGCACAATTGCTTTACAATGGTGTGTTAGTTTCTGCTTGATAACAAAGTGAATCAGTTATACATATACATATGTTCCCATATGTCATCCCTCTTGCATCTCCCTCCCTCCCACCCTCCCTATCCCACCCATCCAGGTGGTCACAAAGCACTGAGCTGATCTCCCTGTGCCATGAGGCTGCTTCCCACTAGCTACCTATTTTACATTTGGTAGTGTATATATGCCCATGCCACTCTCTCACTTTGTCACAGCTTACCCTTGCCCCTCCCCATATCCTCAAGTCCATTCTCTAGTAGGTCTGTGTCTTTATTCCCGTCTTACCCCTAGGTTCTTCATGACCTTTTTCTTTTCTTAAATTCCATATATATGTGTTAGCATACATTATTTGTTTTTCTCTTTCTGACTTACTTCACTCTGTATGACAGACTCTATCTAGGTCCATCCACCTCATTACAAATAGCTCAATTTCGTTTCTTTTTATGGCTGAGTAATATTCCATTGTATATATGTGCCACAACTTCTTTATCCATTCATCTGATGATGGACATTTAGGTTGCTTCCATCTCCTGGCTATTGTAAATAGAGCTGCAATGAACATTTTGCTACATGACTCTTTTTGAATTATAGTTTTCTCAGGGTATATGCCCAGTAGTGGGATTGCTGGGTCGTATGGTAGTTCCCCTTTAACCCCCTCCTGTCGACACCAGAGGGCAACCTACATGCAGAGGCAGGGCCAAATCTGAAGCTGAGCTCCAGGAGCTGTGCAAACAAAGAAGAGAAAAGGAATTTTCTCCTTGCAGCCTCAGAAGCAGCGGATTAAACCTCCACAATCAACTTGATGTACCCTGTATCTCTGGAACACCTGAATAGACAACAAATCACCCAAAATTGAGGCGGTGGACTTTGGGAATGAAGAGGAAATAGGCAGTCTACCTGAAAAATAATTCAGAATAATGATAGCAAAGATGAACAATCTTGGAAATAGAATGTTACAAGAGACAAGGAAGGACACTACATAATGATCAAGGGATCAATGCAAGAAAAAGATATAACAATTATAAATATATATGCACCCAACATAGGAGCACCTCAATACATACGGCAATGGCTAACAGCCATAAAAGGAGAAATCGAGAGTAAAATCGACAATCATAGTAGGGGACTTTAACACCCCACTTTCAACAATGGAAACATCATCCAAAAAGAAAATAAATAAGAAACAAAAGCTTTAAATGATACGTTAAACAAGATGGACTTAATTGATATTTATAGGACATTCCATCCAAAAACAACAGAATACACATTCTTCTCAAGTGCTCATGGAACATTCTACAGGATAGATCATATCTTGGGTCACAAATCAAGCCCTGGTAAATTTAAGAAAATTGAAATTGTATCAACTACCTTTTCCGACCACAATGCTATGAGACTAGATATCAATTACAGGAAAAGATCAGTAAAAAATACAAACACATGGAGGCTAAACAATACACTACTTAATAACCAAGCGATCACTGAAGAAATCAAAGAGGAAATCAAAAAATACCTAAAAACAAATGATAATGAAGACACGACGACACAAAACCTATGGGATGCAGCAAAAGCAGTTCTAAGAGGGAAGTTTATAGCAATACAATCCTACCTTAAGAAACAGGAAACATCTCGAATAAACAACCTAACCTTGCACCTAAAGCAATTAGAGAAAGAAGAACAAAAAAAGCCCAAAGGTAGCAGAAGGAAAGAAATCATGAAGCTCAGATCAGAAAGAAATGAAAAAGAAATGAAGGAAATGAAAGCAAAGATCAATAAAATTAAAAGCTGGTTCTTTGAGAAGATAAACCAAATGGATAAACCATTCGCCAGACTCATCAAGATAAAAAGGGAGAAGACTCAAATCAATAGAATTAGAAATGAAAAAGGAGAAGTAATAACTGACACTGCAGAAATACAAAGGATCATGAGAGACTACTACAAGCAAATCTATGCCGAAAAATGGACAACCTGGAAGAAATGGACAAATTCTTAGAAATGCACAACGTGCCGAGACTGAACCAGGAAGAAATAGCAAATATGCACAGACCAACCACAAGCACTGAAATTGAAACTGTGATTAAAAATCTTCCAACAAACAAAAGCCCAGGACCATATGGCTTCACAGGCGAATTCTATCAAACATTTAGAGAAGAGCTAACACCTATCCTTCTCAAACACTTCCAAAATATAGCAGAGGCAGGAACACTCCCAAACTCATTCTACAAGGCCACCATCACCCTGATACCAAAACCAGACAAAGATGTCAAAGAGAAAGAAAACTAAAGGCCAATATCACTGATGAACATAGATGCAAAAATCCTCAACAAAATACTAGCAAACAGAATCCAACAACACATTAAAAGGATCATACACCACGATCAAGTGGGGTTTATTCCAGGAATGCAAGGATTCTTCAATATATGGAAATCAATCAATGTGATAAACCATATTAAAAAATTGAAGGAGAAAAACCATATGATAATCTCAATAGATGCAGAGAAAGCTTTTGACAAAATTCAACACCCATTTATGATAAAAACCCTGAAGAAAGTAGGCATAGAGGGAACTTTCCTCAACATAATAAAGGCCATATATGACTAACCCACAGACAACATCATCCTCAATGGTGAAAAACTGAAACCATTTCCACTATGATCAGGAACAAGACAAGGTTGCCCACTCTCACCACTCTTATTCAACATAGTTTTGGAAGTTTTAGCCACAGCAATCAGAGAAGAAAAAGAAATAAAAGGAATCCAAATTGGAAAAGAAGAAGTAAAGCTGTCACTGTTTGCAGATGACATGATACTATACATAGAGAATCCTAAAGATGCCACCAGAAAACAACCAGAGCTAATCAAGGAATTTGGTTAAGTAGCACAACACAAAATTAATGCACAGAAATCTCTGGCATTCCTATACACTAATGATAAAATATCTGAAAGTGATATTAAGAAAACACACGTATTTACCACTGCAACAAAAAGAATAAAATATCTAGGAATATACCTACCTAAGGAGATAAAAGACCTGTATGCAGAAAATTATAAGACACTGATGAAAAAATTTAAAGGTGATACAATAGATGGAGAGATATACCATATTCTTGGATTGGAAGAATCAACATTGTGAAAATGCATCTACTACCCAAAGCAATCTACAGATTCAATGCAATCCCTATCAAACTACCACTGGCATTTTTCACAGAACTAGAACAAAAAATTTCACAATTTGTATGGAAACACAAAAGACCCTGAATAGCCAAAGCAAACTTGAGAAAGAAAAATGGAGCTGGAGGAATCAGGCTCCCTGATTTCAGACTATACTACAAAGCTACAGTAATCAAGACAGTATGGTACTGGCACAAAAACAGAAATATAGATCAATGGAACAGGATAGAAAGCCCAGAGATAAACCCATGCACATACAGTCACCTTATCTTTGATAAAGGAGGCAAGAATACACAGCAGAGAAAAGACAGCCTCTTCAATAAGTGGTGCTGGGAAAACTGGACAGGTACATGTAAAACTATGAAATTAGAACACTCCCTAACACCATACACAAAAATAAACTCAAAATGGATTAAAGACCTAAATGTAAGGCCAGACACTATCAAACTCTTAGAGGAAAACATAGGAAGAACACTCTATGAAATAAATCACAGCAAGATCCTTTTGACCCACCTCCTAGAGAAATGAAAATAAAAACAAAAATAAACAAATGGGACCTAATGAAACTTAAAGGCTTTTGCACAGCAAAGGGAACCATAAACAAGACCAAAAGACAACCCTCAGAATGGGAGAAAATATTTGCCAGTGAAACAACTGACAAAGGATTAATCTCCAAAATTTACAAGCAGCTCATGCAGCTCAATATCAAAAAACAAACAATCCAATCCAAAAATGGGTTGAAGACGTAAACAGAGATTTATCCAAAGAAGATTTACAGATTGCCAACAAACACATGAAAGAATGCTCAACATCATTAATCATTAGAGACATGCAAATCAAAATTACAATTAGATAGCATCTTGTATCGGTCAGAATGGCCATCATCAAATAATCTAGAAACAGTAAATGCTGGAGAGGGTGTGGAGAAAAGGGAACCCTCTTGCACTGTTGGTGGGAATGTAAACTGATACAGCCACTATGGAGAACAGTATGGAGGTTCCTTAAAAAACTAAAAATAGAACAACCATATGACCCAGCTATCCCCCTAATGGGCATATACCCTGAGAAAACAATAATTCAAAAAGTGTCATGGACCAAAATGTTCATTGCAGCTCTATTTACAATACCTAGGACACTGAAGCAACCTAAGTGTCCATCAACAGATGAATGGATAAAGATGTGGCACATATATACAATGGAATATTACTCAGGCATAAAAACGATTGAAACTGAGTTATTTGTAGTGAGGTGGATGGACCTAGAGTCTGTCATACAGAGTGAAGTAAGTCAGAAAGAGAAAAACAAATACTGTATGCTAACACATATATATGGAATCTAAGGGAAAAAGAAAAAACGGTCATGAAGAACCAGGGGCAAGATGGGAATAAAGACACAGAACTATTAAAGAATAGACTTCAGGATATGGAGAGGGGTAAGGGTAAGCTCTGACAAAGTGAGAGAGTGGCATGGACATATATACACTAGCAAATGTAAAATAGATAGCTAGTGGGAAGCAGCCACATAGCACAGGGAGATCAGCTCGGTGCTTTGTGACCATCTAGAGGGGTGGCATAGAGAGGGTGGGATGGAGGGAGATGCAACAGGGAAGAGATATGGAAACATATGTATATGTATAACTGATTCACTTTGTTATAAAGCAGAAACTAACACACCGTTGTAAAGCAATTATACTCCAATAAAGATGTTAAAAAAAGAAAAAAAAGAAAATTACAGACCAATACCACTGATGAATATAGATGCAAAAATGCTCAACAAAATACTAGCAAACAGAATCCAACAACACATTAAAAGGATCATACACCACGATCAAGTGAGATTTATCCCAGGGATGCAAGGATTCTTCAATATATGCAAATCAATCAATGTGATACACATATTAACAATTGAAGACTAAAATCCATATGATCACCTCAATAGATGCAGAAAAAGCTTTTGACAAAATTCAACACCCATTTATGAGAAAAACTCTCCAGAAAGTGGGCATAGAGGGAACCTACCTCAACATAATAAAGGCCACATATGACAAACCCACAGCAAACATCATTCTCAGTGCTGAAAAACTGAAACCATTTCCCCTAAGATCAGGAACGAGACATGGATGTCCATTCTCACCACTATTATTCAACATAGTTTTGGAAGTCCTAGCCACGGCAACCAGAGAAGAAAAAGAAATAAAAGGAATAGAAACTGGAATAGAAAAAGTAAAACTGTCACTGTTTGCAGATGACACGATATTATACATAGAGAATTCTAAAAATGCCACCAGAAAACTACTAGAACTAATCAATGAATTTGGTAAAGTTGCAGGATACAAAATTAATGCACAGAAATCTCTTGCATTCCTATACACTAATGATGAAAAATCTGAAACAGAAATTATGGAAACACTCCCATTTACCATTGCAACAAAAAGAATAAAATACCTAGGAATAAATCTACCTAAGGATACCAAAGACCTGTATGCAGAAAACTGTAAGACACTGATGAAAGAAATTAAAGATGATATCAACAGATGGAGAGATATATCATGTTCTTGGATTGGAAGAATCAATATTGTGAAAATGACTATACTACCCAAAGCAAACTACAGATTCAATGCAATCCCTATCAAATTACCAATGGCATTTTTTACGGAACTAGAACAAATCATCTTAAAATTTGTATGGAGACACAAAAGGCTATGAATAACCAAAGCAGTCTTGAGGGAAAAAAACAGAGCTGGAGGAATCAGACTCCCTTACTTCAGACTATACTACAAAGCTACAGTAACCAAGACAGTATGGTACTGGCACAAAAACAGAAATATAGATCAACGGAATAAGATAGAATGCCCAGAGATTAACCAATGCACCTATGGTCAATTAATCTACGACAAAGGAGGCAAAGATATACAACACAGAAAAGACAGTTTCTTCAATAAGTGTTGCTGGGGAAACTGGACAGCTACATGTAAAAGAATGAAATTAGAACACTCCCTAACACCATGCACAAAAATAAACTCAAAATGGATTCGAGACCTAAATGTAACACCAGACACTATAAAACTCTTAGAGGAAAACACAGGAAGAACTCTCTATGACATAAATCACAGCAAGGTCTTTTTTGATCCACCTACTAGAGAAATGGAAATAAAAACAAAAATAAACAAATGGGACCTAATGAAACTTAAAAGCTTTTGCACAACAAAGGAAACCATAAAGAAGACAAAAAGACAAACCTCAGAATGGGAGAAAATATTTACAAATGAATCAACGGACAAAGGATTAATCTCCAAAATATATAAACAGCTCATGCACCTCAACATTAAAGAAACAATCAACCCAATCCAAAAGTGGGCAGAAGACCTAAATAGACATTTCTCCAAAGAAGACATACAGATGGTCAAGAAGCACATGAAAAGCTGCTCAACATCACTAATTATTAGAGAAATGCAAATCAAAACTACAATGAGGTATCACCTCACACCAGTTAGAATGGGCATCATCAGGAAATCTACAAACAATAAATGCTGGAGAGGGTGTGGAGAAAAGGGAACCCTCTTGCACTGTTGGTGGGAATGTAAATTGATACAGCCACTATGGAGAACAGTATGCAGGTTCCTTAAAAAACTAAAAATAGAATTACCATATGATCCAGCAATCCTGCTACTGGGTATATACCCAGAGAAAACCATAATTCAAAAAGACACATGCACCCCAATGTTCACTGCAGCACTATTTACAATAGCCAGGTCATGGAAGCAACCTAAATGTCCATCGACAGACGAATGGATAAAGAAGAAGTGGTACATATATACAATGGAATATTACTCAGCCATAAAAAGGAACGAAGTTGAGTTATTTGTTGAGACGTGGATGGATCTAGAGACTGTCATACAGAGTGAAGTAAGTCAGAAAGAGAAAAACAAATATCTTATATTAACACATGTATGTGGAACCTAGAAAAATGGTACAGATGAAGCAGTTTGCAGGGCAGAAGTTGAGACACAGATGTAGAGAACAAACGTATGGACACCAAGGGGGGAAAACCGCAGTGGGGTGGGGATGGTGGAGTGCTGAATTGGGCGATTGGGATTGACATGTATACAATGATGTGTATAAAATTTATGTCTAATAAGAACCTGCAGTATAAAAAAATCAAACAAACTAAAAAAACAACTAATACTAAAATTTCTTTGGGTTATTTGTATGGAAATATGTTAATATAAATGTTTCAGACATTACCTGAAATTTCTAAAAATCTTATATGTTCTGTTATAATGTTATAAGTCATAATTCTAGTTATTACTTTAAAATGTATATCTCAGAAATAACTAAATTACCTTGTCAATTGCATTATTATGAACTTTTATCAAATCTTTAACCATGGTCATTTTTAAGTCTTTTGTCATGTACAGACAGTTCTGGGTGTACTCTGATGCGTTTGCAAAAATGTTCCTATAAAAGGGTTTCATCTTCAAGTAATTCATGGAAAAGACTGACAAGTACAGGTTTCTGGTAACTGACTATACTGCTGAACTGAATGAATCAGCATTTTCAGAACTCTAATGGAAAACTGATGAATTCATAAAAGTGCTAACAAAAGATGAAGATAAAAAATTAATTTTATGGGACTGAGTGAACTGATGAGGATGATTATAATTTTTGTGACTTTCTGTTTGAATAAAATAAAAATCCCACAAGGACTCAGAGGCAAAAAATATACAAATCAATTTTCACTGCAAAGTAAAGGAGCTGTTACAGCGGAGGATTACTGGACTGAATGTCAATATTATGACATAGTATGAGTGTGTTTCATGTTTGGTAATTGCAATCATTGTTGCTTTTGTTGTGGTCATCCATTTACAATGTTTGGTGTCAGTTTATTTATCTCTTGTAAAAATAAAACACTGTGTGTGTGTGTGTGTGTGTGTGAAAAATTTAAAAATTAAAAAATAAAAAAGTAAATTAAATAAAAAGGAAATAAGAAAAGTCTGAAGTCAATAATCTAATCTTCCATCTCAAACTACGAAAAGAAGAGCAACTTAAACCCAAAGCAAGAAAAAGGAAACAATAAAAATTAGCATAGATATCAATAAAACTGAAAACAGAAAAACAGAAAACAAATAAAAGCAAAACCTGGTTCTTTGCAAATATCAATAAAAATGATAAACTCCTAGCAAGACTGATAAACAAAAAGAGAGAACACACACATTACCAAATATCAAGAATGAAAGCATCATCAGGAAATGCTATGAACATAAATACAACAACTTAAATGAAAGGACCAATTCTTTGAAAACCACAAAGTTCCAAATTTCATCTGACATGAATAGATAACTTGAATAATCTCATAACTATTAAAGAAATTATATTCTTAGATAAAATTCTTCAGAGAAAAGAAAAAACTTCAGGCCCAGATAGTTTCACATGTGAATTCTACCAAACATTTAAAGAATGAATAATATAAATTCTGCACATCTCTTCTAGAAAAGAGAAGAGAAGGGAATACTTCCCAAATTATATTTTTAACATCTTTATTGGAGTATAATTGCTTTACAATGTTGTGTTACTTTCTGCTGTATAACAAAGTGAATCAGCTATATGTATAGATATATCCCCATATTCCCTCCCTCTTACATCTCCCTCCAACTCTCCCTATCCCACCCATCTAGGTGGTGACAAAGCACCAACTTGATCTCCCTCTGGAATGCATCTGCTTCCCACTAGCTATCTATTTTACATTTGGTAGTGTATATAGGTCAATGCTATTCTCTCACTGCATCCCAGCTTACCCTTCCCACTCCCCGTGTCCTCAAGTCCATTCTCTACGTCTGGGTCTTCATTCCTGTCCTGCCCTTAGGTTCTTCAGAACCTTATTTTTTTTGCTTACATTCCATATATATGTTTTAGCATATAGTATTTGTTTTTCTCTTTATGACTTACTTCACTCTGTAAGACAGACTCTAGGTCCATCAAACTCACTACAAACAACTCAATTTCATTTTTTATGGCCGAGTAATATTCCACTGTATATAAATGCCACAACTTCTTTATCCATTCATCTGTCAATGGACACTTAGGTTGCTTCCATATCCTGGCTACTGTAAACAGAGCTGCAGTGAACATAGTGGTATATGACTCTTTTTGAATTATGGTTTTCTCGGGGTATATGCCCAGTAGTGGGATTGCTGGGTCATATGGAGTTCTATTTTTAGGTTTCTAAGGAACCTGCATACTGTTCTCCATAGTGGCTGTATCAATTTACATACCCACCAACAGTACAAGAGTGTTCCCTTTTCTCCACACCCTCTCCAGCATTTACTGTTTCTAGATTTTTTGATGATGGCCATTCTCACTGGTGTGAGGAGATACCTCATTGTAGTTTTGATTTGTATTTGTCTAATGATTAGTGATGTTGAGCATCCTTTCATGTGTTTGTTCGCAATCTATAAATCTCCTTTGGAGAAATGTCTATTTAGGTCTTCTTCCCATTTTTGGATTGGGTTGTTCGTTGTTTTGATATTGAGCTGCATGAGCTGCTTGTATATTTTGGAGATTAATCCTTTGTCAGTTGCTTCATTTGCAAATATTTTCTCCCATTCTGAGGGTCATCTTTTCATCTTCTTTATGATTTCTTTTCCTGTTCAAAAGCTTTTAAGTTTCATTAGGTCCCATTTGTTTGTTTTTATTTCCATTTCTCTAGGGGGTGGGTCAAAAAGGATCTTGCTGTGATTTATGTCATAGAGTGTTCTGCCTATGTTTTCCATTAAGATTTTTATAGTGTCTGGCCTTACATTTAGGTCTTTAATAACTTTTGAGTTTATTTTTGTATACGGTGTTAGGGAGTGTTCTAATTTCATTCTTTTACATGTAGCTGTCCAGTTTTCCCAGCACCATTTGTTGAAGAGGCTGTCTTTCCACCATTGTATAGTTTGGATCTATCCTGGAGAATGTTCCACGAACACCTGAGAAGAAAGAGTATTCTGTTGTTTTTGGATGGAATGTCCTATAAATATCAATTAAGTCCATCTTCTTTAATGTATCATTTAAAGCTTGTGTTTCCTTATTTATTTTCATTTTGGATGATCTGTCCATTGGTGAAACTGGGGCATTAAAGTCCCCTACTATCATTGTGTTACTGTCGATTTCCCCTTTTATGGCTGTTAGCATTTGCCTTACGTACTGAGGTGTTCCTATGCTGGGTGCATAAATATTTACAATTGTTATATCTTCTTCTTGGATTGATCCTTTGATCATTATGTAGTGTCCTTCTTTGTCTCTTGTAATAGTCTTTGTTTTAAAGTCTATTTTGTCTGATATGAGAATTGCTACTCCAGCTTTCTTTTGATTTCCATTTGCATGGAATATCTTTTTCCATCCCCTCTCTTACAGTCTGTATCTATCCCTAGGTCTGAAGTGGGTCTCTTGTAGACAGCATATATATATGGGTTTTGTTTTTGTATGCATTCAGCCAGTCTATGTCTTTTGGTTGGAGCATTTAATCCATTTACCTTTAAGGTAGTTATCAATATGTATGTTCCTATTACCATTTTCTTAATTGTTTCAGGTTTGTTATTGTAGGTCTTTTCCTTCTCTTGTGTTTCCTGCCTAGAGAAGTTCCTTTAATGTTTGTTGTAAAGCTGGTTTGGTGGTGCTGAATTCTCTTAGCTTTTTCTTGTCTGTAAAGGTTTTAATTTCTCTGTCGAATCTGAATGAAATCCTTGCTGGGTAATCTTTTTTGTAGGTTTTTCCCTTTCATCACTTTAAATATGTCCCGCCACTCCCTTCTGGCTTGCAGAGTTTCTGCTGAAAGATCAGCTGTTAACCTTATGGGGATTCCCTTGTATATTATTTTTTGCTTTTCCCTTGCTGCTTTTAATATTTTTATTTTGTATTTAATTTTTGATAATTTTATTAATATGTGTCTTGGCATGTCTCTGCTTGGATTTATCCTGTATGGGACTCTCTGCACTTCCTAGATGTGACTGACTATTTCTTTTCCCATGTTAGGGAAGTTTTCAACTATAATCTCTTCAAATATTTTCTCAGTCCCTTTCTTTTTTCTCTTCTTCTTCTGGGACCCCTATAATTCAAATGTTGGTATGTTTAATATTGTCCCAGAGATCTCTGAGACTGTCCTCAATTCTTTTCATTCTGTTTTCTTTATTCTGCTCTGCTGTAGTTATTTCCTCTATTTTATCTTCCAGGTCACTTATCCGTTCTTCTGCCTCAGTTATTCTGCTATTGATTCCTTCTAGAGATTTTTAATTTCATTTATTTTGTTGTTCTTCATTGTTTGCTCTTTAGTTCTTCCAGAAAGAACTAAAGAACCAGAAAAATACAGTACACAAATATTTTTAAAAAGAACACTACAGACCAACATATATCATAAACATAGATGCAAAAATCCTCAACAAAATATTAGCATATAAGATTTGCAATACATAAGAATAATACTCCAGAACCAAGTGGAGTTTATCCCAGGAATATGAGCCTGCTTCAATATTTAAAAATCAATATAATCCACCACATCAATAGGCTAAAGCCAAAAACAAAATCAATAGATGCAGGAAAAAAGCGTTTGACAAATTTAACATTGTCATGATAAATATGTATCAGCAAACTAAGAATGGAAAGTAAATTTCTCAACTTGATCAAAGGTAGCAGCAAAAACTCTACAGTTAAGATCATACTAATGGTGAAAGATTAACTGCTTTATTTCGAAGATCAGGGACAAGACAAGGTTGTCCACTCTTACTGATTCTATCAACATCATAATTAAGTCCTGCACAGTGCAATAAAACACAAAAATGAAGTTAAATGTATACAGACTGGAAAGGGATCAAACTGTCTCCATTTGCAAATGACATAATTGTCTATGTAGATAACTTCAAGAAATCTACCAAAAAAAGAACTCCTAAGATTTAATAAGTGAGTTTTAGCAAGATCATAGAAAACAAGGTCAACACACAAATATCAATATTTCATATTGGCACTGTACAAATGGAAACCAAAAAATTTTTTAAATACCATTTACAATAGCTACAAAAAAGAAAATATTTGGGTATAAATCTAACAAAACATGTACAGGATCTGTATGGTTTTTTTAAAAAAAATCAAAGAAAATCTAAATACATGAGAGACATACTACATTCATGGTTCATGGGTTGGAAGATTCAACATAGAAAAAAATGTTGATTCTATGCAAATTCACCTATAAATGTGTATTGGGGGTCCCCAAGACCACCTCCAGGTACAATGATTCCTAGGATGACTCACAGGACTCAGCACATAGTCACACTCATGGCTATGATTTATTATAGCAAAAGATACAAAGCAAAGAGAAAAGGAGCATGGGCAAAAATTGGTGAAAACCAGAAGCAAGCTTCCAAGAGTCCTATTCCCGCAGAGTCTCTCAGGATGCAGTTAATTCCTCCAGCAATAAGACGGAACAATACGTGTCAAGTGTTGTGTAACAGGGAAGCTCATTAATGACTCAGTGCCTAACATTTTACTGGGAGCTGGTCACATAAACACTCTACCTAACATGGACCAAAGTTCCAGACTCGCAGAAGGAAAGCAGGTGTTCAGAATAAACCATAGTGTTTGCACAAAGAGTTTAGGCACAGTTATCATTAGGGGAGAATTTTACAGCAGTGTAGGGAACTGCTTACCAATCAAGTTCCCAGATGCCAGCCAAAGGGCAACCTTGCAAACAGGCCTTTCTAAGGCTAGTAGCATCATGCCTGTTATGTTAACTCTTTTCTGCACAAGATGTAATTCAATTCCAATCAAATCCTCAGCGGGATTTTTTAGTAGATATAGACAAACTGATTCTAAAATTTGTCTAGAAAGGCTAAGACACTAGAATAGCTAAAACAATTTTGAAAAAAAAGACAGAATAGGGTTGGAAGAATCATGTTACCTCGTTTTAAGACTTACTATAAAACTATAGAAATAAAGGCTGCAATACTGGCAAAGGGATAGACACAGATCAATGAAACAGAATATTTAAAAAAAGTATAGAAATAGACCCACACAAATAAGGCAAACAGATTTTTGGCAAAGGTGCAAAAGCAATTTACTGGAGAAAGTATATTTTTCCACAAATGGTATTAGAACAATTAGACATCCATATGCAAAACAATGAAACTTGATTTCAAAACCTGCATACCTTATATAAAAATTAACTCAAAATGAATTATAGATTTAATGTTAAAGCTATAAAATTTTTAGATAAAATATGGGAGAAAATATTCATGACCTAGGTTTAAGCAGAGTTCTTAGATATGACACAAAAATTGCAATCCATACAGAAAACATCGAAAAACTGGACTATCAAAATCAGAAATTTTTGCTCTGTGAAAGACACAGATAAAAGAATCAAAAGACTACAGACTGGTAGGATATGTTTGTAAATCACACATCCAACAAAGGATTTGCATCCAGAACATGTAAAGAACTCTCATAACTTGACACAAAGAAAATAAACTACCCAATTTAAAACTGGGCAAAAGACACAGACACTTCATCAAAAAGGATATACAGATGACAAGTATGATGTTCAACATCATTAGCAAATGCAAATTAGAACTACGGTGAGATTCCTCTACACATCTATATGGCTAAAGTTTAAAAAAAAATACCCAGTGCTGACCAGGAATTCAGAGCAGCTAGAACTCTCATACACTGCAGGTGAGAGTGCAAGATGATACAGTCACTCTGTAGCACTTTCTCATTAAGTTAAACATACATTTATCATATGACACAGCAATCCCATTCCTGGGTATTGATGTTAGGAATGAAAACTTATATTCACATAAAACCCTGTAAATTAATGTTTATAGATGTTCTTTTCACAGTCTCAGAAACTGGAAACAACCCAAATGGCCTTCAATGGGTGAAGGGTTAAACTAACCTTGGTACATCCATACCATGGAATACTACTCAGCAATAAAAAGGAATGAACTATTGATACACACAACTTGGACAGACCTCAAGGGAATTATGGTGAGTGATAAAAGTCAATCCCAAAATGTTACAAAGGTCAAAAAGAGAAAAACAAATACCGTATGCTAACACATATATATGGAATCTTAAAAAAAAAATTGGTTCTGAACATCCTAGGGCCAGGACAGGAATAAAGATGCAGACATAGGGCTTCCCTGGTGGTGCAGTGGTTGAGAGTCCGCCTGCTGATGCAGGGGACGCGGGTTCGTGCCCCGGTCAGGGAAGATCCCACGTGCCGTGGAGCGGCTGGGCCTGTGAGCCATGGCCGCTGAGCCTGCGTGTCCGGAGCCTGTGCTCCGCAACAGGAAGGGCCACAACGGTGAGAGGCCTGTGTACCGAAAAAGAAAGATGCAGACGTAGAGAATGGACTTAAGGACACGGGGAGGGGGAAGGGTAAGCTGAGACGAAGTGAGAGA
Organism: Grampus griseus; assembly: GCF_964374135.1. Lineage (NCBI taxonomy): Eukaryota > Metazoa > Chordata > Mammalia > Artiodactyla > Delphinidae > Grampus > Grampus griseus. Next base: position 43,393,475 of record NC_138999.1, on the reverse strand, counting down.
GTGGCACTGACATATATACACTACCAAATGTAAAACAGATAACTAGTGGGAAGCAGCTGCATCGCACAGGGAGATTAGCTCAATGCTTTGTGACCACCTAGAGGGGTGGGATAGGGAGGGTGGGAGGGAGATGCAAGAGGGAGGGGATATGGGGATATATGTATACATATAGCTGATTCACTCTGTTATACAGCAGCAACTAACACAACAATGTAAAGCAATTATACTCCAATAAAGATGTTAAAAAAAAAGCGGGGGATAATAAACATACACAAATGTTAACACTGTTTGTACGTTGTGGGATCATAAGTAATTATAATTTCTTACTTTGCTATAATAATTATGAATTTTGTGCAATAAAAATAACAAAACTTTTTTATTAAAAGATTCAGTTCATCATTCCAGCTGCTAGAGATATTTTATCTGTTATCCATTTATTTCCTACCCCTACTCCCAGTTTCATGCCATCTGTGAATTTGATGAGATGATCTTCTCTGTTCTCATCTACATCACTTATAAAAATATTGATCAGAACAAAGTCCACTGGCAGTCTACTAGAAATCTCTTTCTTGCTTGGTAATGATCAGCAATCTTTGTGATCAATTTTACTTATTTAAGATTTACTCAAATTCTACTCTTATCTAATTTACTATTTTGCATCATTTCCATAAGATGACATTTTCATGCTTTGCTGATGTTCAAATATACCATGTCTACCACATTTCCCTGGTCTGTCACTCCAAAGTGAGCCTGAACCATTACTCTGGTACTTAAAGGATATTAAACTATATTACATTTTCTTCCCAATTATATAGTAAGCCTCTGCTGGGCATATACTATGCTTTATATTTCCTTGCAAACTCCACAGCAATCCTTTCAATTCCATTCATTCAACAAATATTTATTGACACCTACTACGTCCAGGTACTATTCTGGACTACCTTTGTTAGTATAAAGTGATAATTAAGTATTCATAACAACATTCCCTCAACATCCAACCCTCAACAAACAGCCATCTGCCCTGTTTGGGGCTACAATGTCCTTCCTATTACCCATCCCATCCAAAGCTTGAGAGACTTTGTCACTAACCCCTATCCAAATCACAAGATATACTTTTACAGGATTTTGAGAATGATTAAACTGACATACCATCATTGCCTTTTCTAGAAATCTCTCTCCTTCCACTGGGTTCTCCGAGTGTCTTATTAATAACATTCTTATAGTACTTAGTATATGCTACTTTGTATTGTTCTTATCTGCCTGCTTGTCTTATCTTGTCCCCTAGGTCATAAGCTCCCTGAGGGCAGGAATCATGGCTTATTCAGCTCTGTAGACCCAGAAAATTTTTACTACGTTTGGGACCTGGCAATGCTGAATGAATAATTGATAAAGAGAATATCAGCCCCTTAAGGCAGCAGTTGTCAGGCTTACCTGCACCTCCACCAACCAGTCCACGAGAATGGCCCTCATGTCACTGTTGATATCATTCTGCCTGGTCATGTATTTTTTAAGTATGAACTTTTCCTGGCAGCAAGAAGAAAGAAGTGTTAACAAATAAACTCTTCCTGTAGTTCAAAAATTGTAACTTGGGAAAAAATATTTGCAACTAATATCTCAGAAAAAAATTGTAACCTAAGTAATTTCCTCAGGGTTCTAAATCATTATTTTCAGCTGGTATCAGATAGGGGCAGATAAAAGTATCCTTTTCCAGACAAGTTTCAGTTATCCTTAGGAAATGGACACACATGATATTTAAGTGTCAGGGTGGATAGCGAGGAGTCCAGGAGAATATGGAATATGGGCAGGAATACACCTATGACTATAGATGAATACCAAAGAGATTCTGCCCCTTCTTTGCAATTCAGTCTAAAGCACAATACCAGGCTGTGTAGAGGAGTCCTTCTCAAACTTTAACATGCATATGTGAAAGATACTTGAGGATCTTTAAAATTCACATTCTAATTTAGAAGGTTTGGGGTGAGGCTAGGTTTCTGCATATCTTTTTTTAATTTTATTTTATTTATTTTTTTATATAGCACGTTCTTATGTTATTGATTTTAGTTAGTGTATATATGTCAATATATATGTCAATCCCAATCTCCCATAAGATCCCCAGTGAAACCAATACTGCTGAGCTAAGGCCTGCACTTTTAGTATAGTAATCTCTTGCTTCCTCCAAGGTATACTAGAAAAAGTACAGGCACTGGAGTCAGTTAATCTATTGCTGTGTCTCTAGAGAGAAGATGAGATATTCATCTTTCCTCTTATGCATGGCTTGCTAAAATTCTAGTTAGTAGATAACCTTGGTCCCATCTGTTCCACTGAGAGACAGAAGAAAATCTGGAATTGATGAATATTAGTGGTAAAAGAGACTGGCAGATTTCAAAGGAGAAAGAAAATTTCACCAGGTTGGAGAGCTGGAATAAAAGGTCTGGTTTTACATATGATGCCAGAAACTTGCACAGAGAAAGGAAAAGATCCCTAAGAGCAGTCACTCAGAAAGAGCCCGCTTGACAATTTTTGTGTCTGAGATTAGCTCCTCAACAATTAGAGGTGTAGGCTTATGGTCTCCAAGGTAATTAGACTTTAGTTCATATCCCAGATCTACCACATACTATTTGTGTTGACTGAGCAGTTTCCTCCAACTATAAAAAGGAGATAATAATACCTACCATCATGAAGTTATTGGGAAAATTAAACAAGATAATGTTTATAAATCCCTTAGCACAATGTTTAACTCATAGTATGCTACCAGTAGATGTCAGTTGCTGCTAATATTGTTTTCATCATCATTATTACCTCCCCTTTAAACTTGCATTTGAAGGATGTGTGATGAGAAAATGAGAACTGGAAATCATTGCCCCTCACCCTCACCACCTACACACCTCTCTCTCCTTCATGTAACTGAAGATATCCTTAGCATATATTGAGTTGAAAAATGGATCACTGTGGTCCTTGTCAATATCCTCCAGTGGGGTCATCTGCTTGGAAATCACCAGAAAGACATATTAAGAGAAAGATTCCAAGGAAAGCTTAGCACACATACATAAAAAATGACTCCTTTCTTCCCACTGTCATCTCCTCCTAAGGTTCCTCAAGCCTTATATGTCCTGGGCCATAACAGAGCACCCCTTGGCCCTGTAATCCTCATACTGTTGAGTAACCAAGAAATGCTTAGTCCTCCTGTACATACCGGCTCTGCCCTAAGAAACAGACACTATTTTTACAGGTAAACTCAAGATTCTCCAAGAAAGACATTCTTGTCTTACTCTTTCAAATTATGTCACCTGTCTTCTTAGGTCCCTTGTTATGTCTCAGTGCTTTGATCTGGCCCAGTTCATCTTCTTGTTAGCCTTTTCCTCCCTTCTACACATTTAACCAGGTTGTTCTGCCTACAAGAGGGGTCTTTCTTCTTCTGCTTGCCAAATTTCATCCCTTAGTCCTTCCAATTTACAACTTAAAAACCATCTTCCTTGGAAGATGCCTCTGTGAACTTAATCCATCTTTAGCTAAGATCCAATGTAATGCAGACTGCAATTACTAAGAAAGGCAATTTCCTGAAAGAAATTGTCTAGCCACTACTGAAAAGCATATATATACATACATATATATATATTATATATATATGTATATAATATACACACACACACACACACACACACACACACACACACACACACAGTATTCCAGACCCTTGGGGGGTATTCCTGGAATAAATACTTTCTAATTGCTCAGGTACATCACTACGCCAATCACAAAGTCAAGAGATTCCACAAGGCCAACTTGATTTAATACCAATTGCTTAGGAAGGCAAAAAAAATCTCTTTGCTAGCAGCCACCTCCAGGACAACAAAGAACACTTCATCTAATTTAAGAAGAAAGAAAGCAGAATACCTCCTTCTCTGATCTCTTGTCCTGAGATGAGAAAGGTTCATTGGAACTGGATTCACAAGTACTGGACTGGCTTGTGGTACTGAACTTGCCCACACTGGACATGGTGACAGTGCTGGACAAGCCTGTTCTAGAGTCAGGGGCAGTGGTAGACACATGTGGGCTGGTTTCAACTTGGAGGATGATGAAATCTTTGATAAAGGTGTCTTCTTTGTGAGTGAGATTCTTCTGCAAGGCCAATGGCTCCTTGGAAGACAAGTCTTTCTCACTGCTGGGCTTCTCCTGCAAGGCCAAGTGCTCCTTCAGGATAGGCTCCTCCTCAATTGTGGGATTCTCCTGCAAGGCCAAGGGCTCCTCGAAGAGGGTCTCTTTCTCACTCGTGGGCTTCTCCTGCAAGGCCAAGGACTCCCTCAAGACGATTTCCTTCTCAATGCTGGGATTCTCCTGCAAGGCCAGGGGCTCCTTCAGGATAGTCTCCTCCTCAATTGTGAGATTCTCCTGCAAGGTCAAGGACTCCCTCAGGATGGTCTCCTTTTCAATGCTGGGCTTCTCCTGCAAGGCCTGTGGCTGCTTAATTAGGGACTCCTCTTCAATGGTGATGTTTTCTTGCAAGGCCAACTGCTTTTTCAAGAGGAACACCTCCCCCTGAGCAGTGGGCTTCTTCTTTAAAGATAATTGCCCCTCTATGCTCACTGCCACCTCAGTGGAGAGCTCTTCCTTCAGAACCAACGGTTTCTTGAAAAGGAATTCCTCTTCAGTGGTGCTTTTGTCCTGCAAAGCCAACAGTGCCTTCAAGGAGTCCTCTTTGTTATCAGTCTTCTTCTGCAAGGCAAAAGACTTCCTGAAGAGGGACTCATCTTTGTTGGTAGGTTTAACATGCAGTGAAAATGGCTCCTGAAAGGGGAATTCCTCCTCAGTGGTAGACCTCTCCTCCAAGGTCAATGGCTCCTTAATATATGATTCTTCTTCAGTGGTGATATTCTCCTGCAAGGCCAATGGTTTCTTTGAGAGGGACACCTCTTGCAGAGTGGTGTGCCTCTCTTTCAGTACAGATGGATCCTGGAAGAGGAACTCTTCAGTTGTAGACTTTTTTTTAAAGGGCAACAGCTCCTTAAAGAGTGACTCCTCTTCAGAGGTAGTCTTCTCTATGACCAGTGGCTTCTTTAAGAGGAACGTCTTCCCCTGAGTGATTTGCCTCTTTTTTAAAGATACCGGTGTCTTGGTTAGAATTGTCTCATCAGTTGAAGACTTCTTCCTAAATGACATTGGCTCCATAAAGGAGGAGTCCTCACCTTCACCAATCATATTCTGCAAGTCCAACTGTTCTTGGAAGATAGGCATCATCATTTGAGTGGTACACTTTTTCTTCTTTAAAGATAATGACTCCTTGGTAGAGATTGCCACATCTGTGGTATGTTTCTTCCTAAATGACACTGGATCCATAAGAAATTCATCTTTACTGTCTATATTCTCCTGCAATGCCCATAGCTTCTTTAAGAGGACCACATCCCCCTGAATGGTGTGCTTCTCTTGCAGTGCAGATGGTTTCTTCAAGAGGGACTCCTCCTCAGTGGTAGGCTTTTTTTTAAAGGATAATGGCTCCTTAATGAGTGACTTCTCTTCAGAAATGGTCTGCAATACTAGTGGCTTGGTCAAACAGGACACCTTACCCTGACTGGTACACTTCTTCTTTAAAGACAACAGCTTATTAGAGGAGGTTGCCTCCTCAATGGTACGCTTCTTGTTAAAAGCCAAAGGCTCCCTTAAAAGGGACTCCTCCGCAGTTGGAGTCTTCCGCAAGACCAACGGCTTCTCCAAGATGGACAACTCCTCCCGAGTGGTGTGCCTCTCCTGCAATGCTGATGGCTCTTGGAAAAGGGACTCCTTAGTGGTAGGCTTCTTCTTAAGGGATAACGGCTCCTTAATGAGTGACTTCTCTTCAGAGGTGGTCTTCTGTAATACTAGTGGCTTCTTCAAGCGGTACCTCTTCCCCCGAGTAGTATGCTTCTTCTTTAAAGGTAATGGCTTCTTGGAAAGGGTTGCCTCCTTAGTAGTATGCTTCTTCCTTGAGGAAATTGGCTCCATAAGAAATTCATCTTCGCCATCCTTTTTCTCCTGCAATGCCTCTGGCTTCTTCAAAAGGGTAACTTCCCCATCAGTGGTGTGCTTCTCTTGCAACACAGATAGCTCCTGGAAGAGGGACTCCTCCTTAGTGGTAGGCTTCTTTTTAAAGGACAATGACTCCTTGATAAGTGCCTTCTCTCCAGAGATGGTCTTCTGCAATACTAATGGCTTCTTCAAGTGGGCTATCTTCCCCTGAGTAGTGCACTTCTTCTTTAAAGATAATGGCCTTGTGGTGAAGGTTGTCTCCACTGTGGTAGGTTGTTTCTTAAAAGCCAATGGTTCCTTAAAGACAGAATCCTCTTCAGTGTCGATCTTCTCCTGAAAGGCCAATGATTTCTTCAAGATGGACACCTCTTGTTCAGTGGTGTGCTTCTTTGGCAATGCAGATGGCTCCTGGAAAAGGCACTCCTTCTCAGTGGTAGGCTTTCTCTTAAAAGACAACAGCTCCTTAGCGAGTGACTTCTCTTCAGAGGTGATCTTCTGCAATACTAGTGGCTTCTTCATACAGGACATCTTCCCCTGAGTGGTACACTTTTTCTTTAAAGATAACAGCTTCTTGGTGGGGGTTGCCTCCTCAGTTTTAGGCTTCTTCCTAAAGTTTATGGGCTCCATAAAGAAAGAATCCTCTTCAACACTGATGTCCTGCAATGCCAACTCCTCCCTCGTGCAGGACTGCTTCCCCTGATGTGTGCACATATTCTTTAAAGATAATGTACTCTTGTTGATGGCTGCCTTCTCAGTTTTATGCTTCTCCCCAAAAGTCACTGGCTCTACAACATCACTGTCAGTCTCATCCTGCAAGGATAGTGGCTTCTCTAAGAGGGACACCTCCCTCTGATTTGTGCTCTTCTTTAATGACCCCTTGATGAGGATTGTATCCTCAGTAGTGGGTTCCTCTTTTAAAATGAATGGCTTTTTGAAAAGAGATGCCTCCTCAGTAGTGGGTGTCTTGGAGCTGGTAGATATCTCCAGAATGAATGGTTTATCTATAATATTTGGTACCATGGTGGTTGAGACTACTACTGGTGAGAGTTCCAGCTTATTATACCTGTAAAGGAAACAATGTCTGGGTAAGAAGAATGTAGTTCCTAGAATCCTCACCTACCATCTCGTTTTGTCACTCTACTTACTAAATGTATGGAAGTGGAAAGGGCTTCAACCCCAAGAGACAGACTAGAGGGTAAAAATCAATGGGTACCATAGTAAATCAACTAAGTAGCACACAGTATAGTTTCTATGACCTAGGTCCCCATACTTTTCCAAAAAATTTCCCCTGAAATCCATGTTATTTATGCTTTCTCATATATGATTTATTAACTTTATTTATATACAAAGGCTTTTATTATAATACTTACCACATTGTATGAGTGACTGGCTTATATATGTCTCCCTCACTAGCTGCATTTATCTGTCTTTGTCTATCAGCACCAGGCATCTGATAAAATTCAGGTTGAAATTAATATTGTTTAAAGGCTTATGAGAGAGGATTATAAGAGAGAGGCTTATAAAAGGCTTATAAGAGAAAGTTGGGCTGGTACTTATTGTTCATGGTATCTAACCATATTCCTTTCACTCTAGGCTATTCACAAGATGCTTTCCTAGTGGAGATAATAAAAAAGACCAAAATAAACATTTGTTCACATGTGTCAGATGCAAAGCTTTGTTTTGAATAGGACTGCATATCCAATCAGAGTGACTAACCTGGTGTGACCAAATCTCTGGATGACTAGAAATCAGAATAAGAAAAGGGAGAGAATTAAAGGTAAATATGATCAGTCTGAACAAGAGTAAGTACCTTCAAAAGACTAGATATTATATGATTCCTTTTATATGAAACATCCAGAGGAGACATATCCATAGGGGTATATCCATAACAGAAAATAGGTTGGTGGTTGCCTGAAGCAATTAGGCAAGAAAATAAAATAAAAGGGATCTAGATTGGAAAGGAAGAAGTAAAACTACTTATATTAGCAGATGACATAGTCTTATACATAGAAAATCCTAAGGAACCCACACACAAATACTATTAGAACTAATATACAAGTTCAGCAAAGTTCTATGATTCAAGATCAATATACAGAAATCACATGTATTTCTATATCCTTGCAATGAACAACATGAAAATGAAATTATGAAAACAATTCCATTTACAATAGAATCAAGAAGAATAAAATGCTTAGAAATAAATTTAATAAAAGAGGTGAGAAATTTATACTCTGAAAAGTACAAAAAAATGTTAAAAGAAATTAAAGATCTAAATAAATGAAAAGACATCCCATGTTCCTGGACTTAGTATTAAGATGGTAATACTCCCCAAATTGATTTACAGGTTCAAGGCAACTTCTATAAGAATCCCAGCTGGCTTATTAGTAGAAATTGACAAGCTGATTCTAAAACTTATATGGAATTGCAGGGAACCCAGAAGAGCCAAAACAATCTTGAAAAAGAGGAACAACGTTGGAGGGATCACACTTCCCAATTTCAAAACACACTACAGAACAACAATAATCAAGATACCATAGTACTGGCATAATGAAAGACACGTAGGTCAATGGAATAAAATTGAGAGTTCAGAAATAAACACATGTACAGTCAGCTGATTTTCAACAAGGGTGCCAAGACAATTAAGTGGAGAAAGATTAGTCTTTTCAATAAATGGTGCCGAGGCAATTGGATATCTATCAATACATGCAAAACAATGAAGTTAAACCCCTAACATACACCAACAATAAAAATTAACTCAAAATGAATCAACAATCTAAGTTAAGAGCTAAAAATTTTAAACTCTAAAAAGAAAAAAATCTTAAAAGTAAATGTTCATAACCTTGGATTTGGCAATGGTTTCTTAGATTATGATACCAAAAGCATAAGCAACAAAAGAATAAATTGGATTTCATTACAATTAAAAACATTTATGCCTCAAGGAACACCAAGAAGAAAATGAAAAGACCTACAGAATGGAGGAAAAGTACTTGCTAATCATATATCTGATCAGGGACTTGTATCTAAACTATATAAAGAATTCTTACAACTCAATAATGAAATGATCAATAACCAAATATTTTAAATCAGCAAAGGATCTGAATAGACATTCCTCCAAAGAAGATATGCAAGTGGCCAATAAGCACATGAAAGATTCCCAAATCATTAGTCATCAGAGAACTGCAAATCTAAACCACAATGAGATACCATCCCACACTCACTAGAAAGGCCATTTAAAAAACAAACAAACAAAAAACCCAGAAAATGGCAAGGATGTGGAAAATTCAAAACCCTCATCCACTGCTGGTAGGAATGTAAGATAGTGCAACCACTATGGAATACAGTTTGGCAGTTCCCCAATGAGTTCAACATAGAATTACCATATGACCCAGCAATTTCTAGTTACATATGCAAAAGAATTAAAAACAGGTGTTCAAACAAAAATTTGTACACAGGTGTTCACAGCAGCACTATTCACAACAACCAAAAGGTGTAAACAATTCAAACGTTCATCAACTGATGAATGGATAGACAAAATATGGTACATTCATACAATGGAATATTATTTGGCAATAAAAGAGGATGAAGTACTAATACCTGCTACAACATGGATGAACCCTCAAACATCATGCTGAGTGAAAGAAGCCAGATACAAAAGACGACACATTGTACAATTCCATTTCTGGGAAACGTCCAGTATGGATAAATCTATAGAGACAGAAAGTAGACTAGTGGTTGCCTACAGATGGGGAGGACTGAGAGGTGGTAGCTAAAGGTAGAGTTCCTTTTGGGGTTGATGAAAACATCCTAAAATTCACTGTGGTGATGGCTGCATAACTCTGTGAATATACTAAAAACCATTGAATTGTACATTTTAAGAGGGTGAATTGTGTATGTGAATTATATCTTAATAAAGCTGTTACCAAAAAAAAAACCCACTTAGAATAATGTGTGATTACAGTGAACTCTCAATAGATGTTAGCTATTAGCTCTAGCACTATTATTAGGGTCCATTTCACTGAACTCTGAATGAGGACAAGAATGTTTATGGCATTTTGTGAGGATTTCCCTGCTAAAGTCAGAATGGTGAAAGAAATTCAAAAGAAAATAACACAGGGAATTAAGGTCAAAATACACATGCAAATCCCAGGAATTTCATTTCAGCAAGAAACTGAGTGGGCTAAATGCTAATCTTCTGGTATGATTTCTTTCTGCTGGGTAATTAGCAAAGTGTCCTGTGGACCTGGCATGTTAATTTTTAGGAGTTCCCCAAACTTTTCCCCTTACCATTTGGAACCCATGCTTAGCTGGGTTATAGCTATCTAGCTGATCTATTCTATTCTTCCAGAAAGAAGTAATTCCCACTGGAATGAGGAGAGGATATAAAAAGGTCTCACTCCACTTTCTAACTCTTCTTCTAATAGAAGATTTCCTAGGAGTAAATCCTTTTCCCGATCCTAGATGAGAATACTCCTATCTACTTGCAGAACCTGTGATCAGTTCCCTATAACAGCGGACAACACACATTTCTGGCCTAAGGAGATAGTAATTTCTCTACAGTAAAAAGGAACAAGCCTCCCCCTAAGGTTTCTAATGGGATAAGCAGACTGGCAAGCTATCAGCCAGCTGCTGAGAATCCCCTGAAAAGTTAAGTTGCATCCACACTCTCAACCACGGAGTAGCTCAGTCAAGGACTGAAGTACTAAAATAGAGAAAGATGAGCACAAGAACTTTTGGCAAATTCCTCAATGACAACAGCTCTTTCAATATGCACACACCATGTGGGTGGGTGACAGAGGGAAAGAGGGGGAGGGGGAGGGGGAGGGGAGGGGGAGGGAGAGAGGGAGTGAGGGAGTGAGGGAGTGAGGGAGTGAGGGAGTGAGGGAGTGAGGGAGAGGGGCAAAGAGAAAGAGAGAGAAAGATTGGGGGTGGTGGTGAGATGAGGCCTATAATTCTTCAGCAATTTAGTCCATCTAAGCACCCGGAGTTAATGTAATACTCACCACTGTAGCTCACTAAAAATGTTCTCAATGGGGACAAAAGGCAGTCAAAAGGATGTCACACCCTCTCCTTTACCATATAAAACAATGCCATCTGACTACCCTCGTACTCACCCACGAGCACGTGTGTTCCTGTTTATCTTCTTGGAAACATCTTTAACAAACTCATTACTGGCTTCTTTCTTGGGCTTGGCAGGTTGACTTTGAGAAGCCTGCAAGGAAAAAATAAAGGTGGGGGGGCTGGTCTGGAGGAGGAAGCAAGGAAATGGAGAGAGAGAGAGAGAGAGAGAGAGAACCTCAAATTAACCAATAGGTGGTTCTCACAGGAAGGTCCTGACACACATCCACACCCTGGACACCTTGTTTGGGTGTTCCCAGGAACATTGATCAAAACATCTTACAACCAGTATGGTACTGGTGCCAACTAGTCATGATGGAAGCTAGCAGTACAGTAGTCCTGGTGCATATTAGCTAAATAGCAGCCCTAAGTGATTTCAAGATACATATGATGTAGTTCTGATCTCCAATGTCAGGCATATGGCTGGTAAATTCTCAAAAAGATGTTTTGTAAACATCACATTCCATTTTGACCCCATAAGATGTTCAGAGGGGGGAAAAGGTAATATAACTGGCTTTGCTGCCTGAGTATACCAAGATCAACTAGCTTTTCAGGATAGACCTCTAATACAACACTACCTGTGATACATCTATCCCATCTCACTGAGGGGATATTTATTTAACATGGGGCTCTGGAAAGCTCCACCAGAAACTCTAATCATGACTAATTCTATTAAACAGTAGAAGAGATCATGGGACTGTGAATAATGTCAGTAAAAATAATCTTAAAGGTTATGCCTTTAAAATGAAACAAATGGAATCTAATTATATTCCAAATAAATACCATAACCACACTGAAGGACAAAAGAAAGAAAACAGAAGGAAATACAAGATAATAAACAACTAATCCAAGTAAACACAGACTATACACCCTCACCATATACATCCTCAGTCAGGATGTGTTTGTGGGATGGTGGAGAATATTGCAAATAAATCTGGAACTCTTTTTAGTAGGTGTGTTTATTATGGTGGTGTGGAAGAAGTAATTCTGAAACTCTTTTAGATGTATTATAGTATTGAGTAAATGTGTTGATGATCTTGTGAACCATGGTTCTCATTGTAGAGAAGGAACATATAAACACGGATTGAGGAATACAAGAAAGAACCCTGTACGTTTTGGAATGGGAGTTGTGTGGACTCATGATTTCTTAAATAGGTATATGTGTATATACATCTGAGTATACAGGAGTGTGTGTATTTGTATATATAGATATATGTGTATATATATATATATGTTTAAGTACAGATGTGTGTGTATCTATATGTATATATACATGCAGACATTTCCTAACTCTGTCTGCAGAAAGGGCAGAAAAAGCAGACACCCCAGTAGCACACCTAGCACTGAGATCTTGGTCTCTAATACCATTCCCCATTAAAAGGAATAGGAATTCTTCACAGAAATGGTTGACTCCATGCCAATAAAATAGGTACAAGAACATCCTGGAACATCCTGTTATGCTGGAAAGAAAATGTTCAAAAAAATGATGATAGTATGTCACAAAGACACAGTAGTCAGATTAAGGGGGGCCCTAGTGACCAAATTTGGGACAATTTGAGCACCAAAATAATAAAATACAATACTGAACAACAAACCACTGAAAAAACAGGAATTCATAAGTCTATACCAATAATAAATAAACAGGGAAGAAGGGAGGCCTCTGCTTGTAGACTGGTAAATGGGGAGCAAGTGCTAGAGTTGGAAAAATCATCAAAAAGATTGTTAGGCAAAAATCATCAATGAATGCTAAATCTAGGGGACATTTTGATGAAGAGTGGCTATTTGGAGGCTCTTAAGGGTGTGTCCCACAGATTATTAGTTGCAAGAGGAAAAAGAAATAAACAGTAATTATATAGTGGAGAAACCAGACAACATCTTGACTGGGTGATCAAAATTAACCTCACCAATGAGGGACAGATGGATGTCATGTGCCTCCAGATGTGATACTCTAAAGACAGAACATCACCTATACAGTACTCCAGCCAAGCATATATAACATCAATCTAATCACATGGAAACATCAGACGAACACAAAATGAGGAATGTTCTATTTTTAAAAGGGGGGTTGGGTGGGACTGTATTCTTCAAAAATATCATAAAAAACAAAGAAAGGCTATGGAAGTGTTCCAGATTAAAAGAAGCTAGAGACATGACACGTAAACGACCCTAGACTGGATCCATTACTGGAGGGGAAAAAGTGCTTATAACATTGACTTTACAAAGTCAATGGAAAAAAATTGGAATATGGACAATAGATTACATAAAAACACTATATCAATGTAAATGTATAAAGTTGTTGACTGCACTGTGTTTATATAAGACTATTTCTCTGAGGAGAAATAGTATATAGAGACTCTTTCTCTATATACACTGAAATACCCTAAGTACTTCATGGTAAAGGACCATGATGTATATAAGCAGATAGGATAAAATGTTAGTAATATGTGAATCTAGGTAAACAGCATATGTGTGTTCTTTGTACTGTTTTTTATTTTTGCAACTTTTTATAAATTTGAAATTATTTCCAAATGAAGTATAAAAAAATTATGCCTTTGTATCATCGTATCATAATAAGCAACTACAATCCAACAGGGAATTCTTTCTTAGGCCCTCAAGTTGTTGTCCACTTCTGCTCTTCAAAGAGCTTGACACAGTTTGCATTTTAATTTCACCTAAAGTTTTACAAACTCCTTATGTGTCAGGCTGAGATCCAGCTTTGGAAAAGATGTGCGTTCTTGGCAGGAGAGAGGTGGAGACCCTAATCCCCAGGGTGAAACTTTCAACTTGCCATATGTGAAGGTTCAAAGCACTAATATTTTCAGATCTAAGCTCAAGGGGACCTTTACCAGTATCTCCCCATAATTCTTTCACCAAAAAATAGGAAAATAGAGATGACAATCCTACTGGCAAAAAATAATTTAGGAAATAGACTTTATCTCCTCATCCACTGGCTTTGGACCAGCTCTAACAAATCAAAAGTCCTTCCCATGCTGAAAGGATAAAGGAGAGGGAAAAAAAGAACGCTCACAGCAGACTAACTAATTAAAACAGATCAGCTCTTTTGGCAAGCCAGGACCTCACTGTGGTGAATGTTGAGGAGAAGACAGATATGGGGACATGAAAACGAAGTAATATTGACAGGAAGAAGCAAATCATCATAAAGGGAAACCCCAAAATTCAGAGAGAAAAGAGTCCTCAATCCTCAAAGAAATGAGCTCAGACGTCTGCAGAAATGCCCAACCCTGGAATGGCTTAGGTACACTGTAATGATAGAACTTTGTCTGGAAAGCACCAAAGATCATTCAAGGTGACCAGGACTTGAACACAAAAGGGAAATGGGCTTTCTGAGCTTCTGAAAAGCTAGAGGCAGAGATACTGCTCAGGGATGACTTGCATCCCCAACCCTGGACAAGTATGTGGCCTAACAGATGTTGAATTCAGTTGGAGAATCAGGAGGGTCCTAGCATGTGTTTCCTATTAATTTATTTGTGTTTGTTCTTTATGAATGATGACATAAACTTCACAACAAAAAGAGGACTGAGACATGGCAGGAAAGTTTTTCATATGCGGTTAGACTTTGCTTTGCACAGTGTCACTGGACTCCCATCAGGGACTCTGGAGGCCAAGGGAAGCTACATTAAGATGAGCTGCATCTGCTTCTGATTTCTGTGGCTACCTTATTTCAACCAAGTTTCTAGAGCCATGGTTAAATAAGTCAGGAAATGAATCTAACCTTACAGGTCTGTGTGGGAGGTAGCTCTTTCAAGCAATCTAGAGTAAATCTGATTATGCAGGAAGCTGTAACACAATCATACATGTTGTAATCTGCATGGGGAAAAGACTGTTTTAGCACAAAGGTGGTCACATAGCATCTAAAGAGCAGAGATACAAAGGGGAGAACTTTGCCAATGCTTATCCAATCCTGCCCAAGGGGGTAAAATATTATCTAGCAGATGTAAGAATTCTGGTAGCCACAGAAGGACACTATTATAGAGGGCAGGATAGGGTCCACTAGGGTTCTCTGTATCCTAGATGAAACAGACTTCAAAAACAACATTGGGCAAGTCTTTATCTGTGAAGTGGAGATAATTATAGTATCTGCCTCAAAGGATTTTATGAGGATTAAGTGAGTGGATACAGGGAAAAATGCTTAGAATAGTGCTTGACACGTGGTAAACACTCAGGAGACATCAGTTATTATTATTTTCTAAGACAAAAGATTACCTCTGACTCAATTCTATATTCAGTTAGTAACTTTCTAACTAGTAAATTTTTTTTGCTGGTGCCTTAATAACATCAGAAGGGAGGTAACTTGGAAGTGAACTCAGGAATTCTAGTCAAAATTGAGTTTCTAGATCTCCATAGTTGAAAACCAGATCATGGAACTGTGGTCATCAATGGTTCTGTACATCAGACGACATTTTTGATTGTCACTATGACTTGGATGCTGCTGGAACTTAATGCTAGGGACCAGGAATGCTGGCTGAAGTCAGTCATATACAATAGAAAAACTTTGCTGTTCAAAATGTCCATAGTGCTTGAACTGATAAACACTGCCCTAGACTACAATGAATCTACCAAAGTACTTACCTCCAAGGCCTATGCAACCAGCTGAGCCACCTCTGGACTTTATCTAAATGCAAGATCCCAAAGTTCTCATATTTCTCTACAATTTCATACCTGATAATCACTCATACTGCTTCCAGAGAGCTCCATCAATTAATCCAGATGGTATGTGGCAGCAGAAGAGCCACTGCAGTTTCTGAAATTGGGTCATTGATTCCAAATAAAATTGGCTCTCAACATTCTAGAGAGGGTCAGAGTTTGGTAAACTGGAAAGGTCCCTCAAGGAAGAGGCTGTGTAAACCTTATGCAACACCATGGCAGAGAACTGGACTGGCATACTCACGTTGGTGAGATCTTCAAAAGCTGACCTCTTTTTGAGTGGTCCCTGAGGTGAAGATGGAGATATCTTTGCTTGGTAATTCTCCTCTCTCTAAAAAAGTAAAAGAGGTAAATGCGTATATCCAATTGTGAACAGTCTTTTCAGGGACGTCAGGTCATCTTTGGGGCTCAGGGGGGGAATGGCTGAATCTCCAAGCAACTGTAGACGCCTATAATAAACCCCAATAAACCACAACAAAAGGAAATTTTGGAACCCACTGCTTAGACAGTCACTGAAGGAGGTAATCATTGATGATAGGGACAAGGCTGGGAGGAGAAAAGATAACTGTCAGTGTAACTCTCAGAATGAGTAAACTAGCTTGATGAAGCTAATTTTCTCTCTTACTCCTCTCATATTCATGGCTATACTAGCCAAGATTAACCATCACCACCCCCACCACCCTGCAACTCCCAGTCATTCCTTTAATATGGACATTCCCAGTTAAATTAGTTCAATAATTTAACAAAATTTAAGTGTCTCTTATGTTAAGTAGTTGATTTAAGACATTCTCAATAAGGACAATAACACACATACCTAGATACTGATCCAGGATCAGCTCTTTATTAGGTATTGACCTCGCACAAGTCACTTAGTTTCTGAGACTCAATTGCCTCATCAGTAAAACTGGAATAATAACCTACCGCATTTGAGGACCAAATAAGAGAAAACATGTTTTTTAAAAATCTATATAAAGTATAAATGGGCAGAAATAGTATTTTAAAAGTATATAGTCCAGGCTGATGGGTGGGGCTGGGTTTCCTCCCTGTTAGTTGTTTGGCCTGAGACACCTCAACACTAGAGCCTACCCGGATCTTTGGTGGGGCTAATGGCAGACTCTCGGAGGGCTCACACCAAGGAGTACTTCTCAGAAATTCTGCCAGTGTCCTTGTCCCCACGGTGAGCCACAGCCATCCTCCGCCTCTGCAGGAGACCATCCAACGCTAGCAGCTCCACATGTATGAAACTTGGAAGCTGTCACTCCACCCTAATAACAACTAGAAAATCAACAACTCTTACTGGATCTGTAAGAGAAGGTGGTGGACACAGGGCAAATTGCTGCCTCCAAGATTGAAGAGACAGTTTTTTGGAATCGGGAAGATGGGGGAAGAGTAAGACGCAGAGATCACCTAACTCCCCACAGATACAACAGAAATATATCTACACGTGGAACAACTCCTACAGAACACCTACTGAACGCTGGCAGAAGACCTCAGACTTACAAAAAGGCAAGAAAATCTCCACGTAGCTGGGTAGGGCAAAAGAATAAAGAATAAACAGAGACAAAAGGATAGGGACGGGACCTGCACCAGTGGGAGGGAGCTGTGAAGGAGGAAAGGTTTCCACACACTAAGAAGCCCCTTCGAGGGCGGAGGCTGCGGGTGGCGGAGGGGGAAGCTTCGGGGCCGTGGAGGAGAGCACAGTAACAGGGCTGCAGAGGGCAAAGCGGAGAGATTCCCACACAGAGGATCGGTGCCGACTGCAACTCACCAGCCCGAGAGGCTGATCTGCTCACCCGCCGGGGTGGGCGGGGGCTGAGAGCTGAGGCTCGGGCTTCGGTCGGATCCCAGGGAGAGGACTGGGGTTGGCGGCGTGAACACAGCCTGCCGGGGGTTAGTGCACTACGGCTAGCCGGGAGGGAGTCCGGGGAAAAGTCTGGACCTGCCGAAGAGGCAAGAGACTTTTTGTTCCCTCTTTGTTTCCTGGTGCGAGAGGAGAGGGGATTAAGAGTGCTGCTTAAAGGAGCTCCAGAGACGGGTGCAAGCCGCAGCTAACAGTGCGGACCCCAAAGACGGGCATGAGACGCTAAGGCTGCTGCTGCCGCCACCAAGAACCCTGTGTGTGAGCACAGGTCACTATCCACACCTCCCTTTGGGGGAGACTGTGCAGCCCGCCACTGCCAGGGTCCCGGGATCCAGGGACAATTTCCGAGGGAGAACGCATGGCGCGCCTCAGTCTGGTGCAACGTCCCGCTGGCTTCTGCTGCCATAGGTTCGCCCCACATCTGCACCCCTCCCTCCCCCCGGCCTGAGTGAGACAGAGTCCCCGAAGCAGCTGCTCCTTTAACCCCGTCCTGTCTGAGTGAAGAACAGATGCCCTGCGGGACCTACACGCAGAGGCAGGGCCAAATCCAAAGCTGAGCCCCGGAAGCTGTGGTAACAAAGAAGAGAAAGGGAAATCTCTCCCAGCAGCCTCAGAAGCAGCGGATTAATGCTCCACAATCAACTTGATGTACCCTGCATCTGTGGAATACACGAATAGACAACGAATCATCCCAAACTGAGGAGGTGGACTTTGAGAGCAAGATTTATTATTTTTCCCCTTTTCCTCTTTATCTGAGTGGGTATGTGTATGCTTCTGTGTGAGATTTTGTCTGTATAGCTTTGCTTTCACCATTTGTCCTAGGGTTCTATCCGTCCGTTTTATTGTTTGTTTTGTTTTTCTTTTAAAAAAATTATTCTTAATAATTATTTTTTATTTTAATAACTTTATTTTATTTTATCTTACTTTATTTTATTTTATCCTCTTTCATCTTTCTTTTCTTTCTTCCTTCCTCCCTCTCTCTCTTTCTCTCTTTCTACTTTTTCTCCCTTTTATTCTGAGCCATGTGGATGAAAGGCTCTTGGTGCTGCATCCAGGAGTCAGTGCTGTGCCTCTGAGGTGGGAGAGCCAACGTCAGGACACTGGTTCACAAGAGACCTCCCAGCTCCACATAATATCAAATGGCGAAAATCTCCCAGAGATCTCCATCTCAACACAAGCACCCAACTTCACTCAACGACCATCAAGCTACAGTGCTGGACATCCTATGCCAAACAACTAGCAAGACAGTAACACAACTCCACCCATTAGCAGAGAGGTTGCCTAAAATCATAATAAGTCCACAGACACCCCAAAACACACCAACAGACATGGACCTGCCCACCAGAAAGACAAGATCCAGCCTCATCCACGAGAACATAGGCACTAGTCCCCTCCACCAGGAAGCCTACACAACCCACTGAACCAACTTTAGCCACTGGGGACACACACCAAAAACAATGCGAACTATGAACCTGCAGCCTGCAGAAAGGAGACCCCAAACACAGCAAGATAAGCAAAATGAGAAGACAGAAAATCACACAGCACATTAAGGAGCAAGGAAAAAACCCACCAGACCTAACAAATGAAGAGGAAATTGGCAGTCTACCTGAAAAAGAATTCAGAATAATGATAGTAAAGATGATCCAAAATCTTGGAAATAGAATAGACAAAATGCAAGAAACATTTAACAAGGACCTAGAAGAACTAAAGATGAAACAAGCAACAATGAACAACACAATAAATGAAATTAACAATACTCTAGATGGGATCAATAGCAGAATAACTGAGGCAGAAGAACAGATAAGTGACTTGGAAGATAAAATAGTGGAAATAACTACTGCACAGCAGAATAAAGAAAAGAGAATGAAAAGAATCGAGGACAGTCTCAGAGACTTCTGGGACAACATTAAACGCACCAACATTCGAATTATAGGGGTTCCAGAAGAAGAAGAGAAAAAGAAAGGGACTGAGAAAATATTTGAAGAGATTATAGTTGAAAACTTCCCTAATATGGGAAAGGAAATACTTAATCAACTCCAGGAAGCACAGAGAGTCCCATACAGGATAAATCCGAGGTGAAATATGCCAAGACACATATTAATCAAACTGTCAAAAATTAAATACAAAGAAAACATATTAAAAGCAGCAAGGGAAAAACAACAAATAACACACAAGGGAATCCCCATAAGGTTAACAGCTGATCTTTCAGCAGAAACTCTGCAGGCCAGAAGGGACTGGCAGGACATACTTAAAGTGATGAAGGAGAAAAACCAACAACCAAGATTACTCTAAACATCAAGGATCTCATTCAGATTTGATGGAGATATTAAAACCTTTACAGACAAGCAAAAGCTGAGAGAGTTCAGCACCACCAAACCAGCTTTACAATGAATGCTAAAGGAACTTCTCTAGGCAAGGAACACAAGAGAAGGAAAAGCCCTACAATAACAAACCCAAAACAATTAAGAAAATGGGAATAGGAACATACATATCGATAATTACCTTAAATTAAATGGATTAAATGCTCCCACCAAAAGACACAGACTGGCTGAATGGATACAAAAACAAGAACCATATATATGCTGTCTACAAGAGACCCACTTCAGGACTAGAGACACATGCAGACTGAAAGTGAGAGGATGGAAAAAGATATTCCATGCAAATGGAAACAAAAAGAAAGCTGGAGTAGCAATTCTCATATAAGACAAAAGAGACTTTAAAATAAAGACTATTACAAGAGACAGAGAAGGACACTACATAATGATCAAGGGATCAATCCAAGAAGAAGATATAACAATTGTAAATATTTATGCACCCAACATAGGAGCACCTCAATACATACGGCAAATACTAACAGCCATAAAAGGGAAATCGAAAGTAACATAGTCATAGTAGGGGACTTCAACACCCCACTTTCACCAATGGACATATCAACCAAAATGAAAATAAATAAGGAAACACAAGCTTTAAATGATACATTGAACAAGATAGACTTAATTGATATTTATAGGACATTCCATCCAAAAACAACAGAAAACACATTTTTCTCAAGTGCTCATGGAACATTCTCCAGGATAGATCATATCTTGGGTCACAAATCAAGCCTTGGTAAATTTAAGAAAATTGAAATTGTATCAAGTATCTTTTCCGACCACAATGCTATGAGACTAGATATCAATTACAGGAAAAGATCTGTAAGAAATACAAACACATGGAGGCTAAACAATACACTACTTAATAACGAAGTGATCACTGAAGAAATCAAAGAGGAAATAAAAAAATACCTAGAAACAAATGACAATGGAGACACGACAACCCAAAACCTATGGGATGCAGCAAAAGCAGTTCTAAGAGGGAAGTTTATAGCAATACAATCCTACCTTAAGAAACAGGAAACATCTCGAATAAACAACCTATCCTTGCACCTAAAGCAATTAGAGAAAGAAGAACAAAAAAACCCCAAAGTTAGCAGAAGGAAAGAAATCATAAAGATCAGACCAGAAATAAATGAAAAAGAAATGAAGGAAATGATAGCAAAGATCAATAAAACTGAAAGGTGCTTCTTTGACAAGATATACAAAATTGATAAACCAGTAGTCAGACTCATCAAGAAGAAAAGGAAGAAGACTCAAATCAATAGAATTAGAAATGAAAAAGGAGAAGTAACAACTGACATTGCAGAAATACAAAAGATCATGAGCGATTACTACAAGCAACTTTATGGCAATAAAATGGACAACCTGGAAGAAATGGACAAATTCTTAGAAAAGCACAACCTGCCAAGACTGAATCAGGAAGAAATAGAAAATATGAACAGACCAATCACAAGCACTGAAATTGAAACTGTGATTAAAAATCTTCCAACAAACAAAAGCCCAGGACCAGATGGCTTCACAGGAGAATTCTATCAAATATTTAGAGAAGAGCTAACACCTATCCTCAAACTCTTCCAAAATATAGCTGAGGCAGGAACACTCCCAAACTCATTCTACGAGGCCACCATCACCCTGACACCAAAACCAGACAAGGATGTCACAAAGAAAGAAAACTACAGGCCAATATCACTGATGAACATAGATGCAAAAATCCTCAACAAAATACTAGCAAACAGAATCCAACAACACATTAAAAGGATCATACACCATGATCAAGTGGGGTTTATTCCAGGAATGCAAGGATTCTTCAATATATGCAAATCAATAAACGTGATACACCATATTAACAAATTGAAGGAGAAAAACCATATGATCTCAATAGAGGCAGAGAAAGCTTTCGACAAAATTCAACACCCATTTATGATAAAAATCCTCCAGTAAGTAGGCATAGAGGGAACTTTCTTCAACATAATAAAGGCCATATATGACTAACCTACAGCCAACACCGTCCTCATTGGTGAAAAACTGAAAGCATTTCCACTAAGATCAGGAACAAGAAAAGGTTGCCCACTCTCACCACTCTTATTCAACATAGTTTTGGAAGTTTTAGCCACAGCAATCAGAGAAGAGAAGGAAATAAAAGGAATCCAAATCAGAAAAGAAGAAGTAAAGCTGTCACTGTTTGCAGGTGACATGATACTATGCATGTCACCTGAGAATCCTAAAGATGCTACCAGAAAAGTACTAGAGCTAATCACTGAATTTGGTAAAGTAGCAGGATACAAGATTAATGCACAGAAATCTCTGGCATTCCTATACACTAATGATGAAAACTCTGAAAGTGAAATCAAGAAAACACACGCATTTACCACTGCAACAAAAAGAATAAAATATCTAGGAAAAAACCTACTTAAGGAGACAAAAGACCTGTATGCAGAAAAGTATAAGACACTGATGAAAGAAACTAAAGATGTTACAAGTAGATGGAGAGATATACCATGTTCTTGGATTGGAAGAATCAACATTGTGAAAATGCCTCTACTACCCAAAGCAATCTACTGATTCAGTGCAATCCCTATCAAACTACCACTGGCATTTTTCACAGAACTAGAACAAAAAATTTCACAACTTGTATGGAAACACAAAAGACCCCGAATAGCCAAAGCAATCTTGAGAACGAAAAACAGAGCTGGAGGAATCAGGCTCCCTGACTTTAGACTATACTGCAAAGCTACAGTAATCAAGACAGTATGGTACTGGCACAAAAACAGAAATATAGAGCGATGGCACAGGATAGGAAGCCCAGAGCTAAACCCACGCACATATGGTCACCTTATCTTTGATAAAGGAGGCAGGAATGTACAGTGGAGAAAGAACAGCCTTTTCAATAAGTGGTGCTGGGAAAACTGGACAGCTACATGGAAAAGAATGAGATTAGATCACTCCCTAACACCATACACAAAAATAAGCTCAAAATGGATTAAAGACCTAAGTGTAAGGCCAGTAACTCTCAAACTCTTAAAGGAAAACATAGGCAGAACACTGACATAAATCACAGCAAGATCCTTTTTGACCCACCTCCCAGAGAAATAGAAATTAAAAAAAAAAAATAAACAAATGGGACCTAATGAAACTTCAAAGCTTTTGCACAGCAAAGGAAACCATAAACAAGACCAAAAGACAACCCTCAGAATGGGAGAAAATATTTGCAAATGAAGCAACTAACAAAGGATTAATCTCCAAAATTTAGAAGCAGCTCATTCAGCTCAACAACAAACAACCCAATCCAAAAATGGGCAGAAGACCTAATAGACATTTCTCCAAAGAAGTTATACAGACTGCCAACAAACACATGAAAGAATGCTCAACATCATTAATCATTAGAGAAATGCAAATCAAAACTACAATGAGATATTATCTCACACCAGTCAGAATGGCCATCATCAAAAAATCTAGAAACAATATATGCTGGAGAGGGTGTGGAGAATAGGGAACACTCTTGCACTGCTGGTGGGAATGTGAATTGGTACAGCCACTATGGAGAACAGTATGGAGGTTCCTTAAAAAACTAAAAAGAGAACTACCATATGACCCAACAATCCCACTACTGGGCATATACCCTGAGAAAACCATAATTCAAAAAGAGTCAGGTACCACAATGTTCATTGCAGCTCTATTTACAATAGCCAGGACATGGAAGCAACCTACATGTCCATGGACAGATGAATGGATTAAGAACATGTGGCACATATATACAATGGAATATTACTCAGCCATAAAAAGAAATGAAATTGAGATATTTGTAGTGAGGTGGATGGACCTAGAGTCTGTCATACAGAGTGAAGTAAGTCAGAAAGAGAAAAACAAATACCGTATGCTAACACACATATATATATGGAATCTAAAAAAAAAAAAAAGGTTATAAAGAACCTAGCAGCAGGACGGGAATAAAGACGCAAACCTACTAGAAAATGGACTTGAGGACACGGGGAGGGGGAAGGGTAAGCTGGGATGAAGTGAGAGAGTGGCATGGATGTATATACACTACCAAATATAAAATCGATAGCTAGTGGGATGCAGCCGCATAGCACAGTGAGATCAGCTCGGTGCTCTGTGACTACCTAGAGGGGTGGGATAGGGAGGGTGGGAGGGAGGGAGACGCAAGAGGGAAGAGATATGGGAACATATGTATATGTATAACTGATTCACTTTGTTATAAAGCAGAAACTAACACACCATTGTAAGGCAATTATACTCCAATAAAGATGTAAAAAAAAAAGTATATAGTCCAATATGTTTTTAAACCTCATAGGGGAAATTTTGTATTTTAAGAAAGGAGTTTGGTAATTCATATTAATCTCTTTTAGTGTATACAAGGGAGAGATGGGGGAAAGGAGGAAGGGTGAGTATTTTGGATCAAAGGGAGCTTCCTTTCTAGGTAGTGTTTATCTACACATGCCTTACCCCACTCCCAAATGAGCAAGACTATCTCTGTGGGGTTAGAGGTTAAGGTAAATCACGCTGTAGGGCTTTTCTGTTCCCTAACAGTTTTTATTTGGTGAAAGTCTCCTAAGTATCAGATTTCCTTTATGAATTGAGAACCCTGCCCTACCTATGTCAGAGAGTTGTTATAATATGAAGCAGAACATTGAGGTCAGACCATTTATTTTCCCTGTTCTCTATTTACATCATGGACAGTTAGCACATGACACAGTAAGTGATTACAAATTTAGAGAACTGGATTCATATTACAATAGAACAATCTAGCACAGTGGAGCAATCCTGAAAGAGCTGAGAATTACTTCTGTTTTTTAATTGATTAAGCTAAGAAATAAGTAAACTATTAGTCTCTTATCTAGTTCATGATAAATAATCCTAGTGGAAATAATTAGCAAAAAATAAATTACTATTTTCTCTCAAATTGGCTAAGAAATTAACTGTTGGTCTGTTATCCAATTCCTACTTAGTATTACTGGTAGAAATAACCAGCCCCAAATAAAATCAATGGGTGAAACTGAACTCAATAAAATTTATATTTGCAAGATGTGCCCTGAGAGAGTTGGATTTAGAAAAATAACTGCCACAGAAGAAAACTTACAGTGGCAGGACTCTAATTGGAAAATTTGATATGGACAAAAATCTGATCAATGTATCAAATCTTTCTTGCCAAATTTACATAGGAAAAACACATTTGGCCCCTCCAAGAAAATCATTTCAGTGAGACAAAAATGAAAATGATTAGAAAGTGTTTATCTGTGCTGAGAGAAAACCAATCAAGGAAAATAAATTGGCCTAATGATGTTTGCTCCAGGAAATACTCTTTTTTTTTTTTTTTTTTTTGGCGGTACGCGGGCCTCTCATTTGTTGTGGCCTCTCCCACTGTGGAGCACAGGCTCCAGACGCGCAGGCTCAGCAGCCATGGCTCACAGGCCCAGCCACTGCGCGGCATGTGGGATCTTCCCGAACCGGGGCACGAATCCGTGTCCCCTGCATCAGCAGGCGGACTCTCAACCACTGCGCCAGCAGGGAAGCCCCAGGAAATACTCTCTTAATGACAATTCATCAGGTTAGTAAAATTCTGATTAAAATATGAATGATGAGGAACATAGAACATCACAGGGTCGGAATGACAAACTATCCACAAGGTCAAAACAGCAGGCTTGGGCTTCCCCGGTGGCGCAGTGGTTGAGAGTCCGCCTGCCGATGCAGGGGACACGGGTTCGTGCCCTGGTCCGGGAGGATCCCACATGCTGCGGAGCGGCTGGGCCTGTGAGCCATGGCCGCTGGGCCTGCGCGTCCGGAGCCTGTGCTCCGCAACGGGAGAGGCCACAGAAGTGAGAGGCATGCGTGCCACAGCAGTGAGAGGCACGTGTACTGCAAAAAAAAAAAAAAAAAAAAAAAAAAAAACCTCAAAATGGGCCCATTCTTCAAATTTAATAGCTGTAAAAAGCATTATAATACATTTGTTGACCTAGTCTTCATACTCTCCCCAGGATGTACCAAGCAGCCACCTGGCAAGGTGCTTTGAGCATCTCAGAGAGAGTAAGAGTATAGATGTGATCACTAATGAGAACTGAGTATTGTTTGCTTTTGAAGGTTATGGAGGACGGCCTTCATCTTAGCCATGTATTTACAGGAAAGAAGAGTTGACACTTTCCCCCTAAGTCCTAATTTGATGGTCTTCTCCAACTACAAGGTCTGCCACCCTTTCCCACTTTCTCAGATTAAACCACACATATTTCAAAAGATGTAGGGATGAGCATAGGGACTGAACCAACACAGGAAGAGCTTATATGAAACACTGTTGGGAGGGACAGCTTGCTCTAACCTTTTCAGATGGGCCATGATCACTGGGCACAATTTTGCTGGACTGAGATTTCTTAGTCTCACGTCTGGAGCGTTGGGGTGGTAGTGGCAGTGGCATTTCTTATGGATTCAGCAGCATCTATCCAAGGCAGGGCTGCAATCAGAAAAGGACTCTTTAAAACACCATTCACCAGAAATATCAGAATTCTCTGGAGATCCTTGAGAAAACCCAGTCTCTCTGTAGCATCCCTAGGAGAAAACATACTTTGATTTAAGCAGATCTGGGCTCAAATCTTGGTTCTACCACACTTAACCATGGGCAAGTGACTTAAACTCCCTAGGCTTCAGTTATCTCATCTGTAAAATGGAGATAAGTATACGTACCTCTGCAGGGCACTGTTCAAATTAAATGAGATACTCTATGTAAAAAGCTCAGTACAGTGCCTGCCACCCCCTGTGGGCACTGGGACTGTGGCCTAGCCCCTAGTTTAGCCTAGGAACACTGGGGACAAATTAACAGTTTTGCATTGAAAATAATCAAGAACATGACAGATCATATAGTATGGAGGCTCGCTGGTAGGGTTAATGTTCTTTAAAAGGCATGGGGTCCTGGCCACAGCAATTATAATGATGCTACAGAGAAGGCAAAAGAATACACTGCACGCACGCACACACACACACACACACACACACACACACACACACGCACAATAGGCCAGAGGGTATTCAAAGGCTGCATTCAATCAAGAAACTGTAATCCAGTTCCAGACACCCAGTAAGAAAAAAATAAAATAAAAAGATAACAGCAGAAGGAACTAACTTGTTGAAAATCACTTGACATAAAAATTTAACAGTCATTACAGACCTTGGGAGAGTCCTACCTTCATCCTATCTCAGTGTGGGATCCCATTCTACATTCCTTAAATTTCTTTTAGTTTGTGAGTTCCCAATAGTTATGATATACTTATGTATCTTACAAGCAAATACATAATTAGGAGGAATCAGTTCTTGGATATCCAAGAGACCCTTCC
Source organism: Grampus griseus (assembly GCF_964374135.1). NCBI lineage: Eukaryota > Metazoa > Chordata > Mammalia > Artiodactyla > Delphinidae > Grampus > Grampus griseus. The sequence goes on along the minus strand of NC_138999.1, from coordinate 43,366,122 downwards.
CACTCAAATACAACTGCCCTTCCAACTCCACCGATATTCAGTGTCCAAGCTCAACTGCATTTGACAAAGAACAGGCTTCCATAAGAGAGACCCTAAAGGCAATGCACCAGATACTTCAGGCAATGGAGATACAAACACAAATAAATCATGTATCTTACCCTAGAAGTATTCACAGGCACAGCTCTAACAGTAACATAAAAATATGACAAATGATTTAAAAACGGTAGATAAAAAGTACTTTAGAAACACAATGGCAAGACAGTAATCTTGTGGGAGATTCCATCTGGACTTAAACGACAAAAAGGTTCCCAAGTAGACAGGGGAGCTTTCCAGGCAAAGAAAGCTTGAGCCTAGGCAGAGGGTTGAACATGCAGAGCACAGCAAGTTTGGTAACATCCTGGAGTGTGGAGTATAAAGAATGTGTTGGGGAGGAGTTAGAAAGAGGCTGCAAGCTAGGCTGGGGCCACGCTGGTAAGACTGCAGAGAAGACTGCAGTTTGAGGGGAAGGTTTAAGAAAGAAGAAAGGCTAACTTGGGCTTTGCTTTGGATGGAGAATATTAAACATTTTGTTGGCAAGGAAAAGTTAGTACAAGTATGTGCCTTCACATTTACTATGTCAGTTAATCCTCCCAACAAAACTGTGAGGGTAAGCAGGGCAAGTACAATTCTTTCCATTTTATAGTCCCAGATGAGTTAAGTGACTTACTACACAGGACAAATTATTAAGCAGCATAGAACATTCAGCTCTTTCCAGGGCTCTTTTCTAAAATACCATGAAGTCTCTCTGATCGTATGCAAAAAAAGATTCCAAAATAGCCTACAGTCCAAAGTGAAAGGCCATAGTGTGGTAGTATGAGGAGTAATGAGGAGTTAGAATGAATAGACTTTTTTTTAAGAAGCAATTGGGCTCCTAAATCAGCCAACTTAGCATCTTAGAGCCTCAGTTTCCTCATTCGCAAAAGAGCTATACCACCTCTTACTTGCAGAGGTATTGTGTGGCTCAAATGTAAATTTGTACGTGCAAAGCTTAACCTGGTACTCAGAATAAATGGTGCATCTTATTCTCCTTCTCTTCCTCCAAATCCAAACCTATTTTCCATCTCATCCCTCAAAACTCAGCCAAGCAGCAATAAAGCTAAATTGAGTGAACCCACCCTTAACTGCACTGTATGAAAACCACTCACTCCACTATTATTATTCACACCTCATACAATTTTCTATGGATGACCAAAGACTCATGTTCTGAAATCTTTATCTTTCAAACGGAAAGAAAACATCAAACTGGAGTCAACAGGCCAGAAAACTTTCAGCTGATGACATCACAGGCTGACTAAACCTCAGAGAAAATAAGGTTTTTCAGATGATGGTTATGTATCACCTTCATTATCCTGAACAATAATCACTTGCTTTGGGGGACACAGACACTGACTTAAGTAACTAATTTCCCTGCCACTAGGTGGGGGGAGGGGATTGACATCACCAAAAACATGCTTTCATAAAAGGACACTCTGTAGAACACTCTCAACTTGTACCACCTACAGAACCCTTAGCCTTATTTGGACAAAAAAATTAAAATCCTTTCTGCTTTCCAGACTTTCCATCTCCCCTACATACACACTGATGAGTGTTGAAGACTCCATTGGGCATCCCAGGGCTGGTGCTGAAACCCACACAGGGGCAAGTTGGCCTTTTTAGAAGCCCAATTGCTCAGAGTCCAAAACTGTAGATCAAGACAATCTCAGGAAACAGTAGCGACTTCTTTTTATATATAAAGGCAGGTTACAGACAGCAAGACACTGGGGAGAGAAAGCAGCATGGTGTCAATGAAAGCAGCACTGAGCTGAGAAGGATGCCTAGGGTCTAGTTCTAATCCTGCCCTAGCTGGCTGAGTGACACTGGACAGGTCCCTTTTCCCTCTCCAGGCCTCCTTCCCCCACCTAATAAAATGAGATAGTGGGACCAGAGTCTCTTCGACATTTAAACCATGGTCAATGGACCAGCAATATGAGCATCACCTGGGAGCTTGTCAGCAATTTAAAATCTCAGTCCCCGAGGTAGGCCTCACCAAATCAGGAAGTGCAAGTTAATAACCCCAGGTGATCTGTATGCACTTTAAAGTTTAAGAAGCACTGTTCTAGGATCCCTTCAACTTCTGACATTCTAAGATTCCAAGAGGACCATAGCAGAGAGCAGTGGAAAGCCAGAGTTGGAGGGGTTGGAGGTGGTGATAGAAGAGAGCCAGTGGAGACAACAAGGGAGGAAGGACACATGTTTCCATCTTCCTTCATATCCTTCAACCGTAGTTCAAAAGGCATCCCTCAAGTAGCATTCTCTAGCTTAAATACGTCTTGTGGATGAAATTGATCCTGCACAGTTTCGCTTGTGAAAAGACGTTATGTAAATGTACTCGCATTCAGGCATGTGTACTGGTAGCTCCATTTAAAAGCTGGGACCCAGTTTTGGTTTTTTGTTGTTTTTGTTTGGTTTTTTAGGTTTGTTGGTTTTCTTTGCTTTGCCATCTCACCCACTAATACACACTCCCTGCCCAACCTCGTACAGGGCTCTCTCCGCAGACTGCTGACTGACAGGAAAAAGCAAAGGTTTCGTGTCAGGGATCCCATGCATCCTGGCAAAAGAAGACAGTGAGTTACAAGTGACTGGAGTGAGGCTCAAGGACCCACCCGCGTGCGACACAACCGAACATTCAAGCGGGCAGTACAAGTTCAAAGGCGCCTACCTCATATCGAGATTGAGGGCAGAAGAGGAAAGACCACGGGCGCAGTCCTAGCCCAGGAGAGGCCCGGGAAATGACCGGAGCTCCGCGTCCCAGCAACTGGCGTTCGTCTCAACTTTCCCCGTGCTCTCTCCAATCAGCCCAGTAGCGAATTTTGAAAATTACAGCCCAGGAAGCAGAGCAGCGGTGATTGGCCAGCAAGGGCAAATCAGCGTGCAGTTGAGACTTGAGCTCGCCTAGCAAGGAGGGGCGGGGCTGGGTATTTTTAAACTGAACTCTGCAGCTAATTGACTTCACAACGGGGCGTGGTTTCCTGTACCCCTGATTGGACTGGGCTGGGCTGACAAGCGGGAGTGCTGCGTCTCTTTAAAGACTCGTTTTCATTTAAATAATCCTGCTGGAGGATGGCGAGAGCCGCTGCATTATGTAGTGAAGTTCAGAGCAATTAAAACATTAATATTAATAAGCTTTTGGGAATTCCCTGGCGGTCCAGTGGTTAGGACTCGCCGCTTTCACTGCCGTGGCCCAGGTTCAATCCCTGGTCAGGGAAATAAGACCCGCAAGCCGGCGCAGTGCGGCCAAAACGTGCCTTTGTGAGGGAAGCAGAGCAGAAATTATTGCCCTTATTTTATGGATAGCCCCCAAAGTGCAGAGAGCTAATAGTAGCTAACATTAATTGAGTGCTAGCTCTGTGCTAATTGCTATAATTTTTTTAATTGTTTTCAACACTGTCCAAAAAGGTAGGTACTTTTATTATTGCCGTTTTACAAACAACAAAACTCTAGCTTGCTAACTGCCTAATGTCACAATGCTACATTGTGGCAAAGCAGGTAATACAACCGATATGCTCATTCATTTCATTCCTACATTAATTAATTCATTCCATTCCTACATTAATTCATTCATTCAACAAATAATTATTGAGCACCTGCTTTATTCCAGGAGCTAAAAATATATATATATGAGTAACTGACAAAAGACTTGAAGAGTGTATAACCCTGCCCTGTCTTCTGAGGAGGGAAAGAGAGAATGGAGATGCCAGGAATAAAATCTAGGAATTCCTGCATATACAACAGATACTCTACCACTAAACTGCATCTTTACACTTATTATTAGTCCATTCTCCTTTTAGTATCTCATAGCTTCTACATTAAATGGAAAATAGTCACATGATCCCAGGCCCTCTTCTCTTTTTAATATCCCTAGGTTATCACATCCAGATCCATGACTTTAAGTAGCATCTAAAAGCTAGCCCTGAACTCCAGACTCATAAATCCAACTGGCTACTCCACATCTCCACTTGGATGTCTAATAGACACCTCAAACTTAACGTATTCACAACCTTCACCAAACCTGATCCTTCCTCCAATGTCCGCCATTTCAGAAACTGGTACCACATCAAGCCTGTTAATCAGGCCAGAAACCTGGGTATCATCCTTGATTCAAACTCTTTTCCACTACCTTACCCTACCAAATCCAATCCTTCAGCGAGTGCTGTTGATTCTACGTCAAAAATATATTTTATATCCATCCACTTCCCTCCATCTCCACTACAACCATAGTCTCTCGATTGGACCACAGTCAGAAGCTTCCAAGCTGCTCTCCTCCTTTCCAATCTGGCTCTTCTCTAATGCAAGTACAATACAATATGATCAGTCTTTTTTTAAAAAAAAAAAAGAGGTATCATGTCCCTCTCCTGCTTTTGTGGTTTCCCACAGAACTTAAAATAAAATCCAGACTCCTTACCCTGGCCTACAAGTCCCACCTATCTCACAAACCTTGTCTCATACCACTCTTTCTCATTTACTCCATTCCAGCCATAATGATCTTCTTCCCAAACTTTGAATATACAGAAAATCCCTCTTCTCGGGAACTTTGCACATGACGTTCCCACTGTCAGAAACATTCTTCCCTCTCTTCTTTAAATTACTTTATTTTTCTCATGCTTTAAGTCTCACCTTAAATATCCACTCTTCAGAGAGGCCTTCCTTGACCATGTTATCTAGAGTAGGATTCTTCTCCCAATCCCTAATATTTTACCTCAGCGCCTTGCATTTCTTTTTTCTTTTAATTTTTATTGGAGTATAGTTGCTTTACAATGTTGTGTTACTTTCTTGCTGTACAGCAAAGTGAATCAGTCATATGTATACATATATCCACTCTTTTTTAGATTTCCTTCCCATTTAGGTCCTTACGTTTCTTTTAGAGTAATTATTGCTATTTGTAATTTTTTAACCTACTTCTTCACTCAAGAATGGAAGGTCCACAACTGCAAGGACTGCACCTATTGTGCTCTTATCTCCAGTGATTAGTATTAAGAAGAGTTCACATTTATCAATTGCTTACAATATGTTTGACACTGTTCTGACACTCACAACAATACAATGAGTTGTTAATGTCCCCGTTTTGCAGAAGAGGAACTTGAAGTACAGAGAAGTTTAGTAACTTGCCCAAGATCACACAGCTAGTAAGCTATTGGATTGGGATTCAAACCCAAGCAGTCTGATTCCAGAGACCAAACACATAAGCACTACCCCATACCTGCCTCCTTGACAGATGGCTGAAAAATATTAATATTTGTTAACCAAGTAAAGGAGTATCTTCCTTTAAGGGTCATCGCTGTGGACAAGTGTCCCACTGGGATGCACTATAAAGGAAATATAGTATTAACACAAGTCACAAGTCTTCTTTAGTCAAAAGAGGAAAAGGTCCATCCACCAAAACAATAGCAACACAAAAATCACAAAACAAGCAATTTTATTTTTCCTGTTTCTTTCCACTTCTTCACAAAAACAAAAAAGTTATTGAGTAAAAATTATAATTTTCCAAAAATTAAATTTTTTTTCTTGCAACTTTCAAACCTCCAGTGGACTTAACCTTTCCTTTGGGTAGCACTCAGAGGGAACACTAAGAAAAGAGGAGACAGCCCTTTGACTCTACCATTTTCCAATATTTCCCTCCACCCAGGCATACAACCCTTTCATGAACTCTCCTTTCCCCTCCCCACTACATCCCTGTATTAAAACCTGATAGGAAAGATCTGCTCTTACCTACCTCACTTTTACATGAAAATATATTTCACATGGATCCAAGATTTAATTGTGAAAATGAAACAATGGAAATACTAGACAAAATATTTTAAAAATTTTTATAAATCTTGCAGAAAGAAAAATATTTCTAAACAGGACAAAAATCTAGAGATAGCAACAGGCTCAACAAATTTTAGTAGCTAAAAATTTTTAATTTTTGTTTGGCAAAACAAGTAAACAAAAACAAAAACAGGGTTAAAAAACTTAACAACAAACTGGCCAAAAACATTGTCAACATGAATGACAAAGGAATAATTTCCAAAATGTACAAAGAGAATTGCATGATCAGCAAGAAAAAGATGAAAAATTTGACAAGAAAATGAACAATTAGAGAAGAAATACAAATGGTCAATAAACATAAAATATGCTCAATTTCACTAAAAAGAAATGTAGATTAAAACAACAATGCATTGTTTTGTTTAGGACATTGGCAAAGGTTTAATAGATTAATAATACTTTCTGTTGGTAAAGGGGTACGTAAACAGGCATTTTTATTCATTGCCAGCAGAAATAAAAACTTCCACTAACTTTGGGAGGGTTATTTGAAAATATCTAGTGATTTTTGTTTTCTTTTTTTGGCTGCATTGGGTCTTCATTGCTGCATGCGGGTTTTCTCTAGTTGCGTGAGCAGGGACTACTCTTCATTGCAGTGCGCAGGCTTCTAATTGCAGTGGCTTCTCTTGTTGTGGAGCAGGGTCTCTAGGCGTGCGGGCTCTAGAGTGCAGGCTCAGTAGTTGTGGCCCACGGGCTTAGTTGTTCCGTGGCATGTGGGATCTTCCCGGACCAGGGCTCAAACCCGTGTCCCCTCCATTGGCAGGCAGATTCTTAACCACTGCACCACCAGGGAAGCCCTCTAATGAATTTTTAAAGCTTGAACCCTTTTACCCAGAGATTCTGCTTCTGGTAATCTTTCCTACAAAAATACTTAGGCAAGATTTCCAAATTTGAGAGAGACATAAACCTACAGATTCAAGAAGCTAAGTGAACCCCAAACAGGGTAAACTCAAAGAAATTCAAACAAAGACACATCATAATCAAACTTCTGAAACCTAAAGAAAAAACAAAACAAAAACCTTGAAAGCAGCAAGAGAGAAATGACACCTTTCTAACAGAGCAAAATTTTGTTGAATGACAATAGATTTCTTATCAGAAACCATGCAGGCCAGAAGAAGGTGACAATATTTTCCCAGTACTGAAAAAAAAGAGCTGTCAGCTCAGAATTCTATATCCAAGTAAAATATCCTTCAGGAGTGAAGGGGAAATCAAGTCATTCTTGGATGCCCCCCTTAAAAGAATAGAAAGTTTACAAAGTAGGAAAAATAGTAATAGAAGGAATCTTGTAACATCAGGGAGAAAGAACAGTGAAAAGAGTAAAAATACAGGTAGATACAACAGACTCCTGCTGATGCTGCTTTCTCAATTATGTCTGACTGTTATAGCAAAATGTATAACTGTCTGATATGGTTCTTAATGTATGTAGAGGAAATGTTTAAAACAATAATATAGATGTAGGAGAGTAAAGGGAGGAAAAGTTTCTAGACTTCCTCAAACTGATAAAATGTCAACTCCAGTAGATTGTGATATGTTGTGTATATATAATGTAACACCTAGAATATGCACTAAAAAAGCTATATACAACTCAACATCAAAAACACAAACACTCTGATTAAAAAATGGACAGAAGACCGGAGTAGACATTTTTCCAAAGGGGAAATGCAGATAGCCAAGAGGTACATGAAAAGATGCTCAACACTGCTAATCATCAGGGAAATGCATAATAAATCAAAACTACAATGAGATACCACCTCACACCTGTCAGAATGGCTATCATCAAAAAGACAACACATAGGGCTTCCCTGGTGCGCAGTGGTTGAGAGTCTGCCTGCCGATGCAGGGGACACGGGTTCGTGCCCTGGTCCGGGAAGATCCCACGTGCCACAGAATGGCTGGGCCCGTGAGCCATGGCCACTGAGCCTGTGTGTCTGGAGACTATGCTCTGCAACGGGAGAGGCCACAACAGTGAGAGGCCCCCGTACTGAAAAACAAAAAAAAAGACAACACATAACAAGCGTTTCTGAGGATGCTGAGGAAAGGGAACCCTAGTACACTGTTGGTGGGAATGTAAATTGGTGCAGCCACTGTGGAAAACAATATAAAGGTTTCTCAAAAAACTAAAAATAGAACTAACATATGACTCAGCAATTCCACTCCTGGGTATATATCTATTTAAAAAATAAAAACACTAACTCAAAAAGATACATGCAAATCTAAATTGGAAAAGAAGAAGTAAAGCTGTCACTGTTTGCAGATGACATGATACTATACAGAGAGAATCCTAAAGATGCCACCAGAAAACTACTAGAGCTAGTCAATGAATTTGGTAAAGTTGCAGGATACAAAATTAATGCACAGAAATCTCTTGTATTCCTATATATTAATGATGAAAAATCTGAAAGAGAAATTAAGGAAACACTCCCATTTACCATTGCAGCAAAAAGAATAAAATACCTAGGAATAAACCTACCTAAGGAGACAAAAGACCTGTATGCAGAAAACTATAAGACACTGATGAAAGAAATTAAAGATGATACCAACAGATGGAGAGATATACCATGTTCTTGGATTGGAAGAATCAACATTGTGAAAATGCCTTTACTACCCAAAGCAATCTACAGATTCAATGCAATCCCTATCAAACTACCAATGGCATTTTTCACAGAACTAGAACAAAAAGTTACACAATTTGTATGGAAACACAAAAGACCCTGAATAGCCAAAGCAATCTTGAGAAAGAAAAACGGAGCTGGAGGAATCAGGCTCCCTGATTTCAGACTATACTACAAAGCTACAGTAATCAAGACAGTATGATACTGGCACAGAAACAGAAATATAGATGAATGGAACAGGATAGAAAGCCCAGAGATAAGCCCACACACATATGGTCACCTTACTTTTGATAAAGGAGGCAAGAATATACAATGGAGAAAAGACAGCCTCTTCAATAAGTGGTGCTGGGAAAACTGGACAGCTACATGGAAAAGAATGAAATTAGAACACTCCCTACCACCATAGACAAAAATAAACTCAAAATGGATTAAAGACCTAAGTGTAAGGCCAGACACTATAAAACTCTTAGAAGAAAACATAGGCAGGACACTCTATGACATAAATCACAGTAAGATCCTTTTTGACCCACCTCCTAGAGAAATGGAAATAAAAACAAAAATAAACAAATGGGACCTAATGAAACTTCAAAGCTTTTGTACTGCAAAGGAAACCATAAACAAGATGAAAAGACAACCCTCAGAATGGGAGAAAATATTTGCAGATGAAGCAACTGACAAAGGATTAATCTCCAAAATTTACAAGCAGCTCATGCAGCTCAATATCAAAAAGAAGTCAACCCAAACCAAAAATGGGCAGAAGACCTAAATAGATATTTCTCCAGAGAAGATATATAGACTGCCAACAATGCCAACAAACACATGAAAGGATGCTCAACAGCACTAATCATTAGAGAAATGCAAATCAAAACTACAATGAGGTATCACCTCACACATCAGAAAGGCCATCTTCAAAAAATCTACATACAATAAATGCTGAAGCGGGTGTGGAGAAAAGGGAACCCTCTTGCACTGTTGGTGGGAATGTAAATTGATACAGCCACTATGGAGAACAGTATGGAGGTTCCTTAAAAAACTAAAAAGAGAACTATCATTTGACCCAGAAATCCCACTACTGGGCATATACCCTGAGAAAACCATAATTCAAAAAGAGTCAGGTACCACAATGTTCATTGCAGCTCTATTTACAATAGCCAGGACATGGAAGCAACCTACATGTCCATGGACAGATGAATGGATTAAGAACATGTGGCACATATATACAATGGAATATTACTCAGCCATAAAAAGAAATGAAATTGAGATATTTGTAGTGAGGTGGATGGACCTAGAGTCTGTCATACAGAGTGAAGTAAGTCAGAAAGAGAAAAACAAATACCGTATGCTAACACACATATATATATGGAATCTAAAAAAAAAAAAAAAGGTTATAAAGAACCTAGCAGCAGGACGGGAATAAAGACGCAAACCTACTAGAAAATGGACTTGAGGACACGGGGAGGGGGAAGGGTAAGCTGGGATGAAGTGAGAGAGTGGCATGGATGTATATACACTACCAAATATAAAATCGATAGCTAGTGGGATGCAGCCGCATAGCACAGTGAGATCAGCTCGGTGCTCTGTGACCACCTAGAGGGGTGGGATAGGGAGGGTGGGAGGGAGGGAGACGCAAGAGGGAAGAGATATGGGAACATATGTATATGTATAACTGATTCACTTTGTTATCAAGCAGAAACTAACACACCATTGTAAAGCAATTATACTCCAATAAAGATGTTTTAAAAAAAGACTTGCATACTGAAAACCACAAAACATCACTGAGAGAAATTAAAGACCTAAATAAATGTAAAGACATCCCATGTTCTTTGGTTGAAATACTTAATATTGTTAAGATGGCAATTCTCCTCAAATTGATCTACAGAATCAATGCAATCCCTATCAAAATCTGTATAGCAAAGAGTTAACATAGCAGGCCTGAGAATGCTATCAATTGAAAATCCTGCTGGCAAGTTTGGCCCTTGGCTAGGATCTGGGAACTTGAATTTGGGGAGGGTTCCCACCACCCTAACTGATAAGAATAGCTCACTGTACTTTAACTGTTTGTGCAAACAACATGGTTTCTGATGAACACCAGCTTTCCTCCTGGGACTCTGGACTTTTGGTATGTGCTATATAGGCAGAGGGTGCCTGCATGACTGAGTCTCTAATGAGATTCCTTCACAAAACAACATTTCACACATGTTGTCACAACTCTTTACTGGGAAAAGTTATGCTAAGTGAAGGAAAGCAGTTACAAAAGACCACATATTGTATGATTCCACATATTAAATGTTCAAAATAGGCAAATCTATAGAAACAGAAAGTAGAATAGTGGCTGTCTAAGGCTGATGAGGTATAGGGTTGGGGGAGCTGAGGTGTGATAGGTAAAGGGTATGAGGTTTCTTTTTTTTTGGTGATGAAAATGTTCTAAAATTTAGTATGATGATGTTTTCACAACTCTGTGAGTATACTAAAAATCATTGAATTGTACACGTTAGGTGAATTACATGGTATTTGTATTACATTTCAATAAAGCTGTTATAAAAAATAACAGTAGCTAATAAAATATATTGTTCTTCTAAAAATATTCTGTTGAAGAGTGGCAAGGGAAAAACTCAGTGGAACCAGTTAGGAAGGTATTGAAGTAAGCCAGGCAGTTTGGACCAACATGATCCAGTATTCTTGGCCGTGGCCAGGAACTTCTGTATGGTTCTGGGCATAGCAATTCTTGAACAGCCATTACCAATGATTGTCTTTCTTTTCTTTCTGAGATAGAATTGACATATAACATTATATTAGTTTCAGGTGTACACACTAATTTTCAGTTACGTAGATATCCTTAAGCACTTACTAATATAGACCAACCTAGTACTATTTCTTGCAGGGTAAATGAAAATGAGTAAAACAGTCATTCTCCTCAAGCATTTCTGTATTTGGAAAGCATTTCTGTATTTGGAAAAAGCTCCTAATGAAATAACTATAACGCAAGGCAGAGTGTGATAAGCCCCAAAGCAAAGTGAATATAAAACTGAGAAGGACTTCAGAGGACACATGCTGAGTGATTATTTTAACACCATCACTATTGTCATAATCACTCTGACATCACCAAAAGTGATTACTGATTACTGAGTGGCTAAGTACATGAGGCCCTGTTAGGTTCTCTACAGAGTTGGACAGTCACTGCTTTCCTTGAACCTATACACATCTTTATGACAGGGCCATTAAGGAAATATATCAATAAATATAATATACACAAACATGCAGTTTTTAGGATGGCAGGAAGGACTCACCAATTTCCCTTTGAATTTGAGGAACGCCTTGGCAAAGTGGGCTTGTGTACGGGGGTGATATTTGTATTGTGTGCAAACACGTTTTCCAAGCAGCTGCGACCTCCTAGTGGCCACAGGAACTCATTACCCCCATTGCCATCTTGATTTGAAAGAGACAGGCACAGAAGGTCTAACCCTGATAGCCCCACGGGGCCACACTACACCGCAAAGCTGAAGACTAGGGCAGTCTTTATCCTATTTTAGGGTAGTCTTCATCCTATTTTAATGATCCTTAAGTGTGCTTGTTGGGGGAGGTGGGGACCCGCTACAAGGGCTGTGAGGGAACCTGAGAGGCCCCGTGCTCCCAGATCCCCTTCCTCTCCTCCATGGTCTTTGTTTAAAACATTCACTCGCTGATAATGATACAATCTGGAGGGAAGCGTAAAAACTCTGTCATCAGTTAATAATTGAAGTATTTAAATATTTAAGTATTTAAATATTTAAGTATTTTTTTGTCAGATGTTCGAGACAAGTTTGTGGGTTTGACAGGAAAAAAATATCCGATTAACAGCCAAGTTCCCTCAGCAACATCTCCAGCTCTGACACAGGATATAATTATATATTTATATGTTTATATATATAAGGTAAAAGGCTCTTTTAATACCTAGAAAAATATGTTGTACCTTTAACAAGCCACAGAGGGATTGGAATAATGCTATACATTGGATAAGAGCTCCCCACCAATCAGAAACGGAAAAAAAACAAAACAAAGAAAACAAATACACACGGAAGAGGGGCTGGGGGTTGGGGGTGGGTACTAACCGCCTCAGAATAATCTCCTCAGTATAACCGCCTTCAGAAAAAAACAGCCTCCGGAAAAGCGATCTCCCAGGCCGGAGGTTGGACCCCACCATTCTCACCAGCAGGGGGAGATAACGGAGCAGCACTTGGTTCAGTCAGACCTGAAGCCACCAGATGGGGCCAAAAGATCAGAGTAGATACCCTCGATACTTTTCTTCTCCGGGAATTTCTCTTCTGCATCTTCGGACCCGAGAAGAAAGAAAAGACCTACTAATCTCTGCTCACACACACAGACACCCACCTCCAAGATGATGGTAGTGGCCAGTGCCAGACCACCAACCAAATGGCCTCTCTGCTCCACCTACCCATTCATAAAATCAGAATCGAAATAGTACCCATTTCAGAAGATTGCGTGAGAATTAAATGAGTTAATGCATACAAAACACAGTACCAAACAAATTATCAGGCCCCATTCCAGACCTGCAGAACTAGAAACTCTGGGTCGGGGCCCAACTATCTGTTTTTAGGTTTTGGTTTTTTTAACACTTTATTTACATTTATTGGTTTATATCTCCAAAACAGCCAAAAAGAAGGGATGTACAGGGCAAAGTATGGGGTGGGGATAGGTGTACGCAGAACTTTCATGCCCCTTTCAGGTACATTACCCTCTTGATCCTGGGAGCTCCCCAACTGTTTTAACAAGCCCTTCAGGTGATTCTGATGCACGCTGAAGTGTAAGAATTATTGCTCAAAGAAGAAGGCTTCCCCCTCAAATAGCTAACCAAGGTTTTTGTCATTATTACAGATTCCATGATTATGTGGCTTCTGACTTGTTTCCTGCCTGAAATTCCAAAGCCATCATTTGTTTCTTGAGCCCACCTGTGTGCCCAGTAGTGTGGTAGATACAATGAAAGAGACAGAAAACCTGCCCTCCAGGCTTTCAATGTAGGTTACCCAGGAATAGGGAAAGTTAATTAACTCTAGGAGGCCAGACCTAGTCAATGTTAGATAAATTATACAGATGATAAACAAATGTTCTAGGAAATCACAGGAAGGAAATTTCACAATTATAAGAGGGAGGGGCCTGACTAGAAATGGCCACTGCCAAGCCAAGCCCACCCCTCAAAAATAGCTGTAAGTCATTTTCTACAAGGCAATAGAACAGACCTTAGCTGCCTAATTTAGTCCCTACCATATCTGAGGAAATTCCACCATATCTGAGTCTGCTTTCCTATAACAGCTGCCCTCTGAAATTTAAAAAATGAGAATGTTTATAGCTTTTAAAGAGTCTTTTATTTTCTCCCTCCACTGCTTCAATCACATAGGAAAAGACAGACAGATATGCACAGTACAGACATAATATAAATACTTGACAGAAGTAATTATGCAGCACCATTGCCGAGATGTTCAGAATAGCTATCTAATTTTTCACTTTAGTGTGGTTGCATGAAGCTACTCTAAATGACATTGTGTATTCTCATGGCTGGAAAACAGTTCAGGAGAAAAAGAAGTGGAGTTCCCATTTGTATTGGTCCACAATAAATAATGTCTGATAATCATTAGCATCATGGCCCATTTTCCAAATGGTCACTGTGTCATCACATAAACTAAATTAGGTAGGCTAAATCTGAGTCTGGAAGATCCTTAGTGGGACTAACAGGCAGAAAGTGATTTCATGTAGGCTGATCATTCAACTCATTTAAATTTCATTTTGCCATTATTCATAATAATTACATTACAGACACAGGTCCCATTTTTATTATCTTAATAGCTCTTTCAAACCAAATGCAAACTGAAAGCATATTTAAAGTGCTGACTTGTATAATTATTCACAAGTTTGTGTGGAAGAGATGTTTGGGTAGAATAAACAAGGTTAGAAAACAGATGGTGATTAGAGGAAAAAATGATAACCAAAGCTTCTGTGTGTAACATCTCTGTGTTTGGCTCTTAAAGGTTAACCTAAGTGCATACTACTTCACACATACTCACACACTAACATAGCATATTCCTTCTTTTTATTTATTTATTTATCTGTTTGTTTGTTTGTTCTTGGCTGCATTGGGTCTTCGTTGCGGCACACGGGCTTTCTCTGGTTGCAGCAAGCAGGGGCTACTCTTCATTGTGGTGCACGGACTTCTCATTACGGTGGCTTCTCTTGTTGCGGAGCACAGGCTCCAGGCGTGCGGGCTTCAGTAGTCGTGGCACGTGGGCTCAGTAGTTGTGGCTCACAGGCTCTAGAGTGCAGGCTCAGTAGTTGTGGCACACGGGCTTACTTGCTCTGTGGCATGTGGGATCTTCCCAGACCAGGGCTCGAACCCGTGTCCCCTGCATTAGCAGGTGGATTTTTGACCACTGCGCGACCAGGGAAGCCCCCATATTCCTTCTTTTAACTCTTTGGATATCCCTTCTCCCCCATCTATCCCCATCTCTAGTCAGTACAGGCCAGTCTGAGAGCTTCAGCAGGAGAAAGAAGAGGCAGTGGATACACTGTAACCTATGACTAAACCTCCTTACGTTTCATTATTGGTTTCCCATCCAATTCAAATGCTGCTCTTGTTTGCTCCTGGTTAGCCTCCAAGATGACAGGATTGGGGTGCCAAGGGACAGGTCTCTAATCATCCATAATAGTTCTCTCTTTGTCAGTTAGGGGATATGGTAAGACATTTTCCAGGCCAGGATCACAGTTGTTTCCTTCTGGGCTGGGAGACAGAGTTTTTCGGTTTTTTGGTGGTTGTTGTCTATTTGTTTTTATCTTAGGGGTATACATTCTTGTGATTGAAGAATAAATAAACATTTTCTTTATTTGCTTCTTATTCCACAGACATGAGCCAGACACAGGAGCTCCAACTTTTTCTTTAATCATCAAAAGTTCCCCTTGACAAATGGGTGGTATAGGAAAAGCAGGTCCTGTATTATGGATTCTAACACATCACCACTGACAAAGCCTCCCTCCTTGACCCAAACTTATTTTTAAATAAAAATTGTATATATTTAAGGTGTACAACATGATGATTTGATATAGTCAGGCTCCTCTGAGCTGCCTTCTCAACTAGGCCTCAACCTTGGCCTTATAAGAACTACAACTTTCAGCACAATTCCATCCACTCCCTACATTAAGAGACTTGAACAAACACCAGCATAGTTTCTGTCACCTCAAGGCCATGTCCCTAGGATGATGACCCCAGCCTCTTTAAAATGCCTGCCTGAGAAAGTTCAAAAGTGCCAAAAGAATTTATTGTTTATTCCAGCCAAAACCTGACTATAGCCCCCTGACCTCCCTTTTCTCAGAACATTTACTTTAGAAAACTTGTGATTGTAAATCCTTTCTCTGTCCTTTTGAGATGTATCTTCTACAACCCAGGAAAATCTTTCTCAGAGACCTGGGAGTCATCCCTTTGAAACGTAATCATCAAGAAAGATAGGGCCCCTATCTCTCAGTCTCTATGAAAGGGTAGGAACCTAACTTTGTTAGGTTAGTAAAAACACAGTTAGTTAGTACCAGTTAGCAAACACGGATGCCTTGATCACATTGATCAACCTCCCACCCCAAAAATTTCCCTCAGCACTTTTCCCTTAGCATTCCCCAGCATTTAAAAAGCCTTTTGTTTCAGTGGAGTTGAGTTCTGTTCATCTGAAGTAAGGGCTTCAATAGCCTGAATAAAATAGGTCTTGCCACCTTTAACAAAGGTCCAGCTCTGTTTGTCTCTGACGCCATGAATTGACAAGGTCAAAATTGTACAGGAGGGTTAAGACATGTAATTTTAGGGTAACAGATAAAAGAAGAAATGGAAGTAGAACCAAGGATATGAAACTCTATGATTTAGGTGGTAATCTCAACTGATTTTTAATTCAGATACAGTTATTCACACGAGGTTAACGTGAAGGCAGGTGAAGAAAGGACAAGGAGAAAACAAGATGAGACTTGGGCACAATGAGAGCATTTGGTTATGGGCTAATATTTCCAAACTGGGGCTAAACTGAAGGCATCTCAAAGTGTAATGGATAATGCTTTAAGGAATACTGTAACCAGCCATCTAGCACTGACCATAATGTAAAAGAATAAGTGGGGCTCAGGTCTTTTCATGATTTGAGGAGTCTGTGAAAGGCTGACCCTGACCTAAGTGGATTGGCTTTTGGGAGGGCTAATTATGTCTCATGATAAAGGTTAAAGCTTGCTGGACCACTTAGACACCCAGAATCCTAAGGATAGAGCCCCTGTGTTTGTGCTGTCACTGGTCTCTACAGAAAGAATGATATCATGAAGTAGAAGTTCTGGTACCAACTGGCAGTCAAGGCTTTAGGGTAGCTTGGAGGGTTGAGGAAAGTAGCAACAACTTGAGTCAGACTGGAAGGGTCATCACAGCATCCAAATTTACAAGAAAAAATCATTCCAAGTTCCTACAAAATAGCCTACTCTGATACTACAAAGGTAGGGGCATCTTCCGACTTCTTTTTGACTAGCCAAGGGGGTGTCTTGATGATGAGGTGAAACTACAGAAGCTGCTAAGGCAGCCTCAAACTTTCTACTTTCATATTTTTATTCAGGATACCCAGAAAGGACTTTAACATTTCTCTGTTTCTACATAAATCCAAAGATCTCTTGCCACATAACTCTAAATATCTAGAGGGAAACCCAAAGAGAAATAAGCTAAGATGTGAAACTTAATACTGTTTTATTCACAGAGGCTGGTGGTCATTCTGTATAAGAAAAATACAGACCTCCACTGGTAACTAATATGACTAGATTGTTCTGGAAGTCTAGCCTGAAGAGTAATGAGAAGGGAGGTCTTAAGGAGTTGTGAGCTGGACAAAATGTAAACGAAATATGTGTACCCTTCTAGACAGAACAGAAAAAATGTACAGCAGACAACCTGATGTGCTTTTGATGAGAAGGGCTACTGAGTTTGCCAGCCTGCCCCCCCCCTTTGCTAAGGTTGCTACAGTTTCAGGCATTATGACCCAACAAATCCTGTTACCATGTGCCAGGGTCAGAAGCAGCGAGGAGAGCCTGGCTCCTTCAGTCTCATCCAACAGCTGATGGGGTGGCAGCCAGCAGCAGGTGCCCAAGAACTTGGCATTTCCCACTTCCATCTCAAGGGGCACATCTCCCTTCTAGGTAGCACATTTTCAGCCAAAGTCTAAAATAACTTCATTATCAAGGTAATAAGTTCATAAATTTTATTTTTTACAGTTTTTTTTTAGGATTTAGACTGAGGCTATATCCAAATCACATGAGGAACCTCTATGCCTCCCCCTCTTTTTCTCTAGGCTAGTGATCTCTAGCTCTTGAAAAAAAGAAACTCCCTCTTCTGAGGATGTGGAAAACCTCTTCCTAAAACTTTTTCAGGGATTTCTAGAGATTTTTGAAGGGAGAGTCCAAGAAGATCTGGGGAAATGAGATGGAGGGGGGTAGGGGGAATGGTAAAGTGTCAAAATGTAGTAGTATCCTGTGAAAGGCTAGCCATCACAGGATAGTTGTTACTAAAATGTTGAGAGTGAGAGAGGCAGAGGGAGGGAGGGAGAGAGGAAGGGAGGAAGAGAGAGGGAAGGAGGGAGAATGGAGGGAGGGAGGGAGAATGGAGGGAGGGAGGGAGGGAGAGAGAGGGAAGGAAGGGCTGAGGGAGAGAAGGCGGAAAGAAGGGGGAGGGAGGGAGGAAGCTAGAGGTTAAAGGGGTCTAATTTTTGAAGGAAGTGAAGGGAAAGGAATTTAACTGCCCTCTAATACTTGGCCCAAAAGGTTTCTCTTGTTAAATTTTAAAGATAAATCAAATTCAACCCCAGATACCAAAACAATTCTACTGAGCTCTTAACTGTATCTTCCTAAATGTGTCTTATATAGGGAAAATCAGTCAGTGGCTTCTGCCATTTCCTTTTTACTTTTAGTTCCAGGCTGGGGTGGGAGGTGGCAGCGGGGTTGAAGGAAGTTGGCAGAGATTATTCTCTCTTTCAAATAAACTTTGTCCTATGGGATCAGGGTCTGGTCTTCCCGCAGACATTTGTCTCTTAGTTATATTTATGGCTATCAGACTGAGTGTTCCCAGTATTCAGAAACTTTTTCTTTATATTGTTTTAATAAAAAGAATTATTCACTTTACTGGTATTGACCTTAGCCTTTTCTAGTGGCCCTATGTGGTAGGTAATTTCACTTTCTTTAATGTAATGAGAAAGACTCGGTTTAGACTAGGTTTAGCTAAAATTCAGTTAAAGGGGATGAGGTGAGCTTGACTCTTTGAAGATACCCAAGAGTGGATAAAGAAAAGAGGATACAGATGAGATTTAGTTAATGAGGTTGGGGAGAAGTAAATCACTAAATTTAACCCCACAGTCTCTAGACCTCCTTTTAAATTTACTTCCCAGCCTGTCATTTTTCCTGACTGGCATTTTCCCAAGTCAATATGATACTCCCATGGTTCCAAATACCTGGTTTGGGGAATCTAAATTAAAGAAGACTATGGATTGAGCTAAAAGATAATGATCTTGATCATCAGGTTCAAACATTTCGGAGTGTCCTTCTCCCATGGCTTACCCCACCAGTTCCTAGCCTAAACCTATATGAAACAGAGATGGGTTTCAGAAACCCCTTCAGGGATTCTTATTCAAACTGATTCAGTTTCTAAAAGTCATATATAAGACTTTCAGATTTATTTTCTTTCTCTTTCCAGATGTCTGATAATAATATTGACTGGTTACACAGCCACAGGGGCATGTGCAAGGTAGATCTCTACAGCCCAACAGGACAGCAAGATCAGGACCAGAAAGTGGTAATATACAAAATGACTCCTACAAAGAAAGGCTTGGCATTTGGGTATAGATATCCTGGAGCCCAGGATAGACTAATGGATAGTGGTACTGTGACTTCTCCAAGGAATCAAGCTCAGTAAGGTCTGTGGGGGACCAATGTGCTCATACATCACACAGGGACAATTCAAGGGAGGGGCAAGATGAGGAGTGATGTGAAGGAGCTGAGGAGGGGAGGCTTGTGGGGGAGTCTGAGGGGAGCCAGGGGTGGTGGTTGCCTAGTTACCAGCCTCTATTATCTCACACCTCTGAAGTCATAATAATGTCGCCTAGCTACCAGTAAGTTACCCTAAACCTGGACTCCTTCAGGAGGGCAAAATATGTATTTTTCCTAATGAATAACAATAAAAAACACCTATTAAACACAGAAATGTTTATCCATGTACCACTTAAAATCTTCTATGTCATCAATAGTAAAAACACCACATCTTGGCAACATTAGTGTAGTAGAAAGTGCTCCAAACTGGGAGCCAGGGGAATCGAGTTCTAATAGGAGTTCCACTTTTGAGTCTGTGTCAGTAGGGCAAGCCATCTCTCTTCTCAGTTTTCTCAATAAATGTGGATATTGTATTTTGGGCCTCTTTCTCTCACACGTAGGTATTCTCATTTAGGAAATATAGTAACATTAAGATTCTGTCTGCCTAGAAGTTGAGACACAGATGTAGAGAACAAACGTATGGACACCAAGGGGGAAAAGCCGCGGGGGGGTGGGGATGGTGGTGTGCTGAATTGGGCGATAGGGATTGACATGTATACACTGATGTGTATAAAACTGATGACTAATAAGAACCTGCTGTATAAAAAAGTAAATAAAATAAAATACAAAAATTTAAAAAAGATTCTGTCTGCCTAATAAAAATCATTTGTCTATTGTTTATTAAGTACTTAACTATGTCTAGGTGCTCTACTAAAAGCTTTACACGCACTATCTCAATCAATCCTCACAAGAACCCGATAAGGTAGGTGCTACTATCATCTCCCAGAGAAATTAAGGCCTTTTCTCTAGAATTTTTCTAAATTCATCTTAATTTAATGCAGATATACTTTGTTGATGTGTCCACCCTGAACATGGAAGATAAAGATTCTAAGGTGGGTACTCTCTGCTTCCCTCAGGGTTGGAATGGGTGGGAGGATGCTGAGAAGGGTTAACAGTTTCAGCATGAGGAAAGGGAAAGGTTGTGGCAGAGGGTGGAAAGGTGACGGGGACTCAGGTGGGAAGCCATCATTCTCATGAGCCCATGATCCCTGGTTTGGAATTTACTGTCATTCTTGATACCAAATCTCATTTTATAAGCCACTTAAGTCGCTGGTAGGACTAAAAGAATGAAAGCATGGAAGATAGCATGTCAGAAAAGCAGGGTGGGGGGGGGGGGAAACCCTGTCCAAAAGGTTGATGTTTAATGGAATATGGTTCCTGAGACTGATGGCTTTGTGAATACCTTCAGTGGGGTGGGAGGGAGTAGTAATTTGTAGAGGGAGCTTTATCTCATTCTTCAAAGACTAGCTAGCCTTACAAGCCTACCTTTCCTTCAGAAAGAAAGGGGATAATAGGAGAAATGACATTCATGCTTTGAAGTAGTAGCCTAGCGGGTCAGCTTGGAGAAGTCTCAAAAAGCAACTTTTCACAAGAATCTTGCCCTTTAATTCCATAGGATGCTGCTGGTTCCAATTCAGAAGGTGACTTAAACCTGGAGAATCTGGAAGAAGAAGAAATTATTGTGATCAAGGATACTGAGAAGCAAGACTCGTCTAAGGTATAGACTTAGCCTCTGAGTCTACCCTTTCTCATTCCCAGAGCCCAGTGCTGAATCTGAGGACTCTGGTTCAGAGATAGTAAGAGAACTATTGTCAAACAGGCCCAAAATACAAATATTATGATATTCTAGAGAACACAGGCCTAAGCTCACAGTCACAGTAAGTTAAATGCTCAGGTAACTCACAATGACACTATCACAGAGGCTCAGAATGCCCTCTCCTAATTTCAGGTACCTACAGCAAAAAATCTCGCTATGCTTATCTTAACAAAGATATGGGCTTATAAGCAAGATCCTTTGCAATGTTCTTTGCTGGCTTGTAATGGACTTGTGTGCCCCACATTGCCCAGTGTCCAACAATGAAGAAAGAGGATATGAAGAAGAGCGAGTCCACAACAACCAAAAACTGTAGTTGCCCTACCCTGTTGTCTAAGAGATTACCCAGGCTGTCGGGTAGCATAAAGTTCAACGCAATTACACTTGCACACCACTGTCAGATATGGAATCCTTTTGTTTTTTGTGTAAATATCCCAAATTACACCTGGCAGGCTGGTTTGGGGTAGGCATTAGAGCACATGACAAGTCACTCTCACTGTCCTAGGAGCCTAGAGTAGCTGATATTGGAACAGGATATTTGGCTTCAGTGCAAAGGAGTCAAATATTTCTTGTTGTGTTCCTAGGCTCATATTATAACCAGAAACATCATTTTTGACCCCAGATGCCTTTGGAGTGATGAGAGTAGCCCCTGAGGAAGGGAAAACCAGTTACAAAATATTCTCCAAAGAGTCTTGGGTTCAGTTGGGGGTGGCCAACTCCATTTTGGGGTCTTAATAAAAGGATATACCTGGTGTTTGGGGTTTTGGGGGGGTTTTTTGTTATTGTTTTTTTGAAATTTATTTTATTTTATTTATTTTTTTATACAGCAGGCTCTTATTAGTCATCCATTTTATACACATCAGCGTATACAGGTCAATCCCAATCTCCTAATTCATCACACCAACACCCCCATCCCCTGCCACTTTCCCCCGTTGGTGTCCATATGTTTGTTCTCTACATCTGTGTCTCACTTTCTGCCCTGCAAACCGGTTCATCTGTACCATTTTTCTAGGTTCCACATATATGCTTTAATACACGATATTTGTTTTTCTCTTTCTGACTTACTTCACTCTGTATTACAGTCTCTAGACCCATCCACGTCTCTACAAATGATCCAATTTTGTTCCTTTTTATGGCTGAGTAATATTCCACTGTATATATGTACCACATCTTCTTTATCCATTCGTCTGTCAATGGGCATTTAGGTTGCTTCCATGACCTGGCTATTGTAAATAGTGCTGCAGTGAACTTTGGAGTGCATGTGTCTTTTTGAATTATGGTTTTCTCTTGGTATATGCCCAGTAGTGGGATTGCTGGGTCATATGGTAATTCTATTTTTAGTTTTTTAAGGAACCTCCATACTGTTCTCCATAGTGGCTGTATCAATTTATATTCCCACCAACAGTGCAAGAGGGTTCCCTTTTCTCCACACCCTCTCCAGCATTTATCCTTTGTAGATTTTCTGAGGATGCCCATTCTAACTGGTCTGAGGTGATACCTCATTGTAGTTTTGATTTGCATTTCTCTAATAATTAGTGATGTTGAGCAACTTTTCATGTGCTTCTTGGCCATATGTATGTCTTCTTTGGAGAAATATCTATTCAGGTCTTCTGCCCATTTTTTGATTGGGTTGTTTGTTTTTTAAACATTGAGCTGCATGAGCTGTTTATATACTTTGGAGATTAATCCTTTGTCCATTGATTCATTTGCAAATATTTTCTCCCATTCTGAGGGTTGTCTTTTCATCTTGTTTATGGCTTCCTTTGCTGTGCAAAAGCTTTGAAGTTTCATTAGGTCTCTTTTGTTTATTTTTGTTTTTATTTCCATTACTCTAGGAGGAGGATCAAAAATGATCTTGCTCTGATTTATGTCAAAGAGTGTTCTTCCTATGTTTTCCTTTAAGAGTTTTATAGTGTCCAGTCTTACATTTAGGTCTGTAATCCATTTTTAGTTTATTTCTATGTATTGTGTTAGGGAGTGTTCTAATTTCATTCTTTACTAGTGTAGCTGTCCAGTTTTCCCAGCACCACTTACTGAAGAGACTGTCTTTTCTCCATTGTATATCCTTGCCTCCTTTGTCATAAATTAGTTGACCATAGGTGCGTGGGTTTATCTCTGGGCTTTCTGTCTTGTTCCATTGATCTATATTTCTGTTTTTGTGCCAGTACCATGTTGCCTTGATTACTGTAGCTTTGTAGTATAGTCTGAAGCCAGGGAGTCTGATTCCTGCAGATCTGCTTTTTTCCCTCAAGACTGCTTTGGCTATTCGGGGTCTTTTGTGTCTCCATACAAATTTTAAGATTTTTTGTTCTAGTTCTGTAAAAAATGCCATTGGTAATTTGACAGGGATTGCATTGAATCTGTAGATTGCTTTGCGTAGTATAGTCATGTTCACAATATTGATTCTTCCAATCCAGGAACATGGTATATCTCTCCATCTGTTGGCATCATCTTTAATTTATTTCATCAGTGTCTTATAGTTTTCTGCATACAGGTCTTTTGTCTCCCTAGGTCTGAGGTGGGTTTCTTTTAGACAGCATATATATGGGTTTTGTTTTTGTATCCATTCAGCAAGCCTGTGTCTTTTGGTTGGAGCATTTAATCCATTCACGTTTAAGGTAATTATCGATATGTATGTTCCTCCGACCATTTTCTTAATTGTTTTGGGTTTGTTTTTGTAGGTCCTTTTCTTCTCTTGCGTTTCCCACTTAGAGACGTTCCTTTAGCATTTGTTGTAGAGCTGGTTTGGTGGTGCTGAATTCTCTTAGCTTTTGCTTGTCTGTAAAGCTTTTGATTTCTCCATCGGATCTGAATGAGATCGTTGCCGGGTAGAGTAATCTTGCTTGTAGGTTCTTCCCTTTCATCACTTTAAGTATATCATGCCACTCCCTTCTGGCTTGTGGAGTTTCTGCTGAGAAATCAGCTGTTAACCTTCTGGGAGTTCCCTTGTATGTTGTCGTTTTTCCCTTGCTGCTTTCAACAATTTTTCTTTGTCTTTAATTTTTGCTAATTTGATTACTATGTGTCTTGGTATGTTTCTCCTTGGGTTTATCCTGTATGGGACTCTCTGTGCTTCCTGGACTTGGGTGGCTATTTCCTTTCCCATGTTAGGGAAGTTTTCGACTATAATCTCTTCAAATATTTTCTCGTGTCCTTTCTCTCTCTCTCTTCCTTCTGGGACCCCTATAATGTGAATGTTGTTGCGTTTAATGTTGTCCCAGAGGTCTCTTAGGCTGTCTTCATTTCTTTTCACTCTTTTTTCTTTATTCTGTTCCTCAGCAGTGAATTCCACCATTCTGTCTTCCAGGTCACTTGTCCATTCTTTTGCTTCAGTTATTCTGCTATTGATTCCCTCTAGTGTATTTTTCATTTCACTTATTGTATTGTTCACCTCTGTTTGTTTGTTCTTTAATTCTTCTAGGTTTGTTAGACATTTGTTGCATCTTCTCGATCTTTGCCTCCATTCTTTTTCCAAGGTCCTGGATCATCTTCACTATCATTATTCTGAATTCTTTTTCTGGAAAGTTGCCTATCTGCACTTCATTTAGTTGTTTTTCTGGGGTTTTATCTTGTTCCTCCATCTGGTACATAGCCCTCTGCCTTTTCATCTTGTCTCTCTTTCTGTGAATGTGGTTTTTGTTCCACAGGCTGCAGGATTGTAGTTCTTCTTGCTTCTTGTCTGCCCTCTGGTGGATGAGGCTATCTAAGGGGCTTGATGGGAGGGACTGGTGGTGGGTAGAGCTGACTGTTGCTCTGGTGGGCAGAGCTCAGTAAAACTCTAATCTGCTTGAA
Organism: Grampus griseus; assembly: GCF_964374135.1. NCBI lineage: Eukaryota > Metazoa > Chordata > Mammalia > Artiodactyla > Delphinidae > Grampus > Grampus griseus. The sequence goes on along the minus strand of NC_138999.1, from coordinate 43,341,126 downwards.
TGCTGATGGGCAGGGCTGGGTTCCCTCCCTGTTGGTTGTTTGGCCTGAGGTAACCCAACACTGGAGCCTACCCAGTCTCTTTGATGGGGCTAATGGCGGACTCTGGGAGCACTCTCGCCAAGGAGTACTTCCCAGAACTTTTGCTGCCAGTGTCCTTGTCCTCACAGTGAGCCAGAGCCATCCCCCGCCTCTGCAGGAGACCCTCCAACACTAGCAGGTAGGTCTGGTTCAGTCTCCCATGGGGTCACTGCTCCTTCCCATGCGCACACTACTTTGTGTGTGGCCTCCAAGAGTGGAGTCTCTGTTTCCCCCAGTCCTATCAAAGTCTTGCTGTCAAATCCCGTTAGCCTTCAAAGTCTGATTCTCTAGGAATTCCTCTTCTTTTTGCTGGACCCCCAGGTTGGGAAGCCTGATGTGGGGCTCAGAACCTTCACTCCAGTGGGTGGACTTCTGTGGTATAAGTGTTCTCCAGTTTGTGTGTCACCCACATCAGCAGTTATGGGATTTGATTTTATCGTGATTGTGCCCCTCCTACCATCTCATTGTGGCTTCTCCTTTGTCTTTGGATGTGGGGTATCTTTTTTGGTGAGTTCCAGTGTCTTCCTGTTGATGGTTGTTCAGCAGTTAGTTGTGATTCTGGTGTTCTTGCAAGAGAGATTGAGAGCATGTCCTTCTACTCTGCCATCTTGAACCAATCTCTGGTGTTTGTTTTTAAAAGAGGAGCCCATACTTACTACACACAATGCAGGTCTACTTTATTGCAACTGAAGCCCTTTTGCAAAAAGTGGACCTTATTATGACTTCATGTTTCTAGGAATTCATGGTGATGAAGCAATGAATGGAGCAAAGAGGGCAATGGTACTTAGTGCTGAGTAGATGTGTACACAATATGTATACACATATCTAAACATGGGCATACACAGTCACAAGTATAGATATACACATATACGTTTACACAAAGTGACATACACATAGATATATACATGTATATACGTTAACAAAAAATAATTTATAAAATAATTTATAATAATTTGTAGCCAGGCCAAACACATGCCTGGCTACATGTGACACTGACAAACACACACAAGCATTGAAATAACAAACTTATGTATAGTGATCTAGTCATAACAATGACTTACACACATATGCAAAGATATACAGTTATACAGAGTCAGACACACTAATGTGCCCACATGTGATACACATAAACATTTATATATACATCCAAGCACACTATGCATAAACACACACTCACATTGATACACACAAGCCTTGATCAAAACAGACCATGCAGACTCAGGTACAGGCATACTCACTTATAAATATACCTCATGTTGATACACACACGTACAAACTTTAACAAAGTGACACATTAACTAACGCACATGCTTGTGTACACTGATACACATATTGACACAAATGCAGTGACATCCCCACTCATGTACTCACAGACACACTCAAATGCCAGTGTGTATGCAACACTGACATACATCAATCATTGACATAGTATATAAATATAACATAAACTGATACCTAATATATCGATATACACAGTCATTATACAATCACCTATTTATACATACTCATTTTTAACATACATATTTATTAATATATTATACATTAATTATATATTAATATATTGATGAGTATGTATGCTAATACCTGAATGTATGTTTCAACATATATAAATACATTTATCGCTGCATGATACATGCTATTGGATTTATATCATAAACACATATGCAGCTCTCTCAACTTGACACTTGCTTATTTTCATATTCAGAGACACACTGATATACACACACATATTTTTACATTCACATATATGTACAAAATATACATACTAACATGCACATGCTGGCCTCTACAGTTGACATATACAATGGGTATGATGTCAGCACATTATGACACATGCTTACACACGGTGACATCACACACTGTGCATTGACATACACATATGCACACACATACACACAGGCACATTTTCACACACTAACAGTACAAACTGACACATGTTCCCACTCATGAATTGATATATTGATGTGTATATACACACACGACAGAGACACTGACATATTTTTGACATGTATTGAAATAAGCACACATACTCAGATGAAATTGACAAACATATTGATAACACTTGTGTATAGTTAAGTGTACAGATGTATCTACTCTGAGCTTTTGTTGCTGTCACTTGTGCGTGAACGTGTATTAATGGATATAATTGTGTGTTATGCGCCCATGCAAATACTAAAGGCCAAATCCCTAATCTGTGCAACTTGGAAGATATATCTTCTAAATACAATAGGGGAAAGAAGTAGCCTAGCCAAAGCCTTATGGATAGGTCTTCTTTTTTTAGATGGAGAGGTCAGTGTGCCTTTTCAAACAAGCTCCTTCTAATCCTATAAGTGTCCTCTATCGTCTACTCAGTGATCTTCAGAAATACGCCTTGTGTTTCCAACAGGCACTTAGCCCCTCATCCTCTAGCTGTAGACGTCAAGTAGGAGACACAGAGGGCAAATATCACAAACTGCCCACTGGGAACTGCTACAGAGGCTATGCCAATCAACTGAAAATGGATTACGTGGCCAAAGGACCTCAAGGCCAACATCTGGAAATGACAGCGGCCAAAAACACCAACAATAACCAGAGTCCTTTCACCCCACCAGCCAAATCTCCTAGCAATCAGAGGACAGTTATCTCCCCTGATGGAGAATGTTCTACGGATGACCCTTCCTTCTATGTCAGCCGACTATCTCCTCTGGTGATCCAGATGGCCCGTAAGAAAATCAAGGAGAAGTTGGAAGGTGGAAGCAAATGTCTTCATCATTCAATCTATCCACCCAGTGGGGACAAAGGGAAAAACAGCCCTCGTAGTGCTGTGAGCAAGATCACTTCTGAAATGGCCCATGATGCTGTGGAAGTGACCTCTGCAGAAAGGCAGGGCACTGGGGAGGAGTGTAGGGAAGGTGGCCGAAAAACCTTTCTGTATAGTGAATTATCCAACAAGAGCAAAGGTGGAGACAAATACATGTGCCAAAGAGACAACAAAGAATTTGCAGATTCGATCAGCAAAATGTTCATGGTTTATGCAAATCAAGTGGCATCTGACACAATGTTCTCTGTCATGCAGAACTTGAAAGTTCATAGCTCTGGGAAGCCAATTCCAGCTTGTGAGGTCGTGAGGAGGGGTGCTGTTAAAACACACCAAGGAAATTGTGTCCGATTTGATTGACTCCTGCGTGAAGAACCTACGTAATATCACTGGGGTCCTGATGGCCAACTCAGACATTTTCTCAACTGTCAGGAGGAATCTGTTCAACC